>NC_136245.1:9427500-10717500 GCF_053564925.1 Oryzias latipes
AACGAGGAACAGAAATAACCAAACTGAATCATGCTCTGTTTTTTCATTACTGAAGCTTAGAGTCTTGCAGTGAAAAACATTTAAATTTCTAACTCTATTAGAGTCATGTGATACTCGATCTATGACAAAAGCAGCAAAACTACCAGTAATAAAACTAGTCTGTCTGAAATGATGCCCTATTTATTTAGAAATCTTATTTTGAAATACCAACAATCGGAATAAACTCACAAATGCTCTATAAATGCCATCAGGGCTTATTTATTTTTTTGGACTCAAAGTCTTTTTCTGACTCACCACTGGGCGTGGAAGATGCCGTAGAAGGAGGTTCCCCGCCAATCTTGCCCGGGGAGAGTGAAGACCGCCCGCAGGTTGTTGAAGGAAACGTGACGCTCTGGGAGGGAGCACTCCAGGCGGGCTTTCTGGAAGGTGGTCCACTTCTTCTGCAGGGTTCTGGTGCCACCCAGATCCCCCTGAGGGAGGAGACATCAAACGGAAAATGATGAGGCGTAAAAATGGGATATCGCGCACACACAGGCTGCCAATGCAAGTTTTTACATCGATGTATGGTAAAAAAAAAAAAAGAAAGGCTGGCTCATCTCAAAAATGAAGTAAGAATTTTGTTCGCGCAAAAGCAGTATCATATATGGAATTGGTTCAACATTTAGGAAATGCACAAAGAAATGGAACAGAAATGTTAAATGCTGTAATCCAGCCGGAATCCTTAAATAGGTCTAAGGCCACTTCTTTCCCTGATATACTTGAGTCAGATTCCAGCTAAGTCAAGGGAAGCAAAGACGTACATGGATCTAGTCATCTACACGTGGATGCATCAGTATGGAGCAGTGCAGGGAGCCTGTGGCCCACTCATTTCAATTTACATCATAACTGAAAACTTTTTCAAGCTGCATTTTTTCATCTGCTCCTCATTCATCACGATTTAAACAAAGACAGCCAGAAACTCAGTCTGAAAATGTTTTTAATCGTTCCTCCATCATGAGAAAAACGCTACAAGAACATGTTAAAAACACCTAAAACATGATTTTTATGGGAGTGGGTCTCTGAGGTTTGCATGCTCGAAATAAAATCTACAACCTCTTCTTTTACTAGACCTTGCTTTTTTGGATAAGATTATTTGGAAAAAAATGTTCCAGTTTCTCTTCTTGATTTTTTAATTTTAAAACATTTCTGAAAAATGATTTCTGAAAAATCATGGCGATTTAAACCTTCAGGAAGTGCTTGGAACCGCTGTGGCTTTCTGCGCTCAAGAGAAGGTCACACTGAGCATTTGAGGTCACGTGGAAACCGTGGTGTTGGTATGATTCTCAGTGAGAGGAACAGGACGCTGTCTCAAAGCTGGACAACAAGAACTTTGTTCTCGTAGTGTGAAGAACAAATGTCTTTCTTCTCGCAGAGTTAGAAACAGTGTCCCAGATTTCTGAGGACAAGTGTCAGTCAGTGTTGATGTGGAGAACAAAAGCCTTAGTCACACACACCTGGACGGCAGTCCACCTGCGTGCCCCATACTGCTTTTCACCTGCAGTGTATCCACCCGTAAAGGCAGTTGTGACTAAAGCTTTACATAATCGAAATCTCTCCACAGGCAGATATTTTTCTTAAAAAGGAATCCAATTGAATTTCTTCATAAAGATGTTGGACTAAAACCCCCACAGGCTGCTGTGAAACTTTGCTTTCACGATGTTCTTGTTCTGCTCGCTGACAGATGGGTTTCATCTGTGCGCCAGCTTTAATTTCACATTTAATTGTGTTCCAAAAATATGAACCATTTATTCCTGAAAACGTATTATCGTCAGCGCTCCCAAGAGGAGAATCTCCCAGATTCCGCTGGTTCCTGTTATCCTCAGTGACTTCACAGACTTTAAAACACGGATTTAAAAAAAGAAAAAAAAAGGCACAAAGTGTAGCAATTGAAAAATAAGTTAGCGCCCAGCTGCTGCAGCTAAAATCACACCAGAGCATCTGCTTCCCATTTCACCAAAGATATCAATCGACACAAAAAGAGCGCTAAAAATAAAAGCGCTTCACAAATACAGGATCAAACTTGTGCTTTGTTGGATTACTTTTCAGGTTACTGAGAGAAATATAGTTACATTAAAGACACACTTTGATGTTCTTGTGGCATCTTTTTCCGAATAGAAAAAATATTTCAACAAAATTTAGCTCAAAGTTGCTTTTCTGAGTATTTTGTTATTCATATCATTGTGAATCAGAAGCAGACTGAAAAAAAAGAGGTTTGAAACAGATTGTATTTTTGATGTAGTTAATATACTGGTCGGGCCACAAGCTCCCTGCTTCAAGCATCATGAGAGGGGAAGGGGGGGCGGGGTTGCTCCACGCCAACAACTCAGCGCCAAACTTCTGAGGAACTATTGATGCTCTGTTAAAAAGTATGTCCAAGAAAACCACACAGGTTTTTTTTTTTAAATTTTGTCTAAAAACTGTAAAACTGTAACATAACTCGAAAGATGATTGGAGTTGGACTTTAAGAAGCCCAACTGGATAGATTTCTGAGAGAATGGTGCGTTTCCCGTGGTGACCGTCCGCCCGCTTATGGGATCTGTCATGAAAATTAATACATTTTAGTTATCGGTCCTGAAGCCAAAAGAGAGAAACAGTTTCTGAAGCTACAGGAACTTTCATTAAGTCATTTAGAAACAGTCAGAAACCTGGGTGTTATCTTCGACTCTAAGCTAACTTTTATCCCTCATGTAAAACAGGTGGTTAAAACTGGTTTTTATCATCTTAGAAATCTGGCTAGGGTCCGCCCACTTCTCTCTTTTGCTAATATGGAGATGCTAATGCATGCTTTTGATTAATTACTGTAACGCCCTGCTTGCTGGTATTCCAAAAAACCAACATTAGGAACCTTCAGCTTCTCCAAAATTCTGCTGCACGAGTTCTCACCAAGACCAGGAGGCCGGCTCACATCACCCCAATTTTCATTCAGCACTATGGCCCCCGTTTATAGAACAGTCTGCCAGAGGACCTGAGAGCCGCAGAGAGCATTAATGCTTTTAAGAAAAGGCTCAAGACGTATCTTTTTTAACCTGGCTTTTAGCTAATTTTTATTACTTTTATTTATTTATTTATTTATATGTATTTATTTATACATACATATTTATTTATTTATCCATTTTATCTTGTTTTATGAACTTAAACTAGATTTTTAACACGTTATTTTAATTTACCTTATTTCAATGTTTTATTGTTTTTATCAATATGTTTACTTTTTCATTCTCATTTTGATTTTCATTTTTATTTCTGGTGCTTCCTCGGTTGGGACCTCTCCCTCTGGGTCGGCTGCTGTTCAGCCGCTGGGGCCCTGTATGGGAAACTGCATCACCACTTAGCTGTGGTGGAGCGGTCCCCACCTGTCATGCTGCATTTGGCTGTCTATGCAGCTGTTCACAGAGAGGGAGGTTCAAGTTATTAGCGTTTCCAACAACTTGTTTTCGTGCTCAGCCTATTTCTCATTGTCTTTCCCCATCAGTCAGGGGGTGGGAGGTGTGAAAGGAGTGGGGGGCTGTGTGTTGGTACGGGGAGGGGGCCCTATTTTTTAATTTTTGTGCTTGTTTATTTTAATCGTCATGCTTGTTTTTATATTTTGTTGTGTTTTAATATAAAGCACTTTGTGTTATATTTTTATATGAAAAGTTCTTTATAAATAAAGTTTTGATTTGATTTGATTTGAAAACAGATTCAAAAGTCTTAGTTTCACGTCAATCTATTCTTTGAATTACTTTATTTAGGCCGCCCGACCCTCCATTGTTGCTGCTGTTACGCGTGCGCATGTCCAGTTGAAGCCCCCAGACTGTTAGCGAGGGCTATTTCACATTATTACGCTCTCGGAAACAGCTGCCAAAAACAGCTGGGGGAAATCAGCAGCGGATTCTCTGCCAAGTGTGCACGAAAGCCCGATTTCAGAGCCAAGTCTGCCTCTGTGCACTTTCAGGCTAATAGTAGTTTTAGTCTGAGCTTTCTCCTTTGATGGACTCCGGGGGGTGTGGTGGTGGTGCTAATTGAATCTACACTGATTTGACGTGTTACCTTGCAGACGCGCGCCACCCTGGCCACGGTGAGCTCCGTGTCGCAGTCCAGCTCCAGAGCCCGCTCGCTGAAGAAGAAATAGATCTTGTCGTCGTCTCCATCCTTACTGCCTGTGCTCTCCCGTACCAGCGCCGATCCCACAAAGTCAGGCTCTACACACACACACACAAACACACACAAAGAAACGCACAAAGGGGTGATATCAGATGGTGTCATTTTACACAAATCCTGAGACCTCCATGTCAAGCGAATAAAGAGTGGGCTCCAGCCTGCAGGACGGAATCACACACACAATCCTGACACCTCCATCTCATTCTCTACACACTTTTCTCACCTTTTTTTTTCTATTGTCTATCACTCCTCTCCTTCCCCTCACTTCTCCCAGCATTTTTCACTCTCTTCTCTTCAACATTAGTGATTCGTTTTCTATTCCCCACTTCCACAGCCTCAGCTTCCTTTTTACAAATTCTCTCCATATCCAGGCCTCATTAGATTCTGAATGTTTCTATTTTTTTTTCCTTTAATTTGGAATCAGGCCCTTTTAGACATGGACTGTCTTTCAACTCAATTTGATGCATAATGTACATATTTTTTAAAGTACAACTCTGTCTTCTACACGGACTGGTTCTTTCAATATAAAAGCCTCAGCCGCTGCACTATTACACAGAGCAATTGAATGCTTTTAGGCTGATCAGAAATTGCTTAAATTGAGGTGAGGCTCACTTTATTGCAGGTCTGCTTTTGTATAAAAGCCCTTTAACAGCAAACTAATGAAGAGACATACCGGCCCTGCCTCCTCCTTATCCTTCCTGGCTTTCTTCTTCTTCGCTTCCATATTTTTTTAACCTCTCTCAATATTGATTCACTGCAGGTCCTAATTTATAGGATTTCCTACTCTTCTTTTCTCTCTGATTATTTTCTCCTAATGCTCTTCTTCACTTCCTACATCAAAACACAGTAATACATAAAAAAATGAACGAGGGGAAAAGAAAATATTTTCAGTGAAGCTTTTTCTTTTTAATAAATCTGAAAAAAACAAACAAAAAACAGACTTAAACATCCTTAACCGGCCCAGACACAATATATGCAATTTTTTCCACAAATATTCCCAGTGAATATATATATTCCCAGAAAAACTGACAGTAAGTCCCTTTCAGCTGAAAACACTGTAGCATTTTAACAAACTTGAACTTAATTAAGATATATAATCTTTATGGATATTTCTTCTTTCTACACAACCAGATCAACATGAAACACAAGTTCTCTTATAGCTCTTTAAATAATCTAATGAAATATAATCTAATTATCTTTAAAATACACAGAATTCTCATAAATGACGTAAACTAACCCTTAAGCCAGATGCTGTGTCATACCATGCAAACAGTAGTACCAAACTCTGAAAAACCTTGTTTGCTTTATGTATGAAAATGTTAACTCAGGGGAGGCATTTTTTAATCTACAGGAACAATGAAACATGACAGACTACCTTGTTTTATAGAACAAGTTTGTTTTTAGAATCATCTAAAATGTTCAGCAGTTTTCTTTTTGTTTAAATGCGTCCTGATAATAGAAGGACTGATTAAACACTAAATATTACAACTGCAACCATAACCATTTACAATGTATTCCATCCATCCATCCATCCATCCATCCATCCATCCATCCATCCATCCATCCATCCATCCATCCATCCATCCTGTCAAACCCACTCAGTTTCGGGTTGCTGGAGCATATCCCAGCCACTCTTTGTTCATTTGGGTAACAGCAATGCTTAACATCAACCAACCAACCAACCAACCAACCAACCAACCAACCAATGAACTAATCAATTAATCAATAAATCAACCAACCAATCAATCAAAATAAAGTCTGGCATGGAGCAGATGCAAGTGCAGATCCCACAAACCCCCGGGAGAAAGTGTGGGAAACCAAGATCAACTCATATCCAGTCACCTAGGTGACGATGGAATTACAGAGTGAGCCATGGAGGTGGGGACCAAAAACCAGTCCCAGAGGACATGCGGACCTCCTCACCTGCACCTCCCAGCTTAGGTGTAATATGATTCCAATCCCAGGTCACTCACCATTGAGCCAGGCAGGTAAGTACTCGCTCCTCATGCTGTAGTGCTGAAGGCCCAGATTCCTCAAAATGACCGGCTCTGTACCCAGGAAGTTGTTGAGTGTTGCTGAGTACATTTCCTTATCTATAAAAGATATAAACACAGACTTTAAAAAATTAGATATTTTTCTAACTCCACCTCTCATATGATCATCATCATTTTTCATCCTCTAATTTCTTGACACTCTTTTTCGTTTTCCTTTTTTATATCTGTATCTCTCATCTTTAATATCCCATTCTCTCTTTCTTCTCTTTTCTGTTCTGTCCAAAAAAGGAAATATATGCAAATGTAATTAATGTAAATAAAGTTTAGCCTCAAGTGTACAGCGGGGTTTATACAAATATACTCCTCTTGTGACCACAGGTTCATAACCACCTGTTGTAACAGTAAAATCTGTCCAACACAAGATTTCTTCACCACTTATCTGTTGCTCTGCTGCTGGACAAGCAAAAAAAAGCATTTCTGGATTATTTTCAAGAATCTGTTGTTAAAACAAATCATTATAAGCATTTAGATCTGTGTATGTAAAAATGCTTTGTCAACATTTGTCCCTTTGAGGACTTTCACGACAACCTGACCTTAAAAGATGTTATTCATCACTTCAAAACCCATGGATGCAAATCTATACTCACCCACAATGAGGCCAGTGTGTCCTTTGGCAGGGTTGTACGGACATTTGCCCTTCCCGTCCTCCATGGATGCCATGCTGATGGTAAAATTAACGGCATTCTGAAAGCACAGGCAGACATGAGGAACACAGGTGCTTCAGGGTCGTTCTGCGTTATGATCCACATACGAGAACTGCGAGCTCTGTCTGTCTGCGGTGGACTTCCTCCGCCAGGTTGTCCCATTGCATCAGCGTCACACACAACCTCACGAGCACACCAACCTTCACACATCCAACCAGCCCCCCTATTGTGACACATTTATTTCCCAAGGCGCAAACTTTGATTTGGTTACTCTGCAGTTTTTTATCAAACGTGGGTCAGAGGTGTGACTCCTGTCAGCGTTAACCTCGCTACGACCCCGTCAAGATCGCATCGCCCTCACTCATACTCACAACATAGGTGCATTTGGGCTGGAAGGCGTAGGTGCCGCAGGTGTAGAGGTGCGTGTGGTTGTAGCTCTGCAGAAATCGTATGTAGTTGTAGCACTCGGTCTGTGGGGGAGGGGGGAGAAGCCGTCAGATGTGGTTCTGATCGATGATCTGAAGAAGCTCCAAACAAAAAAGCCTTAAAAGTGACAGAAACTTAAAGTTTTACGCATCAATCAAAAATCGTTGGTGCTTCTTGAAAACCTCCTTTAATGTCTTTAATGTGACAAAGAAAAGAAACACAGACGCTCAGACATGATGCACACTGGAATGAAGGATGTAGTTCAGATTGCAAAACACTTCTTGGATCTCAGGAGTGTAATATAAGCCGTTCAATGCTTAAAAATTCTGTTTTACAGATTCTAAAATCGTGGGGAATAACAAGGATGAAAGTAAAAGAAATGACATAGAGAGACTTTCAATTAAAAGTAACACATGTGGCCCTACTTGCATAAGAATTAGGCACTGCTTTTGAGCTCTCCACATGATCTTTGGAGGAAAAAAGGAACCTATATAGGACATGCAAAGCTGTCAAATAGCAGAAGTGAAGATCAAATTTTTATGATGAATGTTTTTGAAGCTTTGCTTTTATTGATGCTCCACTTTCAGGCAGTTTAAACAGCAGAGCTGAGTTATTTCTCTTACATAAAAATGTGTCGTTGTGCTCTCATTTACGAGAGCTCTGTAAGCTGTAAGCCTTGGTCACGTGCATTCAGATGGGTGCTGTGGGTTTTTGGGTCGTCCGGGCCCGCGGACGGTTATGGAGAAGATGTATAGATATGTACATAGATAAAACCGTAAATCTATTGAAGCTTGTCGTCTGAAAAGTAGCTTCCGTGGTAAAAAAAATGTGAGCACCCCAGCTCTATGGACTTACTGAGCAGTTTATGGCCTTGATATTTTATGATGGCCATCTTTGTGCTCGGTTTCCCCATTTTTTGACCCGGAAACAGCCCGTATCCTCCCATAAGGGCAGTTGTGAATTAGGTCTAATCGTATTTTGGTGCAAATGTAAAGCACATGGTTTGCTCAGGTTTACAGTTGTGTTCTGACCACAGACGCAGCGTTCTGCATCCTCGCAGCATCCTGTCAGCAGTGAGGACTGTCCATGCCGAGTCTAGTTGCCTTAAAAGATGCTGACTCTGACCCTGACTGGAAGATGCGCCTCTCTGGGTGCTAATGCAATGACTGGAAGGGTTCCAGTTTATGCCCCAGACAGACTTATCTAAATTTAATGCAGTAAAGAAAGGAAAGTGGTGCTGTTTAAACAAACCACCAGCGTGGGGTTCTGAAAGGCGGTGGGAGCTGTGGGAGTCTGTCAGCTGAGATCCATGTTACCTGGTTGTTCTTCCCCTTGGCAACACACTCGCGCTTCTTATCCTGTGGAGCCGGCCAGTCGATCTGGGGAGAAGACAGAGTATGATGGGCTGCAGGAAGGTTTTTTCATTCACATCCAGCCTATTGTGTAGTGGAGTGGTGTGTGATGCACCCTGCAGGATATAGCACTTCACTTCTCTTTAATGAGATTTCTCTCAGACAGACTGGAGAAGGGTTTATGCTCAAACACAGACCCAGTTCAGGGTTTTTTAATAATTTATTTCTGTTCCTTACACATGATATGGCATGGTTTTATACTGATCCACAACGTGTGTCGGTTAGGTTTGCACAGGTGGCAGGATGAGAAAAACAGCCTCACTGACTGGGATTGTTACTCCAAAGTCTCCATCACACTTTTCATATTTTTAGGCCAACATAAAGATCCTGCAGCAGGGAGCCTATTGCTTTGGATCCAAACACCTGCTCTGGTTTTTATGGAACGGACTGTATGAACGTGTTTGGACCACCTGCAAACGTTGGGATGTGGGAGGGGCTAATGCGACAACGCTGCACCAACACTTAAATTTGGTGCAAATAGGAAGATTTCGATAATTAAATGCTATTATGTGGTGCAAACATTTATTTATTATTACTTTTAATTTTTTTATTTTGTGTCTTAGTGAAGATCACATCACATAATCTGCATATCTGCGACTGCATCACATAATCTATATTGCAAAAACAAGTAAAAGATTACAATGACTTTTACGAAAATAAAAAAATTCAACAGAGCAAAATATTAAAAAAACATTTTGTAAAAAAGTAATTTTCCGTAATCAAAATCAAATTAGTGACATCCAATGAAACCCACATTTTCCAGTTTTTATAGAAATTACCTTTTAAACTTTTAAACTTTAAAACGGATCAGGTTAACTTATCTACTAATATAGTAGATAATAAAGGTTTTTTCAGCATGTCCAAAATAATATATTTTACTCAATAAAAGCCCTAAATATCAGGAAATCTACCTATTGTAGCACCACTGAGTATCAAACAGTTTTAAGGGAAATCGTCAAGACTTCAAAACTCAGAGACTCTGCACGTTCTGCTGTGTTTTTATGACAAAGAGTAAAAAAAGCAATAAAGAAAATGCGGAGCAGCAAGCGGCAACAGGAACGTTGCTAAATAATGCACGAGAAAGCACTACACAAACAGAGCTGTTTGTCTCCAAAGTGTCGAATCCCAAGGAAAACGTCCTCAGAGAGCGGGTTGGGGAGGAAAACTCTGATGAAAGTAATGAAGACAGACGGTGTGTGAGATTGGGGAAAGAAAGAAAAGAGAAGAAGCAGAATGCCCAGTGACCAGAGGGTGACAAGAGGCCATCCTCTTCCTGTCTTTGTCTTTCTGAGCTCCTTTCCTCCACAACAGGTGGCCTTGTTTTTACTGTAAGCCCCATAACTCGGACCTGAGCGGTCGGCGGCTGAGTATGAAAGTCCAATCGTGCGACGAATAATTGATCATTATTGCAGCAAATCAGCCAGAAATCGCTAATCCTCTGTCGGCCGCTCTGTACACTTTCATCTTGTCACTGTAATTGTATTGATTGCAACACGGAGCGGTTATTAATGGACCAAAGGAAAACCGCACGGAGTCTCCAAGGGCGCACCATCTCTGCATGGGTACGTATGTGTGTTTGCAGGGTACGTCAAAGGTAATGATGGAGAGGAACGGGTTTCCCCCCGAGTGCAATACAGCAAAAACAGAAACACTAATGAAAACAAGGACAAAGAAGAGGAGAACAAAAACGCTGGAAAGTCATCAAATGAAAAGCAGGACAAGGAAACATTCAATCCTGACACAGTGGATGCATTGGAGCTGGAAACATTTGGTTTCTTCTCATTAACAAGGATCTCAAGGTGTGGATTTACATGTTTTGATTGTATTACTTCTTTAGAAAAAGCATAAAAATGCAAATTTAGACCCATAGTTTGTTGAAACTCCATTTTTTTGGGTGAGGGTTGATAGCATGTTTTTGTTTTTCTAAATGTCAAACAGTTACTACAGCAGAAAATCCCAGTCTGATCCATGGTGCGAGCCCCTTACTTCCTTTAGGAAGTACATACTATAGAAAGCAAAGTAACTAGCCATGATAGCATATTTACATCACCTGTAACTCCCAACCTTGTTAGTAGCACATGAAAAAATACAAAAAAAACCCTACAAGTTAGTCACGTTAGGGTAATCACAATAACATCCAACCAAACATTTTGACAGACAGGGTCCCACAACAGTGTTTTACAGTAAAGGCAGTGTCAAAGTTTTTGAATTAAAGATAAAAAT
This sequence comes from Oryzias latipes, assembly GCF_053564925.1. Taxonomy (NCBI): domain Eukaryota; kingdom Metazoa; phylum Chordata; class Actinopteri; order Beloniformes; family Adrianichthyidae; genus Oryzias; species Oryzias latipes. Next base: position 9,438,436 of record NC_136245.1, read on the forward strand.
CCAAGGAAACAAACTCCGGTTTGAACCTTCAACACTAATGAGGAACACTGACTGAACCCACACTCTGCATCAGCTTGTTGGCAAGGTTTATTGTAATAATAATGTTCTTTGTTACATGGCTTTTCCAATCTCTCCTTCAAATCTGCCAAATACACTTCAAAGCTTCACTATCAAAGTAGACAAAGGCGGCATGAAACAGTTTCTAATGTCTTGAAAGAAAGTGTTCACGTGATTGGGGGAGCGGGAGCTACAGCGATGATGCTTCATGGACCCAATCAAACTTCAAAGCTGTAAAGCACTTTGTAGAAAGTGCGTGTGTGTTTTTAAGCCCTTAAAATGACACGAGTGTTTCCCAGCATTACCCCTGATTGAGCAAAGCCTGGATGGTGAGCACTTGACCAAGTACAAAGGGAGCGCGTCTGCCTGAGCTTCCCTCTGCACGGCTGCTTTGATTTGATCCACCGGAAAACACCCGATCGGAATTGGGCAGGTTCTCCACCTCTGTCAGGTGGAAAACCTTGATTCCAAGCAAAGGTTTGAAAGGTTTTTTACGACGTTAAGAGGAACAGAAAGTATGAGTGGAGTCGAAGAAAAAAGATGAACTCACCCTATGTTGAACGTGTCCGTTTTTGAAGGTGTAGATACAATTTTAATGTTTTGTTTCTGACAGCAAAGTCTTGAAATAGGAAAACAGTCCAATTACATTTCAGTCAGTAAAGTGCTTTTTAGGTTTGAACAGATTTTTTATTTTATTTTCCAAATGATGTGAACCACATCCAGGTGGTTAATTGGTTCAATTCTAAGCTTTAGTTTCCTTTTTTGGAATAAGGCCTGCACAATAAAGTGTAAACTTAACCCTTTTGCTATCTTGTGGGATCCAGATGACCCCATTCCCAACGTTGAGACAGTGCACTGAACCTTTTATCTTCAATGATTTGTGATATTCAGTGGTGTCCATGGACTATTCCCTTCTCTGCTTCTGTGCCGGTCCCAAGCCCGGTTAAATTGAGAGGGTTGCGTCAGGAAGGGCATCCGGCATAAAACATTGCCAAGTGAACCATGCGACTCGTCCTCGAAAGAGAGGTTGTTTCGCTGTGGCGACCCCTGATGGGAAAAGCCGAAAGAGAAAGAAGACTGGTGTCCATGGACTACATGAAATCCTCTCCACCTTTATCCACCTTTGTCATGGTACGGATAACACGTGAATGTAAGTGTGGGGTTGACTTTTATTTAAATAGAACCGTTGCAGTGAACTAGAAATAATGTATTAGTTGTTTTGCTATTGGTTTGATGTATCCCAAGTCTTATTGTCATTGCAATAATGATCACTAATATCGCACATCGTGACTTTTAAATGTACTCAAACCAAAATAAAAGCATAAAAAGGTCAAAAAAAGGTCAGTCTGTAGAAGTAAGAGCACTCAAAGATAAAAAGCATGAAAGCTGCAAGCGGAGTTGGGCGGCCACTTCACGCCGCTCACTCTCCTCTTTCTGTCGCTGCCTCCCTGGTCACGTGAAAAAAAATACTTTTTCTCAAAATAGCAGCTTTTCTGTTGGTTTTATCTCCATAGCAACCATTTTGTTTGTTGGTCGCCTGGTAAGGACGAACAAGCCTTTGTATTTTTTTAATAGAATCTGTTAAACTAAACTTTTGGATTTCCTTAGCAACAGAAGTTTTTTGTTAACCACACCCACATATATGATATGTTAATATCATATGTCTTACCGTTTCATTCAGCTTGAGCCAGAGATTCATGTGTTACATACTATATTTTGGTAAAATATGTACAAGCAACAGGTAAACGGCATATTTTTGAGCACGTTAAATATCTACTACTTTTAAATCCTGCGATTTTTACCAAGAAGCTTTGCAATGATGCTCGAGGAGTTAGGAGGCTATAGATCGAAAACGTATGAATACCTAAATAGTATGGGAATTGTGAAAACCACCAAATTTCACACTGTGCCACGAAATGGCCCCCAAGCCCTAGGTCCTGTGGCCATCCCATGATCCTTTTCAAACTTCCCCTCCTTCCTCAACATGTATGTTTTGGTTTCGGTTGTAGATTTTGAATTATTTTTCTTGAGTCCCAGTCGAGATTTTGGGCCCAGTAATTTTTTTGAGAATTCCTGTAATGTCATCATTTTAATACCTAAAATTCATTTTCACCGGGTACCGGGTGCAAATTTTGGCGAGTTCATAAGTATTTGGTGGGGGGGAATTTTTCACTCAAAGGCGCAGTGAGAAAGAAAAAATGCAAAACAATCTGGTCCCAACAGTCCAGGACTGCTGCGGGAAATAATAAGTGTAGCACAGGCAGAAAATCAGTTTATCTTTCCTTTTCTGTCTGAACTCCTGTTATGCTTAAATGATTTTTACAATACTTTCATCAAAATTGATGTCATAATTAAATTTGTGGTTTATCTTGGTAACAAAGCTGCAGCGAGGACGCCTTTTGTTCCAGAGCTGTCCATCTCCAAGCTCGGCGTTGGTGCATTTAACGTTATCAGTTAATTTGTTGCATTGGAACAAAGGCGTTTGGGAGTGAGTGGGCGTCTGCAGTGACATTCAGGTGGTAATTACATTCCCACAAGTCCCTACATGTCCGTTATTGATACATTTTAATTTGGGCGGTGAAAACGAGGGCGCCTGCGGCTTGTACCTGCGGCCTCAGCTGTCTGCTGATGTTGTTGGGATCCAGGGCGAACAGCGCCTCCCGGGCCCCCACGTACAGAACTCTCTCGTGGTCGGACAGGGTCAGCATGCTGTAGTTGAACACCCCCTGGATGCTAAACCGAGCCATACTGTCCAGCACATCTGCATGGAGACAAAAAAGTAACATCATTTGGGAGATATTTACCATGTGATTGAAGAAATCAATGAATGAGAACTTTGACACTTTTCTGTCGTCATCCATTTCTGTCTGACCCTCTGCAGATACACAGACAGCCCCATTAACATGCCCGTATTTATGAAGAAATGAACCACTGGGGATGCCAAAGGTTTACTAAGCCAATGATGAAATTACACACTCATTTTGACTCATCAAGCTACTGGCAGCTGGATGTTAACCCCGTGTTAGTGCACACAACAATTCCTTCAGTGGGGTGTTGTTACTCAGAACTACCCCGTCCTTTTTCTTTCCCTCAGGAAGACCTAAAACATGACCTCAGTGAGGAAAAAAGCTTTTGTCTGAAAGGTAACAAGACATATAAAATACAGTACTTTCCGTTTTTAGGCTGTGCGGTGGATTCTGTGTGGAGTTTGCGTGTTTTCCCTGAGAACGCGTGGGTTTTCTCTCCGGTTTATTGGGAGTCTAGATTGCCCTTCGATGTACATGTAAGTGTTTGGGCCAGGCGACCTGTTTAGGGTCGAAGTAATGGTAGCCAGGATAGGCTCCAGCAACCCAGTGACTAAAAATGATAATTGACAGTAACTGAAAAGAATTCAGTGGGATTGTTTAGATAGACCAGTGGATTTTAAGTTTGCAACTTACTTGGCTAGATTCATCAAAACTGTAAAAAAAACAAAAAAAAACTACAACAAAATATATTTATTTAATAAAGCTATTTAAGTATTATTACATACATATTTAATAAAAAATAAATAAATTAAAATAAATAAATTGAATCCAATTCATTTAATTCAATTTAAAAGAAGAATTCACACACAAATGCACTGACTTGGTAATGAAGTTCAATGTATTCTTTAGAAAATATGTGGATATTCCACTTTCAATCATCCAACAATCATGCAACACATTTACCTGTGATAATCATTACAGATTTTGTTTAAAAGGAAGTAAGCATTGAATAATTTGAGTTTTTTTCTAATTAGTTTTGAAAAATTTGTTGAGAAATTTTAGGACATTTCTGGTTTTCAATTCAGGCTCTACAAAGGTTTATTGACATGTTGGAAACCTTTTCGTTAATGATATTAGCGGTTTCTCACCAACAGAACAGGTTCATGCATACTTTTTCAAGCCGTTCAAGCATCTGTAAAGTCGTCTCTCAGAAAAACACTGTAAAAAAACTTGTTGTTTTTACAGAAATCAATTTTGGCTGCCATATAAAAATATGTTGAATAACTAAACAACTTTACAGGCGCACTGTGAATATTACAAACCTGAATGTCTTGATTTACAAACACATATTATCATTAACATCTCTGGAGATACATTTTGTAAACTCGATTTTTTACTGCTATTGTAATTCCATTAAATGCATGTTTAGGCCATGATGTTCATACTGGGGAAGAAGGATTATTCTTCTTCTCCTTTTTCTATTGTTTCCTAGCACATTCCACCACCTACAGTTGAAATGTCAAAGCGGTTCAAATCTCGTGAATCTTGCTCGTTTTTCTTTCACGATCTATTACAATATATGAAAGACTTGGTGTCTTAGAATTACACGCAAACCGTACTTATCCAAATGCCTGATAGGTCAAAGTTCAGCTAGATTTAACTTCCAACATGCATTAAATGGCTCTGCGTTTTGTAGGTGGAGTCAAAAAAAGTCGTAGAAAATTGTGTAGCAACAGCTGATTGCCGGTTAATTTGCTCGAATTGCGCATTCAAGTTTAAATTTCTCATTTGAACGTGCGTCGAGGGCGATGTAAACGTCACAGTGATAACTTATAAAATAATTCTATGGTTATTTGGTTAATTTTATTGGAAAAAATAACAACAACAAAAAGTTGTCATATAAAATATTGATTTAATAACAGCGACAGAGTAACTTTATCTTGCGAATCACCAAACGCCCTCACTCACATATAGAAAAAACGATTTCTGGACAATTCTCCCAGGATTCCAGAATGTTGTCCAGGATTTGCGGGCAACAGTTGCAGAGCAGTGAGATGTTACCTCCTGCAGACTTGGCAAAGAGCGGGGGGGAGATTTGGCTGTGAAACAGCTGACAGTTCAATGCCTTATGCACAAAGCGGTGGACCATTTCAGCCGACTGTGTCTGCGCTGTAAACAAGCCCCGCAGCACCTTGCTCTTCTCAAGGTCTGTGTTTACTTTAAGAACTAGGAGCCGGAGACAATCTGATATGTTCCAGAACTCCATGTCGTCCGTGAGGCGGGGCGGTCATCTGTTTGTGTAAATAAACAAGAAATGTTCCGTTGTCATAGCAACCCCTGTCTCAATTTAAAAAGAGGGCGGGGGGGAACTATGCAGGATTACAGATATCGGTAATGGATGTGTCAAAAAAATAAAAATAAAAACGAGCTTTGGAAGTGGGAATACATCGTCGAGCACATTTTATGTCATCGTTTAAAAGACTTTGAGCACATTTTTTAATCCGTCAGACTAAACTCAGTTCAGACAGCGCTTTAATGTGACTTTAAAAGGGAGTTTGATACCAAACCAGAAGCCAGACACTCGTTCAACAAACGTTTCTGGTCATTTCCATTTCAGAACATCAACTACAAATGCTCCAGAAAACAACATAAATTGCATTTTGTCCTCATCTTACAGCTTTTAGGCCACAGATAGTTATAGCTTGGCGAAGCGGCATTAAGAAGAACGCCCCTATGGAAGAGGAGCAGCTTAATCTGGGCTCTGGAGAGCACATGAACACAACAATACAGGGATTTGTTGGCTCCAGCAGAATTATTGCAAATAGAAGATGAGATCCAAATGACAACGTGGGCAGAATACAGAGGGTAGGAATGCTTAGAAGTGCGCACTAATAATGGGTGTAAATCTGCGGGGGTGATTAGATTGTTCATTATCTAGCCTGCGCTTGCCGATGCAGACTGCTATTTAATACAGGACTTAAATGAGGCCTTTTACCATGTTCAGGCTCTCTCAGAAAAATAATAATAATAGCATTTTAGCCTCCCTTTCAACACTGGTGTGGAGCCTTTGGAATAGAAATAAACAGAATTGATTTGATTTATTTGCGAGAACTAAGAAGTGTTCTTTCTGCATTCCTATTTGCAGGGACAGAGAGAAAAAAGCCAACATAGCTGATGTTTTTTAATCAAAATTTTAAAGAGAAACACCCGCTGTTCACTATCTTAACACACACATGCACACAGTTTAAATCCCCTCATTAGCATACAGACAAACCAGTGGTGTGGAGCAGAAGAGAAGGCAAAATGGGAAAAAAGGAGGAGAAATAACAGGGTTTAGTTTTCATTCTCCACACTCTTGTTGCTTGTAGTGTCACCTTGTTCTCCAACCCCCCCCCCACACACACACCATGTTGGCGGATAGAATGGAAGCTCAATGTGCGGTGATGATGATGCATGGAACATAATGCCACAACGAAATCTGATTTTTTTCTGTTTTTCTTTGGTCACCCCTTGTTCTTTTATTTTGAAAGGGAAAATAGGAACTGAAATTTGGTGATGGTGGTCGTGGGGGGCAGTAAAACCTGGTGTAATTTATGACTCCAATTTGTGCTATGGCGTAATTCCGATAAGAAAGAAAAATAGAATCCTCAATGTCATCAGAGTATCATTACTGCATTTATTTCAAAACTTTTGCTTTGTTTTTTTATATTATTATACTCAAGGTGAACTTTATTAACATATTAATAGAAACTGTTCATAACTTCTGTACCTTTACAAAAAGAAAATGACCTTTCTGAAAATAAATTCAAAACCTGTTTGTTCCATTTACTCAAAAATAGTCACTTTTTCCTGATCAATGTAAAAAGAATAAAATAAAAGTGGCTCCTATAGATTTGAAAAAAAAATATTAGGTTTGACACCCTAAAACACGGAATAGTTATGAAGAAACGTAAATATGTGCATATATATATTTAAAACAAATTTTCCAAAAAAAAGTTACTTCCTAAAAAAAAAAAGAATGACTCCAACACCAGAACACATAAAAAACTAAAAAGTATTTCAGTTCTGTGGACAAAAAGAACTAAATTAATGAAAGAACCAAATCAATGTTGCAAATCTGATGCTCCAGGCCTAGGAGACTTTTTTTTTTCAATCATTAAATATTTACACTCACAGATGGCATACTAATGAATGACTTATTGGTCTCTATTTTTATTTGTCCCCTATGTCCCCACATAAATCTTACAGCTGCACAAGCTTTCCACTCCATATATTAGCGAGCAACCAGGTTTAGCATCACTGTGACCTCAACTACACACATAAAAAAACAACTGCAAAATATTTCAGTCCACACTTTGCATTAAGAAGGCCCAAGATACAGAAAGTGCAACCGAGTCCTGTTTTTATTGTACAATTTTATAACTTTATTTCAAATTGTTGCCATTTTTCTTATGGACAGGTAATGTAAGAAAGCAATGCTAACTAGTTAATCATTTCCCTTGTCAAGTTAGGAATAATCTCTGGTGTGCCATCTGTGGTGGGTCTCCATTGCATTGCGTGGGGAGTCCGTCTCATGACCGTCTGTTAGTTTACAGTACTTCCGTTGCGTATCCGGTTCATCCCCCCTTCCCCCTGGCTTCCAGAGGAGTGGTTTGTCCCACCACTCCTGTGTTAAAAGGTGGGTCCAAAACTTAAGCAGTGAGGCCCCGTGCCTTCTTCCTCACTGAGTCCTTGTAAATATTTTGTGTCATAAATGATCTTATGTTATTGTACTTCTAAAATTAAACTTTTGTCGTCCATGGCAAAAATGGATGACAGCGTTATCCGGGACATTAGTGCGTCTTATCACATGGGCATGTCACCTTAAATATACACATTTGTAAAGTTTTATTATGGAAGTTTTTGTTTTGAAATCAGACCCTATTTCCCGTCTCTTTGGATTTTTACCACAAAATCGATGTGTCGAAGAACTGGACATAGAAACTCCTGCGTAAAGCTTGCATTATGGAGGGGTAGGTGTCAGATGTAGACATGATGGAGGGGATGTTAACATTGCAACTGATTAATGAATGTTCCATTTTTTTTGTTCAACGCAACACAACAGAGACACAACGCAGATGGACCAGTGTAAATCCAGCGTCAGCAAGGAAATAATAACAGTTTTTTCCTCCATTCCCTTCACTAACAAAGCTAGCTAGCAACATCTAGCTGTCTGCCGCCCTTGTAGTAGCTAAGGTGGAATGAGTTTGGTAACCCAAAGTTTGTGTTTATTGTCTTTATTTGTCTGGACACAGCTGTTCAGTGCATACTTTTACAGTCACTCAATGATTCCTCTATGGAGGTAAAAGGCTTATGGGGTGATAGTTTTTAAAAGTCAAACTCACTTTTAGGAGCCGTCCAAAGGTGTCAAAATCAGCTGATTCACATCAATCGTGTAAATGGTCAAATATTTACGGTTTGTCAAAGGGCGTTTGTTAGTTTGGTGTCGCCGGCGACGTCTCCCGTGTTAAGGATTGAAGGTGTGGTTAGCGCCAGGGCCCCTTCACAGGTGTCAACCAGCAAGCAGATAATGAACCCTGTCCAACTGCCTGCTCTCTTGATGGTTTGGATTATGGTAAACAGTTCCAGAAAGCAAGATTATACCATCATTTTGGACAAGTTGCATCATAATCTTTGACAAAATGATCCAAAATCCGATAACTGTTAGAAATTGTAGCACCTTTTGGACAACGTCCTGATGTAATTACCTCTTTACTTTTAGCATCAAGTGTTTATGCTGATTATCACCCACACCTCTTACAAAGTGCAAAGATAGAGAAAGAAATCCCGGAGCAGTCATGGCAATCTGAGGTGCACTAAGAGGCAGATGGAAGATGAGAAATAGATGAGAGGAGCGCAAAGGAAGGAAGGAGGATACGCACTAAAGTCAGCTTATTATCTGAAGAGCAGAGATGTATAAACATTGGAGGGTTTGTGCAATGAGGAAGAGAAGAGAGGCAACGTCCTCGGGGGGGAAAGATGGAGCACATCTGCTGTGCTGCACACCCCCATGCAGAAAGGGCTCTAGAGCTGCACACTCACACAAACACAAATCAGAGCACGTCCGCACTCATGTACCTCCTATATGCAGTCCTCAATGACTCTCATGAGTACCTGCTCAGTGACTCCATGATCAGCCGCTCTGTCATTAAAAGGGGATACAGGTTTTCCATCTGCCACCACACTGTGGCAGCCCTGAAGCTGCGTGGCTGCATGGCTGCGCACGTGTATGACAGACACTGTGATCGGGACGAGCTTGTCTCTTTAACGGCCACACGGCTGGACGCAGCTGCAGGTCATTAATGTTTGTTTGCAGGTTGTAACGCGTGAACACGGTCTGTTTCCAGAACTGATGGAGCCAATTATAAAAGACAAGAACATTATGAAGATCAGCCGAGTTATTGCCAACATTACAGCACAACAGACACGTGCACTCAGAGCCGTTACGATGGTTGAGCACCTGCCCTGTTTGCATCATAATAAAATGTGCCGTTGTGCTCTGTTTTTTTTATACTTTTTGCATTAACATTAATACATTTCTGTTAGCAAAACAAGAAAAAAGTGTGGTTACAAAATCTGCCAGTATTCTATCAAACCCATTCCCTTTTTCTATTTTCTTTAATACGGGGGTTCTGAGCCGCTTCTGTCTTTGCGGCTCTGCTCGGACTCAGAGAGAGTTAGGAACAGCCGGGGGGAGCGAGAGAAACTACTGCCCCACAGAGAACGGAAGAGACGATGTGACAGTGGAGGAAATTGAGAGTTCTGGTCTAACTAGTCCCTGTCCGCTGATTCCACGAGCTACGATATGGTTAATATTTCAGAAAAACGCTCTATATTAGCCAAGGAGTCACTTCTTACTTTCATCACTTTGCTTTAGGTTTGATCACGGTGCGTCAATTCAACACACATCATGCGGGGACAGGGAGTTGGGTACTAAGTTCAAAATAAAGCACAGGGGGAAATTGTAAAATACATGAACAGTATTCATTGGTAGTTCATGGTTTCTTCACTAAGGGTCTGACATTAGATTAATGTGTTTAACGTGACATTTTCTCATTAGAAATGCCTTCTTTAAACTCTGCATCATTCAATTTCACAATCTTGTGTATTCAAATCTTTCCAATCAACACAAAAGTCTTTGTTTAGAGGATCAGATGCAAAAGAGAATTTGAATCCCTATCCAGAACAAGAGTCACACTGGATGCAGCTGTTAGGAACTGCAGGAAACTGGGCTTGGAAGCAGAAACATAAACATTTAATAAATAAACCTAAACAGGACAAAAACCATGGAGAAACAAGAAGCAGATAAAGCAGATGACCTGAACTGAAAACTATGCACTGAAGACAATGACAGAAATGAAAACAGCTGCGGATGATTAACATGAACCAGTAATGACTGATAGAGGACAAAACATGAACAAAAACACCACTGAAACACTGAACTAAACCGCAGAATCCTTCCAGCAACAGTATAATTTCATTATATATCATGAATCATTTCAGCATTCTGGGGATACAAATTGTAGGATATCTGTGTTTAAATATTATCATTTGTATTAAACTTGCTTCTTGTTGATTATGCCTGCAGCACATTGTGCCAGTATTAGTAACCTCCAGTGTTTTATTGCTTTGATGTCGTTCAAGTCTGTGATAAAGTGAACAAACGCATGTTCGTTTACATAAAAGAAATGACAATTGTATCACTTTCATCTACAGTAGCTGAGTATTTATGTATTAGTAATTTATTTTCCCATTTTACCAAATTTCCATTTGTTTAAAGGAAAAAAAAAACGTTTTTTGCGGCCCTTTTCTGACTATGAAGCCCTGCCCCTCTAAAATCCTGTGCACGTCCCTGCAGCACAACTTACCTTTGTCATGGTGGGGATAACACGTCAATGTAAGGGTGGGGTCATCTGGACCCCATAAGATAGCACAAGGGTTAGTCCTCCATGTAATCACTTTGCAAAATACCGTCTCAGAATAGTGGGTCTGTATTACTTTAAAGAAGAATATTAAATCTGAAGTCACGGATCTTTCAGGGAGCATTTTACATCTAGATTAGAGACTAGATTAACTCCCTTCAGTGAATCGCTCCCCTGCTTTCCCATGTGCCAGTTCCACGCTTAACCAACGGATCCAACCCCCATTGAGATTAGAGGGAACCAAATATCTTTTTTGTGTAGACTAAAACCACAGGAGGACCAATTGGAAGACCAACCCTCAACTTTCTAGCCCATACTTTAACCCTAGTGATGTCGCCAACGACATCCAAATACCATAACTCCATTTAAGCGATCCCAAAGAATTAGCTGATTCTGATGTGGAGACAAATAGCTTTTCGTAAAGTGTTGCACATCAGGGCAAAGCTGCTTTTCTCCTCTTCAGAATCCGCTGGAATTACGTTAATTGCGTGAACGATTGAAGAGTTACGGTAGTCAAAACAATGTCAACACTAGAGCTGGAGCACCAATCAGAAACCAAACAGGGAACCTGAGGCCTCTACTAGGAAAGACTAAAACAAATGCTACCTAATAAAAATGACTTTGTTAGCCTACACAGCAAAACAAACAGATAGTAGCTCAGTGAAATTATAAGACTAGACATGCTTGTTAAGGAAACTCAAAAATGAAATTAAAGTGTTTGGGTCTATGAAGCCTAACAGGAAATTTGGCTCAGTAGTTTAAGTGAAATTACTTAAGGAAGATCAAATTAGATGACAACAAATAAAGAGTATGAAGGAAAAAAAGGAATTGCAGGATTTTTTCCCCTGTCAATACCACATGCTGCTTTGGACGATTACAGTTTTACTGTTAATGAAGAAGTAGTGATTAGTAATGATTCCTCGAAATGTATTTGAAATGACTTATACTACAAGTCATATGTGGCCATAATTTGTTTTGTGAGGAGTTCTTCCCGACACCGATTGTTACTGATTTGTTGGACATTTTCCACGTTTTCTTTAACAGAGAGGCAGCAATGCTGTTAGTGAAGAAACATGTCAAATGCTGCCTTAATTAATTAATTTTTTTATATAAAAAAGATGGCATTTGACATTACGTCCACGTAAGCAACATATTTCTTTCTCATTTGTTTCCAATTTTTACTCTATCTTCACTAAAAAAGACCATTAATTCAATGCTTATTCAATGACGTTATTTAATGTCAATTTTCTCTTTCAGTGCAAAGGAAATGATGTTTTGTTTTTGATTCAACAGAAGTCACATTTATGTAAAATTGTGTTTTTCAGTAACTCAGGGATGATTCCTACAGTACCTAATGACTAATTAGCCCTTTTTAACATTAAACTATAGAGACCAACTCAGAGGAAAATTAGGTTTTTGGGGTTTTGTTGGGGGTGTGAGGGGCTGTAAGCTATCAGGGGAGAGTATAAAAAGAGAGCTCTCAACAACATGGAGGGTAAGGGGGCGAGTTTACTCCACGCCAATTAGGCCTGCACAATAAATCGCAAATGTATTGCGACATCAAGCTGTGCAAAAGACAGCAAAAATTGACATAAATGGTTACGTTAAATGTGCTAAAACAATCTTATGGCGGCTTGAAGTATTTGACCAATAAAATAAATCCATCAATGCAGTTGACCAGTCGGACAGACGCCTCCAAGTTGTTGACCAATCAGATGGAGCTCTTTTATGGTAGATGTTGGCCTCTATGTAGATAGGGTTAACTCTTAGTTATATTAAAGTGTTGCAGTGAAATGGAAATGATGTTTTTGGTTGTTTTGCCATTTGTTCATTTATCAAGTTGCATCATCATCAAAATATTGATGATTAATATTGCATATCGCGAGTTTTCCTCATATCGTGCAGACCTAACGCCAATGGTCCCGCCCACAACTCAGAGGCAAACTTCCAACTACCCCTGGCTGCAGCCTGCAGAACTGCACAACATAGTGGAATGCTGGAACGCTGAGGAATGTGTACACGCTGTGGAATGTTACCCCGCCCACATTTAGCCTGTCTTCTTCATTGGTTTTACAAGTTTCCATGTGCAATATTGCCACCTACCGGTTTTTAAGGAGTTTTTCCTTACCGTGAAGGGGGGGGGGGGGGGTCTAAGGGCAGGAATAACAGTTTAGTTTAGTCTGTTTTGTTAAAGTTTAGTATTTTCCTAATGCATTCTTTGTATTTATGATCCCCTTTTTATTGTTTTTCATTGCGCTAAATAAAAAAAATGTAATTGAATTAGAGAATTTATACATTGATTGCTGTCTTCTTATGCCTTTTACAAGTTTCCATGTGCATGTATTAGGGAGTTAATAAATTCTGTCTGGCCTCACAGACTCAAAAAAATAACTCATTGGATGAACTCAATTTAATTGTGGGCAGGATTTCCATCCAATAAATATGAGTAACCCCACCTCAAAGAAAATTCTTCCATGTAACGAAATATAATCGAGTTAGTCGAACTCAATTTTATCAAGAAAGGCAAAGGAAAAAGATCATGCAATAGAAGTCTAAAGCCAGATCCAAACTCAGAACCTCTGTATCACAAACCCGCTAACTAAGCCACTGAGCTAACACTCCAGTGATGAAATGGGGCCGCCGGTATAAATAAATAGATTCCGTATTTCTATAAATGACGCTCTTCGTGTATCGTCTTATTGGGAGAAGCCGAGTTGAAACGATTTCATGCCACAGTTTCGTTTTTTAAGTGGAAAAAACGAACTAAAGTTTTCACTTTTGAAAAGTCGAAGGATTTGAAGGACTAATAGTCATACCAGGCATTACATTAGATGAAGGAGTTGAACATTTTAAAAGTTCAATGGTTAAAATAGGTGAAAAATTGTAGCCGTGAGACGGCAAAAAGCATAAAGAGAAACAGGAAAACAGCATTCAACAGCATGCCCCTTACTTGAACTTAATTATTCTGGATTACTGGAGTTATAGGGGAAACTATTAATACATTTTGTGTTAGGTCAATTAAATGTAGATACAATCTTTTAAAATAAATATTTTTTTTAAATAAAACAAACAGAATTTTATTGTGTTACATGAAAGAGGGACTTGAATCATTTTTTTGAGTGATACATAAAAAAAATTGCACCATTCAAATTTTCCTCCCCTCTGTTCTCTTTCTTCCTCATACAATTCACAATGACACAAAATGTGCTCCACTGATTCTTCCCCTTTCCTGCAATCACAACTGCTGTGACAAAGGTGAATCAAATGCACGGGCTCAGCGTGGGCGGGGTTAACATTCCACAGCATGTTCACATTCCTCAGCGTTCCAGCATTCCACTATGTTGACCCATTCTGCAGGCTGCAGCCAGGGCTTACTCCAAACTTCTGATGAGCTACTGCAGAAACTATGTCCTAGAACAGTGTTTTTCAACCAGTGTGCCGCGGCACACTAGTGTGCCGTGGGAGATGATCAAGTGTGCCGTGAGAAATTGCCCTCATTAACTGATCTAAAAGCAATTACCATCTCCAGGAAATCAGCTCTTTGTTCATCCAAACAGGCCCTGATAAAACACTGAGAATTTAAGAATATGAAATATCATAAAATTATTTTTTCTTTGTGTTTATATGATTCTAATAAAGACATTTTGATAACAATAACGAGATACCGCGATTTAGCTGCAGCTATAACTATGTAAGGAAAAAAAGTCCCGCCCCTTTAACTGTCTCCACCAATCATTCTTGAAGGCTTAATCACATGTCATCAGTCTGACCAATCAGAAGTGGTTAAAGTATTCACTTCCTTGTTTCGATTTAGCGCAAAAAAGTCTCTCTGTTCTAACAAAAATACCAGCTAAAGCTCGTCTTTAGCGGTGTAGCTTTGCACAGAATCTGGTATCAGACTGGAACAAGTGAACAAAACCATGAAGCTCAAAGACGCTGGTCTTTCTGCGGTCGGCGGATTACAGGCACTACATCTCCCATGATGCAGTAAAGTGACTGTCTTAGCGCACAATGAGTCTCTCCTCTTAACGTCTTAAAACAACGAACACATATCAAACAGTTTTTGAATCTTTTAACTTAATTTTTAATACATCTTTTAGAAAAAAACAGCTGCAGCTTCCAGCTTTTTCTGCAACATTTATCACAAAAATGCATGTGAGATTGCAGAGCGGCTGGAAATCAATACAGACTGAGCTTTTTCTTTTTTTTTATTTATCTATTTTTTTGGATGCTGGTGTGCCGCGGGATTTTTGTCAAGGTTAAAGTGTGCCGTGGCTCAAAAAAGGTTGAAAAACACTGTCCTAGAAAACAACACACTCCTTAGAAATGTCATTAGGCCATAATCATTATGAAGAAGTGCAAATGCTAAATGATGCTAGCACGGTAACCATTTACGTCAATGCACAAAAAAGTGCCATTATCCATATTTGCCCTAATATAACATAATAACTCTAAAATACTTTAAAAGTTACTTGTGAAAGCTTTTATTCAAAAGAGTGTACTGCTTTCATAATTTGATGATGCTAGCATAGCATCCTGTTGTTCAGTTATTAAGAAACATATCCTATTAACATTTAAGTCAGAAAACAGAACACTTAACTTTAATGGGAGAGTGCAGGAGGCAAAAACAAAGCAGCACAGTCTGAATGTGCGTTCAGCTAACTGTTTTAAAAGAAAGCGATCTACAGCCAGCTCCATCGAGCATTATTGCTTTTTGGAATACAGCACAAGGACAAAAATGTTTGCTTTGATGGAGCCGTGCGGAAATTTTAATAAATAAAATGACATTAGGGGTTGAAACGAATCCAACTGTTCTAGCATGAGAATGAATGGAGAGCTGTCAAAAGCAAACAACAGCGTATGTAAATGTCAGCTCCCGCTAAAGTAATAAGATAAAAGCAATTTACTGTCAAACAGTAACAGGGATGGTTAATATTAAAGGCCATTTTCTTTGTTATAACATATAGTTGCTGTGGAAACAGCAGCAGGCAGAAGCTGAATAGAGTCAAAAGCATATGGATGCAGAGATAACAGAAGGGAATTTGCAAATAACTTTAAGTATCTTAGTTTTTTTTAAACATAATCTCATTCTCTACCTAGACAAAACAGAGGACGAGTGAGAAGGTGAAGACTGGAGACGCCTGCTGCTCTGCGGCTGGTCGGAGAGCTCTCCCATCCAAACCTCGCCTCTCTGATCCCTCTTGCTGCCTGCTATAAATACAGCCAGCCACTTCTTATAGCTTCTAACCGCCGAGCAACTCACACAGAAAACTGTGATTAAAAGCCTATTTTAGGGTGAGCTTTGAAGCAACGGCAAATGTGAAACAAAAAGCAGACAGAGGAGTGGGAAAAACGGAAAAAAAACAACCAAAAAAAATAAAAAAAGCGCAGCGCAGCTGCGCAGGCATGCTGATAGACCCCAGATCAGTTGCAGAAAGCGTCAGAACTTCCTCGGAGCATGTATACCTCTTTGAAGGAGAAAAAAAACACCAGCACAAATACACACCCCACATGGATGCACAGGAACGTCAGGAACACGACAGAATTAAAGATTTTTTGGAAAGATACACAAACCTGCATCCATATTTTATTTGTTTTAAAAAAGAAAAGCTGCTCCGTTTGTTAGATTGATCAGTGTCAATATGATAAAGAATAATTACTGCGAAAAAAAACAACATTATTTAACAGTCTAAAGACTGTCTAAAGACAGTCTGATGAACTGAGAAAAGAGGAAGATGATAAAACCAGCACAGCTTTGATAGAGGCTGTGGATGTGGGAAGGGGAAAAAAGGGATATGGGTGTGTGTGTGTGTGGGAGGGGGGTGGCTTAGACAGTCCAGCAAAGTGGGGGGTCTTTCTTGCGATCCACAACATGCTCAGTGAATCAGGAGCTGATGCCACAGAGGAGATTTTATCGCGGTGCAGCGGCAGGCACCAGCTGGAGAGAGTTAGGCTGTTTTGCTTCAAGCAGCAGTGATGAAGCACACAGACACTCACAGAGGAGTCTTTGAAGTTCAGACACACTCATAGATGTGTAATTTGACTCTGTGAGGCAAACAGTGCTGCAGTGGTTCTTTACAAGACTGGGGGCCGCCAATAAAAAAAAAGAAAAGAAAAAAAAGAAGAAGCTGTACAAATGTGATGCAAACAAACTTGATCATTAGTTTCTCAGACACGTTCAGCTAGTCACCTAAAGCCTTAGTCACATGCACCTGTACGGGGGTTGACCTGTACAGGTGCTGCTAGTTTTTAGGTTGGACAGCAGTGGCCACATCGTAACCCTTGTGCTATCCTAGGCACTTTACCATTGGGAGTTGGGTCATCTAGACCCACTAGACAGTGCGCTGAACCTTTTTTCTTCAATGATTGCGGTGTCCATGGATTACATGAAATCCTCTTCACCTTTATCCACCTTTGTCATGGTAGGGAGAACACCTCAATGTAAGGGTGGGGTCATCTAAGATAGCACAATGGTTAAGAGGAGCGCATATGTGTTTTGCATTTCCCTTGTGGCTCATACGACCATCTCAAGAGTTAAACACACTTCTATCGTACGAGTGATGCTATCATATGGTACCCTTATGCCACACTTTAGTCATTAATAAGGTGAAGGTACTGACTGTGCAAATGCAAAATTTTGATGCTTTAATCATCCAAAAGTGCATTTAAAATGCATGTTTGCTTAAAAGAGGCTTTTTTCTAGACAGAAGAACTGGGGTTCAACAGCACCACGTCCACTCAACCTCCAAACATAGGAAGCTCTCATGCACATTCTTGGTCCAACACGCATGAA
The DNA here is from genome assembly GCF_053564925.1 of Oryzias latipes. Classification (NCBI taxonomy): domain Eukaryota; kingdom Metazoa; phylum Chordata; class Actinopteri; order Beloniformes; family Adrianichthyidae; genus Oryzias; species Oryzias latipes. The sequence continues at coordinate 9,455,994 of NC_136245.1, forward strand.
ATGCTCATGACCGCTCATGCTCGGGGCAAAGGTGCACAAGAGGTCAAGACGAAGCAGAGGCGCCGGCTGAGCGCGGTGCTGAGGTGAAAAATGCGACCGCACGTTTATCTGGTCCATGGAACACGCCATTAGACACTGTTTATTGAACAAAACATCTCGGAGCAAAGCGGTCATGGTGACGAATGATGAATGTATCGCTCAAAAGTCAAAGGGGCAGGCTGTGGAGGCTGTGTCTAAAAAGCTGAATACTAGACCGGCTTTACACAAACCTTGCCACAGGCTTCCTCTTCAGAAAACTATTGAATGACATCAATCTGATGACTTTACTTTGATGTCTGTTGGGATCAGTCTAAATACAGTGAAAACCAGGGTTTAATGTTCTTCATTTTCATTTTTGAAAATAATTTTGTTTATTGACTTATTATTTTGGCACTAATTTTAAACTTTAAATCATCTTCTCAACACAAAAAATTATTTTAAAAGTTATTTTCACTAATCATTGCAGCTTTAATTTGATTGTATTTTGGCATCAATTAAAAACAGCGGAGTGGAAGGCCATTACAAATAAAAGGATGAAAACCACCTAAACATAAAAATTATGTAATTTGAGAGCCCAAGATTTCATTTTAAAATATTATTTTTGCAATGCTCAAATTAGCTTGTATTGAGGATTTATCCCAATACAATCATTTCTTAATCTTTGTTAATAATGATACTAATATTGACTTTTTGCTAAGAGGGCAGCTGCCTCCATCGCTCACCTGTAGCTCCGCCCCCTGCATTAACCTTAAAAAAAGGTGAGATTGCATAAAAATCCTGTTTATACAGGTTTTGCCTTATTTTTTTCAAAAGCCAATAACATCGATTTTTTTTCTTGTTTCTTAATTTAGGCTTCAATCATGTCCTCAACATTCATAAGGGATGTTTTCTGAGCGGTTTATCAGGACTTTCCAGGTGAAACATCCTTCCAGAGGGGATCACTATAATGTATGCAGGATTTCCAAGTGTGTTGCTGTTGGCAGCAAATCGCTGCGGTTCCATATTCAGAACCAGAAAGAAAGTCCTTTGAGTTAGAGTCGCCCCAGAGTGGCATTTTCATTTGAATCCTCGTACCGCTTGCCCACACATCCGCTCTCACACCGTCAGGATGACAGCAGAGGGCACTCTGGGTCCCGGCGTGTGGTCCCAGCTGTTAATCTTCACTGACTAACCAGCACGGGGTCAGGGGATGAGCGACACTCATCGCAGATAAAAGGGCCGATGAATCTCCCTCCTTTTGTCCCCCAACTCCCCTTTTGCATCTTGCACATCAACCCTTCAAGTCACGCACAGCCAGCCTCCTTCTTCACCTCCCTCTCAACCTCTCATTGCTGTAATTGGAGGGTTTGAAAAAGGAGGGCAGAGAAACAGAGAGCAGGAGGGAAGAATTTAGAAAAAAAGGGTGAGCGAAAGGGAGAAAAGGTCTCTGGAGGTCAGAGCCCGTTTTTATAATTTCTCATTCTAAACTGAGAATCAGACATTTGCTTTGGCTTGTATTTATAGACACCAGGATCATTTGCTGCATCAAACCAGGCTGGATTTTCAATAAAATATCAAAGTACAACAGACTCCCTCTCCATGGTCCTTCCTTTTCCTTCTCTTTCACTTTAACCACAAACGTTGTTTTATCTCACAACAAACATGGCCGACTTTGCCTCAGCCTCAGCACGGTGTGTGTAAGAACCTGAGAAGACAGCTAACAGAAAAGAGTGAGGGGTAGAACAAAGGAGAAGGTGTGTGATCCTCATGGTCGTTCAGAGCGGTGCAACATCTGATGCTAAAAGCTAACGCTGGCCTTTATTTGAAAACGTCCCCACTTTTTGGACCAACAGCCTGTCGAAAAGGGGGTGGGATAATATAAGCTCGTTTCTTCCAACTCTTTTTCAAGCAATAAATCAAGCTCTACTTGACTTTAGTTAGTGATCACTGTTTTTTAAGTAAGCATATGTGATTTAAGTGTCTTTCTTTCTGTTTCATTTTCTGTTTTTTGTAATCTATGCATTTCGTGAGTTTGATAAAACTGTGAAAATTCTTTATTGTTTTGACTACATTGCTTGAAATAAATCAATAAATCAAATCAATCAAATCAAATATTGTTAATAATGAATAGATGGAGTCAGCTGTGTGAGAATTCAAATAGTTATCCAAATAAATGTGGCCTTGTGGTTTAAATAAAGTGATGTAGCTTTTTAGCTTTTAAATTTAGAGGCACCAAACAGACCAATTGCGAGAACTTTTCAAGTGTACTTCCTGTTTTTCTGATTTCCTAAAGACTCCTGGGAACTTGTGAAACATTAAACCTACATAAACGGCGAACCTATTGGGTTACTTCCACCTAAAACAGGACTTCCAAGCAAACACTTGTGTCCAACACAAACTGAGATAATTTGGGCTCCTCAAAGTCGGGCTGCCACACCCAGAAAATCAAGCAGTAAAGAACATTATTTTGAGGATTTCTCAGTGGAGCTAAAGCTGGCTCCTTACTGCCCCATATCTGACCTGGAGGGCTTAAAGGCGTGTGTGTTTCAAATGGAAAAAATCATTAAGAGTTGACCAAAAGAGAACTTGGATCTAAATAAAGGAACAAATGCCTGAAGTCAAAGACCCACTCCAATAAAAATGTAAGTTTTTGGTGTTTTTAACATGTGGCATTTTTCTGGTGATGGAGGACATAAATAAAACAATTAAGCATAAAATTGCAGTTCTGATGATGGTCATAGGTTGGTGCCATTGGTCAGCAGCGGAGCCGCCATCAGTGTGTAAATGTGTGTGTTCAAGGCGGATGGGGACTGTGACTGTAAAGCTTTGGGCTTTTTAGACGGTAGTAAAGAGCTATATAAGTAAACACCATTTACCATTTACCAATAGCATAAGTCATAATCTCAGAACACATTATTTTGTGACAAAAACCTCCCTCCCATCAGAGGAAATGACTATATATTTTTGGTGGTGTTAGTTTTTTCTTTTTGAAATTCACCACAAATTTGACTGTTTCTGCTTCTGTCTTTGTTTCCTTTGTTGCAACCATTCCGCCTTTTAAAGACTGCCTGCAGAAGTCCCAGAAGTCCCAGAGTCCCTTTAACCCAAATCATTCTAATTCTGTCTTTATGGACAAACACCCATGCAAAGGGTAGAATATGGCAATAGTCCCAGAGTGATAAAATATTAACTCCGAAATTTGAGAGTCTTTCTTACATCGAGTGAGCTCAGATAAATTTGGGATTTCTTGAAATTATGCATTCATGAAGAGCCGGGATGAAAGATTTAGTCTGTCAAGGATCTTGTGAGTTGGAGCTGTCTGCCACCGACGATAACCGAGTCTGGACTTTTTCAGAAAAAGATTGTATAATGTCATCGAAAAAAGTCAAGATAAATAAATCCCTGGTGGCAAAGATGAGGAAAATGTGACAGGCTATCAAAGAGTCTGTACAATTGTGGCGTTCCGATCGTGACTCTTACATGAAACGTCTCATTAGTGGTTTATTTTGAATCGCAGCAACCCTGACAGCTGCAACAGGTGATCCTGGAAAAGTCAAGGCAACAGGAAGTAGAAGATAGCGGAACGACAACGAGGAAAAAAGCAAAAAAAAAAAGGATGTTTGTGTTTCTTCTCCTGCAGCCCGTGCAGGCATTGTGTAATTGCAGGGTGGGGGCAGGGATGGAAGTCATGGGCGGGGGTAAATATTATCTTTTCAACCATCTCTGGCCCACCATAGCCCATTCCAGCTCCCAAACACACACACCTACTCCACGCCGCAGAGCTGCAAATCCCTCAGACTGCTCGCCTAAGCACTACACACATGCAGACACACACACATGTAAACAAAGGGGAATTAAACTGGCAGATCCAGAGCAGCACACACAAAAAACACACACATTCTGTAGCATCTCTCCTCCTGTCGGAGTGCATGCAAACCCAATGTTACTCAAGGATGGAGTGCTGCAGTGGGATATGAAACAGGGTGCATGTGTGTGTGTTTCTGTCCATCATCTCTTTTCTGTCCTTTTAAGGTGCATAGCTGCTGGCCACTCTCTCCCAGACTCTTTCTTTGCCCCTCTACTAATCTTTCAAGTCTTTTTTTTCCCATTATACACCCAGTCTCTCTTTTCACTCTGACTCTTTTTCTGTTTTTAGCGGTTTCTTCCTCTCCTCAGCCTTGCAGAGAGAAGCCATCCATAAAAGTCAGTGAAGCCGGCGTTCAGCCTGAAAGATTGCAGTTCCTCACCCCTGCAGTGGGATAATCCCGCTTGTTTCCAATGCAAATGGAGCGGTTTTGTGAATGTTCCCGCGCTCAGGTGCAACACTTCAATCAAAGCCCATGGAGGAGTCATAATAAGGCTTTCAGCTCGCTCAAAAGACGCCACTGAGAGGGAATGAAGCCTTGTCTTCGCTTCCTGGAAAATAAGAGTCTTCTCGTGCGTATACTTACTTCATCCCTTCTCATTTTTTTAGGCGCTGCGTCTGACCCAACTCCAGCCTTCCATTTGTCTCACTGGAGCGCTTTAGCAGAAACTATCAGCACCCTGTTGATTGTTTTTTCCCACCACAACTGTACTGATGATGAGGAGGCAATTGGGAGTGGGTGATATCAGCATGAAATAAGGTTTTAAGCATTTTTTTTTCCCAACAACCCTCCACCGGGAACGCCATTCCCCTCGAAAGCGGCTGCAATTGAAGCTCTTTGTTAAAATGGCATAAGAGCATTTGGGGTTGATGCGATGAGCCAAAGAAGGGAGGGATAAACAGCGTTACGGAGCAGCAGGAGGAGTCGGGAAAGAAGGGATCGATGTGGGATGAAAAGAGGGATAGGTGCAACAAAGACCTGGGAAAAATAAACCTTTACTCTACTTTTTTTTATTTTCAACCTTTTTATTCAATTTTCACAATCCCCTGTGGAGAGAAAAGGAACAAAAAAGTTAAGGTGCTATGAAAAAAAGCCTTTTTGTCAGCTTTCAACAATAGCCATTGTTAGTGGGGACAGCGGGGTCTGCCTGCTGAGAAAAGACGGAGATAAAAGGAGAATGCAGCTCAGAGCTCGGATTACACTCCAGCTTTGTTTCACCGAGGAGAACCTCTTTAGCAAACGGAAAAAAAAAACCTCTGATACAACAGAAAACTCGAATCAGATGTGGAACAACACAGATCATCCCAAATAGGAGGATTCTGTCAGAGCAATGCAGCAAATCGGCCTCGCGGGACGCCGTTGAAGCGGCGGAATGAGAAACGGGGAAGTCAGAGTCAGGTGGAGGAGTCCAGGCTGAGAGATTTTCACCCACAGGTTCTCCACACTCTGACCGCGCTGACCTTTGAGGGAACGCAGAGCACCCATCCAACGTGGCGAAACGTATCCGATGATGCGTAATTAATACGAGGAATGACTGAGAAATCAGAAAGGCAACTGTTTGATCAACTTTTAGGTTTGTACTATGCCAACTTCAACACTGTGATTACAGTCTTTCGACCAATTAACCTAATTCCAGTGAATTCTGAAGCGGAAAAAAGCAGCTTTACGCTGTTTTGTAACACTTTTTAACACGTTATAATATGTAAAGATGCGCTTCTCTGTTTCAGAATCAGATGATTAACGTTAATCGCATCATGAGTTCCTGCAGTTCAAATAGTTATTTAGATGTTCCTGGTGACATCTACGATGTTAAAAGGCTAATAAATACAGCGGTTGCTCGCCGTTTCACGGTTCACTTTTCGGGGTCTCACTGTGTTTTTTTTTTTTTGTGCAATGTTGCATGTGTTTTTTTTTTTTCCAAAGAGCATTGTGTTCTACATCCTGATTGGCTGTTGTCAATCCATCTACTCAGTGTCGTGAATTTATCCAGTTTTCCAAATTTATGGAACAAAAATATTTGCAAGGGATCAGATCTTTTTTTTATTCTGTGATACTGGGCAAATTTTTCAACAAAGGCTTGAAATTTGAGAGTTTAAACAAAAGAGGAAAAATGTTTGGAAATGTTCGTGTCTGTCTGGGAAAAGTGGACAAAATGTGTAGTGAGGGGTTAGACAGCCGGAAAACAGCTATAATCCTATAATCCAGGGATCGACTGATCACTGGTTAATCATTTTTCATTATTCTTTCTCTTTGGATTTCACTGTTCTTGAAATAGTCCTCCTCTTTGTAAGTAAGTAAGTAATTTTTATTGTATAGCACCTTTCACTGACAGAAGTCACAAGGTGCTTCACAGGTTAAAAAAAATATATATATATACATATAAAAACATGAAAAACCAAAAGCATATACCACATAAAACAATCATCCCAAGCCCAAATAAAAACTGTTTCAGTTAAAATGCTTTGCAAAAATAAAAAGTTTTCAGTCCAGGGAATTTGAAGTTTTTCACTAAATTTATCACGTTACATGTTTTTTTACATAAATCTTATTATTCATTTATTCATCTTCTAACCCGTTTTGTCCCTTTCAGGGCACGGGGCTGGAGCCTATCCCTGCCGCTTGTGGGCTAAGGCGGGAAGGGGACACCCTGGACAGGTTGCCAGTCTGTCGCAGGGCTACGATCACACACCCATGCACTCTCACATTCCCTCCTAGGCACAATTTTGAGTAACCAGTTAACCTATGAAGCATGTTTTTGGACAGAGGGAGGATGCCGGAGTCCCCGGAGAAAACCCACTCATGCATTCGGAGAATTTGCAAAGTCCACACAGAAAGGTTCCCCATTGGTGTTCTGGTTCAGGTCCCCCAGCCGGGACTTGAACCAGGGGCTTTCTTGCTGTGAGGCATAAGCGCTAACCACTGCGCCACACATTTTGATGCAGACAGTGACCAGCACCCTGTAAAATCAAGCGTGTTTGCGTACTTACCGTGGTATCTGACAGTCTTTCGTGGGATTGGGTTCCAATTGAGTCCAGTTGACTTGTCCCATTCGAGCAGCAACACCAGAAGCAGGACTCTAATCCCGCCCACGGCTGCCATGTCAGCTCCGCTGTCTGAAACCCGGCGCCGAGCAACAGAACGAGGAACCAATCGGTCGATGGGTAGAACTTGGCAGAGAATTTGGGCTCCTGGCTGCCTGCAGGGAGAGAAGAGAAACGACAACACGTCAGCTGAATGCTTCCGTTTCTTTATCGACTCAAACATTAGAAACATTTCTCAGGTCGTGCATGTTTTCTAACATGAATCGATCTTCTTTTATGAAACATATAAAACAGAACTCCAGATCCAGAGACAATGTCTGCCTTAGCGTGCACATCTGTGCACGTGTGTGAAAGGAAAACATTTTAATGACTTTGGGTCACGCAGGAAAACTTCTTCCTGCCCCTCCCTTCCCTTTGAGCGATAATCCAGCTATCTCTGCTCGGAGAGCTCCGTAATGGCTTATCGCCGCGCTCTTGTCAAGCCCATTCAGCGGCAGTATATTAGGCTGGAGCTGAGTTATCAAAGTTAATTGGCACTGGCAAAGCATCAAACGCTCGCGTTGTTGGGAAATGAATGCTGAGGCAAGGACAATCCAATACAATCCTGTTGTAAATGAATTGCTTTATACCTAATGAATATGTCAAGTGTCTGGCTTGAAAGGCGGCATTACTTTCGAATAAGGGTGGTGGATGATTGACGCATTACTGTGATGTATGTAGAGTGGACACACAGGTTAATAGGAAAGGGTTTTTATTCAACTCCCACAGCCCACACCCAATAGGAGACGACAGTTGGAGTAACAGTCCACTGCGGAACCAACTGTGTTTCAAACACTTTTGCTTCCTAACAATCAAACAGATCTCTGAACATTGGACAAAACAGTTCATTCAATTAATCGCATGAATAAACCAGTTTGCAAAGAAGATAGGGGGGAAAAAAAAAACCAAACGAGTCACTGGTCCCCTGCTAGAATCGCCATCTGTTTTATGGGTTATTTGTAATGCTGCCTGCCTGATGAGTCTGTTGGTTTGTCTTAGCCTATGGGTTATGACCGGTACCGTCTGGCACCTAGACAGGCAGGCCGTGAGGTTCTGATCCAAGACTTTTTAAGGTGCAAAACGCTATTAGACTGGAGAGCTTGGCCCATGCGACAGGCTTGGAGGCACTGGCTAAGCGTCGGCGACAACTCAATGCATCAAGAAGAGACGACTTTTTTGTCTTGCTTAATTTGTGTGTCAAATGATCTTTTATGAAGGGGGAACTGGTTACAGACTCAAATGCAAACATGTTTGACACAAGGAACATACATGGGAGAGAGGAAACAGCATCAGAACATGAGGAACTTCAGTCAAAGCAACGATGCAAACAGCAGCATGATCCTTACAATAATACTGTCCACGGTTCTGTAACTGTGCAAAAAGCGATCCCTTACAGGTGGGGTTGTAGTGCTACAACTCTTGGTAATGCAGGCAGCACTAGCACGCCACCATGCAGACGCCTTTATCAACTGCACAACCTTTTCTACCCAAAACGAACTGCTGCTTGTTGGGTGCCACTTCCATTCCCTAAGCAGATTCCACTTCGATGCCTATAACACTTTACCAACAGAAATGTCGCCAACATTCAACATCCAAACAACACACGGTCTTTGCCGTACCATAACTCCTCCACTGTTCACCACATACACTCATCGTTACCTGTCTGTAAAGAAAGAAGCTGTCAGATCCTTTTGTTGTTCCCTAACGAATAATCTTCTTGTCCTTCCAAACTTCTTTAAACCTGCACAGAAGTGGAGGTAACTTCACTGCCCACGTTGTATTATCAACCACAGAGAAGGTATGTAGTCTTTATGGTTGTGGATCACAATCAGCAATTCATAAATCAAAGATTCATACTATTTCGTATGTTACGTTTGACTGATAGCTACCGTTTATGTATGGATGTATGAAAATTAAAATATGTATTTCATCACCGTCATTTACCTTTCTTTAGAACAAAATATCATTATCGACAAAACACAAAAAAAAGAAAAACACAGAGGTAGTAAATACAAATGTCCACAGTCATGTTTTATACTTCCTGTTTGGAACACCAGGGGGAAGGGGTCACTCAGTGAGTTCTCATATACAGTCAATGATAGAAACTCCTTTAGATTCGATTGAAGAGGTGAAAGGATAGGTTAAACTTTGTGGGATGATTGCAAAAGTACTGGTTTTGACTTTGTTCATTTTAATTATTGTAAGCTGATTGGCTGTCTGACTGTCTTAATCTTCTGACTCTCAACGTTGTGTTTTCTGAAATTTAAAGACACTCAAAGGATTTCTGCTGTAAATCTGTAGCCGTTTTAAACAAACTGGAAAATTAGGCGACGATTATTGGGTTCAAATTGAGAGGAAATCACCTTCACATGAAACTACTTTTGAGAAAGGTTCCCTAAATTATTTTGAAGTGCTGACTGAAAAAGGTCTTGGGAAAATTATGAAAAATGGAAGAAATTCTGTTCTGACCGCTGAAAACGGAATTTTCAGACTCCATGACATTTTGTTTGAATCCCACTAAGGTCTTCAAAAGCAAAATGTTCTGTTCAGAAATCTTTAAGAAAAGATTTTTAGGATTACAAAGGTGTTCTCAGCAAAACCAGTGATTTTCTGCTGTAAATGTCACTCCTAAGTGCTGTGGTCCTGCATGCAAAGGATAGATCACTTCTATTCTAAATTCCTACAGGAGAAAGTCACAATAACTTGGTCTACGCTGACATCCACGTGTCACGGAAAGAGAAAAAAAGTCAGTTAGGGTCGTTTAGTGTTACTAAAAGCTCATGAGGTCTGCTATAATCAACCAGTGCTTTACGCTGGGGGAGGGAAGGTTCAATGCCGGCAACACTTTGGGAACCAAACTGCCCTCATTTGACACTCCATGACAGTGGGGGGTATACCCTAGGGCAGGGGTCGGGAACCTTTTTGGCCAAGAGAGCCATAAATGCCACATATTTTGAAATGTAATTTGGAAAGAGCCATACAATAATGTAGTGTCCCTTCCCCACACTGAGGCACGGAGACTTAACCTCTTTTAAATTTCTTTATTCCGATTACTGCAGACCGCAACAAACGCCGTTCAATTAATTCAGCAACTCCTGAATCTCTCCCGCCGAGACGAGAGCGCTTCTCCCAACTTTATATTCCCCTGCTCCCGCTGCAGCCCTCCCATTTCCCTGATTCGGCCCATAGCTGAACCCCATTGGTCCAAACTACCTAACAACAGGCTGAGCGACAGAACTGAGGGCCAATCAGATCTCTGCTTGACGCGTTCAATGAACTCCAGAACTTTTAAGGCGGCCCAACAGCCATCCAACTCAGTCCGCGACAATTTGTTTAAAACTAAATATACAAATGAATGTGTGCATTTGATGTAATTTCAACATTTTTAAAGTACAATAAGTCTGTGGATTCTTTTTAATAACATTGTTATTCTGTTGCTAATAAATGATGAGTATTTCTCGTGGTGGTTTTGCTGATGGTCTAGTCTGGTTGATACGTGGTGAGTTTCTGCTTCATGCAGGCGTTGAGACTTTAAACGTGATCGTAGGTCTGAATGTTCTGTAGATGTGACAAAGACTGCTCACATGCAGACGGGGAGCCAAACATATACTCACACGCTGCAGTGAGTGACGGGCAGCGGGTTTTACGTTTTTACAATCCCTGCGCGATTCACCTGCTGCCTGTCCCCACAACCCCTCACCCCCACCCTCTGCTTTCTCCCTCACACATCCCGTCCCAGCATCTGCGCGCTCTTTCTCAGAGACGGGAGCGCGCAGTTTTAGGCACGGCAATTCACAGGTTTCCAGCTGGTACAAACTCTGTGAAATAATAGATAATAGTAACTGATAGCGCTGGCGCAGATTTCTCTCTCTAAGCACTGCTACTACTGCGCGCCTCTGGCATCGCATCGCGCCCGAGAAGGACTGGTCTAATGAAAAAAAAAAAGTATAATTAAAGATTTGTCTGCGAGCCACATGTGACCATCAAAAGAGCCATATATGGCTCGCGAGCCATAGGTTCCCGACCCCTGTTCTAGGGGTTACTAGGCAGTGATACCTTCCTCTGGGGTTCTGCCAGATCCCCCCCCCCCCAAGCAGTTTTAATTGCACATTAGACAGGTATTTGGCATATGGGGTATCCTGTCAACAAATGGGAAGTATCCATAGAAACCATCACCCATCAAATTTGGATTGCATCTTTAACTACATAGACACTCCTGTCATCTCTGTCCCAATCTCCATCTATTGTGATGGGGGTCAGAGGGTAGTGGTTGTGGGCGTGGCTCTGCACGAGCATGGGCTAGTCTGTGCATCCTAACCCCTAAAAGACTTTATAGTGCAGGACTTTCCAGTGCCCTGACTTGACGTCAGTCTAATACATGTTCACAACTCAAAGTCTTTTCCAAATACGACATCACCCAGTTGGCAAATTAAAAGCCTAAAAAATACAAACATTTTACGAAGACTATTTGATAAATTCTCTGTGTTCTGATGATGAAAACTTAGATGATTTATAAAAAATACATGTACCTTTTTTTTTAAATGACAAATTGTTCAAACGCAATGCATTGTGGTCTATATTTGCCAATCTAGTGATCATCGATGCACGCTAGTTTTTGCAGAGACTTCATGGAAATTTCTAGGGCACTGGAATTTTAGAATTGTATATTCAGAAAAGCACAACAAAACGGTGAACGCTCTAAATTGTGCACTAAGTAGTGAGGAGTGAAGGAATATTGACACAACCAATGTGTTTGTGTGCAGAGATGTCTCATGCATGAAACATGTTTGTGTGTCTGGTTGGTTCACATATATGTGAATGTGTCCGCTTGTTGCAGGTACATTTGCCTGCATGTACTGCAAATAGTTGTCTGAACCCAAGAGGCTCCCAGAAAATAAATCCATCCGTCCGTCTGTCCGTCCGTTCCTCCGCCCACACATTTATTAATGGATGCAAACTTGCAAAATCCCCACAGAAAGAACCCAGTTGGGATTTAAACTAGGCTGAGAGGGCTAACCATTGCACCACAGTGCAACCCCGCTCCCACAAAGTAAAAAGAAAAAGCTCAAAACAAAGAAGAAAAATCAAGGTTTCCTGAATGTATTTGGTCTCTAAAACTCTCAATATCTTTCTGTAAACCGTGTAATCATGGAGCGGTAATAAAGTTATCTTTTTCAAAATTGTAAAGAAATATATACCGTAGGCTGTGTGTCAAAGTGTCAGACCACAGCTCGCCACACAGCAAAGCGGCGAGCTCGGTGTCAAGTGAACACGCTGACCCGTTTGCCTCATCTGCCCCCAGCCTGTTGTGAGTGTGAGTCCTCGTCCAGCTTGTGTGACTGTTTATTGATTATTGTGTGTTTCTGAGTGCCCCTCCCCCGCAGCCCCTTCCTCCGTCGCCTGGAGATCAAATCTCGGGGACGCTCAGTTAAATGAAAGCGCTTCAACGCTGGCTCTAAACGAAAGCCCTCAAAGGCCAGCCGCAGCGGCTACTGGCTTCACCGGATTGATGCCGACGGCCCTTCTCAGCCCCGCGCTCCAGACAACTAAGAATGAAGAGGAGAATGAGAGGGAGATGAAGAGTTTGAAGGGTGAGTGAAGAGAATCATGGGGCAAAAACCTCTCTCTAAGCTGTGAAGAAAAGAGGTAAAAACGGGATCCTGAAGGCTGGATGATGGGAAGAGCGAGGAATAGGTGAAACGATGAAAATTAAAGCGCTTGTCTGACCTTCCCAAAGTGTCTTTGGACAAGATGTTGGTGCTTTTGTCTCTTTTGGGCTGCATATGGGGCTTGGAACTGAATAAAACTGAAATTATTTGTCAAAAATCTGTTTTAGTGGCACATCAATAATTTATGGATCTGCGTCCTAAATGTGGAAAATGGTAACACAAAGATCTCCAGAGCAAACATTCATTACTTTATTGATTAAATGCATTATTTTCCATATTTATTACATTAGTGCTGAACGTTTAAGAATAAAGAGAGAGCAGAGATTGTTTTGGGGTCAAACACATTTGTTACAAAAATTTAGCTAGGTCATTTTTATATGCATCAGTTAAAAAAAATCTTCACAGCAGTCAAATTATGATGATTTATTTTCAATTTTGATAAAAATGTTCACTTTCTTTTAAATAATTAAAACTTCAAAGAGGCTTAGACCGCACATACTTCAGCAAGGCCAAATATAAAAAAAATAAAAGAAATTCATCAAAATGATTCAAACTTGAGAAAGATTTTTGTCAGATTAATGTTTTCCAACAAACAAAGGGATGAAGTTGACCACCAACTTTGGACTCTAAATGGAGCCTATTGGTAACCTGCATAGTACCAACAGAATGATAAAGATTTTTCAAAAAAATCCATTTTTTAAAGTACTTTTAATTTTTTTCCTTTTGAGAAATCCGCATCAAAAGGAGCTGACCAAAGATCAAAGGTAGGATTATAAACAAGAAGACTCTTAGTGTATAGACTAAAGGTTGTGTAAAGGGACTTTTAAAAGATTATTTCGGAACAATTTAAACAAAATGATAGTAAAGGGTAATTTAGAGAGATAATCATCATGTGGTTGCCATAGAAACATTGACTCCGACCGATCTCTGCTTACTGACATCCGGCTCCAACATTTTTTAGGTTTTTAACGGAACTCGAAGTCTTCACAGCATCTGCAACCAACTTTTTTTGCAATGAGGAAGGAAGCTGCAGCAATTTCCTCTTATTTTTATTGTCGTCCTGTGATCCTGGCTGCATCTTGAGCGGTGGCGTTCAGCCCTGATGACCACATTGAGTCCATCGTTCCATCTCTGAAACGGCGTCCTCCCGCCGCGGCATCGCTCTGCATTATCTCTCAGCCGCCGGTATTGCCGTTGAGCTAATGAGCTGAGACGTAACGGGCTAATCATTTCTTTCAGCACTCCACAATGGAAGGCTCATTAAAAGATACAAAGACGCCAACGACAGGTTCCCATCCGGTCGGCGAGCTCGGGCGCACGTGCCTATCAGTTTGTGTCGCCGCGTGTGTTTTTGGAAGTGAGATAGGTCTGTGTGGAGGGAAGCAGCACCAGATTGTTTCTTTGAATTGGATGTCACAGAAGAAAGAAAAAAGAGAAGAAGAAAAGCGCCCTAACCCCAATCTGTCCGTCCGCTTGACGTTGCCCCCCCTCGTATCCTTTCAGTCTGAGTTGCTCTCTTCCTGTTCTTCACTTTACCCCCTCCCTTTTCCTGGAGACACACACACACACACACACATGCTGACCTTCTTAAAGCCCCAAATGATTGTTAGTCGTCCTGAGCAAGTGCTTGACGTTTCACCTCAACCTTTGACCTTTCTAATGGCTCACAAAGAGAACCGTCCACCGCCTTCCGCCCCAACAGGACACACTTGATGTCCATTACTAAACACACAAACACACACACTCGTTGAATGTAACCTGACAGGATGGACTTGAGGAGCCCCTTCCTTCTTAAACCCAGAAAGGAAACCATCAGCTTTCTTCCTTCCTTTACTTCCTCGTATCCTCCCTTCCTTTCTCTGCATTTTCTTTCGGCATCTCAATATTTTGCACAAAGGAAAAGGCAGACAAACAATATATCCTAACAGCTAGAGATCATGACGTTTGACGATTACTCACTTTTTTATGTCTGTTGCCATTGTTGCTCTCATAAACCCATCTTGTGAGATATTGCAATGTTTTTTTTTAGTTTTTTTCAATTCATATTCTGATTCTGAAATAAGTTTTACTTTGAAAAACTTCTACATTCTCCCCACACCTCATCTGACTCATTTGGCGCCAACCGCAAAATTGAAACCCCAAAGCTACCAAAGTCGACAAAAAATTAAACAAAAGCTATTTGGAAAGTTTCTGTTTTCAGAAAAGAGTCAGTGGGAAACATAATAACAGGCTTTGACTTCAAAATAAAAAGAAATCTGAATTTCACAAGCAGGAGTCTTTACTAAAAATATGGATTTATTGCGACAATTGTTCCTAAACACCCTAATAATAATGCAGACAATGCTGCTAATAAAGTTTATAGATAAATAAAAGCCATTAGCACAGGGATTCTCAAAGTGCGGCTGGGGGGCCAATGGCGGCCCGCAGGAAGATTTTTTGTGGTCCTCAATAAAAGAGAGAGAGAGCAGGTTAAGTCATGTGCCTGATTTGCAAGCAGGGAAATGCAATGCTCAAAGTATTCAATTTAAATCGTCACTGTGTTACAAATCATAAAAACTATGACAAATTTACCGGCGAGGAGCGCAACAGTAAGCTCCAACAACCACAACGAGGCTATGATGCACAGCAGATGTTTACAAAAATGGCTAAATCCAGTGGAGCTGTGACAGAAGCTCGCTACATTGTGGATTTGGAAATGGCCCGGTGTAGGAGGGAGTTTGTAAAAGAATGTATTCTGAAAGTAGCTGACATTGTTTGTCCAGAGCAAAAGAAAAAGTTTGAAGAAATAAGTCTGTCAAACGACACAATTACTAGATAAGTAGAAGTTCTGGGCAGAAACCTCTGACTGCATGGGAAAACATCTGGACGGCCTGGTTAATTGTACAAAGGACACTTGGTCATTGAAGTTATGAAAAACAACTTTTGCTGTTTATACATTTTTTTCACCAAAATTGGCCCCCAGTCTAATGTCGAGTTCTTAATTTAGCCCTCCTCTACAAAGACTTTGAGAACCACTGGGGTAGCGGATTCACAACACCTGTAACTTTCAACCTTGTTTGCATATATTATATATACACACACACATATATATATATATATATATATATATATATATATATATATATATATATATATATATATATATATATAAATCAAGGACTTATCAAAGTGCACATTAAATTTAAAGGGAAATTTTCAATGAGACATTTCCATCATTTTCTATAAACTGTAGGAAACCAGGTTGCCTCGATCCTTGGAGGATTAAGTTTAATTACTATGGAGATTCTCTAACTTCTTTTAATTAGGTTAAAACTGCAATTTTTCCAGTGCAGGTGTACAATAAAAAAAAAACCCTGCAAAACTCATTACATCTATAAAAAACCTTTGACCAACTTGCATTGGTACCCGGTTCCCTTTGATTTTTCCTATTTTTTGCTTTCGTCCGTCTCCATTTAAGTCAAGATCATAGATTTAAAAAAATGCTAAGAAGAGCAGCTTTACCAACAACCGTTCTAAGTCAGTTTTAACAAATACTTTTACAAGTACTTGTTAACGTGCCTTGGAGGTACGTTAACAAGACAGTGCACTGAACAAGCCGATACCTGTCTTGTAGGGTCAAGATGACCCTTTTTTCTTCAATGATTTTTGATCTTCACTGGTGTCCATGGATTACATGAAATCCTCTCCACCTTTATCCACCTTTGTCATGGTAGGGATAACACGTCAATGTAAGGGTGGGGTCATCTTGACCCCAGAAGATAGCACAAGGGATAAAACCATACAGCACAGGACTATGTAGTGCCCTGGATTTTAAAAGCAATTCGGACAATATACTCACTACTTTTTTGTCCCACGATATGTCAAAGAATCTAATTTTTCCCACACTCCCAATGGTCAACCTAATGCCCCAAACCTAAGAGAGCCTGGTGCAGAACCTAAACAGTTCATATAGTTTCTAAAGTCTTCAGAAACTTACTGTCTCTGGCCGCTGATGTCCAGAGCAAAACACAAGGCTGCAACCGTCATTCTAGTGTTTTCTGGGTCAACATGGACCTTCTGCAGATGGACACTGCAAACCACCTTCAGCCGGGCGTTGATATAAAGCTCACAAGCTCAGCAAGAAGTTGGAGGGTCGGCTCAAATTGTTGTTGATTCTTGAGAAAGAAAAAGGAGACCATAAGATTCCCTTTTTTTCTCTTTCAGCTGACTTCTTTTCAGACTTTTCTTTTTTACATGTATTTTTTACTTCAAGACCAGCTGTCTGAGAGTTTCAGACTAAATTAGCAGTCATTTGTGACCCAACTTTCCTTCTTGTGATTCAAAAGTCTCCTCAAAGGTTCAAAACGGCGATCTGTCACACAGCACTTTGGATGAGAGGATTCAAGCAGAGATCAGTTTTTTTTAAAGCACAGAGTCCAAATCAGTCTCCTCTTTCCCTCTTAAAAGTACGGAAAGTTCCAGAAGCTTTCCCACAATGCCTGGAATATTCATTTAAAAAACACTCAGCATCTGTGTGGAGATTTTAAGGCTGGAAGTGGAGTCCAGAGCTAAATAAATCTGTTCTTTAACAACAAAAGAAAGATTGAAAGAAAAAAGTTACTGCTTCCAGCAAAGTTGATGACTTGTAGGTTTTGAGGAGAAGTCAATATGTACTTTCGCTTTTTCTGGCAATTTCCACTCAATTATTTCTTTGGCTTTTGCTGGAAGATCAGTGCAAGCGAACGCTGAGAAGCTTTTTCTCCCGCGGTGACAGGAAACATGACGGCAAAAGAGGTGATACAGAGCTTTTGGCATTCAGAGTGCGGGCTTAATGGAGCCGCTTTCACTTACAGTGAAGCGCACACACATCCCACACACACACTAACACACACACAGAGTCCTGCCACCTCCAGCGTCAAGCAGCACAACTCAATCTGTGGCCAGCCACACCTGCAAACCCAGCTGCTGTCCAATGATGGCGTGCTGGCGGAGCATCTCGTTTGTTTGCGCCGTGTGATGTGTGGCACAGATGAAAGGCCAATAATCAAAGCGGGGTTTGATCAGCTGCACAGACGCGTGCGATGGCGCCAGATGTGCTGCCTCTCTGATCTGTTCAATACTTTTGTTTATCGGCATCTGAAAAGGAGTTTGAAATCGGCTTTAAAGCTCGCCGTCCCCGGCGTTTGCTCCGCCCGTCAATGTTCAGACAGCCGTTCCGCCGTTTCCGCGTATTTGCATCCAGTTAATGATGTCCTGACTGGGCCGGGGATGTTATGCATTTCAAATCAGCCCGGATAATGACTAACTGTGCTGCTTTGTTTTAATTTGCCTTTGGGGACCAGTGATGTGTCTTTAAGTTGAACTGAAAGTCATAAACTCATGAAAACAGGACGTTTTCACTGAAATTGAATTGAAATTTCTAATTAACCCATAATCTCAAGGCTACAATATTGTTTTTTTTATTATTTAGTAAAAACATAAAACAAACAAAGAATCAATCAAAACACTGATTGTCCCATGAGGACCTGCAGGGTTACATCTCAGCCTCTCCTGCCTCTTTCATCTCCGCCCCTTGGAGAGTCCGCAGACCTTCAATCCTCCATCCACTCTCCTTTCATCCCCTCTGCGTTTGCCCGCTTGTCCCCCCTCCCCATTCCACGTTGCCTCCTTGCTCTTGTTCTGGTCGGCTGGAGGGCTGATAATTCTTTGATCGTGGCTCTGATCTCTTCCATCAGTGCCAGGGGCTCCAGCTGATTACAGATGAAATGGATCTGATTTGGACTCTGACTGCGGGCCAAACACCTGCTCAGACCTGAGCAAGCAACACAGGGGGAGGAGGAGGAGGAGGTGGAGGAGGAGGTGAGATCAGGCTGGACACGCAGACTCCACGCAACCAGACCGCAGGACCATCTGGGCTTTTGGTCAGCGACGGCAGATGCCTGGAACGGAGGCAGACTGCACACAAAATGTTTGGCGGACAGAGCGTGCCCAGATTTTCTGCAGGAAGGGACAGCTGCACCTGAGTTGACCCGCGAGCAATGATTTCAGCTCCAAAAATGACATTCATGACAAAAAAATAAAAGCACAAACTCAAATGCTGTTGATTAAAACGACAACCATCTCTTAAAGTCCCACTCTGATCATCTTTTGGTCTAGTTTCAAAACATCCCTGTGGTCTTTTAACTCTGATTATGCAGTTTTTAGACAAAATCAGTAACATTTTCTAGGAAAAACTGTCTGCAGAGCGGCAGGATTTCAGTAAGCCCTAGCAATGCATATTACAATAAATGTCTTCCAACTGTAGGTGGCAGACATGCGCTAGTAAACAGTATAAAAAGAGGAAGACGAAGCCCCTCCCAGCTTGTCCTGTGTGAACACCAAGTACAACACATGCGCAGCGTATCCTATGTCACAAATACATCTTTTTCAAACAGCATTTCTTTTGTCTGCTCCTGCTTCAAAACGATTTGAATAAAGAAATACTCTTTATGCAATCCTAAGCTTGATTTTCTTCATACTCCATCGTCAGAAAAAATGCAACAAGAATGTGTTTAAAAACCCTGAAAACAGCGTTTTTATCAGGGGTCTTTAGAGCCCAACCTGGGAAGGATAGACAAAGAACATGAGGGTGATGAAATGATGAATTTACCTTCCAGCAGGTGTTGTTTACCCGTCTGCAGGATGTATACCGAGTTTACATACCGCCGTATCACCAACATCTGAAGGGCCTCTGATTAAATCAGAGCAATCCCTCGCAGATTTGCTCATCCACCTCCAGGAGATGAAAACCCAACCGTGGACGAGATTTATATTTGGCTCGCTAAGAAGTGTTTCCAACGTGTACTACAGCGATGGTTTTAAATCCAGCCGGGCAGTATGGATGCAAAATTTCATCAGTAAATAGTCCTCTGTGGGAGAAATCAACAGGGTGAGCCTGAATCATCTGAATTTTAGATTAAAAACACTTTTATAGGTTTACATTTTCAAATCCAGAGATTTTTTTTCCAAATATGCAGCTTCCTGTTGATTGAGTGATAAAAAGCAGGAGAAACGTTTAGATTGAAAATGGCAGGCGGCACAATCAAATGATAGTTTATTTTGGGTGTTTTTGTGATCAGAACGTAATGAGTTTTAGTCTGCTAACTGATTTGGTTGGGTAAGGTGGCTATATCTTTGGGATATTTGTCTTTCAAAGCCTTTAACTAATGGTAGAAGTGATTTCTTTTCTACTTGACATTTTAGAGCTCTTATTGCGGCATTAATCCAACAATAACCAGGTCAAACAGTCGAGCGAGTCTTTCTTCTCCGACCTTGTGCTGTCAGGGCAGGATAAGCTGTTCCTGACAAGCACATGAGTGTGGGGGGAGAAATCAGAATGAGCACGTGCACTCAGAACCGCTCGACCTGCTCGTCTCGTGTGCAGCCAGACTCCGGGGGGAGGATGCTGGGATAGCACTTTGACTTATCGTCCGCGCACGAGGGCGCACGCGATAATCCACGATCGCATGTCGATCATCCTCGCTCCAGGCAATTGAGTGGCGAACAGAGGTCTGGCACGAACACTGAAGCACACGCACAATATTTCACTTAAAGTCTGCAGATGTATTAGGGCTGGAAAACTTATATTCATGTGGAACTAGTGTATAAAAATCAAAATAAAAGCAAAGAAGGATGTCTAATCGTGTTATATTTTCACTTAAATGGGTATCTTTTCTCTCATATGCTGCTGCACACAGCAGCCGCGCACTAATCTAATCACTCTGGTAAATATGCTCTCATTTCCCTGCCAGCTCCTCGCAGACAAACAGAAAAAAAAAAAGCTGACAAACTTTCCCCTTTGTGTTTCAAAGCTCATTAAAAAGTATTCACTGTATGCTTTGGGTGCCGTAGCCGTCTCTGAATAATAAAATTGGTCACATTGACGCCGCCGGCACCAGACGTATCCGTCTGAGCAACAACCGCTGGGTGTGTGAGCGCCACAGCAGTGCAAAACGCACGCCTCCACACCTCCCTTTCACTTTGCTTTCTCTCGCTGCCGCCGGTCCCTGAGATACTCCATGTATCTGGCTTGGATGTGGGGGGGGGGGACCACCTACTATGCTCTTCGGGTGGTTAATTGTCCACTAGCGCTCTTGCGCTTTCCCTCCCACTCTCTTTTGCGGTCTTTCTGCACAACTCGGGTCGGCTTTTTTAGAAAGAGTTCACAAGTTCACGCTGAGCCCAGAGCCCTGGATCCCAGCGAGGCCCCGCAGGGCCAAAAGGTTACTCCTAGCTGGACTCCTCCAGAACCAGCCCACACACCCCTCTCAGCGCTGGGGAGGTAGACCTGACGGGGGTTACACTCACACAGGAAGTGAGCGGAAAAGCCGAAACGTTGGCGGTTGAACAGACCCGCTCCATGTAAGCATTCTCTTTTAAGAAAATACTGTAAACAGACAGAAGCAGTAGTTTGTGCTTCAGCACTTTCAGAAGTGAAGTGCTCCTTCAGCAGGAGGATGACATCTACTGCTGAGCTCTGGGCTGACTCTGTCCAAAGGCTTTTGGGTTTATTAGATCGCATCTGCTTGCTTGACACTTCAGAGTGCCAAAGCAAAGTTACAAAACAAGCAAGCCAGCGATCAATTACACAATCAATTAATCAAAAAAGCAATCACTGTGGATTTTCATCAATTACGTCACTTTCCCTTTTTGTTATGGGCTTTGCATTTCTTAATTTGTGAAATAAGAAGTCAACAATCTGAGTTTTTACCTCAAGCCCTTCCAATACAGTGACACTTCTTTAGATAAATAAGGTCTTTGAATCTTTTATTTTTGGGATCATTTATTTCTAGAAATAAGAATTTTTTAGACCTTCTAAAAAAGTGGCCCCTAAGTAGGTCATTTCAACGTCCTTGGTATTTCTAGGAAGCAAAACTAACTGTAAAACATTAGCTTAAGCACTGGGGAATGTCAGCATTGGACCTGCTAAACTGCTAGCATGTGTTCAGTAAAAGACAGTAGGCTTCTTTTTTTTCTTGTTACAGTTTCGAAGGTGGTTTACTATGATGTTTGGAAAAGAAACAAGAGTAGTTTTCTTATTGTAACCACATTCTGCATCCCTTCTCATTTGTCTAACTACTGTTTTCATTCTTCTTTTTCCACAGACTATTCAGATGCCTGGAAGGTAATCAGGAAATGCCAACGGGGACTTTCTCCGGGTCAACAGCCACTTGCAGCTGCTGCTGCTGCTGCTGCTGCTGCTGCTGCTGCTAAGCAAGGCAGTGTGTTTAGTGAGTGCAAAGAAGTACGGAGATAATAAAAGACTTGAGCTTTGGGTAACCTCTGCAATTCCTTGAGGCCAAAATTAGCCAAATGTGGTTAAACGGAGCAGGCCTCATGATGGAATGGGCCTTGAAAAATGCAAAGCGGGACGCTTATGCAGAGGCTTGGGTGTACTCCGCATAAAAAAACTCCTATTCAATGGAAAAGCAGGCATTCTATCAAATCAACAGCTATCAGCAAAAAAAAAAAAAAAAAAAAACCCTGACCTGCAGTCATCCGATTGAAAACTGGAGTTAGGGGGAAGCTGACAGCCTGTGTACTCAAAGTCTGTTTCTATTAGAGTCCAGTTGGAGCCCATTTAAAGAGAGGTGATCCTAAAGCTCCTCTCCCAAGACTTGGTGCTTTGCAGAACACACGAGCGGATCGATACCAATGACAAGGTAGTAGAGGAGGCAGTGGTGGGGATTGGGGGGAGATGAGGTGACGAAGGGATGAGAGGTAAAAAAAAAAAGGCGCGATAAGCTGAGATCGATCCAAAGACAAGGACTGCTGCTGCGTGCAGGGAAAGGACAGAGGAATGCAACGTGCTGCAGATTTACTCTTGTTTACTTCATCAAACTCGAGAGGGGGACCCGCCATTGTACACACACACACACAAAACAAAAGACTCGTCTCTGGAGTGTTAAACCTGTTATCATCGCACACACACAAAAAGAACAGTGATCGAATTTGTATTATTTTATAAACTGGAATTTCAGTCTTCACACTAAACTGTTAACTGACAAGGAAACTTTTTAAAGTTAGCATCTAATTTACTTCATTTTTCCTAACAAAATATGCATTTTGCTGTTATAAATAGACATCTATAAATTTATGTTTGCAAAGATGCTGCTAAAAAAACAATTTAAAGGGGTGTAACGATTAATCAACTTTCCTACGATCCAACCAGATCGATCTGTCTGAGGGAAATTGTTGATTAAATCAAACTATACCATTCTAAAATTGCTTTTAAATGTAATAAATTGATTATATTGATATGAAAAATACCATTTGGATTGAGGTTAATTTTTACTATAACGTAAAAACGACCATCATAGCGCACAACACAGATTTGATGAAATTAAAAACTGATCAGTCCATCATTCCAGTCCAATGTGTGGAAACACTTTGAATTTAGCAAAGTCATGTGACCACACAGTGTGCTAGAATGTTCTACTATGTTCCCTTTGGATTCTATGGATGTTGAAAATCAACAGTGGGCCTAAGTTTATGAAAATATTGATTTGCAATTAATCCTTTTTTACTTGTTTGTACAAATATTTAATTGACTTTTGATTATCTTACAAGAAATGTAAGGAATGTGTAACCTACGCTGTTCAGTACCAGGTATTTCTCTCTGAGTCACACTGGTTGAAGTTTAGCTGGATCGATTTTAGGTCAGTGAATCAGATCACTCCAAATGAACCAATATTGACTATGAATCATATCGTCAACCACAAATTATGATATGAATTGACTCATTGAAATGAATCGTTACACCCCTAAAAATGGAATGTAAAACTTGACTAGGCTTTTATTTTGTTAACAGACTGTGCAAGAATGATTGATTAGACCGCAGTTTAGAATTTTCCCAAAAACATCTAGAACTAAAAGCAATATTTAGGAAATATAGAACAAAATTCGTGTGACATTTTGATTAGTTGATGTGCATTAGACATAAATTTTAGGCAGAAACTTGCATTAACAATAATTACATTTACCCTGACATCAAAGGTTCTTTTTTGGCATCAAATAAAGATTGTTAAATGGAATCGCACCAACTCCATCTTGGAAGTTTGCGTTTAAGAGCCCTACATCTGTCATAGCATCACTGACGCCTGTCATGCTGCCGTGATGGAGATAACCCGTGTTTCCATCTGTTTTCTTCCCTTCCTCCCTCAATCGCTCTCTTGATCTTGGTACCCTCTTGCCCCCCACCACCGCACACCTTACATTCAACCCCCCCTTCTCCTCCCATGAGCTCTCTGCCTGTCTGTGATGGCATCCTGTCAGAGAAAAGCTATTTATGATCGGCAGCCAATATCCTCGGCGAGATAAACACACACTGTGAAAGTCACAGATAGAGAGAATTATTAGAGCGAGAGGGTGACTGTGCTCGAAAGAGAAACACACACACACACACACACACACACACACACACACACAAAAGGATAAAAGAACAGAGGAATGTTGCTTGAGGCTTTCTTTTCTCGACTTTGTATGTGTGCATTTTGGCACTTTTAATTGTTATTGCACAAGTGTGTATTTGTGCTGCTGGTACACAACTTCAAACCCTCAGTACTTTTTATAGAGGAGTTCAATAAAAGTACTTTACACACAAGGATTAAAAAAAACTCTTGGGAAAAACCAACTGGGACTTTCATGGAGGGCGTCATCATCCGCCACTATGTGACACTAAATGGAGGATGCACAAAAGCCTACTTTAGTGATCTTTGGAGGATAGCACATGTTCAGACGATGACATCCTTTACCTAGAAACACTAACCATAGATAAACATGTATCTGTTGGGTATGATCGGCTCACAGCAATGCACACCATTGCGGTTTGAAAAGACTGACCCAAAGCTTCATTCGTTTTTTTGGATCAAAGTGGGATGGCGTTTGGTCAAAGTTTGTCCTGACCATTGACTGTATCTGAGAACTGGACCGACTGACGTCACGCATAGAAGATGGCTCCAACAAAATGAAGTCAAATCAGTCTGTATTTTTGCCGCCATGTTGGAGACAGTCTTCATCACTAAGCAGTGATTCCTCCGAGTCATTGTTTCTATGGCAACCACCTTTCGAGTGAGTTTATTGGTGGTCCACACCCCTACCATTTAAAAGTGTCTCGAACATTTTGAACATTTTCAAACGTTCAATGCGAAAGCACATACTTTTATTGAGGGATCTGATTGGCCAGTTTATAAATTGAATAACTTCCACTACAGGGAAAAGAAAAGATTATCAAGAATATATTAAAAAAGATGTATCAGAGCAAAAATGGTTCTTCTGACAACAATAGCGACTGAGTAATAACTCTTTATACCTCTACAGAAGTCTATTGGTGTTTGGTTTCTTGGAACCAGCGGTTACTTCCTGTTGGGAGGGTAGGGTGGGAGGAGTTACTCAGTCCAGTTCTCATATACACTCAACAGTCCCATTTCACCAGTTATCTGGGCGTGGCACATGGGCCTATCACCTGTCTGGTCACCAAGTCAGGTGATGCTGCTCAGCTGGTTCAGTGTCAAACTGTTCCTCTCCGTTTATAAACGGAATATTTCCTTTTATTTCATCCCTTTTCAGCAGATAAAAAAATGGTCCCTCCCACCAGCAAACACAATGACCCAAGGATAATAACACTTCCACTATGGGAGACACGCATTTGAGTTCAGAGATGAACGTTCTGGTATCACAGCGCAGTTTTTACGAGCTCTGCAGTCATTTGAGCATTATCACTTCATTATGGAGAGGTCTAATGTAGCGCATCGCCGTTGGTGCTCACTCTGTAAATTTTGAGCAACTTTGAGTTAATTAACTGACTTTATAGCCGTGTCTAAACGTGGATTTGCTACCTGAAACCGTCCCATCTGAAACTAGAGCATGGAAGTCTATATTGAAGCCATGAAGCGTCGAGTGAAACTTCCACAGAAATACTGAGCAGGAGTGGACAGGTTTTATACAAGGCCGTCAAAAGTCAAAATATTTTTCATATTCAAAGAGTTATTTAACAGTGTTGCTTTCAGACGTGAAGTTGGGATGAAAATGAGGGGGATTAAACCAATATTTGTTCACGCTGGGCGTTCAATTGACTCGTCAGGCGCCTATCCGTTTACGACTGTCAGGGAACATCCAGGTGAATTATGGGGCCTCTACCCTATACCTGTGTCACACAAATCCATCCATCCATCCATCCATCCATCCATCCATCCATCCATCCATCCATCCATCCATCCATCCATCCATCCATCCATCCATCCATCCATCCATCCATCCATCCATCCATCCATCCATCCATCCATCCATCCATCCATCCATCCATCCATCCATCCATCCTCAGCACAAACCCTTGGAGAACTCCAATCCAGCTTCCTAACAACATTTTCTTATCTTGCGACCATCTTTCTCCTCCACCCTCCTGCATCACCACCTCTCTTTGGGAGGACTATAATTTCCATGTCCACATGTGACAACCACCGCGAATGTCCTCGTCTCCCTCACTTTTACACAGTTTTAGCTCTCTCCGATTCCTGCTGCCCACCGAGCTGTTTGCAGAAAAGGTTTTGGAGGAAGAGAAGACGTCTGTTTTTTCCTTGTTCTGGCTCTCCTCCTTACTTGTTTTGCTTCTCCTCCCTCGCACCACTGTGCACTTTCTTCTCGAGCGTCCCTTCGGCGTACTGCGTCTCCGTGAAAACGCTGAGCAGCAACACTTGACTCGGATGAGGGTCACATTGGCCTGCAGGAGAAGAGAGCGGTAATGAGCGACGGGGGTGGATGTTTCTGTGTGGGGTGTCTTTAATAATTTTCAGACATTGTTTTCAGTTCTTCCCCACAGACACGGGGGCCGGGAGCGCACACACATGAGCGGTGCTCTATTCTAATGTGCAACAGCTGACAGAAATACACCCTCCTCTTCTGTAGAACTTTTGTTCAATCTGTCACCATGGCAACAAATAAGAGCTGTTTATTTTCAATTTGTACACTTATCCATGAACTTGACAGTGTGAACCATCATCTCTTTGTCAACTCGGCGACCTTTCTGCATTAGACTGCAGAGACTGATTCAAAATCAATTTTTCTAACTGCAAACCTCTGCTAAAAGGTCTTTTAACGTCTTTTTAATTGACTGTATTCAGTTCACAACAAAGAGGAGCCCTTTTATCTTTTCTTTTTGCTGTGGGAAAAAAAACAGTTTGCACAAGTCTGCAAAAGTTTTTAGGGTAAATGTTCACAGAGACATGACATCATAGCTTCAAGTGGGTCAGCAGTAAAACAGTCTGAGCTGTTTTTGCAGGAACCTTCTGTTTACTGTGGATTCAAAGTGTCACGATAATCTCATAGAAGATTTCTTTTTTCTTTTAACCTGAAAAAGGATAAAAAAAATGTATCAATAGAAGAAGTAATGTTCTAACAAGATGCACATGTTGTCAGCAAGATTTATAAAGAACAAAACTGTTACAAGGGCTTCTGTGTCAAAAAAAGAAACAGTCTTTGCAAACGTTTTATCTAAACAAAAAAAAAGAAATTGGCATAAATAACAGAAAAATGTATGCTGGTTTTGGAAATATGAGTATTAATCATATTGTTATTGTAACAATATTTTAAAATATACTCAAAACTTCACAGGAAGCCTAAACAATACCTTAGCAAAAATTAAGGTTTTGAGGTGTAAAAGTGTTCAACCAGCACACAGATATTAGACAAAACCTTCTTTAACTTTACTGAAGAGCTGATCCGTTTTTTTAAAGTGGACCAATCAGAATTTACTATGTCAAGAAAGTTGGTATAGGACTTAAATGCAGGAGATGCGCTTTGATGGCAGAAACTAATTTTCTAATAAATAAACAGAAAAAGTAACAGAACAAACACAAACACCAAAATATCAGAATCAGAAATACTTTATTGATCCCACACGTGGGAAATTTGTTTGTCACCATAGCAACTGACAGCAGAGGGGAAAAAAAAGACTTAGAATGAAATAAAAAAACAAGAACAAAGAAAATGTAGCATAAATGTAAACATCAAAGTAGTAGTATAATTTAAAAAGCTATTAATATGACAAAGAGGAGAAGAAAAGTGAGGATCTGGAAAAAAGCATCTGAAAATAATTACCTTCATTCAGGTAAAGGGGTAAAAATGAAGCAGAAACAGCTGAGGGGGATCACAACTGCAACCAGGGCCGGAGCTACAGGGGGGCAGCTGCCCCTATCAGCAATACGCACTTTTTTAAGCATTAGTAATAGCACTTCAGCTCAGAAATGCTGTTAATAAAACCTTTTTCTGATACTTTTTCTGTGACAACTTTCCACTCTGCTGTTCTCATTTGCCACCGTTCCAAAGCCTTCTGCCCCCCCCATAAAAATGTTCTAGCTCCACCGCTGACTGACACCTGCGATGTCACAAAACACAACTGATAAGATGAGAAAACTCCACAAAATACCTTGAAGTCATTGACATTTTCCTCTACAACCCACCACTGAGCACTAAATGTTGGTGAAATATCACAAATTAAGTTTCCAAAATATCTTTAAAATGTTGTTTGGTCACTTGATGATGTTATTTTAACCCTTGTGCTATCTTACATTGACGTGTTTTCCCTACCATGACAAAGGTGGATAAAGGTGGAAAGATTTCATGTAATCCATGGACACCAGTGAAGATCACAAATCATTGAAGAAAAAAGGTTTAACGCACTGTCTAGTGGGTCTAGATGACCCAACTCCCAATGTTAAAGTGCCTAGGATAGCACAAGGGTTACGAAAACCATCATGGATTCATGTTTGTCTCAAACCTGCACTAAAATCAAAGAAAACATTTGAGACGACTTAGGGAGGAGTTAGAGACAAAAGAAATTGGTAATATAAAATCGGACTTTCGCCACAACAGTTTATCAACTGACTCCAGCTGTAAGAAACACAAAGTAAAGTCACAGAAAACTGCAACCAACACATTTTTATTACTGTTCATAAAGTTAGTCTGAGAGTTGAGGGTGGTAGTTGTGCTGGATTTAACTCAACTGGAATATTTGTGAAAACATGGAACTGTATTTGACTTTTTTGGTTCTATTTTACTATTGAAAACGATACATATGAGCTCAATAATGAGGTCTGATAAATAAGAAAAATTTTCCCTGTAGTTCAGTTTAAATCACCAATTATGTGACAACAAAGTTTTACATCTAAGCAAACAAAAAAATCAAGTTAAAATGACTAAATCTCAAGTTTGCATTTAGTTTATTTCTTTTTGTTTAACTGTTCAGATACATTTGGCTCCTATTTTTGGGTTAGATCTTTGATTTCCTCCAGGTTTTTGGCCAATGCATAGCCCCCACTCATCCAGACGGCTGAACTCTGGAGGCTCTCCTGTCCCCATGAGTCATCCTGCAGGTCACATGACCGACTGCAAAGCCCCCGCCGCCGTGTTGTCGTACACCGTCGAGAGTCGTGTCAACATCGATGGCTCAGTAATCTCAATGGGGGCGCTGATGGCGTATGGGGTTCTGTCAGGGACACGCGGTCAGCTTGTGTTACAGCCAGCGAGCGCACACAGACACGCCACCAGACTTCATTCTCTGCAGTCAATAAAGTGGAAAGTCAACATCACTTAGCTGCTCTGCATTTTACTGACGGGATAATGGAGACGCTCATCAAGCTCTACCGACACATAAATGGAGACGGATAAAAACAAAAAGCAACAAAGAGAGATAAAAAATAAAAATAAAAAGCTTGGCGTGTATGGAAAATCGGAGACTCTGTCCATAATCCTTTATTCTTTTCACTGACATTTTCAAACTGACATATCTTCCTGATGGAACAGAATACCCACTGACAAGATGAGCTGCTTTCTGATGCATCAAATAGAACGTTCTGTAAGGAACCTGCAGCCTCGTTTGATGGCAGTCCTGTGAAATAGCTGGCTTGTGAGCTGAAAAGTGAATTTAGACCTAATCTGAAGCCTCGCGCTTCTGAGTAACTCGCCGCATGAGTGGACTTGTGTGTGAGTTATTGGCGTCTGGTAGAAAGTTTAACCCTTGAGTGAGCACCACTGCCATGAGAGTCAAACCTTCTGAAGCTTGAAAAAAAAAGGGGGGGGGGGCTCCTGTAAAATGAAATATGTTACTGGGGCCACTGGTTTGGCCATCAGCGCAGCTGGATGAACAGATTTATGTTAGCATGTCGGCCATCTTTGCTGACTTTTTCCCCCCCTTTTATGACTAAATCGTCCAGACCTCAGCTTTCCACTTCATCCAGAACTGCAAAGCTCCACACATGAGTAAGAAGTAGAGGTGGATGAGAAGCAGGGCTTTTGGTTAAAAAGCCACACACCTGCACACACATCCTAAACCTCCAGCTGCCGGCTGCCTGTGAGTTTTGGACAGGCAGCACTTTGACTGGCTGTGAGGAAGCCAGCCAGCTGCTGAGTGAATCAGTAATGACTAACAGCTTAAAGCTGCACTTTTTGAGCTAATCGCCTGCATAATGATTGTTAAACATGCATGCGTTTGTGTGTGTGTGTGTGTGTGTGTGTTGAACATGAGCATGAACGGGTGCATGCTAACACCTGAGCATGTGCCTGTGTGCCGCCTCTGCCTCCATCAGGCCGCTATTGTGGCTTCCCGGGTTTTTAATTGCTCTGCTGTAAATTTGACATTGTCCAAAGCGACGGCCCCCCCGACGGGCAGAATAAAAAGACGAAACGATGTTAAACAAGTCACTTCCTCCAATCAGAGCCCAGCTCCACACTGGTGTTTGACAGGCGTTCCAATGGGATGCTAATCGCATTCAAAGACCTGAGCTTTGAGAGCGAGCCAGACTCCAGCAGGACGGCGCGGGGATGCCCGCACGCCAGCAGCGGCAGCTCTAATCAGAGGCAAGATTGGAAGAGGCGCGCGACAATCCAGTCTAGCAAAACGTCTGCCACTCCCTGTTAGGGGGAGGCAAATCCTAACGAACGACACAGTGGAGCTACACACACACACACGTCTTGGAGAACATCTGGCAGAGTTCAGAGAGAGATCGGTGCAGAGAAAGCCAGCTGCTGATGCTCTGCATCACTGCGCCCACAGACAATAGAAGGACTGCCGCTTTAAAGCTGGCCTTCGTACGCTTTTGTGCACCAGAGAGACTCACCTATGACCTATTACCCTCACACAAGTGCACGATACCACTTTCTCTTATTGTTATTTACAAGCCAAACCTGAAGAGCCACTCCAATAAAAGTTGTGTTTTTTGTCTTTTTAACATGTTCTAGTGGTGTTTATTTGATGATGGAGGACAAATATAAAGAAAATTCCGCATAAAATGGCATTTCTTTATTTAAACTGCATCAGGAGCAGTAAAAAAATGTAGTTTAGATTTGTGAAGTGGAAAATACAGTGGGCGGACCACAAGTTCCCAGCTTCACTGATGCTTTGTACACACGGGCACATGATCGGCGTTCAAGAATGTGCTGACCGTGGATTTTTGAACACGGTTTTAGCTTATGGTGTTCACACCGGGCAATGCTCAATGCTTGCGCATGTACTTAGGTGGAAGAGACTTGATCCAAATTGTCGAAGCGGTGCAAATCTTGCAAATCTTTCCCCAGGCTTTTTATTTCGCAGCTCCATTCCAATATATGAAAGACTTGGCGTCATACAATTCTGGCAATTCTTACCTTCTGCTTCTTGATACATTTTCAATCGCTTGGCACTTCCTTAAATAAAAAGGATGCTACCCATATGTCACTACCAAAGTTCCTCAAAGTTCAACTGTTTAACTTTTACTATACATTCAAAGGCCGCATATTTTCCACTTAGAGCCTGGCAACAGACTAAAAAACTAACGTAACAACGTGTGAATGCAAGACTTTTGAATGCAACAGCTCGAAACACACATTTACACGCGTTTACAAAGACTCTCATTGGAATGAGTCACTTAAACGTGTGTTGGCGAGGCTTGTGTGATTGTATGTAGCATAATGTGTTCACTTCTGAACTAATAGATCCATGAACATCTTCATGTACGGCTGAGCTGGCATCTGGCTCAAAACTGTACTGCTGGACAGCTCTGATATTGCTGCCATTTTTGTTGTAATGGTAATGTTAGGTTGGGGTTGTGTGGGGCTGTAAGCTAGAGGGAGAGAATGTAAACAGAGAGCTCTCAGAGAGGGGAAGGGGAGGGGCAATGGTCCTACCCACAACTTAGAGGTGAATTTCTAACGAACTCCTGCCACTCTGCAGAAGCTATGTCCCAGAAAACAACACAGATTCTTTTCTTTTGACTAAAAATGGCATAATCCTTATAAAAAAGACCACCGGTACTGCTTTTACAATAGATCAAAAGATGGAATAAATCTTCAGGGTTTGCTAAGACCATTAGCAGCTCAATTGAAGGCCACAATTAATTTTTGCTCAAATCTCTCATAAGGGTTGTTGGTAGTTGGCTGAAGAATCAGTTGATGCGATGAGCCGCTGACCGACATGCCGCATCGTCTTCATGCTGCCATCTTGCTTCCACTTTTGCAGCAAGCGACGACCTTTTTGGAAGGAAAAGTGCAAAAGCAAGGCCTCATATCTTTATTTTTTCTTAGTAATCTATCATTAAAATTAAAATAGAGTGTAGGAGAGCAGATAAAACCTTTTTTCCCTGCTTGCTACCCAAGCTTTGGCCCATAAAGATGCATTATTTTATTAATTTAGTCTCTTAGCTACCGCTAGCAGGTAAGAGCTTTTTACTGCTCAATGTAAAGAGGTTAAAGTGACCTCAATCAAATTAGCTGCCATTAAGGATGAAGATTGAAGTCTGAAATGGGAAAAAAATTAGTTTATAAGCATTTGAAAAGGTGAAATTGCTGGCATTTCTAAAGCGCTAGCTTGCTGGCTAATGGAGGCGATGTTAGCTGCATTTCCTAAATACCTGCAAGATGCAGGCTTTGAAAAGCAAGAAAAGTAGAAGATGTAAGGATGATTTTAATGTGTAAAAAAGGCAGAAAAATTATTTGCCGTTACCGTTAGCTTGTGATTAACAGTTTGAGATTTGTTTTCCCCAACTCTTTTGACAGGGAGTAAATAACTCTCACTAATGCTGACAGAGGTAGTAAACATTTTTGTTTTTATATATTCTATTACAACTCTTTACTAAGAACACAAAAAAATGGAATTCCAGATCTAAACTTTTTAAATACAGCCAAGAAGACCAGCAAAGCCTTTTGGCACTGCAGGCCGTTAGATTGCATCAACTGTGTTTTCTGGCATGCGTGAATGAGTGCTTCCAAGTTCTATTGTCTCTAAACTAATACAAAATTGCTGATCTTAACAAGACAAAGTGATTCTGAATTTTATTTATAATTTTGTATTTCTTTTGTTGCAGTGGAGTGAGGCGCTGTCGTCCATTCATTTCCTGAGTAAAGAACAGAGCCTGCGTCACTGCTTCTGGCATCTGATGCTGCTTGGAGTGGAGGAACTGTGATCATTATTCTCACTGTGCCAGGAGCCACAGAGCCTTAGTGGACACAAAATACCGAGCAGCACCTGCTGTGTAAGCTAAGCGGAAGAAGCAGAGAGAAAAAAAATGTTCTCAATTTTCCCCCCAGAATTACACCAGATTGCTTTGAATCGCAACCCACTAAAGAGGGGGGGCATGATGAAATGATGCCGGAGAGGGGGTGAGGTTACTTGAGTTACAATGGGTGCATAGCAGAGGACAGCTCCGTGAAATGACAGCAATGATTGCCTGGGTTAAGGCCTTTGCACAGTCGCAGCAACCAGCCAGAGGAGCTTGGGGAGTTTCCCGGTGGGCCTGTTGACATTTGAGCTGGTGTTGCGCTTGGGGAGAAAAGGGAAGATGTTGTCCCGGTAATCTGAATCAAGATGTCGACGTTTTCGATTGTGCACCTTCTCGTGTCTGAAGGTTTTCTGTCTTTGCAGACAGCACTGATGAATTGATAAATGGTTCATGTAAGGCTAATTTAGTTAGCATGAGTATGGTACAGGCTATTTAAGTAGATCTCAGAGCTTCTTTTAATAAACAGTTATTGTTGGCGTTCCATCCTTCAGCGAGATAGAAAAATCGGAGCAACCCATTAATGCATCAAGAGTTGCCCAGACAACCTGCTGCCAAACACTGGCACCAACCTATAACCACCTGGGGCGATGTAGGGTTCAGTTTCTTGCCCAAGGACACTTTGACACATGGGCGGTAAAGGCAGGAACTGAACCTAGAATCAAAGGTCAACCTATCTATCTTTTCATCCCAGCCGCACAGGGAATACTAAAAGTGATAGTAATTTGTATGCATACATGAATGATATATGCTTGACATGTGTTTGTTTACAAGGCATGTGCGAGTGAGCTGATCAGTGTTTGCGTTGTGTACGTGTTCATATGTTTGTGTGTTGATGTGTTTTAAGTTTAACCATGTGGACAGACCCAATATTTTTGAGAAACATCTACTTTTGAAAGTGATAATGATGAACTGTAGGCAACTCATTGCCTATTTTTGTAATTCTACTCTACCCTTAATCTTCCTTTTTACAGCAACTTCTTGACCCCTCTTTATCCCCATCTTTAAAGAGCCATTCCGATCATCTTTTGATCTATTGTAAAAGTGTTCCCAGTGGTCTTTTAATTACGATTTCCAGTTTCAGCCAAAATGAAAAGACAAGTGTCGATCTCTTGTGACTGGAATGTTCTTTAGGACTTCAATAGAAATTTGCCTCTGAATTGTGGGTAGGAGCAACCCCGCCCCCCTTCCCATCACTTGTAACTGATGTTTACACAATTTTCATTGGAGTGGGTCTTTAACATCCTACTCTCTCTTTCTCTGTCTGTTAAAAAATAAATAAATGTAAAAGCGAATACAATCAAAGTAAATAAAGTTTGCCCTTAAATACATAAGGGATTTATACAAAAATACTCCTTGTGTGTCTAAAAATTCATAACCCCTTATTGTAACAATAACACCTGTCAAACACCAGAGGCCCTCAGCTTGTCTGTTTGTTCAGCTGCTGGAAAAAAAGAGAATATTGATTCTTGTAATTAATATCTACTGAATGATACTTTGTTACAGAGCAAAAGGCTAAACCATCAAGAAGGGAATGTCTGCTAAGTGTTGCTTGAAAGGAAAGTGGATCAAATTTGAAACTTCAAACGTCCTTCAGGGAAACTTTTTGTGAAGTCCTTGAGTGGTAACCTGCTAGGAAAGAGATGACAATCATGGAGATGAAACGGCACAAAGGGACATGTTTACACAGTATAAATGAATAAAAGTGTTTTGATCAAGGAAGAAAAAGCTCAGTCAGAAGGTTTTTACATATCTGTTTGCTCAGAGACTGTAGATTTAGGAGATGACTGTACTGTGCTAATCAGAAGGTAATCTTCTATTGAAGTCGGTAAAGAAAAAAGGGATTTAGACGAGAAACCTTCGACTCAATCGGACACGGAACCCTGTTCCCCTCCACATCTGGAAGTCTGCGTGTGTTTGTTGTGAGGAACACCTGTGTTTGCAGAAACGGGTGCTGGTAACGCTCAGGCTCAGGCTTTTGGCCTTTCCCAAACAACATGCAAGGCGGCGAGTGGATTCCTCTCAATATTTGTCTCATAACGGAATAAAGCCAAACAAATCCCTCCTGCAGAGGCGCCCTCTGATAACGCCTGCAGCTTCCAACGGCACCACTTTCACATCACTCTGCTTTCCCCTCACTCCGACTTCCCACACTCAACTCGTCATTTCCATCCATGATAGATTTTCTTTTCGGGAATCAATTAATCCACATCGAATTTAGTGGAAAATTTTGAATATTTCAACTTAAAAACCTTTCTTAGAAGCTGAAATGAATCATTTTTATCTCCCCAAACCGGATCATTTGTCTTTTATAAAAATTGTTTTTAGAGGTGCAATGAATTGTCATGTTGTCCCTTTTCAGGAAATAAAAAAATATGATTAATAATGCTCTGCATCACTTTAATGTGAACGGTTTATATTTTTAATCAGACAAAATGTAATTACTTACAAGCAATGCAAACATCTTTATTTTTTTGCTATATTTTTATAATACACTTGGTTTTATTTTTTTCTCATCAAGTCATCAAATAAATATCTGTAAGCATGGAGGAAGTGTTGCAACATTTTTTGACAGCTTTACTCCTTTGCTTACTTTTCAAAGCTGGGAACAAATAAAGCATTACAAAGCGTTGTATGGCAAGGTGCTAACTGACCCACCCTGGTCAGAGCTGAAGGTGACAAATAAACAAAGCTACTTTTTTCAGATAGCGGCTTTTCTGTTGGTTTGATCTCCATAGCAACCATTTTAAATTTGGTCGCCTTGGGGTGCCTATCAGGTATATGTCATTTTTAGAAGAAGTAAGTGTTTGGATTTCCTTGGCAACGAAGGCTTTTGTTTATCACGCCCATTTTTCTAATATGTTTATATTGTTTTGTTCAGCTTGAGTCTGGGATTAAAATATGAAACTTTCACAATATTCCTTAAAGAACCTGCATGGAAAACGAGAACGCCCCCTTTTTGCTAACAACGTTATGTTTTTTTAATGTTTTTTTAATGTTTTTTAATGTTGGCAACAACATTAAAAAAAACACAATGTTCTAATATTTTCCCAACTATGCTCAAGGAGTTGTGAGGCGATGTATCCACTGGAGGAGTTAAAATTTTTAGCTGGTACAAAAAACATTTTTCGGAATTCAAGAAGTTATAGATCATCAAAACCTTGGCTGTGGTTTTAGACTTCAACTTGTGTGGGAAATTTTGTAAAGATCGCTCAAACTGTTTATTTTTTTTTGTTAAATCTTCTACAAAAATTCCCAAAGTTTACACTTTGCAACACAATTGCAGCCAAGCTGTAGGTCCCGGGGGCCATCCCATAATAATTTCAAAACTCCCCTTGGACATCCCCAACAGGTGTTTTTTAATTTTGTTAGTGGATTTTGAAAGTTTGGGTGTTTTGAGCCCCGCAAGAAAATTTTCGCCCCTTCATATTTTCTGATGGTTTTGCCCACTGTGATGTCATCTTTTGATAGTTTACCCCACTATGATGTCATCTTTTCTTGTTGGTTTCGCTCACTGTGTCATCATTATCTTGGTGGTGATACTTTACTACGCCAAAGAATCCTTTTCAACGGTTACTAGGTACGTGCAAATATTGGTGGGTTTTTGAGTATCTGGTGGGTGCGAGATTTTTCCTCAAAAGCACAGTAAGAAAGACAACAGTCTGGTCCTTGGCAGGACGGCTGTGGGACAGAATAATAAATGTAGTAGAAATTCTTAACCTTCAGCTTAAACCTAAAAAGCCGTCATCATTAAATCCAGACACATCCCTCTGCTGTGAGTCTTTGAACTTGTTGCTGTTGGAAAGTTTTTTGACCTTTAAGGTTGATTACAGAAAATCATCTTCATTATCAGACATAAAGCCTTGTCATTGAGATAAAAACCGTCCATTAAAAGTCTCTTTTTTCTTTCTTTCTACAATATCTCATCTTTGGCAGCACAGAGGAATGAACCATACATAGAAGACAAAGCGACATGTTGAAGTTGCGCCCTGAAGGAGTCTTTTTATGTATTATTGGCGAGTGCAGGGCATTGTGGGTCCAGCGTGGGCGCTGCAGAGCCCCTCCCCAAAGCCTGGGAAATAGGTAAACCCAGCTGCTGTTCTGAGCAGCCTGTCATCTCAAACCCTCATTCAAGGTCAAAGTGAGTGTGATTTTCTCCCTGCTTCTCGTGTGGAATAACCAGAGGCGGGGATATCCTGTTTCATTAGCTTTCCTCTCGCGCCGCTGCTGCTGTCTGTCCGGCTAAACGCAAGCGGCTGAGGGGTCGGAGCTGCAGCTGAAATAGCAAAGAGCCGGGGTGGATTATTGACAGAGAGGAGGTTGGGGAGTAATAGATGTGAGCAGGGTTCAGCTCGTGCATAGACTCCTGTGTTTGTGTGTTCCTGACAAAAACCAACCTTTTGGGTGTTTAAGGTGCATAATGTCTGTGTAACATCTGGAAGGCTCAGAGCATTATCTCCATGATGGCTGCAGAATGACCCCATTTCAAATGACCCCAGGGCGGATGGGCGGGACAAGTTAGCACAATGAACATCTCCAACCACAGTAACTTCCAGACCTTGGGGGGACCCACAGAGAGATCATGTTCAGATCATGTTCTCTCATGTCTATTCTATCACATAACCTAAATTCATGAAATCTATTTTTTTGGTCAATTTAGTAAACCATGATTTGACAAAACTTCATGGTATGGAACCAACCAGACTACTGTTAGGGGAAGGTGGGGCACATCCGCAACAAGTTTCTAGTCTTTTCCTAAAAACCATTGACTGTACATGAGAACTGGACAGAGCGAGTGTGACATCACCCACTTAAAATGGCTTCCTTCCAGCTCCCATCAAATTTAGTCAG
The DNA here is from genome assembly GCF_053564925.1 of Oryzias latipes. NCBI lineage: Eukaryota > Metazoa > Chordata > Actinopteri > Beloniformes > Adrianichthyidae > Oryzias > Oryzias latipes. Next base: position 9,494,018 of record NC_136245.1, read on the forward strand.
TTCAGTCGCCATATTTTGGGATGCCGCCATGTTGGAACCAGAAATCGTCAGTAAGCAGTGATTGGTCCGACTCAGTCTTAGCCATCAGTTCTATGACAACCACTTTCACCAATCAGGAGTGAGCTTGTTAGGAGCTCACACCCCTACCAATATCTGTCAATCAAACATTTCTACATGAGATGACCACATACCTTTATTGAGGCATCTGATTGGTCAGTTTGTGACTGGAATAACTTTCACTACCAAAATGTATCATAAAAAAATAGAATTACCAAGAACATGTTAAAAAACGTAGCAGAACATCACTGGGCTCCCACTGCATCTGGTTCGGCTGCGGTACCCTTGCCAGAGTGGTCTAGCTATGGCAGAAGACTAACATTGAGTATGGTTGCCCAATGTGCCCAGGTTCTGTCCTTTTTGTCTTTACACTCAGAAAAAGCATGTGCAGTTTTGTGAAGAATGGGGTGGTTCTGGACCTCTGCGATCAACCTCTCATCATCCATGGTGTTAAATGAGCGATATGACGCTCCGCCACACAGTTTGTGACCCAGTGTCAGCAGAAATGACCTAATGTTTACACCACGGTAAAAACATAGCGAGTACACTGGAAAATAGGTTTTCTTTTGAAAACTGTACTGGATGAGCTGTACACTTGCTTGTATAGGTTATTTCATTTCCCCCAACTTCACACAAAAAAATGCTTCAGCTTGCTCTGGCATCCAACCAAAATTTGAAGCCAACAAAACCTATTCGGAGCGCCAGAGATGCCGGACGGGACTGGACGCCATGTGAGTGCCTCTCGCACTTATTAAGTTATGTAAAGACTCCGCCGGCCGCATCGCAGCTGGACCGGATGCAGTGTGAGCCCGGGGCAAGAATGTGTTTCTGACAAATAGAATGACTGTGTAACAGCTGTTTACTTCTCTATAGAGGTCTACGGGACTTTGGCTTCTTGGAGCCAGCGGGTACTTCCTGTTTGGAACACGAGGGAGGAGGGGCCACTCAGTCCAGTTCATTAATGTAATTAATGGCTACAACACAACTGGTTTGCAAAGGGGGGCTGGAGTATGGTTCAGAGGTTTTAAGGGATGCCACAATTCTAGGTTTAAACCGAATCGTGCGTTACACCATTGAATGTAACTCACCATGGGGAGAGTGGATGGTTGCATCTCTAGCATAGGATGAATCTTTACTGAAGCTGCTGTGGTGCAATTTTTTCAAAGCTACCATGTGTTCAAGCCTGAGTCATGGGCAATTTTAAGGAATTGGCCAAGGAAAGATTAGAATAGCCACAACTCTACATTCACACCGGCTACCGCAACTTGCGTTCAAGCGGACACTTTTAACGAAAAGTCTATGTAAACTTTTTGGACTTTTGATACCCATGTTTTTAGGTCAGTTTTTACTTACAAACCGGGGGTTCACAGACTGCACCCTAAAAGTTCAACCAGCTGAACTTTTGACTGCTTGAACGTCACACAGCAGAATTTTTACCAATCGGGGAGTCAGATTCCGTAGTGACGTGTGGATAGCGTCCTTTTCAAAGCACGGAACCGTTGTAAACATGGGCATGGAGGCGGAGTAAATGATTGCGGCTCGTGCGGGGAGTTCCATGACACCAAGTCTTTCAAATGTCAGAATAGAGCTGTGCAAGAAAAAGCCTGGAGCAAGATTTGCACCGATTCCACATTCCAACCCTCTTCCATCTGTAGGTGGCCGACAGAATGTGCATTCAATGTATAGAGCCTTCTTGAATGCTCAACTCATGCCCTGTTTGTATGTAGCATCAAGTTGTTCTCTGGCAGGATTTGGACAGCCTTGTGCTACAAGTGAAGTCGCACACCAGCTTTCAGCTTTACCAGATTTAGGCCCAGCTTAAATCATAATTAAACAATTCTGAGATTAGATGAGAAGATCTACAGAGTTTTTTTCTTCTTCTACAGGTACAGTATGTAAAAAACAGAATTTGTTTTACAGCTGCCAGACCACAGTGGCTGTCTAAGATGCTTTATTGCTGCAGAAAATTCTACCTTGAGGTAAAAAGGTTTTATGACAGCGAGAGGTGGTTAAAAGATATGCTATTTTATATGAACTGTGAAGGTCTCAGTTTTTAACCAATCATTTCTTCTTTCTGGGCTATAAATCAGGTATTGGAAACAGAGGGGAACAATCAGAATATTCACGCCAAAAAGAAACTCCCAACATTTTTCACTGATCTCCATCCAGCTCAGCAGAATCTGATCCGTGTAGAGCTGCAACTACTGATTATTTTGGTTATCAAGCTTAAGAATTGATTACCGGTAATCTGGATTCTTTTTGGCTTTCATAAAATAAATTCTAAAATGAGTTTCAAGGCAGCAGCAAAAAGATCTTTGATCTAACTTTTTATTTCCCTTTTTATATATAAAAAAATTCTTTATTATCAAAAGACTCTTTATCTTCATCTTGTGCTGCTGTCATGGGACTAAACTGGTGTCAGTGCTTCAAGTCTTCCTAAAACCAATAGATGTTTAATTTTAGACTTAAACATCTGAGCTTTTAAGGATTTTTCAGTGAAAAAAAACTAAAAGTTTCAGAATTAGTTAGATTTATAAATTTGTTTTAATTTTATTAAAAAATGTCTGTTTTTCCTCATTGCTGCTTCATACACTTCCTGTTGCGTGTCTGACGGCCCCCCAGAGAGCCTTTTGGCCACAGAGACTGTTCATGTTTATAAAGGAAGGCTCAGAACCTTAATTTTTAACGTTGCTTTAGTTGAAATTTAGCATATATTTATTTGTTATTTAAATAATTTGATCTCTTTATACCTTTTTTTTAAATGTTTTATTTTTGGTCAATTGTTGTTTTTTGTGAAAACATCTACCTCAATTTTAAAAAATACCAAAAAAAAAAAACTGTCTCAATTTCTGCTTTGCAAGTAAAAAAATCTTAGTTTAAGAAAAAAATGTCTTAGTGACTAGAATTCTTTTCTTAAAATAAGGTAAAACCTTTTTTCATACCCCATTGGCAGATTTTTTTTTCCTTATTGGAAGACAATTCAATCAAACAACTTTTTAACACACGATGCAACTTTTAAAACATCGCAGTCAACAAACTTTGTCATGGACATTAATGGACGACATTGAGAAGTCTTACGTCCGTCTTATGTCCCTCAGCTGATGGACGGCACTTTGAAGGACACACATCCTGTTTTTAGTCTTTTGAGGTGATTTTGTTTCTGTGAACGCAGGCCGCAGACGACTGACCTCTGCACATGCGGAAGACTCGACCTGTTTGGCCCCACATTATGAAGCGCATAATCACAGCCGCAGACGCAGAGGCACAATGGAATTATAGTGTGAGGGATTATCCCTGCTACGCCCACCCACGCATGGACACACACATAGATGATACTCGCTCAAAGGAAAGGGCAGGAGAAGAGCAAACGGTGTTAGAGTTTAAGGTTGAATAAAAGAAATTTCCACATAATTCAAGGAGAAGCGATAAAGAAAAAAAAGGCAGGAAACTGCACAAACAGCATGTGCGCACTGCCGGCTGAGGTCATCTTTATTAATAAACCATCCGGCATCAAGGCCGTTACCCGCCCTTACTTCCTCCTTTCCCCAGCTCCTCAAGAAATGGCAACTGCCAGACTGACGCAGTTGGGGGTAGGGTGGATGTGTGTGTGCGGGGCTGCTGGTACCCACACCCTGACACACAAACGGGAGCAGGAGACGGCATGTCAGTGATCTGTCAGGGGGTAACAACGCGGAGCAGGTGTGTGTGTCCGTGAGCGTTTATGCGTGACTTTTTTGGGGGCAGGAGCAGCAGGAGAAGCGAAGGCCAGACAGACAGGACGTTTGGGCGCGCACACAGACGCACAAGCACACACTTTGAGGGCGCACTGCCTCATTTGTTCCCACTGACAGGGGAAGAGAGGGATGGTTCTCTCCAAGACGTGCCTAAGGGAGAAGGACAGGTGCGGTGGTGGAGGAGCAGTAGTAGAGAGTAAAATAAAGAATTTGCATCAGCACCCAAAGAATCTGCACGTATTCCTTTGTTTCTGCTCCTGCTGCTCGTTTTCCATGATGTTTGATGTGTTCTGCAGGGTTTCTGATGAAACGCTTCAAAAAGACCCTCAGAGAAACATCCGTTTTTCGGTTCAGCGGTGCGTTCGTTGTAGGACGCCGCATTTTGTTGATATAGAAATGAGAGAAAAACCAAGTGCAACACATGAAGGTCTAATTGAAGCCCTGAAGATCCAGCTTTCATGTGCTGCAAATGTTGCATCTTTTTTTTTTAGGATTTAGGTTATTTGCAAAACTCAAAACTTTGGAATGATCAAACGAGGGGAGCACAACGGAAGAGTGAGATCCTGGAACCGGAAACTCATACCTGAAAACGGAAAACTAAAGGGAAGCTGGGGTGGAAGGTGAAGAACCTCATAAACCATCCACTTTCCCTCTGCCATCCCTCTTTCAAACTTAGGGAAGAAATATGGATCATGTCTTAAATAAATTGTCTGAAGCCACGTCCACACCGTACCATCCCTGGACCAGCAGGGATGGGTGTCTTTTCTGTTTTTTGTACTGTTTACTATTGTGTCCGCCACCTACAGTTGGAAGAGGCTTAGTGTAAAAATGTCAAAGCACTGCATATCTTGCGATTTGAACACGAATGGAAATGATTTGGTTAATTTCTGTAAGCACATTAGGGTTTGTGTTATAGAGAAATAATCCGGGATGTTTGAAGCAGAAATGCGTGAGCCCAGATGAGATTTAATATTGACCTAATATTGACCAAATTCAGATCATGTTTAGCAAATTAAGAAAATATTTAGCTACTTTTTGGCAAATTTTAGCCAATATTTAACAAGTTTAGCTAACATGTAGCTAAGATTTGGTGAGATTAATAAACTAGCAGAGAAATTTTGATAAATAAATGCAGTTCCTAAAAACCTATATGGTATCTGTTGTTGAAGAGACTAGAAAAGACTATAAACATTCAACAGTGGACTTGACCTTGACTTTAGACTTGTTGGTCAAGACCCTGGACTTGAGGACAAAGACGTGCAACTTACTTGTGACCACACAAATATTTTCAAAGACTCCCCTCTACCCTTTTTTTTGAAAGCCTAGCCCTGACCTGAACCCCAAGCTGAACTCTTACCATAAGCTGGGGAAAGTATGGTGCACTGGGGTTCTGTCCTCGACTCTCATCTACTTCTCCTCTCCTCTATTCTTGGTCATTTATTAATCTTTCAGTTCTCCATGCCATTGTCCCTCTTTCCCTCCGCGGGAGTGATTCCAGATTCCGTGCTCCTGTACCTGACCGTGTACCTCGTCTCTACTACTGCTCCTACAATAGGCTATGGACCCGGCCTCAGGCTCGTCTCGCACACCCAGCCACCCCACCCCCACCCCTTACTCATCTGGATGAAGCTGATCTGCTGGACTATTTAAACATGTAGTTGTGGAGTTAGATAAGTTAATTTTCTCTACGAGTTCTGGTGCATTGCCTGTCCGTCCTGGGGGAGGATCCCTCCTTCATGTGGACACCCCTGAGGTTTCTTAGTTTTTTCCGGAATCCGTTTTTTTTAAGGAGTTTTTCCTTACCGAGAAGGAGGGTCTAAACACAGGGATGCCAGTTTAGTTCATTCTGTTAAGTTTAGTTTAGCCAATACCTATTGAATTCTATGACTTTATGTTCTTTATGAAGCCCATTGAGATGACTAATGTCGTAAATATTGGGCTATATAAATAACATTGAATTGAATTAAACTTGTTACATACAAAACAATGCCTTGGTTCCACCTTTGAAAGTTGAGGTTCACCTTAAGCAAAAATGCAAAGAAATACACAAAAGCAAAAATGTTTCTATCTATCCTTAGCCATGTTTGCACAATTTTTCATATGACGTAAATGAGGGAGCATATCCCTCCAGTGGTCATGTCATCCCGAGCAAATGGGAGCTGATCCTGCTCGTCTGAGTGGTGACAGGTCTCTGTAGGAGGTGCTCCTCTCCTTAAAATCAACCGTCTGTCACGATCATGCTGAACAAGATGCTTCTTTTCTTCTCCCTAACTCAGACAAACTGATGCAGCCGAGCACAAAGCACATGAGTTCCCATGAAGCATCTGGCTCTGGAGGATTTTACATGGGAATTACTTATGTAACACTCCGTATTGACGACAGCGAAACAAACAAGAAGGAACTCAGCCAATGCATCAGTTGTAGGATGTGTACTTTTGCAAAACAATAAAATAAAAAATAAAAAAAGGTTTTCTAGTAAATACAGACCATTATGATAATAAAAATCTAAAATTGTGTGACAAGATAGATTGTAGATCACAGTAAAGGAGGCAGTAAAAGGCAGCGTGAGGCCCATTTCAGAGGGACCCTGTGTAAATGCAGAACAGCTGGAGAATTTCACCGTGAGCTCCGGTTAGGTGGAGTGTAACATCTGGTTAAGTGCTACTTTCTTTTTCCATCACAGGCGGGCTATTTTCAGGATTTAAGCCTTTGCACACTTCACAGACAATGAGTGGACAAAGAAACGCTGCCAGCTCGGCGTGAACGCACTTTGTTGTTTTAATGAGTTATACTGCTCAGGACTCTGAAGCCCCCCCCCCCCCCCCCCCTTCATACTCATTCCCATTTCAATCATGAGCGCCTATTTCTGGTTCATCCTCAAAGCATAAAAGAGATGAAATGTCTTTAAGCCCCAGAGGGAAGATGTCTTTTTATATGACTTTTGCATACAGACTTTCTAGCAGGTAGAATATAAAGACTTTCACAGACAAATGGCTCAGTAGGAAGTAAACAACTTGCTGTAGAGCTCCTGACCAGCCTCACTGGGATCATATCACGATGGTCATGAGATCCCGGGGAGCCTGAAGCCGATTTGCTCCACATTCTCTAGGAGCACATCAACATGAGATGAAGCTCCGCTCTCAGCTCTTGTTACGTCTTATCCATTTCCAATGTGAGTCCAGGTGAAATCAATGGCGCAGTAATGGACAGTGAGACATCGCGTTAAAGCGTAATGCAACCTGTTAAATGCAGCCGCTAATAGCTCGATGCCGACGTGATGTTTTTCCTCACTGCATTGTCCGTGAAAAGACGGCCTCTTTGGAAAAACGATTGCGCCGTGGAGGGGTTAAGGAGATCTGTGGTGCGCGGCTGCAGACTTGTCAGTGCTTTTGTCAGTTGATCTGCGGAGGAGCAACAGGATTCAGTGTGTGCTTGTCAACCTGGTCAGATGCTGCCTTTTTATCGTCATGTAACCGCTTATAAAAAAAAAAAAAAGTCTGTTCAGCAAAAGCCTTCAGTGAAGCAAAACAACAACAAATGAACTCACAAGGTCTTCTTAATGGACCAGTTCACAGATACGGCGGCGCGCTTCTGGGAGAGGTCAAAGGTAAAGGCCACATAAATGTGCAAAAGTCAACATTAGCAGATGCCAGGGGCTCGTTTTGAGGACATTGCTGTGTTTTCAAACACTACGGGCGCAAACTTCTTGTAAAATGGATGGAGAAGGAATGTAGAGTTTGCAATGGAATAGCAGCAAAATAGCAATTTAGTACTTTTAGTAGGATTTAGGATTTAGTGTAGAACAGACAGTTCAGTGACATCACCAGCGAGCTATATGGACATTTACAATCAATTAGTTTTAATTACTTTAAAGTATTTTTACACATTTGTAGCAGTTTGGGCAAATTTTGGCAGTGTATACAATAATAATGAGTCCCTACGTAAGGCATTCCAAATTATAAGGCGCATTGTTGCTTTTTAAAAAAAAAAAAAGGCTTTTAAGTGCACCTCATAGTGCAGAAATTATGGTACTCCGTATCAGATTGTTACATCCATAATCATGGTGGGCGGCCAAAAATTCATACCATTTGCCCTTACTAACCTAACTGTCTTCTTTGCACCTGTAAGAGGATCTTTGAAAGAAGTAGAAGAATACTGTATGCCTTTAATAAATCAAATAAATCACAACAGAGAAAATACCATATGGTATATTTTGACGTTCTAGTATCGATCGCTTAAATATTAAAGTAATGTATCACGTAGGCCAGACAACTGTCATCTTGTTAAAATCCTGTCTTATCAGAATCAGTGTCTTTTGGCCAAGTACAGTGTATATACAAGGAATTTGGCTTTGGTGTCTTATGCTGTTGCGCAACCAAGCAGTAACAATTCCCACGTTTAGTCATAAACCTGTCAAATGCTTTGCATAACTCAATTTCTCTTTGTCTTTCTTCGTTGGGATGAGAGGTATTTAGATGACATACATTAAGTCGTATGGCCAATTCGTTAACACCAACTGTGTTTTCACAGGTGGTTATTCTGCTTTTGAATATGTATCATACTGGATACGTTTTGGCTAAGCAGTCGCCATGTTTTGGTGTCCGATGAACCCTCAACCTTTGAAACCGCGCATGTGTTGCCATACCTGTAAACTGTTTTTTTACTAGACCAGCTAAACCTAAAGGCCAGACTCTAAATGTTTTTGTCTTATTCATCTGAATTATCACCGGGAAGCTTTTTACGTTTCTCCTGCCTGCAGATAAATGCAAAGCTCATTTGGTGGCTGACACATCATGTTCGCCCTTGAATCAAAAGCTCAGCAGTCAATTTGAGGAAAAAAACATATATTCTCTTTGGTTAATGAAAGCCACATCTGCAGACAACCAAAGCCAGCAGTGGGCTGACTTTATAGACAGACTGGCAGCATGCTAAAACACAAATTGGCATGCATGAAAGGGTGCATCAAATTTGAGTCACGTCTATCACTTTGGTCTGTTTGCTTTGAGATGAAAATTAGGGCACATGCTGACAGTCTGAGGACAGCTCAGGTTCAAATCCCACTTTTTCTGAGATGTTGCTAAGATAAATGCAGTTAAATGCGGCAGATTTTGAAATGGAAAAAGCTTTATTGAAACCCCAAACTTACAAAGAAATTCTTTAAAAAAATAAGGGCAGAGTGCTGTGTGGCCTCTAAAGTCAAGGTTAGAGAGAAGAACAAGGCAATTTTGCTGCTGTGGTTGAAAAACAAAAGCGGCAGGGTGTCTGGGTGCCATGAAGGGAGTGAGGGGGGTGACGGCCCTACAAAGAAATCAAATAAAGACCGACAGTAAAAGAAGAGCAGAGTGGGCCTGTGGTCACTATGAACAAGTCAGAGAGCGTCTGGTGACAACAATTAACTGTGGTGCTCTGAACTTTGTTTTTCTTTAAATCCACACTGTGTGCAGTTCTTTTATATTGGTGTGCATCAGCCTATCCCAGATTTCCTGTCTCTGTTTCATCATGCCAAGAATATCCCAGGTTTCAGTTTTCTCCATCACTTCATGTTCTATTTTGTCTTCTTTGTCCTTTTATCTATGTGCTCCTTCCGTACTTCCTGTTTGCTTCCTTATTTTTCACTTTTCTCAGTTTTGTCCCTCCCAGCATCATATAGGTCACTCACAGACCAATCCCCTTAAAGTTCAATTTAGGAACCTGGCTTGCTGGTCTTTGTGGTACAAGCTTTATGAAGATTCTTCTATATGAAGCTGCATCTCAAGAAACCCATTTATCCAGACTAAATAACTTCCTTCATTAAACATGATCATTCTTGTTGCAGGGAAAATGCTGGAGGTTTTCATTCACACCAATAAATCCCACATCCACCATCATTATACTGTATTTTGAAATGAATTACATGCTCAAAGAGACTTGGAAGAACTATTTCTTACCCTAATTCGCAGATGCAGTTACCCCCACTCTAAAAATACCAAACCCAATCCTAAACCAACATCTAGACATCATATCAAGGATAAAATGTTGGATTGAAGTCATTCAGCTAGTTTTATTTAAAAACAAAAAAAAACAAATGTCCAAACTAAAAGTCTGCGATGGTCTGCAATACGTGCTTAATCCCTTGCTGAGTAAAAAGAAAAAGAAATTGACAATCTGTTATCTTAATGGTAGGTTCATTTGAACAGTGAGTGAAAAATATTACAAAGAAACACAAGAAATTAACTTTGAATAGTTTATATATATATTTTTGCATTTCATTGAAAGGTTTAAGTATTTGATTCTGTAGTAACCATTAAGACTTCTGGTTCCCACAGACCAGTCACCTGATTTGAAGACACCTGTTTGGACTAATCCCCTGTAGAAAAGACACCTGTCCATAGAATCAGTCCATCAGTCAGACTCCAAACTTTCCAATAGTCTAAAGAGCTTTCAGTGGATTTAAGGGAGAAGAGTGTAGACCTGCACAAGACCCGAATGGACTACAAACCCATCAGTAAGAAGCTGACAACTGTTGGCGCAATTGGGACAAAATACAAGAACATGACCATCAATCCACCTATAGGTCTGGGGCTCCAAACCAGATCAGACCTGGTGAGGGTGAGAACCTAAAAGGCCTAAAACAACATGACAGGAGTTAATTGATGATCTCAGAGCAGCTGGAACCACAGTCACCAAGAAAGCCATTGGTAATACTTTAAACTGCAGTGGTTTAACATCCTGCAGTAGCCCTGCTTTAGAAGTCACATGTTCAGGCCCACCTGAAGTTTGCCAATGAACAGCTTCATGATTTAGAGAGGGATTGGGATAAGGTGCTGTGGTCATATGATACCAAAATGGAGCTCTTTGGCACCAACTCAAGCCGTCGTGTTTGGAGGCAGAGAAATGGTGTTAATGACCCCAAGAACACCATCCCCACTGTCAAGCACGGAGGTGGAATCATTATGCTTTGGGGGTGTTTTTCTGCACAGGGCTTCGTCACCATGTGGATGGGAGGATGGACAGTGCCGTGTACCCTCAAATACTGGGTGAGATCCTCCTTACCATGGGTCTTGGAGGGTTTTTTAAAAGGATTTATGACCTAAACATACAGCCAAGGCAACCAAGGAGTGACTGAAGAAGAAGCCTATCAAGGCCAATGAGTGGTTCAGTCAGTCTCTGGATCTCAATCCTATAGAAACCCTGTGGAAAGAGATGAATCTTAGAGTTCACATGCAACAGATTCAAAATCTGAATGATTTAGAAGTCATTTGTAAAGAAGAGTGGACCAAAATTCCTCCTGATGTGTGCAGAAACCCGATCATCAACTACAAGAAACGTCTGACCTACCTCTGTGCTGCTAATAAGGGTTTTGACACGAAGTACTAAGAGGATCAAATACTTATTCCCTTTAATGAAATGCAAATAAATTAATAAACCGTAATTTCCGGACTATAAGCCGCTACTCTTTTCCTGCGCTTACAGCCGTGCGGCTTATTCAGTGATGCGGCTAATTTATGGATTTAATTGGCGGCCGCCGTGTACGTATTTTCGGACACGGAGAATAGTTTGAATTCTATGACACCAAACACAAGTCATTTGTTTTTTCAACACACCTCTAAGCAGCCAAACAGCATGGACCTCACTTCAGGTCTTAGACACTTCAGTCATGGTTCCACAAAACGAAACACGCATGCCCGGCCGCATCCCAGAATCCTTTGGTGCCATTAGACCCAACGTGCACGTGATCGCCACTACAATATGATGCAGCTTTCAAGTTAAAAGCAATTAAAAGCAGCGTGAAAAAATCCACCATCACCAACAGGTTTGGAAAAGCCGGTCAGCTGCGTGACGGAGAGAACAGCGCATGTGGGAATAACATCAGCCTTTATTTTGTCGGGACACGACTGGAAACACAAATTGACGTGATCGTTTTAACGGTTATTAAGGACTGAGCGGAGTTTTGCATTGAAACACTCACAGCCTCCGTGTGAGCTGGAGACTGCGTGTCGTGTGAGCTGCAGGGGGCGATGGCAGTCTGAAGGCTCCCACACGTAACAAGGCATCCACCCCTCATACACAAAACGTACAGTATTAAGTCCGATTGCTCTGCACAGAAACGATATGCTCCGTCCACCGGCGCAATGGGGACGAAGCGCTCCTCCTTGAAGCCGCCCTGGCCAGAGCTGTCGGAGTAGATAGGAAGGGGAGACAAGGAGCGCGCGGGAGCGCGGAGCGCAGAGGCGTCCGCGGACCAACAGTGTTTGTTGTGGAAGGAAACTTCTGACCCACGCGCCGCGCTGAGGCGCTGGTATTGCACTGAGGCGCGCTTTACAGTCGCCGCTGCTTTATTTTACCGGTGTGTTTTTTTAACCAGCCCTGTTACTCCCATAACGCTGCCGCGACACAAGCGGAAGGAGAGCTTTTCCCGTTCACCCCTCCATGCACTGCTGCTACTTGCTCATTCTTAAACACGTACAACAGTGTGGCGAGCCGGGCGTTGGCCCCGCCTTTAGCCCCTAAGACTCATGGGAAATGGGGGATCGCGGATGTAAATTTCCTCATCATAACTGAGGGATGTAATGTTGATTATATGGTTACTGTTTGTAATTTTATGTATGATACCTAGATTGTCAATAAGTAAAAAATAAAAAATAAAAAAAACCATAACTGAGGAACTTGTGAACAGAATAGACGTGCATACTGTTTGGCAGATGCAGATATAATCAAATATACGAGCCTGAGGCAAAACTGACTCCACCCACTGTGTGCTAATAAATCACACTTGCTCTGTGAGTCAGGACGTGATCCGTCAGGATGACAATGTTGCCAAATTCATGCGGCTTTTACTCTGACGCGGCTTGTGTATGTATAAAATTAGTTAAACACGTGAAAATAGATGGGTGCGGCTAGTAATCGGGTGCGCTTTGTAGTCCGGAATTTACGGTAAATTATTTAAAGTTCTTGATTTTCTTTCTCTTACTGTTCAAATGAACCAACTATTAAAATGACAGACTGACAATTTCATTTTAGGTGGGCAAACATACAAAATCAGCAAATATTTGTTTCCTTCACCGTTTATGACCAGAAAAAAAAGAAATTTAAAATGTATATTAAATATATTCTCTACAAATAATTAGTAAAAAAAAACCTACCTTTTGCAGTCACACAAGAGTTTTTTGTCAGGGAATTGTAAAAAGCTTTTAGGCGCCAGTAAGAAGAGACACACCAGCAGATCCTGAGCAGCCCTGATTTAATTACAGACCACTTGTATGTGAGCATGTGTGTGTGTTTTAGATCCTTTGTTCATGTGGGAGGTGTGACACAGCATGTATGACGGAACTGAGTGTCTGAGTGCTAAAACCTGTGTGTTTGTGCATCTTTAGGACCCCACCTTGAAACTCATTCACGCAAAAAAAAAAAAAAAATCTCAACAACAAAAAACTTCACACAGACTTTGTGAGTCACTCATGTCGCTGTGCACATTTGTGTGCACACCTCTTTATCTCCCAGTTCACACAAACTCAGCAGAGATTCTGGTAAATGTTGTTAATAAAGTCTAACGGGAGCTCTGTCTGCCTCGGAAAAGTGGCTTTTACAGGCACACAAACGCACACACGCACATATATATAATTAATTGGACTAAAGGCAGAAAGCACTCAGACAAAGGCGCGCCCTCAGACACAGATGAAGTCAAGAACACACACGGATGCACGCTGATGCAGGAACAAATGTGCAGGCGGCCGCCCAAGACACAAAGAGATCAAGACGCACAAGTCAATACACACTTACTCCGATGGAGACACAAAGGGACGGCCCAGAGACAAAAACGGAGAAAGCCTACACGGAGAAGGAAACATCAAAGAAACATTAGACGGAGTAAAACACACAGGATAGGCAACAGATGCATCACAAGTCGAGTGTTCGGTTGCGGCTGCAAACCTACAAGAAGATTAATTTTTGTTTTAGCCACGAACGAAAATAAACTCAAGCCAGCAAATATTTAGAAAGTTTGGATCCTTTTTTTCCCCCGTTTTCGCTAGAACACTTCATGGCGTGTTTATTTGAGCGCAATTAGAGAGGTTTTTATTAATAACAAACACTCAGGAAGGAGAGCAGAAAAAAAAAAGATGGCGGCGCAGAGGTGAAGTTGTGGGGTGAAGAGCGGTAAAAGCATGTAATCACGTTGAGTGAGGAAGGCTCTGAAAACAGTTGAGTGAAGCAACAGCAGCTGGGCTGCACATCTGCTCAGAAGTTTCCCCCAAACGTGACGCATCACACAGACTGGGTAAAAAAAAAATCTGTGTTACCGTCGATATGAATTTGACACCTCGTCTTCATGTCACTCGACGAGCCGGTTGGAATGAAAGATCCTCACTTCCTCCCACACATTTAATGAGCAACCCTAATTATTTGAATATAAATGCAAACATGTTTTAAGCTTGTATAATGAAAAAGAGAATTCTTTATGATCTCTATAAATGGGTCAACAAACAACAGTCAATCGGCTAAATTTAAACCCGATTAGCGAATTGGAACCGTGTTTTCTGAAGGATGTGCAGCGTCGTCAATCAACTGACTTTTAATTAAGGAAATGCCAACAGAATAGTTGATATCAAACTTATTTTAAAAGTCTATATCTTACCTGTTGGTGTCTCCAGGCTGATGGAGCATCCCCTGTTAGTGCTGCATCCTTAAGAACCTTCACTTCCTTCGTTCGTATGTTTCTGCCACTCAACGCCTCTCATCTACTGGTTTTATGGGGTGTTTTCCTCCAGTTTTGTGAGGTTGTCATGTTATGCGTTAGTCACAACTGCCTCTACAGGTGGGTAAGGGCTGTCTGTGTCTGAAAAATGGTCAAACCTGTTCGGGAGTTGCAGGCAGCCCGCAAGAAAATTTCAAAGTATTGGGTGAGCCCGTAGGGCAAAAATGTTCATGCGCATTTTTCCCTACGGGCATGCTGAGGGCGACAGCTCAGAACAAGCAAGTGGGTGATACCCAGGCGTGTCGTACGGATTTTAGAGTTTTTTACCCTCACCAACTAACCGTGGGGGCCCATTATTGCAGTTCACATGAAAAGTGTGCAGCCTGACTGTTAGAATTTCTTTAATTCGACAATAGGAGCGTAGTTTGTGTGGACATCCTACGGGCATCTTCCTCCATGATGCACTATTCCACGCACACGTCAATGGTACGTTCCATTAACCCTTGTGCTATCTTAGGCACTTTAACGTTGGGAGTTGGGTCATCTAGACCCCACAAGTCAGTGTGCTGAACCTTTTATCTTCATTGATTTGTGATCTTCACTGGTGTCCATGGATTACATGAAATCTTTCCACCTTCATCCACCTTTGTCATGGTATGAATAACACGTCAATGTAAGGGTGGGGTCATCTAAGGTAGCACAAGGGTTATGGTGGTCGCACGAGCCTCAAGGGAACAGCAAGACACACCTGCGCTCCCCTTAAGATGCGGCCACTCCTCTCTATGACCCTCAAACCAAAAATCCACAGCACCCGTACCAGTCAACCCCCCTTGTATGGGTGGATGTGACAAAGGCTTTAGCTAATGGAGTCCAAAATGACTGTCCCCCCTGCTATGACATGCTGACTTAAGATCGTTTGAGTGGAGGGGGGTGAACAGATTGCACCTGGGGTCCTGCCTTTTATGGTAGAACTATTGATGGCGTTTTTAGGGTGTGTTGTTGAGCAAACACGATCAGTGCTGCTGTGCCGACTCATTAGCTTAACATAGCATGAAGGGAGATGGGGGCGCTAGGGGATGTCAACAAAAATCTACCAGACGGGAGAAAAACGGACTCATACTGCTCCTAAAAGGAGACATTTGTATGCATATGAAATGGAACACAGTCAAATGGAACCAAATGCAATCCACCAAGTGTTGCGCTTTGATATATTCGATGTTGAATAAACTAACATTTTAATGCTAAAACCTGCAGCTGTTTCTTCTCCCCACACAAACACACGCAGCTGCATGCACATACACATAAAAGTCCTCTCGCTGAAAGCTAAAAGGGATTTGAGGAATCGTCCACAAATCAGAGATGTACAGTTGCAGAGCATGAGAGATGGAGGGATGAAGACAGGCCATTGAAATTTTAAAAAAGGGGCCGGTCCCTTCACCGACATGCATCCGTTTGACATGTCTATCCATCTGTCTGTCTGTGACTGTGGAAGATTGGCAGGTGAAGGGAACTTGACAGAGGGGAACAGGCTAAATAGCTCATCTTGGGTGCATGTTGATGCTTATAGTGTTTGTTTTTCTTGCTCGCTTCAATTTCAGGCACTTGTAAAAACTAAGAAAGTGTTAACAACAGAAAATCCAATCATGTCTGCGTTGGAGCCTTTGTGCAGCCAATAATCGTTGTTCCGTTTCCTTTGTTCCTTTGTTCTTAGAACTCAAGAAGCTGCTTGAATTCTCGATCCACCTTTTAACCATTTAAAGCTCACTACATAGAATAATTCCTTTTTTTTAAGAAAAATATATTTTGCGATGAAATCCACAAAATCAATTTTGCAATCTCAATTTTCTAGCATTTATGATCCGTTGGGTGATTTTGCAAAAATATTGAGTGTTCAGGGGGAAAAAAGCACCTTCTCAGATTTGATCCACACATTTTAAAATAGAACTGTATTATAAAGAATTCATTATCAAAAATGATTTCAATACAGCAAGTAAAAAACAACAACGGATAAGTTGTTCTCATCCAAATGTTTTAAAAATTAACAAAACTTTACATGGCAAAAGTGTTTTTGAGATTTTATGGAGGCCACCATTTGGAGCAGGAAATTCCCCTCTACCGCCCCTAGTGGACTGACGATGAACTACAGATTAGAAAACGTGGACCTAGTTATATTAAATGGGTTTTTAAGAAAAGTGAAGATAATTCAAAAGAGGAAGGAATCTGCATTTGCCATGTTGATTTCTAAAACAGCTATGTCTATTTTCTACATAATAATTAAGTAATTCATCTTTCTCATGTGCTTTATTGATATTTCAGGATTCTTAATTCTGTCTGATAGAATTTATGAACCGGATAATCATGTAATAAAATGGTTACAGTAGAACAGGGGTGGGATTATATAACTTTGCTTCCTTCTACTGCCTTTCAAGCACTATATTATTTTATGTCTAATTATCCTAAGTTTGATACGTCATTGTATGAATGTATACCTGATGATTGTAATGTCGTTGGTCTATTATTTTTATTTGACTGCTCGAAATAAACCATTTCAAATCAAATCTTATAAATGTGTGTATCAAAAGTAATATGAACGGTTATATATATGCATTAAGTGCGGGTGCCCTGAAGAACAGAATTCGGAATGACCAAGACTGATGACAGAGTTATGGTTAGAAAAGACGCGCCACATGTACAGTAACTGCAGTAACTGCATCGACCCCAGAGGAGAAAACATCTACATATGCTTCAGCGCTGAGTGTGAGTCTTTGGGACAATCCCTGAGTCTGAGGAATGTGTGCGGCACAAACATGAACTTTTAGCGAGGCTCGTGTAAAAGTGTTAATACAGGTGTGAGCGTTGGAACCTGAGTCACCTGGCCCTCTCCGATTGACGATTATTTTGCTGACTGTGTGAAAGTAAAGTGACAGCAGGTTCAGCAGAGGCTGCTTAGTAGTCTAGATCCTCTGTCTTTTTACGTTTTTTTAAACCTTTGACATGCTTTTTTAAGTAATATTTCATTTTACTGTAAATGTTTTTCATGTAAACAGAGGTTATCTGTTGTTGTGTATTATGTATATTCTGTACCGGTATTTTCACTAATTAATGTGGAAAAAACACCAGCAGCCACGATAGAGTGGTCGACCTCTGGTTGAAGGATCGAAGGTTCGACTCCCACTCTTGTGTCAAAGTGTCTTTGAGCAAGACAGTGGGTGGCTCCTAAGATGGTGGCGTGTTTGGAAGTGGCGCCGCTGTCAGTGTTTGAATATGTGTGTGCATGGATAAACAGGAGTGACTGCAAAGTGCTTCGGGGCTTCGAGCCAAAGCTGCTCTTCTACGCTTTAGAATTTGCTAGAATTATTTTAATTGAGAAAACCTTTACAGTAGACCAACGAGAGTAAACCCTGAAGCTGAAGCTCTGGTGATTAAGGCTTGAATAAAAGATTTTTAAAAAGTGTGATATAAGTATAAATAATTGAAAAAAGAAAAGAAAAAGAAGCTCAAAGTTTTAAAAAGAAATTCTTAAAGGAGTAAATTACATCCAAAAACACAAAATGTGCCAATTTTTGTGATTCAGATCGAGTAAATGCTCTATCTAACGTGCAACATAGTTTTGAAACACATTAGAAATATGCATAAAAAAATTGATGTTGCTTCCTACCACTTTATTACTTCAGAGAATAATTAAGATTTCACAAAACTATTGAAAAAAGGTTAATCTCATAAATAAAGACTAGTTCATTTTGGAAAATTTGTGACTAGATGCTTGTAAAGAGGTTGGTTTCAAAGACTCTAGAGTGGAAAGGACTTAAGAGAAGTAAACGAAATAAGAGTGAGAGCAGAGAAGCAAAAGAGGAGTCAGAATGAAAGAGCCCGCGAGAAAAGCCAGGCTGAAAATTGATGGTGTAATTGTTGACTGCTGGGCGGCTCTTATCTTGGTTTCTCAGTCGTTGTCAGAGTGAGCCGAGCTCCCCTCTCTGCTTTCCAATCTCAGCCTGTCTCTAAGAGTGGAACAAACCTGGCAACCTGTGAAAATTTCTCCATTTTTTTTGCAGCCCTTCTTTCCTTTAAGCCTGTGTAGTCTTTCCAGTCTCACTTTTATATCCCCGTCTGTCATATTATTGTAACCTCGTCCCACTGAGCTCCTCTTTTCACTCCCTTTCTCTCATCAGACATCATGTGGAGATCTGTGGACTGGAAAAGGGCAGCAGAAGATGGGGGCTGGGAGTGTGTGTGTGTGTGTGTGTGTGTGTGCGAGGAGGGGGTCAGAGGTGAGTCTGCAAAGGGATTGGGGTGTATGAGTGGGCAAACACACACCCCGGCTCTCTCAACGGCGCGCCGCCCCGACCAACACCTCAACAACAGGACTATTGTCGCTGCAGCTGCTGATACAGCTGGACTGAAAGGAGGCCGTGGAGCTGGATTTGAGGTGGGGCCAATTAGGTGCTAACCAGAGCTAGCACTAATAAACAAAGAGTGTGCTATGCTGGGGAGGGACCAGTCACCGGGATTTAGTGTGTGGTGCAAACCATAGGAGGGGGGAGTCCATGAGCGTAAAGGAACATAACTGATAATCAAAAACTTGTGGGAAAACTGCAAGCCGGCCTGCAGATATAAAACAGTCTGGGGGCTGGGTGTACAAACACAAGATCCCAACCAGGAGATCTTGTCCAGGGATGGGAATTACTTTCATCTTAAGGAGTGTGATGTCTTCTGATGCCTTTGTCACAATAACCTTCATGGGTGGATGCGGGGCGTCTGCCGGGCAAAAAAACAGGCAAACCCATTCTGAGGTCGTAACCCGCTCGGTGAGCCCGTGGAGCCCGTGGAGTGAAAATGTTCGTGCACATTTGTTTTTCTACAGGCAACAGGTCATAGCAAACAGTTAAACAACACGTAAGGGTGAAAAGTAAGTGAGTACAGATTTTTCTTTTTTTTCAACCCCCACCAAACCTGCGTACTGTGCAGGGAGGCCATTTTGAGGGATAAGTGTGCACTTGTCCTGGGGGGTTGATCCTGTGGGGTTTTTTGGGATGTCCGGGCCTTTAGAGGGTCATAGACAGGAGTGTGTGCACCCTAAGGGGAGTGCGGTTGTGTCTTGTAGTTCCTTTGACGGCCACCTAGAGTGATGTCATGAAAATGGAACACATCATTGTTGTTGTGTGGGGTGAACTATTCATAAGGCTAATATAAGTTACACATATTTCTGACATATGGGTGATGCTGTCATATGGTACCCTTAAGAGCCACAACGCTGCCTGTGTTTCAGTTCTACCTGGACTGCTTAATGCTGACTACCTGAAGCCGGTGTGTTCAGTCAATCAGGATCTGGAATCAGTTGAGTCAGCAAGTCCGAAACAAGCTGGTTAGGGAGGACTGGAAGACTGCATGCAAACGCTGCACACACAGGGGGTTGCAGGTGATACGGAGGAGGACACTATGAAGCCATTCTGTCTCATTTTTTTAGTTTCTAACCGCCAACCGGTTACTTGCGGAGTCCGCAGGTTTCGGGAGGGGCTGTAAAAATGAAAAACCCGTATGACAAGCCTGCATCTCACCTACTTCACCTTTACTTACCTTTACGTGTTGAGTAAATGTTCACTATGGCCTGTTTCCCGCAGCATTTCTGCCCATTTTTCATCTGTGGACACCACGGACCCATACATATGGGAGATTAAAGATTAAGGCTACATGATTAATACCATAAAGTGTCTTTTTGGGCATAAAGCTGCTTGTTTTCTGTTGAGCTTGCTTTGTGGTTTCTATATTATGACTTTGACTGATACGTTTTTTTAATCTGCAGTTCATTTGGGAGGGAGGGGCAGAGACTAACTAGGTGGCTGAACTTCCTTCTACTTTTTCCGCGGTTCTTGGTGGGAACGTCTTGGTTAGCAGTAAAATGGTCCATCACAAACACAGCAGCCTCAGATTGCTGTGTTTTTAATGGTTCCGTGCAAACATCTGCATTTTCATCCCACTCTGATTTTCTCCCAGGCCAGCAGGAAACGGCAGCTCTCACCCTCACAGGAGCTACAAAACCTGAGCGGCTCCCACACACCAGCTCAGAGGAGATCTTTAAGGGCAGCCACGTAGAGGCCCTCCTGCTGTTGATAAGCCTGCCCCGGCCCTCCAGCGCAGCCTACCCCGGGGAGAGGCCATTAGACCGGCTACAGCTCCTTCCTGTATGAGTTGCAGCTTACTTGCTTGTGAGCAACAGGGCAGCTGCTTTTTTGTTTTTTTTTGCTTTACCGTCCTCTGAAAACTTTATGTGTGTTGGGAGGAGGCGGGGGCCAGCTCAGAAGAACTTGTGCTCCATTTGAGTGCTCCCGGCACTTCCTGCCCACTAACGGCTGGTCCCACGGCGGGGAGGCCGGGCTCCATCCGACCAGAACAATGCCAAAAAAGAGGAGCTGTCGTAAAAAACCAACTACCGCGCCCGGGTTAGCTCAGGAAGAGGAAGGCTAAGCGTACTCTCTGCCACACACTGCTTCTGCATCATTACTCAGACGACCTCGGAGAGGGGGCACGCTAATGTATTCTCTGTGCAGACGCCACAAACAAAGACTCAGAGCGAGAAGCGGGAGCTGACGACGCGCGTTAAACACATTTTCCCGTGCACCTGAACACGCCGTGGCACCCGGGGGTAATTCTGCTGAACACCAGGTACTTCTGGGTTCGCGCTCGGTCCGATGAGCCGCCAAAGTCAGAGCGACGGAGAACAAAACCCGTCCTAGCGGTGATCCTAACACGGAACAGAAATGCTGACAGCTGAGCCCGAAAACATCTGCTGAGTTCCAGCAAACAACACAACAAACTGCTGACAGGGAGACATGTTAGGGGCCTCAGAAAACATACTAAATGCTTTGCTCTGTGGCCCCAAAGCAACACCACCTCTCACTCAAGTTTCTGGTATTTTTTTCTCTGTCTGTCTTCAAACTCTGAAGCTGCGGACACACCAGGCATGTGTGACGCGTTCAAGTACATGCTGAACCTGGGTTTTTGAACCCACTTTTAGCATAATAATGTTCACACTGGTCCAAAATGTGAAAGCGGTGCAAATCTGGTGAATCTTTCTCCAGGCTTTTTCTTTTTACAGCTTGATTCCGATGCGTAAAAGACTTGGTGTCATATAATTCTGTCCGGGCGCAAACCGCAATTTTTCATTTCTCCTTCATGGTTACTTTTCAATCAGCACTTCCGTAAATTTAAAAAGTCGCCAATTATACGTGACTGCTAAATCTGAGTCCTTGATTGGTCAAACTTCAACTGGTTTAACTTTCAGGGTGCGTTCAATGGCCGCACATTTTGTACATGGGGCCCCAAAACAGGCGTAAAAACTTGAGTAGCGACCGGTGAACATGGGAATTTTGGACGCAGTAGCCCAAAACACACATATGCATGTGCTTACACAGACTTTTCATCGGAAGCTGTTGCTGAAACGTGTGTGTTTCCAAACGCAGCATGACCTGTGAGCGTGGAGTCTCACAGACTCACAGACAGAAATCGCCACTAAATCTGCTGCAATCTCAATGAACGTCACAGATGATTTTTCCGATTATCCTCATGGCATCAGAAACATAAAGAGCAGCTGCACGCCCACTAACATTTCCTTACCCTCTTTTGATAATGTTTTTCAATCAAAAACGTTCCTCAATCTCAGATGCCTAAAAATCCATTTAACCTTGCAGCTGTAATTAGGCCGCCCTGCTTTGCATAAAAAGCCTCGATAGCGAGCCGCCGTTATCGAGCGGCGGGGCAGATGCATGCAGAGATAACAGGGCGACAGGCAGACAGCGAGAACGCCTTGGCCGGACGGTTGTGGTCAGGCGGGGGAACAAACAAGCAGGTCAGTGGCGCCTCCGTTTCACTGCTTGTTAATAATGCAGAGGACAGGAGCTTCGGCGAGCGGCTCCCAGAAAACGCCTGCAGTCCCCGTTGCTGTCGTTTGCTGCAGAAAAGGTCTAACCTGTGTGTCGCAGCTCTCCGTATGTTCCTTTGTTTCAGACAGTTGGGTGGATGGAGGCCAATGACTTTTCACAACAGAAGAAGGATCAAATCAAACAAGAAAAAGAGAAAGGTTTAAAACCATCGTTAGTGCGCCTCCTGGAACCCCAGCTCCATGCTGGATTTTTCCACCTGCCTTCCTTTACTGGAAACTTTCTTTCTCCCTTCGGGCCTTCCTGATTTATTGATTTTCCCCTAAGGAGGGCTGCATTATTCAAAGGCATTGAGAAAGTTTTCCTAACTGCATTGTAATCCAGCCATTGCTCATAACTGTTGGTCAAACTTCTACATAATAAACATACATTACATTTTTGTTCCTATGGAGGTGCTGAGCATCCTGAACCATTGACTGCATATGAGAACTGGACTGGGCGGCCCCTCCCACATCACGCTTCATCTGATGCGTGATCAAATGCATCTATTATGATCCATTAAAATGACTCCAAATCATGTTGTGAATTTTAAAAGTGAAAAACGAAAGTGTTTTAAAGTAAAATAATAAGCGGAACTTAAAATCCCAGAGCGTTATTCACTGGGACGCTTTTCAAAAGGACGCAAATATGGCTGACCCTGCAGACCGTGGTGTTGCTACCCAGTCTGTACAAAAATGGCAACCTGATTGGTGGCCCGGATGCGCGAGTCTTATGTCACATCCTATTGTTGCCAACATTGCAACAGAATTAGATTAGCACCCGAAAGTCATATACATTTATTGTTCCTTTGCTGTTGCACTGTTGTTGTAAGACTTGTAATGCATGAATACATAAATTAGCACCTGGTAGTATTTCCCGACAGTTTTGCCTCCTTTTTGTCTATCCAAGCCATTTGAACAACAATAACTCAGTGTTTGCACGGTTCTGTTTTCATCAACAACGGAGCGACTGAATTACTGAAACTCTCTGAAACTCTGCCTAACTGCAACACTTTATAGTTGTATATAGTTTAATATTGTTGTATAATAGACAAATAAAATCTCAGCGATGAGAGATATCATGACAGCCACGCAGCTTGGAGTCATTCTCTCTGTTTGATTGGATTTATTTTTTAGATGAAAAAGAGAACTGGTGGCATTTTACTCTGAAGAGATTCCTACTGTTTTGCAGCCAAATTAAACTCAAACAAAATAGTAGAAGAAGAAAAAATTTGCACATACGTGATATAGATCAGGTAGACCAAGCTGTACGGTCCAGCTATGCACATGCACGACGCATTCCAGATCTGTAAAATTTTCTTTTCTTTCATTCTTTTTCAATATTAAAATAAACGTTTTCATCATTGCAAACACTTTAGGAGGTTATTATTATTATAAACATTTAAAGACATACCTTGACCGGTGAGTCCTATAACATGCTTGGGTGGAAATAGACGTATTTCGCACATGCGAGGACCGATCGGGTAACCGTTTCTGATCGGGTAGCAGCATGCGTGATCCAACTGCTTTAGCTACTGTCTGGAAGCATTTTGGCTTTTTCAACATTAACCATCAATGGGCTTTGGTCAAAAGTGAGGATGTGTGTTCGTTGTGTCACAGCAAAATTAAGTATTTAGACAAAACAAAAAACATGCGGAATCAGATCCGGAGGAGGAGAGAAACCATCCGGGTGCTTCTGCATCTGCGAGTGCTTCTGACGTTCAAAGGAGCATTTTGGAAAACACGAGGAAATTCATTTTCATTCATTCAATTGAATGAAATGAATGAATGAACGAACGAGGAAACTCCCATCAAAGCCAAGTAAATAACCATTAATTATGTATTCTGTAATGGATTATTTATATTCTTAATAAAAGTTACCGGTAAACAATTTTATTGGCCTTGTATTTACTTACAGTACAAAAGCATTTTGGTGGAGAAAGGTAATAATAATAAGTAATAATAAGGGTAATAAAAAATGCATAGATTCTGAATGTATTGATAATCAAATAGAAGGGTAAGGTGCCTAAAGATTCCCACAGGTTGACAGATTTCATGCAGTTTTCTTTAATTGATAGGGGTGTGAACTTCCAAAAAGCTCACTCCTGACTGGTGAGAATGGTTGCCGTAGAAATGTTAACCCGGATCAACCAATCACTGCTTACAGATGTTGTCTGCTCCAACATGGCAACGTCCGTATCGTGAAAAAATGGCGACTGAATTGACTTAATGTGGTTGGAGCCAGAAGTCTCTGGGTGACGTCATACTCAGTCCAGTTCTCATATACAGTCCATGGTCCAACAGTTAGATCCAACCAAGGGATTTAAACCTTCTTCTATATCCTGGCATAATTTTAATTCACAATTGACTGAATACGCACTTGTCTGTTCAATTAAAGTTCAGCCGTATTAGTGCTTAAACTTTGGCAGAGGAAAACTGGCCTCATTATGCAGCCCGACTTGAGCAGAGTAGGCAGGAGAAAGGGAAGAGAGGGGGATGAGTGGGTGAGGCACAGGATGAGACAGAGCGAGGAAATTCAAAGAGAGGGATGAGATGCAGAAGAGCAAAAGCTTCACATCTTTGAGCGACTGCAATCAGAGCTGCTGCCAAAAAAAAAATAGCAGTAAATCCACATTCGATGGAAACATCCCAGCAGGCCCCACGTCCATGAAGACGGGGCTGCAGGGCGTGCAGCACTCTGCACGCTTTTATGTCAAGCGCTGCAGAAATGTTGCCATCCGTAGCATTTTGACAATTAGAAGCAGGGAATTTGCTGAGACAAGAGTCATCCTCTGGTAAACTGTGACTTATTCCGGTCAGACTGCTGAATATTTGAAGTCCAGCGGCATGCTGGGGACAAGCTTTAACATGAAATATGCAAAGTCTGTGCATGTGATGGACTGATGTCTCAAACTGTGGTGCAGATGCACAGATTTGGTAGTGGGTGAGTCCAGGTTCTAAATCTTAGTATGGCCACAGTCTAGAGTTGTGTAAAATCACTGTAAAAGTAACACTTAGGGTAAAATATTGGGATCAGTAGCGAAACACGGATAAACTACAGCAAAACGTGATGCCTTTTTCCTTTACATTGACTGTAAATTGGACCAACTGGGTGTGATGTCACCCAAAGAAATGACTTACTCCAACGAAAAGAAGACCATTTTTTTGTGAAACGGAGTCAGCCGCCAGTAACAGGGGTGCAATGATTCACCTTCCCCACGATCCGGGTTAAAATTTGATTGTTGGTTGCAGTTTTGTTTCATTTTAATTTGTATATTACAAAACAACAGCAACAAAAAATTCAGAAAAATCTGAATATTTTAGTTGGCTAATAAGATAGTAACAATGAAAAAAAGTCTCTCGATTGGCTTATACTAAGCCTGGTATAATGGAATAAAACAAGAAAAGCTAAATCCTTCCTTAATTTAGCACAGCACGTAAATAAACTGGTATGCAGTGGCGATATGATTGTCTTTTGTCGTGATTTAGTTTAACGGTGTAACGTAGGTTTCAGTTTTTGAACCAGAAGTGTGGCATCCTCTATCAGTAAGCAGTGATTGGTCCGAGTCGTACTGAGTACAGGTTTCTACGGCAACCACTCTCACCAATCAGGAGTGATCTTGCTTCAAGTCCACACCCCTACCAATTGAAAGCAGGCTCAGGAATATCTGTCAATTAAACCTTTCAAACACTCAACGTGAATCCACCTACTTATACTGAGGCCAGTTTACAACTAGAATAACTTGCACTAAAGAAAAAATATTAAAATTATTATTAACAACATGTTAACAAAAGGTATCAGAGCAAGAATGGTTATTCTGACAAATTGAATGACTGAATGACTATTTATTTCTCAATAGAACTATTTTGGCTTCTTGAAGCCAGCAGGTACTTCCTGTTTGGAATACAAGGGGGGAGGGCTCACTCAGTCCAGTTCTCCTATACAGTCAATTGTGCAAACTTGCAAAAAATAGTGATACTTAAAAGTTGATGTGTTTAGAAAAACATTGAATTTGTGTTTGCTTCCTTTCGTATCTACAGTTCTGGCTGCGCTAGTTTCTTAAAGATGCTTTATGTCTTGGTTTGGTGAACTCCGCCACAGAACACGTGTGCTGTGTTTGCTAAATAAGCACCAGCGTGATGCTAGGCTACGGCATGAATTATACATCCACGCATTTCATGAGTAAACTAGTTTGAAACAGACCGGGCTACAAAAAAATCCACATTGGGCTTTAAACACATAAAGAGAACATTTTGACACTTGAACAGCAGAAGAACTAAATCTCTGCCAAGTCGACACTAATGGGGATCAAGAGGAGCTGAGATGAAACATCTGAAGGTTGAATATCCGAGGGAAAGTGGAGAATGGAAGGAAGGCTGCTTTACGCTTCAATAATGGCTGAACAAGGCTGGAAAAAGACTTGAAAAGTTGAAATATTAAAAGGAAACTTTTGCTGAGCTTTTGGTTTTCTCAGAACAGATTGCTCATTTTCTATGTAGGAGTCTGGTCCTGCTGAGCCTCTAGTGACGAGACGAAACATCCACCTTCTACTGCACTGGTGTGTGTAAAACAGCAGCATCCAGCATGAACGATTAGCTGCAATGTGGGAAAACGTGGGTTGAACTCTGGGGTGGTTTATAACAATCATTTTAGCAAATTTTTGGGAGTCAATCTTATTCTTTAGAGCATTGTCTGCTCTGGTACCTGAGATGGAGAAATAGAAACCTTGTTTTAGTCTGGGCATCTGGTGTCCTTTTTTTATTTGTGTACTTACTTTCTTTTTTTCTTCTTTCCAAAACAGGCTGAAGAGGAGAATAAATGTCCAATTTCACAAACTAGCAGATGGCGACATGGGAGAGAGGCCATTTGGAATAACCCAAACAACAGGCGTCCGCCATAAATGATGCATCCTTTTTGAGGAAGGGTAACCACAAACACAAACACTTCACAGGACAAAGAAGGTTTGGAGACGACAGCCTTCTATTCGGGGCGATGCAACCTCTGTTTTTGTGTTTAAAGTCCAACTCCAATCATCTTTTGATGTATCATAAAAGAGGTTCTCGTGAACATTTATTTATGATTATGTCATTTTTAGCCAAAATCAAAAAAAACTGTGTTGTTTTCTAGGACAAAGTTTCTGTAGAGCGACAGGAGTCCAACAGAAATTCGCCTCTGTGTTGTGGGCAACCCCAACCCTTCTATCTAGCTGAGAGCTCTCTGTTTACACGCTCTCCTAATAGCTTAGACCCCTTTAGAGCCCCGGCGTAACATTACCGAATGCAAAAAAAAAGCCAAGATTCTTTAGTGCCAGCAACGCAAATATGTCCCCAGTAGAGGACATTTCTAAACCACTGCATACTGTGGAAAAAAACTAATTTTGGTATCTACAAAGTACATGTGTGATACCAGTGATACCAAATGCACAGGGGTGGGATTCTGGGAATTGTAGTTGTTTTGGTGGGCTGAAATTTTTTTTTTTCTGGTAGTCAGGATGATTATGGAGCCAAGACGCTTTTTCTCCTCATCAGAATCAACTGTTACTGTATGTTGAAGAGCGTGTGTTATTAGGTGTCATCGGCGACACTGCAGGTCCTAAAAGGTTAACCTGTAACCTTTTTCAAGTTGTGGGTTTAAAAGTGTGACTCCACATTTCTTGGTGACTTCTGTGTGTGTCTACGTCCCTGCACTCATATCTGCTTGGCATAAGCGTTAGCCTGTGCGGCCCGCCACTCTGCTCCCTCGCCATCTGCCTCAGCTCTCCGAACGGGTCACGTGGCCACATCTGTTCACAAACACACACAGGAGCACCAAAACAGTCCCGGGATCTGCTGACAGATACGCAGCAGAAGCTCGGGCCTGTCGGCAGAAACCAGAGAGCTTTTTAGAGAGAGGCTGAAATCTGCAAAAAAGGGAAAAAGCTGGTGCTTCAACTGTTGCTCTATAGATGTGAGACAACAAGCTAGAATGCATCATGTCTGGCTGACGGCGATCTGAACAATCGGCTCAGCCGGCGCAGATATTACATCATCAGCATAGATCTATTCAATCAACCGTCTCTGCTGAACATCCAGCTGCCCACTGAGGAGGGATGTCAACAAAGCTGGGGTGGGGGTGGGGTGGAGGGGGTAACAGAACCTCTTTCATTGACGTGATGCATGTGACACATACGTGACAGTGTATACACATGCACAGCATACGCAACACATCTGGCGCAGTCACAAAGTAGCAGCCGTGACACAATGTTGACCCCGGTTTCCCAACAGGAAGTCCTGAAAGTGCGCCAATCTGTTTGAACCGCCTGCATTTCCAGCAATTTGATGGAATATTTTTCTCTTTGTTAGAAGAGCATCTTTTTAGAGCAGGGGGTCTGCAACCTTCAACACTTAAAGAGCCATTCCGGTCGATTCCTTACTGACCACTACCAAGTAGAAGCCACAGAGGCTTCCTTCTCCCCCTGGAAAAATAAAACACTCCTTCATATTTATGTTATTGCTACTTTTTTGATAAATAAAAATGAACTATATCTTTTTTTCCATAAAGAAAACACACATATAAAGAAAAAATAGCCTTTTTTTCTAAATTTGAAATAGGTTACAACTTTTGGCATGACGTCCTTTCAAAATAAAATACATAGAGTCATCTCAGTGCAGCAAATGTTTTAGTAGGTAGTAACGTCAACAGGAATTTTTTAAAAAACTATTACTATACTATATAAACTTATTTTACCACTGTTAGTGCATCTCAGCCATAAATCTGTAAAACTAACTAACTAAAATAAATCGGAGCTAATTAAGTGACTTTTACTCTGTTTATTTAACCATATGGCACACTTAAAGTCCTTGAGACAGTCCACTTTGAGTTCTGGTAGGGCTTACTGACCTGGAGTTGTGTGGTACACACCGCTCTGCCTAAATGTTTTAGTAAAACTCTGGGAAACTATGAAGCTGAAATGCTTGATGGATTGCTGGAGCGTTATGGCCTCTGTAGTCAGGAGCCTGGTGGAGTGATGCGCACAATGACTTGAATAAAGTTTGACTGTTTTGTTTCGCTTGATGGGCCTAATAATCCGAAAAAGACTCTAATTTTCAAAATGACTTTTTGTTTTCCACTTTCTTCAACCAGACAGTCACAATGGACGGGTCAAAAAGCAACATGTGGCTCCGGAGCCTCAGGTTGTATGCCCCTGGTTCAGACCTTTTAGTTTGAAAAAAACTTGTTCTGTGGAGAGGAAACGAGTGGCTGACATTTAGGAGCACTTTAAGGTTTTAGGAAACCCTAAAGCACTGAAGTCAGGATGGAAGTAGAGGGAGAAAAGAGGGTAACTTGGAGGGACATGCGAGCATCGCTGCAGACTGTCGTCTGCCATTTAATTGTGAGGATGAGGAGCGCCTGAGGGAAGATGGGAAGAAGGCCGGCCTTCAGGATGTGGAGCCCATTGTCTGTCCGACAATGAAGAGATCAATTCGGCAGGAGTCCTGCGGCTCTCTCAATGCCGGCATTAACATCTGGAGCCACAAAGCTTGTGTGTGTGTGTATGTGTGTGTGTGTGTGTGTTTGTGTTTCACACAAATCCTGAATAAGCCAGATTTTCCACCCACTTTCCATTCCACCCTCAATGCAAATGTCAAGACGTTGCATCCACCGAGAAACCTGCACAATTAGCATACTGCAGCTTCATTTATGAGCTCCCACTAAAGTCGCCTCATCCTGCACCAGCACTGTCATCACACCAACGCCAACAGAGCCAGAGCATGCAGTCATCTTCCCATTGACAGAGCCCGGCCAGCCGCCCCGGAAAAAAACATCCCAAAACAATCCCACATCTGCACAAACAGCAAATCAGAAAGTAAATCCTCCACACTAAGCCGGATTCTTTCAACCTTCACTCAGTCACTTTGTTCTGCAACATCCCCTTCACTATCTGCCATCAGATTCATATGGAGTCTTAAAAAAAGCCCCTCCTGACTGTCCAGTGGAGGAGGCCCCCCCACACCAATTACAATAATCACTTAACTGAGGTCACTACTTACTTTATTTAGTTAGGGAAGAAGAGAAAAAGCTCTGGGTCAGGCTCCGTTGGTTTATTTAAGCCAAAAACTAAGAACTATTTGAAAAAGAAAATTGACAAAAACAAACCAAAAACCTTAAATGATGTTTGCATAGAAGATATGGGAGCCTGGTTGTTGTTCATGCAGGGAATGTGAGGTTCCCTGCAGACCCTCCAAACTTTAACCATGTTTTTCCATTTTGTTCTATGGATCCAGTGGAGCAACGCGCGCGCACGCAGACGCACGGAGCGCAGCGAGATCCAGAAGTTGATTCCCTTCCGGCCGCTCCTGACCGCAGTGCGCTGCGTTTGGATAAAGTTGCATCTCGAGGATCCAAAAAAAAGAAACGACAAAATTTGGATTCCAGTTCTCTAGAAAGCGCATCCTGCCTCCAACTTGGATTCAAGAAATACATAAAAGTAGTGGCAACAGTTGGCAACAGTTGGAAACCAGGACGCTCCGGGGTCAGGGTGTTTTTCTAGTCGTTTTCTTAAGAAGCTGACGCGCCCCCGAAGCACCACAAAGGCGCATTTAAAACAAAAACCAGTCGCGTGAACTCACCTCAACGCCGGGATGCAAGAGGATCCCAGCCGCTGCGTCCTGCGCTCTACTCCTCCGTCCTCTCCCGACACATCCAGCGGGCTCTCTGTCTCCCTCCGCACTCCGTTATCTCGGGTTTGAATTGGAGTTATAAATTATTCCACATCCTCCTCGTCAATTTCTGATGAATTTGGCGCGCAGCGCTGCTTGTTTCTCCTCTGCGACTTGAAATGTTTGGACAGGAAATACGCAAAAAGAAAAAGATGAGGCGCATCCAGCCATATGATCCTGTCATTCAGTTTTCGCACAGAAGAACTGGCTCTCCGCGCAACTCCCTCCCAAGGCTTTGTAACACGAAACCAGAGGAGGAGGAAGAGGAGGGGGAGGAGGAGGAGAAAAGGGAGGGAAAAGAGCTGAAAAAAAACAGAAGAAGGGGAGAGCGTGGATTTTAATCCTGTGTCATCATAGCTAGAGAGATGCGTCCTCAGTGCCAGAAGTTTCTGCAGTCCAGGCAGAGCCGTGCGTCAAGAATCGGCCGCGCTGCGTCTCCGTGCCGAGCTCAGCTGGACACGAGGCGTGTGTGAGAGCGCGCGCGTGTGTGTGTGTGCGTGGCGTGGCGCTGCGGCGCCTTTGCGCCCCCAGCCTGCTTCTGCGTGGTACGAGGCGCAGCACGGACCTGCATGCTTAAAAATAAATAAATAAATAAATAAATAAATAAATAAATAAAATACACAAGAAAAGAAAAAGGCACACAAACGGGTCTCCGCCCTTAAAAACACATTTATATGAAAATTAAAGTAGCAGCGAGAAGAAATCGTCTCCTTTAGGTGCTAAAATGTAAATAAATGTATTTGTTTTATTTCAAAGGATGCAAAAGGACACCAACTAAGTGAAAAGCTACAAATATTCCATTTCAAATCATTTATTCCATCCAGCTCTCCGCCACAGGAAAAATGATCTT
Organism: Oryzias latipes; assembly: GCF_053564925.1. NCBI lineage: Eukaryota > Metazoa > Chordata > Actinopteri > Beloniformes > Adrianichthyidae > Oryzias > Oryzias latipes. Next base: position 9,525,943 of record NC_136245.1, read on the forward strand.
TTGTAGTGTTGAACAGATTATGGCTGAGTTTTTCCTCTTTTTGGTTTAATTTCTCTGTATTTATGTCACCCTAAAGAGAAACTCTTTCTCAATTAGGAAGAAGCCACCATGATCATAAGAACCATCTGTCATGGGATTAAGGATACAGGAAAAAGACTAAAACACCGAAACAAAAACACTAAAACATTGGTCAAAAAGCCAAACAAGTTACTGTTTGCCAAACGGTGCACACGTCGAGAGATTGAAATTTCCCTTGTATCGTCTTTTGATCTAATTCAAAAGGTTTTTTTTATCATGAGTATTCCCTTTTCAGCCCAAAAAACAATTTTTTAAGACACAGTTTCTGCAGTAGTTCATTAGAAACTTGCCTCTGAGTTGTGGGCGGGACCGTTGGTAAGCATGTCTTCATTTCCCATGATCCCTTTGTTTACCCTCTCTCCCACTAGCTTACAGCTCCTAAAACCCCAGGCTAACATTACTGATGCAATGCAAATAGGGAGCAATACAGGAGCACAGTTTAGAGCCAGATGTCAACTCGGATGAGGAAAACAAAGATGGATATGGATCTGTTTGTCTAAAAGAGGATGCATCAGAATGGAGCACAGCGGGGAGTTTGTGGCCCGCCCACTGCTACTGATTTCAAACAGAATTTTTTTCAGCTGCTCCTGATTCACAATGATTTAAATATAGAAATCCTCAGAAATTTTCATCGTAATTAAACACAAAAATACTACATGAACATGTTAAAAACACTGATTTTCATTTATGACCTACTTCATATGTATCTCTAAGATATTTACAAAAAAGAATGAAATATCTTCACAAAAAAAAAAAAAAAAACTAAAGTTAAAACACTGATTGAGATTTGTAATAAAACTTGCAGGACTTTTGGGAGAAAATGTCAGCATGCAGACCCTTCAAGCCCTCTTTAGGAAAAGCAAACTATAATTCATTCTGCAATATTTATCATTTGAAAAGAAAGAAAAAAAATAAAATAAAACAACTTTCTTTGCTGTTTGAGTAAATGTTTTCAGTGAGTCAAAATAATGAAAATGAATTGTGGTAAAACAATGATTTACTTCAAATTTCTTTGGCAATTTTGATTTTGTTACTCCGTGCCGTAAACGCAAACTCCCAAAACTGTTTCCTCTCAGACTTATTCCTCTTTCTGGATGTTTTCATGACAATTTTGTATTTAGGAATTCATATTTCATGTTTCTTGTACACGGCCGAATGAACTCAAACTCTCATATCAATGAGACATCGACCACAGGAAGAAGTGCGTTTTTGCAGGAAGTGACTCCCAGCAGAAGCAGAGTCGAGGAGGCAGACGTCTGTCTTGACGGGACGGAGACACAAACAAGGATAAGACAGATAAGCACAGACATAAAAAAAATGAAGGAAAACAAAACAAAAATGAAGAAAATAAAAGAGGATCAGTGGATCATGCCTACTCAAATGAAGCATCTAGAAGACGAGATCTTTAAGTTTTGTTTGAAGGCAAAGAAAAAGGTCATTTTTCTTTCTTTGGGTCTCAGCTTTGACATTTTCAGGAATTTATGATTGTCAAGTCAATCGTTGATAGAAATGTTCCAATCCTTCTCATAGTGTTCTAGATTTGTTTTTGTTCTGTCAGAAGGGCAAATAAATGTTACAGTTTTTCTGGGAGACTGCTCAAAAAGGTGTGTTGTGCGGTATATGCATATACATGCCAGCCTTACAGCCTTTCATCCATCCATCCATCCATCCATCCATCCATCCATCCATCCATCCATCCATCCATCTTCAGAACCCACTGAATCCCCTTCAGGGTCATCTGGTTGCTGGAGCCTATCCCAGCAACTGTTGGGCAAACAGGTTGCCTGTCTATAGCAGGGCCACAAAATCACACACATTCACACTTAGGGACGATTTAAGGTAACCAATGAACCTAGGAAACATGTTTTTGGACTACTGGAGTGCTAAAAAAAAAGCATACACCAGGAGAACATGCAAACTCCACACAGAAAGGACCCAGCCAGAATTCCAACCAGGGGCTGACTATTCTGGTTATTAACTAATTTTATCAAAGATAAAGATAAAATCTGAAATTTTAGGTACAACACAAGTGAAGAACTGAGATTCCTGGAAGCTCAACAAGAACTAAACTTAGTTTATACAGTTTGAGCGTGAATATTGAGAAAACGTCAGACAGACAGATATATAGATACATATACATTAATAGAATGTGCATGAATGTAGCAAGCAGATTACCAGAATAAGATGACCAAAAATGAAAAAAATATTACCGTCGACCTTCAGTTTCCCCCTTTCTTAATGGACTCACTGAACAGTCTAATAAAGCAGATTTTCCTGGGTTTATCTGGCAGGATGCCCTCATACTGCCTTCATAACCAGCTGCACGGTGCTGCACGGTGGTGACATCACTTCCCGTTTGTGCTTTACGTCACTTGTTTGTTTGCATTGGATCGTCAGCCTGCATTAAAACCTCAATGAGTTTATGTGTTTGTTTCAAACTAGAGTTCATGTTAGACTTCATCATGATCACAACTATTTAGATTATTTTCATCTTTAAAAAATGTCTTTATTATTGTTGTTTTTGTGACTTAATGTTGTTCTGACTGCGATAAAAAAACAAAAAACAACCTCATATTTGAGCCCGACTGTATATTGCTTCAGGGAAGAGACAGTTCTTGTTGGATGTCAGTCTATATTCTCAGTGAGGACTTCTCACTTTTCCTTAAATGCAATGTTTTGCAACTCAGTCTAAAAACTAACAACCGGCCTCCACAGTTTGGAGTTTTGAGATCTAATCCTAGCTTTCATTACTCATTGAAAAGGTGATGTAAAGTCATTGATGTGCATATGCCTTGTTAGTTATAAACGTCCATTTTGGGCAAAAAACCCCCCCCACAAATAAAACTTCAACTTTTGGGTAAAAGTTGCAGAGAACTCACAGATTGAGAGGAATTATTTGTAATTTAGTGTATTTATAATCTGCAGTTTTACAAAAGCATAGATTCAAAAATATAAGTAAACAGAAGAATCAAAATCCTCCTGAACTTCATTTTCAGTTTTAAGTGCAGCTTAATCCTGCTGTTATAAAACACAATGTTTATCAAAGGCTGTACGCTACAAATAATCCAGAGGTTAAGGACCGAAACCCAAACTGACACGCAAGATGCTGGATTATCAGTAAAAGATTAAAGATTAAGACAAAACAAGGATTTTCTAGGTTTAAAGTGAACATTTTTTTGTCTTTATAAAGACACAAATGCTACTAAAAACAACACAGAGCTTCATTAAAAGAAATTTCTTTTGATCCAATAATGGTTTATTGCAGAAATATGAGTTAGCGCGCTGGAACATCTGTCAGTTCAACAGATGCTGAGACAGATTACCAAATAAACAAGGCTCAATTTGCAGACGTATGTTTGCAAAACAGGGTTAGATTGTATGTTTTTTCATTTTGGAAATAAAATCTGCTCCCAAATTTTTGAACCTGACGGTAATTTTTTGGGACGTCCCACATGCTAGTGTGATGTGTGTGATGTTGGATATTGATTTCGCATCTGCAGTATTGAGGTTTAGTGTTTTGATCAAACCCTCTTGTGTGTTGATTTCGTCATCATTTCAGGCTTCAGAACTGGACTGATTGACCCCTCCCACTTTCATTCCAAACAGGAAGTCAAACTCCCATAGACTTCGAAACCAGGGGCGTCTAAACGTTTTGCGAAGAGGACCAGATTTGGTGAGGTGAAAATGTGTAAGTGCTATTTGTTTGGATTCTGTAACCCTTGTGCTATCCTAGGCACTTTAACATTGGGAGTTGGGTCATCTAGACCCACTAGACAAAGCTCTGAACCTTTTTTCTTCAATGATTTGTGATCTTCACTGGTGTCCATGGATTACATGAAATCTTTCCACCTTTATCCACCTTTGTCATGGTAGGAAGAACACGTCAATGTAAGGGTGGGGTCATCTAAGATAGCACAAGGGTTAAACCCTAAAAACAAATAAACTATTGAATGAAAATTCGATTCTAAAGGGAAACTTTTAATTTCTTCACATAAGACAGAAAAAATCGAACTACATTTTTTAATCCAAATTCCTGTAAGTTTCTGATTTGAAGACCAGAGTTAAAAGACAGAAAAAGTCTGTCAGGAAGAAAAAAAAATCCCTGACTTTATATGAAATGTTACATTTTATTCACATTGAAAAGCTCACTGGAATCTTCCAAATGTAAATCATGTGAACAGGAAAATAGTTGTCTAATGTCAAACTCATTTACACTGAGGGCCACATCAGCATAGTGGCTGTCCTTGAAGGGCTAGATATAACTTATACATGTAACTAAATGTAATGAAAAATAAATGTAACTGCTCCCTAATGTTAGATAACTCATTTATTTATTTATTATAACGTTTAAAGTGACAATTACAGATGCATAGAAAAATACGTTTGCTTATTACTCTAGCATAAATCCTTTTTATATTGGTTCTTTCAGGCTAGGTTATATGGACAGTGTTTAAGTCCTAATGTATAGTTGCCCAATCCGACATTTCAAGTCCAATACCCCCCAGATATGAATAAATAAATACACATGGATTTTTAGTCTAAGAAATTAAAAGCTTTTATGTTCTCGCGGGCCACAGAAATTGACATGGAGGGCCACATTTGGCCTATGGGCCTTGAGTTTGACACACGCTTTGGATTGTGGGCCGAACAAGATCAAAAATTACTTAACACACTAAAGCTAAACTTTAATACCTTTTAAACCAGGACAGGACTATTAATCTAGATTAGAATAAACTAGGTTAAACCTTAAATAACGTATAATACTTTGATCCCCATTAAAATACATTCTGTCAAAATTATACAAATATGAACATTCTGTAGAACAAAAGAAACAAAGCCAGTAAATATTAATAATTAAAAATTACAAATCATTCCGTTGTCTTCGCTCTTATTTCCATTTTTAAAACTTTTAACTTTTTCAAACGTATCAGAGGGATTTGATTTTATTCTATAGGTACCCTTTAAGTTTGAAGATTGTATTTTGCGCATGAATAATTGAATATTTTATAACAAATAAGTGCATGACGATCACATTTACACATGGATGCCTTTTGAAACTTCCTCTGGGCTAGCATGCTTTTCTGAAGAAGGGGAACGAACCTTAGGTACATCCATGCCAAATTTGGTGGTTGTACCACAAAATGCTAGATTTGTCTGAAATATCAAACTAACCGGCTTTGCTATCAAGGCTATGAAGGTCAAGTAGCCGCAGGTTCTAAGCCACAATGGTTTATAAGGTAATTTAGGCTGTCCCAAATAAGTAATCATACACAGTTATTAGAAATAGATTTTATGACAGCAGCTAGCAGGTTGGTAGAATTTCAAATGCGGGCCAGACTTTGGACATGCCAAATGGTTGATAGACAAATTCTGTGTCGGGACTTCCAAAAAGCTCACTCCTGAATGGTGAGAGTGGTTGCCATAGAGATGTTGGCTCAGACCAACTTGGACAAATCAATGCTTACTGTCATCTGGCCCAACATTGGCGACATTTGTATTTTCTACTGGTGATGTCACAGTCGCTAGGTCCAGTTATCGTATGCAGTCAATTGTTTAAGGATACGTTTTTTTTTATTTTAGGGACATAAAAAAAATGTTTGTCCTGCTACTTGGTCACTATCAGATGTGACAAAATTAGCACAGCTAAATGAAACTCCGAGCTTTATAAGGGAGAAACACTTCAACATAAAGCAATAAACGAGACCTTGATCTCCACTTTGTATTTTCTGCTTCTCTACTGGTCAATAATGGCTGAAAGGGAAAAAAAAATACTGTTCAAATTAATTTGAACAGATTGTTTCGCCTCAAGGTTGACAAAATTTTTTTTGTCTTTTTTCCTTTCTGTGCAGCTATAGGTGACGTTCATCTGCTGACCTCAAATTCAATTATTCTGGTTTTTTTATCCCAGAATGCAGAACAACTTCAGTCGAAATCTGCAGAAACTGTTCAGTTCTTACTTTCTGGATCCTTTCATGGCCTAAAAACGTGTGCACATGTCAGCTTTACAAGTTCATCCTTTTATTTTTTGTGTTGGAGTGTCTTTGGAGCCCACATTCAGTCGGCGCCTTTTGCTTCCTAACCTTTAAAAATGCCTCACTTTTCATGCTGAACTCCGCCGCAGTTGAATTCACACCGGCGCTCCGACAGCAGCCCATTTACAGACTTTTTTTTAATTTTATGTATGAATTTGTTGGAACACCTGCGGTGGGCGTCACGGAGCAGCATTTCGGTTCATCATTCAATGTACAGCCGTCAACAGAGTGGATTGGGGGGAGGATGGAAACTTTCCTGCATCCACCACTGCTGCAGCTTTCACCCGAGTCGAAGCATAAATTATGGTCTAATGGCTGTCGGAAAAGGCACAGAAAGGAGCGTCGTCATGCTAACGCTAAACAATAATAAGGATGCACGAGTAATTACAGCCCTGGAGTGGCACCTTCCTCCTAAAGCGAATGCAAAACGATGAAAACGTTCTCTGCTTTGGAAGCAGCACCAAAACAAATAAAGTTTCACCTGAAGTTTTTTTGTTTTTGTTTTTGAGTCTTAACTGAAGTGTGGGGTTTGGGAGACTGCAGACACGTGGGTCCATCAGCATTGAGCATGAATGGCCTTATTTGTTTCCAGTTCGCCAGACTTTGGACTTTAGATGAGAAACAATAACCCTTTTAGAGAAAAAGTGCTGAAGTCACTCCTCCATAAAAGCATGAATTATTCATAAAAAAAAACAAGTAAATGCAAAACTTTCTTTAAAACTGTGGAGACGAAGCTTCAAGGCCTTATGAGGAATCAGAATGTGGACAAAAACAGCAAACTAGAGGTGATTTGATCGACCCAGACATTGGGATTCAGTGTAACGCTAACAGTAGATAAAGATTGATAGAATGAAATAAAATGACTGTGAATGTATACTTAATATAGCACTTTTCTTTTTTCTTAGAGGTCCCACAGTGCTATACTGTCAGAGTCCCATTTAAACACTGATGGTGGCTCTGCTACCGAACACTGGAGCCAATCAAAAACCACCATGAAGTTCAGTGTCTTGCCCTAGGTCACTTTGACACATGGGAAGGCAATGCAGGAACTGAACCTGTGATCTTTCAACCAGCGGTTGACCGTTCTACCCAGTAGCGGTTGTAGGAACGGGCAATACGGGCAATTGCCTGGGGCGCAAAGTTAAAGGGGGTGCAATCCCTGTGCTTAGAAGGAAAAAAGAATTGCGCCGCTATCTTTTTTTTAATTACCTGTTATATCACAGACTTTGTACCGGCCTGAAAGCTGTGAAAGCCTCGATTACGCAACACCTGGATCATCGCGTGCCTTTTGATTACTTATGCTTATAATGTCATTCTTCATTAAATATTGCAGACATTTTCATAACGTGTCTTTATTTTCCATTTAAAATGTATTCTCTACGTCTGCCTGTCGTTTAGTTGGTGTCAGTATTTGACAAAGACTGCAGGTAATGCACGCAGTAAAACAGCTGCGCTTTTTGAGATCATAAATAAACAATAGATCATTTGTTTATGAAAGACTTCATGTTTTTTGGAGGATTTTTACTGTTGGTCTTGAACAAAATTAGGAAAATGCCATATATTTTTGGAGTAATTCCAGGGATGAGTTATATGAATTCATTTTTACTGTTTTGTAAGACCTAAAAATGATATTCACAATAACAGGTTTAAAAAAAAATCAATGATAAGGCGGTTCCAACAGGAACCATCCATGCATCAATTTTCTAAACCAAATCATTCCTTTCGGGTCATGGGGAGGGAGGGATACCCCTTGGAAGCACAAAGCCTGTGAGCTGACATTGTTTGTTGTATTAGACAGAAATCCTTTACTATAGTGGCAAAAAGAAATCATTGGAACATTGTAAGTCATTTACTGGATGTTCTTTTTAAATACATTTTTCACATCGTTTTGACCTTTTCTGTGCTTTGTTTTTGGCTTCATACATTTTTTATTTTGTCTGTACACTTTATAATAAAACGAGAAAAAAAGTTTGATTTTAAGTTTTATAATTTTTGCAGTGAGAAAATGATAAAATGTACCATTCAGAGTTGAGTTTTTTGTACAGTTTCAGGTTTATAATTGAATTATATTCTAATATAATGAAAAGAATACCTGTAAAAAAGAAGCTGGGTTGTACTAAAACAATCTGACATAAAAAATGATGTATAGTCACTCATTCTATGAGTTGCTTCAGGTATTTGAAGTGAGTCAAAAGTGCAGGAAATTACACAGTAAAACCTGTTGAGATTATTCTCTTTATGGCAGTAACTATTAGAAGGTCAATCACAAATAACACTATCTAGTCCATCTTCATCCCACTGAGCTTTTTCATCTTTATCTTGAAGATTTCTTTCACCACTACTGAAGCTGACACCGGGTGATGGAATGTTGTTGCTTTCGGTGCTGCTGTCTCCATTAAACTTTAAAAGACATTAAAACGTCATCATCAAATACGACTTTTGAACAACTCTGAAACTCTGATCAACTTCTTAAACCATTAAGGCTTTATGGTTCTTTAGCAGAAACACACCAGGTTTTTTTCTTCTTCAACATTTCTCTTTCGAGTCCCAAAAATGAGAGCACAAATTTGAGAAACTAGGACCTGATCTGGATTAGCGTGTGACGTGAACAGGACTGCTAAACCCTCTTCTCCCTGCTAATTTATGAGAAACCATGTTCTGACCCAGTTATTCCCAGCGGTTTAAAGTCAGACAATATTTCCATGGACAAGGCTGAGGTGGGTGTCCGATTTTGTTTTTAGCTTCCAGTTGCCCTTCACCTTCAATGTTAAAGTTTACCTTCATCCTCTGCCAGATCTATGCAGCTGGTTTAAACTTTATTTATACACTAGATTTTATAGGAACCATTAGATGTAGTTATATAGATTTTTTTCTTAAGCCATAACAGTCAAAGTGAAAGTTAAAAAAATCAGACACCAACTTTAGCCACTTTTACGTTCCGACGAATAAATACAAAAAAGCAGTGACAATAACTGGTATTTTCTAAAAATAAAATAAATGTGAATTTACCATTTGAGCAACTTTATTCGCAGCATCTTCATAACATCAGCCAGTTACTGAATATTCTTTATTACTATTATAGTCTGTGGGAACAAATGTTGCGATAAATCCATAGTTGGAGTAAAGACTCCTGGTTTTTGTTTGTAAAAAGCAGACTTCTTTTATTTTGAGGTTGAAGGCTCTTCGCCCGTTTCCTAGCTGCATTTTTTTTAACCAAAAGTACAACAATACATTTGTTTTTTGTTAACTTCAGGGTTTCAATTTTTTTGGTTGGTGCAGCTGCTATAACCCTTGTGCTATCCTATGACCCCACCCTTACATTGACGTGTTCCCCCTACCATGACAAAGGTGGATCAAGGTGAAGAGGATTTCATGTAATCCATGGACACCAGTGAAGATCACAAATCATTGAAGAAAAAAGGTTCAGTGCACTGTCTAGTGGGTCTACATGAACCAACTCCCAATGTTAAAGTGCTTAGGATAGCACAAGGGTTAAAAAGGTAGTGGATGGATTTTCGACACGTGACTGAGCGACTTGACATGAATAAGTCGGTTAAGTGGTGGGGAGAATCCAGTAGTTTTTCATAATAAAACTTCCTTCAGAATAAGAATAAGATTAAAAGTAAAAACGGAAAAATGTAGGTCGTGTTTTAATTTTTCTGCCACTCGAGACCAACTGTCCAATGGATCGGTACCAGTCTGTGAAACAGCATTTGGGGGCCACTGTTCTAAATGACCAAACACACTCAATCCAGGTAAAGGGAGGAACTAGCAAACGGGAGGGTGCAGAAGAAGTGTGGTGCTACATGTTTGGGAGACTTATAGCTGTCCTGGAAGACTGTACATATATGCTCCAAGATGGTCCGGGCGGGACAGGCACAGGAAACTCCTCATTTAGGTCAACCTTTCATGGTAACATGGAAAACATGTCAAAGCTAAAACATGCACCTCCTGTTTGAATAAAAGGCTAAATCACAGCTTAATCAAAGCGGTTAGAGGTCAAATGAATGAATGAAGTTGTGAAGAATCCAAACAGGTAGCACATCTGCCAAACCTATAAAGCAGGTTGAGGCTGTGAGAAAGTTTCATTAAGAAGCGGAGCACAGGTCATCTCCCAGGAGTCGCTGCTCTCTTTGCTCTGCTCCTCTCTGTTTGATGTGTTTGAGATTTTGGGTTTCTGTGATGGACCAGTGACATGTCTGGGGTGTAATCGGTCTCTTGTTCCAACAAAAACTGGGATAGGTGACCCTGAGCAGGACAAAAAATATGACAAAATAGACGTTTCTTTTTTTATATGGTCAATTCAGGAAATTGTGTTTAACCCTTTAACACCAGAAATATTGCCAGTGACAACTAAATGTCTGAAGGTTTTATTTTTTTTCATTTTTTTTACTATACTTTATTTTATGTGATATTATTACATATTTTATGTGTTTTATTTTTCTCACATAAAGCACTTTGGGAATGCTGTCTTAAACATCACTTACTAAATAACACACGCTCTTTGACAGACCGTAACTCTTTGACACTTACACAATCAACCTGTCTCAACTGATTCTGATGTGGATATTCTATGAAAATGGGAGCCTTGCACCAATATGTAATACATTACTCATGTAGAGTTTTGCATCCATATCCAACACTTTGCAACACTTTGAAATACTTTGCAACCTAATAATAACACAAAGTGTTGCAGCAAATTTTAATACTTTACAATACTATACAACACGTTACAAGACAGAAGTTTTTTAAAGTGTTGCACCATTATGGAACACTTTACGATTCTTCACAATACTTTACAACACATGACTAACGTAAAGTATTGCACCAATGTGTGTTTCTTTACAGCAATTCACAACACATTAGTAATGTAGAGTTACACCAATATGCAACACTTTACAACACTTTACAATACTATACAACACTTTGCAACACATTACTGATGTAAAGTGTGACAACAAAATGCAAACACATTATTAATTTAAAGTGTTGCACCGACATGCAACACTGTACAATCTTTTTCTATACTTTACCAATGTACTATACCAATGCATTGTTTACAATGTTCACTAATGTAGATTTTTAGCACCAGTATGCAAGACATTGCACTGATATGCAACACTTTACAATACTTGCAACACTTTACAACACATAACCTAAGTAATGCGTTGTTTATCTGTCACTGGCGTAAATCTTAGCACCAAAATGCAAGACATTATTATCGCAAAGGGTTGCACCATCATGCAACACTTTACAAACCTGTAGCAATTCATTATTTATGTAAAGGTTGGCGATAGTGGCTCAGGTGGTTGAGCGGGTCGTCCAATGATCGAAGGGTTGGCGGTTCAATCCCCGCTCCCACCAGCCAAAAATGTCGTTGTGTCCTTGGGCAAGACACTTCACCCTCCTTGCCTCCAGTGTGGCTCCACTGGTGTGTGAATGCGCATGAATGATCCCGGTGATGGTCAGAGGGGCCGTAGGCGCGAAATGGCAGCCACGCCTCTGTCAGTCTGCCCCAGGGCAGCTGTGGCTACAACCGTAGCTTACCATCACCAAGTATGAATGAGGAGTGAATGAATAATGGACACAATGTAAGCGCTTTGGGTGTCTTGAAAAGCGCAGATAAATCCAATCCATTATTATTATATTATTATATTTAACGTTAATTGACTTAAAGTGTTGCACTGATAGGAAACGCTTCATTAACAACATTTTTTACCGATGTGCAATGCTTTACAACACTTAGCAACAAATTACTCAGTAAAGTGTTGCACTGACTAACGTCGTGTTGCATGACAGCACAAAGCCGCTTTTCTGATTGGTGAGAATCTGTCATGGTTTGAGTTTGTTGTGTCTTGTTTGGTTCTGTTTCCTGTTTTATTTTGAAAGGTTTCCTGTCTTGTCTTGTTTCTTGAGTTTTACTTCCTTTGGTCCCCATCTACCCTGATCGTGTTCACCTGTGTCTTGTCTACCCTGTCTGTATTTAAGTCTTGTCTCTGCCTTCCTCCTGTGCTGGTCCATTACCTTTTGTCATGGTGTTCATGTCTCCATGTTTTTGCAACGCTCATGTTTCCATGTCCCTCGCCACGCCACAGTAAGTTTTTGTTTGTTCTGAAATCCTGCTCTGCAGCGCTTTTTGTTCATTAAACCCTCTAGTCCCTGAACTCCGTGCGTCTGCATCTGGGTCCTACCGGCTCTCGAGCCAACCCCTCACCGTGACAGAATCAGCTGATTTACGTAAATTGCATAAGCACTTCACTACTGTAAAGAGTTGCACATCAGTGCAAGGCTGCTTTCCTCCGCTTTAGAATCTGCCGGAGTTCTAGTAAATGCTAAAACGGTTGAGAGCTACGTTGAAAGAATGTCAAGATTGGAACTCAAGGTCTGGTGTTAAAGGGTTAAAAATGACCTGTTGTTCCAAGAATAACTTCTACCTGTAGATAAAACACTTTTTAAAACTTGATACCCTATTCTAATAGGAAGATACTAAAACATCAGACTATCAGTTCAAATCATTTTTCCAACTAATGTGCATTTGACAAAAAATGAGTCCAATGGGAACAGACAGGACCCACCTTACAGCAGAATCAGGATGATATGAGATGGATCAAAGATGGATCCAAATGCAAAGTAGCAAATGGTTTCCACGCCCCGCAGTGGCGGCAGGGCTCTAAACGACAGATAGCCCGGCTTGTCATAATCGATCTAAAGGTCTTTTCGCAACGCTAGCTTTCTGACAGAAAACTGCTTTCAGCAGCAGCTGATCTGTCACAATTCATCTCATTACGATTTCACGGGTAAACATTTGTGGAACCAAGTGGAGAGATCTCCCGTCTTTATCGGAGATAAACTGCTTGGATGTTTCGCTGCCCCGACAATCGCCTGGTGGTTAATATCTATTGAGATGAGTGTATGAAAGCTCGTCCCCCGTGATGAGTGGCTCCCTCGTTCCCCGGACTGAGAGGCGGAAATTACTGCTCAACAGAACATCGTTTCATTTGACTTGAATATTCATTAATGGGAGACGGGGAGTGACAAGAGAGCTTTTAATCACAGCATTTTCAGGGCGCCAAATAAAATTGTCAAAGAATGGCTTCTTCATGACCACTTCTGATCCGACTGATTTCAAATGCAGATGAAAACGTGGGCTTTGATTAAAAAAAGGAATTAAAGTGGGGCAGTTCAGGAGAGAAGTACGTTTTTTTTCTTTCTCAAGTCAGCAAGTGAGGCTTCATTTTCTTTAAAGTCGGGATGATAAATCCACTGATGATGGAGATAAACCGCTTCTTCAGCTCTGATTTTCTTCACTTAATTTCACAAAGCCTTCAAGTCTATATATATAAATATCACAGCAGGATCTTGGTTCCATTCTGATCTGTGTAGCTTGCCTATCTGCTACCAGCATGCTAATATATCAACATGTGAACAGGGACAGTTTTGGAAGGCCATTCCAAATGTTCTTGGTCCCAGCTGAGAGTTGCAAAAGTGCTGAGTGAGGCAGGAGCCAGGTCCCTGGGACAACACATATATCTTTTCTTTATCTTTCCGCCACGCCCCCTGTGCACATAAATTGGTCTTAAGCTTCAGCTTCTATTTTTCTGTGATGTTTGACTCATGAATTTTCTTCAAACCAAGCAAACTTAAATGACCCCCGGGGGGAGGGGGGCTCAATGCTCCAATACGCCACGATCTGCTGCAGGAAGAAATAAGTTCCCGGGCCGCGGCTGGGCCTGTTTTCCAATCAGAATGCCATTCGTTCTGCAAATATCTGCATGAAAACAATCCTCGGTTTAATGAAATGAAGATTTTTTTGAAACTTTTTTTTCAAAAGGCCATTTTCTGCCTCAGGCTTTTTGGTGGTTTGTCCTGACTGCACATAATTTCTGTCCACTTGTCTGGGACAAAGCTGGGATGAAGGTTGAATGCAAAAAAATTGCACCATGCAGTGAAGCTGTGTGAGGTTCAGTTTTTTTTTTTTTGTTTTTTTATTCTGCGGCTTGATTCGGTCTCATTATGCACAATTTCACAAAATAAACAAAGCTGCAAAATAAACAAAACATAGCGCTGATTGGAAAAAATATATCTAAATGCAAACTGCTGGCTTTCTGACTGGTGTTGCCATGGAAATAAATCAAATGGTTCTTTTTTGGTCCATTCCAAAGACTTTAATAAATAAAAACTTTGACTGCTTGAGGGTCCAGATGAACGGTAACACCAACATCTCTGGAGCTAAACTTTGACAACAACTTTTATTTGTCAAATCCAACCCTGGAGGATCATTTTCCTTTGATAATCAGTTTGTAGCCTTCTAACTTCAAACTAACTCTTTGTCATCTACAAAGGGAGCTACTATCAGCCAAGACGAGGTCTGAAGTCAGAAGGAGAAAAAGGTTTTGTTGGAGAACCCACACCAGATGTATTGAGGGTGCAAATTCTTGATTGATTAACGATTTCATCTCTCTGGGCTGAAAACACTTCAAATTAGAGCAAATACAAGATATGTTGTTCAATTTCACATGAAATCCCAAATGATGCACCAATCTTATGTGTTTGTCTTTATGACATACTGTTTTTGGTGTTTCAACATGTTCTTGTGGCATTTTCTGATGATGAAGACAAATATTTCAAACATTTCTGAGTATTTCTTTATTCAAATCATTGTGAATCAGGGAAATGCAGTGAAAAATATGTCAAAAATACAATCGGCAAGCCACAAGCTGCTCTCCTCCATTTTGATGCTTCTATTTGTAGACGACTTGATCCATGAACGTCTTTGTTTTCCTCGTCTGAGCTGACATGGCTCAACACTGCACGGCTGGAGAGGTCCAAAATTTCTCACCATTTTTGTTACACTGCTGATGTTGGGTTGGGGGTGTGAGGAGCTGTAAGCTAGCAGGAAAGAGTGGAAACAGGTGCGTGAAGAAAAGTAGGGACGTGCTTGCTCCTGCACCTACAGTCTCACCCACTACTTCGAGATAACCTTTTAATGAAATACCTCTGCTGGAAAACGGTTGTTTTCTTCTGGAAAACAACCGCTTTTTTTTTGTTTGAATTTTGCCTAAAAATGGCATAATGGTGAATAAAAGATCACCGAGAACGCTTTCAAAAGAGATCAAAAGAAGATCAGAGTGGGGAGTTGATATCGTGCAGCAGGAATGCAAATGTCCTGCAGCCCATCCAGGGTGTACTGCCCCTTCACCTGACAATGGCTTAGATAGGCTCCAGCAACGACACGGTTCCAAAAACGAAGAAGCAGCTTCAGGAGATGGATGAATGTAAATGTGGTTTGTAATTTGTTGCACTAATAACCACAACCAAACAAAAAAGTTAGAATGCATTTCTGGGGGCTGTTGTAGTGGTTTGCACTTTCTCCTCACAGGATGAAGGTTCTGGTTCAAATCCTGGCTGGGTCCTTTCTGTATGGACTTTGCTTGCACTCCGGTTTCCTCCCATAGTCCAAAAAATGATTGAGGTGATGAGGTGTGCATGTGGGATTTGGGACCAAGCAACAGACTGGCAACCTCTTCCGGGTGTACTCCACCTTCGCCCAACAATGGCTAGGATAGGCTTAAGCAACCCCATGACCCCCAAAAAGGAATGAGCAGGTAAAGAAAATGAATGGATGGATGTTAATTTGGTTTGTAACTTGTTCCAAAAACAATCCCAACCGATAGGCTTTGGATGTGTAATTGTTTTAGAATAAGTTATGATGCATCCTACGTTCTTCTTGTATTACGTTGCATGATGTTGGCTGGTTCACTGCGTAACAACAAGTGTCCAACACCGTAACCCTTGTGCTATCCTAGGCACTTTAACGTTGGGAGTTGGGTCATCTAGACCCACTAGACAGTGCGCTGAACCTTTTTTCTTCAATGATTTGTGATCTTCACTGGTGTCCATGGATTACATGAAAACTTTCCACCTTTATCCACCTTTGTCATGGTAGTGATAACACGTCAAAGCAAGATAGCACAAGGGTTAAAAGCACCAAGCTGCTTCAATACCTTGGTGGTCGAGGCATTTGGGCAAAGGCAGTAGTGGAAGGACGATCACTATCCTGATACATATTTCAAATCCAGCTCATTTTATGTGTATTTTTTCCTCTCCTCTCATGTAATGCAATCATATTTCAATCAGTGTCTTATGGTGAAAATCGAATCAGGCTGGTTTGGGTTTCAGTCAGCCATCTGCTTTAATCCAATTCCTAACAAATATCACTGTCACGCCTTTCCCACTCCCACCATGACCACTGCTCATTTCAAAGGGCTAATTTTACAGCTCGCTCTCATCAGGGAGGAGGCAGATGTGAAGGCTTGACAGCGTTTGGATTCTGCAGATAGCTTCATACGCCTCCTACCCTCAACTCAGCCCACAGATGCAATAACCCACTGCAGTGACCTCCGGTCTCCTCGCACCTGGACAATGACGGCCTGACACAGATCTCCTTTCTGCTGCCAGTCCTCGCACCATACCTCGCATTTTCTGCAGCCCCGGGCGTGGGAGCGCCTTCATTGTGCGTCTTATGAAATCCTTAAAGGGCAACTTACTGAGCTGTGAAAAACAAGTCAAAATACTTACACTCGCCATAAATGCCCATAAGCTAGGTAATCTTTCATGCTTTATAGTGTTGTCCTCGGCAACAAGCCACCAATGAGGGCTTCTGAAAAACAAAACAAAAGAAAAAAAATCTTTTTTCTAATCTATCAATTTCTTCTTGAGCCTTTTGTCCTTCAAGCTTCGTGTCACATGTGCCTGCTGCCGCTCAGAGCTTGACGTCTCTCCATAAAGAAACTTTTAGACACCATCTGAACTTGTTAAAGTCCCATTAAGTATCACTCACCCGGGTGTGGGATATCTTTTCTCTTCATTTGACCCATCGGATTTGGGAGCAGTGATCTGCAAACACAGACGCTGCCGGGAACCATGGCGATTTAGCCCCCCAATCCAACCTCTAATGCTGAGTGTCAAGTAGGGAGCCATTGGCTCTCATTATTAGTCTTTGGTTTGATTCAACCATGGAAGGGAACCCACAACCTGAAGCTACATTCACACCAGTTGCGTCGATTTGCGTTTAGGCGGCCACATCCAGTAAAAAGTCCATGTAAACGCAAGCAAACCCTCATTTTGGGCTTCCGAGTCCAGAACTCTCGCGTTCCAGGGTCACTATGAAAGTCCGGTCTACAGACAAATCAGGTGTTCATTAATCACGTGCTGGAAGTTCAACCAGTTGAACTTTTGACTGCTATAATGCAAAAATGCTGAACTTTGAACAATCAGAGACTCAGATTAGGTACTGATATGTGGGTAGTGTCCTTTTCAAAAGATGGAAGTGCCAAAATTGATCATGAAGGAGAAATGAATAACCCTTGTGCTATCCTATGACCCCACCCTTACATTGACGTGTTATCCCTACCATGACAAAGGTGGATAAAAGTGGAGAGGATTTCACGTAATCCATGGACACCAGTAAAGATCACAAATCATTGTTGAAAAAAGGTTCAGAGCACTGTCTAGTGGGTCTAGATGACCCAACTCCCAATGGTAAAGTGCCTAGGATAGCCCAAGGGATAACTGGGGTCTGTGCCTGGCTGGAATTCTATGACACCAAATCTTTCATATATCAGAACTGTGAAAGAAAAAGCAGGAAGGAAGATTTAAGATTTGCTCCACGTTGGCATTTCGTCATTTCCTCTTCCAGCTGTGAGTGCATGCGCTGGTATCAGGTAGCAACAGTCCAGTGTGAACACCATAGGCTAAAATCATATTCAAGCACCCATGTTCAGTGTGTGATTGAACGTGTTTCTCGTGTCCTGTGTGTACGTAGCGCAAGACATAGATGAGCAAAAATACGATGTTTACTGGCAGATGGGGCTTCGATACAGGTCTCTATTGCATTGTTTAGTGATATTTGGCATTTCCTGGCACTCTGTAAAGCTGCTGGAGCGCTTCCACCCTGCTGGGTAAGTGAGGGGACTGGTACCATTAGCAGACAGGCTGTGGCCATTGAACAGAGACTTAGGAGCCATTGTTAGACGAGCATTTTAAATACCAGCATGTTGTTAAATTCCCCCCTACACACTTTTTCACACATCCAGCCTCTTCACATGAACACAAACACACGTGGCACTCCTACCTTAGTGCTCAGTTTCCACGAGACATACCTCCCATTTCCCAAAATCTCCTCTGTGTTCTCATGTGAGAGGCAGCCAGTACAGTAGAGAAGGCTTCTCTTGTAAGAAAGGTGAATTGTGCTTTATAACCACTTAACCCCCACTCCCCGCCAGTCCACCCTCCCATGGCAATCCCAATGAAAACCTGGATTATTTTTATAACACGACGTGTGGCTGCTGACTTTACAAGCACCCCCCTCCCCTCCTCTGTTCCTGAGAGGATCGGGGCAAGAAAAAAATGGAAAGAAAAAGAAAGGCCAGGTCAATCCAACTCTGTGTCTTCAAAAGGTCAGCATTTCCAAAAACCATCAATGAGGGGCTTCTCTGCTGGGAGGAAAAATAAACACCCCGAGTGATCCCCTTTTTGCTTTTGCTTCAGTCTGGTGCTTCAGACGGCTCTACTTCAGCTACATTTGCCAGCTAAACCTGGTAGCTTTTCCATTCTGTCAGCTAACATCAGCTTTGTGTTGTGGAAAGGTCAAACCTAGATGTTTTTGTACAGTTTTATGGCTCCTTTATGTTCGCTTCAACAGAGAGGGCAGTAATACGGAGTGGAATCAAAGACATATGATTGTTCAAAAGTGTTTCTCCCATACCTGTGGACATGCGTATATGACCCATCACTCTGCATACATTTAAGTGTTTTCCATTTTCCCAACAGAAGTCAGATTTTAAATTATGGACAAAATTATATAGGAATTTCCCATGACATTGGAGAGTCAGAGCAGCATCAGCATCCTGACTACAGATATCAACATGGCTGCCACTTATATCACATTGAAATGGTTTTTGCTGTTTATAGCTATTTTCCTTTTTTTCTTCTTCTTGATTTAATGCTAAACATACAAGACGTGTTTGCATTTTACAAAGTTCCAAAGCCATGTGTCTAGATGTCAAGCAAATCTCAGAGATCTTATTTGACAGACAGGTGTGGAACAGAAAAAAGGATTCAGGGCTGTGGCGGCGAGCGTTGTCAACTGGAACATGCAGTTCTGCGACTTTTATGTCTGATGTCAAAAGTAGGGTTACACAAGTCTGATGTCTGTTTTTTGAATTTAACAAGTCTGACAATCACACATGTGAGTTTGGACTGCTGTCCTGACTGGGAAATTCCACGGACTTCTACCTGTTTGTAGCTGAGCACTAACTTTAACCATCGAAGGTGCATGTTTAATCCTAACTCTACTCTAAAGGGTTACTCAGTGGTGTGGGATGCCCATCGAAACACTTTTCTGATCCTAAAATTTCAGCACAAGACTTTAAATAGATCTGTTTATATTTTTCTATTGTTGGACTATCTAGAAAAGGTTTTCAAAGAGGCAGATAACAATACAAAACGGGCTTTGTTCAAGTTATTGTCAAAACATACATGTCCCTTGCTCTATTAGACTAATAATCTGACTAATAATCTGAATTGCTTCTCTACCACTACAACATCTCCCTATCCCTACATATATCCCTCCAAGTGGAAGGATATGGAAAAATAGTGGCTATGTCCAAATTCCTTTACTACTCGCTACATAGTGCACTATATAGTATGTTCACCATTTCTTAGTGCTGTCCGAATCTACACTTCCAAAATCCAGTGCTCTAGAAATTTCCCAGAAGTTTCTGCAAGAAGTTTGAGTGCATCAATGCTCACTGGGGAAAAGCATTGTGTTTGAACAATCTTTGTGAAAATAAGCTGCATTTTGTAAATCAATCATCAAGAATTTCATCATCAGAACACGTTGTAAAACACTCATATTGATTTGATTTTCACTTTGTGAAATCGTTTACGTCAAAAAAAAAAAGTAGTGAGCATGGTCCAGGGCACTATCTAGTTTTTTTTAGTAATAAGGGATTAGGTTGATAATTCGGACATAGACGTAACTATTCCTAGATGACACCGTCAATAGTAACTGGTCATCTGGACAACACTGTTTAGTACATAGTACATGACCACTAGCGTAGCATCTGTCCATCCGTCCGTCTGTCTGTCCCTCCATCCAACCAGGATTTTGGCCCCATTCCATTTATGCTCTTTCCCGCTGTGATGTCATCTTTTTTGGGGTGGTGGGTGGGGTGTCGTTCACTGTGTCTAAAATTCATTTTCACTTTGTACTAGGTGCGTGCAAATTTTGGTTTGTGGGGGGGGCAACATTTTGGCTCAAAGGCGCATTAAGGAAGAAGAATTGCAAAAACAATCTGCTGCTTGCAGGCCAGGATTGCTGTGGGAGATCATTAAATATTCCATAAATCCACTATTTCCTAAAAGATTGTCGGTTATATCAGAAATAATTTCAACAAAGTAGGTAGACGCACATAATGAAAACAACACGTATAGTCCCTACTGCTATATCAGTCTCATCTCCGGCTAATTTACCTTTTCACTGACTAGAGAGGCGGCTATAGCTTTTGTGGAGTGTGACTGCAAAGAGGAGTCTGATTAAGGAACCAGGTGATGTGCATCAAAAACATTCTTGGTCTTCTTTCAAAAGTAATATATTAATCTGCTTATCGGCCCCTTGGAGAGAAATTTTTGCAGCACGATATTACTTTGTTATCGCAGCTGTAAAATTGTCACTTGCATCCTCTTATCCACCCGAAATTGGGGCTGAACTTAATTTCCCGTCGCCTCCGTGTTGCCTGATAAAATCAAAGTTGTATGAATATTTCCTCCAGGCTAAGCCAACTTTTACAGCCATTTCTCATCTGAGCGGGCCGCGATTTGCGAGGCGACGATGACTAATGCCTTGAAAATTAATCAGAGGAGCAGGGGGGGAGGCCGGGTGAGGTGAGCGGGACTGTAGTTCCTGGATATTTGAACTTTTAATCTTATATTCAGAGGCGGCATTAACAAAAACATGTTTCTGTAGCCGGACAGTGCAGTTCAGCTGAAGTGGCCGTTTGTTTCAGTCCATTGTTGGAGAGGCTCGGTGAAAAAAGGCTGGACCCGGAGCAGGGGGGGGGGGGGCGGAGGGCCTTTTCGGGGGCTGCTGCATCAGCATGTGTTCAGTAATGTGATAGGAAGGCCTGGCCACACAAAGAAAACATGACCAGCTCTCTAACAACCTAGTAAGACCCAGGGAGGGGCACATGAGGCCTGTGCATGAATGGAGAGTGGGCTGTTGGGCGGCTTCAGTAATTAAAGCTGCTTCCCATACTGGTGGAACCAGTGTAATGAAGCATACATTAAAGCCAGAGCTCTGACCTTGTGGATGAAATAAAGCAGGACAGGTTTCCTAATCCTGGAAAAGCCAAGTCATTCATTGCCCCTTTTTAATCTCTCTTAGTGCCATATGGCGCCGTTTTTTTAATTTAACCCTTTTTGTCATCCCTTAGCTTCTAATTTTTTATGCTTGTCATCTTCCTCGCAGGGAAGCGTACCTGTGTTCTGTTTTATTTCTGCAATCGAAAGTGCGCTTTGGCTGTGATCTTCTAAAAAGCAAAGGAAGTTCATTTCAGTTTTACTGTAGCTCATATTTATGACTAGAAGGAAGGTTTTTATGTGGAGCATTTGAAGGTAGTACTGCCCTCCTTAAAGACAGACCTGTCCCACTTTCAAAAGAGGTGATGCATAATTTGGAGGCAGTGTGGGTGGCAAAATGAAGACACGTTTTTTATGATGCCTTCATTTCCTTTGGAACGCTCTGTGCTCCAGACTAGGTTTTTTTCTCTCCCCTCTTTCTTGCTTGGGGTTAGTAGGAGGCTAAGTTATTTATCTGTGCAGCGACGTGGTAAACATGTGAATAAAGATGGTGTGCTGAAAGTCAATTGCAGCCATTGTGTTCTTTTGCAAAGAGTACCACACTCTAATGAGTCTGGTAAACAGGAGCCGGTTGATAAAATGCATGCAGATGCACATGTAGACAACATTCAGCTTTGAAATGAGCCAACAGCATGACCGGAAAGGGACACAGAGCAGCTCATTTTCAGCCTTAACAGGATGAAAATGTCATTTAGAGATCTGCTCATCACTAAGAACCAACTGATTTTGACACGCAAAACTTTTCAGGTATGTGTTATTCCATATTAACACACTATTTACGTTGATAAATTCAATGCTTATGTCAGAATAATTGGTATAAAAAAAGCTGTTGTGAAAGTGTGATTTTCCAGTTTGATCAGTTTCATGCTTTAAAATCCAAAATCAAAGCAAATATGTGAAAAGGTAAAAGTTTTAGGACCTTTTCCTTCTCTTGAAATGAGTCCATTGGACCCCCACTGCTCTGTCCTGATTCTGATGCAGAGATAAGTGGTTTTCCAAATTGGCTTGGCGCCAATATAAACATCAAGTTTTGCACAATGATGCCGCTTTTCTGCGCGACAGAATCCACTGGACTTAAATTAATTGTGAAAACGATTGAAGAGTTACAGTGGCTGAAAGAATGTCGAGACCGGAGCTGACGCCTTAGTCCCAAGCACTCATATGGTGGATTTGACCTGTATGGGTGCTGCAGGTTTTTGGGTTGTTTGGGCCCGTGGAGGTCGTAGAGCGGCCAACTCCTAAAGGGAATTCAGGTGTGTGTCACAGTTCCCATGTGGATTGTACAGCCACCTTAACGTCAGCCAAGAAAATGGTACGTACCATTGTCGCGCATGTCGTAAATGCAGTATTTGTAAAGATAATGTAAGTTACAAACTTATGACTTACAAGTGATGCTGTCTTATGGTGTCCTTTTGACAAACTCTAGTCATTAGTGACGTATGAACACTGATCCTTATTGACCGAGTGCAAATACTGCATGCATGGGGTGTGCAGGTGTTGGCCGCAAGATGCCTTTAGGATGCCTACACAAACTACACCCACTCCTACTTTACCCTTACCTACCTGTACATGTTGTGCTATCTTGTGGGGTCCAGATGACCCCACCCTAACATTGATGTTTTATCCCTACCATGACAAAGGTGAATAAAGGTGGAGAGGATTTCATGTAATCCATGGACACCAGTGAAGATCACAAATCATTGAAGAAAAAGGTTCAGCGCACTGTCTAGTGGGGTCCAGATGACATTAAAGTGGAGGCATGTTAACGTTGGGAGTGGGGTCTGGACCGTCCATCTGGACCACTCAAGATTGCACAAGGGTTTAGTGTTCGCTAAGACCTTACCGTGGAAGAAATGTGCATGAACACTTTTGCTCTATGGTTTCAGATTGGTGAAATCTGAACATTTTGTGCAGGCTGCCATTTGCTTTGTACAAGTCTACCTATGTTTTACAGCCTGTATCCACCCTTAATAGATAGTTGTGACTAAAGGAATAAAGCTCTGATGTTAAAGGGTTAAAAGACAGACAGCCAGTCTTTGTTGCGCTGAAATGAACAATTTTCAAACAATATTGTTTCTATCAGAATTCCAGTTCCTTTGAACAACACCTTTATAACTTCACATCTCAATAATTTGTGAACCATCATTGACTTAGTCCTTCTGCGTTACAAAGAATAACAACACTCTTGTAACTTCAAACGGAAGACGTGTTTCTTTTAAATCCGGCAGTGAAATCAGTGGAAAGTTTTGGTTTGGGGAGGCCGCTTGGTGTCTTTGCCGCTCTGCAATCAGAGAATCCCTGATCCGGTTACAGCCCTGCTATCCTCCGCTCTCTCTCAGGGTGTCGAATGCTGTTCTATTATGAAAACAAACGGTGCGCTATACGACCTTTGGTTTTGGAAGCATATGCTGTCAGTCTGACAAATACGCAATACAGCACGCAATTCTTAAAATAAAACCTTAAAATCCTTTCTTTCATAACTGAATGGTGTAAATATAAGGCAAAGGGCCACCTGAAGCATTTACTTTGGGCTTACAAAAGCGTGCCTCATGTTATGGGGATGTGCACTGCTTTGTTTTTCTACAAGTAAAGATATCAAGTCTCACGTTTTGGTTCCTAAAGAAACAACTACAAAAACTGTCAAACAGTCCTAGGGAAAAAACTTCTTTTTGTGATGAATATGTTGCTTCTTGCAACTCTGCAAATTTTTAGTTCAACTCTCATGATTCACAAAACAAAAGTACAAGCTGCCTCTCTAAGCATATATTTATAGCTGGAAGAAGAGCTGAGACTACCAAAGAGCTAAAAGAGCTAGCTGGCAGGTTGAAAGGGACATTTTTGCACTATTTACAAACTATAATTAAAAAACCCCTTCGGGCAACTTAAGTGTTCCACAGCGAAGAGGGAACTTGATATAAAAGTGCAGGTTGAAAGAAAAATGAAAATCAATAATATGCTTACCTCTCTTGGTTAAAAGGGATCAATAAATAATGATCATATTTTTTTAGTTTAGATTGAGGGAATGTAAAAGCCAAGCTCTTGTGGGCTCACTGCGGCGTAGCTTTTAAATAAACAGGCTTTAATTAACCATGAAACAGTTACTTGCTACATGAGTTTTAGCATTGCATTGTTGTTGTTTTTTTTACCAAAGCACATGGAGTCTCTCATAATGCTTGTATTTCTTACTTATTTCTATTTTTCCAAGGTTTTTCTTTTGGAAAGTTGGTTCATTTAGTTTTGCTCAGTTTCTGCTGTTCAAGCACAAAATGTTTGACTCTCCACACGTGGGATGCTCAAGCAGTGGAGCGGCCTTTAGTTCCATAAAGACAAAAGGCGTTTGCTGAAGGGCTGAGGAGGAGGAACGTGAAACTTAAAGACCTGAAACTTTTTTAATTATGCAGTTAAAAAGTTTGAAACATCAATAAAGTTGTAAAGTCAGTCCATAACAAACCCAAATGATGTGATTCACCTCTGCAAGAGAGAAATGAGCAAAGGCGACTAAAATAATACAACTTTCTTGGAGTGTGATCAATTTTATGTCCTCCATTTTTAATCACCTTCATAATTTTGATTAGGCAATATTAATAAATGATGTCATCTTTGGTAACTCTGAGTTTGTTTGTTCAATCACTTATTTCAGTTTCAAACTGTGATGGAAAAGAGAAGACTTTTTATCAGAGACAATTTAGACAGTTAGGATCAGAGATTGTCCACATACAAAAAAAAAGGTTGTGGATTGCATATCAGCATGCTAACATTAGCACTAGCTTCTGCTTTTGTTTAACATTTACTAATTACTAATCTACAAAATATGTTATCAACAAGCCACAAGATTTTATATTTCTTTAAATTCATTCAGCACCTTGACGTAGTTTCATCAAATCAATTTAAAAGCAATTTTGTCATGGTGCCTCTGTCAGACTCCTCCCCCTCTCCTCTCCGCTTGGTTCCTGATTCAGCCCAGCTGCGACCACTTACTTCATCATCACCGCCTGCCTACTTAAGGAGCTCCAGGGCCAGTATTTATCGCCAGTCCGTTGCCCCGATGGTGCATTTTTGGCCCTCACGTCTAGTTCATGTTACGCTACCTTGTTCCAAGCCTGCGCCTAATATACTTTGTCTTACCTGTCTCCAGGAAACCCCAAGCCACGAGTGGTCGCCTGAATCCGCTGTTGTCTGGAAACCTCACCTTGTCTGCTCCATCCGATCTCACCACGAGCCTCTGCCGAACAGCCTTCTTCACGGGCCTCCTCCTACGCTGCCGTCTCCAGGCCGTACGGACGAATCCACCAGTGACGCCACAAGAATCTGCCTCTTGCTTTTTGGACCTCCAGGAACTGTGTACTCACAAACCTACCTGATCATAAAATCCGCTACTCGCCACGCCCTCTCTGCCATGTGTCTCATTCCGGGTTTCAGCATCTGGGTCTCCATAGTTCTGTAGTCATGACGAATTTGGACATCATGCTCACTACTTACTTATTTTTTTCAAATGGCAAATATGACGTCACCAAATTCCCAAATCCAAAACCCAATAAACGAGCATTTCACTAAGACTATTTATGAATCCACTGTGTTCTTCTGATGATGAAAACGTGAATGGCTTATAAAAACTAAATAAAGTATTTCTTTTTACATAAAAAATGTATTTTTTAATAGATTTTGGAATTGCAGATTTGGACACTTCAAAAAAATGGCAAAAGCCCTACAAAGTGCAGGGAAGGAATTCTGACACAACCTCTGGTATTTCTTTTGCTAAGTAGTTGGCTTTAGCCTAGCGACTGATTTCATTATAGCAACAGGAGAGAAATCAATATCAAGAGTTTACATGATGACTGGAAAGGAACTTACTTTAAGACATTCAAAGTAAAATGAAATAGCTGTAAAATAACCCTTAGGAGCTACAACAAAGAAACGCTGTGCTACTCCTAAACATTTTGGTAGATAGATCTTTGTTTGTCATTGTCACACGTACAAAGAAATTAAAAGTCCCTCCTGGTCAGTGCAACATTCATAACTTAAAAAAATATTCTTACTTATAAAAAAGAAATAAAACATAAAATTGCCTAAAAAGTGCTTCAGTATGTGTTAAAATAGATAAAACCACAGAAATAAAAATAATAAAAATAATGAATATGAAGAAAACTTCCACAGTATCATGATTTACAAGAAGATGTTCAGATTTAATTTTTTATAGCCACGATTAACTTGTTTATGGCAGTTGGATAAAACTGCTCTGGAATCTTTTTGTCCTCTCTCTGCTTGACCTGTAGCGTTTGCCTGAAGGCAACAGATCAAACAGGGTGTGTCCGGTGTGTGAAGCGTCTTTGATGATGTTCTCCGCTCTGTTGAGGCAGCGGGAGCTGTGGAGGGTTTCCAGGGTGGGGAGAGAGCAGCCAACAATCTTTTGGGTGGTGTTGATGTCACTGTACAGCTGCTGAACCAAGAGCATAAGTAATGGCCGACGAAGTGTGCGTTAGTACTTTTTAACGCACACCGTGGAAGCCTGAACCGTTGCTTCCGCGAACACTGTCTCTGCTGGGCTTTTGTCTGCAGTTCACTGGTGTTCGTACTCCAGGTCAGGCTCTTCTACATGTGGACTCCCAGGAAGCGTAGGTCTGCCACCCTCTCCACGCAGTACCCGCTGATGAATGGTGGCAGTGTGTCCGTCTTCTTCTTCCTGTAGTCAATTGTCCTTTCTTTAGTCTTTGGTGTGTTGAGGAGGAGGTTGTTGGTTGAACACCATATTGACAGCCGTTCCACCTCATCTCTGTTGCCAGATTCATCCCCGTCAGAGATGAGCCCCATCACTGTGGTAAAGTCGTACACCACAGTTGTGGGAGCCGGTACTGAGGCTTAGTGCCGTGGACGTATGATGTCCTAACCTGCCACCAAACTGTATAATTTGGTGGAACAAACTTAATTTGTAAATATTTTGGCTAAATGGAACCAGCAGCTAGCTTATTTCCTTTTATATATTTTTAAGTCCCGCTCCAGTCATTTTCTGACCGATTTTAAAAGCCCTCCCAGTGGTCTGTTGATTATGATTTTTTTGTTTTAAGCCTAAATAAATAAAAACTTGAGTTGCTTTCTACGACTTAGTTTCGGCAGAGCAGCAGTTGTGGGCGGAACTCTCCTGCTAGCCTACATCTCCTCACACCACCAACCTAACATCAACACTTCAACAAAAATGCAGAGCAATATCGTGTCAGCTCAGGCCTGGAAAACAAAGACCTACATAAATCTTTGTGTCTGCAAGTGCATGAAATTGAGCAGAGCAGAGAGCTTTTAGCCTGACGAAAGTAGATTCTGCGTTACAAATACAAACTTTTTCTAATGACAATTTTTCGTCAGCTCATTATTTAAATAAATGTTAAAAAACAAAATGCTCAGATTACTGTTAGTTGTCTTAATATGTCCGCCGTCATGACATATATAAAAAACATTAAAACACCATTTCAGGCGTGGGTCTTTTCGTTTTTCAGACTGATTCCAAATCTCTTTTTGTCAGAAGTGATGAAGCTGATGTCATGTTTTTCCTAGCTTCCTGTTATGTTCACAACATCTTTCTGTACTTTGAGGGAACACTCATTCATCCAGGATGGTTCCATGGCAGAAAAGGTTTTAAAAAAGAACATTTGTTTTTTTAAGTTGAAGACTTTACGAAAAACTAAGTCAGGATAACTCTTTTTGCAACTTTCTCAGCTTTAATTCCATCTGTATTCAATCCACATAGTGTTTTCTGTTGGTATCAGTGTGGTGAACGATCAAATATCCAGATCGTTTTGTGTTCTTTTGGTGTTTCATGGCTGGACACGGCAATGTTTCAAGGTTTCATTTGCAGGTCTGAGGGAGAGGTGGGAAGGCCATCGCTGATGTGTTTAGCCTGGCAGGAAAAGTAGGCTGAAGGAGGAGGGGTGGAGAAACTTTCCCCCCAAGGCCCAGCTTTTTTCCTCCAAACACTTCCTGGTTCTGAACTTAAATCCCCACTTCAAGATTCCCCAGGGCAGTATCCGCTGACTGGAGGATCGATTTCCCCACGTGATGGACGCACATTGTACTGGAGCTTTGAAGGCTGGCAGCTACATTACACACATGTGAGGATTAACTGTAACATAACAGCTCCATATGAAGTTTGTTGTTTTTGCTTTACAGCTCTGGACTGTTTATAGACACACATTCAGCCTCTGTTGGGATCAGGTGGTGATAAGAACAGCATGCGACTCTCCACTGTGAATATGAACAACGGCACAAACACTGGATGCTTTGTTAGAAAGTTAAATCTCAGTTCTTCATTTAATAATACACAAATACAACATGCACTAGCAAGCGCACACACCTATGTCAGTTGGATTTAAAAAAAAAAAAAGCGGGTCAGAAGAAAAAGCCCTTTTGAAATCTGAAGCTCCTCTCCATCAGCAGCTCCGTCTCCCCGCCAGGAGCAGAGCAGCAGCAGCAGCAGCAGGAGAACACGGGCCTCTGTTGTCTCAGCCGGAGCCCTTTTGGATACGTTTTGAAGCCATTTTTCCCAACGGATACAGCAGCATAGAGGCCTTGTTGTCCTGAGAAGCATGTGAACGCACAGATGACTGGAGTGTGGTGAGCAATGTGACTCGTTACTGTAACAAGGATGCACTGTGTGTGTGTGTGTCGCAAAATCCATATTCGTGCCAGAGTGTTCTACAGGCAACGTTAAAGTCTTTATTTTTTGTTTTTACATTTTACACCTTTTCACCTAATTTCAGCAGAAGAACTAACAGAAAGGAAAGAATATAAAACCAGAAGCTGGCAACACAAAGTTATCCTCTCAGTCTTTCCATGTAAAACTGCAGTAAATATTCTCGTTGGCTCCTACTAAAGATAAACTATTTGCACAAAGTTGTGTTGACAGCTGCAAAGGCAGATGTTTTGTCAGTATTTCTGGCTTGGACCAATCAGGTGTGCTTTAAGACAGGACTGGAAAACCTCCTCAGACAAAATTCAAGACGCATTACTCTAGAAGAGCAACCCCCAACCCCCAACTTAGATTACTTCCGTTTTATTTATTTTGGAATCTGAAAGATGTTTTATTTTGAAAAAATTGCCTGATTCTCTTTTACATGCGTCTGTCACTCTTGACGCAGGCCAAGGTGCTCATCTCGGTCACGTGATAGGTTACCCAGGTAACCCAGGAGCTAGCAAAACAAGTAAAAAACAAGTGTCTTTGGAAAGTTTCTTTACCAAGGGGAAAATGGCCCAGCCAGGAGACAGAAGAGGAGCCTTCGAGAAAGGTACATTACTGTAAATAGACAGTACTTCTTTTTTGCACCATGAGTGCTTGAAGGGGAGAGGACAAGGACACCTGTGCAATGTACAATGTCATGCGTGTCAAAGTAAAAGCTCAGAGTTCGTTTTATCACGTCCCTTCTGCCTCCTTCATCGTAGCGTTGCAACAGTATTTGTCCGCCACATCTTAAAGCAGGGGTGGGCAATTCCAGGCCTCGAGGGCCGGTGTGTCTGCATGATTTCCAGATACTCTTGCCCTACTGATGGTTGATTACCTGGTTCAGGTGTGTCCAGCCAATCAGAACATGCCAGAGCAGGGTATGCTGGAAAACATGCAGGACTGCGGCCCTCAGTGCCCACCTCTGTCTTAAAGGCTGGTCTGTAAAAATCTTGCCTGACATCAAACCGGTCCAAGGCACAAAAAAAGGTTGGGGACCGCTGCTCTAGACCGTTTTGTAGAAACAATGTCAAGCTCATCCTTTAACAGCAAGAGATGTTTACAAGAGGAAAGTGTTGAAGACATTTGCCAATCTATTTAAGTGTGGAAAGTTCAGACTCAAACATCTTGTACTGTTCAGAGAAACATATGCATAACTGTGTAAATCTCAACCGACTGCTCAAAAACATATTTACATATAGACCTGTTGGCCGAAACCCAGTACTCACATTTTACTCAGGTGTGAGTAATCTCGAGACCTACGCTGGCACCCAGATTAGAGGCACGCCGCCGCCCGGGAGTCCTGAGTCCACACCCGCCCCCAACCCCAGAGGCAGGCCGTGACAACCCATGGTCAGCCCACACTGCACACCTGTGCAACCTGCCCGCCATCCCCACCGTGGACAAATTGGGGGGAAGCGGCAGAAACTGCTCACTGTGTGTGAATGCGTGTAACTGGGAGGGCGGACACAGGCGATCAGCAGAGGCCCCAGACAGGACCAGGGGACGGTGAGCCTGAGGAACAGGCTCCAGCTGCTTGTTCTAAGGATAAAGAACCAAAAGCCGTCCCCTTTATTAACTAATCTGGAAACTAGAGTAGTCTGGAGGCAAGTTTGGGATTTTCTGTCCGATGTGAAGCTCGGGCAAATCTAATCAAAATTGCAAATAAGATACCACTAATTCAAGTTGCATCAGAAAAAACGGTAGGATAGCATCTGAAAAATAAATCACAAAGCGCTTTTGAAAAAGTTACAGGCTAATTGTGTGTGAAATGTTGTGGATGAATGTTAA
This sequence comes from Oryzias latipes, assembly GCF_053564925.1. Taxonomy (NCBI): domain Eukaryota; kingdom Metazoa; phylum Chordata; class Actinopteri; order Beloniformes; family Adrianichthyidae; genus Oryzias; species Oryzias latipes. Next base: position 9,556,966 of record NC_136245.1, read on the forward strand.
AACCCACTTTCTGCATTTGCACATCATAACATTTGTGGGGAGTGTTTGCTAATGTAGCCCCGTTGCTCTGAATCAGCGTGGCTGCTGTTTTCATTCTTGTTGTGTTTTTAGCTTAGCAACGTTGTTGCAAGGTTTTGCAGTCTTTCAGAAAAAAAACTCAGTTTTTGCAAAGAGACAGTTTATAGAAACAGCAACAAAAAACTATGACTATGAATATAGAGATTTTAAAGTGTTTTTAAATTTCTGAATGCCTTGTATTGGACGTGTAGCTCCATAAAATCTAGATTGCCAGTTTCATCCTGAACTCTTGGGTTTAAGCAATGTCAGATGGTGCATAAATGGATCCATCTTGCAGCATACGTTTACATGCCATGTGCATATCCTCTTGCATTTAGAGGGTACTTCAAATTGTGCTGTGCTTTGCGCACCATGACAATTTTGTTGCACACGCAGGTCCTCGGGGCCCTCAGTGGAGCTGCTGAGATCTATTTAATGCACAGCAGCTTCTGAAATCCAATTGATTGGTTGTGGAGAGGGCAGTCATAAACAGGACCCCCCCCCCCCTGCAGCCTTTAAATATGTAAATCGATCTGACTCCGGTCAGGCTCAACTTTATCCTACCAGGCCAATAAGTGGTCCTATGAGGGAGCATTGCGCGTGCTTTCCCACGTCTTGGCGACAAGAGTCTTGTGTATGAGTGGGTCCTTTGAGCACAGCCTTGGGATGAAAAACAGAAACTCAGACAGAGGGGAAGAAGTGGTTGAAAATGATAGCAGATGAGAAAAGGAATGCAAATGAACAAGACGGGACGAGATGAAATTGACTGGAATTGCTTCTTTGGTGGGGCAGTGCATTGTCTATGAGTGAGGAGTTCAAAGGCAGGAGATGTGTTTCCCCTAGACAAAATACTGTGTAAGCCACGATACCTGCCCAAAAAAGGAGTAGCCTTGAGGTGTAATTTGGGGATGAGGGAGCACGTGGGGGGAACACCAGTGAGGCCAGGGACCCAGCTTGGCCTCCACCTGCTTTCATTCATACTAGGGAACAGAGCCAGATTAAAATAACACGGAGGGAATAAAAACAAAGATAATTAAAGTTGTGAGTTGTATGGCGACAACCCCCCCCCCCCCCCCCCATCACCCCCCCTTTTTTTACCTGCCCTCATTGGCTGAACAGCAGCTTTAGGCCCTTCACTTTACCCCTTCTGCCTCTGCCACCCTGGTCAGAGCTGCACATGACAATTTCGTGAATAAAAAAACTTTTGTCAAAATGGCCTCTTTTCGGTTTGGTTTTGTCTCCATAGCAACCACTTTATTTTTTTGGTTGCCTTGGGGTAGCGAACAGGTCTGTATAATTATTAGAAGAATCATCTAAAGAAAACTTTTGAGTTTCCTTGGCAATGGAGAGTTTTTGTTAATAATGCCTACGTTCCTAATATGTTCATATTGTATGTTATATTGCTAGATCCAACGATTCATGTTTTACATTTGAACATTAAGCTAGTAAAAATATGGGCGAGCAACAGGGGGACACCACTTTTGCGAGCTCACTACGCAAAACTCCTAATTTCACCATTTTTTCAAAGTATCTTGCCAATAATGCTGCCATTGAAGCTGCTTATTGGCTAAACACACCTGATCCAGGTAATCAGCAGCAGATGAGACAGAATTTCTGGAAAACCAGCAGGAGGCTTGACACCCTTACGATAGATCAGTATCCCTGACAAGAATGTACATTTGTGGGATTTTTTTTTTAAATTCAAGATGGCAGCCTCTTTTTGAGGTCAAAGGTCAGTGAGACTGACTTCTGTTGTAAACTTAAGCTGGCAAAATGTGAAAAAAGCCAAGTTTAACACTCTGCCTCAACATCCCCAGAAATCCTGTGGGCATCCTATAATAATTTCAGAATTTCCTTTGGATATCCCTCATATTTGGTTTCATAAGTGGATTTTTTTTCCAGCCCTATGAGAGAGTTTGTCCGTATTCATTTTTTCTCCGTCTGTGATGTCATCATTGGGCGTTGGGGTGGGTGGTCATTCTCTATCCCTAAAATTCATTTTCACCGGGTAATAGGATCACGAACATGTTGGTATTTTTGCTTTGATTTTGTTGTTTTGAAATTTAATTTTGAACCCCATAAAAGGTGTTCGTCCCATTTTTTTTTGACAGTTTTGCCCGCTGTGATGTCATCTTTTTTTTTAGGTGGTGGTGGTGGTGGTGGTGATGGTGGTGGTGGGGTTGTTCACTATGCCCAAGAATTGGTACAAATTTTGGTCATTTTTTGCGTTTGTGGTGAGGGCAAAATGTTCGGACAAAAGAGCAGTAAGAAATAAGATTCTGAACAAACTGGTCCTTGCAGTCCAGGACTGATGGGGGACAGAATGCAGGAAGGAAACAGAGGCTGAAGGGGGAAACTCTGGTCTCTAGAGTGAGATGGAGAGCAGGAAAATCCAACAAAGAGCTGCTGAAGACACAACGGAGGGAAAAAAAAAAGATGGAAGGAGAATTAGAAAGCTATCTTAGGAAATGGAAAGGTTAGCAGAGATAAAGAGGAGAAAGAAAGCTTCAGAGGCAGAAGTATAGATAGATAGTAACTGTGTGAGGGACAGACAGCCGGAGGAAGGTGGGTGGCAGGAAGACAGCGATGTGGATGTCCCAGGCCATTTCCTGTGACGATGGCCAGAGGCTTTTTTTCTTTTTTTACTTTTTCACCTCACAGCCGTCAGACACCTCCTATTCCCCCCCTGCAGCCCGGCCAATTAATATAGGCGACACACATTCTGATTACGGAGCGTTAACTCCGTGTGGCTACTGTAAAACTCATCCTGACAAGAAAATAATAGAACCTAAGAGCAACACATTTCTTTCAGCTCATTCAGCTTTACTCAACAGGTGACTGCTTGGAAATAATTACAGCTCATTTCATTTATTGTCAGGGAATTACCAGCCTGAGTGGTCGCACACAATGGCGCCTAGAGATGTAGATCTATGGGTGGTGCTTAAGCAGTGGGTTACATGGTTTATGCGTCGTTGTCTGTTCATGAATTAAATGAGAAGTCACACAGCTTTATTAAAAAGACTTCTAGTCTGATGACCAATTTAGATCTTATGTTTCAAGATTTATTTCCATCATTGGGATGGTTGGAGCCTTTATTGGTTTTATTTTTATTTTTTAAGTCCTTTAGTTGGAGCAAAAATTTCTACTTTGTGTTCTCAAACGGTGGGTGAAGTATCTCCAAAGCAGTTGAAGCTCAGCTGAAAACAAAAAGCCCTGCAGCCAGCTGCAGTTCACAAAGTAACCACTTGAGGCTTGTTATGCATCACTTCAGTTCTCATAAACAAACAGTTCCACATCGCAATTTCTAGTTCAGTTAAAAAGATTTTTGGTGTCTGTGGTTAAAATTGAGAGTTATGTCAGCCATACTGTTTTAAAAAAAAAAGACAAGAAAAAATACATGCTTATATCAAGTCTATTTAGGGTAAAATTTCATAAATTGATTAGAAAATAAATAAAAGAAAATGATGCCATCTTCTGAATATTATAAATGCCCCAATCAATCGTAAATAAACATTTTATTTATGCATACAGACACATTGATTCTATTAAATAAAAAAACAGTGTCGTTTTTTTAGAACATACCGGTAGTTTCTGCAAAGCGTCAGTACCTTCTATTTCACGCCTTCAGGCTTTTTTCAGATGGCATTTTTTCATCTGCTCCTGATCCACAACAATTTGAATAGAGATACACAGAAAAGCAATGTTGAGCTTTATTTTTTTGGATATACACCCTCCATCACAAAAAACGAAAACAACATTTTCATTGAGAGCTGTAACCAATTTTAACACTTTATGTGTTGAGTATAAATGCTTAATCAAATTTTGTTGTAGCAATAGATTCTAGTGGTTTTGACAGCACAACACACTTCCTATTCTCAAAACACAAGAATCAAATCAGCTCAAAGGATCACTTGACCTTATTTTCTGTCAACTGTTTTTTCATTTTTGAGGAAAAGGCTTGAACAAATGAATCCAGTCCTAATCATCCCCCCCCCCCCCCCATTACATGACCTTTTTTAATAAGTGTTAAGTGTCTCCTCAGGCTTTTCCATAGTCTTGTTAAGGTACCTCTTAACACATGTTTTATTTCCTTAAGCAAATCTTATTTCTCTGAGCTCCTGAAGTTTCTAACATAATTGTCATCTAAAAGTCTGCCGTCTCCAGATTACGACTGCATCTCGCCCCACAGGGGACCCCCGATGCCGTTGCCGCCATTCTGCCTCCGTTTTCCCTGTCTCATATTGAACTCTGCTTTTGGCTTCTGACATAAGCAGCCAACACAGAAAAACCGACACAATTTAGCGTTTGTTGATTCCATTGGAGACATATTTGTGTGGATGCTCAACTGAACGAATTTCTTGTCCAACCTTGGTTCCTCCAAAATACACAGAGAGGAAAAAAGTCTTGCTGAAAGCTTCACCTCTGCAGACCCCCTCTGCCTCAGCCTGTAAACAAGCAGCTAATGAGTTCCATATGAAGTGCCTGGCACTTGTGAGTTTGTGGGGAAATTGCGCAGGAATTATAGAATCCAATTACTAAAATAGCTGAGAGGGAGCTAATTTCAGTGTTATCCTTTTGGGAAAATAACAAGATAGGTATTTTTATGATGACACAATTATAAAAACTGTAGGATGCCTCCATTTTATGGCTGGGGAGGAGAAGGGGGGGCAGTTATCTTGTTCAGTGTGCATTGTTACGCCTGTTTACAGTCTTTTTCCACATGTTTGGTATAATGCAACACATCTATGAAACCTGCCATTTTTTTATTTATGGCATTTCATTTGAGGCGAAACACAGGGACAGCTGCAATCCTCTGTGCTGTTTTTACAGGCAGAATAACTACTTTCATTAAAGCTCTTTTCACAGGAGCATTTTTTGTTTTCTCAGAGGGGCCTGTGTGGTTTCCAGTCATCACACTGCCTTTTAGGCCTCGGTCCTGTACGGCGGGTTGACTGTGTCTTGCAGTTTCCTTGTGGCTTGTATAGCCACCTCAAGGGACGTCATGAAAATAGAGCGCGTAATTGTCATGCGTGTGGTGAGTGTATCGTGAAGTATTTGTAAGGATAATGTAAGTTACACGCACTGATGACTTGTGGGTGATGGTATTGCACGGTGTCTTAACGCCACACTCTAAACATTACTTATGCTGCGTTCATACCGAACGCGATTTGCGGGTCAGATTTGCGTTGGACGTCTCTCTTTCGACGTGCGTCATATTTGCAAAAATGTGTTCATAAACTTGACGCTCCAGATGTGTGTGGGATGATGTTGAGAGATCAGGTTTCTTTGTTTGGAAGGGCTCTGCAAAAGCATCGGTAAGCACATTACCATGTCTGGGTTAAGGAGATCGTTCAGAGACTGCATCCACTGCTGGAGCTGCATCTAAAAGATGAGCTCTTTTAGCTGTACTGCTGTCTCTCTGTAGCTGTGTTTCCATTACACATATGTGCGCAAAACTTTATTGAAATTCGCAAAATGTTGACAAAACACAATTACACTTTTTCCATTAAACACTAATCATGCCAACAAACCAGCTCACGTGATAAGTCTTTCAAATCATGGTGACGGATGAAAACAAGTATTGCTTAAAGTTGATCCACAAAAGCGAGCACTTGGGTGACGTCACAGCGGTGGTGTGCGCTTGCCATGCAGCTACAGTATGACCATTGACGGTTTTATACTAAGCCAGAACCAGAGACGTGCGTGAGAAGCCTGTTCAGCAGCATTAAAAACAATAATGTTCTAAGAATTAAGCAGTTGAACCCTTTTCCCTGTTTGATAACATGCCAAGATAGATTGAGTGTCTTATTCAGGCCATGGAGCGACAAGCGTAGCCGCTCCCTATACGTTGGAGCGGCTACAGATGAAGCCATTTTGGGAAATTTTAATTACCGTAGTCATTTAAAAGAGGAGCTGGAGTTCCAGCACTTCCTCATGACTTGCAGCTTTTAATGAGCTGTGTGACTGCTCTGGAAGTTCTTGTGGTGCCCGCTGTGCAGCGCATTTCATTCAATAAAAGTCTTTCCATTGCAGTTTTTCGAAATATGTCCATTTCGAAACGCCCCAAAAACTACCTCCTCAGAATGCAAAAACGTTTTTCGTTAAATGTTATTTTTTCCTGAAATTGTGTCGTTTCATTTTAGCAAATTAATATTATTATTATTATTATTATTATTATTGCAAATCTTATTTGCGCAATTTCAAAGGTAATGAAAGTGCTTCTTGTGACTGCTGTCCCGCATTAGTTGGGAGACAAAGAATAAATGTAAAAAATAAATTAGATTATCTTTGTTTTTTGTCTCAATGGAAAACATATATGGCAAAGTTCAGGAAGAGAACAAATACACAATGTTGGTGTTGGACTCTATCCGCTGATGTTGTTATTAACGTGTCACGGGCCAAACCTTAGTTGATTGGCTGACGCGACATGTCTTCTTTACCAGAGTTCAGATTTTTGAACTCTTGACGTGCTGCAACACTCAAAACGCACTGCTGTCAGACATACGTACAGCGCCTGATGCTCAAATGGCGCCGCAAACCTCGGATCACGCTTGTGCATTGATGTCAGAGCTCTGTCTTCCCCTCTGGTCACCGGCGGGGAGCAGTCTCCAGAGTTCTGAAGGCACTTCATCTCCCAGCAATCCCAGCGCTCACTTCCTGGATGCCGCACACCTGACTCTCATTCACAACCACAGCAGGCAGAGTGGCACAAACAATACTTCGCACTTAGCTCAGCTTCATTACCTGCCTTCATTACTGAGTGTTGTATTTGGACCTGATCTCCTGACCTTGTTCTGACTCTGTTCTTACTTACGTACTCCCACTTGTTTAAGTGTTAACACTTTTGCTCCACATGCTCACCGAGCCACCTGTGTGACTAAAGCTTTAGTGTTATCAAGCATCACAAAAACCTCTAAAAACGATGCATTCATTTCTACAGAGACCTAAAATAATCATTATGCATTTCTTGATCGGAACACATGCTTACAAGAGACATTACAAATGGACTTTTCGTTTAGGTGCGTGGCCGTCTTTGATCCCTTCACCCAGTCTGTTGCAGGGCATTGCACTGGAGAGGAGGGGAAGATGTAACGGTAAATATTTAATGATATCCGTGTGCTATTGTTGCACTGCTGCAGACTGGAGGCAGAAACGAGCGCCCCGACATTTATGACTGTCACACAGCAGTTGGCCGGCAGACAGAAAGAGAGTGAGAACGAGTAAAGTACGGTGGCAAATAAATCAGCAAAATTGGTCTTTCTCTCTCTTTGGATTTATTTTGTTTGTGGGGCAGAGCCATAATGGTTCAATAAAGTCTGCAATAAAATGCAATGAAGGGCTGTGGGAAATAAGTTGACTAAAGCTGTGGCAAGGCTCCTGATAAATGACTGAGTGCTTTGTTTGAACAGAACTCATGACAAACATTATTTTCTGATTAGAGACACGTTTAAATCTGAGTAGCTTCTATCACTTCGACATGTCTTCGGTTAGTAGGACGTCAGAGACAACTTTGGGAGTACTGTTTTCATTAAAAGCTGTTATATAGATGCTCATTTAAAAAGCTTTTTTTTTTTTTTTTTACTTTTGAGCAATTTTTGTGCGTCACAAATGATATGAAGTTTTTGTTGGCAGATTTTGAAAAAAAACAAAACTCTTCTTTTTCAATCAATGCTTTTTGAAGACCCAGTCTGACGAAAATCGTGTTTTTGGTGTTTTTAAAATGTTCTTGAGGCATTTTTCTGATGATGGAGGACATTTAGAAAGAACCTGGCGTGTGTCCAAAAAAGCTCACTCTGATCAGCAAGAGTGGTTGCCATGGAAATGTTGACTCAGACTGACTTGGACCAATCACTGCTTACTCACGACACATGACTCCGACATGGTGTCGACCATGTTGTAAAAAACATGGCGAGTGAATTGTCTTCATTTAGTAAGACTTTTTCTATGGGAGATGTCGCACTCAGTCCAGTTCTCATATACAGTCTGTGGTTGGGTCCACCCATGCAGCTGCCCATAAGCCAATCATAAAGAACCATAACCTTTTTTTATTTTTAAATCAAAGTGGTTGCTTTTACACCCCCCTCAGTTGTAAAAATGAAAAACATGAATGTACTTAGAAAAGGTCCTTTTAAACAGACTGTACAGATGTTTTTTTGTTTTTTAACAAGGGAGTCAACAGAAAAATTGCTTTCAGGTATTTATTTATTTATTGATTGATTTTTGCAGAAAAAAGACCAGTGGAAGTGTTACATTTGAACATTCTTCAATATAAATCAGATAATAGACTAGAACCCTCTGACGAGGATTTTCTGATGATCACTTTTTCAAATTTGTTTTTACTCCAGTTTATCAGATTGTTGCCGGCTCTTGGTCATTATCCATCTTCTTTTGGTTATTATTATTATTATTATTAATATTTTAACTTGTGTTCAATAGCTGAGCAAACAGGCTAAAGCTGAAGGCCTCTTGTATTGGACAGATTTTACTGTTACAATAGGAGGTTATGAATCTTCTGACACAAAAGGGGTATTTTGTATATACCCTTCCATAATGTAGGCTAAACTTTATTTATATTATTTTTGTTTGTATACATGTTTTAATTGGACTGGATAGGAAATAAAGAAGAGAGGGAGAGACTGGGGTATTAAAGATTGGGGGATAAGGGTACAAAAGAAATGGGAGAAAGCAAATAGGAAGGGGTAGAAGAAGTTGGAGGATGATTAAAGAAGTAGAGGGAAACCCAAAGCAACAAGTTACCCGAGGTTCATCATTATTACTGTCATGTGTAGGTGTTAGTCCAAAGGGCGGGGCCTGTCCAAAGACACACTTCAATATTACAAACTTACCTGGTTACTCTAAAGATCATCACACACAAAAATGTCAACTTGTAAACAATACAACTACAGCTCACATGCACATACTTATGCATACTACCCATCCTATTCTATTCTTAAAGAAAAATGAAGATAAAGAATGCCCCTCCTATTCTTTAAATTTAAGTTTCTTTCTCCAACTTGTAAACCTCCTTTAACATCCCACTCTGTATCTGTTCTCTTTTCCATCTGGTATAAAAGAGAAAATGTTTGCAGATGGCATAAAGTTTGGCCTCAAATACAGAAGGTTTATACAAATAAACTCCTTCTGTGTTAGAAGATTCTTAAACCCCTATTATAATAGTAACATCTGTCCAATACATGAGTCCTTTAACTTTTATTTGTTTGTTCAGCTGCTGGACAGGACAAGTTTAAATAAATCAATCAATAAAAAATATTGTCCTTTTTTAATAAAATCATGACTCTGTTAACAAAGAAACCTTACAGCATTTTAAACTCCTGCCGTGGCCACTTAAAAATACTATTTAACCCAGTGTGCTCCACTTGTTGTGGACACACCACTGTATACGTACACACAAATAGAAACTAGAGCATTTTAGCTCCCTGAAACTGTGGACTATCAGGATTTCATAGTCTTGGCCGGAGCTTTTCTGCACGGCTGATTTAAGAAACAACTTTCATCCCTTTTTCCTTTGGGACACGCCTGCTTGCTCACTTCCCCCAGACCGCTGCTTGTTCCTGCTCTCTGAGGATGTATAGCTTCCATTTGAGAGTTCCTGCTTATGTTTAGAATCGAATCAGCCCCGCCCTCTCTTGTCTTCAGTTTTGTGGTAAAGGGATATCGCTGATGCAAACTGGATGTCACGAATTTTTGTTTTTACCAATGGGGGTTCTTAGCTTGCCAGTTTTTTTTTGTTTTCTTCTGTGTCCTGTATCAAGTTATGAGGTTTGGCTGTCTGTCCTGCAAGATGCCTGCCTTTACTAAACCATCTGTCTGTGTCTGTCTGACTCTGGTAATTCTGTTTTTTCTTTTTTGGTTCTTTTCTAACTATTCCTCTGTCATGAACAGGGAATGAGTGAAGCACCCAGGCACATAGAGTAGGAGGAGGCAGTAGGTTTCAGGGAAACAGGGGCTTTAATAACAAAAGAGTCCAAAACTAAAACTAAACCCCTGCATCAGGCAGGCCAACTGGAAACTCAATATATAGTCACACTGGAAACAGGGGAACATTAACCTACGGAGCAGCACAAGAGGAAGGGGAAGAAAGACAGGACTTAAATACATACAGACAAACGAGACACAGGTGGAAACACTCAGAACAGATGGGGTCCAAAAGCTAAACTTCACACAACAAAACAGGAAACCTTACAAAATAAAACAGGACGTGAACTCAAAACATGAAGAAACAAAAGACAACCAGAAAACAAAAGTAAAGAAACTAAAACCGTGAAAGTCCTTAGCATTTTGGCAACCATCCTCTTTGACAGAAAAAAGCCATCACACTTGTCGAGAAATCTCCACTCCATTCAAATCCAGTCTTTTTTGCAGAGCAAACACTGAGAGAATGCCCATTTTTAAAGCCCTAATGCTACTTTCAAGGACTGTCAGATGTGTTGATTTACAACTAAATAAATGTTTCATCAACATTTGGTGTTATGTGGAAAGCATTACACCCGTTTCTTTCTTGCTATATCAAATTCATGGTCGCCGTTACTCATTTATATTTTTCCCGTTATCCTGATCTAACTGTTTTGGGCTTTCGTCATCATTAGGAAGTGATTCTAATTTATCAATAAACTCTTCTCGTCCTTTTTTATTTTATTAAATTTGACCATTTTCTGAAGTCAGTAATCAAAAATTTGGTTCTGTTTTTTCCCTCCCTGCCCCCTATACCTCATTTTTTCCCTCCCATTCCAAACAATGGCCGACTGAGATAAACTCCAGCTGTCACCCTCCTCATCCTCCCTTGACTCCACCTCCTCTAACATCTGTTGTGTCCGGTCAATCCTTAGTCAGGGTGGGGAGGGGGTGGAAGCTGAGGTCAAACCAATCTCTGTGCAGATTGTTACGACTTCCTGTGTGTTCATCCCCCCCTGCCTTCTCCTTCTTTCTATTGATAGGGGCGGGTTGATCCCCAGAGGGGGGTTGGGCTTCTGGGAAGGATGTCTGGGCAGTGAATGGGTCTCCATTACACTGAAGCTGTTGTTCCCACCATCATCATGGATATGAGCAACGGCTCACACACAGGACACGTACACGCATGCATCAGATCATGTAACAGGAGATGGATGCTTGCACTATGAGGTTTTTATAGACTCACTGCTAAAAACTTGACGCCGCATGGCAGTGACTCACAGCTCAGACAAACACGTGTGCAGTTCCTGACAGTCCAGATGAGCACCTCGAGCTGCACCAAACCCGGATACATTATTAGTACCAAGCAAACTTAATCCAGCCGCCCCCCCAAAAAAACCCCAAAAGCTATCATGGCGTTTTTTTTTCTTTTTTCTTTTCTTCTGCAGCACAGCACCATCATCGCTTTATTTGTCTGGAGAATTTCCAGCTGTATGACCAAACCATTTCAAACTGCCGTGGGGTACGTTTCAATCAAAAGTGTCTCAGAGTTCCAAAAGAAACCAAAGAAAATTTTTTAGATGCCACAGAAGGAACTCAGACTTCCAGGATGACCATGTTTTCATGTGATTCATACGTTTTGATGAATGAGATGTTGTTCAGATGTCCGTTATATTAGGTATTTAAAAATGGAGGATTATTTGTTTTAACTGTGTGAAGGATCACAATAAGTCAATGGACAAAGATGGGGTTTCTTGCTAGATATTTGAAAGATATAAATATATACATTTTGTAGTGTTACTTTTTTTTCAAAGGAGGAAAAAGAAAGCATAAAACAGAATAGTTGCAAAACTAAAGTAATTTGGGCCCAACTGAAAAAAACCCTGAATGACACAAACTGAACAGGGTTTTTTCCAAAAAGCAGGTTATGCTAGTTACCACGGTAAGTTTGAGGCTAAGGAAGCAGATAACCTCCGCTTTGGTTCCAAAAACAGAGGTATTTTTCAGGTTATGTCAAGTTGCCATAGCAACTCATGCTCTGAACATAACCTGGTCTGGAACAGGTTTAGTTGAAGGATAGTCTGTTTTTAGAGAGGTGAAGAAGCATGGCGTGTCCATTTGAAGATGATTTAGTGGATGAAGAAGCTCAGATAATACTTTTTCCACCATGAGAGGGTGATAAGACCACATATGGATGTTGGAAAGATAAACTTTTTACATTAATCTAACTTAATTATTTGCTTCAGTTAAGATAAATCATTGTTTTAGTTAAGTCATCTTAAAAATAACACGTAGTTATCAGACAGTTATTGTACTTTGATTCAAATTAATTCAATTCAGTGGGTGTAACTTTGGTGCTGCTGTTAGATCGGCACCGCAAGGGATTGTGGGATACCATTCCCTTTGCCTGTCTGGACGGATTTGGGTTTAAGTGTGGGTTTTTGTCCAAATGTGTTTAGTTGTTTAGCTGTTTTACTGTGTATTGCCGAGTTATTTTGTCCTACTGTTTAATTCTTTCTGCATCATGAGTGAGAGGGAGGGAGAAGATGATGAGTTTATTTTGCACCCTTAGTGACAATTGTAGTAATGATAAAGTTGGAAGATTGATAAATGACTTCAAACTGCAATGTCATATTATTGTTTTATTGTTATAAAAATGAGTATATCTGCAGGCTCAAACTTAGACATATGAGAGTTCAAGAATTACAATAAATTAAGAAGAAAAAACGTTTACTTGAATATGACATTTAGTTTGATAAATATGTAAATTTGAGTTTTAAAAAAATATTGAGGTGGATAGACGTAAGAAATTAGGTTGAATACATGTAACCCAATTACTTGTTACCAATTGAAGTAATTCATTTTAGTTGGATAAGTTATATATAATGAAAATACAAATGAGATAGAAACTCGTGCGTTAACTTTGTCCGCTATTTTTCTCCAAGCAGAACTCTTTCTTTTGCTGATGCAGCCGTATTACTTTTTTGATAGGTGTATAATCTTCATATGCCGTCATTTAAATCTCAGACTCAGTCTTACTTAACTATAGCGCTCTCTTTTATTTCTCTACGCGTTTCTAAGGTGACTCCAGAAATTGGCGATCAATTGAGAATGTCTTTATGTACTTGCAGTGAACGCGCTTTAACACAGGGTTACCAAGTCGAGTGTAATTATGCTAACTCTTTTCCGGTCTTTTGGAACTGACAAACCCAGAGTAAGCAAGTTCAGGTGGATTTCAGCCAGAGTTCAGGGTTAAAGTCAGGGAAGTTTAATCCTGCTTCCTGGAATACCCCCCAGACTCAGCCACTGCGCTGACGCACTGTGGAAGCTTTATAGCCAGGGAGAATCCATACTGGTCACATGAGGGAGGGGAAAACAAACTAATCAGACATTCCAACCAATGAATCTATGATTGCAAAACAGGAAAACAGAAAAACAAAATGTATACAATACAAAATTCAACAAAAAGTGGACTAAATGATTTCCTTTAAATAAGCAAAAATAAAGTCCATGAGAAGAGATGCAGGCATTCCCTGCAGTTCCCCAGTGGAATTTCCCAATCTCCTCTGCTGATTTCTATGGAGGGCTCACCTGGGATGGAAACTCAGAAAACTAATAAAAGTGCATAAAATATTTTTCTCACTTAAATTAATCAAAAGTGTGCACCCATTGTTGATTTAATTTAAGTAAACAAAGTAAAAGTGAATGTTTTACTTTTGAAAGAAAATGTAAGAGATTCTAACACCTATGTGGTGGTTTGAGGTTCAACCAACACAAACTGCAAACGTTTCCTTTAAAGTTCCACTCCGATCATCTTTGGCTATTGTCTTTTGTTAAGGATTTTGCAGTTTTTAGCCAAAATAAAATAAAAGATGAAGAAATAAAAAAAATCTGCTGTTTTCTGAGACAGTTTCTGCAGAGCTCCCATTGTTGAGAGCTCTCTGTTTACACTCTCTCCCGTTAGCTTACAGCTAACCCTCACCCCTTCAACATTATCTTACCAACGCAGCAAAAGCGGTTATCAATATCGGTGCTATCCAACCGTACAGTTTTAAGCCAGATCAGACGAAGAAAAAAACAAGTACATGGATCTGCTTAAAACTGTACGGTTGGATAGCACCGATATTGATAACCGCTTTTGCTGCGTTGGATCCGGGATATTTTCTAAGCAACAAAAACAATCTTTGTTAGACGCCTTTTCGTCTGCTCCCGATTTACAACAATTTGAATAAAGAAATACTCGGAAACACACTTAACTTTCATTATTCATGTCCTCCATCATCATCAGAAAAATGTCACAAGAGCATGTTAAAAACAACCAAAAAACACAATTTTAATCAGAGTGGGCCTATAAGTGAAGACCACAAACCTATGAGCCATGGCCGCCGCTGAACAACTGTTCAAAGTCAGATGAAGATGGTGTTGGGATTTTTAGAGTGGCTGAACTACATCAGAACTCTGCTTATGAATAGAAAGAATACATAAAACCTAGTGGCTCATTACATTGTTTGTAGATCAATAATCAGCAGATGCTGAGCCAAAGCAGAAGCTAATGCTTAGATTAGTACGCTGATATTCAATCTCAAATGCTTGACAGCAATTATCTGACTTGTCACTGATAAACTCTCCTCTTTTGCAAATAGTTGATTGAAAAAGACTAAGAGTTATTAATGACATCATCTATTAATATCGCCTAATCAAAAACACAATTTTTATTGGAGTGGGTCTTTAAAGCTGGTTCAGTGAATTATGACAAAAGTCAAAATGTTATATAGTATCCAACAGGGAAAATTTAGATTCCCTTTCAAATATTGATATTTTTATGCTGTCATAACTTGTGTCTTGTCAAGTCAGTGTGCTGTAAAGAACGTCAGTCATGGAAATCCTGTGATTATTAAGCATCAATTCCCATTACAGCCGTATAAAGTGGTACAAACGATGCTGGTTCATTGATTTTTGTCATTGACATCAATGTTGGTTTGTGAAAGAGCTTATGTGAATAAGGTCAGCGTGAATGCCTTTTTTTATCGATTCTCCGAATCCAGCCTCTCTTCTGTGGAGTTTATATATTAAAGCAGGAATTTAAAGATAGATTTAAAAAAACATTTTTTTGGATTCTTCTTGTTATATTCCTGAGTGGGCATCATAAAATAATGAAACAAAAGTGTGACGCTAGCGTGTAAGAAAAAAATGACAGCATAAACAATCATTAAACTTGTAGTTGAGCTGAAGATGTGATCTTGTTTCTCTGTTTTTACTTTTTTGTAATGCAGCTTTCAGTGCAGCTTTTTAACAAAACTAGAGTTTCAAAACAGAATACATTACAATATTTGTGATAAAATGCCAGGATGAAAGCCGATTTCCATGTAAAGATTTCAAAACCTTTCAGAAAAGTGACAGCGGGTGCAGATCTGATTCAGCCGAGGACAAGATCTTCAAGTCTGTCTCACAGAGACAACCAATTATGTGCCTTCAATCATGGAGGATACATATTTTTAGGATGTTCCCTTTGAGTAAACAAACGGAATTGTTGCTGAAATGGAAGAACGGAGAAATTATGCAGTAAAAGGGACTTCAAAATTTCATAATAAAAGTTCAAAAACTGGCAATGAGTTAATAAGTAAAATGTAACCAAAAAATGCAGACAAACAAACCAAAAATAAACTCCCAAACGTTTTTAATTCATTATTTACCAGTTCCCATAAAAACTTCTAAGATGTAGCCCAAATTAAATTTAGATGGTGTTCATGATCAGTCTCTGTTTCAGAGGAACGCTTTGTGTTTTTAGGTCAGGAGTCAAACTTTTGTAACTTTAACAAAAATAACTAAATTGGGACACAGAAATTAAACTTTTTATGCAACTTGATATTATTGTTGTTAGGGGAAGAAAATAACAAAGCTTGTAGAAATTATCTCTAGTTTTATCTATTTGTCTGAATTATTTAATGATCTAATATCTTATATTTTATATATATTTATATAATCAGAATTTGAAGTTTTCATACTCATGTTCTGCATACTTATTGTAAAAAGCAGATTTTACAGTGATTCAGATATTTCATTTGAAATAAATTAATACATTTCAATGAATATTGAAGTGTACAAGATGATGAAAAGTTCCTGTCATTTTTCCTCTAACATCATGTTGAATTACACCCGTGTGTACAATGTTTACTCGTCACGCACAGACAATAGAACCATTCTGTGTGTGTTTTGTTGAAGGTTCTTTTTCTAGACTTTCGAGAAAAAATAAGGTGCACTAGCAGCTACATCCACGGTTAGGAGTCTGTCTCTGAACGCTCACACATTTCTGAAAATGAGGGGAAAGAAATCTTGATACCTGCTTACAGCGGAGGGTGGCACTTGGTTCAGTGGGAACACGCTTGTGCAGTATGTGTCTGAGGATGTTCGACTGGCCGTTCTGCATGTCAATCAAGTGATATACTTCACGGTGAGGATGACGGGAATTCTTTTCAAAAACATATTTGTATGTATCTTTGAAGGCCCACGATCTTCACACATCTCAATTGCCATCGACGTGTTGGGCTCTAGAGCTCTGTGCTCTAATATTAGGGTCATTGAAAGGCTACTACTGCCTTGTGGCAAGTTAATCATACTTAGGACTCAGCTGTCCTTCACTGAGGATGAGGAGTAAAGTTGGAGCTGCCTTATAATTAAGATTGAACTGAGTGCTGCACGCTGTTCTGGCACGACAGTAGTATCGTTTGTATTGCTGATACGCTCTGCCGCCTGTTCTCCTCCAGCAATCCAGCCTCTGGTTGTAGTGAAGCCCAGACCCCGCCCTCATTTGCCTGTCAGACTAATCAGTGCCGCCACTCAGGTGGAGATGGCAGCTATTCACAAAGGCACAGCAGGAGGGGGTGACCGGCTCATTACCGTGATTCTGTCTTAATCAATCCTTACTTCTCACCTTTTTTTTTTCTTCTCAGTCCTCAGCTCTCTTACAGCTCTGCCCGTTTCCTCTGGATTCTTTTTCTTCATTTTCCCTCTCCTCCTGGCTCCATTTCTCCGTCTGGCTAAACAGTCTCGTAGGAGCTGCCAGTTCTCCGAGCCTTTCAACTGGGTCTGTCTCCACGGCCCAGCTTGGCAGGGGTGAGGAGAAGTACGCAGGGCTGCATCTGAGTTAACAAGCAGGGCTGCTGGTGCTCATCACCACAAGTCCTGTCTGTGGAGGCTCCACCATTACTTAAGGGGAACGTAGAGAATGAATGACTGCTGAACACGTGGAGGTAATGGCACTGTGGGTACCTGTTAGCAGCTGCTGGAGCAGCAGGTAAAAATTGACCAGCCCACATCCCTGCTGCTGCAACAGGTGGCTATGAAATATTTGGTTCTCGGGCACAATAATCCTGTAATTGGGTTTGCGCTGCAAGTGTATAAAAATACAAGCAACTTTGCAAACACCAAAACTGTGAGAAAATGTAGTAAACAGTTATCTGTAATTGTGGGACTGTGGATATGTATATAAAAAAAGCAGAAATAACATAATTTTCCTTATGTCAAAACAAAAGCAGGGAAAAAAAGTGGTGAAATAGTTACAACTGTGCCAAACAAACAGAACAATTAGAGCTAATTTGTAGGAAAAACATCTGCTAAAAAGGAAATGTAATATCCTGAAAATCACCCTTGATTATCCACGTGTAAAAATATTTTCTAAAATTATAATCTATTTCCTCTTAACAGTGAGCTGCAAAGAAAAAGAAAACACCCAAAAAAAAGCATGACACTTTTGACATTTCATTGAAGATCCATTTATCCAGACGTGATCGTTTCCATCTGTGGCACAGAAAGAGAAGTTCTGAGGAGAACGCAACAGCGGCTGCAGACCTTTCCTGAAAAATGGACTAAAATGCAACTATGTGTGCTTCTATGCTATGCTGATCAGCTAAAAAATGATGAATCAATAAAACAACTTAAAAAAATGTTTTGACATTAGGTAACAAGACATTTTGGAACACTACTTTAGAGGATTTCAGTGGAGAGAAAAACACGACTTTCTAGTGATGAATAGTGCAATAAATAATTATGAGTTATGACACTGAAAAGGGGAACTCATCCATTCCCACGTGTTATAAAACTAAGAAAGAAGAAATCATTTATCCAGTTATGGATTGAAAGATTTTATTTCCACTGCTTATGACACAATCATTGTGAGATGAATTCCTAATCACTGTTTACTCCTTCCAGTCACAGACGTACAGTACAGTCATCATTCTGGGAATGGTATGCTGATCTATATGATGAAGTCAGCACACGCCTGGCAGCTCGAGGATCATCCCTCATTGACTTTTCAGTGTTCAACAAAGCAGCGCAAGTATCCGTCTTTGAAGATTGAGGATGATTAGCTCACAGACACGATGCCGTCGTGGGTTTAAGGGACAATAATCCCATTAGTGTTGCCTCACTTTGTTTCTCTGTGGCTCAAGAGTCATGCGTGTTAGGATTCAGGTAAGTGGCTCGCCGTGCAAACAATCAGGATCTGCTGCTAAGAACCAACAAAAAAAAACAACAACAAAACAACGTGGTGGACAGGTGTGTTTTGTGATATCTAGAGGACGTTCATGTGTGTGTGGGAAGCAGTCCTCCCAGTGTGCTGGCAGATCTCACTTGTTTACTCCAGAGGAAAAATAGGGACTCAGAAGGGTTGAGGACGGATAAGCAGCTGTCTTCTTAATTCCTGACTGAGAAAGTTGGTTTTGCCGCTCCGAAAAGCCTCTCTGAGCTGCCCCTTTGGCGTTCTGGGAGTGTGCAGCGTCTGGAGAGAGAACGGGAAAATGGGAAGCAGGAAAGATGGGATGTGAAAGGAGAAAAAGAGGAGACAAGAAGCAAGGGCAGGTGAAGTGTGGGGAGGTCTGTGCGCTTATATCACGATAGTATATCAGTAGGAGCAGTTAGAGTGTAAAGGGGGATTAAAGACAGCAAAGAACTAGGTTGGATGATGAAGACTGAATTAGAACAGGACCCCTGAGAAGGCGGAGTGTGTGTGTGTGTGCATGTGAATGTGTATGTCTGGTGGTAGAAAAGGGGAGATGGAGAGGGGTGGAACTAGAGGACAGGAAAAGACACCACTCAGCCGAGCGGAAGAGGAAAGACAAAAATAGAGAGGGTAGGAAACACAAGGCGGAATGAGAGAGAATGAGGAGGTGGATGGGTGTGAGTGAAAAGCATGAATATAACTTTGTGGTATAAATATTGTGTGTTTAAAGGGGTAGGTTTGCAAAAACAAAAAGAAAAGGAAAAACTAAATCCTGCTATTGCCACACTTACCCACTTAATCTGGATGCTGTGTGGGAGATGTTTGCTGGCTTTTGGTTTAGGAAGGATCCTAATTGTACAAAGATCTTCTGAAGTATGTGCGGGCCAGACTTCCTCAAATGTCACCTTTAGCTCAATACACTGTAAGTAGGGAATTATTTTTGTCCAAAAGCTTCATCTGATCTTTGAAAAATCCTGCTCAGCAGCATGACTGACGTTAAAACTCGTTACTGTATCTTTTGGACTATAAGTCACACCGGAGTATTAGTTGTAGATGCCAAAATAATGCATAAAAAAGAAGAAAAAATATATAAGAACCCATTTGGGACACATTTATTAAGCAAAATATAGGAACAAAAATTGACGTTTCATCTTGAAAGATCATAATTATGGAAGACATAACAATAATCAACTGAATATTTACATGCTTCACTAACAAAACCGTTTAAAGCTTCATGAAACATGGGAGCAGACCTGGGAGAGCTGGTGACCATAGCATAAAGAGCATGCTAACAAGTCAACCATAACTCTTTATGTCACTTCAACTCACTAAATCTGTTGAATTCCTCATCGTTTGATTCGCTTTTAACCTTTGTGCTATCTTGTTGGGTCCATATGACCCCACCCTTACATTTACATGCTATGCCTACCATGACAAAGGTTGAGAGGACTTCATGTAATTCATGGACACCAGTGAAAATCAAAAATCATTGAAAAAAAAAGGTTCCGTGCACTGTCTTGTGGGGTCCAAATGACCCCACTCTGATTGTTAAAGTGTCTTGATGGCACAAGGGTTACACAATTCTGCCGTGGCCAGTGCATCTTCTTCTGTGTTAGTGAGTAAGCTCACTAATTGCTTACTAATTAACACAAAAGTCGCATCTGAGTATCCCTTGTGCTATCTTGTGGGGTCCAGATGACCCCACCCCCAACGTTGGGACCCCACAAGACACTGCGCTGAACTTTTTTCTTCAATGATTTGGGATCATCACTGGTGTCCATGGATTACATGAAATCCTCTCCACCTTTGTCATGGTAGGGATAACACGCCAATGAAAGGGTGGGGTCATCTGGACCCCACAAGATAGCACAAGGGGTATAAGTCTAAATCAGATTTGCTTCTCCCTACCCCCTACGTCTATTTCTCCACGCGGATAGACATGGAAAAAAATAGTGTGTTCAAATTTGGACCTTTCTAGTGCTTGATGACATCATCTACATTAGAGCGTAGCGACAGCGCTCAGAAAATACATGACAGTGGTTTTAAAACTTAAAAAAAGGTCATGCAAAAACAAAAACTTAATACTCACACTTACAAAACTTCTGGGCTTCGGAGCACACCTATGTGAAGAAATGTGCTTCTCTTTTGTGCTGCAGTGATGAGATGCAGATCACCCTACCAATGGAGGGATAGCCAGTCCAAAGTCGCTACTGCCTCCCCTTAAAAAGAAACTTTCGGACAGCGCTACAGCTTCTAATGCCCCTACAATTGGAGCAATAGGGAGGAACCAAAGGAGTAGGGAAGAAATTAAGATTCAGCCGAAGTCGCTCCGCCGGCCAAACTATGCAAAAGCTACGCAACTAATACTCCAGAAAATATAGTAAATAAAAACACGAATTTATATTAATGAAGAAGGATGTTAGCAAATGAATCTGATTCTGCTACAAAACAAGACATAAGAAAGCAACTCTTAAAAATTAATTGAGAGATGAATGAATAAAGAACAAGAACACTTGGTTGGACGTACCACTTGTGCACCATCACAAGTTTATATAGCTGAATAAGACTAGTTTTATACATGAATACTTGACTTCTTGACCCAGTTTGCATCAGACAGACCTCTCTGGTCATCTGGTCTTCCAGAAATCTTAGCAGAAACACTCAGTTTCTGTAAATCCAGGTTAAAAACCCATCTGTTCTTAGCTGTATTTGAATAGTTTTTAATGAAATAATGACATC
Source organism: Oryzias latipes (assembly GCF_053564925.1). NCBI lineage: Eukaryota > Metazoa > Chordata > Actinopteri > Beloniformes > Adrianichthyidae > Oryzias > Oryzias latipes. The sequence continues at coordinate 9,578,168 of NC_136245.1, forward strand.
CACATTGTTTTTTAAGCTTACTATAAATTCAGTTCTTTTAACTTTCTTTACATTTTTATACATCACTTATTTATCTCTTTTGATGAAATGTTTTTTTTTTATATTGGCTGATGGGGGTAAAGAGCAAGATGTCATCTGATCAAAGAGATCAATAAGATGAAGGCACAGGGTTTGTAGCATATCGATTGGATTCCATTGAGCTCTGGGATTGACAGGAGCCCACTGCAATGAAACTTTATCTGTGATTCAGGCTAAAAAATAGGTTCCCGATATTGCTGATTCTTGGACATCTCCGTGCAAATCTAGCTAAGTTAAACCCATATCCAAGACTAAAATCCGTTTCTATTGTTTCGGACAACTATCGCAAAGCTTTATGCCAAATTTCTAAGACTAAAATTGTAAACCAAAATAATCAATCACAATAATTTGTTATCAGTTACAATAGTGGCAGAGCTGGAACATTTTATATAAAACTTTGGAAGGGTGACAAATGAGAATTGGGTGGAAGGATCAGATGAAAGGATGAAGAGTAGGCATTTCAAATGTTTTTTGTGTCATTATGATTTTTAATAGGCTCAATGTTTCTTTAAAACAATTACTTTTTCAAAGCGTAAAGAAGCTTGTATTGATTTCTTAATTTTTGTCAATAATCATATCAATATTGACTCGAAAATGAGCTCTGCCTCTGGTATAGAATCACATTAATTCAGGGCTTTGACCCACAAAAGAGGCTTTCGATTTTTTCATGGATGCTGGTACTAAGTGTGTAAAGAAGAATCGTTTATTCAGTTTTCCTCTAGATAAGTAAAGTTTACATAAAAACTGTTGAATTGCATTATATTCACAGAAAAATAGCAGGTCTTCTATCTAAAATTTGGACCAGTTTACTTTAGAAAATATTTGTAGTTGCTATATTCATAAACTTCACAAATAAAACAAATTACAAGAAAACTGCAAACCTTCATGATCACTTTTACATATTCTAAAAGGTCTCTGAAAGTGGGGTTGGGTTCTCTTAATGTTTTATTTCTTTTCTTTTTCGTTGTCCTTGTGAGGTTTGAAAAGTCACAGTAATATGAGCAGGGGCGGAGCTACAGGGGAGCAAGGGGGGCAGCTGCCCCCCTATACAATAAACAATAAAAGGTTTTTTGAGGTATCAGGTAGCATTTTTGTTTGTGCAAATTATAGAAAACAGAAAGTCTGACAACGTTTTAGATCATTTGAATGGATCGCAATCACACATCTCCGAAAATGAAACACATTTACAATGAAGGCACAGCCTCAGCATATTCACCCAGCTGTTTTCATTTGGAAACATGAAACCACTTCTCCGGTTCTTGGAGTGGAGCGGTAGAGCGCTGAAGGCAACCTTCTCCACACATTTTCGTGTGGCATAACACTGAAAACGTGGAAATGTCCACAGCATCGTCCATGCTGTAGCCTCAACTTTTTTTCTGTTTTGTGTGAAAAAGTTGATAACAACAATATGACAAAGAACTAACCTGAATTCAAGGATTTCACTGAACAAGAAAACATTGTTAATAAATTGGAATTACTGTATTTTCTGCACCATATGGAGAATTTAAAACCCATATTTTTTTGGAAAAAAATGACTGCATCCTATAATCCAGAACACCTTCTTTATGGATAAATTCTGGTTGTGCTAATTAAGGTCGAAGCTGTTTTAAGAGGTACTATTACTACGATCATTATGAGTTACAAAGTTGGGTTTTATTGTGAATAGGCTAATGCGGCTTACATGTATAATATGTATTGGTGTTGGACTGTATTTTTTTTAAAGCAATTCGGACACCATGCTCACTACTTTATCCAAAAAAACAAAAACAAAATTTAAATACATTTTTTTTCACAAAAATTGTTCAAGTGCAATGCATTGTGGACTGTATTAAGCACTCTTGTGAGCATCAATGCACACTGGCTTTTCGCAGAGACTTCTGGGAAATTTTAGGGCACTTGAGTTTTTAATTGTAGATTCTGACAGCAAAATGTCAAACGCACACTATGCTCCATAGTGTAAACAGTGCACTATGGTCCATAGTGCACTGTTTACACTATGGAACATGGCCTATGTGTTACTAACACCATTGGGAGTTAGTGTAGTCACAGTAATGGTTATCTTAGCAACATCAATCTGTTTTTTACAAAAAAGAATGGGAGTTACAGGTATTTTGACCATGCCAACGTAGCTAATGTGTAGCGTGCTACAAACAAGTTTAAGCGACTGACTTACCTCGTACTTTTTTGTCTCGCTAATTTTGTCTTATAGTTCTGTGTGCCTTATAGCCTATACGACATAAACATAAAATTCATTGTGTGCCATATAATTTGGTGCACTGTTATAGTGCGGAAAACACAGTAGTCTGTTGTCTCCTGATGCTCTTTTTGTTTCTACTTGCCAAGTAGTGTCATGGTGCCTCTGTCAGACTCCTTCCCCCTCTCCTCTCCGCTTGGTTCCTGATTATCCCCAGCTGCTTCCACTCACCTCATCGACACACCTGCCTTCTTAAGGAGCTCCAGGATCTTCATTCAACGCCAGTCCGTTGCCCCTGATGGTGCATATTTGGCCTCACGTCAAGTTCATGCTTTGTTGCCTTGCCTTAAGCCAAGTAGTTAACATATGCTGTCTTACCTGTCTCCAGGAAACCTCAGCCACGAGTGGTCACCCACAGCAGCCGTAATCCGGACTCCTCTACTGGTCTGTTCCCTTCATCCTCACCACGAGCCTCTGCCGAACCAGCTGCCTCACGAGACGGACTCACGCTGCCGACTCCAGACCCGAACGAGCAGTTCCACCAGTGACGCCACGAGCCGCAGTTACATTCTCAGACCTCCAGTAACAGATACCTACCTGTCTGGCCCTCATATTAAATCTACCTTCTCGCCAAGACATCTCTGTCCTGTGTCTCATTCCGGGTTTCAGCATCTGGGTCTCAGTCGTTCTATAGTCATGACAGAACGGACTGGCCATAATCCCGACCCAGCTGACCCGGAGGGACTCAGATTAGCCGTATCCCAGCAAGGCATATTGCTTGGTCGCCAGGCCGACGCCCTATCCCAGATGGCCGCGGCCCAACAGGACCTTTTTCACCGCCTGGACGGTTTGACACAGACATTGAACAATTTAACCGGACATTTTTCCCATGTTCCAACAGATACGGCTCAAGCTACGGCTAACTCGGCTACTTCCGTTTCCGGATCACCCTCCGCTCACGAAAACATCCGGCTGCAACCGGAACCATTTACGGGTGACGTTGAAGCCTGCGGAGGATTCCTCCTCCAATGCGAGCTGATTTACCAACAAGCCCCCCGTCATTATCAGTCGGATCACAGTAAAATATCACTGATCGTCAACTCTCTACGCAATAAAGCCCTCCAGTGGGCCCAGGCTTTCCTCTCCTCCAATCCCATAAGCCACCTCACTTATGAACGTTTCCTCAGAGAGTTCCAGTTAATTTTCGACCAACCACGCAAACAGGACGAAGCAACCCGTCGGTTACTCGCGCTCAGGCAGCGTAACCGCTCGGTGAGTGAACACGTTATAGATTTCCGTATTCTGGCGGTCGAGGCAGGCTGGCCCGACGCAGCTTTGAAGGGGATCTTTTACCAGTCTTTAAATGAACAAATTAAGGATCATCTGTGTTCTCAACCCGAAGCCCGGTCATTTGAGGAACTGGTTTCTGCGGCACTCCGCTCTGATGTTCGCCTGCGGGAGCGTCAAAGGGAACGAGGGCCCGTTTTCCAGCGTGCCGCAACCACCACATCCTCCAACTTCTCACACGCTGTTCACGCCACCCCTCTCGACTCCCTCAGCCCCTCTAGACCTCCAGACGAGCCTATGCAGGTTGGACACTCTCGACTGTCTGAAGAGGAACGCCGCAGACGGCGCATGGAGGGGGCCTGTTTCTATTGCGGAGCAAAGGGCCACATTGTCATCTCCTGCCCGCTTCGTTTAAACACCCGAACCCCTCGCTAGGAGACAGGCTGCGAGGGGTAACAAACATCTACCTGGCCGGTAATAATTTTTTACTAATCCCTGTCAAGTTAAGTCACGATCTCCAAGTGCATGAGTTACGGGCCCTGGTCGACTCCGGGGCCGAGCAGAGTTTAATTGACCAGCAACTTGTTAATGAACTGTCGATTCCCACAGAACCCCTGGAGAACCCCATCGAGGCTTCCGGTTTAGGCGGTCAACTCTTATCCCGCATCACCCACCGCACCAAACCCATCCTGCTCATTACTTCTGGCAACCATCGTGAGTCTATCCGTTTCCTCATCACCAAGTCCATCCATACTCCCATAGTACTCGGGTTTTCCTGGCTAAAACTGCATAATCCTCAATTTAATTGGGCTCAAGGGACTATAATCCAGTGGAGCCCATATTGCCTCGCTAATTGTCTTCTCTCTGCTCTCCCTTCCGTTACTTCTCCTAACGCTGAGTGTCATAGCCAAGTCGATTTGTCCAACATTCCTCGTTGTTATCATGATTTAAAAGCAGTATTTTGCAAAACCAAAGCTAGTGCTCTCCCACCTCATAGACCTTATGATTGCGCCATAAACCTGATGCCTGGCGCTCCATTGCCCAAGGGCCATTTGTTTAATCTATCTGGACCAGAAAAGACAGCCATGGAGAACTATGTACAGGAAGCCCTCGCCCTGGGGCACATTCGACCCTCCTCCTCCCCCGTGGGAGCAGGCTTTTTCTTCGTGCAGAAAAAAGACAAGTCCCTCCGACCATGCATTGATTATCGCGAACTAAATCAAATCACCGTAAAAGACAAATACTCACTGCCATTAATCACCTCTGTTTTTGATTCCGTCCAGAAGGCTCGCATATTCACAAAGTTAGATCTCCGCAATGCCTACCACTTGGTCCGAATTAAGGAAGGGGACGAGTGGAAAACTGCCTTTAACACCCCGTTAGGGCATTACGAATATTTAGTAATGCCTTTCGGCCTCACCAACGCCCCGGCAGTTTTCCAAAGGCTAGTTAACGATGTCCTTCGGGACTTCATTAATCGATTCGTCTTTGTCTATTTAGATGATATTCTTGTCTACTCCCACGATCTGGCTCAACACGAGCATCACGTTCGGCTGGTGTTGGAGAGACTATTGGAAAATCAGCTTTTCGTTAAGCATGAAAAGTGCGAATTTCATTCCCCCACTGTACAGTTTCTCGGTTACATTATCGAGGCTGGCTGCATACGCCCTGATCCATCCAAAATAGAAGCTGTTACCAACTGGGAACCTCCAACCAGCCGTAAGAAGCTATAGCAATTCCTGGGCTTTGCTAACTTTTACAGACGCTTCATACGCAATTACAGCAGTATTGCTTCTCCCCTTACACGCCTCACTTCCATAAAGCATCCCTTTGTCTGGTCCAACGAAGCCCAACAGGCCTTCAACAGGTTAAAGAAACTGTTTGTCTCTGCCCCGATCCTCATCCAACCTGACCCCTCACGGCAATTTATCGTTGAGGTCGATGCCTCTGACTCTGGGGTGGGCGCTGTCCTCTCACAGAAGGAGGAGAGTTCTGGGAAACTCAAACCTTGTGCGTTTTTCTCTCGCAAGCTGTCCCCTTCTGAGCAGAATTACGACGTTGGCAACCGGGAACTCTTAGCCATCAAACTTGCCCTGGAGGAGTGGCGTCACTGGTTGGAGGGAGCCGAGCAGCCTTTCATCGTCTGGACGGACCATAAAAACCTGGCATACCTACGCTCCGCGAAAAGACTCAACTCCAGGCAAGCTCGTTGGTGTCTTTTCTTTGACCGGTTTCACTTCACCATAACCTACAGACCAGGCTCCCGCAACACCAAACCCGATGCCCTCTCCAGGAAATACAGTCCGTCTGAGAACACTCTATCATCAATCCTCCCTTCATCCTGCATCATAGGAAGCGTCACCTGGGATATCGAGGCCAAGGTTCTTCAAGCCCTGGAAGGGGACTCTGACCATCCACCCGCCTCCAGGGGCACACTGTTTGTACCCGCTCATCTCCGCTCCGAAGTCATCACTTGGGGTCACGCGTCTCGTCTGGCGTGCCATGGGGGGGTCCACCGTACCCTCCATTTACTTCGTAAGAGGTTTTATTGGCCGTCTATGGAGAAGGATATTAGGGAGTATATCTCGGCGTGCACCACCTGCGCCCGATCCAAGACGTCCTCCTCGGCTCCGGCGGGGTTGCTCCACCCACTTCCTACGCCCAGCAGGCCCTGGTCCCACTTGGCAATGGACTTTGTCACCGGGTTACCCCCATCAGCAGGTAACACCGTCATACTCACAGTCATAGATCGATTTTCCAAGATGGCCCACTTCATTCCGCTCCCTCAACTACCCACTGCCACCGAAACTGCTGATATCATGACCAAGCAGGTTTTCCGTCACCATGGCATCCCCCTGGACATTGTCTCTGACCGTGGCCCGCAGTTCATTTCTCAGGTCTGGAAGGCCTTCTGTACGGCCTTGGGGGCCACGGTCAGCCTCACATCTGGCTACCATCCTCAGTCCAACGGCCAAGCGGAGAGAGCGAACCAGGAACTGGAGGCAGCTCTCCGCTGCTTGGCGGCACAGAACCAGCAGGACTGGTCCCAATATCTCGTGTGGATTGAGTATGCCCATAATGCTCATCCCTCCACTGCCACTGGGCTCTCTCCCTTTGAGGCCGCCCTCGGGTACTCACCACCTCTGTTTCCGTCACAGGAACTGGACTTGGCGGTGCCTTCCGTACAACATCACATCCGGCGGTGCCAACGCATCTGGGCACAGGCTAAGGCTGCTCTCCTCCGCACCAAGGAGAGCAACTGCCGCATCGCCAACCGTCACAGGGTGGTGGGACCCGAGTACCAACCTGGCCAAAGGGTCTGGCTCTCCACACGTAATATCCCCATCCAAGCCACCTCCAAGAAACTGGCTCCACGATTCATCGGACCTTACGTCATAGAGAAACTCATCAACCCCACCTGCGTCCGACTCCGTCTTCCCAAGGCTCTGAAAGTTCACCCGTCATTTCATGTTTCCCAGATCAAGCCAGTTCTGGACAGTCCTCTGTGCCCGCCGTCCGCTTCCCCGCCACCCGCCCGGCTCATCGACGGTGCTCCGGCTTACGACGTCAATCGGATCCTGGATGTCCGCCGTCGGGGTCGCGGATTCCAGTTCCTGGTCGACTGGGTGGGTTACGGGCCGGAGGAGCGCTCCTGGATTTCCCGCTCTCTCATTTTGGACCCCTCGCTCATTGAGGATTTCTACCGGGCCCACCCAGATCGCCGCCCTTGACCGCCTGGAGGCGGTCGTTGAGGGGGGGGTACTGTCATGGTGCCTCTGTCAGACTCCTTCCCCCTCTCCTCTCCGCTTGGTTCCTGATTATCCCCAGCTGCTTCCACTCACCTCATCGACACACCTGCCTTCTTAAGGAGCTCCAGGATCTTCATTCAACGCCAGTCCGTTGCCCCTGATGGTGCATATTTGGCCTCACGTCAAGTTCATGCTTTGTTGCCTTGCCTTAAGCCAAGTAGTTAACATATGCTGTCTTACCTGTCTCCAGGAAACCTCAGCCACGAGTGGTCACCCACAGCAGCCGTAATCCGGACTCCTCTACTGGTCTGTTCCCTTCATCCTCACCACGAGCCTCTGCCGAACCAGCTGCCTCACGAGACGGACTCACGCTGCCGACTCCAGACCCGAACGAGCAGTTCCACCAGTGACGCCACGAGCCGCAGTTACATTCTCAGACCTCCAGTAACAGATACCTACCTGTCTGGCCCTCATATTAAATCTACCTTCTCGCCAAGACATCTCTGTCCTGTGTCTCATTCCGGGTTTCAGCATCTGGGTCTCAGTCGTTCTATAGTCATGACAAGTAGTTTAGTTTAAGTGGCAGACAACATGGTTTTATTTATTTCTTTTAATAAAAAATAACACAGTGATTTTTTTTCATTTTCTTTCTGCCTTCAAACTGTCTCTGACATCTACTGCTTCAAGCGTTTGTCTCCATATGCAGCAGCATCCAGGTGCTGGGCTTACAAACCGATTATAAAAGGGCAGAGAAAATAAAAGATGTTTAAAGAATAAATGCAGCACTCAGGTTGTGTAATGTTTTTTCAAGTGTATGTCTTAAAATTGCTGATGCAGGTGTTTGGTGAGCTTTTGAATATACAGGTGAGCTCCTTTACTGCTTACACACTTGCAAAGAGTTCCATTTTTCTGCATCGTCCAAATCATATTAAGAACATGTGACATGAATGAAAAAATAAAAAGAAATCATGGATTATGTCAACAAATATACAAGAGTTGACTTTAAAAACAAAAGGCTTTTTTTCATTGAACAAACTAGAATCAAAAATGATGCGTCATGCTTGGTTCTTGGTTGGGTAACTGCAGCAGAATTGTTTTGCTTTACTGGGTAAGAGTTACTGGAGGTACAGATGAGACAAATAACTTATTGTCATGAACACATTTCTCCACCGTCACCTCAGCTCCAGTAAATATGGTTTTTATATGCACTCCAGTCCTGTGGGGCATTGTTAGATCAAGCTACATTAAAAAACCTTTAATAAATCACCAAACTCCAATGGTGAACAGGTTGGAGAGCCACGAGCTTTGTCACTTAGGGCTTTGTCACTTAGGGCTTTGTCACTTAGGGCAGTTTTCCCTGGTTCTCAGAGGCAAACGTATGCTGGCAGAGATGCCTAAAAATGTTTAAATAAAAAAGTTTTGATGGATTTATCGTCAAGAGACCCCACTAGCCCAGTGAATTTTGGACTCCACTTTAGATGCCTGTATCTGGGGAAAAAAGGTTTTGGCATTTTCTGGTTAATTTAAATAGCAGGAACTCAAAGAAGGACCATTCTTTGTAGCTTCAACAAGAACCAGGTGTAGTATAGTGGATTGTTACTCAGGTGGCGATACGATTCGATTAAAGAATCAAGCTCAAGGACTCAAAGATCGAACCATGATTATTACTTTTTAATACATATATTAATCAAAAGTTATATTGATTTGTTGGGTTTGTCGTTTTATTGGATTACTGCTAATTAAAATGATATGTTTTAAATCTCTAACACTTGTATCTTAACTTAAAACAGGAGATCAGATTCAACAATATGATAAAAACACAAAGAAGTAGATTGAAATGGTGTTTGTCCAATTACACAAATTTTTTCCATCAATGTTCTGGTTAAATTCAGCAGTAACATCACCATCCCTGTTGTTTTGGATCATTCAACAGCAAATCCTGAAGATGTTTTCAACAGGTTTTCCATCCTCAAAGTTCTGCAACACTTTACGTTATAAAACATTGCATATCAATGCAAAGGCGGTCTGAAAAGCCTCTTTTCTCCAAAATCTGCTGGAATTATGTTAATTACATCATCTGTTGAAGAATTACCGTAATCAAAGACTGTAAACACTGGAGTGAAAGCTCCTTGGTTAGAATCCAAGCCAAGCCAATTCCTTTTTTCAGCTCTTATGTCAGTAAATGAAACTTCAGTCTTATTTTTTTCAACTACTAAAAAACACTCAAGAGTTTTACTTTGAAAATGGGAAGCTTCACTGATACAATATTTTGAAGATTTGTTTACTTTCAGAGACTGTAGCGCAGCACATTTGCTTTTGTTGTTGTTGTTTTTTTTTTTGGTTTATAAAATTAAAATCCAACATTTTCAACATTTCAGAGCAATAGATACAGCATTCTCAAATTGTGTTTTTACTACTCTCTACTACATTTTTTAGGGATCATGAATCAGCGATTTTGGACATGATGAATAGTCCTACTCAAATTTTCGGGAGCAGATCAGCCCCACTGTTCAATGGTGCTAATAGAGCCTAAGCTTATGCAAGAAGTGACAAATCCACTAGAAATGGTTGTGGTTATCTGAAGGATATTGAGTAGATTAATGACTAAAATACTTTTCCTATCATTTGTGGCGTTTTTCTCTTTCTGGTAAGGGGCAAGAAGTCTACATTTGAGTGTGAAGATGATCATTTCTCACACAAAAAGAATTAGTTCAGATATTACAGATTTAAGGTCCGGGGGGGGGTTCTGGAGCCCATCCCTCACACTAAAAACTATAGTTAAAAACAACCCAAGTTGGGTTGCTTTTAGGGCTAGTTTACAAACAAATTTTTTTTTTAAATTATGACTTTCAAGTCGTAAATTTACGAGAAAAAATCTTTTACATTTAGGAGATTAAAACTCATAAATTTAAGAGAAAAAAAGTCATAGATTAACGAAGAAAAACTCCAGTGTTGTCTGTTTATCGGAGCCTAGCTTGAAGATGAAAGATTTGGAGCGTTTTGTGAAGCTTTATTTTAAGGATAAGTTTAAAAAAAAAAAGAACCTTTTGATGACTCAAAATCAGATTATTGTCAGTGTAGCCGGCATTCCGGGGTTAGGTGTCGGTAAAGTGGAGTTTCATATGTAAAATAAGGAGCTCAGAGACATTTTTGGGTGTAAAGGACCGCTACTGTACTTTTCTTTTCATTCACATACCCAGAAGTCCATTTGTCTCATTACGTCATGAACCTGTTATGCGCAGAACACCAATGTGTAAACAGTTACATACCCCCCCTCCTCCAGATGAAACGTCCCGTTTCAACAGAAAACAACAAAGATGAATGAAAATAGTCTGTTATATTGGCAGAAGAACGTTGAAAATGTCAAAAGGTCCTCCTCCTTAGACGGAAACGTCACACAGACTTAGAGATCTTGTCTTTGGTGGAGGAAGATAGGATTGAAGTGGACAGCTGCAGGGATACCGATGTCTTCATCAATGGGCTGCAGAGTTCCTGCAAGCCACCCATCAATAAATAAAATATTAATAAATCATAATCAAACAAATGAGCTTCCAAACATCTTTAACATTATCAATAAACGTTCAGCTCATATGTTCATTTACGTTTAGTCGGTCTGCTCTGCTGCTGCGTGGCATTCACTTGCTGTACTGTATGCTCATTTCCACTTTAATCTCGTAAATTTATGTTTTATTTTTATTTTTTGGGTGGCCCTAAAACTCCGTCATAGCTTTTAACCCAACTCCAGGGTTTAAAGAAAATTCACTTTTTTGCTGTTATTTACCGTATGAAAAAAAATAAGATAAATTGGGTTAAAATTAACCGCTAAAATCCCCAAAACTTGTATTGCTCCAAAAAACAACCTAAAAAAATATATCCAAACATTAATAACCCAATAATTGAGTTAAAGAAATATACCAAGTGTTTCAGAAGTGTTTATATCTATTATTTAAGGCAGGATACACCCTGAACAGACTGCCAGTCAATCACAGGGCCTCATACGTAGACAAATTTACACTAAAATGATATCCTGTGGTGTTTACCTATCATGTCCTCACTAAGGTCATGTGTCTCACCTGGATGTGTTGCCTTGAATATGCGTAAACTCATCCACCCCAGACTCTCAGTGCCCGTCTGAAGTGGTTTGATTTTTTGCTCCAGCCTCTTTCAGATCGTGTCAAGTTCATGTTTCTGATCCAGCTACATTCTGTCTACATCTCTGCCTACCCTCATTTACTTTTCCCTCTTCAAACAAATTATTGTAAATATCCCCATTGCCGACCAAGTTTGTTTCCCCAAGCTCCTGTGAATGCTCCTTTTAATGAATTCAGTTCATGTCATGGTGAGTTCACATGCTGTATGCCCAGCATGTCTACTGTCTATGGATCACTGCTTGTTGCCAAGGCAAAATACTGTTTGGAACTACAACTTATATGTACTTTCTACTTCCTATTTGGATTACAGACACTTCTTTCACTTCATAATCTACAAGCCGCCCCTCCACTGTCACCTTCAGGTAAGTGGAGACCCAACTCCTGCCATCTGAGTTCAATAAAAAGTCTTTATTGTTCACTTGCCTAGTCCTGGATTGTTCCTGTTATCTCAGCATTCAATGTCTTAACATCTATAAGACTGTGAAAGATGAAAATGAGGCCTGACTGTAATCTACCAAACTTAACAACTAACTCAATTGGGCAGGACATAACCCATCGAGAGCGTTTTGTATTGCACCCATGACTTAACCCACCCACCAATCAAAATATGCTTTTCTAAAAATATCAAAATTTGACCTCTAAAAAACTTGTAAAAGCCGTTTTGACCCATAAGAATCCACACTCATTTTTCTTAGAAAACAAAATGATGTGTATTTTACCTCAAACCAAGTGGACCACAGAATCCATGTCTTTGTCATGTTTCTGTTACACTGTCACCATGGGCTCTTATGAGTTAGAAAAAGGAAAACAATAAAAGAAAAAAAACACCCATAGTAAATAAAAAATAATTTAACACCAAACACAATTTGGAACAATGCTGGACATGCCTTTATTTTTGATGTAAACAATTTTTGAGAAAGGAGAAAAGCTTTGCTCCTTGTATTTTTGTTTTTGTGTAAATAGTTTTATTTTTTCTGTAAATAAATCCCAGCTTATTTATTATTTAGCATGGGTTATTGTGAGTTTTTGAGTCATTGGGGTATTTTGTTTGTATTTCTTACTTTTATATAACATTCTTTTACTAGCCCCTAAACAGGGGTGTGAATTGGGGTGCTAAATTAGGGGCTAATCCAGGAACTATTGGTTTTTGTGATAGGTTTGGTAGTGTAAAACTGCCAAATTGAGTCATCAGGGGAAAGAAACATTGAAATGGTAAAGCTTGAAAACTGCTGCATAAAGTCAGAACAAACCAGTCTTAGAATGCTCTTCAGGGAACAAAGATTTACTGATTTGCAAAAAATGATAAAAAAGAGCACTGTGCTTTTTTTTCCACATAAAAAAAGAAGTATTTCCTACTGTTTTGTGACAAAAAAATCTGTCTGTGATTATTGTCAAGAGGAGAAATATTCAAGACTTTCTTTACAGAATGAGTTGAGCTTCTGCCACCGTAGCAATACTGAAGTGGTCGTCATTTCTTTGAATGAGGCCAGACTGAAGGGGGCTTATCAGTTAATGCGATGGAAAGCTACAAGTCTGTTTGATAAGGCAGCTGTATTGCTAATGGGGAGAGCTGTGAGCATAACCTTGAACAAAGTGCCATCGTCTAACTGGAGCAATAAAACACAAGTCAAAGTAGCATGCCAGCAGACATAAGTGAAGTGGTGTCTGTCAGCCACAAGGTGTTTATGAGCTATGCACGCTGACAGAACGTCCTTGCAGAGAAATATGTCAGTAAGAGTAAGTTCACGTCAGTGAGTCGTGGTATATGACACCGTCTCAACACGGGTGGTAATTAAAGCTGAACAATAAATCACTTTGGCGCATTGACAGTGACATTCTAACAGCTTCTCAATGTCAGCTGGACTCCACGTGTTTTTAACAAATCCCTGAATTTGCAAAAAGAACGTAAAACGTTTTTTAATGATGATAGAAACTCCCATTTCTCATATTGATCCCAACTCTCTAGATGTTTGCGCGCGCGATCCCAGGATCAACATAAAAAAGACTAACTCTTATCCACCACTTCAGGATTGATAGTCCTCGCCTTGCCTGCTGTTACACGCGCAGATGGAAACCCTAAGGCTCTGTTTCCTTCCCGTTTGTGGCGGTGAGCTAAAAATGTAATTTGATTGAAAAAAGAAAAAAACAAATATCCATAAAAGATTGCATCCCTTTGAAACCTCTAATGTGTTTGCTTTTTCTAATAACTTTCTAAGGGAAATTACCTCGTAGTCCTTTCTATGGGAACTTAAGCAATTATCAGCAATAAAAGATCTCTAGACAAACACACACCCACCTTTGCTGATTTGAATAGCACACAGACCCTGACTTAAAAAATAAATAAATAAACAACAACAGCAAAAGGAAACAACGATAAAGGAACATAATTAAAGAGCCTACAGCTTTGCTGAATTTATAAAAACTGCTTTAACCTGCTGACAGCTCACAAGAAGCAGAAGATTGTGCTAAAGTTACTAAAAAACACAATTATAGCTGGTATTTAATTCATTTTAATGTGTGTTTATGAACTGCATGTGCTTTTATTTATTTATTTTTTGCTTTAGTGGTTGTCGTCATTTCATGCCAAGTGTTCTTTAAGTACAGTCCGTGCTGAATTCATTGTTCTAATAACATCTAACTATGCACTTACACTCAACTTACTTCAATGTAAGTGAGAAATGAAGAAACAATGAAGCTATAAAGCTTAGAGTCAAACGACAACATACACTTATGCTATGGGAGAGAATAAAGGCCTCTGAAAACAGATGCATCCTTTTTTGGGTGCCTGCACTGCTTTTGTGGTCTCGCTGTTTTGAGGATTTTTTTTTAAATGCAATTGTGCATGCTTTTATTTATTTATTTATTTTTATTCTGACAGTTCACTGTGTTCTGCGTCCTAGCTGGCTGTTGACCATGTCAAACAATCTCCTCCGGCCATGTCTCCTGTACAGCTTGCACTTTGCCATATCTACATAACTCTTCGATCTTTGTTTTCATTCTGTACACATTCTGGATACAATACTGGACTTTTGTTTTGAACGAAAGTTTGAACTTTAAGAGTTTAAACAAAAGAAAAGTGTGAAGAAAAGAGTTTTACAGTCTCAACACGTCTACTTTGAAGATTTCTCCTATCGCGGGTTATTTTTAGAAAGAAACATTTGCACTACTGTGTAACTATGTAGCTACAAGAGGGCTCTAGTCTGTGTCTCCCTGTGCCGTTCCCCAGCCCGTGTTCTGTCAGGAAGGAAATCCGGCGTAAAATTTTCTGCCAAACCACCTGTGCGAATTAGTGAGAGCTGATTCGCTGTGGCGACCCCTGAATGGATGTACCCAGAGGTCAATAATCCCAGCGTTCCCCTGAAAGGTGAGTGAACACTGTAGTGAACAACTTATCAGTTGCACCAAAGTTTAAATGGCCTCTTTATTCTTGTTTGTAAAATGACATACAGCAACCAGTTTTAATGCAAAGGAAAATTTGGATTTGTTTTGGGTTGCCAAAGCAATAAAGTTTGTCGTCTGGCGAGAATTGCAACGGCACACAGCTAGCCTGATATTCAGATCTCCGCCTTCTGACATCACAGGATCTCCTGCACTTGTACGGATTCACCAAAACAGTAATCACTTTCAGAGGCAGTGATACATATTTCTTGACTAGTAATAATTAATCACAAGAGCTGGCTCCATGATCGGACACATTTGAAGCTGTGATGGAGAGGTGGACTTTAAATAAGCTGATGTCCAACATGGATAATCCGAAGCATCCTCTCCATCCTGTTCTTGATGGTCAGCAGAGCACCTTTTCCAATTGGCTAAGGCAGTTTCGCTGTCACACCAATTGCTACAGAAGATCTTTCATACTTAACTCCATTGGACTCTATAAATTGTCATCCATTTGCAATAGATAAACTCATTTAATGTCTGTCTGTTTTTCTCCAGAGCTGTCATGCAATACAACTGTTTTCACTGATGTTTCTTCTGAGTGATTGTTCTGTTTCTCTGTTGCTAACCATTGTTGTATGTCTCTATCATGAGCCTAACGCTAATGCTGTAATAACCAAATTTCCCAAGCTGGGATCAATAAAGTATCTTTATCTTATTTTTATCTTATCTTAATACACTGTACATGTTAGCAAGTCAAATTAGCACCCACAAGTTTTGGATTGGTTTTCATTGTAAATGAGTTTTTTGAGCCAACATGAAAAATCTTCCTGATTTATTAAGATGTTTCAGATTTAGATAACTTGGTCTGCAACTCTACCGCCCACAGTCAGCAAACCCGAAATTAAAGGTCCCATGATTGTAAATAGTAATTTCAGTTTACAAGCAGGAATCGTAAGAGCTATAATTTTTCATTATGCTCAAATGTTGCAGGAAATATGTCGGGTGGCTTATCACATGTTTTTTTTTTTTATTGAATATTTATGTGGGTTTCTGTGTTGCATGACTTTGTAGTGGATTCCTTGATTCTTTGCATGAACTTTTGCATGGACTGATTGGTGATGCATGACACCTGCTGATGAGCCGCACCTGAAGCACACAGGAGTCTATAAAGAGGAGAACGTTTGACTGAGCGGGGCGCGAGGGGAAGCACAAGCAGGAGAGGGACGAACAGGTGCAGCACCACCAGACGAGCAGGTGCCGGGACTGACACAGGGGAGGATCGCTGCGGCAGGAGCAGGCTTCGGACCGACAGCGGAGGAGCCCCCCCCCCCCCCCCCCCGAAGGAACGCTCACCGGGTGAAGCAGCTCGGGGTGAAGTGGTGCCAGAACGGGTCGCCCTACGAGTCAGTCAGACGATCGAGCGCTGGCTCGCAGCAGAAGAGCAGCACCACCAGAGAGCGGCCAGGGACCAGCAGGAGAGCCGACTGGAGAAGAGAGGCGTGTGGTCGAAGCGAGGGGGGGGCTGCGGAGGAGGACCAACCCCTGAGACCAGTTGTGATGGGCCTGGAATGGATGTGATGAATCGCCTCTAAAGCTAAGTTTAAAGGAACGTAACTGGTGTTGTGAGCACGAACGTGGCTACTGGCTGGCCTTGTTGAACTGCAGCTGAGTCTCCTTCTCCCCAATCCAGTGGTGTGCAGGAAGGGGCCCACTGCTGGAGCAGAAAAGCATTAATCAGGACCCCTTTCGTGGACTGCTGCTCACCCACTGTTTTAAATTGAAGGACTTCCTATTTTTTTCTTTACTATGCATGAACTGCCAAGATGGACTCTTAATGTGTTTTTATAGGCGTGTCTTTTTGTGATCGATTTTGCTCCTTTTACCTGGCCATTTTATGCTTTTGGGACTTTTAGAATTTTTTAGCTTTTTTCTCGTGGTAGATACCTTGTATTAAATATTTTTTTGGACACCAACATATTTTGCGTTCATCCTTTCTAACGGTGGAACTCGTGCTGGTATCCCAGAACCTTGCGCTGAAGGCGCGACATCTTTTAATTTTTTGGCGTTGTCGGCAGGATACCAGCTCCACTGTTAGAAATGGAGGCCGCTCACGGTAGTACCCACCCTACATATACTACACAGTACATTGTGCCATGGTTTATGGGGGCTGCTTGGATTCCAAAATTTGATGGCGATAAAACTAAATTTGTAGAATGGAGAGCTCAGGTAGAAGTCATGCTGCGAGCACAGGGACTTAATCAACAACAAGAGGCTGACTTTATTTTTGGTGCCCTAGAAGGAGAAGCCAAACGAGAGCTACAACTTTTACGTCCAAGAGAAAGAAATACTAGCCAGAAGATATTGGACATCTTACAGGGGCTGTATGGCCAATCAGCCTCCAGAGCGCAGCTGCGAGCCAGTTTCTTTAATTGCAAGCAGAGGCCCGAAGAGAGTGTGCGGACTTTTGTATTGAGATTACGAGAACTCTTTGCCAGGTGGCGTGAACAAGATGAAGATGAGCATGATGGTGAAGATCTTTTGTTGGATCAGCTCATGGTTGGGCTTAAGCCAGGTCGTGTAAAACAAGAACTAAGCAGACAAATGCGACGTAATGAGAGAATGACCTTCACTGAAGCCACTAAAGAAGCGCGGTTTTTGGAACAAGAAAGTGAAGATGGAGAGCTGGCCGTTAGTTCTCAGAGAGTGGTAGCCCGATCCCCAGGAGGCGTGGCTACAACCAGTACAGGGGAACCACATAGTCAAATACGGGCTGAGATGCAAGCAGAGTTGCTTAAGGAAATGCGGAAAGAGATCGCTGAACAGATGAAGGTCATATCAGCAAATCTACTGGCAGAACTAAAGACGCAGGCTCCTATGAATGATCCAGCACCAAAGCCTACAGACAACCACGTGGCTCCCATGCAAGAAAATTGGGCAAGGAGACGACGGACAGACCGGCAACAGCAGACCTACCGATGGGACCCACAAGGTAGACCTATATGCAAGTTGTGCAACCAGGTCGGACATCTCCAGCGTCACTGCACCCAGTCATCAAACCAGCGCCAGGGTTTTTGAGTTCCCCTGCAGTCGAGGGCCAGGCGGCAGGGGTGGTTGTCCAGAGCGAGGAGCCCACATTAAAAGCAGCCCAGCCAAAGTCTGCCCTAGTGGGTGAGTGCCCTACCGTGATTATTGAGATGAATGGTCAAACTATACCTTTTGTGCTCGATACAGGTTCTCAAGTGACTTTGTTGAGTAAAAGTTTGTTCACCCAACACCTGGAGGGGACTGGAGTGACCAAGGATGGACAAGTCCCTTGGCTGGCGCTACGAGCTGCTAATGGCCTGAAGATCCCCTATATTGGTTACATGTTGGTGAACTGCACGGTAGGAGGAATGCATATTCCTGAAAAAGGGGTGATCATTGTGGATGATGGCTGCTTAGGGGCTGACAAGGGAATATTGGGAATGAACATTATTCAAGCCTTGTGGTCCTCTCTCACTCAAGGGAGTAACCCAGGGATATCAGCATTCAAGACAGTCGTATCACCTATAGAAGGGCAGGCCTGGACCCAGGCGTTTGCAGAGTGTCAGCGTGTGGCCACAAGGGTTCCTCCCATACCTTGTCAGGGTGTGGCAAAGTTGCCCCGTCAGCAACCAGTAATCATCCCACCTTACTCCGAGATGGTCATTTGGACCCAAGTATCGGGCGACGTATGCAACTCCTCCGATGTGATGGTAGAGCCTCTCCCAGACAGTGATACAGAGTGGTGTGTTGGGCGCACACTGGCCACACTGAGTGGTGGGAAGATACCTTGTAGGATTTGTAACCCCAATCCTTACCCCATAGAAATCCCTCAACGACAGCCGTTGGCCCAAGTGGGTGGAGTCGCAGAAGAGGATGTACAAGGTGAGCAGGAGTTGGTCCTGAGTAGTATGACATCAGACGTAGTGGAGGTGTCTGTCAGACAGGTGGGGCTTTCAGATGAAAATGACGTGGGGACTCACCTTCTAAACTCCCTACAAGGAGATGGTTTGACTTCCATCCAACAGGCTGAGATGACTAGTCTGTTACACAGATGGACCAAGGTTTTTGCAAGCCATGATGAGGACTTTGGCCGTACCGGAGCAGTGAGACACCAAATTCCGACGGGGTCAGCACCACCGAGCAGGGAAAGGTATCGACCCGTTCCCCCAAGCCTGTATACGGAATTAAGAGCCTTGCTACAGAACATGCTCAATAGTGGCGTGGTGAGGGAAAGTTCTAGCCCGTGGGCAGCTCCCATTGTGTTAGTACGGAAAAAGGATGGGAGTTGGCGGTTTTGTGTCGACTATAGGAAACTAAATACAGTGACCCACAAGGATGCACACCCTCTCCCACGTATTGAGGAGTCTCTAACTGGACTCAAAGCTGCCAAATGGTATTCAACTTTGGATCTCGCCAGTGGCTATTGGCAGGTGGAGGTGGAGCCCTGTGATCGAGAGAAGACTGCCTTCACCACACCTTTTGGGCTATATGAATTTGACCAGATGCCATTTGGCCTATGTAATGCCCCAGCAACATTTCAAAGATTGATGCAGCGCTGTCTTGGAGACATGGTGAATGACTTCTTGCTGATTTACTTGGATGACATTGTCGTTTTTTCCCCTGATTTCAGCAGTCATGTGCACCACCTGGAGAGAGTGTTCCAACGACTAAATCAACATGGATTGAAGCTCCAGTCCAGCAAGTGTCGCTTGTTCCAGCAGAGAGTAACTTACCTGGGACATGTTATCAGTGAGGAAGGAGTAGCCACAGACCCACAAAAGATCTCAGCTGTGAAGGATTGGCCAGTACCCCAGACGGTGAAGCAGGTTAAGTCCTTCCTTGGTTTTGCTGGCTACTACCGTCGCTATATACCTGCCTTTTCCAGAGTCGCTGGACCACTACGTGCTTTGACCCATGGCTGTGGAAATGGCAAGAAACCAGCTGTGATCGACTGGTCCCCAGAGTGTCAGGAAGCCTTCAATCTATTGAAGAAGGCTTTGATAAAAGCACCTGTTTTGGCTTATGCCGACTTCTCTAAACCATTTAACCTGTACACAGATGCCAGTTTTGGTGGGTTGGGGGCAGTGCTGGCTCAAGTACAAGAAGGTAAAGAGCGAGTAATCGCCTATGGCAGTCGCAGCCTGCATCCCACTGAAAGGAATGACCAAAATTATAGCTCCTTTAAGTTGGAGCTATTGGCTCTGAAATGGGCAGTGACTGAAAAGTTCAAAGATTATCTGTATGGTGCTGACTTTACTGTCTTCACAGATAATAACCCACTGGTACACCTGGAGAGTGCTCGCCTTGGTGCAGTTGAACAAAGATGGGTTGCCCAGCTTGCCAACTTCAAGTTTACCATCAAGTATCGTCCTGGCACCCAAAATAAGAATGCAGATGCACTGTCAAGGCTGCATGACCGAGGGGATGATGACGTGCAGGTGAACCAGGTGGTCATTGAAGAGGAGACGTGGGTGGAACAACAGGCCCGGGACCCAGACTTGAGCAAGGTACGAGAGTGGAAAGAACAGGCCATACCAGGTTCACAGATGGGCGAAGTGTCACCCTCCGTAAGACTGCTGTTGAGGGAGTGGGATAAGATCGTAGTGAGAGATGGTGTTATTGGAAGGTTAACCACAGCAACCGATGTTAACCAAGAACTCTTCCAAGTAATTGTCCCTAAACAGGCCACTCGAAACATCTGGGACAAATACCACAAGGAGATGGGACATCCGAGCGTAGCTCGAACATTGGCCATTCTAAAACAACGCTGTTTCTGGCCGAGAATGACAGAGGAAGTGAAGGCCTGGACGGAAAGCTGCCCGCAGTGTGTGTGTTCCAAGACTGGACCGGATACAAGAGCACCACTGGTACCTATCCAGACATCCTATCCCTTTGAGGTCATTGGCATGGACTACCTCTCTTTGGGCTGCCCTGAGGACCGGTACCCATATATCCTGGTCATAACTGACCTGTTTTCTAAGTACGCAGTTGCAGTGCCCACCAAGGATCAAACAGCTAATACAACAGCTAGAGCCTTCTATGAACATTTTATAAGAAACTTTGGCTGGAGCGCATCCTAACTGATCGGGGGGGCTTCGTTTGAGTCATCACTACTGCAAGAGTTATGTAAACTGTATGGGTGTCAAAAGAACCGTACGACCGCGTACCACCCACAAGGAAATGGGGCCTGCGAAAGGTTTAATCAGACATTGATAGGGCTCCTGGGTTCATTAGCTGAGACTGGCCAAGCACAGTGGCCTGACCAGTTGCCGGCTCTCCTTCAGGCCTACAATAACACTGTACACAGCACGACGAAGATGACACCGCACTTTGTGGTGTTTGGAAGACACGCCAGGCTCCCTATCGACTGGGTTACGGGCTTGAACCATACTACAGATTCCTATACCCTGCAAGGTTGGGTCAGACAACACAAGAAAGCCCTTAACAATGCATACCAGTGTGTCCGGAATCACACTGAGCATCGACAAGAGCAAGACCAGGCACGTTATAATCGCCGGACCAGGTGGATCCCCTTACTTCCAGGTGAACGAGTGTTGGTCCGTAATTTCCGAAGGAGAGCCAAAGGCAAATTGACCCCAAAATGGAGTCAAGAACCTTTTCTGGTGGTGACGCAGTTGCGAAAGGGCCTCCCAGTCTATGTACTGCGGCCCGAGGGCAAGGAAGCCCCAACACGCACAGTGCATTATAATAACCTTCGACCATGTCCTCTAGGTGTGTTACAGGAAAATCCATCAGCACTAGAGCCAGGCCCCATTCCATGTAAAGAACCACCTCGGTTGCCGCCACCAACTTGTTGGCTTCCAGGTCTGGTTATAGGGACTCAACAATCAGTACCACCGACCATAGGTGCAGCACAAAATGAGCAGCCTGAGCCTCCATGTATCCCAGCAGTCCCCAGGGCTGAACAGGAGCACCCGAATCTACGGCGTTCCCAGTGAGTTAATTTAGGGCGCCCACCAGTCAGGTACCAGTAGTAGCAAGCGGTCGAGACGACCTGTGTTAAAGGAGGGGGGTAAATGTCGGGTGGCTTATCACATGTTTTTTTTTTTATTGAATATTTATGTGGGTTTCTGTGTTGCATGACTTTGTAGTGGATTCCTTGATTCTTTGCATGAACTTTTGCATGGACTGATTGGTGATGCATGACACCTGCTGATGAGCCGCACCTGAAGCACACAGGAGTCTATAAAGAGGAGAAAGTTTGACTGAGCGGGGCGCGAGGGGAAGCACAAGCAGGAGAGGGACGAACAGGTGCAGCACCACCAGACGAGCAGGTGCCGGGACTGACTCAGGGGAGGATCGCTGCGGCAGGAGCAGGCTTCGGACCGACAGCGGAGGAGCCCCCCCCCCCCCCCCCCCCCCCCCCCCCCGAAGGAACGCTCACCGGGTGAAGCAGCTCGGGGTGAAGTGGTGCCAGAACGGGTCGCCCTACGAGTCAGTCAGACGATCGAGCGCTGGCTCGCAGCAGAAGAGCAGCACCACCAGAGAGCGGCCAGGGACCAGCAGGAGAGCCGACTGGAGAAGAGAGGCGTGTGGTCGAAGCGAGGGGGGGCTGCGGAGGAGGACCAACCCCAGAGACCAGTTGTGATGGGCCTGGAATGGATGTGATGAATCGCCTCTAAAGCTAAGTTTAAAGGAACGTAACTGGTGTTGTGAGCACGAACGTGGCTACTGGCTGGCCTTGTTGAACTGCAGCTGAGTCTCCTTCTCCCCAATCCAGTGGCGTGCAGGAAGGGGCCCACTGCTGGAGCAGAAAAGCATTAATCAGGACCCCTTTCGTGGACTGCTGCTCACCCACTGTTTTAAATTGAAGGACTTCCTATTTTTTTCTTTACTATGCATGAACTGCCAAGATGGACTCTTAATGTGTTTTTATAGGCGTGTCTTTTTGTGATCGATTTTGCTCCTTTTACCTGGCCATTTTATGCTTTTGGGACTTTTAGAATTTTTTAGCTTTTTTCTCGTGGTAGTCACCACTGGTACATATTAAATATTTTTTTGGACACCAACATATTTTGCGTTCATCCTTTCTAACGGTGGAACTCGTGCTGGTATCCCAGAACCTTGCGCTGAAGGCGCGACAAATACTAATATCTCGTTTAAGGTCTAGGAATCTGTAAATCGTTCCTAGATTGAGCAGCAGGAGTTGTTCTTGTTGTCTATGTGAATCTGTCTTACAGGTCCATCATAGCTACTTTTGAATAGAGCAAAATGTTTTTTAGCAGATAAAAAAACAAGTGTACACACTTTAAGCTCTGCTAAATGTGGGTTAAAAAAAACATTTAGTGTCAAAAAAGATTGTTTCGTCTCTGCTTACAAATCCTACACACTGCTAAATATTTACCAAGAAAAAATATTTTCAGAGGAAAACAAAACAAAACAACAGAATTATTGTTTTAGAGCTGATTCTATTTGACAGCTAAATAATCACAAAAACACAAGTTTATTTTGTGCCTTTACTTTGAATGTTTTGTATGAGTGTATCATCTGTAGCACAAATCTGTAGTTTTTCTGGCCTCTTTAGCCATTAGAACACACGTGTCAAGCGCAAGGCCCGGGGGCCAAATGTGGCCCGCCATGTCATTTAATGTGGCCCGCGAGACTATAAAAGTTTTTAATTTCTTTAAATAAATTTCTTTTAGTTGATTACATGTTATTTATGTGTTGCTGCAGTTGTGATTATTCAATGTTTGCAGGTCCGTATGCAGACAAATTGTTGGCATCAAACCACCAGCTGGGTTGCAAGGCTGTGTGCAGCCTTTTTTTGTAAAATGTTACCCATGTAAAACACGTTCTTCCTAGCTCAGTTTTATGTTATTTTACTTTATTCACTTGGGACAGTTTGATCCTTCGGTAATAGCGTTATGTGGGTTTTAACAAGCGGACTGTCATGATATGACGTAAGTTCAGAGTGACCCAAACGCTGGAACCCGGAAGTATACTCGGACAGCGAGGTAAGTTTAAGATGGTTTAATTTGGTGGAAGGTGAGTAATGGCTTCTTTCCCGGAGGATGCGCGGCAGCTGGCTGCAGGAGTATTGCAGAGGGAATCCAGGAGCGAGGCATGGGAGACCAGAGGACAGCGACCAGGTGAGTACCAGAGGACATTTTTCCTGAGACAGAGCAAGAGGCACAATGAGTAACACGAAACTTGGCAACAGACAGGAACATGAGCTGGCCATACTATGCACCGTGGGGGGAACAACGAACTGGCGTTGAATGATGATCCAAGCGCTCCTTAAGAAGGCGGCAGCAATGATGAGGTAAGTGAAGGCAGCTGGTCGCGTCCAAAATAGAGCAGGCGGGGGAGGGGGAGAGTAGCTGCCAGAGGCACCATGACACGGACAAAATTGAAAAGGATTTATGCTAGAGTAACAAGCAAACATATGTTTTCTATGCAACTGTAATTGTCACTTTAAAAAGTTATAATAAATAAATAATTAGTTATTTAACATTAAGAAATAGTTACATTTATTTTCATTACATTTAGTTACATGTATAAGTTATATCTGGCCCTTTGAGGACAGCCACTATGCTAATGCGGCCCTCAGTGAAAATGACTCTGACACCCTTGCATTAGAATATCTTTTTCTTCATCCCTGTGTCAGTCCCCAGCCTGGATAAAATACAAGGTTGTGTCAGGAAGGGCATCTGGCATAAAATCTCTGCCAAACCACCTGAAGGGATATGCTGAAAGGTGAACAACAGTAGATAAACACAAAGCAAAAACAGTTAGCTTTTAGAATACTGTAAAGAGGAAATAATATGAAGAAACCTCACACTCTCACACACATACTAAAGTGTATTTTTCTCAAACTGATGGCATGAATTGTTGTAATTGGAGCAGTTGTCTGTGAAGTACTGCATTGACCCTGCTGTTACAGATTACAGGACTATCATAAATGCAGCTACGCAGCTGCTGCCATGGTGACATAATTCTTATTTTCAAAGCTTTCTCTAACATAAAAAGGGGCCATTTTCATTTAAAAAACACAAACATAAGTTGACTCTCTAAAACAATCAATTATTGTCAAAAGCTGCCTGAAATTGAATCCACTAGAGATTCCAGTGTGTCTGAGGGGCAAAACTAGCTCGGCTAAAAGGGCCAGCTCAAGCTAGCAAAAGGCTGACAAAATTTTTGTTGGTCCTCAGTGTTGTCAAGCTGAGCTTGTAATTCCAAAAGCTTTGCCTCCAAAACAGTAAAACAAACTGCACCACATGTACTTACAAATTCAACTATCTATTTATCAAAGCAGTCTGACAGGCAGAGAAGAAGAAAAGGAGCAAAATAACCAGAGAGCTAGCCATGCTGTGCTGGTAGCTATTAATGGCAATAAAGTAAAAATGTCGATAAAGAGAATCAAATGGTACCTAGAGAGAAAATATTTTTTTCAATAAACAATTGGATTCCGAAGTGTAGACAGTACAATGTGTTAAAAGTTAAGCCTTTTGCAGTATTTAGCCAAAAAAAACAAAAACAACTAGCATTTAACTCCACAGTTGTTAAAAAATACATGAGCGTCATCCCATTAGCTCAACCATTGCACCCACTATAGTTCAGTGGAATTGATGGCAGATGGACCAGTCTCTCCAAATTTTGTTGATTCTGAGTAAAACCCTTAAAGTGAAACACTTTCATAGCACTTGTTTCAGTTTCCTAGATGATAAAAAGTGACTAGGAGTGATGACGTGCTGACATTTTCCCCAAGAGTTTCTTTGTTCAAGTGTTGGCAGATGTGACGATCAATAGGTTTTATTTATACCAAACATGTCAGAGGTGTTGGTTCAAATGAGTGAGGCATCAACATCAAAAGGTAAATCATTTAGTTGTGTATTTCCACGAACACAATGGATTTTAATATTTGAATTAGCTCCCTTCATTTTTACACAATTCGGCATTCATTTACGAACTACCATACAAGTGTGCATGCATTTATGTATGAACTCATTTGATATTCAGTTCTCACTAAAGAAACATATTTCTTACAACTTATCTGACCTCATGTCAGTATATGTAGTCTATGTCATCATTCTGGATTAAAAAGCTCTCTAAAGTCATTCACTGGAGCCAGTGAGGATGTGTGTTTTTGTGTTTGTTTTTTTAAAGGTCTTTTATTTTTATTCATGGATACCTTTTGTGTTCAGGTTGCTGTTTGGCCTTCTCTGCCATGGCCAGGATCACACCAAGTTTAAGTTTTAATCTATTCAGCTGCCTCTGGAAGGATGTATGAACAATCTTCCATACATCCTTCCATCTTCTGCTCATCTGGGACCGGGTCGTGGGGGCAGCAGTCTAACCAAAGATGTCCAGACATCCCTCTCCTACTTTCCCCAGTTCCTCTGGGGGGACCCCAAGGCATTTCTAGGCTAGCAAGGGAGATATCCAGGTGGCATTTGGACCAAATGCCCAAGCCTACTCATCTGGATGTACAGTAGAGTAGCAACGCCTCAACATCCAGCTCTCCCTGGGTGATCTAGCTTTTAACTCTATCTCTAAGGGACCGCCCAGTCGCCCAACGGAGAAAGCTAATTTTGTCACGGTGACTGTCAGTTCTCCTCCCCTTCCCCTTCACCTGAAGATTGGAACTCATCTCCCTCATCTCCCTCAATGCCTTCATAAGGAGATCCAGCCCAGCATTCATCGCCAGTCCATTACCAACCTCGGTGCATTCTGACTCCCTTATCGTTCTGGCTAAGTCTATGCTCTGGCTTATACTTACCTTGCCTGTCTACTCACCTCCAGGTTCTGCATCCACAAGTGTCCACCTGGAAGATCTTCCTCTCGATCTGCCTCAGCCTCGCCTCACGTCTCGTCTCGGCTCATCCTCGTCTCGGCTCCCAAGACGGCCGGCAGTCAGTGGGTTCCTCTCTCTTGGCAAGTCTCGCCCCGCTCCAGCCGTGCCCCGTTTCCAGCTTCCAAGACTCCACGAGCAGCTGCTACGCTCCAAGCTAACGAACTTCTACAGCTTGAACTTTGTTTCCTGCCTTGGAGAATTAAAAGACTTGCACGCATCAAGGAATAGCATTGGGACCCCAAGCCGAATCTTTGTCCCAGATGGCATTGGCGCAGCAAGATCTCTTTCGCCGCCTGGATGGCATTTCTCAAGCCCTAATGGACTTAACAGGTCAAAACTCTGCTGGCGCCGCTACTTCCGCATCCATTCCTACACCCGGCAGCTTCATCACTCCGCTTCCAGTCCGGCTCCAGAAAACGTCCGCCTCCAACCTGAAATGTTCCACGGAGACGTTGGTGCATGTGCTGGTTTCCTCCTCCAAAGTCAATTGATATTCCAGCAGGCACCTCGTTATTACCAAGCTGACCACAGCAATATAACATTAATAGTAAACTCTCTAAGGAACAAGGCCTTACAGTGGGCTCAGGCTTTTCTCTCGGCTAACCCCATATACCATGTTTCTTTTGAGCAGTTTCTCAGAGAGTTCAGATTGGTGTTCGACCAACCCCGGAAGGAGGAGGAGGCGTCACGTCAACTACTAGGACTCAAACAACGCAACCGATCTGTAAGTGACCACCTGATTGATTTTTGCTGGCAGTGGAGGCTGGCTGGCCGGACATCGCCCTGAAAGGGATATTCTATCAATCCCTTAATGAATCTATCAAGGATCATTTATGCTCTCAACCTGCGGGTAAACCTTCTTCTCAGCTGGAGAAGAATTTTTTGTTTGTCCCTGTCAAGCTTTGCACTCTTCATGGGCGTTATGACTTCAAGGCCCTAGTAGACTCTGGCGCAGAACAGAGCTTTATTGGCTGTAGTCTGGTCTCCAAGCTGAATCTCCCCACAGAAATCCTGGAACATCCCTTAGAGGCTGCTGGTCTAGGGGTCAACCACTGTCCCGGATCACCCACCGCACCAAACCGGTTCAACTCATCACCTCTGGTAATCACCGGGAATACATACAGTTTTTCATCACTAAGACCCTTCAGACACCTTTCGTCTTGGGGTTTTCCTGGCTGCGCACTCATAATCCTCAGTTTGACTGGGTTAGCGGTAATATCATGACCTGGAGCTCGTTTTGTATGGCTAATTGTCTAAGATCCGCTGAACCCCGTATTAATCCCAGCTCCAGTCACGTTTCGGAAGAGATCGACCTCTTCCGTGTTTCTCCATGCTACCACGATCTCAAATCAGTTTTCAGTAACTCCAAGGCCGCTTTACTTCCCCCCCACAGACCCTATGATTGCGCGATAAATTTACTTAATGGCGCTCCTCTCCCTAAAAGTAGACTGTTTAATCTTTCTGGTCCGGAAAAACTTGCTATGGAAGAATACATTCAGGAGGCTCTTTCTTCTGGCCTTATTCGACCCTCATCTTCCCCTGTTGTGGCAGTTTTTTTCTTCGTAGAGAAGAAAGATAAGACCCTCCGTCCATGCATTGACTATCGCGAGCTGAACAAGATCACTGTAAAGGACAAATACTCGCTTCCTCTTATCAGTTCTGCTTTCGACACAGTTCAAGAAGCTCAGGTACCACTTAGTTTGCATTAAGGAGGGCGACGAGTGGAAGACTGCGTTTAACACCCCGTTGGGGTATTTTGAATACCTTGTTATGCCTTTCGGCCTCACCAACACCCCTGCAGTTTTCCAGCGCTTGTTTCATGACATACTCCGTGATTTCCTCAACCGCTTTGTCTTCGTCTACCTTGACGACATTCTTATTTACTCACCCGACATTTCCCAACATACGGTTCATGTACGTCTCGTCTTAGAATGGCTGCTCGAGAATCAACTCTATGTTAAGGCAGAAAAATGAGATTTTCATGCCTCTACCATCTCGTTTCTGGGGTATGTTTTTGAAGCGGGTAACATCAAACCAGATCCTGTTAAAATCGAGGCCGTTTCTAACTGTTAACCACCAGAGAATAGAAAGAAGCTCCAACAATTCTTAGGTTTTGCCAATTTCTATCGACGTTTCATCCGGAATTACAGCACCATAGCTTCACCCCTCACTCAACTAACATCAATCAAGAGGCCTTTTTCCTGGGGACCCGAAGCTCAGTCGGCATTCAATAGACTCAAGGAACTGTTCGTCTCCGCTCCCATCCTCATCCAACCAGACCCTACTAGTCAATTTGTCGTTGAGGTTGACGCTTCAGATACGGGGGTTAGAGCTGTCCTATCCCAGCGGGAAAAATCTTCTGGCAAGTTAAAACCATGCGCATTCTTCTCCCGCAAACAGAACTATGACGTTGGAAACCGGGAGTTGCTAGCTATAAAACTTGCATTAGAAGAATGGCATCACTGGCTGGAGGGGGCTCAACATCCGTTCATAGTTTGGACTGACCACAAGAACCTGGCTTATTTGCGGTCAGCAAAGAGACTCAATTCTCGACAAGCCCGCTGGTGTTTGTTTTTTGACAGATTCAATTTTACAATAACTTACAGACCAGGTAGCCGAAACATCAAGCCTGATGCTCTCTCCCGGATGCACAGTTCCAGTGATGACTCCGTCTCCTCCACCATCATACCATCCACATGCATTGTGGGGAGCCTCACTTGGGACGTCGAGTCAAGAGTGCTACAGGCCCAAGGTGAGGAGCCAGATCATCCCCCAGCACCTCCTAATACCTTGTATGTTCCCACGTGTCTCCTTTCAGAAGTCATCCCCTGGGGACACGCCTCCCGTATAGCCTGCCATGCTGGTGTCCATAGAACCATGAACCTCCTGCGTCAGCGTTTCTTCTGGCCTTCCCTGGAGAAAGATGTCAGGGAGTACATCGCAGCCTGCACTATCTGCACACGCTCGAAGACCTCCAACTCTCCTCCTGCTGGGCTCCTTCAGCCGCTTCCGGTACCCGGACACCCTTGGTCTCATATCTCAATAGATTTCGTCACCGGACTACCCCCTCTCAGGGTAACACAGTCTTTCTAACCGTTATTGATCGTTTCTCCAAGGCCCCCCAGTTCATTCCTCTCACTCAGCTGCCCACTGCCACTGAAATGGCTGGGATCCTGGTCCAGAAGGTCTTCTGTCATCATAGCATTCCTAAGGACATTGTCTCCGACCGTGGACCCCAATTCGTCAGGTGTGGAAGGCTTTCTGCTCTGCGTTAGGGGGCATGGTCAGCCTGACGTCGGGCTTTCACCCTCAGTCCAATGGTCAGGCAGAGAGGGCTAACCAGGAGCTTGAGGCCGCTCTTCGTTGCCTAGCTGCCCAGAATCCCACCCATTGGTCCAAGTTCTTGGTCTGGATTGAATACTCCCACAATAACCACCCGTCGTCTGCCACAGGGGTATCTCCATCCGGGGCCTCACTTGGATGCTCACCCCCTCTATTCCCCTCACAGGAGCTCGACCTTCCAATTCCCTCAGTTCAGCGCTTCTTCCCGCAAACTGACACCCCACTTCATTGGACCCTACACCATTGAACGCATCATCAATCCCACCTGTGTCCATCTACGGCTTCCGGCTGCTCTCAAGGTTCACCCATCATTTCACATATCTCAGATTAAACCTGTGCAGGAGAGCCCTCTTTGCCCGCCATCCGCTTCCCCTCCACCCGCCCGTATCATCGACAGCGCCCCGGCTTACACCGTTAGCCGTGTATTGGACATCCGACGTCGGGGGAGGGGTTTTCAGTACCTGGTGGATTGGGTGGGATACAGTTCAGAGGAGCGGTCGTGGATCTCCCGTTCCCTCACACTGGACCGTTCCCTCCTTGACGATTTCTTCCGTGCTCACCCGGATCGTCGGACTGGACCGCCCGGTGGCGGTCGTTGAGGGGGGGGGGGGGGGGGGGGGGGGTACTGTCACGGTGCTTGTCAGTTTTCCTCCCCCTCCCCTTCACCTGAAGATTGGAACCAGCTGTGGACACTCAACTCATCTCCCTCACCGCCTTCATAAGGAGATCCAGCCCAGCATTCATCGCCAGTCGGTTACCGACCTCGATGCATTCTGACTCCCTTATCGTTCTGGCTAAATCTATGCTCTGGCTTATACTTACCTCGCCTATCTTCTCACCTCCAGGTTCTGCATCCACGAGTGTCCACCTGGCAGATCTTCCTCTCGATCCGCCTCAGCCTCGCCTCGCTTCATCCTCATCTCGGCTCCCAAGACGGCCGGCAGTCAGTGGGTTCCTCTCTCTCGGCAAGTCTCGCCCCGCTCCAGCCGCACCCCGTTTCCAGCTAGGCTTCCAAGACTCCACGAACAGCTGCTACGCTCCAAGCTAACGAACTTCTACAGCTTGAACTTTGTTTCCTGCCTTGGAGAATTAAAAGACTCTCTATTGCACACTGCTCGTCCGAGCTTTCTCCGGGTTTCAGCATCTGGGTCTGTCACGTCGTACTCACCATGACACATTTCAGCCCCTTATACTTGAGACCTCTGTCTTTCGGTTATGACCCAGAGCTAATGACCGTAGCTGAGTATTGGAACAAAGATTGATCGGTAAATTGAGAACTTCGCTTTCTGGCTCAGCTCTCTCTTCACCACAACGCCTACACGTCTTTCACATATGATATCAGCACCAAGATATAGGGGTGTTTCTATCTTCCATCTTTGCATATGGAGAGTTTCAAAGTGATGTAGTGGTCAATTACTGTCTCGCTTTGTTGAAGGCAAAATGAAAGCCTTAGTCATAACTTACATTGTAGGTAGATACGGGCTGTCTGCGAGCAACAAAGGGGCAACTTGTGTGGGCCTTGCAGGTGGCCCAGATGAAATACCAAGGTCATGGAGTGCTAGGTAAGCCCATAGTGCAGAAATGTTCATATACGTTTTTTTCTACAGGCATGCTGCATGCGACAGGTTGTTGAGAACTCTTAAACAACATGCAAGGGAAAGTAAGGGTGAAATAGGAGAATAACAGGTGTGTCATACAAATTTTTCTATTCTTCATTTCCCCCAAAACCTGGACTGGAGGAGGAGCCTGTTAGTGCCGTTAATGTGACAAGTGTGCATTTCTTGCGTGTAGCCTGACTGTTGGAAATGAGGATATTTATTAGACAATCAGAGGGTAGTTCAGATGGTTCTTCAATTTCATTGTCCAATGGATAGTGACAATAAAGGCATATCTATCTATCTAGTTTGTGTGGGCATCTTATGTGTTACTTGTACACCACATGAGTGCAGCATTTGCGTGGGGTCAGTAAGGGCCCATTACTTGCACCTTAAGTGTTGCTGAAGTACCACACAAATGTATGACTTACATGTCAAGGATCACCCCCTAAGACATAAGTGTGTGCAACTTACATTTGCCTCACAGATACTTCACGATTCCCATTACCACACGTGCGTCATATGTTGTGTTTATTTTTCATGATGTCCCCTTGAGGTCGCCGGATGAGCCTCAAGGAAACTGCAAGACTCGTCTGCCCTCCCCTCTACGACCCAAAACCTCACAGGTCCTGTATGGGTAAACTCCCCATACAGGTACTGGACATGGGACTAATGCTTTAGCTTTCTCCCTAGGACTGCTTTCCAGATGCTTGTCCAATTGAACTATCAAAATATGTTTGACTGGTCAGTATTTTCTTTTGCTACATATTACATGCTTGTCATATAACCTTATTTCTGCCTGGTGTCACGATCTGTACTCTCATTGGATGTCCGGCTCAATAAACTGGTGGTTCGGGACCAGCTCTTCTGCACACCCATCCTGTTCTCAAACAGCCAAAGTAAGAGGTCATTCACTAGAGCTTTCTTTCCACCGAGTTCCTGTGTGGTGTCTTTATTTCAACTTCTGACAAATGAAATGTTTCCCCGTTGTTTTTCTGCCATTTTAAACACTCAGTTTTAGAACAGTCTGGCACCAAAAAATGATAAATGTTCAGGATTTCTGTGAAGTAGCTAGTTAACAGTCACACAGAGGCAAGACAGATGGTTAGTTATAAGACAAACATCATTTAGGGTAATAGAATAAAGCCAAAATATCTTAACCATACCATGAATTACACAAATGTTTAAAAGTCTAAATCAATAAATTGGCTCTTGATAGTTTTTAGCAACTGCAGTCATGTCTGCATGTAAAACTCAGACTTTTCATTGGCGAGACAATAAAGGTTTTGCGACTGATTTTAAACTTTTGCGGGTTAGGATTGGCTCCAGAACTGCCGAGCATAAAGTCTGGATAAAAAATTTCTGATTTTCATTTGTATACTGTTCAGCTGTGAAGCAATCTGCTTTATTCCACCGAGGACTTTATTTATTTATTCAGCAATTTAGACCAAGATTTCATCAATTTATTCTCCCGTGTTTTTGCATGACACAATGAGCTGTTCTCTCTAAGATTATTGACTAAATTGTGCAAAACAAAATAGAATTTGAATACTCCTTGTAAATGTTCATATATTTCTGTTACTCATGATTATACACTGTTAAAAAGCTTTATGTTAACTTCCTGTGGGGTTAATACGTTGTTATGAAGTATAACCCTTTAATCCTTTAGTCATGATCCACCTCAGTCTGGCTTTGATCTGTTTGACTCTGAGGGTTAATGGACTCTTGGGTACCCCAGTGTATGTGCTGCTGATGCCATGCAATAGCAGGTGGAGCTAATTAGTTTAATAAGAAACCGGCTGATCAGTGATTAACTTCTTACAAGGTCACAAAAAAGAGTTTTTGATGAGCTTGGTTAGATTTTATAAAGCCTTGGGTGAATTGAGCTCTAAAATGGGCGGCCGTTGTCATGGCGGTCGACCCATGATCATAAGATTGCAGGTTCGATTCCCGCCTTGCACGCCCATGTGTCGAAGTGTCCTTGGGCAAGACACTGAACCCCACCTTGCCTCTGGTGGGAGGTTGGCGCCAGTGTTCGGCAGCGGCGCTGCCGCCAGTGTGTGAATGTGTGTGTGAATGTGTGTGTGCATGGGTGAATGTGACTGTAAAGCGCTTTGGGCCTTTGTAAGAAGGTAGAAAACGCTATATAAGTATATACCATTTAAAATGTTGTGATATTGAATTGAAAACACGTTTGTCACATCAGAGTAAAGTGTTTTATAGGCTTTAATGTGCTTCAAATAGACATTTATGTGCTTTAGTATACAGAGCTGGTTGAAAATTTTAGCAATGGATAGCTCAAAATGCTCTAAAAGTAATTCCTGAACCACAAAATGGTAAACTTCCATTAAACTGAAGAATTGTGTACAATTCAGAAATTCCATTACCAATTTAAAACTGCGTGAAAGAAGTTGATAAAGCTTCAAAAGTCATTCCAACTTTTCTAGATTATTTACAGTGTTGTATAAAAGCACTGCTGAAAAACACACACAAAAAAAACAACAAGAAAAAGGCAACTAACAATGGTACATTTTCTTTTACCAACAAAAGATGCTGAGAAACTTTGAGAAACTCGGACAGGAAGAGGTTTGGAGGACCCAAAGTCAAGGCTGAGGATGTTTTGAGAGCTGGATGATAGGAGAAGAGTTTCAAGAACAGATTAATTGTGTTCAGCCAGTCTCAGTTTTTACTGAACATATTTAGCTACAAAGCTTTCAGGATGAGTTGCAGCACGAAAGTCGTTGCAAAAACATCTGAATGAGAAAAAGATTCTCGTCAGGGGCAGGGAACACCTTGAAGGAGGTTTTACAGAGCATGGAATCAAAATTAGAAATCTTTGCCTCATACAAAATGTTGGTACACAGGTAAAAGATGGCTCCACATGTGACATCAACTGTCAAACATTGGGGAGGAAGTGTGATGCTATGGGGCTGTTGGGTTAGTGACTTTTAATGAGTCAGAGGCATTTGATCCAACATGGCAACTGCAGCAAAATTCAGCATCATGTAATTCTCTTTAAAATGTGCCTTATTGATCAGTGACAGTTCCTATAAAGTCATAGACTCACTAAAGATGTGTCTTCTTCTTTTTCTACTGTTTACTAGCGCATGTCCACCTCCTTCAGTTGGAAGAAGCTCGGTGTGAAATTTCGAAGTGGTGTGAATTTCACATTGCTGCTGTCTTTTCCTTTCACAGTTCCACTCCAACATAAAAAAAAGTCTTGGTGTCATATAATTCCTGCAGTGTTCAAACCAGAATCATTGATGTCTTCTCCTTGATCAATTTTCAAACGGTGTGTACTTCCGTGAGTTAAAGGGGACACCATGCATATATCACTACCAAATTTGAGTCGCCTATTTGTCAACGTTCGACCTAGTTTAACTGGCAATGGGCGATGAATGGCCACGCATTTTGAAGCGACCTACATTTGTCAAATATTTCCAAGAACTTTTGGAGAGACTTAGGAATAATTTTATAAGGAACATTTCTTTTTTTTTTTTTTTTTTGTAGAGATAATGCTGCAAATGTGTTTAAATATTTAAAGCACAATTTGTTTGTAAATTGACTCCAGGACTTTGCTTGCAACTCAATCGGCTTATCTGTGATAATATTTGATATTGTGTACAACAGAACATGACACTGAATATAAAAAAAAAGAAAACCGGAGACACTTGAATGTTCTAAAACTCTTAACAAGTATTTTACATTTCCACAAATGTAGAATTCTATCTCTCTATCACTAAACCTTATCTGTTTACAAAATGTTAACATTTTTGCTTTTCTTGTTGCAGATGGACTTTAATAGTTTGCACTGCAGAAACGTTTACTCATAAAAACATAAGGGATCTTTGACTCTTTTTGTTACATAGTGAATTCAAGGCCAAATAAAAATAAAAGGTGAGACTAACTGGTTTTACAGAAAAAAACAAATATTGTTTTTATTCATGTGTATATATATATATATATATATATATATATATATATATATATATATATATATATATATATATATATATATATATATATAATATATATATATTTAGTTAATTTTTTCCCCACAAGTCTTACAGTTGGACTAGGTCCTCCATTAAACGTCCTACAGAAAGATCGCACCACTGAAACCAGTTCATTTCATGGGTTTCTGCTCGTTAGTGCAGTGGAGTGACTGTTTTTTTCAAAACCATTGCTGTGAGTGGTGTCACCCACAGTTCTGTGATCACAGCCTTGTTGAAACATGACCACAGCTTCTCCCTGATGCCAATTGTGCTCCTCTAAGACATCCATCCAGGCAAAATAAGCCAGATTAGAAGAAGGCCTTATCCAGACTGTATGAATCCCCTAAACTTTGTGGTGATCCTGCTTGTTCTCAGAGGACTGATATATGAGAGGGGGGCACTGCTGTAGGTGACAACACAGATGAACCCATTCTAGTGTCTTGTTTTGTTTTTATTCTTTCTTTCAATGAGAGCGATTCAAACTGTTTGCTTATAATACACATTTTGAAAGTGTTGCAGCACAGCTCAAATCACCTCGCTCTTTTCCTCTTTCTATCCAGTCGAATGATCTAAGGACATCTGGCGTTTGCCTTTTGTGGGGGTGTACTCTGTGGATCTGTGACTGGCTTTTCTTTCATGGCTTTGTGGCATTTTCACAAGTTCAGGCTGTGTATCTGTTTCCAGTTATTCATGTCATGACCAGGTTTCAGCAATAGCAATAACTACAGCCACTCTCTACTTGTTCAACATGCATGAACTTGTGATAAAAATTCTCCTGTCATCTTTTCGCTTTCTAATACTGAATTAAGGTTTGGCCACATTCAGTTATTTGGTTTTTAAACCTTGTATAACCAGTGGTACAGTGACGTGCAGTCAGGAGAGGCAGGTGAGGCACAGCCTCACCTGTCATTATGGGAAGAAAAGAGAACAAATAAATTCAATTATTATATTTAATCAGTAAGTTGTGCTTTGCGGTCATTTTCCATTTAAATGTACCATTTTTGGGTGTTTTTTCTTTTCAAAATCGCTGAATTTCCGCATTTGCCGTTCAGATACTAAGTGACGTGCGATGAGGCACCAGCCCGCTGAGCCTCACCTTGGATTGCGCAATACCTATGCAGTCAGACGGTACTGCTGTCTCTCTGTATGTCGGTTCAATCACTTGTACTATATGAGCTGAGTTTAAATAATTTAGCAGATGTATATGATGCACAGTGCTTGTTTTTATAAATAACTGTATGTGAGGGACGTGTTTCTTGTGCTGAGCGCTAAACGACGGCGAAAAAGCCGCTGGGTGAGGCCAGCAGTTCTCGTGCCTCATGTTGCAGTTCTCGTGCCTCATGTTAGGGGGCGCCGGTGAGCCCTGAGATTATGACGCTAAAAAATACTAGAAGAAGTGATAGGAAGCGGCAACTCATTTTCTTCAGAAGGAGCGGCGTATGGACTTTATTTACAACTAAAGGTAAGACGATAATAACGTTTGTGCTTTTTTCTATGCTGCAGTTTGTATATGAAAAAAAACATGTTGAAATTATATTTTAAACAAAACGTTAACTGTTGTCAATCAAATGGTGAATAAGCTACTCAGTTATTTATACTCATGGTTCATATGTTTGTAAATCTGACTGATGACGTCAGTGCCTCACCAGCCATTAACCTCACCGCACGTCACTGCAGTGGTATCATATTTCACACACATTTCGGAGATCCCTGTCTCATTAGCATGATCCAACATTTTCTCAAAATTCCATTGGATATAATTTGGTCCATGTCTTCTGCCTTGCAGTTCATTGACCTTCCACTAGAGGCAGCAGAAAGGCTTTTCTTGCTCATTTCAAAATGGCTATCTCCACAAAAACTCAAGAAGACTTTTGGCGGGAAAAGTTCAACTAATTCTCAAAACTTTATAGTTAAAATAACTAAGCTAATGTTTTTTTAATGACCACTTGCTGTATTAAAAGAAAACCAAATTTGCTGATGATCAATTTATTACAATACAGTTAAACTATGTTAAAAATGTTCTGGATCAAATGTAAGACAGTGGGTGAATTACGTTTTTTCCCCCCTTTATATCTTAAACTAAAATTTTGGTGAGGAAAAACTTACCAAATCACCTCACAGATCATAATAATACTATCTATAGCTCATAATTATTTTTTTTTTGTGTGTAGATTTAATCAAAAGTTTTATAAAACACCTTGACTCCAAAACAAAATTACGTTTTTTGTCAATTCTTTGATAAAGTGGCCTTTACAGAATTAAGTCTACTTTTAACAATTTTATTAATTCTAAGTTTCAATATTTCCGGATGAAAAGGCACACATATGAATCGGTTGAAGGCATGACAGTCATTGTGTCCTTGGGCGAGGCATAGAACTCCACATTCTTTCCAATCAAAGACAGTATACGCTGCTTTAAAACCATCTGAAAAATCCTATTTTGAAATGTTTTTACTTATTCTGTGTGTGCCACACACAATGCTGCAAAGGCAAGACCTCCCTTCCCATCTTTTTGTCTGAGCTGTTCTTTTGTTTATTTTAGGGAAACGTTGTCCTCTTTAAATTTGTCCTCTTTAATGGTCTTAAGTGTGAATAAAGCTCTGCAAATTAAACATTCAAAGAGATAAAGGTCAACAGGATTCATGCTCAAAGCACATGACGATAAACCATTCAATTCCCTCCATTAAAATGGTTGCATCTTTGTTTTCTAACAAAAATAAAAACATTAATAAAGAAAACAGCAGCTACAAACTATAGAGATGAATTTTTATAATTGTTTAATTTGTTTGAAGCCTGTGCCTAAATGTATAATAATTAAATTTAAGCTCACGAAACGTGAGTCATATTTAGAAAATTGACAATGAATATAGGCAAACAAGACTTTATAGGGTATAAATAAATATGTATATATATATATATACTAAGTCATGCATGCGGTTAGATAGGATGTAAAGGCTGTGTCAGAAACCCACTAATTACATTTTGCGCAATTTCCACATAAAACATTGTAGTTTTTCGTGATACAGGCATGATACAATTAGTTCATGTGTTTATTGCGTTTGTCGACGTGAATTTGATTACAGAATTTTTGGTTTTGTTGAGAAATACGCAGTTAATGCGTATTTTGCATGGTTTATACCAGTGTTTTTCAACATTTTTTGAGCCAAAGCACACTTTATCCTTGACAACAATCCCGCGGCACACCAGCATCCAAAAAAGGAGAAACTCTATAGTCTGTATTGATGTACAGTCCCTCCACAAGTTCACGAGCATTTTGTGATAATTGTGGCAGAAAAAGCAGGAAGTTGCAGCTATTTTTTCTAAAAGTTGTAATAAAAGTTAAGTTAGTTTTCTGTAATAATTTTCAACTAAATTATTTGACATTTTACCCTGGTAATTGTTTTTTCCTTGAGTTTATTAACATGCAATTTTATGTAACCTCACAAAAAAACAAATATATTCTTTCTAAATAATGATTTTTTTTTCACAAATTTTTTTTAAATGTTGGTGCAAAGGCAACTGTAATTTTTTAACAATTATATGATCTCAATATGTTTGATCAATTTTACACAAAAAAACTAATATTAAATGTATGTTTTTGTAGCTACACAAAAAGTAAAAATGTTGAAATTTTATTCGTTTTTCTTTTGTCTTAATCAAAGATGAAGTCTTTGAAAACTTTAACAAAAATGTTTTATTTCTTTTTAGATGATTGAATTTTATCAATTTAGTTTAATTGTGTCTGTTGTGTCTTTAATCCTTTTTCTTAAATGTTGTTAGTGCTGCTACTTAAGTTTAACTTTGAATTTTTCAAAAGTGACTGAAGTCTGAAAGCAAATTCCTCCTTCAATCCAGACATTTTTGGAAAAGTTGTTCAGTTAGAACAGGGATGTCAAACTCATTTTCACCGAGGGCCACATCAGCATAGCGCCTATCCTCAAAGGGCCAGATATAACTTATACATGTAACTAAATGTAATGAAAAAAAAAACATGTTTGCTTGTACCTCTAGCATAAATTCTTTTACATTTGATTCTGTCAGGTTAGGTTATATGGTCAGTGTTTTAGTCCTAATGTATAGTTGCCCAATTCCATATTTCAAGTCCAATTCCCCCTAGATATGAATAAATACACACCAATTTTAATTTTTATTTTAAGAATTTGAAAACTTTTATGCTCTCGCGGGCCACATAAAATTACATGAAGGGCCACATTTGGCCCCCGGGCCTTGAGTTTGACACATGTGAGTTAGAAAGATGACTTGGACCAAACTCTGGGATGTTTGGCTGTTAATAAACACAAACCTTGAAGGAGAACTAAACTGTTGACCTCTGATTTCATCAAGAAGAATTCAAAACTGTTCGATGTGTGTTTTTTGTGGTTTAAGACGTTTAACAATGAAGACGCATTGTAGCGCAGAGATGCTGTCACTTTAACACAATGCATCATGGGAGATGTAGTGCAAAAACTGCCGCCGATCGCAGACAGGCTCACTTCTCTGAGAGACTTTATGAGCCGAGTTGGAAAAAGGAAGAGAAGACTTTAACCACTTCTGATTGGTCAGACTGCTGACGTATGATCAAGCCTCCAAGAATGATTGGCGGTGTTACGAGGAATGGTTAAGGAAAGCACCCAGGCGCAGAAAAGGAGAGTAGGCAGGAGGTTGCAGGGGAATGAGGGCTTTAATAAACAAAACTACAAAAACAAAACCACTGCATACGGCAGGCTAGAGACTCGAAACACTCAAAACACTAAACCAGGGAACAGCACAATATGGACCAGCACAGGAGGAAGGGAATGACAAGACTTAAATACATACAGACAAACGAGACACAGGTGGAAACACTCAGGAAGGATGGGGACCAAAGTAAAACTCCAAACTACAACA
Organism: Oryzias latipes; assembly: GCF_053564925.1. Taxonomy (NCBI): domain Eukaryota; kingdom Metazoa; phylum Chordata; class Actinopteri; order Beloniformes; family Adrianichthyidae; genus Oryzias; species Oryzias latipes. The sequence continues at coordinate 9,618,665 of NC_136245.1, forward strand.
AACCAGGAAACACTACAAAATAAAACAGGAAGTTATACTCAAAACATAACAGAACAAAAAACAACTGGAACACAAAAGCAGAAAAACCTAAAACCGTGACAGGCGGAGACAGTTAAAGTGGCGGGACTTTTCCGAAAACAGAGCTGAAGCTGCGGCTAAATCCCGGTACCGTCATTCTTATCAAAGTGTCCCTCAATAGAATCAAATAAACACAAAGAAAAAAGTATTTTACAATCTTTCATATTCCTAACTACTCAATGTTTTATCAGGGCCTGTTTGGATTAACAAATAGCTGATATCCTGGAGATGGTTAATGTTTTTAGATCAGGGAAAATGGGTAATTTCCAACAGTACACCTGACCATCTCTCACAGCACACTAGTTGAAAAACACTGGTTTATAGGCAATTATTACGTAAATCTTATGCAAACGTGGCTGTCCACTATCATTCCACTTAAGTCCAAGTCTGTCTGACAGACTTTTCACGCATGTACCATCGAAGTATGACTTTTATATCGCATACATGGGGCATATATCATTTTAAGGATTAATCTGTGTTTTTATGTTGATTTACGTGTTCTTTGCCTGGTTTATTCGTACTTTTTCCATGGTTCATTCTTGATACATCTGTGAAAATTCAGGTAAAGACCACAACCTTTCTCACTTTTTCCACGTACATTCACGTAATCTTTATCTGCACAAAATGTTCACAAAATGTATAAAGTGTCTGTGTTACATTGCCTTAAGAAGGGTTTCTTTTGTGACTTCTCAACACACAAAGAATGTCTTTTACTTTTGTATTTTCTCTTGAGTGAATTCTTGATTAGCATCTCGTGAAAGTGAAATGTCTGTGGTACACAGGAGTTTTTCACCATCACCTGTTGATTCATATATGAGATCAGGCTGGTTAGTTGAAGAGTAAGATCTGAGAGGAACATGGAAATGACAAAGGCAGAGCGGCAGATTATTTATTTACATATGATTTGCTTCTAATAATGACAAAACCCCAAAACAGCATTTACAGCTTATTCATCTGAATGTTTGTATAATGGGAAAAAAAATTAAAAAACAGGTTATATTTTGAACATTGTCAGAGGATAACTCCACAAAATACTTACTAATCCGACATTTAGTGTTGTCCCCTCATTTTTCGAAAAAAAAAAAAAAAGGCTTAAGTGTAAAAAGTTTTTAAAAACTGTCACAGGTTAACTTTGAAACTTCTTCAAAACCCACACTGATGAAAATGTGTTCTTTTTTTTCCATGTTCTTGTGGTATTTTTCTAATAAGAGAGGCATATAAAAAAAATTAAGATTAAAATTGCATTCCTGAGTATTGTTTTATTCAAATCTACTTTAAAACAAGAGATAAAAAAAAAAAAACACAGTTTCAAAAAGAGTGTCTCCGTATTTTTGGGTCAAACACGCGTCCTCAGAATCATCCGGAGCTGCACAGGAAGAGAAATGGGAGAATCGAGGGGGGGTACTGTCCATAAGCGGGTGGGACGGCTGCTGAGAGACACTGTGTGTTGCTGCAAAAGAGTATTTATTGATCTGAGGATTAGGATGGCAGCAGGCGGGGAAGCAGGAGAGACGACAGAAGGGGTGTAGGGAGATGATTAGACTTCCACTAAGCCAACTGGGGGAATGGGACCATAGCCAAAAAGACATGACAAAAAGCAAAGAGAGACAATGAAATGGATGCAGAAATGTAAGAGATGTAAAGAAAAAACTAAGCCTGTTGAAAGAAAAAATCATTTAGCGAGAGAAGCATGCAGAGGACCCTGAAAAATGGAAAACAATACCAAGGTAACAGGAGAAAGAACAAGGCCAAATGCAAAACTCAGATCAAGAGGTTCTCTTTTTTCAGTCTTATGTTTCCAAAAACCTGACTCCACCGCCAGCACTGACACACTCTTCTCTAAGACAAAATGTCCTCCAGATATGTATGATCTGCTTAAAAGCTGAGGACAAGTTGTGTCCTGGTTTTTTAGGGTTTACCAGCTCAGCTCGATGTATTTGTGAGGACCGTAAATCCTTCCATCTGTCACTTTGTCAGTAGGGGGTAAACGGAAAGGATAGTTAGTCTGGAGAATTAATGTTCTTATGTATGTTGGGCGACAGTGGCTCAGGTGGTTGAGCAGGTCGTCCAATGACCGAAGGGTTGGCGGTTCGATCCCCGCTCCCACCAGCCAAGTGTTGTTGTGTCCTTGGGCAAGACATTTCACCCTCCTTGCCTCCAGTGTGGCTCCACTGGTGTGTGAATGAGCATGAATGATCCCGGTGATGGTCAGAGGGGCCGTAGGCGCGAAATGGCAGCCACGCCTCTGTCAGTCTGCCCCAGGGCAGCTGTGGCTACAACCATAGCTTACCGTCACCAAGTATGAATGAGGAGTGAATGAATAATGGACACAATGTAAGCGCTTTGAGTGTCTTGAAAAGCGCAGATAAATCCAATCCATTATTATTATTATTATTATTAAAAAGAAACTACAGGGAAAATGACAGCAAGAAGTTTGACCACAAGCGAATGTCAAGGTTTATAAACTGGGATCACATCTGAAAGACAGACTCTATTGAGTTTTTTAACATTAGATTGATCCAACTGAATTGTCTTTTAAAAAAAAACTAAATGCAGTTCAGGTTTAACTAGAAGTGCAATAAGCAGGAGGTGCAGGACATGGTATGAATACTAAGTGTACCTATGAAGATATGAAGATATGTGCAGGAGATACTATATATAATGTTCATACAGGGATATACTAAGTACTTAATGTGCAGTTTGTGATCGGAATAAAAAATTTGCAGATAATACACATGTGGCTATTGACTATACTCAGAAAATTACAGTTAAACCAATCATTCATCCATTTTCAGAACCCGCTGAGGGTTACAGGGTTGCTGGAGCCAACCCAGCTACTGTTGGGTAAAGTATACCCTGAACAGGTCTCTAGTCTGTTACAGGGACACACACACAACCACATGCACATATAGGGGACACTTAAGAGTGAGCAAATTAACCCTTTAACACCTGAGATGTTGCCTACTTATGCACACGCTGTGTTTCAATCATGTACACGCACAACGTGAATCAGCTGATTCTGAAGCTACAGTCACTCTGGGCATATGACGCTGGAATTAGCTCATGGTGTTCACACCGGACAAGCAGGGAGAGGCTTCTTCCTGTTATCTTTCTACTGTTTACTAGCGCGTGTAGTGGACTGTGAACCAGTGCAAATCTTGTTCCAGGCTTTTGTTTTTTTTCACATCTCTATTCCAATGTTAAAACCTTGGTGTCATATAGACTGGCCGAGCATGATCCACGATCAATTTTTAGATGTATGGTACTTCCGTACATCCATACATCACTATCAAATCAGTCCCTGATTGGTCAAAGTTTTACCTGGTTTAACTTTCAATATTCATTCGTTTCATACATAGAGCCTGAAAACGGTCTTTAAAATGTGCATAGCTAAGAGTGAACGCGATAATTATGATCATGGAAGCCCGAAAGTACATTTATCAGCGTTTACATAGACTTTTTAATGAAAGTGAATGCTTAAATGTGGGTTGCTTAGGGCGGTGTGAATGTAGCTTCACACAAAGAAAAACAGTTTTTAATAGTTGTTACATTTCAGGCTGCTTCAAAAGCTGCTTACTTGAATTGAATTACCGTAATTGGCGGACTATAAGCCGCTATTTTTTTCCTGTGCTTACAGCCGTGCGGCTTATTCATTGACGCGGCTAATTTATGGATTTTATTGGCGGCCGCCGCATATGTATTTTCGGACACAGTGAATGGTTTGTATCCTCTAAGACCAAACACTAGTCATTTATTTTTCAACACACCTCTACGCAGCCAAACAGCATGGACATCACTTCAGGTTTTAGACACTTCAGTCATGGTTCAACAAAACGAAACACGCATGCCCAGCCGCATCCCAGAATCCTTTGGTGCCATTAGACCCAACGTGCACGTGATCGCCGCTACAATATGATGAAGCTTTCAAGTTAAAAGCAATCGTTAAAAGCAGCGTGAAAAAATCCACCATCACCAACGGGTTTGGAAAAGCCGGTCAGCTGCGTGACGGAGAGAACAGCGCATGGAGTGCATTTACCTCTGAGTCACAGTGACTCGGCTGGCTGCACGTAAATATGTGGGAATAATGTCAGCCTTTATTTTGTCGGGACACGACTGGAAACACAAATTGACGTGGTCGTTTTAACGGTTATTAAGGACTGAGCGGAGTTTTGCATTGAAACGCTCACAGCCTCCGTGTGAGCTGGAGACTGCGTGTCGTGTGAGCTGCAGGGGCCGATGGCAGTCTGAAGGCTCCCACACGTAACAACACATCCGCCACTCATACACAAAACGTACAGTATTAAGTCCGATTGCTCTGCACAGAGTAGACACGATTTGCTCCGTTCACCGGCGCAATGGGGACGAAATGCTCCTTCTTGAAGCCGCCCTGGCCAGAGCTGTCGGAGTAGATAGGAAGGGGAGACAAGGAGCCCGCGGGAGCGCGGAGCGCAGAGGCGTCGAGCCATTCTGCAGGCTGCAGCCAGGGTTTACTCGAGGCGTCCGCGGAACAACAGTGTTTGTTGTGGAAGGAAACTTCTGACCCACGCGTCGCGAGGAGGGGCGCGTATCACGCTGAGGCGCGCGCTTTTCAGTCGTCGCTGCTTTATTGTACTAGCGTGTTTTTAACCAGCCCTGTTACTCCCATAACGCTGCCGCGACACAAGGGGAAGGAGAGCTTTACCCGTTCACCCCTCCGTGCACGGCTGATACTTGCTCATCCTTAAACACGTACAACAGAATGGCGAGCCGGGCGTTGGCCCCGCCTTTAGCCCCTAAGACTCATGGGAAATGTGGAATCGCGGATGTAAATTTCCTCATCATAACTGAGGGATGTAATGTTGACTATATGGTTACTGTTTGTAATTTTATGTATGATACCTAGATTGTCAAAAGTTAAAAAAAAAAAAAAAAAAAAAAAACATAACTGAGGAACTTGTGAACAGAATAGAGGTCCATGCTGTTTGACAGATGCAGATATACTCAAATACATGAGCCTGAGGCAGAACTGACTCCACCCACTGTGTGCTAATGAATCACACCTGCTCTGTGAGTCAGGACGTGATCCGTCAGGATGACAATGTTGCCTAATACATGCGGCTTGTACTCTGACGCGGCTTGTGTATGTATAAAATTAGTTAAACACGTGAAAATAGGTGGGTGCGGCTAGTAATCGGGTGCGCTTTGTAGTCCGGAATTTACGGTAATTGCATAAATGGTTGAAAAGTTACAGTTGTTTAAAATATTGTCAACACTGGAGTTAAATCTATGAAACTGTTTGTGAACTGTCGGAGGAAAACAGAGTACCCAGAGAAAACCCCATACACCCACGAGGAGAATGTGCAACTCCAAACAGAAAGGTCCCAGATGGAAAGCAAACCAGGATCTTCTATCCTTCTATAACCACTACCCTGCCATGCTGTCTTCATTAAAGTATTCAGGAATATGCAGATATGATTGTAAAATATAGGTTGATGTAACTATAATCAGTGGTTTACAGATATGTGTGAATAATCCGATGTTTACTCTATATATGTACAATGGATGTGCTTTTACAATGGATCTAGTTTAAAGATTAGATGTGTAAAATTAAAAGTGCAGTGTTTATGTGAGTGATTGAAGTGGTTTGATACTTGAAAGTGACAATCAAAAAGCTTTTTAAAATTTTTGTAACCCTTGTGTTTTATTGTGGGGTCCAGATGACCCCACCCTTGCATTGACGTGTTATCCCTACCATGACAAAGGTGGAGAGGATTTCATGTAATCCATGGACACCAGTGGAGATCACAAATCATTGAAGAAAAAAGATTCAGCGCACTGTCTTATGGAGTCATCTGGACCCTACAAGATAGCACAAGGGTTAAAGCAAAAATGCATTAATTGCTAGTATCCTGAAACAAGAGGCCATGTACGGTTATCTTAGATTGCAGGCCTCTGCCAGTTTGGTTCAGTCAAGCAGTAACAAACCAATAGGTCTTGCATTAACAGCTGGGTTTTACGCTCCTCCACCAACACTGCAGACTATGTGCACAGTCCCACAACAACCATTAACTCTCGTTTGTGTCCAAGTGGAGCAAAGCTTGAAACAAATTAAACTGCACCTCAATAATGAGAACGCGAGGATAAATTTTCCTACTGGGAGAGGGTGAATAGATAATCGATGACGCCCAAATTCTCTTTCTCAATTTAAGGCACGCTCGCCTGCAACAGGATGCAAAATCAATGTACGACAATCGAGTGCCACGTAAACAGGAATGTGGAGATTAAACGACAGTCTGTAATGGAAGCAAAGGGGGGGGGGGGGGGGGGGGGGCAGCTGCCGTCCTCGTTGGCGGCACGCTACAATCCTTTGGAATTCCTGCCAGGGAGACAAACAGCTACCACTGCTTCCAGTCAAAAAGATAAACTAATCCTGGACACTTCAGCATTTTAAGATATGTGACAAAAAGATGCAGCTGCGTGGGCAACAGTTCATAAAGACACGTCGGGTTTCTAATGTGGACTGAGCGCAAATAATTACTATAATTAGGCAGATAATGAGACACACACATTATGCAAAAGATACCAATTACTGAAAAAAAGGAGTTCATTACTTTATGTCTCTTATTATCTCCAGGAAGCTGGAAGAAAAAAAAAAAGATGTGCAACACTACTTGTCCCAGATGGTAGTTCATTGTGAATATAATGTAAATGCAGCCATTTCCAGGCAGCATCTGGCATGTAGTTTTAGTTTGCTTTGACATTTACGCAGCAGAGTTTCCCCCCAAACACTGGACAAATGGATGGCTTAACAGACAGATGGGCAGACACACACACAAACACACACACATAGACAGTCAGACAGACAGACAGACAGGCTGACTACCTATGCTGCCATGAGAAAATGCTGTGTCTGGTAAAAATATAAATACGTGACTTTGCCGTGTTCAAAAGGGAGCATCATAATAAAGGCAAAGGTTGTCACGCACGATGGCAGTAAATATTTATGTACTTGTAAAATTGCATTTACAGATATGGAGTGCAGGGCTGTGTTCACCTGCTGTCGTTCATGGAAAAGATGAAAGGCAAGCGCGATTACCTGAGGTGATCTTGATGAATGTATTAAAATGTGGCAGCATAGCTTTGCAGGGCTGGAAAGGTCATGTAGATCACAGTAACTGAAGTTTATCAGCAATGCAGAGGATCTCACTATGATGTAGTTGCCCTTGCATTGCAAAAACCATTGCATTACTTCCATCCAGTCCAACAAGAAATAAAAAAGAAAATATAGGTAATACAAATTAGGCTTTACCCAACCTACAAATGAAATTTATACAAATACACTCCTTGTGTGTCAGAAGATACATCACCCCCTATTGTAACAGTAACAGCCTTTAGCTCTCATCTGTTTACTCAGCTGCTAGACAGGACAGGTTTAAAATAGACAAGCAGTCAGTCAGTCAGTCAGTCAGACAGACAGACAGACAGACAGACAGACAGACAGACAGACAGACAGACAGACAGACAGACAGACAGACAGACAGACAGACAGACAGACAGACAGACAGACAGACAGACAGACAGACAGACAGACAGACAGAACAAGTTAAATAAATAAAACCATTGCATTACCCCTTTCTGGTCCAACAAGATATGTGTCAGATTCATAACCCCATATTTTATCAACCAACAAACCAAAAAGTGGTTTATAAAAATGTACATCTCGTGTGTCCAAAGACTCATAATGCCTTATTGTAACTGTAACATCTGTGCAACACAAGAGGCCTTCAGCTCTCTATTTGCTCAGCAGCTGGACAGGACAAGTTTTAAAAAAATGCATTAATCATTCTATTTATTTATTTATCTTAAAAACTGTATCATTTGAATTATTAAGATAAAACTTCCAAAATAATTTCTTTTTAAAGCCCTGATTTAATGCATGATTTGTCCGTGTTGCTTTGATTGCAATTCATCTACGTATGAACCCAGCTCAGATTGGAATTTTTTTGTCTAATATATTTTAACGTTGCAGCAATATTTCTTTGTGCAAAAAAGATGAATGACTAGCAGCAAACTTTTAACAGTTCTTCAGAAATAAACTTCTCTTTTTCATGCCTGGTTACCCACGCTGCACAATCAAAATGATTTACTCCTCAGAAAGTTTCACAAAATGATAATTCTAGTTTAATCTATGTTTCTAAAGTTCATTCTATGAGCGTAAAAGTGTTACTAGTCAGAATCTTGTTCAGAAAAAATGCAAATGTGTCTGTTTCTGAGGTCTGAAGTTTTACTTTCCTTCTGTAAGGAGCTAACACCCTCAGATAGACAGAGAGGGTCGCCATATCTAGTCCACCATCATGTTAGTGTATGAGGGGTTCACAGATGCTTGGTAGCTCACTGCTCTGCCCCCAAGCATCCCCAGCAGAACCAAACAGCTTCCTATGCTGCACTCTAATGGACTGCTGAAAATCCGACCTTCTACTCAACCCAACGAGGACACGGAGGGCCGGGGTGGGGCTGTTTGTGCTTTACTTTACTTTTGAAATGGTAGATGGGTACATAAAGGAGACAGAGGACATTCAGCTCATAAAACCAAAGTAGCGATAAGAGGGAGAGGGTGGAGCGGATGGCTTTGAAGAGGAGTTCAGTACAGAGGAAGGCTCCCAGGAGAGTAGGAGAGCGATGAAGTGAGCAAGGCAAGAGGACTAAAAAAAAGAAAAAAACCGAAGGGGAAGGAAAAGATGTTCTTTCCTGTCATACAAATTAAGATGCGGCTGTGACAGTGAGCTAATGTTCCATAAGTCACATTCACTGAGCTGCAAGTAACACAGATCCTTCACAAATGCTGCCTTTTCTGCGCCCCTTTTTTATCAAAAGCAGGAAAAGTTGAACACTTTTCACATTGGGAGGAGGATTAGAGGAGCTCAGATGTCTGTTTGAAGCAGCGAGGAATATCTCAACACTGAATCCTCTCAACTTCCAGGTGAGAGGAGCCATGAGATGAAGCTGCTGGTTACAAATAGAGACAAGCTTTGGTAAGGTTAGATGAACCTGCAAACAAATCTGCTAACAACTTTAGCCCTTAAAGTCCCACTCCGACCATCGTTTGATCTATTTTATGAAGCATTTCCAGTGGTCTTTTATTATGACTATGCTTTTTAGCCAAAATCAAAACAGTAGGAACCTGTGTGTTGTTTTCTAGGACAAGGTTTGTGCAGACAGAGCAGCCGGAGTTCATCAGAAATTCACCGCTGAGTTGTGGGCGGGACCATTGGCACGGAGTATGCCATCCCTTATTTCCCCACATCCATCTGTTTACACTCTCTCCTGCTAGCTTACAGTCCCTCATAAGCCCAACCTAACATTACTGTGCAACAAAAATAGCAAGCTGTATGGATCTATTTGTCTGCAAGTATGGGGAGCTTGTCGCTTGCCGTAGTAGCTTCTGTCACATGTAAAAGCTTTTTCCAACAGCATTTTCTTGTCTGCTCCTGATTCAAAACAATTCAAATTTTAAGTTCAATTGTCTTTAAATATGTCCTCCATCATTTATGTTTTATGTTACTTGAGGATTGTACCCCTCCCCACTTCTACCATCATCCTTATAACCCCACCCCCCCCAACATCATTCTCTTTTCTACCCTCCTCTTCTTTTCTGTCCGGACCAACAGAAAGCAGTTACAAATATAATTAATATAAATAAAGTTACAAAAGGGGTTTATTCAAATATACACCTTGTATATCATAACCCCATGTTGTAACAGTAAAATATGTCCAACACAACTCTCATCTGTTTGCTAAGCTGTTGGACAGGACAAGTAAAAAAAACAACCCAAAACATCATTTTCATCAGAGTGGGTTTGAAAAAGGAGCAGATTTATCTGATGGAGGGAGTCTGTGAGCAAAAGTGTAAAACAGTTTGAAGGTGGTGAAGCAGCAACAGACAGTTAGGAGAGAACTGAAGGAGGATCCAGATGGGAGACGTGGAGCTGAATGAGAGATGACAGGTACAGCGTTGATGCTGGGAGGACAGTTAATGAGCAGGTGGGGGAAAAAAACACATTTATCATCTGATGAGAAGTGATGTGTGAGAAGTGGAAAATTCAAGGGTGAATGATGGCTCATTACATCCTGTCTGAAGCCCAGCATGACCACGGCGGCTTGCACAGATGGATTACACTTGACACCGATTCCCACTCACTCACAAAGTCACAAAATGAGGGCAAAAGTGTTTATTTTTACGTTGTAAAATCACGGTTTGATTGTGGCGTCAACAGCAACTTTTAGGAGTCGAGAAGAACACTTGATAAAGTCAGAGCTGGTCATCTTTAAGTTTAAACTTGATGGTGAGTAATGAAGAATCGTCTCCGTGTGAGACCATGCAGCTGACGTGAAACAGAGCAAGAGCTGGGGAAAGGGGGGTGGGGGTGGGGGGGGGGGGGGGTTGGCAGGATCAAACACCCCTCCCAGCTTGGGGATGTGCTGACTTGCAAAACAGCAACCACCATGGGAGGAAGTGGGTGGATCGGACGGGTGGGGAATGGGAGGATCAAAACAGGGGGAGGCAGAAAAAGGGGGGGGGTGATGATTGTTGACGCTCCATGCCACAGCCACGCTCCGACACTCAGTGAGAACACACACGCTGCTGTCTTTCTATTCTGTTGCACTGCACTGATGCACAGTGTAAGAGGGGCAAAACAAAGAAATGATTGAAAAAAAAATTTAATGGCGGAGCTAAAACATTTGGTATGTGGGGGCTGCAGGGGGGCAGAAGACTTTGAAAGGGTGGCACATGAGAACAGCAGAGTGGACGGAATGACAAATGCAAACATCAAAAATATGTTCTAAAAACTGTTTAATATTTTTATGAGTATGAAAACAACCCCTCTTTTAGCTGAGGTGCCATTACTAATGCCCAAAGACACTTGTATTGATGATTGATGAATCTTTGTCAATAATGATAATAATATTGACTCAAAAATTGGGGGCAAGAATGAGCTGCCAACCCTTGCCCCCTGTAGCTCCGCCCCTGATCAAAATACTTTTGAATAGGTAAATATTGCAAATAAACAAAAAGCTGAAAAGGATCATCAAAAACACAGAAGTCATGAATATTTTTGCGAAAAGATATATATATATATATATATATATATATATATATATATATATATATATATATATATATATGTAACCAGGTCAAGGGAGTTAAGTCAATTTAAAATGGGGAGTGCTGGAAGGGGCCACTAAGTGGCGCTGTGGGTTTTTGTTTACACTAAATGCTGACAGGCCAGGATGTCGTCACGAGCGGCAGGAGATAACAATACGGCAGACTGTCGGTCCTAGTTCGTCACATGTGCGTTGGCAAAGAGGGGTTGGACAGAGTTTGGTGCAGTACCGGCAAAGTCCCCACGGTTGGAGTGAAAGAGCTTTAATTAGCTGGCGAACGAATGAGACGTAGAGCTGCGCGACGGCCTGTCGGGGAAGACTGAAGTAAGTTGTAAGTTGCGCTGTTGAAGAGCTATAGTTAGCAAGGCTAACTAGCGGGGCATTCGGCAAGGCTACGGAGCTGCGGGACGGCGTGAGTTTGTTTTTTTTATTTTTATTTCCACCCACATCTGTTAAATTTTAGTTATTGTCCACTGTGTAAATTTCTAATGCGTGTTCTGCACAGAGGGGAGAAAACGTTGTTCAGCTTGCTTGTGGGTGAGGCCGGAAGGAGCCGGTCCTTTTGCCCCCATTTTTCTGTGAGTTTGAGTATTTTTTTGTATTTGTTATGAACATTGTGTTTTTGCATATTACTGTGAACCTGTAAATGATTGGTGGCCTCTATTGTGTTTTATTTTAGAATAAGGCCGCTGCTGTTGTCTTGTTGGGGAATTTTCCTTATATTCATTCCATCTTGCATTTTTTTCTCTTTTATTTCTTCACAACCAAATTAAGCCAAAATTAACGCTGTTCCTTTTCTCTGGAATAGTCGGGAAATAAAATACCCACATTATTTTGGAGCTGTGTGTGTCTAGCCTATTATTTTATACTCGGCCACATATATATATATATATATATATAAAGCAAAAATAAAAGCTATGGAACAGCTACATACTGCATGTAAAAAGTTTTTCTTTGTCGTTTTAAAACAAAGAAAGCCAATTGTCATGGTACTCTGGGGATTCTCTCCTTCCTCCTCCCTTCTCTGCTCTTCCTCCCCACTCCCTGGGTTCCACCCTTCCAATTGGACCCAGCTGTTGACACTCTCCTTATCAGCATTCTTGCTACTGGGCCTTCTCCAGTATTCATCACCAGTTCAGTGCCCTCTATGGTGCAGTACTTGGTCTCACACTATTATAGTTATCACCACTTGTGCCGTCCTCGGTCCACACATCCATTGCAATCTGCTTATGCCTGAGCACTTGACATCCAGCCACGCCACGACTCTCCACTAAGCAGCCACTGCTTCATCCCTCTAGTCAAGCCCTCCTGGTTTGCTTCAAACAAGGACTAATTATCACAACAGAAACAAGGACTGCTACACTCATCATCTTGGACCACATCTTGCGCTCACCTCCTCCACAGGGACTCGCGCTCTTCCATCAGTCAAAGACGTCATCACATATTCTGCCACCAGCTACCAAAACTTCCACTGATTGACAGTTTCCTCCTGGACAATAAAGCTGTGACTTTATCTAGTTTTGTATCCGTGAGCTTTCTGGGTTCCAGTTTCTGAGTCTGTTTTTTCAATCATGACACCAATGCCTTATCTCCATTGTGCCGGTTGTTTTTGGAGTTGTTTGTTTTTTTCAGTAGCAAGGGATCATATTCCTAAATTTTGTTTTGAAGAAAAATAATCATTATTTTAATAACCCACTGGAACCAACCCAGCAGGTGTGAGGCCAGGCAGGGTACCTCTTGAACAGATCACCAGCATGTTGCACCCACGTATAACTCCACACAAAGAGGTTCCAGTCGGGATTCGAACCTGTGAACTGTGAGGCGAGAGCGCTTACCACTACACGACCGTGCAGCTACGGTTTTCAAGTAAATAATAATATATACACAATAGTATAATACCGCTGATTGTATTTGCATATAAAGCTGCAGCTGCACCAACAGGAATGTGTTTGAATGGATTTCTTTCTGGGTTCGATGGCATCCCCCTTCAAGGTGAAAAACTCCCCACCCAAACTACTCTCAGTGTTTTGGTGGACCACTGCCAATGGAATTTTTTACTGCTGGGTTGATAAAAGGGTGTTGGTGTTTCCCTCCTTAATGGATGAACTTGGGCCAAAAACAGTCCAATTCCATTTCTCAGACTTCCTGGTGATGTTATGGTAAAGCCTCTGATTGAGGAGGAACAGTATGGAGTTCCTTCATGCCCATCTATTATTGGATCAGTTTTTCACACTTCTAGATCCTTCAGGGATCTTAGGAGTTTTGCACATCCGGTCTACATGTTTTTTGTGGACTCAGAGAATCTTTTAATATCTTTTTGGGGCACTTTGGTAGTGTGGAAGACATAACCAGCTGTTGACCACAACAGAGCAGGAGCTTGGTTCACAGAGCCAACTGTTAGTCAGACATTTTTCCCAGTGAGAGCTGGACCCCAATAGGGTTGGCTTTCATCTACAATTCTGTTCAGTTCAAAAATGTCAGAAGATTAGTCTTGGGAATTGTGTACTATAACCTTGCATTGAATGTTTGCAGATGATCTGGTTCTTTTGGCTTCCTCAAGCCATGACCTCCAGCTCTCACTGGAGTAGTTAGCAACTAAACATGAAGCTGCTGGGAAGAGAATCAGCACCTCTGTTTCTGATGCCAAAGTTCACTTCAGTCATGAGAAAATGGTCACAGGAGAGGAGGAGTCTCTGTGCCAGCCTGGGAAAGCCTTGGTATCCTTCATGAAAGAGCTAGAAGAAGTGTCCAAAGAGATGGAGGTCAAGGTGAGGTCCAATTTGAACAGGGTTTGGGGTAGCAGTCTCAGCAGAGCATCATCGCTAAGACTGCTATCCCAAACCCTGGTCAAGTTGGAGATGACGAATAGATTAATGTATAGATGCACAAATAAAATACACTACTCTTTATGCAAACGATTCCCACTAATTTTAAAGTTTGGCCACAAAAGGGGTGATTTATCTTTTAGATTTTTTTTTACTCCATATGGCAAAAGCAATAACGGTTTTGTGTGAAGAATGAATGAGAGCAGCAATGGATCGAAATCACAACTTAGTTTCACCTGTGATTACTTGTTTCTACTATGGTTTTAAATTTCAATTTATTGTTAATTTTGCAACATTTCTTGTTTTCAACCTCTTTTTTCTGGTAAATGAGATTCCCTTTGTTTTGTAAATGCCAATTAAAAAAGAAAGGATGAATTTAAATGAGTAAAGTTTGTTTTTTGTCTCAAAACCCCCACTACATTTGTTCATTTAAACACACTTTTACAATTTTTCTCATTATTTTGTGACTTCAATTTTTTGACTTTCACTGCTCATCTGCATGTTTTAGTGTCTTTGCTCCTCCTTAGTTGGGGTTTTCCACTACGCAGGAATTTGCAGTGATTTGGCATTTGATGCCCTTCCTGTTGCGACAGGACTGTGACTGATATAGGTCACAAAACGGTCAAATCCTTTGGAACATTGATACAGCATGGTGCTGTCTTTGACACACACAGTGCATCCTTTTCACGCTGTCCACAGATTTTGCGTGTCAGATCAGTGTCTCAACCTTTTTCAAAAGTCAAAATATTCGAAAGCCCTGTCAGGATGATCCAAAGGCTTCAATCTTATCAGTTCACGCGACCAAATGCACATTATATATACATTTTGAAAAATAATTGACAAATGAGCAGCTAACTGTTTTTCAAAGCTTAAGGCCCGTACACACCGGGACGAATATTCGCCAGGCGTTATTCGCCAGCGTTTTTCGCCACGTTTTTTGTGTTCACACCCAGGCGATTTTCGCTGACGATGAGTGGAGTGAACATGCAATTTCATTCCCTGACATTAGATGGCGCTTAATGTAAAACAGAAATACTCCTGTACACAAGGTGGCGCTGCGCAACTTTACGCTTCTTAAAGTCGCTTTTCACTCAGAAGAAGAGAGCAAGTATTTACACGCTTGTCAGAATCAAACAACGAAAACATGAATATTTCAAGCACCAGTAGGTCCAACTGGTGCTTGGTTCGGGGATATTTTAGAATGTCCGTCATTATTGCTTCGCGGCAGTGTAGACGCTACTTGGCGTCTATCTTCTTCGCTGGTATGTGTGCTCAGCAAGGCAGTTTTGTGTTTGAGCGCCCCCAAGTTGTGTTTTACTGTAACTTCAGAAGCTCCAGACACGTGAGCAAAAGCGCCATTCTCATTGGTCGAGTAGATTTCGACGCGACGCGTCGAAAAAAAAAAACGAACCCGAGGCGTTTTTTTTTTTTTGACGCTTTAACGCGTCGCGTTTTTTCGCGTCGGTGTGCACACTCTCGTTGGTGCCCTTTGTTTAGTCACGAGGCGTTAAACGTCGGCGAAAATCGCCGGCGAAATTCGTCCCGGTGTGAACAGGCCTTAAGAGTGAAGGACTGGTGTTCTCTGGCTGACATGACTGGCGTCATTTCAAAGTCAAACCCGATTAAACTCATCTGCTGTCATCCACAGCGTTTACCATCCACAAGTATGAACTATATGTGAGATTTCATTTTTAAAGGCAATTCTTTTTCATTTCCCAGGTAAATTGGAATAAAAAAGTATTAAGAGTCAGAAATAAATGTGCTATTTTTCTTCTTTTGTGGTCATTTGTTAAAAATCTCTTCATTAAAAAAGTGATATGTAAAATTACACTTTATTACCACATAAAAACATCTTTTAATCCAAATTTGATTACAACAATAGAATTCCCTCCATGATCCAAAGGTATCATGCAGACACAAAACCCATGCAGGTTCAAACACGTCTCACTTGTTACATCCTTGTGTTTGTTCAAAGCATTACACAGGTGTAAAGCAGGAGTTTGATAAAGGAACTATAACGTGGGTCACACAATCCTCTATTAGAATTCTGTGTTGGTCTGGGTCGCTGTGTGGGGTATAAGGGAATGCAAGTTCACAGAAGGAAATAAAAAACTCCTTCTCGCTGTCATTTCCTGTAAGTCTTGAAGCTGCAGAACAGGCCTTCAAAAAATCCTGAAAGAAGCAGAGAAAACAAACCCCTCACTCAAACAGGCAGCGACATCCAACAAATCTCTATCAATTAAAACAAACGTGAAGACATCCAACCATTCTCTGTACCAGCCATATATTTGCCACTCTCGTGCTTTCATTGGTTCAGTTTAATTCTCAGTCACAACTGTCCTTACAGGTGTTTACGGGGTGTTTGTGGATGAAAGATGAGCAAACCTGTACGGGACACACAGATCAGTCTGTTAGCCCAGTGGTCCCCAACCACTGGGCCACGGGACACTTGGCACCGGGCCGCAGGAAATTTTGGCACCGGGACGCACAGAAAGAAAAAATAATTTCGATTTTATTGTTTTTTGTTTTTTTTCTTCGAAAAAAAACGTTTTAGTTTGAAAAGTGACCGGATTCTCTCTGTTACATCCGTCACACTTACCATAGCAACCAGAGTGTGTCGCGGTAGAAACGATGTTGTTCATGTGATGTTCTGTTGTTTTGACGTTATGAGGACACCGCTAAC
This sequence comes from Oryzias latipes, assembly GCF_053564925.1. Lineage (NCBI taxonomy): Eukaryota > Metazoa > Chordata > Actinopteri > Beloniformes > Adrianichthyidae > Oryzias > Oryzias latipes. The sequence goes on from NC_136245.1 coordinate 9,635,393, forward strand.
AAAGTTGCACATGAATACACAGTGGATTTTCGTTCATTATTATTATTGTTATTATTATTACTAAAGAGAAAATTCCACCCCCGGTCCACGGTAAACGTGTCTTGCGTTGCACCTCAACCCCCCCCAGAGGTATGTCTGAATAAACCCCTTTAGTAATCGAGGCCAGACTTTATTCATTTTAATTATTTTTGAAATTCTTTTGTGTTGGATCGGACGGAAAAGGAAAGAAGGGAAAAAGAGAGTGGGATGTTAGAGAAGGGGGTAGGAAGGTGATCATAGGAGGGGGGAGGGGGATAAAACCATGAAGCAGCATAAAGCAACAAGCTACTGGATATTTATCATTACGGTAAGGTACAGATAAAATACAAATCTCAAAAGGGGCGGGGACTGTCCACACACACACTCAAATGTTATAAACACACCTGTTAGCTGCAAAAAATGTCCACATGTCAACATGTACACAATACAGATAGTGTTCACACACGCATACTTATGCCTACAAGCCAACTAGTGTGAGATATTTCATTCATTCACGCAATTTGTTAGTGCAAAGCGGGCCCACAAGGGTTGTTGTAAACATGGCCCGACCAGGCTCGGCCACATGTGGAAATTGGCGAGGCCCAGCACCCGGCGGCAAGGACCAGAACCCACCCCGCAGGGACACAGACACCCCCGGCTCAGGTGTGATATGATCCCCGACTTCTGGGCTTGCCAGAAAGCTCAGGGATCCCTCTCCCTGCGTGGGGAGAGCACCGCCGGGCCCAGGAAACCGGCACCCAGGGGACACGGCCGCCGTTGCCAAGGGCCCCGCACGCCCCACCAGAGATAGGGTAGGGGACAGATGGTCCAAGGTCCCACCTTCCTCGCGAAAGGACTGTGTTCGTGTGTGTTAGTGAGGGTGTGTGTGTGCGTGTGTGTGTGTTTATGTTTGAATGTATATTTTGAGGAGTAAAGGGTATGTACACTAAGGGGGTGCAGTTAAAATTGGCGGGTAGGGCACTGAGGGGACATCTCCTGATTACTCACAGTGATGTCCCATCACCCTCCCCACCAAGGGGCCCTGAATGTCTAAAGGCCTGTTCACACCGGGACGAATTTCGCCGGCGATTTTCGCCGACGTTTAACGCCTCGTGACTAAACAAAGGGCACCAATGAGAGTGTGCACACCTAGGCGAAAAAACGCCACGCGCCAAAGCGTCGGAAAAAAAAAACGCCTCGGGTTCGTTTTTTTTTTTCGACGCGTCGCGTCGAAATCTATTCGACCAATGAGAATGGCGCTTTTGCACACGTGCCTGGAGCTTCTGAAGTTACAGTAAAACACAACTTGGGGGCGCTCAAACACAAAACTGCCTTGCTGAGCACACATACCAGCGAAGAAGTTAGACGCCAAGTAGCGTCTACACTGCCGCGAAGAAATAATGACGGACATTCTTAAATATCCCCTTACCAAGTACCAGTTGGAGCTACTGATGCTTGAAATATTCATGTTTTCTTTGTATGATTCTGACAAGCGCGTAAATACTTGCTCTCTTCTTCTGAGTGAAAAGCGACTTTAAGAATCGTAAAGTTGCGCAGCGCCACCTTGTGTACAGGAGTATTTCTGTTTACATTAAGCGCCATCTAATGTCAGGGAATGAAATTGCATGTTCGCTCGGCTCATCGTCAGCGAAAATCGCCTGGGTGTGAACACAAAAGACGTGGCGAAAAACGCTGGCGAATAACGCCTGGCGAATATTCGTCCCGGTGTGTACGGGCCTTAAGGTGCAGTTAAAATTGGTGGGTTGGGTGCTAAGAGGACATCTGCTGCTTGCTGGCAGTGATGTCCAAGCACCCCCCCTACCAAGGGCCCTACATGTCTAAGGTGCAAATAAAACCGAGAGAGGGGGGGGCCCAATCCATACGGCAACCATGGGAAGGGGACCACTGCCAAGTAGCCCCCCCCCCCCCCCCCCCCCCAAGGCTCAACGCAGGCTAACCCCCCCCACCCCCTCACCCTAATATGAGATTATATGAGGAAGGGGGTAAGTTGGGGACAGCTGGTAGACTGTACCCCGGTGGTCAAACAGCCATCCCCCAGCCCCCCCCCCAGCAATGCGCCCAGGATCCCCAGCCCCGGGGCCCCATCCTAGAGGCGCCGACGCCCCAGGCCCAGCACCACCCACCCCACACAGAAACGGAGGAGCCAGAAAGCGCCCCCCCCCCCCCCCGAGCAAGCCCAGGCCCCCACCCCCAAGCGTGGCCCTGGGAGAGCTCTGGTCAGGCCTCGACGGGACCGAGGTCGCCAAATCGCCGATTGCCCCAGCGGAGGCCCCGACCCGTCAAATCCCTTGTAGTGGGACCTTGGTGGGGTAGTGGGACCCCCCACCCCCCCTGAAAGCCCCCCCCCCCACAGTACGGGGCCGACAAGCCCCCCCCCCCCCCACACACCTGCAATCCCCGCAGCCCCAGAGACAACCCAGAGCGACCGGGGGCCCCAAGCGGCAAGACTGTTTTGCAGCTATGTGTGTGACTCGATCGCATAAACTCACTGAAGAGAAGTTGGTTCAAAGGTGTGGTCCAGGGAGATGTTACACCAAAGTTTGTTTTAGGGTTTAAATAGACAGCTATCAGAAATTTCTCATTAAAATGCAAATGTGCGTACATAGACTTTTCATTGGAAGTGGTCGCTTGGTCGTGTGTAAAGGCCGGTGTGAAGGTACCCTAAGGGATACTTGACAACATAATTACCACACTCGAGACAATCCTACCATTTTCCATTTCCATGACGTCCCTTGAGGTGGTCGTACAAGCCTCAAGGGAATTTGCAAGACAAACCTGCGGTCCTCTTAAGATGCAGCAGCTCCTCTTTACGACTCTCTGTGGGCCCGGACTATCCAAGAACCTGCAGCACCCAAACGCGTCAGCCTCTCAATCGTGTATGTGACCAACGCCCACGGCTTATCAGGTTTGGTAGAGCTTAGCTCTCACATCCCCGTGTGAGTACGGGCTCTTTCAGACCTTCAGATCAAACGTGTTCGCGGTCAACAAAAATGAGTCTTCATTTCAGTCTGACAAATGAGCTACTGACACTTCTTAATTCTGTAATTAACTTGAAATCAAGTCAGGCTTGCCTGTTGTGTGGTTCGTGAGCTCTCAAAATGTGCATGTGCTTAATTAAAGATCAGTGGGGGGGGGGGGGGGGGGGGTTCTACTCGCTCGTCTCTCCAGTGGATTGTAACACCAAGCAAATGTCAGCAGTTGCATTAACCTTTCTTTACATCCCACCATAATACACGCTCTCAAAGAGATAATGTTGTTTCAACCTTTGAAGCTTCAAAACTACCTGAAACTAGCAATCCCCAGGCCACAAAAATATACAAGAATCTGATTGTTAGAAGCAGCTCGGCGGAAATATGTCTTTGCTCGATTACATGAATCTGCTTCTGCGAAAGACAAACATGCAAACTGGCGGCTCATCTGTGAAATGAAGATGAAGACTCCATGAGATGGAGGTGGGATGAAGGTACAGGAAGGTGGTGGGGATGATCGGAATGGCTATTATACATTTTTCATTTCATTTCCAGGCACTAAGGCACATCAAAGCCTGGCAGAGATGGAGAGGAGGGGCAGAGGCAGTAAAACAGGGTGAAGCATATGCAGGATGTTCTCATTAACGTCATGGTCGCTTCCCAGACTCCTCTTTCTCAGTCCTCCTCACTGCATCTGAGCGCGTCTCCCAACTTTTCCCATCCCCCTTTGTAAATTCAGCACAACACCTCCTCTTTTGTGGAGGAAGAAACGGTGGAAGCCAGCTACAGGGCTTTGTGACTTATGAAGGGCAAAAAAAAAATAAATAAAAGCAGGGAAGGCCCCGGGGGGGGGGGGGGGGGGGAGGGGGCGGGATGGGAGTGGCAGGAAAGAAAGATGGAGGGGAAAGAGAAAAGAAGCCCTGAGGTGTTGCTGCCACACCCCACCAGGAAGAAAAAGGAGTGAGGAGGGAACAGACTGGTGGTGCATTCGGCCCACTGAGGAGGAACATCAGACATCAGCTCTTCCAGCAAACTTCTACTGCGTTCTCTCAACTTTGCAGAGGCAGCAAAAAGTTACTCCATCTGGGAGGTCGAGGTGATTAAAAGAGTCGCTTTATTAGCTTTTTCCTTGAAGCTGAAGACGCTGTTTTTCTGTGAAAACATAAAAAAATGTAGTTTAGAAATTCAATACAGAGCAGCAAAAACAGGAGGAAAAAAAAAAGTTTTACCTTGGAAATGTTTCATCCAAGTGCCCTTGAGGGCATAATAGTATTACCCTCCCCCTCACCCCATTCCTCATTTGGACTTCCTCGATTCCTTTTTGGTGTGAGTCAACAGGAAGTTGAGTGCACTCTTCACATTGAGCAAATTGTATACGAGCCTTGTCATCTCCAAAACATCTCAGAGCTATTAGTGTTCTGGCAGAAAGCTGAAGGAAATGAACCCAGAGTTGAGGATAATAACTCCGGAGTGCATCTGGCAGCCTGAAAACTCTCCAAAAAAAAAGACACGAGCTGAAAGCGAAGAGATAGAAATGACTAATTATTTGAAAAGTATTGGCCTCAGTGTGCTTACAGCTTGATCAGTTTTGAAAATCTGACAATGCAGCCCAGAAGATTGACCTGTATGTCTTTGTTTTACTCATGGAGATGAGAAAAGAAATTCCTTCAGATTTTCCTGGTGGCATGCTATGTACACACATGTCGCGTCTTAAAGACTGTGCTACACGTGGGTCGCTACCAGATACTCTAGTATCTGGTAGCGACCCACGTGTAGCACACGCCATGCCAGTGTGGACACCTACAGATTTCTGATCATTCTTTTTCTGTCAGAATTGAAACATTTCAGTTAATGATTGTTTTCAGTTTTTGTCCGTTTTGGACTTTTTTTTTATTGTACTTGTGCCTGGTCGGCCATTTTAGTTTGGAACTCATTCAGTCATTGTTTTTCCTCCTTTGATTAATGCTAAACCTTATTAATGCTCCGTTGGTCGGGGGGCCGGGTCCGGTGCCTGGGTGGGGCGGGCTGGGGTGCTGCGTGGTCTTCTGGGCACAGGTGTGTGTGTGTGTGTGTGTGTGTGTGGGGGGGGGGGGGCTGAGTGGTGGCTCGGCTCGGCTTGGGGGGGTGGTCTCTTTGCCCGTGCTAGGGGGGGTTGGCGGGGGGTCCTGCTTGGGGGGGGGAGGTCCAGCGGCGCTGGGCGGGCTGCCCGCTTGGGGCCCCCGGTCGCTCTGGGTGTCTCTGGGGCTGCGGGGATTGGGGGTGTGTGGGGGGGGGGCTTTTCGGCCCCGTACTGTGGGGGGGGGCTTTCTGGGGGGGGGGGGGGGTCCCACTACCCCACCAAGGTCCCACTACAAGGTATGGGACCTTGGGGATTTGACGGGTCGGGGCCGGAGTTGGAAGAGTCTTGGTGTGAAATGTTCATGAATCTTGCTCCAGGCTTTTTCTTTTACAGCTCCATTCTGATATACGAAAGACTTGGTGGAGTATAATTCTGACCAGGCACAAACCGCAATTATTGATTTCACTTCCATGATCAATTTTCAAACGATTGGCCATACAGTGTTTTGAATAGGATGCGAACCACAACAAATGTGACCCCCTGATTGGTCAAATTTCAACTCCTTTAACTTTGACCGTTTCCGTTATGTACAGAGAGCCCAAAAACTGCCTTGAAAACCTGCATACTGTCATGGTGGCCTGTCAGACTCCTCCCCCTCCAGCTCTGCTGCTCATTCATCTCAGCTGTGACTACGCAACTCATCAAGCCACCTGCTACAAAAGGAGACCCAGCTTCATCATTCTTTGCCAGTTCGTTAACCCTGATGGTGCCTAGTCTCCTGAAGCGCTCTACGTCTGGCCCCTTGTCTCGTTCTGAGCTAATCTTGTGTTGTCGTCTGCACTCAGGTTTCCATCTCATGCCACGAGAGTCACCTGAGTTTTACCACCTCGAGCAGCAGCTGCCACAGCTCTCCACCGCTGACGCCGCCTGCCATTGTGAGCCACAGTCTCTGTGCTCCTCAAGATCTCCAGCCACGCCACGCATTAAGAACCCAATCCACGGACACTGTCTTGCTCCTCGTTCAGGGAGTTCGCCACGAATGGTACCGGAGCCTCCAATCAAAAGCCACAGCCTCGATTACCCACAGCTTCGTCAGGACACACCAAGAACCCGAATAAAACTTCTTACTTACCTGTCTCTGCCTTCTGGGTTTCAGCATCTGGGTCCGTCCCGCATTCTAGTCATGACACATATATGCGTTAATGCGAACGTTTTGAATGCAGGAGCACTTATATTGAAAGTGGACACTTGGACGTGGGTTTCCGAGCCCAGTATGAACATAGCATCAGAGGATGCTGCTGTTGTTAATGTTCTGGTGTTTTTATTTTTCATCTGAATCCAACCACGTCATAAAATAGCATTCACATGTCTCTGATTTAGCCCCGCCTACAATGTAGTTTACGATAATCACACCACAAAGGTGGATGTGCCACCTAATCCTGTTCTCTGCATCTTTCTTAAATCCTCATTCACAACATCCATAACTCTTTGGTCTTCTCATGGTCTCCTGCCAAGAGAAGACTTAAAAGAACCATTTTTTTTTAAAACAATTATTTTTTATTGACATACTAAATTAGTACAGCCATAGTGCAGAGTTGCGGTATTTTCCATTCACCACGAGGAGCATTTTTTTGCAGGGAGGCTGAACCCTCCTCCGCAAGGGTGTTCTGCGTTGCGCTGTGCCTTTGGAGGGGAAGTGCTTTTCTTCATGTGGGTGTGCTCTGATGCACAGAAGTTTTAGCAGCCAGCTGCCAGGATGCCGGTTCAGGTACCAGAACTGTTCGGCTTGTAATAAGTGTTTGGGGGCCTGCGACCAATGATGACGTCACACTATTTGATGGACAGCCGCTGTGGTATGGGGACGCAGCAAGCTCGGGCCTCTTTTTTTCTTATTTTTATCCAGACAATGATAAAAAGTTTCCCTAAAAAAATACTATTTTTTGGGACCAAATTAAGTAGTTTTCTTACCCTAGTCAGATCACAGGCTCTCTTATTTATAAATGTAGGGGTGGAATCCATAAGGGAAGAATTTGGATTTGGCCTTTGACTCTGTCAGATTTTGAGATGAGCTGTAAGGTTGTACTGGTCTGACATTCTAAAATAAAGCTTTAAAAGCTGAGATTAATCTACAAATAACTTCACCCTCATGGTTCCGTGACGGCGACATATCAGTAAAATCGGTGGATGAGCGGGTCGGATTTATCATGGATTGTGTTTTTCTTTGTGGTCTCTAAACATCAACGAGAGACACTTAGGCGATTCTGTACATCAAAATAACAGTGGAGGTTTGGAGACAAAGCCTGTTATCACTGATCCTCTGAGAATCTATCCTCAGCGGCAACAAACGGACAAATCACCTGGCTGTTTTCCATTGATACCAGGAGAACAAGTCTTGATGCTGACAAAATATTTAAAGTCTTCCTACTCAACCATCAACAGACAGAATATTCTGCAGTGACAACTGCTGTCTGAGGAATTTAGTAGTTTTATATTAATGCAAGTTTGCAATACCTTTGGAATTTATTATTATGCAGGTTTGCCTAATTTCATTAGCTGAGTGACAAGTAGAAACTTCCATCCATCCATCCATCCGTCTTAATTCCTTTCAGGGTCATAGGGTTGCTGGAACTTAGCCCAGGTACTGCTGGGACAGATTGCCAATCCATTGCAAGGCCATACAAAAACACACATATTCACACCTAGAAACATAGGGAGACCCAGAAACAAATTGAAGCTTCACCTGCAAAATAACTTAAACATAATATATTTATGGCACTGCCGTTATGGGGGAAAAAAGGGACATGTAAACCTGAACAATTAAAGTTCTGGTGCTGCCAGAATTTATCAGCATGGTAGCTGAGGATCCACTTTGACTGTTGTCTCTTTAAAGACGTGTAGAACACCCTAATTGAAAAGGCTGCCATGGTCATTGTTACATCACACCCCAAGGGAGGGAGAAAAAAGGTAAGATAAAGAAATAATAATAAAGCCGGTAGGGTTTAAAAGCTGCCAGTGCAGCGGTTTATTTGAGTGACAGCTGGAAAAGTGAAAAGAAGGTAAAAAAGCTTAAATTCTCGAGCACTATTGCAAAAAATAACAAAACCAAAATGGGACTTAAACTAGAGGGACATCACCAAGACACAAAACATAACCGGAAACAAAGATCACACGCAGCGGGAAAACCAGGCCGTTTCCACGGTCTTCTAATGCCAAGTTCGAAAGCAGGGATAAGCTGATAAAACAGATTCCTCCCAGGAATTCAGCTGCCACTGGAACAGGGGTTGCCTGAGGCTTTTATGCTTCCCGCCCAGCCTGATGATTGGAGGAGGGAAAGAGGCTGCAATCATCTCCTGCAGGAGGTGAAGTCAGATGGTGTGGTGGAGGCTTCTGTAAAGGACACACACACACACACACACACACCCACACACACCCACACACACACACACACACAGATATACACACCAAAAGGCCTGGGACCATAACAGTCATATAACTGCATGCAAGGCCTTACGCCAACAACAGTGCCACTAAATGCATGTCTGACTACATTAAACCAACTGTGCAGTTTGGTGCAGTTACTTCCACTAAAGGAGAGTCGATTAGTGGAAACAATTTAGAAAAGGCATTTCTTTCAGTGGGAATATGGCCCATTACACAAACCAATATCCTAAAGAAACCAGACTTGGTCCACACAGACCCCTGACCTTAAACCTCAGGTTGAAAATCAAAGGTTGGTTTAACTTGTCAGGCTTCTCAGGCCATCACTGGCACCTTCTGGAAAAGTGGAAAAGCACAAATCCAAGGTAGGCCATTAAAAAGTCACAGTACCATGCAGGCTTTTTAGTACAACTCAAAGAAGAAGATAGCCCAGGGCATCGAACTGCATCTCTGAGCCATACACTGATGCAACACAGGCTGTTGCATTCAGATCAGGGGTACTGTGTTCTGTTATTTATTCAGCAACATTTGCTATAGCATCTCTTTTTTTTTAAATTTAAAGCAACAAAACCAGCTTTTTAGTTTAGAAATAAACTACAAAACATTTGTGTTTCAGATGAAAATTGGTGTTTTAAACATGTTCTTGTGGCATTTCTTCTGAATAAGATTATACAGACCCGTTTCAAAAAATAAGAATAATATGAAAAAGTGAATTCATGTCCATAATTACCTTCAAAAAGTTACTTTTTTATAGAATACAGATTCCCTGTTTCCCTGATTTCAAGTTTATTTTGAAATAAATTGGCGTTCCAGCTCATAAAACGCACAAAGTCAAAAAACATAAATCTTGTTTTTCATAGAACCAAGCAGAACTACATACCTAACCTCTTTAACCTGGTGTCCTCATGTGTGGACATTACATTTTGGGTTATTTTATCATAGTAGTTAGTTCTGCTTAACTGTGACTAGGTGTGAAGAAGGTTGGATCAAATTTTAGCTTGGGTATTAATAGCTTCAACCAAACATAGATGAAACTTTTATGAAATTATTTACATAACAGGTTTTTTTTGCCCAAATAAAATACACAATAGTTGTATTTCAAGTCAACTTTACATACAAACACAGACAATAAGGTCTATTTGTGAACCTCCAGTTTATAATTCCAGGTTTTTTTCTGCCAAATATCTGTAAATTCTCATTTTAAATGCAAATTTGTGCATTTTCCTTTCGTTTACAATGTTGTGTCTCCTTTTCAGATGCAAGCTGTTGCAACCAAGTGAGACACAACCCTCAGTCACCTGCAGCGGACACCTAATTAGTGCAGAGAATGAGAGAACATAAGAAATGACAACTTGAAATAAAGTGGTGTGTGATGCCCACGGGGATGACACCAACCGCTCTGCACAAAGTAATTGGCTTGGATAAGGAGAGAGAGAGCAGTTGTAACTTGTTACAATTACTCATAATCGTTTTTTTCTGTTTTTATTTTTCATTTTGTTGTCACCTTGCCCCTTAATTGCTTGCTCCATCTAACAGGTTTGTAAAAAACAAAAGCGCAAGCATTCATGGAGCACCTAATGAAATGTACTTCCTTCCCTGATTTGATATTTCGATTTTGCTTCTTTGCTCTGCTTCTGGATGCCAAATTATCAGCCAAGTTCTTGTTCTCACATCAATAAAATGCAGTTTAGAAAAACTTGCAGAAGCGACGCCTGAGATAAAAAAAAGAGTGAGAAGATCGATATGAATGCATGGCACAGGGTTTAGGCACAAAAGATGTGTGTGTAGATTAAAGTGTGCGTGTCTTGACAATGCTCAGAACAATACGGCATAAACATGCGAGTTCAGAAAAAGAAAGCCAAGTTTGCATTGTTTTATTCATTACAGTTGTACTTTTTGGCTGCACAAAGTTTTGCTTCTCTATAAGCGTTCCCTTGTAAATTCTTGTAAACTAGCACAAATCTGTCTGTGTGCTCGTTTCCAAACATAAATTTGAATAATTTACCTTTTTCTTGTGAAGACGTCAACATAGCAGCATAAACTGTTTTCAAAATCTAAAGCAATAGAAGTATTTTTTTTGTCTGTTGGAAAGCCGAAAAGGGCGCAATAATGAACTATAATGCAAGTTTTTTTTTTGGGTCTCATCAAAAGTAGCAAAAAAGTTATCCAACTGGAGCTGAAACTGTCCCATTTCATCTTTAACAAAACACAATGCTGCCTTTGAGTGGTGTAGTCACAGAGCGGGAGGAGAGCTGCGCTGTCAATAAGTTTCGCAGATGAGCCCATTAGCTTGTTGCTGCTGTCAGCACCAGCCTGATAAGTAGAACCGACTGGATTTGGCCTTCAGAGCCCTACATGGTTGTCTGCTGTTCCGTCTGACAGACACTGACTGGAAGCAGCGTGAGGACGTCTTCCTCAACATGCCTTCCATCCACACGGTGTGTCATAACCGGCTCGGTGCTGGTGCAGTTCCCCACACAGTTCATCAGTGGGAAACCAGGCAGCAGGAAGAGTAATGAGCAGTTTGTATTATTTGTGTCAGGACAGAAAGAGATAAACAGTCACACTGAGATCTGGCGGTAGAAACAAGACGCTCTCTCAGTGTGTGTTTTGCAGATTTGGACCAGCAATCTGAACAGAGACGTGTCGGTACTGAGTTGTAAGGTTTGATTAAAGTTTAGTCAGTGATGGAGAATCCCAGCAGTCACACACAATGAGAGTAGTGGTTCAACACATTCATTTCATTAAATGTATTTTTTTGGTTAAATACTTTTCATTTTTCAACAGTTGCCTGTTTTTAGATCATTGTTATCAACATATCAACTTTAGATTTAATTCAAATTCAAATTGATTTATAGAGAATTTTTCCTAATGCAGAACAACCCAAACCAGTGCTGCCAGATATCTATCTATCTATCTATCTATCTATCTATCTATCTATCTATCTATCTATCTATCTATCTATCTATCTATCTATCTATCTATCTATCTATCTATCTATCTATCTATCTATCTATCTATCTATCTATCTATCTATCTATCTATCTATCTATCTATCTATCTATCTATCTAAATAATAAATCCCCAACAGTGTCACCAGCAAAGCACCCCCACACCATCACACCTCCTCCTCCATGCTTCACTTGGGGAACCAGGCATGTAGAGTCCATCTGTTCACCTTTTCTGCGTCGCACACAGACACAGTGGTTGGAACCAAAAATCTCAAATTTGGACTCATCAGACCAAAGCACAGATTTCCACTGGTCTAATGTCCATTCCTTGTGTTCTTTAGCCCAAACAAGTCTCTTCTGCTTGTTGCCTTTCTTTAGCAGTGGTTTCCTAGCAGATATTCTACCATGAAGGTCTGATTCACACAGTCTCGTTTTAACAGTTGTTTTAGAGATGTGTCTGCTGCTAGAACTCTGTGTGCCATTGACCTGGTCTGTAATCTGAGCTGCTGTTAACCTGCGATTTACGAGGCCGGTGACTCGGATGAACTTATCCTCTGCAGCAGAGGTGACTCTTGAACTTCCTTTCCTGGGGCGGTCCGCATGTGAGCAGGTCTCTTTGTGGCACTTGATTGTTTTTGTGACTGCACTTAGGGACACTTTTAAAGTTTTCCCAATTTTTTGGACTGACTGACCTTAATTTCTTAAAGTAATGGTGGCCACTCGTTTTTCTGTACTTAGCTGCTTTTTTCTTGCCATAAAACAAATTCTAGCAGACTATTCAGTAGGACTATCAGCTGTGTGTCCACCCGACTTATGGGCAACACAACTGATGGTCCCAACCCTATAAGGCAAGAAATCACACTTATTAAACCTGACAAGGCACACCTGTGGAGTGAAAAACATTTCAGGCGACTACCTCTTGAAGCTCATCAAGAGAATGCCAAGAGTGTGCAAAGCAGTAATCAAAACAAAAGGTGGCTACTATGAAGAACCTACAATATGACATATTTTCAGTTGTTTCACAATTTTTTGTTATGTATATAATTCCACATGTGTTAATTTACAGTTTTGTTGCCTTCAGTGTGACTCTACAATTATCAAAGTCATCAAAATAAGGAAAACTCTTTGAATGAGATGGTGTGTCCAAGCTTTTGGTCTGTATAAAGCAGTGTTTTTCAACCTTTTTTGAGCCAGGGCACACTTTAACCTTGACAAAAATCCCGCGGCACACCAGCATCCAAAAAAAAATAAAAAAAAGGAAAAACTCATAGTCTGTATTGATCTACAGTCCCTCCGCAATCTCACATGCATTTTTGTGATAATTATTGCGGCAGAAAAAGCTGTAAGTTGCAGGTTCTTTTTCTAAAAGATGTAATAAAAGTTAAGTGAGAAGATTTAAAAACTGTTTGATGTGTGTTCGTTGTGGTTTCAAGACATTTAACAAGAAAAACTCATTGTGCACTGAAACGCTGTCACTTTAACCCAATGCATCATGGGAGATGTAGTGTGAAGACTGCCGCAAAAGGGCCAAAAGACTCGCGTCTCTGAGCTTCATTGTTTTTTTCACTTGTTCAACGGTCTGATACCGGATTCTGTGGAAAGCTACACCGCTAAAGACGAACTTTAGCTGGTATTTTTGTTAGAACTGAGAGACTTTATGAGCAGAATCGGAACAAGGAAGTGAAGACTTTATCCACTTCTGATTGGTCAGACTGATGACGTGTAATTAAGCCTCCAAGAATGATTGGTGGAGACAGTTAAAGGGGCGGGCCTTTTCCGCAAACAGCTGTAGCTGCGGCTAAATTGCGGTACCGACATTCTTATGAAAATGTCTTTAATAGAATTAAATAAACAAAGAAAAAAGTATTTTACAATCTTTCATATTCCTAACTACTCAGTGTTTTATCAGGGCTGATAAACAAAGAGGGGATGAACAAAGAGCTGATATCCTGGAGATGGTAAATGCTTTTAGATCAGTGAATGAGGGCAATTTCCCACGGTACACCTGACCATCGCCCTGGGCACACTAACGTGCCGCGGCACACTGGTTGAAAAACACTAAAGTCACGGGATCAGGAGAAAGAAGAATACACAGCTGTTGTTCCCCTACTGGACTTATTCAGCACCCGGACTCGGTCATTTTTCAAACTAAAAGATTTTCAAAATAAAATATATTTTAGACTAATAATAACATTGGTAAAGTATTGAATATTTCACCAGCGTACATTCATTTTCTTAACCCGCTATATCCTTTTTTATGGTTTCTGGAGCCTGTCCCGGTGCTGTGGGGCGAAGTCAGGTACACCCTAGACCAGGGGTCGGCAACCTGCGTGCGGCGTATGCGGCTCTTTCATCCCTGTGCTGCGGCTCTCTGCGATTTTGTAAAATAACTACTATGTTCTATGAATGTCGTGGTGCCTTCAATGCCATCAAAATGTGAGAGCGGGCAAAATGAACCTTTTTTCCTCTCAGTAAAATTAATAAAATTTGCGCTATTTGGCCCAGACTATCGTGTCAACGTGTTGTTATGATGACCGTATTTTGCGCTCTCTGTGTAGAATACACTGGAGGAAAAACAGGAAACAGAATTCAAAACATGACAGAAACAATATGGAGAGAACAACTAAGGCGAAAATCCCAAACCATGACATGTGATCTATATTAGCTAATCCCTTGAGGATCGATGCACATTAGTTTTTGCAGAGACTTCTGAGAAATTTCTAGGGCTCTAGATTGTAGGAATTGTAGATTTGAACATCCCAACTGCATGGCAAACTCTCCATAGTGCACTTAGTAGTGATTAATGAAGGACTTTGGACACAACTTTTGTTTAGTAACTTTTATCCTTCAGTGACTTGTTTTTATGTGAACGTACAAGTGAACAACAATAAATCAAATCACTTTGATTGTTTATATATTTCTCAACAAATGACAGGTTGTACTTTAGGCTCCTCCCACACTCCAATGCAGACACAACATGGATTGTGCGATGGAGCCACAGGCTCACGCTGCAGCCTTTGTAGTGAACTGATTACTATACCCATAATGCAACGGTTTATGTAACTTACTGGTTGAGAGGTAAGCTGGTTTTCTTATTACCATCTCATCATTGCCTTAACTTTTTCAGTAGTTGGTTTAGTTTGCTGATGACACAAGTCTTAGATGCTTGAAACTGAAACTGGCTATTTTTGATTTCCATCCTTTCCTTCAGTCAATAAAATGAAACAGGCTTGGTGTGAATATGATCCAAACATATCCACATTCTGGGACTAAAGCTGGATTGACCATTTGGGCAATTGGCCAGTTAGGAGCAAATAGTTTTGTGCTACCAAGGGGCATTACGGAAGTTGATCTCTTTTTGCTTTTTGTTTGGGGTCGACTTGTTGGTGTTTTTATAATTTGGTCTAGTTGCTTTGTTGCAAATGTCATTTATTGCTGTATGTTGCATCCAACCAACATCATTAGTTCGGAGAGTGTATGTAGGAGAGACATCCATGCTGAATATGCTAATGTTTGTAGAAAACAAATGGGCACTAAAAGCCACTGTGACTAATGCTGCTTTTCTTTTGTTATTTGTACAACCCTGGGTATTCCGATTTGTGGGAATGCACAGCTAAATTCATAATTGAATGACACTTAGTGTTCATACTAAATATTACTTATTTGAAGCTGACTAATTATTAACTACAAGCCATGAACAGATTACAACACCTAAATATTGCGTTGCCGAGTTTGGATGAGGAAAAATGCAAACTCAGCAATGCAAAACTACAAGATACATGAGACTTATTAACTGGGTTTCATGGGTGAAACGGGAAAACCGTTCCCACAATCCATTTAGTTCTTTTGCAAATGATGAATATGCAATCTGGTGACGTTTTTGGCAGAATGCACAAAACACTGGGATAAAAATATGCAAATCTGTGTTACGCAAAGGGATTTGACAAATGTGTTTGCCGTTTTGCGCCTGTATTTATGCACATTAGACAGCCAGGTGCAAAGAGACACGACTTGAGGCACAGACATCAATGTTTCAAGGAGGATGTGTTGATAAAACTAGAAGAGATAGCTAGAATACATCTTTTCTGCAAATATTTTGCAATGTCAGAGACAAAGGCTATAAAGACAAAGGTTGTTGTATATCCAGCGACAGGCTTTATGACGAGTTAAGGGCTGATATGGATGCGGTCATGGTCATTAAAGCTGGCATTAATTATGTCTTTCTACTTTTTCTATTTTTCTCTTCCAATGACACATTTTTACCTTGGACATTTCATTTGTGCAAAGTGTCTCCATTCCCCCCCCCCCTTTTTTTTTCTTTGCTGCATTTTGGGACAGCAGACATGAGCCCTCAACCCCATAATGTATCCCATCTTTGATCCAACCCTTATGGCTATATTTTGTTTGTCGTCACCTGGGCAGATACAGGCTGATCAGCTGCAGACTATGCACTGCAGTATCCTGAGCATCCCCACCTTGAAGCACAAATCACGTACTTCTTCGCATTAAAGATGTCAAGGAGCGGCAGACAGTTTCATTAGTTCCAGCAGGACCCCCCCCCCCCCCCCCTTTCTTTTGCTTTTGCATCGATTCGGTTTTGTCCATGCATTGCATCTTTGTACTGATCCAACATACACAATTCGTAGCCTACTATAAATCCTCATGAAAATACTGTGATAAGACGGTTTTATCCATTGCAGCATCCCTCTTAGTAAATAATAGCTCAAGCATTGTGCTTTAATTGTGTAAAAGGCAGTGAAAGAAAGCTTTGCTGGTAGCAATTAAAACTGTGTTGCTCAATAGAAGAAAAGTTGCACATAAGAAACTTTTTGTATTGAAGTATTATATTGTGTGAGTATTTAATTTAAGTTTTGGGGTGTAATTCTCAATATTCTGCTTCTCATGACTGATTTATATTATTATTTATTACTTTATTTTCCAAAAAACTTTTATAATGCTATTTCATAGATTCAGTGAATGCTATAATGGTCACCTCTTTTATGGGTTTGTCGGGTCTTTGAAGAATATGCGTCCAAGTCTTGGACAGTGTTAATAAAGCCCTGATCGGAGTTGAGACAGTGAAAGGAAATCACTAAAAAACTAAACTAGCAGATCAAATTTTCATTTTTTTTTAATTGACTGCTAAAAACCAAATACTCTTTAAAAAAGGAGAAAGGTTCAGATATTGCAGATATTGCGGACAAAGCGGCTTAAGATAATGGATGAGAGCATTAATGTAATGGCAAATCATAGAAATTTTTTGCATGAACAATAAATTTCTTATCTCTAACCGATTGTATCAAATTTTCCGAGTAATCATGTAAAAAGGAAAGACTGATCATTGATGGTATTTATCCAGTTATGATAATAATATTGTCCTGCACAGTTTGCATGTTCACCTCGACATGTGTGTTGCAGTCCAAAAACATGCTTTATAGATGAATAGGTTCCCATTACCCAGAAAGGGATTCAGTGGGTTCTGAAGATGGATCATCTGCTTGTAAAATATATATTTCTTCAGAAACAGCGAAATCCACTCTTGTTAAGTTTAATTGTTTGGTTTTTGATTTGTACATAAAACACAAAACATTAAAGTTCACCATGGGATCCTGGTTGGCATGACTTTCCAAAGAAACCGCTATTTTCTCCTCATAAATCAAAGATTCTGCAGACATACTAGTTCCCTAGCAAAACTTTAATGCTATCTCTGCCACTATGTTAAAAAAGACCTGCACAAGTATTACAAAAAAAAGTCAGAAATGCATAGTAAAAATTTTAAGTTAAACTTTTCATACTTTAAACTTTTTGCAAAGATTTAAAACCTTGTTTTTCTACATTCAAGATATAAGTTGTTTTAACTTCTCTTTGCTCTAGTCTACACCTTACCAAACATGTCTCAGAGTCAAACAGTCTAAAGGGCTAGGATCTAGAAATAAGGAAGACTATTATTAAAATTACTCAAAAATGTTTTGCTCCATAGTCATGACAAAAGAAAACACTAGATTTATATTCATAAGCCTTTCATAAAGCAACAGAAATATTTCATAACATTGAGAAGCAAAATTAAATGTATCAGTCTTTACCATTTTTATATATTAAAATTTAGATTTCTGCTCTAAGAAAAAGTGCTAAATTTAAAATTTATAAGGATGCATTGAGATGAGCCACTTGATACTAAAATGTTCTCATTTTGTTTTAAAATTAGTTTTTTCACTTGTTACACTAGTTTTTATTTTTATTTGTTACTGTAATCAAAATGAACTACAATTAGAGTTATCAAAAAAAAAACCAACCTATTTGCTTGATACTAGCAAAACATGACTTATTGGTGATGTCCGAATTCCCTCCCTAACCCCTAACTACTAAAAAACTATATAGCGCGGCACTAGTGCCATGAATTTTAAAAGCAATTCGGATACTAAGCTAACTACTTTCTTTTTTTTTAAATGGCGGATTAAATGAAGTCATCAATTTCACAAAGTAAAAAAAGCGTTTTGCGACAATTAATAGTCCACTGTCTTCTGAAGATAAAAATGTTGATGGTTTGTTAAAAAATTACATTTGAATAAAATTTTTTGGTAAAAATGTTCCGATGCAATGCATTGTGGTCTATATTCGCAGATCTAGTGAGTATAGATGCACTCGGTTTTTCGCAGAGACTTCTGGGAAATTTCCAGGGCACTGGATTTGGGAATTATAGATTGGCACATCACTACAAAATGGCAAACGCACTATTTAGTACAGTTTAGGGGCTAGGGTGGAATTCTGACATTGTGTTTGTATTTTTCACACTAGAGGGCGCACCAGATTAAAAGGCTCACCGTCAGTAAATGGTTAATTTTTGAACTCATGTAATCTAAAAGGCAAATTATACGAGACAAATAAGTCAGAAATAAGTCCGTCAGTCAGACTTTATTATCTGCTTTCACAGTAATGCTAGAACTTGTCTGTAACACATTACACGTTAGCCGGGTTAGAAGCGGTACTCACAGTACCTGTAACCCCAAATTTACACTGGTCTGTCTGCGGTGCGTCACCGTTGCGCTGTGTGGGGAGTCCGTCTCACGGTTGTCAGTTCATTTAGATTGACTCCGTTGCGTCTCTGATCCGAGCCCCTCCTCCTGTTTGCAACTTGCTACAAGTTAGCCATGTTAGCGGATTCCCATATAACTCCCAACCTAGTTTGCAACATGTGAAAAAACAGACTATTACTGTTGTTGTTACCCTTTTGGCTTTTTCCCATCAGGGGTCGCCACAGCAAACGAGTCGCATGGTAAACTTGGTAATGTTTTACGCCGGATGCCCGGCCTGACGCAACCCTCTCAAAGCAACCGGGCTTGGGACTGGCACAGAAGTAGAGATGGGAACAGGGAGCAGCCTGGAGTCGATCCCAGGTTTCACGGACGGAAGGCGCCGCAAACCAGCACAAGCTAAACCGGCTCCCAAAAACAGACTATCACTGATAAAACACTTGACTATGCCAACTCCCAACTTTTTAGGTGACACGTAAGAAAAACCCAGTCGGACATAACCACATGTTAGCCACGTCAGCGTGTTTACCCAACCTTGATTGCAACTCGTACAAAAAAAACAGACTTACATTTTGACAGAGCGGCATGTAGCTCATAAAATCACTTCAACATCAGTACCGTTTTTTGAAAAGGATTAAGGGCTTTTGAGTGCGTCTTGTATTGCAGGGTTGTATTAGCATTCCATTTGAAGTAATTCTATCTAATGGTAAGCTTTTTTAGATAATTTTTCCCTTCTTGAATGCTTGTGTGGAACTCTTTTTTTCTTGATTTTAATATTACATCTCTTGTTGAGTATGGACCATTTAACTCCATAATTAATAATTTACTCCGTTCTAGTGAGTTTCCTCCTAAGATTAGGTTTTTTATATTTTATTTTTAGGCTACCTCTGTTGCAGAAACTGCTTCTCTGAAGCCAAGTTGCTGTTTTTTGTGGTTATCTGGTATTTGTGGTCATGTATAAACGATCTTACTGTGTTTCCAAGGAAAAATTCTTTTAAATCCAAACGTTTTGGGCTTTTTTGGAAACACAGCTCAGGATAAACAACAACCCAACTTTCAGATGGATGTGGTGTAGTTAGCGTTCTATATTAAACAGGCTATCATAGTTGGCATACCACAGTGGGCTACCAAAGTCTTCACAGTACAAAGCTAGAATTTAGTAAATACTTTCAGTTTTCCTCTTATTTTAAAATTCAAGCTTTAAAATAAAAGTTCCTGCATGTGCAGCTCTTTTTTAAAGCTTCCTGCAGCCAGCCTTCTCATTTCTCTGCTGGATATGAACCCAGGCTTGCACGCCAACACAACATATACACACACAACACAAGAAATAAGTCGCTAAAGAACGCCTAATTGGTTTTTATTGACTTTTAGCGGCAGCAACAGATATTGTGCGATAGTGTTATGACAAAAGATTAGCGCAGCTTGGTATTAGCAGCTGAGGTGGGGAAGAGCTTCACAGAAAGCCATCGTAGCAGATAGGCCCTGTAAGCAATGTGATTATGTGGATAGTGTTGTAATCCGAACCCTATTAATATGTTTAATTGTAACCATTGCACCAACCCTGAAGCTCCCATCCATGATTGCTTTGCTGTGTTATTTCATAAAGCGCTGAGCTAAATTCTCTATTGGCAGACAACAATTATAAGGCTCTTATGCAAACATTGGGTACTGTGCTGAAATTTAAAAATTCAATAAGGTCGAGGCACAGAGGTAGTAAATGCATCGGAATATGAATACATGTCTGGGTCTCTGTCTCCTTGCTGCCTAATTGTGTGATTCCTTTCAGAGAAACTCACATCTGCTTTCTCCCCCCTTTTCTCTTTGTCACCTTTTGGTTCTCATCTTCACGTTCTGCTCTGCCGTCTATCCTTTCCATGTCTTTCATGTTTCCAGGGCAGTTGCTCTCCTGTTCCTCCGCCTGAACGTCTGAGCCCCCCCCCCCCCCCCCCCCCCCCAACTCTACCTACCCCCTCCAATCCCTCTGTTATCAGATATGGGCAGTTCAGCAAAGAAAAGCCTGTCTGGACTTCAAACAGTCTTTCCTGTCTATTTGTCTCCTCCCTGTCTCCACTGGCAGAAAGAAAAGGCTTTCCAATCAAGTCTTTTCACCCTCCCAACCCCCTCCCCATCTTATTCCCCACTCATCACGACATGCTCGAATTTTCTGCTGTTATTGATCTCTACCGACTACGTCTTTGTGTGCGTCTGTTTGCATCCATGACAGTCTTTGTTTCTTTTTCTCTTTGCGCTCCCGTGTCCTTGTAGCAAACCACCTACATGCTGCTGTCTGTACTTCTATAGAGGTTAAACAGGAATAACTTTTGTCTGTTTATGTGTCATTTTATGATCTTATATTTTGTTAGAAAAATGGGTTGATGGATAGATGGAAAAGAGCGTAAAATGTGAGCAAAGCTGATATACTGTTTTTTTTTTACTGTAAAGCGCACTTGATTATAAAGGGCACCATCAATGAATGGTCAATTTTCAAACTGAAGTCATGAGGCGCAGGCTGCACGGTGGCACAGTGGTTTTCGCTCTTGCCTCACAGCAAGAAGGCCCCCGGTTCAAGTCCTGTCTGGGGGACCTGAAACAGAACATCAATGGGAGACCTTTCTGTGTGGAATTTGCATGTTCTCCCCATACATTGTTGTCCCCGGGGTCTCCGCCTTACTCCCACCGTCCTAAAACATGCTTCATAGGTCAATTGGCAACTCCAAATTGTCCCTAGGTGTGAGTGTGAATGGGTGTGTTATTGTGGCCCTGCGACAGACTGGCGACCTGTCCAGGATGTCCCCTACCTTCGCCCACAAGTGGCCGGGATAGGCTCCGGCAACCCGGTGACCCCGAAAGGAATAACGCAACAGAAGATGAATGAATGAATGGATGTCATGAGGTGCACCAAACTATAGTGTGAGGGGCTTTAAGTAAGACAAAAAAGTCAGACTTCTCTCGTGCAACATTTTTTTTCTCAAAACTTTATTTCGACTTTAATCTCGCCATTTTGACTTTTTTTCCTGTAAGTGAGAGGAGAAAGAAATTATCCCCCAGTATTATTTTTTCTCACCGTGGCCCTAAAATCTTGTAGTAGGGTCATTATCACTATAAAGTGCCTTTGGTGTCCCCATGACTATTACTCTTTCATAAACTAAATGGAGCAGAATAACTAAACTCTGACTTCTTATCATAAGTGACCCAAGACTTGCACACAAATCAGTCAAATAATTTGGTTCTTAAATTGTGATTTCTTTAGTTTATGCAATTTCTTTTCTTTGGATGTATGCGATTTTGGTATGTCCCACACGCTGTTCTGTTAACTTCAGGGTGTGTAATAAATGGTTAAATTAAGCCAAATTAAAAAAAGATTGGTGCACATTTCATGTCACAGCACAGTACTTGATAAAACAAGTAATTTTGATCAGGCAAATTTTATTTTCATAATGCTTTTGAAGATTTTGCGCACGTCCCTGACATTGCTGTCCACCCTGTCATTTTGGGATAACTGTCTCTCGAAAAAAAACTGCAAATGTTTTAAGTGACATCACAACCAGCATTTTGTCTTTCTTCACTGGAGACTGAAACAGTGGCTAGTTGCAGAGTAAATATTTACACTTTTGTTTAGTAATTTTTATCATATTAGGTGTGTAGTCAGGCGTTGTCAAGCTTAACATGTCCACTATGTCATGGTGAAATATAATTTAATATAAAAGCCTTTCCTAAATTTAAAATATATAAGTTAAACAGTACACAGTCTACTTGCTAACTGAATCATAATCCTAAGTGAAGATCCACAATGTGCTCAATAAATGCTAACATTAACCAAAAACGTCCACCCTGTCATTGTCCACCCTGTCAGACAACCTTCTTTGACAGGGTGGACATGGTTCATGACAGGAAAGACATTTTGATAGTTTATGGCAACAAACTAATAATGTTACATATTACAACAGCTCCTACTGACATTTTATTACTTAAATTTCCCCTTGTGGAATTAATAAAGCATAATTGAATTGAATTAAATAACAATAAATAACAGTTTATAACAGTAAAGGTTGCTAACCTTTCATTGAAGAAATTGCATATGAGATTTTTCTCTCAGCATATTGGCCACATTTCAGACCCCTCCTTTTGCCGTCTCAGACCCTTTTGGGTAGTATCACAGTGAAAAGGGAGACAACAACTACAGAGTATGAGTTCGCCACAGATTTCCAGGAGAGGCTACGCCATTTTAGGCGCCATGTTTTCAACATTAAATGGCAGTGTGATGCCTACAGGAAGCTCAGGAGCAGCTTGAAGCACAATAACCCCCTCTTGCATATAGATTTTAGAGAAAATTACTCGTGCAAGTACAGTGAAGAAATACAATCAAGCATTTTGGAGGTTCACATAAGCAGGCCAGTCTGCACACTGGAGTGCTCTACATCCCTGGTGAACAAGCACCACATATCTTCTCCAGAAGACATGACCCTGTTGCCATCTGGGCCCACCTTGATTCAGTTCTGAAGAAACTGAGAGAACGTCACCCACTAGCTAGCATAACTTCATTTTTACAGCGAAAGGCCTGCAACACGGCATCGACAAAAGGGAAATTTCTTCTACCTCTCAACAGAACCCTACAAGTATGGGTTCATACAAATAACATGGAATTTCTTTGAGGCTAGTCATGGCAAGGGTGCACCAGATGGTGTAGATCACATGTGTCAAACTCAAGGCCCGGGGCCAAATGTGGCCCGCCATGTCATTTTAGTGGCCCTCAAGAGCATAAAAGTTTTTAATTTCTTATAAAAAAAATTAAATTTGGTGTGTATTTATTCATATCTAGGGGGAATTGGACTTGAAATATCGGATTGGGTAACTATACATTAGGACTTAAACACCATCCATATAACCTAACCTGACAGAATCAAATGTAAAAGGATTTATGCTAGAGTAACAAGCAAACATGTTTCTGTTCTATGCAACTGTACTTGTCACTTTAAAAAGTTATAGTAAATAAATAATGAGTTATTAAGGAGTAGTTACATTCATTTTTCATTACATTTAGTTACGTTTATAAGTTATATCTGGCCCTTTGAGAACAGCCACTATGCTAATGTGGCCCTCAGTGAAAATGAGTTTGACACCCCTGGTGTGGATGGAGCCCTCAAGAGGTCAGCAGACCGGATTGTAGCCCATGAAGGAGACATTCCTGATGCCCAGAGCTTGTATGAAAAGCTGAAAAGCCTGGAGACATCTGTTGAGCTGTTCTATGTCCCAGAGAGTGATATTGAATCCAAGACTGAGGTACCTGCAATAGCTGCCATAAAAGACTGCTTGGAGATATTGACCCAGTAACATGTAAAAAAAAACAACAAACAAAACAGGCCGGCACCACTACACATTAGCTACATGAGCATATTTACAATAACCTTGTGCTATCCTATGGGGTCCAGATGACCCGATCCTTTCATTGATGTGTTATCCTACCATGACAAAGGTGGATAATGGTGAAGACGATTTCATATAATCCATGGACACCAGTGAAGATTACATATCATTGAAGAAAAAATGTTTAGCGCACTGTCTAGTGGGGTCTAGATGACCCAACTCCCAATGTTAAAGTGCCTAGGATAGCACAACAAGGGTTACCACCCAACCTTGTTTGTAATAAAAAAATAGACTGACATATTAACAGAGCGCCGTATACCTCTTGATTTGTTTCTAAATTTAAAATGCTTTGACATCAGTAAACACAACCTAAAATAAAGCTTCAATGTTGTTTTCTGAGACAAATTAGGGCTAATAAGTGTGCTTTAGTTTAGAGAATATAGTAAATTAAACAGCAGTTGCAAATACTGTTATAGATCTCTGATGTTTTTAATTGGTACTTGATCCGTTTGGCAGTGCTTAAATCTTTTCACATCTTCATAGTTCTTGTTAAGGTGAGGAAAAAAGAAAACAATGATGCAATGAGAGGAAACCGTTTACAAGACGACCACAGAAGTTCGTCCTCTGGCAAGATCTGCCATGACGGTTTAGAAGCTGTAAGTAAAATCCATCAGATTTTGTGAATTGTTAAATTGCCGCAGCATGGATAGACTAGTTACTGGTAAAAGAGTCAAGCACTAATAATAAAACATCAGACAAAACTCAAACAAAGACAAAGCCTGTTACAGTAGAAAACCCACAATTTCCCTCCTGAATTTATTTAGTTTTTCTGCCACCTGTTCTCGTAATCCGGAGGTAGCAAATTCTCACGGATTATTACTATTTTTCCAACATTCGCGAATGCTTTCAAGTCTCAAAATGTTCAACTATCGCTCTGCCATATTTCTGTCAGAACACAAGTGCGCATTTTATAAATGTGTTTATGAAAGCCCATACCCCTAATTATCGGCTTGTTTACGCACACAACTGGAGCAGAAATAAATCGAGGGGAGGGGTGTGCGGTATCTTTCCTGTGATCTTCCCTCCCCTGACAAGTGGCTTGGCTATTCCAACCTAGAGTTGCTTCACTCAGCAGAGAAAAAGAAAGATGAGGAAGGAAGGAAAGACGCTTTCAAAAAAAAAAAAAAGAGCTCCTGGAAAGATACACATCTCAGAGTAAGCAGAACACAGTAATTAGTCTGTCTCAAACACAACAGCAGCTGCATCTCAAATGTTTGTGAGGAACAAAACAGGTTCTGACAGTTTGGTGGTTTATGCTTGAGGACCAGGAACAGATGACACAAGCAGAAGTTCAAATCCCATGTTTGAACCTCTGAAAGTAAAGAGGAATCATCAGAAAACTGTATGGGGAAGAATCCTGTGCAAAGGATGCAAAACCTCAAGTTTTCTCTTTCCATGTTCACAGCTCCTGGCCTAAATTAGTAACTATAAACAGAGATGGATGATTCCAAATATACAGCGAGTACATGCCTATTATTAGCCTTTGTAGTGCCGCATATGTTTCTCAGAGCTGTGGGTGTG
Organism: Oryzias latipes; assembly: GCF_053564925.1. Classification (NCBI taxonomy): domain Eukaryota; kingdom Metazoa; phylum Chordata; class Actinopteri; order Beloniformes; family Adrianichthyidae; genus Oryzias; species Oryzias latipes. The sequence continues at coordinate 9,660,825 of NC_136245.1, forward strand.
TTGTTGTGGCAAAAACTTACAACTTACCAAAAGAAAGGGCCAATTTGTCATGCTTTTCGCTGTTATCTTTGTCATTTGTTGTGAAAGACTGTAGCTGCTGGGAAAGTAGAAAGCAAAAAAAAAGGCTAATTTCACGCTTCGCTACACAAGTTTTTACGACAATTTCCTGGCTCTACGCACAAAACGTGCTACTGAATGCGTGTTGAAATTTAAACCGAGATTCCAGTTTGGAAGCAATGTATGTCCCTTTCCGTTCGTGGACGTGCCAACCGTTTAAAAATTGACCATGAAGGAGAACTCAAAAATTGCGAATTATATGACACAAAATCTTTCATATATTGGAATAGAGTTGTGAAACAAACAGCAAGATTCGTGAGATTTGCCTTGGTTCGACATTTTGCATGAAGCATCTTCCAACTGTTGGTGGGGGACATGCACTAATATAAGACGCCTAAGACCCGATACCGGTAAAACACTTTAAAGCATAAATAATAAAGACAAATTCAATCAAGTTCAAATTCCATTCAAGGCTTTCTTTCGAGCTTGGTGCTCGCGAAGAGTAGCAAAAGACAAAGAAACGTCTCCCTGCTCGTCCAGTGTTAGCACCATGGGTAAAACGTGTCTTCAAGGCTGTGCAGCACATAACCAGCGCATGTAGCTTGAGGAAACTGTTTTAATCACTAGTTTCATTTTTAGATTAAGGTGTCACCATTAAATTTAAGCAGTTTAATAAAAACACTTCTTTACGGGGTATTTTTATAAAACTCTGTTTGATAGTAAATTTTATATGAAAACAGATCCAATTATTTGTATCATACGTTTTTTAACTGTGATTCTGTGATTTGTGCATTAGTGAAAATGCTGCGGCCGCTGCGATTCTGAAATCAGGGATCATTTTTGTCAAATTTTAAAGTAGTCAACACAGAAAACAACATCCATCCCGTACAGCAGTTTTTAACTCCTCTAACCTCATTGTGACGGTGTAGAACCGTCAGCTGCCGCTGCAGGCGCACACGCATGCACACACGCTCGCACACACACACACGTGCGCATAGACGCGCACGCTCGGACCCGGTAACACGTCATTTACATCAGCTTACCCTTTTCATTCCGTCCCTATCCCTCTGCAGGTAGCCCTGGGTGCACACTAGGTTGCCGACTCACCATCCCCATGCATACATTAACACGAAGCACACACGACGCCAACATTAACGTTGGTTTGTTTACCCGGAAGTAACCCGGTAACCCGGAAGTGGTCATGGACACCCTGGGTCATGTGACGCATCGGTCACTGTTTGTATTTATTTTTATTGATGATTATTGTTATTTTTCTGTACACGACACAGAATGTTTAGTTGAATGAAACTGTTTATTTCGGTATGTTTATTTATGTTGTTGAACAATGCAAACACTTCTCCCTGTTTTCTCTTTGGACTGATGGAGAGCAACGCCCAGGAGGAGGGGCTTACCACTTAAAAGAGAACCAGATACAGCTGTCAGTGTGGGAGTCTGAGTGGAGAAGTTGGAGAGTCTGAGAGGAGAATTTGGAGTGTTGGATTGGAGAAGTCTATGTTGGTTAACCTTTGTGGAGCAATTGGTGTGCTCTGTTCTTGCATTAAAGTCAAGAATACTTTCACCTTGGCGCCTCTGCCCAATCATTCCCTGGTGGGACCCACGACAGTTGGTGTCAGAAGTGGGATAAGCAGATGGCTGGCCGCAAAAAGGTGAGACACAGAGGTCTGCGTTCCCAGAGGGAGGAGACGGAACCAACATCGGATGCAGTCCCTCTGTTGTCCAATTCATCCTCTGAGGAGGAGGTGGTAGATCCTGGTGCCTCTGGTGGTTCTCCAGGCCTGACCAAAGGCCCAGAAGGTGACTTGGCGGCTATGATGAGAGACTTCCTCCGTGGACAGCAGCAGCGGGAGGACAGATTCATCGCTGCCCTCCAAGGTTTGGAAGCCTCTTTTTCCAGGGCAGAGCACCATTCTGGTCGGCGGCGTAACATCAGTCCCAAAGCCGCTGGACCAAGCTCAGCCGCAGTGAGTAGCCCAAGGTTGGATCTGCCAACACCAGCTGCAACGTCCCGTCGACGGCATCCAGTGGCACAGGAGGACTCCAGCTGGTCAGATCAACCACAGAGCAGAGTCAGTTTACAGCCACCTGATTGGAGACCTTACATGGAGCCAAAGGTCCCTCCATATCAGACAGGTGAGGACATTGAAAATTACCTGCTACGTTTTGAACGGATTGCCAGGACGTGGAGATGGCCAGAGACTGAGTGGGCATGTCGCCTGGTGCCACTGCTGTCCGGAAAGGCGTTGGAGGCCTACACAGCAATGGACGAGCAGCAAGCCCACATCTACAAGGACCTGAAAGACGCACTCCTGGTAAAATTTGACATCTCGCCAGAGACTTACCGTCAGCAGTTCCGGTCTACTGTGGTGCCATCTGGGGAGAATCCGACTGAGACATACCACCGCCTGAAGGGCCTCTACCGTCGCTGGATCCGCCCAGAGCAACACAGCAAGGAGCAGATCGGGGAGATCGTCATCCTGGAGCAGCTGCTGCGTGTGCTTCCAGCTGACGTGAGGACGTGGGTGAAGGAGCACGACCCGGAGGATGGCCTCACCGCTGCCCGGCTTGCGCTGCAGTATCTCAACGCTCGACGAGGAGCGTCTGCACGGCCGTCGGGTGGGGATCAGCGTCTTCCCATTCAAACCGCTCCACTGAGACCTGCACGGAGAGACTTCCATCAGGCAACGCAAGGTACCAACCCAGCACCTAACCAGCGAGCGGCGGGTAAGGACCTTGTGTGTTTCTATTGCCAGCAGATTGGTCACAAAGCCTCCGTATGTCCAATCCGCAAGACTAAATTCACAGGTGCTTGCTACGCACCCAGGCCAGAGACTGTCACAGGAGCAGGGCCTGTGCACATGGACAAAGACACTTTCCAGGCACTTAAACAGGTGACTGTGAACGGACAGCAGGTTACTGCTATGTTGGACACGGGCAGTTTTGTTTCTCTGGTCAAACAGAGTTTAATCCCTTTTGGTGGACTTGATTATAGCAGGCAAACAAGTGTTGTGTGTGTTCATGGCGACCAACATTTGTACCCAAAAGCGGATGTAACAGTGACCATAAATGAACAATCCTATCTTTTGACTGTCGGGGTGGTAGAGAACCTACCTGTTGATTTAATTTTGGGGTGTGATTTACCTATGTTGGGGGACTTATTAAATGAGGCTGCTGAAACAGCTAAAGCTAATGATGAGCTAGCTGTTACTGTCTCAGCACCTGTGCTAACTAGAGCTCAGGCTAAAGCGGGAATGCAAAGTCTTCCACGTTTGGATGACGATTTCTTTGATGGAGGCAAAGAAATGCCCAGAAAATCCCGTCGTCAAAGACGGTTTGAGAAGAAACTTAAGTTGCTGGATCCTGAGATCACAACAACAGCAGAAGCATTTGACATACCAGCTGACATTTCGGCTTTGCAGAAAGAAGACCAAACTTTAAAACCATTGTTTGCCAAGGTGACAACAGAGAGTGACAAATGTTTGGGAAATGTGCGGTTTATTGTTGCTGATGATGTTCTGTATGCAGCTGAAGGTAAACACCTACGGTTAGTTCTTCCAACCACCTGCAGGCCACTCGTCATGCACTTAGCGCACACACTCCCATGGGCGGGTCACCTGGGTCGTCACAAAACCTATCTGCGGGTTAGTTCACGTTTTTTCTGGCCATCAATGTACACTGACATTCAGACGTACTGTGCAACATGTCCTACCTGCCAGAAAACTGCAATAACACACAAGTCTGACAGAGCATTACTACACCCACTTCCTATAATTTCCACTCCATTCAGGAGAATAGCCATGGACATTGTTGGACCTTTACCTAAGAGCAGTAGCGGTCACGAATACATCCTGGTGGTCTGTGATTATGCTACACGGTTCCCAGAAGCTTTTCCCCTGCGCACCATTACAGCTCCTGCAGTCATGAGAGCATTAATTCAGTTTTTCTCCAGGGTAGGAATACCGGATGAAATTCTGACAGACCAAGGAACCAACTTCACCTCTCGGTTGATGAAACTGTTCCAACAGCAGCTTGGCATCACTGCCATCAAGGCGACACCGTACCACCCACAGACCAATGGCTTGGTGGAACGTTTCAACCAGACCCTGAAGAGGATGCTGCAGAAGTTCGTGAGTGACACAGGGAAGGACTGGGATCGTTGGCTACCATTCCTGTTGTTTGCTTATAGGGAAGTCCCACAAGCTTCAACAGGCTTCTCACCATTCGAACTCCTCTATGGCTGGGATGTCCAAGGCCCACTGGATCTCCTCAAGAAGAGCTGGGAGGCCAAATCCACAAAGACCTCAGAAAGGGGTGTGATCCAGTTTGTCCTGGAGATGAGAGAACGGTTGGCAAAGTACAGGGAAGAGGCAGAAGTCAACCAACGAGAGGCCCAAAGGAGTCGGAAGACGTGGTACGACCAGCAGGCCCGTCACCGTGAACTCCTACCAGGTCAGAAGGTTCTGCTACTTCTTCCCTCTTGTACCAGCAAACTACTGGCAAAGTGGCAAGGGCCATACACCATTCTCCGCAGGATGGGACCTGTCACCTATGAGGTGCACCATCCTGACAAAAAGGAAAAGCAGACATACCACGTGAATCTACTTAAAGAGTGGAAGGAAGGTGCTAACCATCCAACAGAGAAGTCTTTGCTAGTCAGAGCTGTGAAGACTGAGGAAGACTTGGACTCTGATCTGGGAGCACTGACTCACTCAACCCCTCCGTCTCTGTCACATTTACCTCCGGAACAGACTACACAGATAATGGACTTATTTCGTGAAACGCCATCTCTTTTTTCTGCACAGCCAGGAAGAACTACACTCATTAGCCATTCCATACGGCTCAAAGATGGACGACCACTCCGGCAACGGCCTTATCGGGTACCACAGAAGTTGGTGGGAAGGCTGAACGATGAGGTGAGGAAGATGCTGGAGCTAGGTGTCATTGAGCCGTCCAACTCAGAGTGGAGCAGTCCGGTGGTGATCGTTCCCAAAAAAGACGACTCACTGCGGATATGCATCGACTTCAGGAAACTGAACGCCGTTTCGGAGTTCGACGCATATCCAATGCCGAGGATTGACGACCTGCTGGAGAAGATCGGGGCTGCTAATTTCATCACCACTCTTGACCTATGCAAGGGTTACTGGCAAGTACCTCTCAGCAACACCTGTCGACCATACACGGCGTTCAAAACACCTGCTGGACTGTTTCAGTTTACAGTTATGCCTTTTGGTCTGCATGGAGCACCAGCCACGTTCCAACGGCTGATGGACAGGGTACTGCAGGGATGTAACCACTGTAGTGCAGCCTATTTGGATGACGTGGTGATCTACAGTCACACCTGGGAGCAACACCTAGATCACCTGCGTCTGGTCCTGAGGAAACTACAAAATGCAGGCCTGACCTTAAACGTGAGCAAGTGTGAGTGGGCCCGGAAGGAAACTCGTTACCTGGGGTACCTGCTGGGAGGTGGTGAGGTGCGTCCGCAGGTGGATAAAGTTGAAGTTATCCGCAATTGCCCTCGACCACGCACCAAGAAAGAGGTACGCTCCTTCCTGGGGTTAGCTGGATGGTACCGGCGGTTTGTCCATCAGTTCGCCACCATTGCAGCTCCTCTCACTGCCCTTACAGAGAAGAGGCAGAAAAACCCCGTGACCTGGACAGATGAGTGTGAACAGGCTTTCCAAGCATTGAAAAATAAATTGTGTTCCTGTCCTGTTCTCAAGAGTCCTAACTTTGATCAAAGGTTCCTCGTCCAAGTGGATGCCTCAGCAGTCGGACTTGGTGCTGTCCTGGCTCAGGGAGACCCAGGTGAAGAGCGACCAGTCCTGTACCTCAGTCGGAAACTGCAGCCGAGAGAGACAAGGTACTCCACTGTGGAGAAGGAAGGACTTGCCATTAAGTGGGCGTTGGATAGCTTGAGGTACTACTTACTTGGCAGAGAATTCGACCTTGAGACAGACCACAGGGCCCTGACATGGATAAATACCATGAAGGACCACCACAGCCGGCTTACGCGCTGGTATCTGGCGCTTCAGCCGTACAAATTTAACGTACGTCACCGTCCCGGAAAACAAAACATAGTGGCAGATTTCCTGTCCAGATTGCCGCACATCGCCAATCTCCCAGAGGAGGGGGATGATGTGACGGTGTAGAACCGTCAGCTGCCGCTGCAGGCGCACACGCATGCACACACGCTCGCACACACACACACGTGCGCATAGACGCGCACGCTCGGACCCGGTAACACGTCATTTACATCAGCTTACCCTTTTCATTCCGTCCCTATCCCTCTGCAGGTAGCCCTGGGTGCACACTAGGTTGCCGACTCACCATCCCCATGCATACATTAACACGAAGCACACACGACGCCAACATTAACGTTGGTTTGTTTACCCGGAAGTAACCCGGTAACCCGGAAGTGGTCATGGACACCCTGGGTCATGTGACGCATCGGTCACTGTTTGTATTTATTTTTATTGATGATTATTGTTATTTTTCTGTACACGACACAGAATGTTTAGTTGAATGAAACTGTTTATTTCGGTATGTTTATTTATGTTGTTGAACAATGCAAACACTTCTCCCTGTTTTCTCTTTGGACTGATGGAGAGCAACGCCCAGGAGGAGGGGCTTACCACTTAAAAGAGAACCAGATACAGCTGTCAGTGTGGGAGTCTGAGTGGAGAAGTTGGAGAGTCTGAGAGGAGAATTTGGAGTGTTGGATTGGAGAAGTCTATGTTGGTTAACCTTTGTGGAGCAATTGGTGTGCTCTGTTCTTGCATTAAAGTCAAGAATACTTTCACCTTGGCGCCTCTGCCCAATCATTCCCTGGTGGGACCCACGACACTCATACACCATGAAGGATTTACAGAAAAGGTGACATTTAAGCTTTTAACACCTGAGATTTAGCTCCATGTTTACATACTGTCGACTACCCTAATTCCTCAACCGTTCACGCAAATAACCTAATTCAGCTTCGCACCGATTTGCAACTCCTTACAGAATGCTTACTCAGTATAAATCAACTGATTCTAATGCGGGGAAAAGCAGCTTTCCTCTAAAACGCAACAATTCTATTGGAATTACTTTAAATACATAAAGTGTTAAAGAGATATGGTAGTTTGACAAGTGTGTTATTTTGTGACTGCTCCAGTATTACATGTAAGTGAAATTCAACTGATATGTTTGCCATCTTTGTATTGTGGTTTAAAAATCTACACATTTTGTCTCTATTCACACTTTTTAATGTGTTTACTAAAAGTGAGTGAATGAACACATGTGTCCTGACTTTCTCCTTTTGAATTCAAAAGACAAGATCAGGTGATTATAACTAAAGTAAAAAAGCCACTTGACGTTTTTCTAATAGTCAGTTCTGCTAACTTTGGATGCCCATCCATCTAGTTTCAGAACCCGCTATATTCCATTCATACAGGGTTGCTGGAGCCTATCCCAGCTGCTGTTGGTTGATGGTGGGCCTCCCATTCACACCTAGCCGGAGTTCCTGGAGAAAACCCACGCATGAACGCGGAGAACATGCAAACTCCACACAGAAAGAACCTAGCTGGGATTTAAACCAGGGCCTTCTCATTGTAAGTAAGGTGAGAGCGCAAACCACGGCGCCACTGTGCAGCCCCCGGTGGGATTTAGTAAACAACTCAACTCAGACACTTAACCTCCCATCTAAGAATGCTTAGACAGTCTGCTGCAAGCATCTTGGTGTTAATACAGCTTCAGGGAGTGGATTCCAAATTTTGTCTGGTTATATTTTATAATGTAAATTCCAGCAGACCATCTTTCAGTAAGAGCCTTTTTAAAGAAAATAAAATCGTATGTAACGAGAGGTTTGCAATGTATCCTACAAATTTTAATGCTTTTTTTTTTAATGCAGCTAAAGTTTTTTTACATTTACATATTTTCATTTATAATATTATTCACACATTGCTAAAGTATAAAAGTTCACCAAGTATGCATTTAGCTTAACCAGCTTTTCAGAAAAGCTACTGTGCATTTGCTAATGACAAAAAATGGAAGATATGGATTGGACGTGAAATTGCAGTATTTTCTTTGAATGTATTGGGTTCACCTACATGAGCTCATACATATGTCTGTGCCTTGTCCAGATCTGCAGCATGAGAATATGAAAGATCAACTCCCGTTATCACTACTTGGTGGAGGCAGATGCATACCAAGATCCTGTCAACAGAGAAACAAGTTTCATTTCTCCTTTTGTTTTGTTCCAGCGGGCCTCCTTTCCAGGCTGAATGAGAAAACCAAAGAATGACTTTTCCTGATGAAAAGTGCCACTACAATCACAGCTCTGCTTGTACGGTGTGAGCCGGTGCACCACGAGTGTTAAAGTCAATCTGACAGCGGAGGGAACTTCATCAATCTCCAATGCGCACTGAACAATAGATCTTTGTATGCAACTGAAAACAGCCTGATGTCTTTGTATGCCACGCACATGTTTGCTCCGCGTCCCTAAGGTCCTCATTGTCTTCTATTTGTTTAACATGATGGAATATGCTAATCAGGCAAGCAATGCGGAGATAAAACTTGCACTCGGGTGCTTTCGTACCAACCAGACGCACCAAATAAATCTGTCATGCTTTTCACTCAATGTTCCCCCGTTAGATGAAATAGTGATGCAACCGAGTTAAATAAACAAACTCTACGGTAAATTCAGTGACTCTCTGACACTTTTTCTCATTCTGAGCACATTTTTTAAATCGGGCTGGACATCAAACATTTTCTTCCCTATGTTTCTTGTTTCTGAGTGGCAATTCTGTTTGAAATTGCCAGCTTTTTTTCTCCTATAACAGAGACAAGCATAGCTGCAGCCCAGGCCTGCTGCTCCTGGGATCAACAGGGTTCCATGCAGCGCTTCAGGCTCTTCTGACAGACTTTTAGAACCCAGATGACACACACACACACACACACCAAACTTTAGGCAACAAGCTTTCAAAGGAAAAAATGAGCAGAAATGTAAACTCGGCTGCACATGCCAACACCCCGCCCACTCCACGTGTCATATGGCGCTTTCGCCTTTCATGTCCTCTGCCCGTACTTTTGATTGGTCCCAACAAGCAAGCAAGCAAGGGACACTTGTTTACATCCTGGCAGCGAGTAAATATTTTACTCAGAGTGCCTTCATCTCGGAAATCTGAGCCCTAAAATGAAAGACATCTTGTCAGTAAACAACTGGCAAGCTGGATGCCAGGAGGAAGGACTTTTGACAGGCCTGACCCAGTTCGCGAGCGCAGATTTATCAACGCCGGTGCAGGTTTGATGCGAGGCAGGTCAGGATTTAGCCAACTCCACAGTGTGCTAAGAGTTTATGGAGTCAAATCCCTTAAAGACCCTAAAATGCACAGAAAACCATGTTATCAGCATAGAAGTTCATCTATCCATATATCTATGTCTTATATGTTTTATGCTGAATTCTCTTCCTGTCATAACCTTCTATATTTTTCCAGGTTTGGGACAGGCAGGACACTGTTTTATGCCTTTTCAGGTTGCATTTATCATTTATTCTTCTAACGCCCATCTGTCCATCCTTCATTTGTTATTTGTATTTCTCTAGTTAATTGTGAATTTGGAGGAGCAGTCGTGACATTTAGGGGGGGGACTGGCCCATGCCTCGCCCATGCCTTTATGTGACCTTGGCGTGAGACAATGTTCTTGGGCAATCGTGGCTTCTTATAAGTTGACGAACTGTCCTCCGCTGGAAACAAAGAGGAGCGGAATGGAAAAGACAGCGGGGAGGAATGGAAGCCTTGGCCGCGGCCCACAGATGTGTGAGCAAACCTAAACAAGACACTGCCACATAACAGCTTTTTAATTGGAGGCCTTGCGTCTGCTCGCACCCCAACAGAGGAATCTGTGTCAGCCACCTCCAAATGACAAGAATTTTATTCTACCACTGGAGCAGAACTGCAGACTTGCCAGGGATGTGACACGAACATAATAGCCAGCCGACTAACCAGGCTAACTGTGGGAGGACAGAAAAAGACATATAATTCAAGGCCAAACAAGAGAAAGGGCAGATGAACTGAGAGAAGTCAGAGGAGTAGTAAAGGAAAGTACAATTCTGGAATAAAATAAGACATTCATGATAGTGGCATCATATTTCGTGGAAATGCAGTCTGAGACCGACGAGGTATTACAACTTGTGAGTTGGGTTAAAAACGGGTTCACATTCCCCTAAAGCAAGCAGAAAAGTGAATGAAAAATACATGTGTGGCTGCGGAAATTGGAGTGAAATGAATACATGTGTGAGACCACTGCAAATTTTAAAGCCCTGGCTTCCAGTGGAACCATGAAGTCTTGAAGCGAGACTCTCGAGATGCAGTTCAAGGCCTTTTTTTTTCCAGTGTCAAAAAGTTCCAGCAGGCAGCATTCAGACGGCTGTATTTTGAACTGCGGATCTGGGCTAATGAGTGTCGCACACTAACTCTTGATAGAGACAAATGACTGGGGAAAATAGACAAGGAAGTTAATGCCACAAGTTGCCAGAAGTACATCATACAGCACAATAATTTCACATTCACTACATTTCTCTACAACGAAAAAAAAAAAATGCACGCCACAGCGTGTTTAAAGTCCTCTCTGGATCTATTTTAAGAGTGGTCTTTTAATTATGAATATGCCGTTTTTAGTTAAATCAGAAAAACTTGTGTTGTTTTCTAAAACATAGTTTCTGCAGAGCGGTGGGAGTTCATCAGAGATTCACCACTGAGTTGTGGGCGGGACCGTTAATGGGGTCTAAGCCCGCCATCACTTCCCATCATCCATCTGTGCTTAGAAATGGAGCGGAGCAGAGAACTTGTGGCCTGTTGATTGGAAAATTTTACGTAACTACAAGCTTTTTCAAACCGCATTTATTTGTTTGGCCCTGATTCACAATAATCTGAATAAAAGTCCTCCATCAGAAAAAATCCACAAGAACATGTTAAAAAATCTCAAGAAAATAGTCTCACTTTTTTTTTGGGTTCTCCATTTATTTATTTACTTTCAGGAGGGGGGGCACCCTGGGGGGGGGGGGGGGGGTGCTAGTCCCTTAGGGAAGTCAGAGCATGAATAGTGGTGCTGGACCTCCTGCCCCTTGGGGTTGGCACCGGGCCCCTTCCTTGCTGACTGTCTCTCACCGCTGGCGCGGCTCTGGCCTTTGTCTGCAGCTAGCTTGCCGCCTCTTGATTGCCTGGCCGCCCTGGGAGGAGGGGCGACTATCGCGGCCGGCTGGGGGGCCGGTCGCTCGGGGGGAGCCTTCTTTCCCCGGTTGTGCCCATCCGCCTGCTCCTCCCCGCTCCCACCCAAACAAAAGTTGCACACAGGCACATAGGGCTCCGGGAACTGGATGGGTGGGACATGCTTGCTTCTATGACGAACGGACCAATAAAACGAGGAGCCAACTTTCGGGACGTGGCCTGGAGGGGAATGTTTTTAGACGACAGCCATACCTGCTGTCCAGGTTCGTAAGGAGGGCTCTTAGTGCGGTGACGATCAGCGAACTGGCGGTTACCCTCCTTAGTCCGAAGGAGAGCTGCCTGAGCCTGGCGCCAAACCTCCTGACAGCGCTGCAGATGGAGTTGGACGGAGGGCACCGCCAGATCGAGCTCCTGGGAAGGGAATAAGGGGGGAGAGTAACCCAACGATGCTTCGAATGGCGACATACCAGTGGCTGTGGATGGGTGGTTGTTATGGGCATATTCCACCCACACGAGGTAGTCAGACCAATCTTTCTGATTCTGTGCCGCAAAGCAGCGCAGGGCCGCCTCCAACTCCTGGTTTGCCCTTTCAGCTTGGCCGTTGGACTGCGGGTGGTAGCCAGAAGAAAGGCTGGTGGAGGCCCCAAGGGCGGAACAGAAAGCCTTCCACACCTGAGAGGTAAATTGCGGACCTCGGTCAGAAACAATGTCAGATGGTATGCCATGATGACGAAAAACGAGTTTGACAAGGGTGTCGGCAGTTTCAGAGGCAGTAGGTAATTGTGGCAACGGGATGAATTGAGCAGCCTTCGAAAAACGATCAATTACAGTCAGGATAACCGTGAATCCATGAGAGGGAGGCAGACCAGTCACGAAGTCCACCGCGATATGGGACCAAGGTCGACCAGGCGTGGATAGAGGGTGTAGATAGCCGGCAGGTGGGGAGTTGGAGGTTTTAGCCCTGGCACAGGTGGTACAGGCAGCGATATACTGACGCACATCCTCAGCCATGGTGGGCCAGTAAAACCGGCGTCTCAGCAGCATGAGTGTCCGACGGACTCCCCCATGGCAGGCGATTTTGGAACTGTGCCCCCACGTGATGACGTCAGATCTGAGTCTGTGGGGAACAAACAGGGTGCCAGGGGGACAGGTAACAGAGTCGGGTTTCTCACCTTGGCACTGTAGCAACCTGGTTTCCACGTCCCAAGTGAGGTTCCCCACGAAGAGAGAGTCGGGAAGGATAGGAGAAGTGCTATGATCGTCCGTAGTGTTGTACTTTCTAGACAGGGCGTCAGGCTTGCCGTTCTTGCTACCTGGGCGATAGGTGATAGTGAACTGGAACCTGTCGAAAAACAAGCACCAACGGGCCTGTCTAGAATTCAGCCTTTTCGCTGAGCGCAGATATGCCAGATTTTTGTGGTCTGTCCACACGATGAACGGTTGTTCAGCCCCCTCCAACCAATGTCTCCACTCTTCCAAAGCCAGCTTGATGGCAAGGAGCTCACGATTGCCGACATCATAATTTTGCTCTGTTGGACTGAGTTTTCTGGAAAAGAATGCACAAGGTTTGAGTTTACCCGAGGCAGATTCCCGCTGGGACAACACAGCCCCTACCCCTGAGTCAGAGGCGTCGACCTCCACGACGAATTGCTTGTGGATATCAGGCTGAATGAGAATGGGTGCAGTGGTGAATAGTTCCTTGAGCCTTCTGAAAGCAGCATCCGCCGCGGGGTTCCAAACATAGGGGACCTTGACTGAGGTGAGTTGGGTGAGTGGTGCTGCGATTCCGCTGTAGTTACGGATGAATCTCCGATAAAAGTTGGCGAAGCCCAGAAACTGTTGTAACTTTTTACGGGATTCCGGAACGCTCCAGTCAGAGACAGCTTGGAGTTTGGAAGGATCTGGCCGGATCTTGCCAGCCTCGAGAATGTACCCCAGGAAAGGAACTGAACTGGCATGGAATTCGCATTTTTCAGCTTTCACATAGAGTTTGTTTTCTAACAATCTTTCCAGGACAAGCCTGACGTGGTGACGGTGTTCTGTGGCGTTACTGGAGTAAACGAGTATGTCGTCTAAGTAGACAAACACAAAGCGATTGAGGAAGTCGCGCAAAACGTCGTTTACCAGACGTTGGAAAACAGCTGGGGCGTTGGTGAGGCCGAAGGGCATGACGAGATATTCGTAATGCCCGAGGAGGGTATTAAAGGCCGTTTTCCATTCGTCCCCCTCCCGGACTCTAACAAGGTGGTACGCGTTACGGAGGTCTAATTAGGTGAATAAGTTGGCTTCCTGAACGGAATCGAAGACAGAGTTAATGAGGGGGAGTGAGTACTTATCCTTAACCGTTATTTGATTGAGCTCTCGGTAATCAATACAAGGCCTGAGAGACTTATCTTTTTTTTCGACGAAGAAAAACCCTGCGCCGACAGGGGAGGTGGAAGGCCGAATGTGGCCGAGTGCTAGAGCTTCCTGAATGTAGCTTTCCATCGAGAGCTTCTCAGGACCGGATAGATTGAAAAGTCTCCCTTTAGGAAGGGAGGCACCATGGAGAAGCTCGATGGCGCAATCATAGGGCCTGTGAGGGGGTAACGCACAGGCTTTAGACTTACTAAATACTGTTTTGAGATCGTGGTAACATGACGGCACCTTGGAAAGATCCACATCCTCTTTTTCAGGAAGGTTGGGAATGGCTGTAGTGGGAAGAGCAGAGTGTAGACAGTTTGCCATGCAATACGTACTCCAGTTAACGATCCGAGAATTAGACCAGTCTATTTGGGGATTGTGAAGGCATAACCAGGAAAACCCCAAAATGACGGGCGTTTGAGGAGCGTTGGTGACGTAAAACTGGTGGTACTCACGATGGTTCCCGGAAGTAATGAGCTGAATGGGCTCGGTGCGTAATGTTATTTTGGATAGCAATTTTCCCCCTAAACTCGCAGCTTTTACGGGAGTATCCAACGGTTCTACCGGTAACCCAAGTTGTCGAACCAAACCTGAGTCAATGAGGCTATGTTCAGCACCAGAGTCAATAAGGGCACTAAGTTCATGAACTGGGTTAAGAAACTTGACAGGAGTAAAAAGAAAAGGTTTGGCATTTCTTTCCGATAAATCCCCTCGCGACCTGTCGCTTAGCGAGGGGTTCGGGAGTTTAACCGTTTTGGGCAGTGTGAGACAATATGAGCTGGGTCTCCACAATAAAAACACAATCCGTCCTTACGGCGCTTAAGTCTTTCTTCCGGGGAAAGCTGCGAGTGCCCAATTTGCATGGGTTCGTCGGCCGGAGTAATAGAGGCTTCGATAGGCGGTTGCTGGGAAAATTGGAGAGAGTGATGGGGAATCTCTGTGGCAGATCGGCGATTAGAATAACTCCGCTCATTTTGCCGTTCCCGGAGTCGTATGTCGGAACGGAGGGCGGCGGTTACAAGCTCCTCAAAGCTATCCGCTTCAGGTTGCGTACATAAATGATCCTTTATCTTCTCGTTTAGTGATTGGTAGAAAATACCTTTGAGAGCGATGTCCGGCCAGCCCGATTCGACCGCTAGAATGCAAAAGTCTATAAGGTGTTTACTCACCGGTCGGTTACGCTGCTTGAGGCCGAGCAACCGCCGGGTAGCTTCTTCCTGCTTGCGTGGCTGATCAAACACTAGCCGGAACTCGCCGATAAAACGGTCATAGGGAAGATGTGAGAGTGGATTAGCGGCTAGAAAAGCCTGAGCCCACTGAAGTGCTTTGCCGCGGAGAGAATTAACTATCAGAGAAATTTTGCGATGATCAGACTGGTAGTACCTGGGGGATTGCAAATAACAGCTGGGACTGTAGCAGAAATCCGCCGCATGCCTCTACGTCGCCGTTGTATGGTTCCGGTTGCGCCCGGATGTTTTCCTCGAAGGAGGCGGAAGTGATGTTGGTGAGGTCACCGGAAGCGGGAGCTGCAGTGGCGGCGGAGCTAGCGGCTTGGTCAGCTAGGGTCCGCGTGAGATTATCCAACCGGCGAAATAATTCCTGTTGGGTGGCGGACATTTGAGCGATGGCATCGGCTTGTCGGGAGAGCAACAAACCTTGTTGGTTCAGGGCCAGGCGGAGACCGTCCGGGTCAGCTGGGTCGGGGATATGGCTAGTTCGTTCTGTCATGGCTGACGAGACTGTGGCAGACCCAGATGCTGAAACCCGGAAGGAATACTCGGCAGGCGAGGCAGACGAGTAGTAAAGGATTTAATGGAGGAATGACAGAGTTCCAAGAGAGGATGTTTTGTGGATGGTTGGAGGGTCTTGGCGGCGAACACCGCGTTTCCAGAAGGATGTCCAGAGGGGCGACGAGGAGGGACCAGAGCGAAGGTGAGTCGGAGTCCAGAACGTGACAGGCGTGATCGTGATCCTAGGCAGGCAGAGACAAGACAAGGTTAGGCGAGGCAGATAATGCATGGACTAGAATAGCGAGCAAGGCCAGAGAGTGCACCGTGGAGTACAACGAACTAGCGTCGAGTAAGGGTCCTGGTTCTCCTTAAGAGTCCCCCGGCTGATGAAGATGATGAAGCGCAGCTGGAGTCCTCAGGTGAACCTGATGAGGAGGCGGGGCCAGCAGGGGGTACCATGACAGGGAGAACACGTCAATGCAAGGGTGGGGTCATCAAAGATAGCACAAGGGTTACAGTGGAGGTAAGCATGCAACAGAGCAGACCGACTAAACTTAGTTGAACAGGTGATCTGAATGTTTATTGATAACGTTCCAAATGTCTGGAAGCTCATTTGTTTGATTTATGATTTATTAAAGTTTTATTTATTGGTGGGTGGTTTGCATGATCTTTGCAGCCAGATGAAGCCGTCGGTATCCCTGCAGCTTTCCACTTGAATCCTTTCTTCTTCCATTAAAGACAATATCTCTAAGTCTGTGTGACGCTTCCGTCCGAGGAGGAGCACTTTTTTGGTATTTTCAACATTCTAATGTTAATATAACAGACTATTTTCATTCATCTTTGTTGTTTTATACTGAAACGGGAAACTTCATCTGCAGGAGTAGGCGTATGTAACACTGTTTACTTCCGCATTGGTGTTTGGATGACAGGTTTATGACGTAAGGTGACAAATGAACTTCAGGTTATGTGAATGAAAAGGAGAATAAAGGCTGCAGCGGTTCTCTACACCCAAACGTTTCTCTGAGCTCCTTATTTTACATATGAAACTCCGCTTTACTGACACCGAATGCCGGAAAGCCGCTACACTGACAATAATCTGATTTTGAGTCGCCAAAAGGTTCAGAATCTCTTTGTTTTAAACCTATAATCCGGAAATAAAGCTTCACAAAAGGCTCCACATATTTCATCTTCAAGCTAGGCTTCGATAAACAGACAACTTCGGTGTTTTCTCCTTGTTAATCTACAACTTTTTTCTCGCAGATTTACGAGATTTTAAGTAGAAAATTTATGAGATAAAAACTTGTCAATTCACGACTTTTTATCTCCTAAATTTACGAGATAAAATCTCGTAATTTACTATTTTTTTTTTTTAGTGGCCCTAAAACTCGTCGTAGTATCCCCCACTTTCTCCACCTCTCTTCCTTTTATTCTCTTCCATTACCCCCCCTCACACTCTTCCCCTCTCCCTCCCCCCACACACTAAATGTAACAAATGAATAAAAATTAAAAAACAATAAAAAACAAAAAGGGGTTTATACAAATTTACACCCTGGTTTTAGATATATAACCTCTTTATGTAATAATAAAACCTGTCCAACACAAAAGGCCTTCAGCTCTAATTTGTTTGCTCAATTGTTGGACAGAACAAGTTAAAAAAAAAAAAAAAAAGAAAATAGTCTCACTGGATTTGTGTATGTAAGGCTAAACCCAAAATGCTTCCCTACTCCTTCCGGTTGTTCCAACTGTAAGGGCATTTGAAGCCACAGTGGCGTCCCAAAGTGTTCCTTTAAGGAGGAGCCGTAGGGACTTCGGAGTGGCTATCCCTCCATTGGAAAGGCAAGCCGCATTGCGCTTGTTTGTGGAGGAGAAACGCATTTCTTCCCGTTGGTGTTTTCGGAAGCACTAAAGTTTACGTTTTAATGTAAGTAAGGAGTTTTTTTATTTAAGTTATAAAACCGATGCTATTTTTTTTTCGAATCCTTGCAGCTATGCACCAATGTAGCTCACCGGTAACTATGGATGATGTCATCAAGCGGTATAACGTCTGCATTTGAAGACACTATTTGTCCCATTTCTTTCTGCTTGGAAGGATTAGTGTAAGGGGGAGAGAAGCTATTTGGATTTAGCCTAATATGTGTCATGTGTGTCTGTCAGGCAATTTGTATGTACAATTTAAAGATGTGTATGAATAGAAGCCGTTGTGCGTGCGGAAATTGTATTTTGTATTCGGACATTTTTTATATTTGAGTGTACATGTGGATACACAAGTGCAAGTACACACTGTTGCGCACAGAATGTATTATATACAGTACAGACCAAAAGATTGGACACACCTTCCCATTCAAATGAATGGGAAGGTGTGTCCAAACTTTGGGTCTGTACTGTAAGTCAGAAATCAATTGTTACGTACACACAAATCCAAAGTTTTACACAAAAATGCAGGCACAAGAAGCAAATTACACACAAATTCAGTGAGACTATATTATTTCCATAAAAAAGTAAAAAGAACACGATTTTCATTGGAGTGGGACTTTAGTGATTGTACTATTCCGAAGCTTCTGGAATTAACCCTTTGTTAGCTCTTGGTTAAGAACAAAAGGTTGTTGCTTGAACAGTTTGGAATTCGATATAAAGGATCAGTGTTTTAACTCTTGCGGGAAGGCGGGCTGAGCTGCAGCTTGGTGCTACATTACACGCAGCTGGGGGAAAATAAACAGCTGTGAAAAATGATGCTCCAAGTTCAAAGCAACTTCAATCAGGATACATTTCTCTGCTTGATAAATAATTGAGGAACAGCTCGAACAGCCTTGGAGCTTTGCACTTTTTGTTGTGGAGGCTTTTGCATGAATAAAATACTGTTTGGCCTGCAGAGCTGTCTGCTTCACAGGGATGCGGCGCTGTGTGGTAACTGCTGAGATTGTTCGTTCTCTTCGGCTACTCCTTTTGTGCTCTCTGCCGCTGCATATTTAATTCTGCTCGTCTGTCTCCGTCTGAAATTCCTTTGTGCCGCCGCGCCTCGCTTTTGCTCTTTGCCATTTCTCTCTCATTAAGTTGTTATTATACCCTCTCTGCCTTTCAGACACAAGGGCCTCGGTGAAAGACCATTAATGAATGAGTTTTCTCCTGGAGAGCCAGTTAGAAAAGCGTAATAAAATACAGTGTTTCCTCACAATCAAACTCAACGAAGGTGCTTCAGCAGATGATCACATATGAAGCGTGATGACAAAAAAAAGCTGCCTTTTAATTTTTCTGCAGTCAGATAAACTAAATCTGCTCATAAAAGAATTCAAGTGCTTATTTTTAGGCCATTTAATTTGAATCACTATTCTTTACTCAGACAGCTTTAAACTGATTCTTTCCAACTGTTTATGGACTACTTCAACGGGGCAATCAGGGGGCTGCACAATTTAATCTCAGGTACGGGTAAAATCGGGAAAAGCATTTAGGCTTGTCTTCTTACTGCGGCAACGGCCCCTAAAATGGGAGAGGCTGCCAAAAGTATTCATCCTACTCAATGCAGCTAAGTGGATTCTCTGCCTGAAAGGAGGAGAGTGACACCTCGACCCTTTAGGAACCTCCTCCTCATTCTGACTGATTGGACAAATTGGGTTTAGTTTAACCGTTGTGCATCTTGTGACCGTTGTGGACAAGACAGTGCGCTGAACCTTTTTTCTTCAATGATTTTTCTTCACTGATTTTTCAATAGGTTTCCATGGATTACATGAAATCCTCTCCACCTTTTATCCACTTTTGTTCTGGTAGGGATAACACGTCAATGTAATGGTGAGGTCATCTGGACCCCACAAGATAGCTCAAGGGTTAGAGAACAAAGTTTTAGTTTGAACAATTTTTTACTAATGCTCCAGACTGAGCGGACATCACGCCAAGCAGCAACTCAGCGGTCTACAGTGCTGCTACTCTCTCTGTAACCCTTGTGCTATACTAGGCACTTTAACATAGGGAGTTGGGTCATCTAGACCCACTAGACAGTGCGCTGAACCTTTTTTCTTCAATGATTTGTGATCTTCACTGGTGTCCATGGATTAGATGAAATCCTCTCCAACTTTATCCACCTTTGTCATGGTAGGAATAAGACCTCAATGTAAGGGTGGGGTCATAGGATAGCACAAGGGATAAAACGATAAAAAATTAAGAATTGAAAAAAAAATTCCAAAAAAAATGACAAGCATGTTCAGGAAAAAAGCCCACTGGCTCAAATTTGATCCACACATTTCTAACATGGTGTCGCTGTTTTATAAAGAATTATTTAAAAGCCAAAAGAGAAACAACATTTATCAACAAATTTTAAATTCTCTCATTAAAACAAGTGGTCATGAAAAATGAATAACAAAACATGACTTATTCTTACCATAAAGTTTTGAAAACTAGTAAAACTTTGTCTCGCTAAAAGTGTTTTTGTGGTTTTATGGAAGCAACCGTTTTCAACAGAGCAGGAAAAGCCCTTCTACTGCCCCTAGTGGAACGATGATGAACTACAGAGCAGAAAATGTGGGCCATGATGTATCCAATGGGTTTTGAGGAGTGTGGATTATGCTAATAAGATGGGGGGTCACAGAAATGCATTTATTAAATATGATACAAATGGTTATAAGTTTAATCCATGTCTCATCTCTTTGATGTCTTTGATAATTTCTACAAAATTTCAAATTTGTGTTTCAACAAAATCCACAAAAATGTTCTAATATCCCATTTAGCAATTTCCGATTATTGTTTTAGCCTCTTTTGTTAATCAACTCTTAGATTCTTCCCATTTGCCTTTCACAGTCTTTGGCTAATCGAACTGTTGTTGCCACATAATATTTTGACCATAAAAACTTTACTGAAGAATTATACGTTTGTTCAAATTCTGTCCACATTTCTTGGGCAGTTTATAAATTTTGATGTTACATTAAGCATATTTGGCATTTTTTATTACCCAGTCTTTGTTTGGGAAATGTAATTATATATTCGTTTAGCCCCAAATATTAAAAATTAAATATATTATTTCCCATTTTCATTTGTAATTCAAAAAGTAACTTTTCCAAGTTGATAGTTGTAGCAATTGGATTTTATGAGACACATTTGTGTATTTAATATTGTATTTCATGTTTTTCTGATATCAGTTTTATTCATCGCTTTTGGAAAATGAAAACTTGCTCCACTAAATGTTGACGTAAACAAAAATAATCTGGACATAACCTGTGAAATAGTTGGTGCTGGATACGGTGAGGATTGTTTTTTTTTTACTTTTTTTCCTGGTTTGTTTATTTCATACTTTGCTTGTTCATGTCATGTTCTGTTGTGGTTTTTGACTGATCACACTACAGTTTTTTGTTACACCGTCATGGTTCTCCCTTAGTTTTCAGGTTTCTCCATTCTTTTTTTTTCTTTCTTCTTTTTTTTTCCATCTTTTGTTATGATTTGGGTTTTTTCAAGATTCAAAGTTAACCTGGAAGAACCAAATGTTTCAGTTCCCTGAAAAAAAAAAAACCTTGGAGGCAGCTTTAAAAAATGCTCTTTCCTTCCGACTTCTACGTTAAAAAGGCCCATTTAAAACCAAAAATAAATATTTGTACAGCCGTGGTGTGAAACGCGTCTCTGATGTTCTTTGCTTTATTTTCTATCCAGGCAATAAGATGATTGTCCTTAAGTCTTTCATGCAACCCATACCAACCAAGAGAAGGTAAAAAAAAGTGCTAACATTGACATGTAAAAACATTTTGAGAAATACTTTTGTGCTAATTTCACTTTTATTACACTTTAAAAAATATGTGACATGTAAAAATATATTTAACATTTTACCTTTTTTTTCAGTGCAAGACAAGCTTTCATTTTATGTTTAGAATTTTTTTAAGTGACAAACACTTTTTTTTTACACATTTTTTACACTTTTAAAAACACTTTTGCTGTTTTCAATGTCAAAAGTTTTGTGTCTGTGCTTTAAGTGGCCTCTTTGCTGTGAAGCTCTTTAAATTCTCCTGAATAAATTGTCCTTTATATATAAACCTGCTTCCCAATACAAATGAAAAGGGACCACCTTGCATAAATACACTCAAAGAAACACTCAACGATGTTTTATGCATTGAAAGAAACATATTTCTAAAACAAAACATTTACATTCTGATTTCAAAAATTGACCATTATTAGAAAGATGCTTCAACATGGTCCTTGTGCTTCATCTGGCCTTCTATCTCATGCTGCATTCTAGAGTCTGCTGCTGCAAACGACAGCTTCTGAGTACAGGCCAACTTCTAACATCCTGGGGATGCATGCCTACCAACTTAGCTGTTTTGTATCACTGCTTCCTCTTGAGCAAAGTCTGCTCTAGCCCAGGGGTGTCAAGCTCCTGGTATCCAGGGTCGGCCTCCTCCTGGTTTTCCAGAAATCCTGCCTTATCTGTTGCTGATTACCTAGATCAAGTGCGCTTATCCAATAAGGAGCATCAATGGTGGGAAAACATGTCGGATACCAGCCATCATAGGGAAAAGGTTTGTCAGTTATCTAAATGATCACGTAGAGGGAAACAGACACGGTAAAGGGTAAACAATGAAAGAATTTTAGGATGATGCTAAAGTCCAGTTGTGACTGAGGCTTTACCACCACACCGCCATTTAGCCTTTCTATTGTTTCTTTGGCTTTTTTTTTTTTTTTTTTTACTTTTTCAGCCTTAAACCCAACAATCCTTCTAGAGTTTATATTTTGCAGCAGTAGCATCTGTTATTTCCTTTGTTTCTCTTTTTTTCCCTTTGTGTAGGTGCAGCATCGTCATCTCCAGATTTCTAGCTTTTCCTGCACAGGACTAAATAGACGGCTGGCGCTGAAGTAGTTAAAACATATGACCTTAGTTTATGTGGCCAAACTGGATGGAAAAATGTTCCTGCATTGAACTAAAGCTGTGTTGATCTGCTAATAATGTAGCCACCTGAAAGAGAAATCCAGGGATCACTGCATCGATAAAATCATTTCAGTGGGACTTTGTGATCCACATTTTGTTACAAAATCAGTCTTTACTGAGCTGCTGAAATCTGAAATCCAACCCGATGTTAAGTACGGCGACATGAATAAGAACCTGACATCAACACTGACACTCTTTGCAGCCAACAATCTGAAGGCTTACAGGAGCCCGGATCATAAAGTGCTGATTGCAGTTAATACTTCTTTTTGCTGTTAACACACTGAGCAAAGGTCATGGGCTCACATCAGTTTTCTTTGGAAAAAAACCAGGAAGAAATAAAACAAAGATAAAAACAAAAATATGTCAGATACCTAAGTTGTTGAAAGATGGACACTTCCGATTTGATTTGCTCCTCAGACAGTCCAATTAACTCGTGAAATGATGTCTAAATGTCTGGTCCGTTCTTTTCATGATGTAAACTCAGTCAAAAGGTGATCTCATGTGTAAACAAAATCTGCTGCCGAACGCTGCAGTGCAACAACCAAGAACATAGTTTAACTGCTGCAATCAACAGATCTCTTCAACAGTGATGATCAAATCAAATCCCTTTTATTTATGTGGCGCTTTAGCATGACTGTAGTCAGACAAGGCGCCATACATAGTAAAATAATAAGCAAAAGTAAAAATTAAAGAAAACACAACAGCAGAGCAGAGTCTCGTGGTGTGTCTAAAAGCCTGGCTATTAAAATAACTTAAAAGCTACAGACACACCAGGCATGTAATGCGTGTTCAAGCATGCGTCTTTAGGCCATGGTTTCACACGGGAAAGCAGGGAGGGGCTTCTTCTTCTTTTACTTCCCATGTCTGCAGTTGGAAGAGGCTTGGTGTGAAATGTCCAAGTGAAAATCTTGTGATTCTTGCTCCAGGCTCCTTCTTGCCCAGCTCTATTCCAATATATGAAAGGCTTGCTGTCGGGTACAAACCACAATTATTAATTGCTTTTTTGAATGGTTGACCATTCTATGAACTAGAAGGGACGCCATGCCTACGTCATTACCAATTCTCAGTCTCTAATTGGTCCAACTTCCACCTACTTGTAATGCGCGTTCAATGGCTGCGCTTTTTGTACATAGAGCCCAGAAACGGTTGTAGAAACTTGTGAAAACATGTGCTTACACACATTTACATGAACCTTTCATTGGAAGTGGCTACTGGAACGTGCTTCACAGAGTGTGGTGTGAATACAGCTTGAATCGTTGCCCAACAGGCATCTCATTTTGCTGATCTATTATCTGTTTGAGGACGACAGAAGTTATATTTAGTTTCTATCAGCCTTTCATGCAATACTGGAATGTCTCCATCAAATATGGCATCCTGGAAGGTACTTAGTGGCTTGTGATGCTATATGCATGCATCCATAAACTTCATAGCCTCTTTGTGGAAACTAGAGGGTCAAACTCATGTGCGAGGCTAATATAGGTCTTCCTTATCCAGGTTAGTTTGATTAAATTAAAAGAAAAGGACTGGTCAGTTAGCATCCATTTGATCCAGAAATACTCATACTAATAGTCCAGGTGCAAACTTATTTAACACTATGGAAATGTATTTTACTGTTACTCTTTATAAACTGTTTTAGTTTATTTTCTGTTTGCGATTGAAATTGTACGATAGAGTTTTAGGGCCACCAAAAAAAAATTAAATTAACGAGATCGAAAGTTGTAAATTTACGAGAAAAAAACTCGAAAATTTACAAGATTAAATTGGAAGTGAGCATACAGTACAGCAAGCGAATGCCACGCAGCAGAGCAGACCGACTAATCTTAATTAAACAGGTGATCTGAATGTTTATTGATAAAGTTAAAGATATTTGGAAGCTCATTTGTTTGATTTTGATTTATTAATATTTTATTTATTGATGGGTGGCTTGCAGGAACTCTGCAGCCCGTTGATGAAGACATCGGTATCCCTGCAGCTGTCCACTTCAATCCTTTCTTCTTCCACCAAGGACAAAATCTCTAAGTGTGTGTGACGTTTCCGGCTGAGGAGGCGGACTTTTTGACATTTTCAACGTTCTTCTGCCAATATAACAGACTATTTTCACTCATCTTTGTTGTTTTCTGTTGAAACTGGACGTTTCATCTGGAGGAGGGGGGGTATGTAACTGTTTACACATTGGTGTTCTGCGCATAACAGGTTCATGACGTAATGAGACAAATGGACTTCTGGGTATGTGAATGAAAAGGAAAATAAAGTAGCGGTCCTTTACACCCAAACATGTCTCTGAGCTCCTTACTTTACATATGAATCTCCACTTTACCGACACCGAACCCCGGAATGCCGGCTACACTGACAATATTCTGATTTTGAGTCGTCAACAGGTTCAGAATTTCTTTCTTTTTGAAACGTATTCTGAAATAAAGCTTCAAAAAAGGCTCCACATCTTTCATCTTCAAGCTAGGCTCCGATAAACAGAACACTTTGGTGTTTATTCCTCGTTAATCTATGACTTTTTTTGGGGTTTAGGGCTAGTTTACAAACAAACATGCATTGTTTTTTTTTAATTACGACTTTTAACTCGTAAATTTAAGAAAAAAATCATAACTGTTAAACTAGGAGATCTAAAATCATAAATTTACGAGGAAAAAAATCGTAAATTTACGAGATTTTAAGTCGTAAATGTCATTAAAAATGAAAACCTCTATGGAGATTTATTTTTTATTTTAGATGAATCTTACATTTTTAGCTCTAAAACAGCGTAACTTTCCATTTTCTAAAAACAGATTTCCCGTGTCTAAAAAGTGACGTCAAACATAGGCGAGATGACAGCGACAGCCTTGCTGAAAAACCAGCTTCAAAGACCCACTCTGAAAAAAATTGAGCTTTGTGTGTTTTTTTAACATGTTCGTGTGACATTTTCTGATGATGGAGAACGTTTATAAAGACAATTCATCTTAAGATTGCATTTTT
This sequence comes from Oryzias latipes, assembly GCF_053564925.1. Taxonomy (NCBI): domain Eukaryota; kingdom Metazoa; phylum Chordata; class Actinopteri; order Beloniformes; family Adrianichthyidae; genus Oryzias; species Oryzias latipes. The sequence continues at coordinate 9,686,099 of NC_136245.1, forward strand.
CAGTATTTCTCTGCTCAAATTGCTCTAAACTCATTGCAGGTTCGATTCCTGCCCTGTCCGCCCATATGTTAAAGACACTGAACCCCACCTTTCCTCTGGCGGAAGGTTGGCGCCAGTGTTCGGCAGCTATCAGTGTATGACTGTGTGTGTGAATGGGTGAATGGGACCGTGACTGTAAAGCAATTTGAGCCTTCCAAGAAGATAGAAAAGTGCTAAAAAAGTATAAATCATGTAACAGGGGGGCGGAGTTGCTCCGCACCAACATTCCCGCCCACAACTCAGAGGTAACTTTTTTTAATAAACTACCACCGCTCTGCAGAAACTATGTCCAACAAAACGACAGATTTTTTTTTATCTTCGCTAAAAACAGCATACTCATATTTAAAAAACACTTGGAACACAATAAATCAAAAGATCAGAGTGGGTCTTTAAATTAGCCCAATACGATAAGGGACATCAGGCATTATCTTTGCATCTCTTTTATACACTCTATGTGGACAAAAGGTGGAGTTTTAATAAAAAAGTACTATTTTTTAATTATTTTCAAAAAGGTGCAAACACATCTACATCTGTTGAATGAAGGATGTTCTCTATTTAAAGGTGGACATTGTTGCTAAAAACGCAAGTTGAGGTCATGTGTGCACTGAAAAAAAGGATTTGTAGAACCAACACAATTAAACAGTGGAAACTCGTTTCACCCAATTATTTTTAGTTGAATTTGCATTTTTTTTAAGTTGTCCCAACACAAATCATTTCAGTTAGACTGATCTTTTTTGTGTGTACAATTCATCTTTTTGTTGTCAACACAATTTCTATTAAGCTGATACCATTAAAATGTTTTGCACCAAAATGACTGTAATTTCAATACTTTCATTGTTGAACTTCCAAATCTGATAAACAATTTTTAACATTAGGCAGCCAAAATAAATATTCGAAAATGCAAAGGACACACCATTACATTGCACATTTATTTAAGGCGCGTAAAACTTAAACATCATTATGTATACAGTTTGTCAAATTAGTCAATTTAAAAAATTCATTGTCTCCCCTTTGCTGGTTTTAGGGGTTGTGGCTGTTGGACAAAGGCTGGTACGCCCTGAACAGAACGCCAATTCATTGTGAGGCTATTGAGAAAGACGAACAGCAAGTCAGAGCTAACCACTTTGCACTGCAACCTTACAATAAAAAATGCTAACAGAATTTAGAAAACACATCAACATCTAATTAAAGAGCAGTCTCCTTTCAGCCGTCTTCAAAACAGTCACATTAACATTATTTGTTTAGGGGCTTTGAGCCTTTCTAGAAAGTCCAGCTGGGTGCAGGTCTATTCAAATAAAAAAAATAAAAAATGGAAGTGTATCCCTGACCGTGTGGGTAGCTCAATTTGAGAGAATAGACCAAAAAATATTGCAAACAAATAGGCAACGTTGTCCAACGCTGTCCAAGTCTGATGACAATTTCAAAACAGATTCCAACATCCGAGTATTCCAACATTCTATCTTCTCTGCATGCAAAAAGGCCCACAGTTGTAGCGTTTATGGTGTCTTCATTCTCATCCTATGAACATACAAATTGTAATAGTTACTTTACAGATAAATTAAACACCAAAACATTTGCCCTTCATGGTAAAATAATTGATTAGTTACTTACATTTTGTTCTTAGACTAACGCAGCATAATCCTCATCCAAACATACGGTATAGTTCTTTATATCACTCTCCCTGGCAGCATCTGTGTCATCCTAGAAACGAGGGAAAAAAAATACAAAGAATGAGTATTCATCTTTTGACAACCTGAGGAGATCAGTAAGCAGTGGATGTGAAAGTCGTGGCATGCGCTATCCTCAGGTAGCGGTAGCTCACAAAAATTCTCCTGAATTGATCCACAAACATTTGTGCTTGTATTTAGTTGAGCTTTATGTTAGAGCGTATTTCCAAAGAAAAATGTTAAAATAAAATCGTTTTTGTCAAATATATTCCGACATTTGTTATTTTTGTTACAAATGTTTGTTACAATTTTTGTTAAAGAAAGTAAAATCAGGGAGATAAAAATTGCTTTAAATCGAATTTGAAATGAAAAAATCTGAGATTTTATTTTTAGGCCGTGTCGCCCAGCTCTATGTGTGGCCTTCTGCACTGATGTTTCACACATTGAAAAGACTTCCAGTCCCTGCTGGTTAACATGCAAACACTAATGCTACTTGTAAAATGCAGTTGGAGCAACCGAGTGAAAGAAATGCCTCGGCTGCGATCGGAGCTGTGATCCTGAAGGCTTCAACTGTAAGCTCATTAATGGAAATGATGTCGTCACAGACGGGAGGCTTCAGGAAGCAGTGGGAAAGGGATTTGCTTACAGTCCGACATGGAGAGTAATGGCCCGTCGGATCGCTGAGAGGAAAGTCCTAATGATCAACACTTTAATATTTAATGCCTCACTTCTAGCTTTTTTCCTTTTCTTCCATGGGGAAGGACGGCTACAGTCAGCACAACAATGAGAAATTCAAACGGCGGTTGACAGAACTCCGAGTTGATCAATGAGTCATCCTTTCAAGCTCTAATTGGAAACACTGTTTTGCACATCCATGAGTCAGTGGCTTTAATTAGAAATCAAGTTTATGCTTGTTCTGTGAAGACAACTGATGAAAAGATTCAATGAAGGTAGGTACCACACGGTCTGACGAGAGAAGACAAAGAGAAGGACAACTAGGGTTAATATTAAACACACACACACACCTCCTTTATTAGCAGTTTTATTTTGTCCTCCTGGGTTTCTTTTGTTAGGAATAAGGATTAAAAAACGTTTTTATCAACTCAGTATAGTCAGAGTTTTGTGAAATAGTTAAAAAAAAACTACCCCTCTTTTTCTGGTTCTGGTTTTTTTTGTTTTTGTTTTGAAGAAGCCTGCATGAAGACGAGCGAGACAGAAGTGGGACTAGATGAAATGGTTTCAGTCAAAATATGAAACAGAAAGTCAAGGAGAATTAGATGTACTGTCCCGGGGAGTAAAAGGGAGCAGGGTGTGGAGGATATCCTGCCAGAGCGGGGGGACCTTCGACCTGGGATATCCTACTTAAGATACAAGTTTGCCAAGGCCACAACGCTTCCTGTACTGTGCCAAGGCCTCCTTTTGATACCGGTTCCCCCGCGGTACTTGTGTGTCGCAAACATGATGCGTTATCAGTGAAATTACGTGTTTTTGATCTGCTTTTCTGAGAATCTTGCTGCCCAAAGGTTTTCGTGGTTCTGTTTGTCTCCAAGACTAAACCCAAATTCAAGAGGGCGCCTTGGACCAGTCCAGCTTTCATTTTCTAAAGCTTCTTTTTTCTGATAAGGGTGTGTTAGAGCCTATCCCAGCCAAGGAAACACTGAACAGGTCACCAGGTCATCCCAGCTTCACTAAACTCTTTAACAGCAGAGCTTTAGCAACAGTGATGACAATTTATTTTACTTCCGTAACTTGTCGACCATTTATGTAATCAATGTAATTCCTGCAGATTCCGAAGCGGAGAAAAGCAACTTTTTCACTAATATGCAACACTTTACGTTAGTCGTGTGTTGCCTTTCAGTGGAAAAGCCGATATGAAAAGCTGACGTTAGAATCAGGTGATTCACATTGATCACATAAACGGTTGAATAGTTACCGTATGTTAAAGAGTCTGTGTTATTTTGATGTCGGTGCTGACATCTCCAGTGTTACAGGGTTAAAGACAAAAGGCGTTCTCACTACAGGCAAATCAAAATCCAGCGAGGTAGAGCATGAATTAGTTCACCCACTCTTCCTTGGTCAGTTCTTATGCTCCTGGTCCTGAGTCTTTCGGGTGTAACAAAATATATGGCAAAGGTGGGGCCTGATACTTACATTGTCTATAAACACCTTCACCTGAGCATATATCACAATGTTTTACACATTCCATACAGTAGGGGGCTTTTTGCACTCTAGTGGTTTCCTATAAACTATTAAATAGAAAGAATAACATAATGTTGACTGTAGTTTTGGTTTGTATTGCACTGCATAGACCGTCACATAGTTATTGTCATCTTTTTGAAGGACTACTACACCCAAACACATCTAAGTCCCACTCCAATCCTCTTTTGATCTATTTTCAAAGCATTCCCAGATTATGATTATGCTTTTTTTAGCCAAAATAAAAAATCCTGTGTCATTTTCTACGACATAGTTACTGCAAAGAAGCAGTTATAAATTTGCTTCTGAGTCGTGGGCGGGACTGAGGGCGCAGAGTAGACTGCTTTCATTTCCCATCATCCCTTTTCTTGATACTCTCTCCCACTAGCTTACAGCCCCTTATAACCCCAACATAATAATTACAGGTGGAACAAAAATTGCGAGTAATATTGGAGCTATCCAGCTGTACAGTTTTTAGCCAGATGCCAGCTCAGACGAGGAAAACAAAGTCGTGCGTGGATCTAGCCGTCTACAGTGGATGCACACATTTACAATCTGCAACCAGCTGATTGCTGTTTCTATAAGAACCTGGAGACCTGGAACTGGATAATTGCACATAAGAACATTCAAACTCTGCACAGCCAGAAACAGAGCTTCTTTCTGGGCAGATGAAGATGTGCAGCTCACATTTCCAATTCACCATCACATGATACTAACCCCATTTTACATTTCATTTTGGTTCTTCTCACAAACATTTTAGATTCAATTTTTTGTTTTCAAAACAAATAGTTTTTTACAAAACTAAAATGGGACTGTTTTTTTACTTAGCAGATCTTATTTTATCATTTTATTTATTCTAGTATCTGCAATGGACGCTCAGTATCATCTTTTAAAAAATGAACATAACTGATTTACCCATCTCATTTCTGAGCAAAATTTAAACACACTGAAACTGTTCTTAAATAAACACACCACGCAAACATTTTAAAAAAAAGTTTTGAACAAGCTGGTCTCCAAGAGAAACATTTTCTCATCGAGCATCATATGTAGCACTAAGGAAGATGATGCAAGAAATTCTGTTGAAAAAGGTTGCAGAAGGATTCCACAGCCCACACAAACACACAGAAACAGTGCTGTTCCTTCACCTCTGTCAGCCCTGCAGAGCAGCAGCTGTGTGGCACTGAGCAACAGTCATTCCAGTCAAAACTACTGTTTGCTAAAGGGCTTTTTCCCAGACATTACCAATCTGCAAACTCCTTAATGATCGCCTGGTAGTGTTATTGGACAACGTTTTTGGTCACAATTCTTGATTCATTTTAAAGCAATGGAGGAAAAGCTAATATCGCCAAGAGCAGAAAAGTCAGGAGTGCCATGGTTAGTAAATGCCAAGTAAACGTTGAATTTGCTTAAAAAGCAGGAATACTTCTATAAAGAAGACTTGTTTTTCAGGAAAGTTGAAAGCGACGTTCACGCCACCCTGGGCAACCATGTTCAAGCAGCCTCTTCCAAAAAAAAAAAAGTCTCTGGAAAGGCGTGTAAGCAGTTGTTTCGGAGTTCCATGTTCAAAACTCTAAAGTTCACGCGTAGCTACACAAGTCTTTACGCCTTTTTTCAGGCTGTACTTACAAAACATGTGGCCATTGAACGTACATTGCAAATCAAACCAGGTCAAACCAATCAGGGACTCGGATTTGGTAGTGATGTATGGATTTGGTCTTATCTGGTAAACCCAGACACAGCAACGAGCCTGACAACGTCGGTGTTTGTTTATCACGTAAGGACAAACCAAGGCCACTCTCCTTACATGATTGTAATCCATATCTGCCATTGCAAGGACGCAAGCTAATGAACCAAACCATTTTGTGGTTTAAATCGCTTCAACATTTCGTACTTAGCATCTTCTAACTGCAGGCGGCGGACATGTGAGAGTTTACAAAAGAAAAAGAAGAAGCCCCTCCCTGCTTGTCCAGTGTGAACACTGCGTTCTTGAATGCACATCAAATGCCTGGTGTGAATGTAGCTAGTATTTTGGGGAAGCAGAGTGTGTGGTTTTGCTTTTTTATAGGTTCCACTAATAAAAAAGAACACATGGCACATAAAGAAGATCTACCTCATGTCCTAGTCACCTGCACCTGTGCGGGGGAATGACCAGGTTTTTGGGTTGTCCGGGCCCGTTGAGGGTTTTGGAGAGGATCGTCCACATCTTAGGCGGATCCCAGGTGTGTCTTCCCTTTGTCTTTGTCATTGGTCCACAACCTAACCGCCAAAGATTATTGATTTATTTCATGCACATTTTTCAGTAGCACAAAGAAATTTTTAATCACATTCCTAATATCTCTTCTTACTAACATCATAGATGTTTTGACAACGTGTCTAACAAATATTGAAAACGCGCTTAAGCGTTTGATGGAACCGGGAACATGGCCCGTCACTGATTGTAAGTATTTTTTTTTTTTTTTTTTTTTTTTACCTGGCTAAATAACTGCATATTTTTTGTTTATTCTTCTGCATTATGATAAATGAAGTACTGGGCTTTGAAGTTGGTCCTCTAAAGAGATGAGGATTATTTCGGCTGATGTGTGAGGAAACTCCTGGTAAAGCAGGTTTCACTGTGTGTTCAGATGGAAATTCTTCTGAATTCTCCTGGCTAAAAAAACATAACACCAGTTTTAAAGTCTATCTACAATATGAACAAATCCTATTTCTCTATTTTGCTTAAAGTCCCACTCTGATCATCTTTTAATCTAATGTAAAAGTGTTGCCAGTGGTCTTTGCATTAATATTACGCTGTCTTCAACCAAAATAAAACAAAAACAAGAAAACAGTGTTGTTTTCTAGGACATAGTTTCTACAGAGGAGCAGGAGTTTATAAGAAAAATGCCTCTGAGCTGTGGGACTGTCTGCTTTCATTTTTATCAACCCTTTATTGATACTGTCTCCCACTAAGACTTTTATCACGGAGTAAGTCCATCCCCACTTCCCATCATCTATCTGTTAACGTACTCTCTTGCTAGCTTACAAATCCCCACAACCACAACCTAATCTTATCTGTATGCATATATCTGCAACAATATGGCGAGCAACATTGGAGCGACATTTTTGAGCCAGATTCAAGCTCAGATGAGGCGTGGAGCTGAGCAGGGAGCTTCTATGTCACACCAACAAGCTTTATCCAACTGCATTATTTTGTCTGCTCCTGATTCACAATGATTTGAAGAAAGAAATGCAATGTTCAGCTTCATTTTCCTTCATCATCAGAAAAATGCCACAAGAACACGTTAAAAACACCAAAAAACATGACTTTTATCGGAGTGGGTCTCAAGGGCTTTTTTAGCTCATAGCGAAGGTGAACTTCTCCGTAAGCTAAAGCGTCTTGAGCCTTGAAGGTGGCTTTGTTGTGACTTTCCAAATGCTTTTTGAGCAAACACTCCTCTGAGCCCTTTCACCCCCGTCTGTCTGGCAGAAGGTTTAGGCTGTGAAAAATGATTAATCTCTATATTTGGGTTGCCCTGCCGGTCACCGTACTCTTGTTGTTGTGAGTTGGAAACATAATCCGCTTTTGAGATAGAACTTGACTTGGAAAAACAAAACAAAGAGATTAAAAGGTTTATCCACTTTATGGTGATTCCAATTTCTCATAAGTTTATGTATGTATCAAGTGAAAAGTATTTATTTTTAGAAGTGTTGAGATTTGCCACTGAATCCTGCCAAAGAATGTGTTTTGCTCACACTTTTTTTTTCATGTAAAACGAAAAAAAGAGGCAGCTTTGCTAAATGGGATGAAACTAAATTACATGTTAGGAATTGGCAGAATTGTGCAGCAATTAGATAAACTGGTGAGAGTGGGTGCGAGGTGAGTCTGTGAGCTTGCAGCGAGCTGATAATGTGTTGAAAGGAGCTTAGCTAAGCTCTTTGGAGCAAAGATTACAATCCTGCGCGAGAGTGAGTGTGCAGATCAGATTCCTGGGCTATCGAACTGCATTTCAAGGTTGAAAGGAAATAAGACAGGGACACGTGGTCGATGTACGTGGACCTCTGTGAACTCCAGACAGGAGATCTCCTGCAAACCCGTCCGCTCAAACACTTGATTCTTTGCTATTACTATAAACGATTGCTGCTCTGACAAATGGACTGTTCAGATAACAATGAAAACCTATTATGAGCTTCATTAAAGTTGGTTAACTGAGGGATCGAAGACCTTTTTGCTGGCAAAACTGCTTTTTGTGCATATTTTAAAAGGTACGTGACTTAAGACCCATATATTTAATATATTCACACTGTCCTAAGTCATGAACATAATAGAATATCGATGAGTGAGTAATCTGCCTGGATTTCTGCATATTAATGCATTGTTGGGAGAATAAACATGCAACACCAACGACAAAAACAACTTTTTTTGTCTCATTATATTGTTTTCACGCTGTTGTTATTTATCTTTGATGTGTTTTGGACAAAAGTATGGAAGACATTTTCTGGAATATGTCTCAAAATGGAATAGGAATGAGATTAGGATGGCAACATCATCTTTTGATTGTTTGATGCAAAAGAACAAACAAACATTATTTGGGGGGAAAATGCTTACTTCAGTTCAGAAATACTTTTTTTCTTAAGGGAGAATAAAACAAAAAAAATCCCTAAACATTAAAATAAACAAAATATATAAAAAATACTTTTCAGTCCTCCCAATAAATAGAAGAAAAACAACAACCTGAATTTGAAAAATAACACGTATTAAAAATCAAGGTACAGCAAACATATTCACATTCATGTCTGCATTTTCATATTCTCCTTACAGTTTTCTCAATAGAATTTGTTCCGTAAATTTTGATTAGCCTAAATGAGGCCTGGTTCCAAAGTATTCATAAAATATGATACATTTGCTCTTATTATCAGAGCCGTATAGATTGATGTTTTAAACAAATTATGAATTTGGCATGGATGTGCCCCTTGATCCCCTCTTTAGAGAAACCCATTAGCCATGAGGAAAATCCAAAACAGCAGCCATTACAAAAACATTCAATGTCTATTTGCCCCAATATCAGCTAGATGGGCTGTTAATGCACAAAATGTGTGTGTGTGTAAACTTGAAGGGTACCTAGAGAATACTGAATACATGTTTTAATCCAAAATATCATCGTGGGACTGTTATGCATTTTCATCCAGGGATAACAATAATTTCATTTATTTACCAGATCACTAGTTTGTTTTTTTATTTTTTTTTTGTTGACAGGTTATTTACCAGATACTCAGAAAATGCAAATTGTAATATTTATTCATGTAGAGGAGGTCCGCTTTATTTTAATAGATATGTATACACATTGCATCTATGAAGTGATAGAAGTCTGAGCTGCACTGACAGGTTGATCCTGCAGCAGAGAGACGTAGGGCTCTAAAGAACAAGCCGGTGATGCATGTTTCTTGTTCCAATAGACTCCTCCCCATTGGTTTTGTCTGTTCTCTGCACCTGTACCATCAGATTTCCATATCTGATTTAAGTTTTAGCTAAAATAAGTTTGAGCTTGTCAGATGACAGATTTATCAAATTCAGTTCAATTTAAACCAATGTTTTTATAAAATGTGCTTCAATCCAGGCTTTGGGAAGATTTGTTTGCAGGAAAGTGGCTATAATTTGTTTTTTACATTCAAGGGCACTCCTTTTGTCAAGCCAGTGTGAAATGAGCTGTACACATGCAGCCTCTCTGATTATACCTTTTTATTGCATTTCTAGAGTTTTTGTGTCTTTAAATTCTGCGCTTTGTATGCGTTCCCAATTTGTCAGACAAGGCAAAAATGGGCTCTACTGTTGAATTGTGCGAGCACGTTTTACACAGACTCATCTAGCATGCCCATTAGTCATAGATGGACATGCAGATGAAATCTAGAACTGCTTCTGAGAAAATATTACTTGACAAATGGGATTAGAACCATCGGCACATCCAATGAGCATGTCTAAATGCTGTCAAAGTTCATGGTATGTGTGTTTTTGTGTTTGTTTGTTGTTTATCATGCAATAAAAAGGAAAAAAAATACATAGATTAATCTAACTTATTCAGTCATTTAAATGGAAGTGTTTGAATTTAATGTTTAGTTTTAGAAAGTTTTAAAAATATAAAATAATTTAGTTTAATTTAAAATAAACTCCTATTAGAATGAGAGGTAAAAAAAAATTAAAATTCTGAATAGACAAAAAAAAATCTATTGATATTTAAAATAAAACTGCAAATTTTTAATTTCTAGAACAATAAAAGCTGTTTCATGCTTTCATTACAATTTATTTAATAACTAAAATGCTTTTATTCTATTCAATAAAAGACTTGTTTCATTTCCATTTTGTGCTTTCAAACAATGATGACATAATTTAGTAATTGGTTCTTGGCTGTAGCCCTACTGGAAAAAAAAAAGGTCCAATAGTAGCACAGGGTTGTGAGCAATTTAATAAACAATAATTCCGTTATGAGATTGGTGTCTTTTGTCTGAGTTTTCATTGCTTAAGCTCTTTTTCAGTCGTGAAACAGTTGCTCCTCTCTGTAATTATAATCATGTTTTACTATTTTTACTTATAATTTCTGTTTTATGCGCATTGTCTCTTTATTGTTATTTATTGTTCTGCATGTTTGCTTCAGGGTCTGAGTAACTCCATCTGTGCCCTATGTTGAAATATAAGACACAATTCACAATAAATACATCTTGAATCATTGTTCTTCCGTTGTGTATTTTTCCGGTTTAAATGGTTTGTTTTTATCCTGTGTAATTTCTGCTTGTGTTAAGTTGTTGTCACAAGCCTGCTTCTCCTGCATTTTGGGGCCTGCATCACCAGTACATGACAGAAACAGCTGAGAGTGGGTCAACGGTTATCAAGCTCAGAAGGCAACACTTCCTCCATGTGAATTCCTGGAAGTTCAGATTGACAAAGACAGGAAGGCAAAGAGTGGCGGATGTGAGAAGCGAGTGACGGGAGGGAGGAGGCCAATAAGGAAGCGAGGGAGGAAGGAAGAACAGTCTCAGAAGCACAAAGGGATGGATGTAAGTGGAAAAAAATGGTGGAGATTTCTTCAACAAACTGGTGTTTGCTGAATCAACCAAATCAGTTCAAGTCCAAATCATGAAGCCTTAAGCTATGTTCATATTGCCCTTAACCATGGGCGTTCAGGCCCACTTCCAATAAAAACTGTACATGTAAATGCACATATATGCACATTTAAAGTTCAAAACTTTCACGCAACATTATATACATTTTTATGACCGTTTTTGGGCTCTATGTACAAAACGTGTCGCCATTGAATGCGTGTTGCAAGTTGAACAATTTGAACTTTGACCAATCAGGGTCTTGGATTTAGTAGTGACGCATGGAAGGCGTCCCTTTTTCCTTCACGGACGTGCCAACCATTTGAAAATTAGTCATGGAGGAGAACTTGCTAACTGCAGTGTGTGCCCGGCTGGAATTACATGACACCAAGTCTTTCATGTATCACAAGAGACCTGTGGGGGTTGGGGGGGGGGGGGGGGGGGGGGCTACAAAAGATTCACAAGATTTACACCGCTTTGACAGCTTTGAAATTTGGCACCAAGTGCCTTCACACTGTAAGTGGCGAACATGCGCTCAGAAAGAACACCACAGGCTTAACACGTGGTAAATGTCCTGTGTTTAATACGTTCATGTTTAACGCCTGAAGCAGAGGTAGCTTTAGTCCCATGCATCTCTACAAGCGGTTTACCAGGGGAGCAGTGGGTTTTTTGGGGTGTCCAGAGGTTGGGCTGCATCTTAAGGAGAGCACAGGTGTGTCTGTATTCCCTTGCAGCTTGTGCGGCCACCTTAAGTGACGTGGAATGTATCACTGTCGTACAGTAAGTAGGTGTATCATGAAGTATTTATATGGATAATGTAAGTTACACACACTCATGGGTGAAGCTGTCGTACAGTGTCCTTACGCCGCACTCTACTACATTACTGCATGCACAGGGTGTACAGGTGATGCCCAAGCGCCCGTAGAATACTAACACAAACTACTGGTACGCTCTTCTTTTCCTCTATTCTACGGCTACAAATCGTGTTAAATAATGATAATAATAATGATAAGAATAAAATTAATTTGGATTTATCTGCGCTTTTCCGGACGCTCAAAGCGCTTACAATGTACAGTATGTCCATTATGCATTCACTCCTCAGTCAGCACCAACGGGCTCCTTGTTTAGTGCGCTGAAGGAAAAATCTGTACAGCGTGCCTGTGTCTCACCCACTCCACCCTTACTTACCCTTACATTTTGTTTAAGTGTTTGCTTTAACCTGTTACTCGCGTCGTGCCATTAGAAAGCTGTGCATAAACATTTTTGCTCTACCAAGTGGTCCACGATACCAATTTGGAGTGGGTCACCTGCGTACAGGTTTGCCAATTTTTCGTTTGCAGACAGCCTGTTTCCACCTGTGAGGGAAGTTGTGACCAAAGTAAAAGGAGGAAGAATATAAAGACAAAGGAGGAGGAAGACAAAGAACACAGCAAAAATCACAGGGAATATATAACTACAATTAAGGTAAATATATGAAAAGAAATTGAAAAGAAATGGCAAGAATAAAGATTTGTTTATTTAAAGCACAGCACCGTAGCCCAAACTACAGCAGAGTGATGCAGCGCGACCAACAGAGCTCTCCCAGCAGGGATCCTCATTTTCCATTCAGAGTATGGACTCTGTGGTCAGACATGATGAGATGAAAAAGAGAAATCTATGCAGACGTAGAACTGTGGGGCAACAGGCTTCAGCAGCAGCAGCAGCTGGACTCCTGCACAGAGAGCAGCCTCTGTGTTCTCTGGGCTTCAGGGAAAAAGGCTGCATGTCCCCAGTGGAATAGCAAAAGGTCACCATTTATGTAGAAATAACCTGGAGAAGCACGCGCACAAATCCTATATGCAGGAGGAGTGACAGCAGGCAGACAGCGTATATAACATAATGTAAAAAAAGCTTTGGAGAGATTTTTCAGCTGGATTAAATATACTGGTAATGTCTGACAAGAAACTTGTGAAAACTGCTTTGAGTTTTTTGTGTAGATTAATGTTTATCTATTATTATGTGGATAAAGGCTTTAGATCCTGACTCTTTTAAACTGAAAAAAGATTTCATTTGTTTTTGTTTCGATTTGTGGATAAAGTTCCAGCATACAATAAACTGCAATAAAAGCTTTCCAGCAGCTTTTTAAAATGCTCTGATACAATGTCAGCTGAAACCACAAGGGTTGTGAATTATGCTTCAAGCTGTTACATTTTTTTTTTTCATGCATTTATGGGGAATTGCTTGACAGATTCCACACTTGTGTGATGCTGACTGCTGTGCCACCACGGCAGTTCTTGTGTTCTCCTATGCAAAGCAGATCAGAAAACTAATTAATGGAACACGCGTGTTTATTTGGCATGCATTTGGAAGCCAAAACACCTGCAGAAAAACTCACATCTGCACAGCTAACAAGTGCAGCAGGAACCTCGGGAATTGCTGCCCTGCAGCCAACATAAACTTCTACTTTCTTTCAGAATGAGCCTCTTTAAGTAACCTTTCCCGCTGATTGTATTATGTTTTTTGTTTTTTTTTGTGTCCCCGTACAGGAAATGTGAAAACTTCCATCAGCTGGAGAGAGTATCGTGCAGCGACTGCGTCTTTGTAAACCCAAGTGGAGGGAATTTAATTTGGATTTCAGTCCCACTGAAAATTGCTCAGGGAGACTCAACATAATTTGCAGCAGCTACATACTTGCCAAACAATTAAAATGCCAAACTTGATCTACATTTTCCTCCAGGGCTGTGTGCTGACATTGACATTGTGCAACAATGTGCCATGTTTGATAAATGATTTTTAGCAGCAACTCAGACAAAAGCACTGGCTTTACCAAAGCGCCACGGGGACAGGGGACAGTAATGAGAAAGAACAAAAAAAGAAAAAAAGGGACCAACAGATATCTCATTAATTTGTTTATCAAGCTGAATGTGTTCCTTGTGTTGCAGAATAACAGAGTAACATCGCAACAGAATTAACTGTGACATTTTTTATCAGATATGTTCCCCAAAATAGAGAGACAGACAAAACAGCTGTGATGTTTTCCCTTTACCTGAATAGTATGCAATTACCCACCATGTTTTAACCCTTGTGCTATCCTACGCACTTTACCATTGGGAGTTGGGTCATCTAGACCCACTAGACAGTGCGCTGAACCTTTTTTCTTCAATGATTTGTGAACCTCACTGGTGTCCATGGATTACATGAAATCTTTCCACCTTTATCCACCTTTGTCATGGTAGGGAGAACACGTCAATGTAAGGGTGGGGTCATCTAAGATGGCACAAGGGACTATACCATGCTAAATCCACTATTTGAGTGTTTAAGTGTATTATAAGGTACAGTCCTCACAAAAAAACGAGTAGGTTCTCCCGCTGTGATGTAGATAAGTGAGAACAGAGTCTGTGCTGCCAGCACCGCCCCAAGGCTAACACACACACATCCACTTTCTCTGCTGAGCTAGCAGTGATCAGCAAAAATGCGTTCATTTTTTATGCACAAAATGCACATCCATCCTTGCAAAAGTTTGAATGTTGTTTTGTTTTCGTGGGCGAGACGCAGACACGGTGCTGAAGCCGGCTCTAGGGTGATGTCTTGAAATGGGCGGCACCCACGAGGAGCGAAAGGCGGTGCCTCAGAAATCGAGTCGTCTTACTTTTGGGTAGGAAAATGAGCTGCAAAAATCACAAATATTTCATTTTAAAAAATCGTTCTTTAGTGTACCAAAGGTAATATATTATCATACTGTATATATGTGTCATGATCGGACTACTAGGGAGACCCAGATGCTGGAACCCGGAAGAAACTCAGGAGGCGAGGTAGAATCAGGATGTTTAATTTGAGATGGAGTGGACGTCGTGGATGCGGGAAACTGCTGGAGGCGAGGTGGAGCACCGAGGACGGTGTAGACAGCCTGTGACGAGGTGGAGCGCCGAGGACGGCGGGACCAGCTTGGAGCGAGGTTGGGCACCGAGGACGGTGTAACCAGCTTGAGGCGAGTGGAACGCCGAGGGCGGCGTAACAGGAATGGAGCGAGGAACCAGCGTGACCAGAGAGGTGATGACCTGAAGGCGTGAGACAAGAACGGTAACTACGAAGCTTACTTTTGCTAGAGCGAGATTACTTAGCTTGAGACCAGGCGTAAGCACTGGAGAGAGTACAACGACTGGCGTAGAATGCTGGAGTGGATCTCCTTAAGACTGGTCTGCCAGATGATGAGGTGATGAAGGCCAGCTGGTTCCAATGAGAGAGCAGGGAGGGGGAGGCAACAGCCGGAGGCACCGTGACATATATGGATATAGTTTTGTCTGAATTACATAAGAAAAGCACGATCAGCCTTTTAACAAGTTTTTTAGTAAAAGAACTCCAGAAGTATCCAAAGAGAGTTCTTCGTGGAATTTTACTAGTTATTCCTGAAAAAGAGAAATCTCTCAAACATTTTTCCCACTTTCCTTTCTTTTTTAAAAGTACAGGACATTCTGGGGAGACTACGTCTCTCGGCTGACCTTGGAACGTCTTGGGATCGCCCCAGAGGAGCTGGAGGAAGAGTCCGGGGACAGGGAAGTCTTTGCTTAGGCTGCTGCCCCTGCGACCCGGTCCCTGGTGTTGTGTGTGTGGTAATCGTATTGTAACGTATTTGTAAGGATAAGGAAGTTACAGGCACTTGTGATGTACAAAAGATGCTGTTGTACAAATGCCCTTTGGTTACACTGCCATTAGTAAAGTGCACGTACCGGCCCCTAATGTGCAAACGCTGCAAGAGGCCGTTGGATGCACACACAAAGTACACCTTGTTTTTCTAATTTCCTCATTTCTAACAGTCAGGCTGCAACAAAAGAGCACACACTTATCACCTGAACAGCACTAATGCCTCCTTGTGCAGTTCACAGGGTGGGTTCAGGGGCATACTTTTTTATTTTATTTTATTATTATTATTATTATTTTTAATATATACAATCTACCTCAGTTTCAAATTCTTTACCCTACTTAATGTTGTATTCTCTACCACCTTGGGCCCGCAGCAGGACCGTAGAACAACATGTGTATAAACATTTTTGCCCATTGTTTGCCCTCAGACAGCTCGTATCCACCCAATAGGGTAGTTGTGTCTTAGGCATTACCCTGTGAAGACTTCATAACATGTTGACAATTATGTAAATTCATATTCAGGCATTTGGGACTGATGAATGCAAAGGCTAAGAACTGTGAGAGGAGTAGATAAAACTTAACACAAACAATATGATTTTTCAAATTTATAACAGGATTGTAGTTGCTGTTTTGTGCTTTTAAGTCTGAATAGCATCTGTGATTGGTTCATGCTGGTATGTTTTTAATGTACTATTAACACATGCCATCTGTGTGTAACTGAATGCAAAGTAATTCCTTTCGTGCAAGTGTACCAAACATTCCAACAAAATGGAACCAAATGAGCCACTGTGCTATCATTTGTTTTGTTCAGATGACTGACATACTACACACACACGAGAGTCACACAATTTTTTAATTAATGAGACTGCATCAGTGGCTGCATATGCTGCATGCAATCCATTTACAGTTAGTTTATGTGTCATGTGATTATATGGGATGGCCAAAGATTTAGAGGATGGGACAGAAGGAGAGACAGTCACACAGTCAGATCAAATCCAAAGCATAAAAGAAAAGTGGATCCAGTAAAAGAGGTGATCATCTACATAACCTTGCACACTATTTCTATGTAAAACAGGGGCGAGGATAGAACATATTATGGATAGCGGGAGGGGGACAGAAGACTTTGGAAGGATGGGGAAGGCCGTTACAAATGAAAAGGGGCAAAAATATGTATTTCCAACATTTTATTATTATTGTTGTTTTTGTTTCATTTTAAAATATTGCTCTTGTTATTTTTGCTTGTACTGATGATTTCTAAATTATTTGTTATAAATAATTCTAATATTGACTCAAAGATTGGCTAGGGCAAGTGTGGGGCAAAGCTGGGGGGGCAGCTGGCCCCCTGTAGCTCCGCGCCTGGTGTGAATGGGTTCCAGTAGGAAAACTAAATGACAAAAGCTGAATTTCTTTTGCCTTAGCTCCAACTGCCCTTACAGGCTACAGGCTGTCCGTGGGAAGCTTGGTGGCACGAAATTATAAATTTGTACACCACTCCAGGAGCCCGTAGAGGAAAAGTGTTTATCCACATTTCATGCAAGGCTTTTCTGCACAACAGAAAAAAAAACAAAGCACAATGAAACTTGTCAGATGAACTGTACTCAGCTGAGATATTGTCAATATGCAAGTTAGGTACCTGTCAGGTGATTGTGTTTCCTGATATTTGAAAAAAAATAAAAATAAATAAGCCCTCCAGATAACGTTCTGTTTTTGTGAGTTTTTCATTATTTTCCTTCACCAGAGGACAATTCCGTTCAAGCAATTGTCCAGCACACTCCTGCACGCTGTTTGGCAGTGGTTTAGAGCAAAAAAAAGTCCATTAGGAGAAGTGTGGCTTTTATTTAATTAACCTTTTTTCCCTAGGTTTTGTGTTCTCAGCAAAAAGGAGGTTTTTGTTTAGTTTTACCTTTTCTCCAGTGAAATGAAAACGCTGGGTCAACTTAATTCTAGTGACCGAGGGTATAGAAGCTTCGTTTTTCCCCCTTGAGCCTTCTTAATGACAAGAAAATAAACACAGGAAACAGCCTGCCCAGCTACCAGCTATTAGTTCAGCTCCACTCATACATGGAAGAACACGCTCCGCTGGAAAACTGTACAGCCTTTATATGTTGAAAAGCTGGAGCTCGTAATGACAGGAATTGCGGGGGGGAAAAAAGAGGAGAAAAAATCATAATCATAGGTAGCAGAACTGTGTCTGCAGCTGGAAGATTAAACAGTTTGGGTTAAATGTGGAAAACGACCACTGACTGTATATGAGAGCTGGACCGAGTGACCCTTCCCCTCACATTCCAAACAGGAAGTACCCACTGCCCCCAAAAAGCCAAAATCCCATTAACTTCAGTTGAGAAATAAACAGCTATTACTGTCACAAGAACAGGCAGACTGCTGGATCCAAATGCAGCAGGTTTATTAGCTCGGCTAAAAGTCCACAAAGCTAACTCAGGGTCAGATAGGCAGGGGACAATAGCAGGCATCAGATCATCAGAAGAGAGACAGGGTAGTCAAGACCCAGGCGAGTCTGGGCCGGCAGCATGCAAACGAAGTCAGAAACAGGGTGAGGAGACGGAAGATCTGTTTTTTTTCCCCAAAAAGCAGGTTATGTGAGTTACCACGGTAAGTTTGAGGCTAAGAAAGCGGATAACCTCAGCTTTCAGTTCCACAAACAGAGGTATGTTTCAGGGTATGCTTAGTTGCCATAGCAACTCATGCTCTGAACATAACCTGGTCTGGAGCAGGTTATGTTGAAGGTTAGTTTGTTTTCAGAGAGGTGAAGAAGCATGGCGTGTCCATTTGAAGATGATTTAGTGGATGAAGAAGCTCAGATAATATTTTTTCCACCTTGAGAGGGTGATAAGACTACGTATGGATGTTGGAAAGATAAACTTTTTTACATTGATCTAAGTTAATTATTTGCTTCAGTTAAGATAAAAAAAAAATTTGAGTTCAGTCAACTTGAAAATAACACGTAGTTATCAGACATTAATTTTACTTTCATTCAAATTAATTCAGCTAAGTAGGTGTAACTTTGGTGCTGCTGTTAGATCGACGGCGCTAGGAATTGTGGGATACCATTCCCTTCGTACGGTGGCCGAGAACTGCCATTGCAGCAAAAAAAAAGAAGAGACAAAAAAAGCAACTGCAAACAAAAAGAAAATGAAATGCAAATAAAAAATAAATGCTGCAAATAATAACCGCCATCACAGCAAAAAAAAAAAAAAAAGCGATGCAAAAAAAAAGAAATGAAATGCAAACATAAAAAAAGCAATGAATCTACGAAAACGGCTGCAAATTAAAGGAAAGCCTTAGCAGAAGTGACATCACCACGAAAGTGACGCCACGACAGATCTGGGGTCAGTTTGCAGAATGTACACCAGAAGTGGATAGGCTTTTGCTACACACCACTGGGAAAAGAAGGAGCAATACAGGAGTCTGAATCGTAAACTGAACGAGAAAGTGAAGTAAATGAAAATGTTGGTGTTAAATGTTACAATGTGTAATTTTGATGTTATTTGGTTTGGCCAAAGGTAGCCCTAGGTTTTATTCCGGTTATTGTTAGCTTCGGCTAACGCGCAGACACACCCAGTCCAGTGTACAGAAAGACCAATGAAGCTGTGTTCACGCCAAACGCAATTCACAGGCAAATTTGCATCTCCCGCCTCTCATTTTCCGCGCGGCAAAGTCTCTCCTGGCCGTCAGTCTAAAAAATGTGTTTTTGAGCTTGTAGCTACTAGCTGCACACACATGTGGGAGAAGCTTTATGCTAACGTTTTTAGCCTGATGGCTACATGATGGAACGACGTTAAAGTTGATTCACAGCTTTCGCGCTTTGCGAGGGCACTAAAGGAACATTTCACTGCATTTTTAGCACTATATTCTGCTAAAACCGGGTCCCCCGTTCAAAAACCACAGGACCCAGACTGCTTAAACCTGGAATAAATTATGCATTTGATTCTAAAGAATACATTAAACACAGTTTCTGGTTTGTGAAAATGTGAAATAGGATGATTTTTTTATCGCATTTTATGCACTGAGTCCACCTCAGCCCAGGTCCTATTTAAAAAACGCTGGACCTGGACTGCTGAAACCTGTATTAAAATTTGATTTAGATAGTAAAGAATACATAAAACACAGTTTCTGATTTGTAAAACCTTTACCTGATTTGTGAAAATGTGAAATAGTATCATAAAAGCGTAAAACGGGATAAAAATCCTCCTATTATCATCCTAAATTTTATTAAAGGTGGTTTATATTGTCAACTTTTTTCTATCTACTTTTAGAAGATGATAGCGCCGTGACCTTAGAGGAGGGGTTAATGTTTGCTACAGGTGTGCCACGTGTTCCTCCTGCTGGAATGAGTCCTCTGCCACACTTCATTATATCCATCCATCCATCTTCCTCCGCTTATCTGGGACCAGGTCTTGGGGGCAGCAGTCTAAGCAAAGACTTACCTCACCCCTGGCCGGTTCCTCCAGCTCCTCCAGCTCCCAGAGGAGCCTGGCCTGGGAGCTGTTCCCAGGCCAAGCGAGAGACGTAGTCTCTCCAGCGTGTCCTTGGTATTCCCCGGGGCCTCCGCACATTGGGACATACCCGGAACACCTCCCCGGGGATGCGCCATGGCAGGTTATATTTGCCAGAATATCCATTCTTCCTCTCTTACATTTTTTAACAGGTTTTTGCTGTTCCCATTTTTTTTTCTGTTGTTCGAGGGATTCAAAGTTCAAACTGACCATTCAGATACATCAATAAACCTCTTGCAGTGATGTCACACCACTGCATTTTATGCAATTTTGCAAGTTAAGCACACATTGATTTGATTTATACAATACAATTGACGACTTAAGGGTAGAGAAATAGCCATCAGATGTCATTTTGGCACAAATATGTGTTTCTGTTGATTGTCACGACAGACAAAACTCCAAATTTAGGCGTCTCATTACCGTTTTTGTGGGATAAGAAACAAAACAACAATGATGGATCGACAGTCAAATCGGAAGGGTGGCCAAAATTAAAAATTGCAGAGAGGACGTTCAAACAGACACTATGTTGTCATGCGCCTGCTGGTCCCCACATCCAACATTTGAAACATTTTATTGACAAATTTCATGTAAAATTACGTGTAATCCGCTTTTAAGTGGTAGGGGTGTGGACTTCCAACAAGCTCACTCCTGATTGGCCAGAGTGGTTGCCATAGAAATGCTGGCTCAAACAAACTAGGACCAATCACTGGGTACAGTCTGTTTCCAACATGGCAGCATTTGTTTGGACAAAAATGGCTCAAAAATGACTCATATTACTTTATTTGGTTGAAGCTAAAAGGAACTCATTTTCCATGGGTGACATCACAGTCGCTCAGTCCAGTTCTCATTTACGTCAATAATAACAACCAAAGTGTCCTGGGGGGTATTCCAGGAAGCATGTTTAAACTAGCCTGACTTTAAGCCTGAACTCTGGCTGAAATCCGCCTGAACTTGCTTACTCTGGGTATGTCGGTTCCAAAACACCGGATATGAGTTGGCGTAATTACGCTCGACTTGGTAACCTTGGGTTAATGCTCGTGCACAGGACGTACATAAAGACATTCTCAATAGATCGCCTATTTCTGGAGTCACCATGGAAACGCTTGGAGAAAAAAAAAAGAAAGCGGGACACTTGAGACGGAAGTGAGACGAAGTCTGAGATTTTAATGACGGGGAATGAAGATTACACGTCCATCAAAAAAGTAACACGGCTGCATCATAAAAAAAAAGAGTTTCGGCTTAGATAAAAATAAGAGACAAAGTTTCTGATCTTGTTTCCATTTTCCTTGTGACGCATATATATATATATATATATATATATATATATATATATATATATATATATATATATATATATATATATAATTAAGTTGGATCAAAGTAAAAATGTTTATCTTTACAATATCCATACGTGGTCTTATCACCCTCTCACCCTAAACCTGCTCCAGACCAGGGGCCTCATTTATAAATGTTGCGTATGCACAAAAGAAGGCGTACGCCACTCTCTACGCAGTAGTTGAGAGTTATAAAAAGCAAACTTGATGGGAAAATGTGCGGTCCTTCACGCAAGCTCTGACCCAGGCGCACGCACAAAAACGGATGAAATGAGAAACGGCGACGCCGTCGGCAGATGGAAGAAACACGTGAAAGTGAAAATAAAAATACTGCCTCTCAGAAATAACATGAAGACTTCACAAAGCAAGTCTTACAATTAACAGCCTACACGAACACCTGTTTGATCGATCAGCAGTGAAACAAATAAAAAAAATCAAACGAAAATTACAACAGAAATTCAAATGAACACTTATTTGCAAAAAGAAAAGTGAAATATGTTCTGCAATATTGGCATGTTGTGCAATTCATCCTCATAAATAATATAGTTAACAGAACGAAATAATGTACAAAACTGATATTCCCATCAATGTGTCCGTCTGGCGGAGCAGATATAGGTGCAATCAGACAAACAGATGGATAGATAGAGAGAGATGCATTAATTGTCCACTAGGTAAAGTTGTTTACATAGTAAAACATGTCGTCATAAGCTACAGAATTATGGTATTCAAGCATATGCCTTTAGTTTGTTTTATCTTTGATAAAACAATGTATGGCGTATGTCTCAACCATTCAGGAAGCAACAAGAAATTACATTTGCGCTGAACAATTTCCCATTTCCACGTCGATTATTACCGATATCTGTAGCTTGTCAGATGCAATTAAATGGATGGAAATAAAATGCCCCATCACAATGCGTAATGACGCACAATGGCTGATCTTGCGCTCTTAGAAGACGTGGAAAATGGAAGAATTCAGAGTGAACGCATCTTTAGACAGCAAGAAGACGTGCTGGCAAACGAGGACGACTGGCTTATGAGCCGGTTCCGACTTCCTCGAGCCGTCCTCTTGGACCTCTGCGGGCTTTTGGGCCCGGCGTTACAGAGGAGCACTCGGAGGAACCACGCGTGTCACCCAGTGCATCTGGCGCGTCGGCGTCCCCCTGCGCCTCAGTTACCACTCCACTAAGGGATTCCCCAATCCTTGCCGCTTGTCTCTAATCAAGAGGGGTCAGCTCCGGTGTCCCCCCCCCCCCCCCCCCCCCCCCCCCCCGGCAGACACACTCTGGCGATGCAGCGCCAGACGTTTTTTTTGCCTCGACATGTCCGACCATTTTTTTTTTATTTAACCATGGTCCGAGGTGAGGCTACAGCATTAACGGCGTCTGCCACTCACGTGCCTTTTTGGCATTAGTAATGCCCACACTGTGCCCTCCAAACAACACTTTTCTCCTTTTTTCCACCTCGCCAACAATAACTTCTACTTCACATTGAGTGAAGTTACGTTTTTTTGATTTCCTCTCGGTGTTTGCCATGGTTTCGCAATCAATGAATATTCATTTGTGGGCGTTTCACGGACTATTTATGGGCAACTATGGGCGTGTCATGAGGCCGCAAAAGCTGCGCTGCATTTAGAATTGGTTGTGATTTATTAAGGGAAAGATGCGTAGGATGTGTGTGCGAACGGTTTTATAAATCCGAATATTTCTGTGCGTACGCACGTCTTATGTTTCATCTGTACGCCACTTCTGACGCAAATCTTACGCAAAGTTTTATTAATGAGGCCCCAGGTTATGTTCAGAGCATGAGTTGCCATGATAACTTGACCTACCCTGAAACATACCTCCATTTCTGGAACCGAAAGCTGAGGTTATCAACTTCCTTAGCCTCAAACTTATCGTGGGAGCTAGCATAACCTGCTTTCTGCAATACCCCCCTGGTGATCAAGATCTCGGTCTTCAAAAGTTAATTAGCTTGGGCATTCAAGGAACAGAAACCACTTAAAATATGTTACGGTTTCAGTCACTTTGTGTTTTGTTCCTTGATTTCCTGTTTTATTTTGTAGTATTTCCTGTTTTGTTGTTGTTTCGAGTTTTACCTTGCCCCATCAGTCCTGAGTGTTTCCACCTGTGTCTTGTTGCCTTGTATGTATTTAAGTCCTGTCTTTCCCTTCCTCCTGTGCTGGTCCATATTGTATTCTTCCCATTACCCCCGTAACAAAATAATCTTAATGCCACATCACAAGATGTATATTTCTTTGTAATTTCAAATTTAAAAAAAATGTTAAGGCTGCAATTTGATGGATGCCTGCATTTTTCTCAGTCTGTGAAAGTTTTCTGTGAAATCTTCTCACGCTTTTCCCAGCATTTGAAAATGTCACTGTGGTTTTATCCAAAGGGCCTCAGACTTCCAGATCACACATCTGTATCCTCAGCAATTACCTTAATTGATGGCTCTCAGGAGCCTTCTGAAGTGTAACGGTTATTGCTGTTTTATGTTATACAGTGATTTAAGAGCTTGAGAGGGCAGAGCCATCGGAGAATCTGATATCACCTAAAAAATCAAAAAATAAAAATCTGACATGCTTTGATGGATTTTTAAACATAATTTCCAAGAAGGAAAGAAAAATCATGAGTTCTCTCCAGAAACGACATTAAAAAAAATAAAGAAAAAAAATCAGTTCATTGGAAAATTATTTACCCACTTAGTAAATGTTTTTGTCTGCAGAGGTCAACTTTCTTTGTGCTCAGCCTCAGCAGATACTTTAATTTACAACAACAGCTAAGTTAAACGGCGTACAGCTACATTAGCAGTGTGGGATCATCTCTGGATAACAGGCTTGCAAGGCTATCTTGGAAGAAAGAGCACAAAGAAGACCTTGAAGTTCATGTATAATGGAAAGCCAGTCAGAACTCCTCCTTCCTTGTCCTTCACAGTCAGAAAGTTTGCTTCATCTTTCTTAAGAAAACATTGGAGAAGTTTTAACTCTCAGGCAAACCTCAGCAACAGTCTTGCAAAAATAAAAAGCACTCATCATTTGAAAAGATTTTAAAGATCAAACCATTTGGAGAGCAAGAATCCAGCATTAAATCTTCCAAGCAAAGCCAAGTTTAGGAATCCCTACAAGAATATGGCAAAAAATGTAAAAAATGTTTTTATTTCTGCATTTGATAAAAATAAGCAAAAATATAAATTACAACATTTTCCACACTTAAGGTGCACCTAAAAGCCTCATTTTGTTTTCAAAACACAACAGCATATTTTATAATCTGGAGTGATTTATGTAAGGGAAAATGACCTTCGCAGTGTTCATTATCAGAAATTAATGCATTTTGCGGAAGCAACCGTCCTTCGTCCAACCATCCATTAATTTCTGATAATGCACACTTCAAAGGCCATTATCCCGCTTATACCATGGTCACTTACAAAATGTCTTAGAATTAAATGCAATGGACATCAGATGATTAAAAACATTTTTAAACAAAAAAATATAATGTTTTAGGAGCTTTGTGTTTTACATTATGTGGCAAAAACGAAGCCCTGTTTATGAGATGTTCAGTATTGAGCCAATGGGACCACAGAATAATTACAATTATTCTGTTGGAAAGGAAACGGTTTCTAATCAGTGCCTCTTCATTGTGTGGTTAGGCTGAGACTTAAATCATTGTTTTCATGACTTAAAACATCACTAAAGAGATTTATTTGAGTTTTGTTTATAAATTTAAAACAGCAGAATTCCACTTTAAATCCTCAAAGCTCTTGGAAAAAAAGATCAAAGTTGACATGTTTGGCAAAAACAAAGACAACTGCATGATTCAAAAATGTAAACATATTAAAAGAAAAACCCTGCTGTGGAGGAGAAATTGACACATGCAGTCAAAGAAACATAGAGAAGTCAATAGGTAAAGCCTAAGTCACAAATGTCCTATCAGGTGGACAGACATGTTTTCAGAAATGCCTTTTCATTTTAAGAATGAAGCTGCATTTGTTGACTCAAAATTAAAAAGAAAAAGCAATCTTCTTCTTCAACACTGTTTATTCTGTCACTTAATTAAAATGATAATGAAAATGAAAAAGAATTTGACATTTCATTTTCAAAAAGTTCTCTGGTAAATGTGTAGCAAAATTCAATCAGAGATATGTAATTTGACTATTTAAATGGATGAACAGAAATGCTTTTTCCGCCTTCTGCGGTCCTGCTTCGGACGCACCGCGGTTCGTCAAAACTTCCCTCGGACTAGCTTTTTCTTCAGACTCTCGCCGAGTCTGTGTTATTCCCACACATTTAAATCCAAGATGCTCACTGCGACATTTTGGAATTTGGAGTTTCGCCACGGCTAATGTTTTTAGCATGTATTAGCCTATTGCTAACACTTCTTGCAGCCAAGAAAAAAGCACTGACTGCACAGAATAAGAAAATCATGATCATGCATCATGCACTTAATAATAATCATAACTGCAATAAAAACACATTTAAAAGATAGTATCCTGCAGCTTCCTGTTGATTATGCTGTTCGAGGACAGCTACAGCCCCATGAACAGCTGTAGCAGATGCTAGAGCTGTTCGCCATGCTAAACTTTTGGCGTTTGCTGGTTGGACCAACACGCACTGATGTCATCGCCCCGCCTCCCCCATGGAAATGCTGAATGGGATTGAGTTATGCGACACATTTCACAGGGTGGATGTGAAAATGAAAATGTAATCCCCTCCTTGCATTTTCATTTTAATTATGACACAGAATAAGCGTTTTTTTTAAAAGAAAATAAAAAAGCATTTTGAAGGATTAATTTTTAAATTTATTTTTGAGTCATTTGATGCTACCTGTCATGGTACCCCCTGCTGGCCCCGCCTCCTCATCAGGTTCACCTGAGGACTCCAGCTGCGCTTCATCATCTTCATCAGCCGGGGGACTCTTAAGGAGAACCAGGACCCTTACTCGACGCTAGTTCGTTGTACTCCACGGTGCACTCTCTGGCCTTGCTCGCTATTCTAGTCCATGCATTATCTGCCTCGCCTAACCTTGTCTTGTCTCTGCCTGCCTAGGATCACGATCACGCCTGTCACGTTCTGGACTCCGACTCACCTTCGCTCTGGTCCCTCCTCGTCGCCCCTCTGGACATCCTTCTGGAAACGCGGTGTTCGCCGCCAAGACCCTCCAACCATCCACAAAACATCCTCTCTTGGAACTCTGTCATTCCTCCATTAAATCCTTTACTACTCGTCTGCCTCGCCTGCCGAGTATTCCTTCCGGGTTTCAGCATCTGGGTCTGCCACAGTCTCGTCAGCCATGACACTACCGAAGAGGATTAGGGCCATGGACAAAGAAAAAAAAAACACATAGAAAATTCTGACTTTAATCTCCGAATTCTGACTTTAATCTCAGAATTCTGACTATTCTCAGAATTCTGACTTTAAACTCAGAATTCTGACTTTAATCTCAGAATTCTGACTTTAAACTCAGAATTCTGACTTTAAACTCAGAATTCTGACTTTAATCTCAGAATTCTGACTTTAATCTCAGAATTCTGACTTTAAACTCAGAATTCTGACTTTAATCTCAGAACTACGGAGGCCTGTGAGCTACTTCCTTCAGTTAGCTTTAGCAGCACTGTGGAGTCATACATGCTGAGTGGAACTAACGAAAATGTCCTCTTTAAGTTTCTCGTTGCGTGCTGAAGTTTACCAAAAGGCCAGTGTGTTAACAGAAGGTGAGTAAAAAGAGATTAATTTAGAATTGTTTAATGAAACGGCGACAGACTATGCTAGCATTTTGTAACTGTATAACGTCTTTTAAAACTGTATGCTGTTATCGACATCTGTGACAGTCTCACGGACGGAGTTTCAAGTTGTGCATTTCTGCACACTGCAGTTGTTTGCATTCACCTACCTTTTTGACTTTTTTACATTTTGACTTTATTACAATATTTAGCTCTCATGCCTCCCTCCACGTCATTTTATATCTTTTTTATCGTCTTATTAGCTGACATGCAGAAAAATGGAACTCCACATGCCAAGACTTAATTTGGAGAAAAAGAAGATGGTTATTTTCATATATTTTTACTGTGACATCAAGTAAAACTCATACTTTTTTTAAAAATTATTATTAATTATTTTTTCTTTTGTGCAGATTGACCGTGATGTCATCGCTTTGGAGGATGATGCAGCTCTGGGACAGACACAACACACACAATCACCATTCACACACTTTACATTAATCAACTATAATGCTTTTTGGACTGATGGAAGAAGCTGCCGGAAGGTCATGTATGCAGGAGAACATGCTAACTCCACACAGGACCCTTTTGGGATTTGAAGCCCTCTTGCTATGAGGCACGCCTGCTAACCAGTACGTCATTGTGCAGCTGAGAGAAGTTTATTTTGAAAATAAGACCATTCTAAGTTGGAAGCAGTTATTAGAAACAACATTAATTTGAGTTTATTGTTTCAATCATGGTCAATTGGAACATACTTCCTTCAACACAGGAACAGCACATATATAAAGAAACAAAAATAAGTCACAATCTGAGTATACATCCTTGTATCTTACTTTTCATTATACAAACTAAACAGTTAATGCTTGAAATGGGAAGAGAAGAAGCAAATTTAACACATTCCCTATTATAATATGCATAACTTATTGATAAATTGTTGCTATGTTATAAATTATAAACTGTAATGTTTCTATAAAAATGTATGAATAAAGGTCTTTCTTCTGAAATGTTTTTGTATGAATTTATAGGAACCATAACACCTTTTTTACCACGTGTGAGTTAAACAGGAGTTGCTAACATTATTTAAAAGGTCAGAACTAACACATGTAATGCAAGTGGCCGAATCTTTCAAAAGGAAACAAATAAATCATATAATGGAAATTCAGTTGATTTAATACTTTTGATCTTAGGTTACTATTATTTGATGCATCTGTTATTGAAATACTGAAAATTAAAAGTAAATAATAAAATGAGAAAAAATGTGTTTAGTTATACATATTTCTTTAAATTTCACAGAAGAAATAAGAGGCCGGGATAGGCTCCAGCAGCCCCTAGGTCCCAAAAGGGACAAAATGGGTTCAGAAAATGAATCAGAAATAAATTCAAATTAAAAGGAAAAGGTATGTCAGTTATCTGCAGGTATTCTCAGATATGTACTATCGCACATATAAATAAGAAAAAACGACAAAACAGTCAAATTACTTTGTTACCATAGCTCCATTAAAAACGACAGATAAATAAATAAATGTGCTTAAAAATAATAACAAGAACAAGTTTCCAGTGTCTAATGTAGAGTCTAGCATCTGATGGGAAGAAATCTCAGCAAAAGAACTTCTTTCTGCAATGACATGTTGCAGACTCCACAGGGAGGGATGTGAAGTGTCATTTCTGGATCCTCCACAGCAATGACATCACTGTCAATCTGCACAAAAGAAAAATACATTAGTTATAAAAGAAATGAGTATTATTTGATGTCACAGGGAACATATAGGAAAAAAAACAAGTCCAGTAGTATTTTCAGAAGCATAAATAAAAAAGTGATAAATGGAGCTTCTTTCTTTCTTGCTGTGTGCAAACATTTGACATAAATGTACTTGTTGGCCATTTATATGCCCACTAAAAATGGACAAATGTGGTTAATCAGGTGAATCCGAACGGACTATGAAAATGCAGCTGAGAAAATAGAAAATAGTAGACTACAGAAGAGTCAATCATCCGATTCTGCAGAACTACGTACATAATGACGTAACGATCAAGCTTCCCGGTGTTTAAAAAACCCCCGCCCAATAAAAATAAAATAAAAAAACCCGCCCTGTAAAAATAATAATAAACTGTACCCTGTGAAGTTTGCAGCGGTGCCGATAGCTTAATGTGGGTGCTAATGTGCTAAATAGTAAACATATTGCTACGGTTCAACGAAGAAGAAACGGCGGTTCCCGTGGATACGCAACTCTACTCCGAGGTGTCACGTGACTTCCACCACCTGAACTTTATTTAAACTCGTGCAGATACAGAATAACAAAAACTATAATATTGTATTAAATGTTATGAAAGGGTATGATTCTGTGACGGGGGACCGTCGTTTGCAGAGTGTTTGTTTAACAATGATATAATAAAAATAGAGAACGTGTCTGTCACGTGAAGAGAAGGCTGAAAACCGAACGTTAAAGTTATTGTTGGACGTGTAAACTAAAAGATCAGTAGGCATGCTGCATAGTAAAACACGACAATCTGTTAGACATACGCAGAGAGTATTTTCTGAAGGGTATAAAATTATAAGGTAGTTGTTGATATAAACGGGCACGACAATATGCTATCACAAAGCATTTTTTGCACCATCTATGAAAAGCCCTGCATGACCGATGCAAAATGCTAGCATAGCCTGCTGCCCGTTCATACAAGATTCAGTTTAAAACGATTTCTTTTTACTTACCCTCTGTTCTTCGATTAGCGAAATGACCTCCTCTGGTCAACCCTCAGCGTGCAAAAAGACACTTACAGACGTCAATTTTGTTGGTTTCACTCCGGCAGCTCCTTGGACTCTGCAGTGCTGAAGAATGTGGCTCACATGCGACTGTAGCGCACTATTCTGACTTTAAAGTCAGAATTCTGAGATTAAAGTCAGAATTCTGAGTTTAAAGTCAGAATTCTGAGAATAAAGTCAGAATTCTGAGATTAAAGTCAGAATTCTGAGTTTAAAGTCAGAATTCTGAGATTAAAGTCAGAATTTTGAGAATAAAGTCAGAATTCTGAGATTAAAGGCAGAATTCTGAGACTAAAGTCAGAAATCTGAGAATAAAGTCAGAATTCTGAGATTAAAGTCAGAATTCTGAGTTTAAAGTCAGAATTCTGAGAATAAAGTCAGAATTCTGAGATTAAAGTCGGAATTCTGAGAATAAAGTCAGAATTCTGAGATTAAAGTCAGAATTCTGAGATTAAAGTCAGAATTCTGACTTTAAAGTCAGAATTGTCTATGACCTTTTTTTTTATTTCTCCATGGCCCTAATCCTCTTCCGTATTACGCAGTTACATTTTGAAAATGAAAAACAATTTATTTTAATCCATTTTAATAGTCAAATTAGATATTTCTAACTGAATTTTGCTACACATTTACCAAACAACTTTTTGAAGATGAAAAATCAAATAATATTTTATTTATCATTTTAATTAAGTGACAAAATGAGTGATGTTGAAGAAGAAAAAGAAAAAGCGGTTTGGCGGATTGCTTTTTCTTTCTAATTTTGAGTTAACAAATGCAGATTCATTTTGATAATGAAAAAGCATTTCTGGTATTGACTTTTATTTTTTATTATGCTACACAAATGCTTCCATACTTTTCGTGTAGCCTGAATACTGCAAATGAGAAAATTAGATGATCTGAGCGTAGTTTTTGCGGGTATTCTATGGACTTCCTTCGGGCACTTATGACTCACAAGGTCTGCCCTGTGAGTGCAGCATCTTCGCCCTACTAGCAAAATGCCAGTCTGTGCACCTTAATGACTAGAACAGTATCACCCGTATGTCAAAAGTGCATGCAACTTATATTATCCCTACAAATACCTTGCGATACACTTACCACATGCACAACAATGGTATGTTCCATTTTCTACGTCATCCCTTGAGTGTGGTGATACAAGCCTCCAGGGAACCTCTACCTGTGCTCCTCTTAGGAGGCAGCCTTTCCTGTAACGCTCCACAAGCCCAGACAACTCAAAAACCCACAGCTTTGGTACGGGTCAACCTGGTGTTGGTGCATGTGACTAAGGCTTAAAGCTTTACACTGTATGAAGGAAGTTCTTGAAGTTATTGAACCAGTAAATTTACCTTCTTCATGTGTTTCTGGATTTAGCCTCTGTCCATGATCATTTTAGAGATATTCCTGTAAAATATGCCACATGCTTTTGGTTTAAGTTTGATAAATGTGTCGAATGTCACATTTTGGTTAAAAACAGATGCAACTTAATTGGATCCAGACCCTTTTTTTTTTGTTCAAAATGCAGCGAAAATCAAAACCAGCATGCATTTTGTACTCAGGAAAGGCTGGGGGCTCTTTTAGTCAACATAACCCGTGTATGATTTGTCCCTGCTCCGATTCTTTCAGAGAGTAGCGTCCTGTTTTGGAGTCTATATATTAGACTTTCTGATTCATTATTATTCATTCTAAGAGTTTCAGAAGCCTCTTTCATGGTGTTCTTTCTGAGCTTTTGTTTTATTCCCTGCAGTGAACTTGCTGTAACAGTGTACTATTTCATTTTGATGGAAGAGGGAGATGGAATTTAGAATGACCTACTCCAGAGGTCACTATAAAAGGGTCAGCTGGAACTAAGCTCACCATGAATCTGTAGATAAAACAAAGACAGGTCTCATTTGTTCCTTTTTCCTCCACACCACAATGTAAGGGGCTATAGATCCCCTTCACAACACAGAATAAACAAGGCAGAGTAGTTATTTCAGAGATTTTACTGAGACCTGACTGAACAAAGGCCAGAGTGACATTGTTGTTTCATGCCATGTAAGCAGAGGGCAACGAGAATATGAAAAAAAAAGGATGAAAGAGCCGTAACAGCTGGCACTGAAGCTGTCCCCACCATCTTCTTCATCTCATGGCCCCATGTTTTAATTTGCTTCTGCTCCTCTGAGCGGGGAGGAGCTTTTATTCTCGACAAACCCGCTTGCGCAGGCACAACACACTCTGGGAGAGACGCAATTATGATGGGGCCAAAAGCAGCAGCCTGATATGCTGCGGTGGAGATGTTTAAAGGAAAACGACCATGTCGGAAACCAGAGGGGGGGTTGGAAGTGAGGTAAAAGGCCAAAGGAGAGAAATAAGGGTGTTTGGATGAAGCAAAACAACAGGAGGGACTGATCATGGAGACGGAGCTGTTGCCTGAGAGACATAATGAGCGAGGCTCGGGAAAATATGACACAGAGGAGCTGACGACTGGGAGCTCAGAGCAGGAGGAGAACAAGTGACAGTGTTCATAGAGAAGAGAAATAAACTTAAAAGAAGGGCTGTCATGGCTGAGGCTGTGCCTGACCACAAATACCTTTTTTTTAAAGCAATGCTTCGTTATAGTCTTGCATTCAACTCTTGGGTTAATGGAGTTCTTTAGCAAAGTGATACGTGTGTTTGTTGACGTCATCTTCTGGGAATAAAGGGACAAGTGTGTGACGTGTGTGAGTGAGGATTTTTATTTTATTGTCTTTTTTTCCGTGTGTATTCATTAGAGCGTGTGCCTCCTTTGGGCTGTATCCTGCCGGATGAATTTGTTTCCTATTTCCTTTCCTGCTTTGTCTTTTTTTAACCTTTCGACACAAGAAGCTCACACTCGGACAGCTGTGTGCGTTGTAAACGCACACACAAAACCCACAAAGTGTCTTCTACCATTTTACCACATTGTCAAATTACAGTATGGTCCGCACTACGCACCTTGTTTTTCTAAAAAAACGACAGTGCTCCTTATGATTTGGAGCGCCTTGTTTATGCATTCATTCTGGTTGTGTTTACCGATGTTGAAGCGATTTTGAGAGGTACACGGTGCTGTGTTACAATCTCAGTCTGTCTGGGTGTCATCTGAATATGCTAACGTGTCGGACATTATTTTACATGTTGCTAACAAGGTTGGGAGTTAGCGTAGTCACAGTAATGTTAGTTAGAGGGGTATCAGTTTGTTTTTTGCAAACAGTTATTGTAAATTCGTGAATGTGTAGGGGTGTCAGACTGTTTCGTTTTTTATGTTACTAATGAGGTTCGGAGTTAGCATAGTCACTGTAAAACTTGCTTTAGCGGTATCAGTCTGGGATTTTTGAGTTGCTAATAGAGTGGGGTGTTATTGTAAATATGTTAATGAGGCGTTGTCAGAATGCTTTTTTTTTTTACATGTTACTAACAAAGTTGGGAGTTACTGATGTTATAGTAACGTTTGTTTTAGCAGTTTCAGTCCGTTTTTTTAAGTTTCAAACAAGGCAGAAAGTTGCAGGTATTGTGAGTATGCTAACTTTTCTTATGTGGCTAACATGTAGCGTGTTTCAAACAAGTTCTAGAGTTATAATCTTTTGTCTTCCTTTGTTTGCCTTATAGTTCACCCTATAAATGACAAAAAGTTAGAAAAGAGAGCAGTTATTGATGGTTCACCTTATAATCCAGTGCGCCTTATAGTGCAGAAAATAAACTACCTTTCTTTAGAATTAAAGCTTGTCATCTGGACTTGGTTTTTAAAGTTGAAGACGTTTCACCTCTTATCCAAAAGGCTTTGTCAATTCTGACAATTGGCAAAGCCTTTTGGATAAGAGGTGAAACGTCTTCAACTTTTAAAACCAAGCCCAGATGACAACCTTTAAACCTACTACTATGATAGAATCTACCTGGATGAATGAGAGTCTTCATAGACACTTTTCTTTAGATGTACACACCTTTGTGTCTAACTGGCATACAGCCAGATTCTAAGTGTGTTTGTGTGTCTGTTGGGTGCAGGATTAGTCAGTGGACCACACAGAGAAAACATGGCAGAGCTGAAAGGAGAAGGTTGCTGTAAGTGTATTTTTTTATCAAACTTACTGTGGTGTTTCCACTGTGACAGATAGGCTCTTTTTTTCTTTTTTTTATGCATACACTTAAACACACACACGCACACACACGCACACAGTGGGAAGGACCCGACCAGCTACCCAGGGACCAGTCTGTGACTGTCTCTGCTACAGCTGATTGTTTTATTAATGGATTGCCTTGGCACTGTCAGCTTACTGTGTCTCAGCAGAGACATACACACACATCGACACACACTGATGTTAGGGGACAGAAATATACACTGTGGGGATTGATGACGCCTTAGATTCAGACACATATATTTACACTCACACACACACA
Organism: Oryzias latipes; assembly: GCF_053564925.1. Taxonomy (NCBI): domain Eukaryota; kingdom Metazoa; phylum Chordata; class Actinopteri; order Beloniformes; family Adrianichthyidae; genus Oryzias; species Oryzias latipes. The sequence goes on from NC_136245.1 coordinate 9,720,390, forward strand.
CATTCACACACAAACGCACAGCTTGCGTGTGAGAAGGGAAGCCAAGGAGTTTCCCAGCCTTAAAAAAAAAATTAATGAACCCTGTTCCCGACTTTGACAACTTGGACCAACCCTCTTGACCTTGATCACCAAACACACACACGCGCACAAACACAACCAACACACAACATGTAGTCTGATGTGCTGTGAAGCACAGACTTACTTTTATTGGATTACTCTGTCAGTGAAGATATTTAAAGGCATAAAATGACTTCTCATCCAACAGCACAGTGTATTTTGATTAAAGTGCACACACACCACTGTAAGATGTCTTCTATTTACTAAAATTGAATTTGAAAATCAATAATTTGCTTAATGTAATCACTTTGTTGACGGATTATCATGCAGATTTAGATTTGGAATGATAACATAAAGTCTGGCAGTTACAAACCTTTTTTTTTTTCAATTCCTCTATAAAATTCTCGGCAATTAAAAAGAATTACACAACGCAAATCCCCCAAAACTGTAAATTTCTGTGATTGTGACAAAAATGTGCAGTATGTAGGATCTTTGTTCTTCTCAAATATTTTTTAAAATGTTTAAGAATGGTAAAGACCCACTTCAATGAAAATAGGGTTTGGGGTGTTTTTTTAACATGTTCTTGTGGCATTTTTCTAATCTTGGAGGACATATATGAAGAAAATTGAGCAAAAAAATTGCACTTCTGAGTATTTCTTTATACAAATCATTGTAAATCAGAAGCAGACGGAAAAAAAAGGTGTTTGAAAAAGATTGTATTTGATTCATATACAAATTGTTAAATATGCTGTGTAGGCCACAAGCTCCCTGCTCTGCTCCATTCTGATGTGTCCACTTGCAGACAAAAAGATGCATGAATGTCTTTGTTTTCCTTGTCTGAGCTAGAATCTAGTTCACAACTGTACAGTTGGATGGCTCCAACATTACTCGGTATTTTTGTTGCAGCAGTAATGTGAGGCTGGAGGGTGTGAGGGGCTGTAACTACGTTTTCAAGTTAAATGAATGTACACATTTATTTCCTTTTTTATTTTTTTACTACCATTAGACTTTAATTCATTCATCATGGCAGCTCAAAAAAAAAAGACAAGTGATAGTACAATTACAGCTCACTACATATCAGATCAAACAAAAGAAAAAAGTAAATAGATACGTAAATCATTTTTCATCATATTATTAATTGGGTCTTCATGCACCAGAATGTGATCAGACCATCCAAGCAGGGGGATGGGAATGGAGAAGCATACATCTTTAACATTTGCATACAGTCAATCCAGCATCTTCTCCTCCCTGATCTGGCTCTTCACGCACTGGAGAAATGTGGGGAGGGCCCCTGGATGAATGTGGGCAGGGACTGCGGGTGGTGCGACTGCATCCTGAAAACTCATTCATGTACTGTACACCAAAAGTTTCCCGCCTTTCTTCTTTCCACTCTCCACATAAACCTTGTCCGTGGGCAAAAGTTTAAATCCCTCCAAAGAAACCACAGAGTTTGGAGTCAGTCCATTCAGCCATCTCTCTTTGATACGCATGAGGCTACACTCCCTGAACTCCAGTTGTCAGTGCCATGGGCTCGTCAGTTTTGTTGAGGAAGGAATGAATGTTGCCCATAATAATGGATGGTATAAACAGCTGTGTCTTTCAGTTCCCTTGAAGCTTGTACGGCCAGCTTAAGGGATGTCATAAAAATAGAACGTACCCTTCTAATTGCTGTACTATTGACACACAGCCATACATCACTGGGTTTATTGATAAAACTGCCATCAATTATATGCCACTACACTGATTTGTCTTGAGACCTTTTGAACATCTGCATTGGAAATAGGTTGCCTATGAGAAACTGAATTTCTAAGAACAAAACAAAAATAAAATTGATAACAGTTTTGTAGATATTACACTTAGAGCATTAAATAACACAAGACATACTTGTTTTGGGGTGATACTGCCCAAAGTCCAGCTCAGTGCCCTTGTGATAGAATGTCCACCCTAAAACTGGAAGGTTGTGAGTTCAAATCCATGGCCGAGTCATACCAAAGACTCTAAAAATGGGACCCAATGCCTCCCTGCTTAGCACTCTGCATTAAGGAATTGGATATGGGGGTTTAACCACCAAATAGTTCTTGATCGCTGCTGTGTCAGCATCCAGGGGATGGGTCAAATGCAGAGAATACATTTCAGACACCTAGGTATGTGACAACTCCTGGGACTTTAACTTTAATCTAAAACAAGTATTAACTAGCAACAACAACAAGCTAAACAACAATGGCTAGTATTCACAGTTCTCTTGTATTTCTATGGCAAAGTCAAAAACAAACAAGCAGAAAAATCTTCTAATAGCAGGAACATTATGTAGAACCAAACATGATTCCAAAGACAACAGAAAGGTAAATAAATATGTATGCAGCATTAAAAGTTGTTTCTGTTCTCTTTAAAATGGAGAAAAAAATTCTCTGCCATATTTGGGTATCTGGACGACTGACATGAACAAATCACAGTCAAATCGAAATGACACCCAGCTGTAATTATTAGCTCCGGTTGGCAGCCGCCTTGTCAGTCTCTGTTAAGCATTCTGGTAAAGATGTAGTTATGCAACATGTTGAGACTGTCCATAAGCACATCAATTAAATGCATCATAAAAGAGCAAAGTTTAAAGAAAATCAAAAACGAAGTGCTGGGGAGTATGGAGGCAGGCTCGTTAGGAATTAAGTTCCATTAAAAGCCAATTAAAAAATATCCTTCTGTTGGCACAATGCTGTGTGAAGAAAGGACTTAGGAAAAATGTGAGTGTGTGTGTCTGAAGGAGTGCAAGAAGCTCAAAATTACTTTTTAATCACGTCATTAGAATTAATTTGAATGATAAATTTGCTATAATGAATGTCTTCAGGGTTGGAAGGGGAAAAGAGAGAAGGCCATATATTTTCAAATTTTGTGATCATGAGGCTTCCTGTCCGACCCTCAAAGGAAAACATTTAGATTAATCAGTCATAAAAAAAAAAATCATCTCTGATAAAAATTGTGTTTTTGGTGTTTTTAACATGTTCTTGATTGTTTCTGAGTATTTCTGTTGTGAATCAGGAGCAGAAAAGGGAAGGGGGGCTTCTTGCCTTTTATTGTAAAACATAGATGCAAAGGTAAAAGTACAGTTTTACAGGGAAACAGAAGCTTTGTATAACATGAAAAAGTAAGATAAGAGTCGAAGAAAAGAAAGGTAAAAATATAAAAATACCTTATGTAACCACTTGTATAGTTTCAGTATAGATGGATAAAAAAACAAAATGGTGCTTATTTTTAATTTTCAAAAATGTAGGCCTGTGCATAGTTAAGTTTTACACTAAACCTATAGACTAGAAAATTTTTTCACTGTTGCCATATGGGGAGAAATTAGACTCAGTCGGCTTTGTGCGTGCGTAATTCTTGATTTGTGAGTAAATTAGGATTTGTGTATGCATATTCTTGCTTTGTGCGTGCGTAAATTAGGATTTGTGCATAAATTTGGATTTGTGCGTGATTTGTTACTCCCATAATACGTTTTGTGTATAAGTTAAAAAAATATAAAATGAAAAAAATACAAAATGCAATTTACGTATGCACATATTAAGATTACAACAGCTTGGAACTTCGAAACTTCGAAACGTATTTCCTTCAGTGGGTGTAGCAGGGCTTAAAAAAACTTTAAAGGAAAATAAAAATTATTATCTGAGAATATGACGTTCACTTTTAAACGCTAATATATATATTAAAAGTACATTATTCTCCGAGACACCGAATTGAAACAAAATGCGTAACAGGAACGACCAGTAGGGGGCACTGGTTTTTTTCTTCCGGAAAAATCAAAGGCAGTCAGACTGAGAGAGTCACGGGAAGAATGGCGGCCCATCTCGGTGGTCAGCGCCCCGAAGTAAGTAGCCTCTATGTTCAACACTAACATCTCATGTCTTCATGTATTGATTGAGTCATTGTTTGGATACGTTTAGAAGGGAAGGCTGATAGGAAAATCTAATGACCGAGCATTCCACTGGTATTTTAATGCAGCACTTACGGACGAATTTGTGAGACGTGAAAACAGTCTCACGGTAGATCCGTGCGTAACTTTGGCTTCGTGTGTGCGTAACAAGGGATTCGTGCGTGTTTTTTAAAGATGTGTAAGTAGTTTCAAGCTGTTGTAATCTTAATTTGTGCATACGTAAATTGAATTTTGTATTTTTTTCATTTTATATTTTTTTAACTTATACACAAAACGTATTATGTGAGTAACAAATCACGCATACACAAATCCTAATTTACGCACAAATCAAGAATTACGCACGCACAAATCCGACTGAGTCTAATTTCTCTCCATATTGCCACACCTTAAGCTGAGAAAACATCTTAAGTTAGAGAAGTCAGGTGCCTTCGTACTCTGTGTACACACATAGGTTTGTTTCTTTTTTGTCAGGAGAAATTTGTAGTTTTTCCTGATACACCGAAACGCTGGCCTGCAGTTTTGCTAGGAAGGTTTTGAACTGCCAACTTTGGGAAGTTTTAGGCTAGAGACACTTGACAAATAACACTTGGTGGCCACCTTTTTAGATGAAGGATTGATGTTGTATCTCACAACCAGGTGCAACTTAGCGGGACACTGTTGATAGAAACATTGGGGGTGGGTTGACAAAGTAGAAAGAGACAGGAGAATTGCAAAAAGGAAAGAAAGAGTGTGATAAATAGAGTCCTGCTCTTTTCCTCCCTACTTCTGTCTGTCTGCCTTTGCAGCATGAAGCTGATAAAGACAAAATTGCATCGGTTGAGGGCAAAGAAAACAGGAAAGATACACCCACTGAAGCCCCACAAGAGATAAGAAGAGGGACAAGGGAAGACATGAAATAAGGAGTGTGGGAAGATGAAAGAAGTAAAAAATGGACAGAGGAAAAATTGTCAAAAAGAAGGGGCAAATGTGAGGAAACAGGTAGAGACTTAACAGTCAAGAAGAAATGTTCACAACACAAGCATGCATGTTAACATGCTTGACATTTCTTTGCTGGCTCATCAGGGGCCAGGTCAGGGGGGCAACAGTCTATGCAAAGATGCCCAGACCTTCTTCTCCCTGTCCATAGCCACAAAGATCGACTGGTAAATTGAGAGCTTCGCTTTCAATATGATGGCACAACATCTAGATGACAGCAGACACCAATTCACCTGTTAAGGTCATGCTAAGGTTTTCCTAACACAAGACCCCAAAAGATCTGGGACAGGAGCTCTCTACCCACCCAGAGAGAACAAAGCCTCTTTCTGTTCAAGATTTGTGACCTCAGACTTGGTGACACTGATCCCCATCTCAGCCAAAAACTGCCCTTAGACATGCTGGACGCCAACAGGAAAACGATGCATAAACCAGACATGAACTGTAGTGGTCTCCAAATCAGACTCTGTTCTGCCCCTGGCTGCACCTAGAAATTCCGTACATAAAGATGATAAAAAGGACAGGTGATAGAAGGCAGTCCTGCTACAGTCCAATATTCACCAGACAAGCCGTAACGGACGCACAGGAGTCCACCAACAGAACACCAATTGAGCTTATTCATTTTTTCCTTTTTAAAGCACCTTCCACCACCATCTAAAGAGGCCCAAAGGGCAGTACACAAGGTCAAACCAATGAATAAAGGTCACCGAGAGCACGGCACTTTTATCCATAGGTGAGAACTCCAACACTTGGGAGCCAAGCTGGGATTACGAGTAAACCCACCCCAGCCCTCGCCCCACCTCACTCCAGAATGATGGCGAGTCCAACCTCAGTCACGTGCATGGAGGTGAGCCTAACTATATCCAGCCGGTACCTCTCAGTAGCTATCCATCTACAAACACAGGAATCTAGGCTCATGCTGGCTGGGCTTAAACTGCGCAGAGACCAAGATGGATAAAACTGGAAAAAGTAGTTTAAAATGTGACATGTTGAATGGGCAACAAAGAACTGTTATTCAAACTTCAACTTTCAGAAACTGAGACAATAAACCAAACTTTTTTACTCCTGAAAAATAATATGAGTGTACTTTTACAACTGGAACTTCCTAATTTAAGAAAGTGGGAAAAATTCAACTTTTCAAATTGCACGTTGGCTTCTTCTGGGTAAAAGCAAGAGTGAAGCGTTGAGCTGTGGAAAAAGTTGTTTTTTCTGTCTGAAAAGGGGATCTTGATCGGCTTATTATGGGAAAATAAACTGGACCTGATCCAGCCAAACGCCTTTTTGGAACTAACAACCTACCATGGCCATGCATTGAGAGAATGAACAGCTGTCAACCTGGAACAACAAGGAGACACAGTGCCTCCCTTAGATTTGGGCAGACACAGGCTGCAGCTGCTAGATAATGTAGGAGATGCATTAAACAAAAATGGGAGTTCTGTTTTCTACACAGGCAACAGCCCTACAGATGAGGATTCATCCCATTGTGTTGGCACAAAATAGCAAACAGAACTTGTTGAAACAAACTGTGAATCAGCTTCTTTTGAAAATCAATTTGATTCCCAGACATTTCTCACTGTGACAAGCGAATTATTTTGCTGACAAAATAAGTGTAGTATGATTCTCCATAATTCTTTTTCTGAAGTTATTTTGTGCTTCTTTCATGATTTCTGGCAAATGGGTGCAGCAATCATCACACACACTCTTGAGTAAAGACATTTTTTTTCAATCGTGAAAAGGTCAATGAGGATATTAACTGAACTGGAAAAAACTTAGTCCACACTCAGTATGAACCCTCAAAAGCACACCAACATACTTCCCTGGTCTGAATGCACCCTTAAAGGGGTTTCACACCTTATTCAGTTTGGTTTGAGTGAGGAAAAACTTCAGTCTTTTTTTTGGTTTAATTTTCTCTTACACCCTATTGGACTTTACAAGTCGTGTTGTCACAACAGGTGCCCATTTAAAGGTGGAAATGTGGCCCAAAATATGTTGCAAAGAGGAAAACTGGTTAGCCTTGGTAGTCTTTAATTGTTATTTATCACCTGATCTATCATCACTCACTCTGTGGTTCTTTCACATTCTTGTTGAACTGGATTTTGATTTTTAATTCAAACTCACCAGTGTTAATTTTTAGATTTACCTAGACAAAACATTTTCTGCCTTGTTGAGCTTTAACAATGACCATAAGAAAAAGAGAAAATAAATGGTGGTGCTCATGAAAGCCGAACATTCTGGAATTGTTGTTCTTAAATTTAGTCTAAACTAGATTGTATGAAAATGAACCAAAATACATAGCTTTGACTATTCAAAACTCTGACGTGTTTTTTGATTGGTTAATGGTAATGCGCAATCCACCACATTTGGGTTGGGAGAGCATTAAAACATCACTAGCTGCGTTTCCATTCTCTATGAAATTTTGCAAATTGGATTTGCAATAAAGAATTAGCCTAAGGAAAACACCACAATATCAAAAAAGAATTGCATTTATTGTTTTTACGCTTGGAGGAGGTGTTTTTTTAGGCATATTGCAAAACTGCAATGGAATCACTTTATTCAAATAAAATAAGTGAGCTAGGTAACAATGGCAATCCGCTTCTTGGTAGGACCTTGCTTTCTTGTGCACTGTACAGCGGGTCCCACAAATTTAATATTCACGCAAATATGAATATTAAATTTAACATTGACTCACTACTGTGTCTTACTCTGAAGACTCCCCAGATGAAGATTTGGAGCAGTAAGTCATTTCCAGAAACTTATTTATCTGCACAAAGCCCATCGAGACGACTGTTGTTGTGATTTTGGGCTATACAAATAAAAATTGAATTGAATTCTGAACTGTTGCACTAATCTGTGAAAAAAGGCCTTATTCTTAAAACATTGGAAAGCCTTCTACTATCAGAAAGTAACATAGAGTACCCAGTGTGCATTAAGGGATTGTGTACACCACTGCAGATAAAGAAAAATATGACCAAGCAAGAAAGAACAGGGCTACACTGAACTGCTACTTAAAAAGTATGTCTGACAGCTGTTAAGCTGGAGCAAAATAAAGTAGATTGAGAAATCAAACTGTAATGATGTTAAAATTAGTCATTCCAAAAAGTACATTTGGTAAATTGAACATTATCTAAATTAGGACACTCTCTAAAAGACGTCAGTGAGCAAATCGGAAAGGATCTCAAATCGTTATGGCTTTTGGGTGTTTTGCACATTGTCTCAGCAAAAATATAAAGGTTTATCAGGTTGTGGATTGTGGCCTGTGGAATGATGGTCCACTCCTCTTCAATGGCTGAACGTAGTTGCTGGATAGTGGAAAGAACTGGAAGATGCTGTCGTATACGTCGACCAGAGCGTCCAAACATGCTCGATGGGTGAGAATGCTGTCCATGCAAGATCTGGGATGTTTTCAGGTTCCAAGAATTGTGTACAGTTGCTTCTCTAGTTCTCCATTTTGAGTTCATTTTGTTTTCCGTCATTGTTTGTTTGGTGTTACTTTGTTTTTAATAGCCCTAATAATTTAAAAAACTTAATTCACACCAATGAGTTTACTCTTTAGATCTGTTGTTGTGATGTCTAGCTAGATGTGTACATTAGAATAATCTACATGTGAATGCAGTTTCCCATTTGCATCAGGGAGTCCTTTTGCACTGAAGGACTCTAGTTAATTAAAAAAAGAAAAAAGGGTCAGAGCCATGAAGGAGTATCTGCATTTTTAAGGATGTTTCTATATGGAACATTTTGATATTATAGGCAGCCTCTAAGTGTTTGCATAGAGAAAAGCCGGTATTTAAAATAAGTAAGGCATTTTATCCTTGGGGTCTGTCTTTATTTTCTACAGTCCACATAATTAAGATCATTAAGCAAATAAGTATTAAATCTAGCCACAGGGGTTGCAAGCCAGTTGCCTCTGTGCCGGTCCCAAGCCCGGATAAATAGAGAGGGTTGCGTCAGGAAGGGCATCCGGCGTAAAAATTGCCAAAATAACTATGCGAATCATCCACACCACTTTAGACATACCGGATCGGTCGAGGCCCGGGTTAACAACGACCGCCACCGATGCTGTTAACCTACAGGGTGTCGGTGGAAATTTGACTACTGTTGGTCGAAGAAAGAGAGGAGGCAGAAGGGTCCGTGGCCAGCGAGAGAAGGGAAAAGGCAGGAACATAGGTTTGAGAATAGGGACTCTTAACGTTGGCACAATGACAGGGAAAGGCAGAGAGCTGGCAGACATGATGGAGAGAAGGAAGGTAGATGTACTGTGTGTGCAGGAGACAAGGTGGAAGGGCAGCAAGGCACGTAGTATTGGAGGAGGATACAAACTGTTCTATCATGGTGTTGATAGGAAGAGAAACGGGGTAGGAGTGATTCTGAAGGGGGAGTTTGTAAACAGGGTTCTAGAGGTGAAAAGAGTCTCAGACAGGATGATGAGCCTAAAGTTGGAAATTGAAGGGGTGATGGTGAATGTAGTCAGTGGGTATGCGCCACAGGTTGGCTGTGAGTTAGAAGTGAAGGAGAGATTCTGGAGTGAGTTGGATGAGGTCATAGAGAGTTTTCCCAGAGGAGAGAGAGTTGTTATTGGAGCAGACTTTAATGGGCATGTTGGTGAGGGCAACAGAGGTGATGAGGAGGTGATGGGCAGGTTTGGTGTGAAGGAAAGGAATCTGGAAGGACAGATGGTGGTGGACTTTGCGAAGAGGATGGAAATGGCTGTAGTCAACACTTACTTCCAGAAGAGAGAGGAACATAGAGTGACATACAGAAGTGGAGGTAGGAGTACTCAGGTGGACTACATCCTATGCAGACGAGGTCATTTGAGAGAGGTTAATGACTGCAAAGTGGTAGTAGGAGAGAGTGTAGCCAGACAGCACCGCATGGTGGTGTGTAAGATGACTCTGGAGGTCAGGAAGAAGAAGAGAGGGAAAACAGAAAAGAAGACCAAGTGGTGGAAGCTACAGAATGAAGAAACTTGTGAGGAATTTAGGCAGAAGTTGAGACAGGTCCTGGGTGGTCAGGATGAGCTTCCAGATGACTGGGAAACTACAGCAGAGATTATCAGGGAAACAGGTAGGAAGGTGCTTGGTGTGTCATCTGGAAAGAGGAAAGACAGTAAAGAGACTTGGTGGTGGAATGAGGAAGTACAGGAATGCGTCCAGAGGAAGAGGTTGGCTAAAAAGAAGTGGGATGTAGAAAGGACTGAGGAAGGTAGACAGGAGTACAAGGAAGCGCAGCGTAGAGTGAAGAGAGAGGTGGCAAAGGCCAAACAGAAAGCTTATGATGAGCTATATGACAGGTTAGACACAAAGGAAGGAGAGAAGGACTTGTACAGACTAGCCAGACAGAGAGACAGAGATGGGAAGGACGTGCAACAGGTAAGAGTGATAAAGGACAGAGATGGAAAGGTGCTAACAACCCAGGAGAGTGTACAGAAAAGATGGAAGGAGTATTTTGAGGAGCTGATGAACGTGGAAAATGACAGGGAAAGAAGGGAGGAAGATGTGGTTGTTGTGGAGCAGGAAGTAGCAGAGATTGGAAAGGATGAGGTTAGGAAGGCTCTGAAAAGGATGAAGAGCGGAAAGGCCGTTGGTCCTGATGACGTACCTGTGGAGGTATGGAAGTGCTTAGGAGAGACAGCAGTGGAATTTCTAACGAGGTTGTTCAATAGGATTTTAGAGAGTGAGAAGATGCCCGAGGAATGGAGGAGAAGCGTTCTGGTTCCGATCTTTAAGAACAAGGGTGACACGCAGAACTGCAGCAACTATAGAGGAATAAAGTTGATGAGCCACACAATGAAGCTGTGGGAAAGAGTAGTGGAAGCCAGGCTTAGGAAGAAGGTGGAGATTTGTGAGCAGCAGTATGGTTTCATGCCCCGTAAGAGCACCACTGATGCCATTTTTGCTTTGAGAATGTTGATGGAAAAGTACAGAGATGGTCAGAAGGAGCTGCATTGTGTGTTCGTAGATTTAGAGAAGGCGTATGACAGGGTGCCGAGGGAGGAGCTGTGGTACTGTATGAGATTGTCTGGAGTGGCAGAGAAGTATGTCAGAGTAGTTCAGGACATGTATGAGAGAAGTATGACGGTGGTGAGATGTGCTGTAGGTCAGACAGAGGAGTTCAAGGTGGAGGTGGGACTACACCAAGGATCAGCTTTGAGTCCTTTTTTGTTTGCTATGCTGATGGACAGGCTGACAGACGAGGTAAGACAGGAATCTCCCTGGACAATGATGTTTGCAGATGACATTGTAATTTGCAGTGAGAGTAGAGAGCAGGTGGAGGAACAGCTAGAGAGGTGGAGGTTTGCTCTGGAAAGAAGAGGCATGAAGGTCAGTCATAGTAAGACAGAATACATGTGTCTGAACGAGAGGGATCAAGGTAGAAGCGTTAGGTTACAGGGGGCTGAGGTGAAGAAGGTGCAGGAGTTTAAGTACTTGGGGTCAACAGTTCAGTGTGATGGGGAGTGTGGAAAAGAGGTGAAGAGGCGAGTGCAGGCAGGTTGGAGCGGGTGGAGGAAAGTGTCAGGAGTGTTGTGTGACAGAAGAGTGTCAGCAAGACTCAAAGGAAAGGTGTACAAGACAGTGGTGAGACCAGCTCTGCTCTATGGGTTAGAGACGGTAGCAGTGAGACAGAGACAAGAGGCTGAGATGGAGGTAGCGGAGATGAAGATGTTGAGGTTCTCTTTAGGAGTGACCAGGTTAGACAGGATAAGGAACGAGTACATCAGAGGGACGGCTCATGTTGCCTGTGTTAGGGACAAAGTCAGAGAAGCCAGACTGAGATGGTTTGGACATGTTCAGAGGAGGGATAGTGGATATATTGGTAGAAGGATGTTGGAGATGGAGCTGCCTGGCAGGAGGGCAAGAGGACGGCCAAAGAGGAGATACATGGATGTCTTAACAGAGGACATGAAGTTGGCTAATGTTAGGGTAGAAGATGTTCATGATAGAGTGAGGTGGAAAAGGATGATTCGCTGTGGCGACCCCTGATGGGAAAAGCCGAAAGAGAAAGAAGAAGAAGAAGAAGCAAATAAGTATTAACAAGGGGCTGTAATACAATAGCTAAAGAGATTTTTTTTAAATATTGCATTGACCCAAAAGTATGTACAAGTTGTCTGGTCTTCAGGATTAGTTAAAAAAAAATCTAAACATTAAAACATTGCTGGGCTGGGGGACGGCTGTTTGACCACCGGGGGACAGTCTACCAGCTGTCCCCAACTTACCCCCTTCCTTATATAACCTCATATTAGGGTGAGGGGGTGGGGGGTTTAGCCTGCGATGCGCCTTGGGGGGGGGCTACTTGGGAGTGGCCCCCCTCCTATGGTTGCCGTATGGAGTGGGCCCCCCCTCTTTCGGTTTTATTTGCACCTTAGACACGTAGGGTCCTTGGTAGGGGGGGTGCTTGGACATCACTGCCAGCAAGCAGCAGATGTCCTCCTGGCACCCTTCCCGCCAATTTTAACCGCACCTTAGACATTTAGGGCCCCTTGGTGTGGAGGGTGAGGGGACATCACTGTGAGTAATCAGGAGATGTCCCCTTAGTGCCCTACTCGCCAATTTTAACTGCACCCCCCTTAGTACACACACCCCTCCCCCTTCAATATATACATTCAAACATAAACACACACACATGCACACAAACACCCTCTCAAACACCCATACACGCACACACATTTTACAAGGAAGGTGGGACCTGGGTCCATCTGTCCCCTACCCCGTCCCTGGTGGGGGGTGTGGGCCCCTTGGCGATGGCGGCCGTGTCCCTTGGGTGCCGGCTCCCTGGGCCCGGCGGTGCTCTCTCCGCACGGTGGGGGGGTTCATATTACACCTGAGCCGGGGGTGTTCGTGTCCCTGGGGGGTGGGTCCTGGTCCTTGCCCCTGGGCGCTGGGCCCCGCCAAACTTCCAACATGGCCGAGCCTGGTCGGGCCATATTTATAACATCCCTTATGGGCCGCCCTTTTTTCCCCGGGGTTCCCCCCTCCTGGGCGGGGGCGGCGGGCCCCTGCCTTGCTCCTACCTGGACCAACCGTGGGCCGGGTGGGTGGCTGCCTGGAGTGCGGAGCGGGTCTCCCTTGGGGGGTCCTGGCTCGTACCTGGGGTCGGGGCGGGGGGATGCCCGGAACTCCTGGGTGGTGGTGGGGTGCTCGTCTGGGGCTGTGGGCGTCCCTCTCCGGTGGGGCCCTGCGTTGGGCTCTTCCGGCGCGGCGGGGGGCTGCTTTCCTGGCTGGGCTGGGGCGGCGCTCTCTTTCCCTCTGCGCCTCCCTGCTCTCTGGCTCTGGGGGCCTCGCGGCGGTCCTGCTGGCCCTGGCCTGGGTGGCGGTCTTGGTCGCCCGGGGGGCGGTTGTTCCCTGCCTGTTCCCGTGTGGCGCTGGGGGAATTCCGGCTGCCGCTGCTGCTGCGGCGGGGGTATGGGTGTGGGGGTGGCTGGGCGCTCCTCCTCCTTCTTTTCACATTCCACCATCCATTTTAGAAGAACATAAACACTCACCTGAGCACAGGTGTTAGCTCACCTTTGCACTAATAGTTTGCATGATTGAATGAATGAAAGATTTCACACTAGTTGGTTTAAAGGCATAAGTATGCGTTCGTGAACACTATCTGTTTTGTGTGCATGTTGACATGTGGACATTTCTGCGGCTAGCAGGTGTGTTGATAATATTTGAGTGTGTGTGAACAGGCCCCGCCCTTTTTGTACTACATTTGAACCGTACCGTAACGATAAACAACCAGTAAACCTGCCTGCTCTATGCTGCTTCATGGTCTTACCCCCCTTCCCCTCCTATTATCACCCTCCTACCCCCCCCTCTCTCTAACGTCCCTCTCTCTTGTTCCCCTCTTTCCTTTTCCGTCCGGTCCAACACCAAAGATTTTCAAACATGATTGAAATTAATAAAGTTTGGCCTCAATTACAAAAGGGGTTTATTCAGACATACCTTTGGTTTGTCTGAAGATGAATAACCCCTCTTGTTAGAATAAAATATGTCCAACACAAGAGGCCCTCAGCTCTCATCTGTTTGCCTAGCTGTTGGACAGGACAAGTTAAAAAAAAAAAAAAAAAAAAAAACATTGCTTAAACTGTATTTACTTTGAAAAAAATTGTTCTCCAGAAATAAGGCACCACATTAGAGAGAGAAGGCTAACACAGTTGTTAGCTATGTTTTGTGCTACTTTGAAATTAAGATCTTGGGTGCAATATACGGTGGCGCAATGGTTAGCGGCCTTGCCTCACAGCAAGAGGCCCCCGGTTCAAGTCCCTGGGGGACATGAACCAGAACACCAATGGAGGTCCTTTCTGTGTGGAATTTGCATGTTCTCCCCGTGCATGCGTGGGTTTTCTCCGGGGACTCTGGCTTCCTCGCACCGTCCAAAAACATGCTTCATAGGTTGATCTGTTACTCTAAATTGTCCCTAGATGTGTGTGATTTGGCAGACTGGCGACCTGTCGAGGATGTTCCCTGCCTTCGCCCACGAGTGCCCCGGCAGACCCATGACCCGGTAAGGGACAAAATTGGCTTAGAAGATGAATGAGTGAGTGCAATATGTTAACACAAACTCCAGGTTAGTTTTAGTATGCTTTGCATTGCAAGTACAGAATAATTTTGATCTCTGCAATACCAACTTGTCCTTGTGTATGCAGGATTTATAGCTGTGTAGATAAAATTTGAGCATTTGTAAACATGATTTATTCTAGAAAAACCTTTTCTGTCTTCAGGAATACTTTTCTCAAGTTTTCAAAAAAGCACACACATAGCCTAAATGTAGTATGTTCTCTAGATTATAGGTTCTCTAGACTCTATGTTCTTTCAGGCTACATTCCGACCGGCCTCGGCAACATGCGTTCAAGTGACCACTTTCATGTAAACACACAAATATGCGTGTTTCGGGCCTCCGCGTTCAAATCTTCCAAGCTACGTTCACACCGGCTGTTTCAACTCACGTTCAAGTGACCACTTCCAATGACAACACAAAAACACTCAACTTTGACCCACTCGGAAATTAGATTTGGTAGTAACCTAAGGGTAGCTAGCGTCCTTTTCAAAACAATGAAGTGCCACCTGTTGTAAACATGATCACAACAAGAGAAATGAATATTTGTGGTTTTGCCCAGCCAGAAATAAATGGCACCAAATCTTTCATATATCAGAATCAAGCTGTGAAAGAAAACACCCGGAGCAAGATTTGCGAGATTTGCAGGGCTTCAACATTTCACCTTGAGCCTCTACCAGTTGTAGGTGGCGGACAAGCACCAATGAACAGTAAACAAAAAAAAGAAGAAGACGAAGCCCCTCCTTTCAAGAGCACCCTATATGCATTCATGAAACCATATATAACGCGCTCATGAATGCGCAACACATGCCCAGTGTGAATGTAGCTTTACGTTCACGTATTGCTATGCAAGTTTTTTAGACAGCACTATACAAAACGCACAGGGATGCATGTTAAACCAGCTGACTTTTAACCAATCTGGGACTCTGATTTGGTAGTGATGAATTGGTAGCTTTTCTTGAGTAACAACCACATAAGTTCACGGACGTGCCACCCGTTTGGAAATCGATCATGAAGGTGAAATAAATGAGTGCGGTTAGTGTCCTGCCGGAATTCTATGACACCAAGTCTCTCATATATCGAAATAGAGCTGTAAAAGCAAAAGCCTGGAGCAAGATTCACGAGATTTGCAACCCTTTGACATTTTTCACCAGGCCTCTTCCAACTGCAGGTACATGCGCTAGTATGTTTAGAGTGAACAACACATGCTACACACGCAGCATCACATGCCCATTGTGAACGTAACATCACTCAACTTTTGAGAGGCTTATACTATCTAACCTGGAAAAACCATTAAGAAAGTTTCTCTTGTAACCAACCACATCTAGTCCATCCAATTGAAAAAGGTTATCCTGATTATTTTACTAGAATTTTTCCCTCATAACATGAGTCAATCTTGTCAGCAAAACCTTGGATCAATTTCTACTTTCAGTTCATCATATCATGCAACACATGCTGTCATAATCTAACTGAAGCTGTCAAAACAGCTGAACATTTAAATGCGTGTGTAATACATTAAATGTGGAAGCAGCAACCTCTACAGTCCTTTTTATGCTTTTATTTGAAATCAATTTGATCTGTGAACTAATCAGATGCTCATTTAGTTGTAAAATTATTCTGGTGAATCATAATAGGATGTCAAATTTATTGCACCTTCATTTTTACTAGATCCATTGTTGCCTGTAGAGACCCATAACTTAATTAACTGCGTAATTATGAAGGAAACAACATTCAAATGTAAAAAAAAAATTTCTGAGTTATTCACTTAAAACGTTTTTCCTGGATGTTCTTCTACAATTGTGTTGAAGTGTAAAACAAGATTAAAATGCAAAGACAAACATGTTTGTCTAAAATACTAAATCATTCTTCTCACTTCTATCTTTAAAACTGAGAAGGAGGGAACAGCTCTTTAGAGGACTGTTTGTCCCTCTCACTTTATAATAAAAACATGGATTTATTCTGAAGACTTACACATGCACTTTCTTCAGCTGTGAGTTAATTTCTAGCACGGCAAACATCAATGCTTTGTGTGGGCTGAGTGTTTGGAGGATGTCACATTGTGACCGTGTTCACTGTTAATGGTTTCTGCAAAAGCTGGAAATGTCATTTTCGCCAACTCGTTCTTTCAAGTCGTCCTATTTTCTGAAAGAAAAGTTAAGCACCGGGGACAAAAAGGTGGACAAAGTAAAGCAGGAACTGTTGCCACGGGATGCGATGTTCAAACAAGAGTCGAATATTCAAACGTGCTAATTGACACACATGGGTCTCAAGTACAAACAGTTTTCAAACAACCTTGGCAGTTAGTCTACTGGAGCAGATGATGATAATGCAGCTCAGTGAATTGCCAAAGTCAAAGTTAACAATAGCAACTTCTCCTTTTGTGATGACTGAAAGCCACAGTGTTTTAACTCAGAGAGCTTTTTTTTGGGGGGGGGGACATAAAAGCACAGCTAAAAGCTGTAATTTGGCCCAACGTTGAACAGATTGCAGGGTATCTCTACTGTTGTCTGAAGATAAAAGTAAAAACCTTATATCTCAGCCTCATAATTGTAGTGTTTTGGCTTTTATGGACATTTGTACGCAGATATAGTTGGTTCTTTATTAGGAAAAAGCAGGCAAGTTCAAGAAAGAGGTTAAATGAAACCTCCAAGAATTCTCTTATTCAGATTGAGATCATATCAGCAAGATGTGAAAGGAATAGAACTTCACTTGCAATCGGTGACACACAAATAATAGGCCTTTTTTATTTTTATTTTGTATTGGTTTTTTTCTCTCTCAGATCTTTCTTAAAGCTCACCCACAGGTAAGTCACAGCATGTGAAGCCTTCACCTAATATTGTTTGTTCACCTTGCTCTGACCCTCTGCATGAACACTTGTCCTGGGCCTCATCCAATTCTTGCAGAGAGATGTTGGTAGCCAGTAAGGGAACGGATAAATCGAATGCCTTAATATTGCATACTGGATACAACTTGGGAGGAAACCATAGCTGCCTTAACATAGGCGTTTTGATTTTATCCTCTTATCACTCTACCCTCAGCAGTCTTTTAACTCACCAGTGAGCTTTCCAGTCATATTGTCTGTAAACAGTGTGGGAGAGACACAGACCTTCCTTAATTATTTCAATTTTTCAATTGAAAGTTTTCAAAAAGTTCTTAGCTTCACATTTTTTGGTTAAAAACAAACATAACATACACTAAACCCGTGAGACCCCATGCAATAAATCCTTAGAACTTTAGGTGGAGCTTCACCTTGGTGTTCCAGGGAATTTTCACATATTTTCGACTTTGTCTTTGCTTTTTTTTGTGGATTTTTACAGTTTTATTTAGTCTCTACATGTTTAGTCTTTTGTTATAAAACCCCCAAAAATGGTTAGATCTCAATGTTTGTGGTTTTTGCACCAAAAACCAAAATGACAACATTAACAATAAGTAATTGATTTTTTTTGGACAGTTTCAGGTACATTGTGGAATTATTGTGTAATGTAAGCAAAAATTGTCTAAAAAAGAAGCTGGGCATCAAGCATTGTCACAAAAATCTATTTAAAGATAAATAATAGAGCAAATAGTAATGTAGAAAAACAAGTTCAAAAACGCTCTGGACTACTAAGATTGACTGTGTTTTTTGTGGTTAAAACCTCTTGCATTCATGTGTAGCAACATACATTTTTAAGACTGTGTTCGGGCCCTTAGGTACAAAAAAAACAATAACAAAAAAAACGTGTTTATTGAACGTGATTTGAAAGTTGAGGAAAACTTTGACCAGCCAGTGACTCGGATTTGGTAGTGACATATGGATGGCGTCCCTCTTAATTCCTGGAAGTACCAAGGAATTAGTAATTGCGGTTTGTGCCCGGCTGGAATTCTATGACACCAAATCTTTTATACATCGGAATAGAACTGTGAAAGAAAAAGCCTGAAGCAACATTCACGAGATTTTCACTGCTTCAACATTTCACACCAAACCTCTTCCAACTGTTGGTGGCAGACATGCACTTGTAAACTATAGAAAAAGGAAAAAAAGAAGAAGCCCCTCCCTGCTTGCTCAGTGAGAACAACATGGGCTAACACACGTCCAAGATTGTGCTGGTTCTTGAACCACTTGTTAAGTAATTTTAATGTATTTTTTTTTATTCTTTTGTTTTTGTTCTCTAATTTTTTATTGCCACAACAATTAAAAGAAATAGCACAGCTGTTTGACATGTTTTCATTTGTGACCACTGCTAGTCACAAACTTAGTGCATTGTCCCCACTTCCTAGAGAGTCTTGGATTGTTCCAACTGAGATATTGAAAATACCAAGCATTCAGTTACTATTAAATGCAGCATAAGTTGTTTGGGAGTCTGAGTCATTGCCTTGGGCTCTTTGCAGAGCAGAGTTTTTGTGGTGTGTCGAGGTGCAGGCTGCAGCCTCCCACGGGGTTTGAATGTTTAAGTGCGTGGTAGGTGTCAAAGTAACAACCACATGCATGTCGAGAGCCAAGATTTCCCCGCAGTACACTGAATTCTAATGAGATGATCAATGCTATTAACTTTACTTGTCAGTGGTTTTAATTCTGTGGTTGATTAGTATATACCAGGAGAAATAGTGTGGAAGAGAGGGAGAGAACAATTAGTTTGAACCCAGAAGTCTGTTAAAGAATTTGGTAGAAAAATAAGTATTTAGATGTTATGAAAAAATATGGACCATATAAGGATTTAAGAGTTAAAGTATGAAAAAAAAAGGTTCAAGATTTACAACAATTTGAAAAGGGGAATCGAACAATAGATTGCACAAATTGCATCCAGGGTCAGATGAATGCGTCATAACTCAGCTTCATTAGCGAGTACGTCTCCTGACCTATCGACATCCACATCGCGGAACGTAATCCTCACACATTGATCTGCTGACCTCCTGAGCTGCAGCATTCTTACTCTGCTACTCGTAGCTCTATCTGCCAAGCTCCTCTATACCCATCAGGCTCTCCCATGCCACCTCCCAGCCACCGACCCCCTATCACCATTAATTCTGAACTCCCACGAACGAGTACAAAGGTCAGGATTTGTTTATGCATCCATCAGCAGTGCAGAGTGCAAATATTTCACAAAAAGCTAAATGCCAGCTTGCAATTGCAGAAACTAAAAAAAAAAGAGGAAAAAACAAGTTCTGCAGGGCTATAATGATAAATTCAAGAGCTTGACTTTGTTTTAGTAAAACACTCTGAAAACTGGTCCAACTGTAGTTATAAATCCCTAGCATGTGAGATAAATCGTTCACAAAAAATCCACTTCACTGATTAATCAGTTAATAGTTTTAAGAATGAAGATTACTCCAAAACAGTATAGGTATTCAAATTCCAGTGCTTTCAACATGAGAAACAACTACTTTTATGCTAAAACATTAAATTTCATTGATTTACCATCAATGCTTATAGACTAGAGACATCGCCAGCGACATCAACTACCACACTCTCTTTGACCATACCCTAACTCTGTCCATTCACGCAATCAGGGGTAACCAGCTGATTGTGACGTGGAGAAAAATAACTTTTTATTACGGCTTTGCATGGACATGCAACGCATTATGTTCCTTAAGTGCAACAGCGAAGCGTTGAATAATGAAGCAAAAACGCTTTTCTCTGTGACAGAACTAGCTGATTTACCTTTGTTTTGGTATAACAGTCTCTGATTAAAAGATCCCATGGTTCAGTTCCCGCCCTCGTTGCCCATGTGTCACCGTGCTCTTGGGCAAGACACTGAACCCCATGTTGCTCCTGTTGGCATCAGTGTGTGTATGGGACTGTAAAGTGCTTTACAATTATATACTTTATTCAGGGCATTGACTAGACTCTGTTTGGAGCCAGTCTAGAATGGAGATGTAAGGCTCCTCCTTCCCTCCACTAGCCTGGGTGTACACCTTGGGCTAGTGATAGCACACCCTGAGCCTCCCTAGTCAGGGTACAACATTGGCGGTTCTGGCTATCAACTCTGTACCAGTTCCGGCAGTCGGCAGTGATCTCTACGTCAACTCTGCAACATCTCTGGCAACAAGCAGAGTTATGCAGTCGTCTCAACTTTGTTGTGCCACTGCGCATCATAATATTCTGCCAAGGGACACTATTGTGCACCATTTAATGTCGTCATCGTAGGTGCAGCCTCACTTTAATCATGGAAGTAAATTTGAATTTGACAAATCATATTACCACATTCGGGGTAGCCAATGCGCCACAGGACACGGCCGTGGTAAACAAGAAGCGAAATCCGTGCAAATCACTCTCACTATGAATTACGTGAATGCATCAGGCTTTTGAAAAATCAATGGTTTCATGAAAGAGCAGCAGAAGCTGAATGTCACGGTCAGTCCAAAAACCACAGAGAATTCTATGCAGCTATCAATAAGATCTACGGTCCCAGGAGCAAAACCACACACCCAGTACGGTCATGGCATCCTTCTTACATCAACCCCGAACATCAAAGGTAGATGGGTAGAACACTTTAGCGAGCTACTTAACCAACCAACAAATGTCGACGCAAGTCTTAGTGATATCGAACAGCTCCCAACCGATGTTTCACTTGATCTTCCAATAACTGAAGAAGAACCCTATACCCTAAAAGAATTCCTTTTCAAGATTATTTCAATGTTCTGGATCACTGAAAACATACCATCAGAAGTTACCGACCCAAACATCACCATCCTCTTCAAAAAGGGAGATCAAAGTCAATGCGGGAACTATCGAGGGATTTCTCTGTTAGGTGTGGTGGGGAAAGTGTCTGCTGATATCCTCTTACTGAGACTCAAACGCATAGCTGATAAGGTTTATCCCCAGTCACAATCCGGATATCGTGAAAACAGAAGTACCATTGATGGAATTTTTACTCTCAGACAACTTATGGAGAAAGCTAAAGAACAACGTCAAAATATGTACATTGTTTTTGTCGATTTTACCAAGGCCTTCGACACCGTAAACAGGGACTTTTTCTTTAAAATCTTGGGTAAGCACCAAAGTTCGTCAGGCTGATTCAAAGTCTTTATAAGTTAATGCCCTACTTATTGTCGATGGAGTCTTGACCGAATCGTTTGAATATAATAGTGGTGTGAAACAGGGATGCAAGTTAGCACCCACACTGTATGGTATCAATGCTTCTGTTGTTCTCTTACTTGCATGCAAAAATATTAGCCAACAATTCAGTATCAAAATCAGATTCTGCTACAATGGTGATCTCTTTGACTTAAAGAGATTGAAAGCCATAACTAAAACCTTTACTAACTTTATCAGAGAAGCACAGTATGCTGATGACATCGCCATCTTTAGCGACTCCTCACTTGGTCTGCAGACTTTGCTAACGGCATACGACATGGCAAAACGAATGGGTCTCTCTATCAACATCCTAAAGACTGAAACTATGCGCATTGGTCTGGAAGAGCAGTTCATCATCAACGGCAAGCCAATCAAAAATGTAAACCGTTTCAAATACCTCAGGAGCATTGTTACCAGCGACTATTCAGTAAAAGAGGAACTAGTCACACATACACAAGCTGTATCATCTGCGTACGGTCGGCTACGTCAACATGTTTTCGATTCCCATGACCTCACACCCTCGACAAAGCTGAAAGTTTATACCCAATGTTTGACGCCATTACTTACATATGGTTCCGAAACCTTGACACTGTACCGACATAATATCAATCAGCTTTGGACAGTCCAACAGCGTCATCTGAGGAAAATACTGAGGATAAAGTGGAGCGACTACGTAAGTAACGAAGAGGTGTTACAGCGAGCGAATGCTGAGGATATTGAAATGACCTTAGTTAAAAGCCGTTTGCGCTGGCTTGCTCATGTATCTAGAATGGATAACAATCGTCCTGTAAAATCCTTCCTCCACGGTGAACTCGACAATGGAATTTGTCCTGTTGTTCGACCGAAACTAAGATATAAGGACACTTATAAAAGTATTCTGAAGTCGGGAAGAGTTTTAGATAAATGGAAAGAATTGGTTACTGACCGACCGCTCTGGAGAAGAACCATCAGAAATGTTTGTGAAGCCGTGAATGCAAACCGAATTGCAAGCTGTAACCGAAGAAAAGAGCACTGAGCTCGAAAGAAAGCCTTGAATGGAATTTGAACTTGATAGAATTTGTCTTTATTATTTATGCTTTAAAGTGTTTTTACCCGGATCAGGTCTTAGGCGTATTATTATTTATACCATTTTATTTTAATTCCTTTTATTTTCAAACTGAAAGTAAAACCGGTTAACTAAACATGATGAACAGAAAGTTATAAATTGCAGACATGCACTAATAAAAAAAAAAGGAGTGAGTAGAAGAAAAATCGTATTAAGTTCCACCCTCAATCTTACGATCATGCATGCATTTTTACATAATGTAACCCTTGTGCTATCCTAGGCACTTTAACATTGGGAGTTGGGTCATCTAGACCCACTAGACAGTGCACTGAACCTTTTTTCTTCAATGATTTGTGATCTTCACTGGTGTCTATGGATTACATGAAATCCTCTCCACCTTAATCTTAATTTGTCATGGTAGGGATAACACGTCAAAGTAAGGGTGGGGTCATAGGATAGCACAAGTGTTAATTATTCACATAGTACAAAACAACAAAATAAAAAAGCATCAAGGTACCAAAGCACCGTCATGAAGTCATGATCATTTGTACATTGCCCTTTTAGGCTTCTCGTTTTCTAATTGACACATTTCAAAAATTTTCAGTTAACATATTTTTAAAATTGTGTAACATTTTTTCTAAATTTGATACTCTCCTACATGCTATTCCACTACTGCACCACTCAGACAGAAGTGCAGACTTTTTTGGGTTGTTTGATGTCCTCAAACAGTTTTTGTATTTTTTTGTAGAAGTCGTTTATTGTTCAGCTTCTTCCATAATTTGGATTGTGGGATATTTTCTTACAGCTTTAACCTATTGTAATTTTGATTTATTGGAAAAAAGGCTTGTGTGGTCATAGTAACGCACTATAAGAATTATTCTTCTGGCTTGTTTTTGTAATGTGAATAATGGCTGTAGGCTGGTTTTGTCTGTGCTTCTCCTTGCTTCAATGCCTTAGTTGTGGTAGGGTAGTACTTGTGCTCATATACTCATATGCATCGTATCATACTTGAGAAAATTAATTTTGTTAGCACTTCACTACCGTGAAGTTTTACATACCAGCTCAAAGATGCTTTTCTGTTTCAGAATCCACTAGAATTACCTTTATTCTGTAAACGGTTCAGGAGTTATGGTATACATGTAGTCCAAGGAATGTTAGGAGCCAAAGCTCCGATGCTAAAGGGTATTGAAACATCTGAAACAAAACAAATATATTTTACTTGTGTTCAAGCAATTGAAAATGCTTTAGATGGCACAAGAGCTAAATTGTATTAGTTGTTGTATAGCAGCAAATGTCCTAAATTAATGAATGATTTTACCTGAAGCCTGCTGCTATAACAAGTAATTTTAAAGCTCACAAACATCAAAGCAGATATTGCCATGAATTTCTCTATGATGATGGTTCTTTCTGTAAATTATTTAGGATTCTGAAATAGATTTAATATACAACATAAACCCAGACAGAATCCTGAGGCTCCACACAGAACCCCCCTAACACAATATGTTACAAATGTTTATCTCTACAAACCGGCCTGTATTTCTGAGTTGTGTTTCTCTTATTTTCTGACAAATCAATATCTTTTCTTTATTGTTGTATGGGTTTTTTTTATCTTCAAAATGGAGATACTGAAGGTACTTTGACACTTTCAGCATTTTACTCCATCAAACAGTTCTCTGCCAAATCGCTGCCAGGTTCAGGGAGAGTAAAAGTTTTCCACAGGCTGAAAGCTGGCTAGAAGAAGCTGGTATGTGTTTCTGGAGTGCTTGTGAGGTGGTCAGAGTTGCGGCAGTTGAGTCAAATTAATTTAGATCAACAAAATGGAGCATGTGTGTGAGATTTAAAGGGTTAAAAAAGTTAATCTTTTGGACATCCAAAATTAGGTGTCAAACACACTACTGTCAGTTAATTTTTTCGTAACATTCCTTGGAAAACATGAAGGTAGACAAAAAAAAGCCTTGATTGGCTAATCCTATGAGACTTTAGAGAAGCTTTAAATAAAAAATTTAAAGAGAATATTAGTCAGTTAGTATGTCAGGAACTGGTGGTGTAGGACCCAGTATGTATGAGACCAGGCTTGGTTGCAGAAACTTAAAAATGTAATAAAACTGAACATGACAAAACCCATGGAGAAACCAAATCCTGGTGTGACAGACAAGGAAAACAAAATGTGACAAAAACCGAAGAAACATCACAAATATCCATCCAAGTGCAAAATGCTGACAGTAGCTCTCCACAACAGGGTAGATCTCAGTGGACACAAAAATCACAAAAATACAAGAGCAGACTGTTCAAAAAATAACTATCCAAGAACGATTCATTGAAGCAAATTTCATTTACCATTTATGATTTTTCTGTCAAAACTTTCTGTCATATTTTCATGTGATTTTACAGTTTTGAAGTAAAAGTTTGATCTACCTTTAAATTCTACCTCATAAAATATATCCCTAGCCTCTTCATAATACGGTCTTGTTGGTTCATGTCAGGAGATTTCATTAAGTGACAAAATTGAAGTATTGCCACAGAAGTATTCTAAGATTTTATCCTTCGGTATATGACAGAACTAATGTATTATTCAGATTTTAATATATGTTTTCAGATATTTCCATCTATTTGACAGCTCCTCATTCATAATGCATATCCTGATTCAGCACATTAACAGGGGAGTGTCTGTTGAATGAAAAGAATGGTCCAATTTCTATTTGTCTGCAGGGAAGTATCACATGTCCTCTGACGTCTGGCCTCCCCCCAGCCCGCCCCCCAGGAGCATTCTTATTTACGCCAGAGTTTGATCTCAGTCAGAAACATAAAGATTCAATCTCACAGAATGGTACTTGTCTACACCCGAGTGGGAGAAATGTCCTGCTTCTGAATCAATGACCAATTCAATTTCATGCACCATGCTGACATTTAACCAACAAAGCCGGAAAGGTTAATGCAATTCCATATGTGAGCACACACAGTGTGTGCAGTGGCTGATGGTATCGCAATGCTACTTAGCAGAAGAGCCAAACTTAAAAACGAAAATCCCCCCCTGCTAAGCCCCATAACAGCACTTTCTCATTCAAGGCCCACTGCTGGATCTGAGTGTGTCTTTGTCTACCACCTACTTTTGCACCCATGACTGAGTCTCCTTTCACAATCTGTCCTTATCATTCCTCCCTTGACTCTGCCGCTCTTAGTACTTGTTCAACTTCCTTATCTTCTACTCATAATTTCTTCCTTTTTTTGTGTCTCCAGCACATGTGTCTGTTTCACTGAATGTTTGTTTACTCATGTTTCAGCATGTTCTGTTCAATCTCCCTGCCACCTTCCCTCCCTTACTGTGCAGCCACCCATAAGGGCCTTAACACCCACTTATCGTGAACTAATCATTGTAGCAGCCTCCTCCTTCTTTCTTCTCAACTCCTGCTAGAGTATAGTTTTTCCAGAGTATGACGTGGATTCTACCTGCTGTAGTTTTGCGTCCTACACAGCATTTCAGCTCTGGGCGATGGAGGCTGTGCTCGCTGTCTAGTGAGGAGAATGGGAAAGACACTGAGTCCCAAAGAGCGTGATGCAGTAGGACAGCTTTTACAGAAATATATTCATCCAAGACACAAGGGAGTAGTCTGTGTCCCTCCGTGTGGTCTGGATGACAACAAAATGGAGTGGACACAACCCACTGATCACTAGGGGTGGTGTGCACACATAAAAATGTAACACACACACATTGTGGAAGTTACAGATACTCAGCTATATAGAGCATGAGAACCTTGTGGTAAACTAATAATATAGGCTGTTCCCTACAAGGACAATCATGAGTTTCTAAATGTTGTCATTGTCCTTAAAGACCCACTTTGATGAAAATTGTGTTTTTGGCGTTTTTAACATGTTCTTGTTAAAATTAAGCTTAAATTTCTGAATAATTTTTTTATTTAAATCGTTGTGAATCAGGAGCAGACAAAACAATGTTGTTTGAAAAAGATCACATTTGTGATGTAGGAAATACAATGGGCGGGGGCAAACTTCCTGCTCTGCTCCATTCTGATGCATCCAGAATAGAGTGGATGTAAATGAATAGATCCACGTACATCTTCCTGTGTAGCAACCAAGTACAGTCAGCTTAAAGCCTATAAGCTGATTCAGCTTTGATTGGCAAGATGACAGCGTGTACGGATGCAGCAGCTCGCAGCTCTTGGATTTTGGAGTTACTTTTGTGTTTCTTGTGTTGCTTTTTGTGCTCCTCTACACACGCAAACAGCCACTTCAGTCGACAGAAACCAAAGTTTCGCCGTGCACACGGCATTCCCACGGAGATGGCGAGACCAGAGGGTGCCCCATGGTTTGTTTTCGGTGTCGGCAGGAGACGGAGACGGAGGAGAGACAGGAAGCAGAAGCGGGGCTGCTGCTCAGGCCTGCTGGAAAGACTGAGGAAAACGCCCATAGGCCTCCTCTTCCGAGTATGTTCCTTACCAATGCACGATCCCTGAAAAACAAAATGGACGAGCTGGAACTACTCATGGAAGGAAACCGCTATGTCCATAACTGCTGTGCGCTGGTTATATCAGAATCCTGGCTACACCCGCAGATTCCCGACGTGGCTATCCAGCTAACTAGCCGCGTTGTTCACCACAGCGACCGATACAAAGAAGGCTTGGGTAAGAGCAGAGGGGGCATGTACATACACAATAACTGCTCAAAAGACAGCCAAATAATACACAAACATTGTTCGCCGGACTTAGAGTCCCTTTCCGTTAAATGCCGTCCACTCTACTTACCCAGAGAGCTAACAGCCGTGCTAATCACAGCTGTTTAATTACCACCCGATGCTAACGCTAGCATAGCTCTCTCACTGCTAACAGACACAATACACAGACTATAGAGGATTCACCCCGACAGTTTTCACGTAATAGCTGGCGACTTTAATCAGACAAACCTGAACTCTGTCCTGCCTAACTTTTACCAACATGTTAAGTGTACAACCAGAGGGAAAAATACCTTAGATCATGTTTACACAAACATTAAACATGCATACAGAGCCACTCAGCTCCCACACCTAGGCCAGTCAGATCACCTCTCTCTGCTCTTAACCCCTGCTTACACACCTCTGAGAAGGAGCTCAACTTCACTCGTCAAGACCATCACAACTTGGCCCGAGGATGCACTCTTCCAGCTCCAGGACTGCTTTGAACACACTGACCTGAGTATTTTTGAACACCAGGACCTGACAGAATTCACAGAGGCTGTTATGGAATACATCACCTTCTGCATGGGGACTGTCACAAAAGTGAAACGCATCATGGTCTTTCCCAACCAAAAACCCTGGATGACCAAAGAGGTCAGGTTGCTCCTGAAAAAGCTGTGACACTGCCTTTAGGTCAGGTAACAAGGACCTGTACAGGACCGCCAGAGCCGACCTGAGGAGAGGGATCAGGAAGGCCAAGTTGGACCACAAAAGAAAAATAGAGGACCACTTCTCCAACAACAAACCTCGACAGGTGTGGCAGGGACTACAACAGCTGTCCAACTTCAAGGGACAGACCAGCACCGAGACACACCCCGGCGCTGCACTAGCGGAAGTGCTGAATTGTCATGCTTTGAAACTACACCACTGCAGTCTGAAGCCCCATCACCTCATCCTCAATCTGCTTCCAGCTCCGAACCCCTGACTGTGCAGACACAGGACTTGGCACGGATGTTCATCAGGGTAAACCCCAGGAACGTGGCTGGACCTGATGGAGTTCCTGGGAAAGTTCTGCGGGCCTGCGCTGACCAGCTCCTCCAGGTCTTCACAAAAATCTTTAACCTGTTGCTAGCACAGGCTTTCATCCCTGGTTGCCTGAAGTCATCCTTTATCATTCCAACACCCAAAAAGTAATCTACAGTCGGCCTCACGGACCACCGTCCAGTTGCACTCACCCCTGTCATCACCAAGTATCTGGAACAGCTGCTCCTAGGACATATAAAACACTGCCTTCCTCCAACCTTCGACCCCCACCAGTTTGCTTACAAAGCAAACAGATCAACGGAGGATGCCATATCCGTCACCCTCCACACTACGCTGAGGCACCTGGAACACTTACGCAGGGTGCTCTTTATGGACTACAGCTCAGCCTTTAACACAATAATTCCTGACATTCTGGTCAGCAAACTGTCTGACCTAGGACTCCACCCACTCACCTGTTCCTGGATCAAGGACTTCCTCACAAACAGACCACAGACAGTCAAACTTGGTCCCCACTTCTCCTCCACCCGGATGCTGAGCACAGGCTCCCCACAGGGATGTATGCTGAGTCCTCTGCTGTACGCGCTCTACACAGCAGACTGCAGACCAGCCCACACCACAACACCATAGTGAAGTTTGCAGACAACACTATTGTGGTGGAGCTGATCTCTGGGGGTGATGAGACGGCCTACAGAGATGAAGTCCTGAAACTGTCCAGGTGGTGTCAGGCTAATAACCCCATCCTCAACACCACCAAGACCAAGGAAATCACCCTGGACTTCAGGAAGAACAGAGCAGATCCACCCCCCCTCTACATCAACGAGAACTGTGTGCAGAGGGTTCACAGCTTCACCCCCAGGGCACCACCATCTCGGCTTACCTCACATGGTCTAACAACACCATGGCTGTCATCAGGAAGACACAGCAGGGCCTGTACTTCCTGAGAAAGCTCAGGAAAAACAATGTGAGCCAGGAGCTGCTGGCAACCTTCTACCGCTCAACCATTGAGAGCATCCTGTCCTACTGCATCACAGTGTGGTTCTCCCACTGCACTGAAGCAGAACGGCAGAGAGTGGTAAAGACGGCACAGAGGCTCATCGGCTGCCCCCCCCCTGACTGAAGGATATCTACCAGTCACGCTGCATCAGCAGAGTGACTAGCATCATCACTGACTCCACCCATCCTGCTTTCTCCCTGTTTGATATACTGCCCTCAGGCAGAAGGTACAGGTCCATCATAACCAGGACAAACAGACTAAGGAACAGCTTTTTTCCACAAGCAATCACCACACGGAATACACATACTTCAACCAACTACACTCCACTCTGACTTTTTTACATATGCAAAATCACTGACTACTACACATGTCTACAATATCTTGAATTCTGTGCAATAACCGGGTCTCTGTGCAATAACACACAATATTTATACAACAATGAAAAAGTTAACAGATTTTCACTAAGTGCAATCATGTGCAAAATCACCTCGTCAAACTGAAATTAATAATTGCTTTTACTTTTTAAAACAATATATTTATTTTTGCAATTTTCTTGTTGTATTTTTTCATGTTCAGTTAACTTATTTTTTAAACATATATTTCAAATTCATCAATGGCTTCATTAGTCACTGTTTCTTCTGTAAGAATGCGTTTGAAAAACTGTATTTTTAAGTTGATAAATTATTGGAAATTTGGTTGAGAGAAATGAACCCAGAGACCAGCCAAGATTGCTTATGTAGCAGTAGCTTGATCCATGTTATTGGGCTCTCCGTGGTCATTAACGATGTGCTTACCTTTGTACTTTAAGACAATTAATGGCACTGTGAACACAGTATAAAACAAAGTGAACAGACTCAAAGGCAGCCTATACCTGTAAAGTCCTGCTAAATGCACTGTCTTTAATAGGCTGACAGCCAATGTGTACTCCCTCTTAACCAAGTTATTTTACAACCTCATTAAGGGCATTGGCCTTTGGGTGGGTGATTAGAGTAACAAATGTTTCTAAGACACCGGTTTGACACGGCACAGTACAGGACAACTGTTTCACCAGGACACATGCTCAGTCTGATTTTAGAACCAGCTCTTTTAAAAAAACTTTCATAAGCGAAGAACGGTCTGTAGTTGTGACAAACTGGGAGACAAAGCCACAACATTAAGTGGTTCAGGCTGGTTAGTCTTTGAATTGTAAAATGACACAGATAGACAAAGGAACGAAGGTCATTTGAGGAAGTGTGGTTGTTAGCAGCCTTCATTCCTATCCCTTTATTCCCCTTGCTTTTCTTATGAGTATACTAACCCTTTAATGTCCCTCTCCGATCATCTTTTAACCTATTTTAAAAGCTTTCCCAATGCTCTGTAAATTATGATTATGCCGTTTTCAGCCAAAATAAAAAAAGAAAACTGTCATTTTCTAGGAAAGAGTTTCTGTGGAGTTTCAGGAGTTCATTAGACATTTTCCTCTGAGTTGTAAGCGGGTTGTTGGCGCAAATTAAGCTTTCCTTCATTTCCCATTAATTCCTTTGTTTAGACGCTCTCCCACTAGCTTACAGCCCCTCACAACCCCAGTTTAACATTTGGGTGGAACAACAATAGCAAGCAACATTACAATTATCTAGCTGTACTTTTTTGAGCCAGATACCTATGGAAGCATTTGTGTAGCATAAAAATAAAACATAAAATAAAAGTCCAAATCAGAAATGCTTTTTCATTTTCAAAATGAAGCTGCAATTTTTGATTCAAAATTAAAATGAAAATGCAATCCGCCACTGTTTATTCTGTCACTTAATTAAAATGATACTGACAATGGAATTTGATATTTCATTTTCAAAAAGTTCTCTGGTAAATGGGTAGCAAAATTGATTTAGAAATGTCTAATTTGACAATTAAAATGGATTAACAGAAATGCTATTTCATTTTCAAAATGTAACTGCATCAAATGACTCAAAATTAAAATGAAAAATCAATACTTCAACATGCTTTTTCATTTCTACTTAAAAACTGCTTATTCTGTGTCATAATTAAAACGAAAATGCAAAGAGGGGACTGCATTTTCATTTTCACATTCACCCTGCGAAAATTGTCGCATAATTCAATTCGACTTAGCATTTCCAGAGGGGAGGCGTGGCGATGACGTCAGTGCTATCTCCGTGTGTCCGGCTGCTAAGAAACACATCCTAGGAGCAGTGTGGCCAGGCTTGTAGCCTTGTGATAGCGGCAAGCCCCGCGATCTGAAACTCTAGATCGCCAAAGGCAGAAGTGCTGCGACGCAGATCTGAGAAACTCTAAATAATCATATGAATTTGTGTTTCCAGCGGTGTCCAGACAAAATAAAGGCGGATGTTATTCCCACATATTTACATCCTAGTTGCTCATCTTTGGATTGACTGCCTGGAGTTAAGTTTCACCGTGGTTAATGTTTTTAGTGCATTTTAGCCTGATGCTAACAAAAAGCAATGACCGCACGGATTAAAACATTTATGAGCGCGCAGGCCCTTCATAATAATCATAACACTAATAAAAGCACATTCAGAAGATACGTGTTGGTCCAACCAGCAAACGTTTAGCATGGCAAAATCTGCTATAGCTGTTGATGGGGCTCCAGTATACGCCATAAGTAAGTATACGCCAGCTGTCCTTGAACAGCAATATCAGCACGAAGCTGCAGGAGACTATCTTCTTATATGTGGCTACATGGATCCCTGGAAAGACATCAGACATGTCAGTCCAGAGAAGTGCAGTGCTTGGAACAGCTAAGATTCGGTACAGGACCCTCAAGCTCCCAAGCCTCTGGTAGAGGACCCCAGCTTGGGTGAGAAACCACCCGCGGAAGGTATGAGGGGCATTTGTTTATATTTATATATATATATATATATATACACATCTCACCTCTAAGAAATATGTGAAACAGATATGTGATGCGATCCAACAACCACAGTACGCTGAGAGAGGCAGCAACTGACACGAAAGACAAGATCATATCTAGAATGTACACTAGGCACATGCCTAGCTGCAATGGTTAAGTGATGTACCGCCTGAAAGTCTTCTGGAAGCTGTGAATGAAGCATTGAGGGCAATTCCTCCCACAACAATCACCGAAACCAATAAACTGGTTTACACCTCAGCAACAGTGATCCTTGAGATGCTTGGCCATAAGAGCAACCATGGAAAACAATACCCACCATGGAAGCAACAGTTAGAGGCCAAAATCAAGGCAACTCTTAGGGATGTGAGTAAGCTGACAGAGGCTCAAAAAGGTATGAATGAGAAAAAACAGCCAATCAGACCCACCAAGGATGGAAACTGAACAGTACTGGAAAAGTATATGAGAGAAAGCGACAGCACATAACAGCAATGCCCAGTGGCTGGTCTCTCTGAGAAAAGAACATAGGAACCTCCCTGAACAGAATCCAGTAACCATCACAGTGGCGTACATTCAAGAAAGAGTCTCAGGTATGAAGAACTGGACAGCACCGGGTCCTGACATGATAAATGCCTACTGGATAAAGAAGCTCATCGCACTCCATGAGCGCCTGGCAGCACAAATGAACCAGCTGCTAATAGATGGGACTCACCCCGAATGGCTAACGAAAGGGCGAACGATCCTGATCCAGAAGGATTCCTCAAAGGGTGCAGTCCCATCCAACCATCGGCCAATAACCTGTCTCTCCACAACATGGAAGCTCATGTCTGGCATCATTGCAACAAAGATAAATAGCCACATGGATCAATACATGTGCAACACACAGAAAGGCATTGGTCGAGACTCCAGAGGAGCCAAACACCAACTCCTGGTTAACAGAACAGTCGCTCAAGACTGCAGGTCACGACACACCAACCTGTGCACAGCCTGGATTGATTACAAGAAGGCCTATGACTCAATGCCACACACATGGATCACTGAATGCTTGGAGCTGTACAACATCAACAGGACTCTAAGAGCCTTCATAGTAAATTTGATGAAGCTGTGGAAAACCACTCTTGATGCCAATGGAAAGCCACTTGCACAAGTGTCCATCAAATATGGGATATACCAAGGTGATGCTCTCTCCCCACTGCTGTTATGCATAAGTCTGAACCCCCTCAGCCAAATACTCAACAAGACTGGCTATGGATACCAACTCAGAATTGGGGCCAACATCAGTCACCTCCTCTACGTGAATGACATCCAGCTATATGCTATGAGCAAGTGTGCCATTGACTCCCTGATCCACACCACCAGGATTTCCAGTACTGAAACTGGGATGTCATTCGGGCTCGAGAAATGTAGCCGGATGCAGACTGATTGTTTCAGCAGCTGTCAGATGGTGACAAAGAGAGGCAAGGTAGTCCACACAGGAGGGGTCTCACTCCCAGAAGGAACAATGGCAGACATTGAAGACAGTACCTTGAAATTCCACAGGCAAAAGGCAACCTGGAGCAGGCAACAAGGAAAGCTGCAACAGCTAAATACCTCCAACGGGTAAGGCAAGTCCTGAGAAGCCAGCTCAATGGTAAGAACAAGACCCAGGCAATAAACAGCTACACACTGCCAGTTATCAGATACCCTGCAGGAATAATAAGATCACCAAAGGAAGACATAAAGACCACGGATGTGAAGACATGAAAGCTCCTCACCATGCATGAAAGGCTCCATCCCAAATCCAGCACACTGAGACTGTATGCTAGCCGCAAGGAAGGAGACCGAGGACTAGTGAGCGTGGAAGCCACTATCCAGGATGAAACATCCAAGATCCATGAATACATCAAGCTCAAGGCTCCACCTGACAGTGTGCTCAGTGAATATCTCAGGCAATAGAGAGCAGAGGATGCAGTGCTGGAGGACAGATCCTCATGGGAGGACAAACCCCTGCATGGGATGTACCACCGGACCATAACGGAAGTGGCTGATATCAAGAAGTCCTACCAATGGCTAGAAAGGGCTGGCCTACAGGACAGCACTGAAGCACTCATCCTGGCAGCTCAGGAACAAGCCCTGAGCACCAGAGCCATAGAGGCTCAGATCTACCACACCAGACAAGACCCAAGTTGTAGGCTGTTTAAAGAGGCGACTAAAACAATCCAGCACATAACTGTTGTGTGTAAGATGCTGGAAGGGAAAGCAAACATGGAACGCCACAATCAAGTGGCTGGAATAATATACGGGAACATGTGTGCAGAATATGGACTGGAAACCTCAAGGTAAAAATGGGAAACACCTCCGAAGGTGGTAAAGAATGAGAGGGCAAATATCCTGTGGGCTTTTCAGATCCAGACTGATAGAATGGTAATGGCGAACCAACCAGACATCGTAGTGGTGGATAAAGAACAGAGGGAAAGCCGTTGTGGTGGATGTGGCAATGCCAAGTGATGGGAACAACCAGAAGAAGGAACATGAGAAAATACCAGGGACTCAGAGAAGAACTGGAGAAAGCATGGAGAGTGAAGGTGACAATGGAGCATGTGGTTATTGGAGCACTCTGGGCAGTAACCCCCAAGCTGGAGGAGTGGCTACAACAGATCCCTGGAAAGACCTCAGACCTCTCAGTCCAGAAAAATGCACTGCTATGAACAGCTAAGATACTGCGCAGGACCCTTAAGCTCCCAGGCCTCTGGTAGAGGACCCGAGCTTGGGTATGAAACCACCCGCGGAATATATATATATATACACTGACCACAAATATAAACGCAACACTTTTGTTATTGCTCCCATTTTTTATGGTATGAACTCAAAGATGTGAAACATTTTCCACAAACACAAAATAACCAGTTCTCTGAAATATTGTTCACAAATCGGTCTAAATCTGTGATAGTGAGCACATCTCCTTTGCCAAGACAATCCATCCCACCTCGCAGGTGTGCCATATAGACAGCATGATTATTGCACAGGTGTGCCTTAGACTGGCCACAAGAAAAGGCCACTCTGAAATCTTCAGTTGTATCACACAGTTCAATTCAATTCAATTTTATTTGTATAGCCCAAAATCACAACAACAGTCGTCTCGATGGGCTTCGAAGTAAAACATGAATTCAAAAGGATCATGAATACAAAGAGTTCAATAGGAAAATACTAAAATGAACTAACAAACTGACTAAGCTATACTGGCATCCCTGCCCTTAGACCCCTCTTCGCGGTAAGGAAAAACTCCCAAAAAAAACAGATTCCGGAAAAAACGAAGAAACCTCAGGGGTGCCCACATGAAGGAGGGATCCTCCCCCAGGACGGACAGGCGATTTACCAGAACTCTTAGAGAAGAATTAACTTATCTAAATCTACAACTACATATATAAAAGTCCAGCAGACGAGCTTCATCCAGCCATGGTTGTGGGGACAGTCAAAGGCGCGAGTCGAGCCGGAGACAGGAACCACAGCCAGGTGTAGGAGCAGGAGCAGAGATGAGGTACTCGGTCAGGTACAGAGCAGAAACGAGCCAGAGATGAGCCTGAGACAGGATCCACAGCCAGGTGTAGGAGCGCGAGCAAAGGCGAGGTAAACGGTCAGGAACACAGCACAATGCCACAGATGTCGCAAGTTTTGAGGGAGCGTGCAATGGGCATGCTGATAGCAGGAATGTCCACCAGAGCTGTTGCTAGGGAATTGAATGTCCATTTCTCCACCATAAGCCGTCTCCAAAGGCGTTTCCGAGAATTAACTATTTTTTTTTTTGTGTTACAGAACTTTAAAGCTGGCTTGACAGTGCTGTGTGTGTGTGTGTGTGGGTGTGGGTGTGTGTTTGTTAGTAAAGTTAATACTTTGCTATCTTTACGTATGAACCTGGCCACAAGTTAGCCCCATCCTCAACATTTTTTTGTTAGTTGCTAAACTGTACATTTTACCTGGTGGATTTGATGTTTTCTCATTAATGAATTCCCTACATAAACATTAACATTTTGTGGATTAATACAAAATTTGGGGATTTATCAATTTAATCAGGGAGTCCTGGGCTGAGGTAGAGGCAGAGAGATAGTCTGTCTTTTCTTGAATGAACAGACAATCAAAAGGGTCTGGATCCCTGCAGAGAACAGGATGTCTCCAAGGTAATGTTTGAAGAATGTGGACAGATTTGATTTCCCAAAATTATTTTCTACCGCCTATTTAATTACTCTTATCAATATAATTACTTTCATTGATGGTGAAGAAAGATACCAAAGACAGACAAGAGGGGCTCATGAAGCTAGTGCTTGACATTCTTTTGTAGACAGCTGGAACAGTCAGAGGAAGTGAAAGAACATCTTGAGTTGTAGATGTTTGCTCTGGAAAGTAGAAGAATGAAAGTCAGCCGCAATAGGACAGAGTATCTGTGTTTCAAGGAGAGGACTCAAAGGGATTGGTGATGTCACAGGTAGTTGAGATAAAGAAGATGGAGGACCTTTCGTACATAGGGACAACAGAGTGTGAGAAAGAGGTAAAAGGGGATGTGCAAGCAGGTTGGAATGGGTGAAGTAAGGTTTTAGTTGGGATGTGTGACATAAAAAAAGTCTCGGCAAGAATAATAGGTACATTGATGCGGAGGTTGGAGCAGTCTGGAAAGAGCCAAAAAGGAAGACCAAGAGGAGATTTATGGATGTAGTGATGGAGGGCATGAAGGTGGTTGCTGTAAGTGAGGAGGATATTGAGGATCTGAGTATTTAAAGACTGTCTATCTAGTTCCTCATTGCCAGTGAGTAGCAAACTTCAATTAAAATCTCTGCTCTCAGTTCATTGTTTGTCTTGTTCGAATTTTCAACTCTTGCTACGCTCTCGTTGCACGGTTCTTGTCTCATCCCTTTATGGGATGAGACAAGTGCCGTGTATTATTTAATCTCTAACAGTCAGGCTGCGTGCAAGGAGTGTTGTACAAGAGTTTACTAAACCTGTCACCCACAGCATCCCCACAGAAAAAATGAGCATGAGGATTTCGGCTCTACAGGCTCACCAAGCGGTGTACAACCTCAGTATTTTGTGCGGGTCCCTTGTGTGCTCCGTACCATTTTCACAACCAAAGAGAGTTGCACTGTAATCCCGAACATTACAATGAGCTCAGGTTTTATAATCATAGAACTCATAAGTAGCAACCAAGTCAAGTCAGCTTAAAACCTATAAGCTGATTCAACTTTGACTTTGTATATCTTTATTGGACTAAAACATTTTGAGTAAATGAAACCTTGGTGTCAAAACGTATAAGTAAAGAAACGTGATTACGTCATAGCAAACGCCCAAGAATGTTATGACATGAACCCAGCCACATACTGAATAACTTGTTCAAGGTGAGGTGGCACAGTGGTTAGTGCTCCTGCCTCAGACCAAGACAACCCTGGTTCAAGTTCCAACTGGGGAACCTGTAACAGCACACCTTTCTGTGTGAGTTTGCATGCGTTGGAACTCTGGCTTTCTCTTACCATTGGTCAGGCAGGCCCGTGTCCCAGACAGGAATGTGTATGAGTAAAAAGTTAAAGTTTAACTTTAGTTAGAATGTTTGAGTAGACACAACACTTTAAGTTCTGATTAACTTATCATTTTTTAAGTAGGATAACTTAAAAAATATTATGTAATCATTTTCCTCATAAATTCTGAGTTGACTGAACCTATTTGGGTTTATTGTGTGAGACTAAAGCTTGAAACATCAATAAGTTGAAAACTTAATTTGACCACAAGTCAGAATTGATAAAAGCTAAAGTTTAAATATTAAATATTTTAAACAACAAACAACCTTCACCAAAGTGCTAACATTTTTATACTCCTTCATTCAGAATAGGCATAAAAGATTAACAACACATCAAAGATGCAGATGAAAGTAACAAAGCCATCTCATATTACTGTGAAAGAAAGGTTTTTTGTTTCTGTGTGTCTGAGAACAAGAAAGAGCTGTAAAATGGTGTAAAATATACGCATATACATGTTACCAACTGGATAGTGGAAATTATCCCCATTTTGGTTTTAACAGTTGTAAATCTTAGATGATGGGACCCTTTAGTTTGGTTCATTTTTGATGTTTAGTTTCTTGGAGAGTCAATCTGGATTCACACCATAACAGTTCCGATTCTCAAAAGAGTTAAAGACCCATTGGTTGAAATAGTGTTTTTAAAATGTTCTTGTAGTGTTTTTCTGATGATGGAGGACATAAAGAATATCAGGCTTAAAATTTAGTTTCTGAGCATTTATTTATTCAAATCACTGGGAATCAGGAGCAGACAAAAAGGTGCAGCTTGAAAAAAATTGTTTTTGTGACGTAGAAATTATGCGGTCCAAAAACTCCATGCTCCACTCTTCTCTGATGCATCCACTTCTAGACGATTAGATCCATGTACATCTTTTTTTTCCTCATCTGCGCTGACATCTGGCTAAAAACTGAATACGTCCAATATTGCTTGCCATTTTTGTTGCACCGATAATGTGAGGTTGGGGGCGTGAAGGTCTGTGAGCTATTGGGAGAGAGCGTAAACAATGGAAGATGGGAAGTGGGGGTGGGGTTACTTTGTACCAACAATCCTGCACATAAGTCAGAGGCGAAATTTCTGCAGTAAGTATGCCCCAGAAACCAACAAATGATGACTGGAGTGATACTTTAAGGTGGGCTTTCAAACCAGTAAACTACAGTATATGAGAAAACAAAAGCTAGTGTGAACCAGGCAGCTCAGTGTGAAAGTAACCTAAATCCTCTCCAGCATAAAAAACCCCTTGTATTAACATTTATTGGAGTAATGTCTGACATGTTTTTGTACATTTTTAAATGAAAGATGCAACAAACATTTTGTTAAATGCATGCCTCAAGTGATCCAGCTAAGTGGGCCTTCATCAGTGGTTCATAAAAAGAGGAATAAAGGAAACATCTTCCCATAATGACTCAGGAGGTGTCGGAGTTTTATGACTCAGAGGCATTTTTTTAGGCTTTTAATCATTTCTAAAAGTGATTTTAACTGGTCATTTTAATCACATCTTAAAACTCCTACACACCGCGTGTACCGGTGTGTCCCCACCTAGCATACAGCACTGCCATGAAGATAAAAGCTTTGGTGAGTCTTATCTCAGACAGCAGCATGTGGTTGTCCTCTGTTTTAAATGCCATCATGATTAATGCTGGTTTTTACTGTAATGTTATCGAGCAACATGCCTTTTCTCCTGCAGTCGCCTTTCAACTTTTGTTCACTTCATTTTTTACTGTTGGTGTAAATCAAGGTGATTCATTGAAAGGCAGTTTTGCGCTCCTTCCAGCCTCCTAGATACATTTTTTGGACTTGGAAAATAACGAGGATGTTCAAAATGTGTCAGAGGCAGAAATGCACAGCATTCCACACTTTAAATTTGAAAGTTTTACCAAAACTGGTTTAAAGTCCCACTCCGATCAACTTTTGATCTGTTGTAAAAGCGTTTCCAGTGGTCTTTTTTTTATGATTATGCAATGTTTAGCCTAAATCAAACAACCTGTGTGATTTTCTATAGTACATAGTTTCGGTAGAGCTGCAGTAGTTCAATAGCAATTCTGAGTGAGCCTACATCTATTTCCCCCAAATTCCTTTACATGCTCTCCCACTACAGCCCCTCACAACCCAAACCTAACATTACTGGGATAACAAAAATGGTGAGCAGTATTGGAGCTATCCAGCCGTACAGTTTTGATCCAGATGACAGCTCAGATTAGGAAAACAAAGATTTACAAGGATCTATTTGTCTGCAAGGTGACGCATCAGAATGGAGCGGAGATGGGAGCTTTAGCATGCCGATTGTAGATTTTACGTTGCAAAAACGCTCTTTTTCCAACAGCTTTTTTTCATCTGCTATTGATTCATCTCCATTTGAATAGAAAAATACTCACAAATATAATGTTAGGCTTAATTTTCTTCGTATTCATATTCATTAGAGAAATTCCACAAAAGCATGTTAAAAGCACCAAAAAAAAACACAATCTCCATTGGAGTGGGTCTTCAAATGAGAATTGAGGATATGTTTAAAAGAAACAAAAGATGGGGGATGGTGGAGCCTGGTATTTTCTTTCAGTGGGGCTTCACTTTTTATGCTAAGTTCCATCTGTGTCTTGTTACTACTTGGTGCCTGTTTCAAGAGAGAGACTTAACTAACTGAAAGAGGGAAAAAAAGAGGCAGAAGGCAGGGAATGTTGAGCAATGGAGGATTTCCTCAAGTTCTGTGCCGAAACTAGTTTTTCGAGCAGAAACAATCATGGCAGGGACAAAAGGAGAAAGGGGAGTTAGGTAGGATGGAGAACTACAGGGAGAATGCTAGAGGATTGATGATACAGTAAGGTGAAATATGGCCAGAGAAAGAAAAGATTCTGAGTTCAGTCCCAGAAGTGGGGAGGGAATCTCACTGCTGCTGTCAGCTTCAAAGCTTTTTAAAATTGAAAATGTTAATAGAGAACCGGATGAGACGGAAAGGTGAGAGAGGGGACGAATGAGGAGAGAAAGGGAAGAAAAAGGGAAAAAGGAAGAGATAAAGAAGGCGGAGGAGGGCCAGCGCAATTCCCCAATGATGAATTCTGCATATGGATTTGAAATCTGTAACAGAGTGGCATGTCACTTCTTTGCAGCGGAGCTAATGCAACGATGAGAAAGGGCGTTCTCTGCTTCCATCCTCGCTGTCTGTTTGCTGAGCGGTGCAGATGGTGCAGTGTTCGCCTGCAGATATTAGGAAACCCAGGAGACCAAGTGTTCGAGAACGCACTGGTCTCCTTGGAGGGACGGCAAACGTATACGCAATCATTTTTGAGAAGCCGAACAGACTCATCTCCACTTCATAAACATGTGCCGGTGCACTCATTTGTGGGTTTCCACACATTCTCCCCCATCCGAGCATGCTCAGAAGGTGCTGGAGTCTCGTGCCTCCACTGGCAACATGCAATTATGTGGCTATGATGTCATTGATTTTCTGCAACGGTTAGAAGCTGTGCGATGCAGAGCGATTACAGAGTGCAGGAAAGTGCCTCGCTGTGTGGAATACTAATATGCTCATTTGTGAGCAGGGGCTTAAAGGGAAATGTTTTTCCATGTGCACACACACACACACACACTCCCACCACCTCCATGCCAATGTTTACCTCAGCAGAGTGGAGAGTGAAGGAAAAGCTGACTGACAGACTGCACGACTGGCAGTCTGACTCAGCCCTGATGGACATGTTGGACCCGGCTGGCTGTCAGGTCAATGGAGCGACACTGGGCCCAGACACAGAGAAAGATGAAGAAACAAACAACTGGGAGAAGAAAGTGAAGGATAAGCCTGAAGCTGTCAACAGACAGTGATGGGTTTCAATTCAAAACTAAAATGGCAGAAAAACTTCAACAAAATGATTGACAGAGCCAAAAAGAAGAAAAAAGGGAATTTTTTGACATATGGAGCGTTCTTCTATATCCCACTTGTTATTCAATGCTGTGAATATAGGCAACAGTGAATTGAGTGTAAGAATAATGTAGTTTTAGAGATATTAATGTGGTTTGAAATGATTTGCTCTAGTCATTTTTCTTACTATTCCTGCTTTTTATGCACTTCCATTCAATCAAATTTAAGGTAACATTTTTATTAAATAACTGTAGTAATTATTAAACTTTAGAACTTTGAAAATAGTCATTTGAGTCATCATACCGATTTAACTAAAGCTGCGATTTCATTTCAGTGAATTTTGACCAATCAGTGATTCAGATTTGGAAGTGACTTTTAGATGACATCCACTTTAATTCATGGAAGTGCCAACCATTTGAAAATTGATTATGGAGGAAAAATTTGTAATTGTGGTCTGTGCCTAATGTCTAATTATGGGTCACGAAGTCTTTTATACTTTGGAACAGAGATGGGAAGGAAAAAGCCTGGAAGATTCGTGAGATTTGCACCGCTTCAACCATTCGCATTAAAGCCTCTTTCAACTGTAGGTGGTGAATATGTACCAATAAACAGTAGCGAAAGAGGAAGAATCCCATACCTGCTTGTCAATTGTGAACAGCATGTGCTAAACCCACATTCTGAAACGCACATCACAGAGACACAAAGAGGATGTTTTCACAAAATTCTGTTCTAAACCCATTTAAATATAATGGGTATAGTGTTGTGTGAGCTTTTAACCTCACCTTGTTGGGTTCCAAATGTCACGTCTGCTGATCGCTTTTATCCACTTCCTGACACATGTTCAGAAGAGGAAATAGGTATTTGATCCCTTGCTAATTTTGCAGGTCTGTCCACTTAAGAGGAAACTGACATTTTGACATCCATATGGTGGTAGGCTCATTTAAACAGGGAGAGATAGTCACAAGAAAATTAGGAAATCCACTTTAAAGAATTTATATTTATGTGCATTTCATTGAAGGAAATAAGTATGTGAACCCTATTGCTGGGAGGACTTAGTACTGTGGCAAAAACAGAGTTCAGACATTTCTTGTAGTTGATGATCAGGTTTCTGTACATTACAGGAGGAATTTTGCTTCACATTTTTTTTTTACAAACCATTTCTGAATCACCAAGATTTTGCACCAACAATTGCCCCTTGACCTCCATCTTGCTGATGGTTTTGTGGTCCATTGTGGTCTTGTGCAGGTCTACAATCTTCTCCCTGAAATCCACGAAATGCTCTTTAGTATTTCCCATGTTTGAGAGTTTGGAGTCCAACTTATGGACTGTTTCTGTGGACAGGTGTCTCTTCTACGGGTGATTAGTTCAAACAGGCGTCTTCAATTCAGGTGACTGGCTGATTGGTAGGGTTTAACTGGTCTGTGGGAACCAGAATTCTTAATGGTTCACATAAGCCGCGTTTACATGGGCAAAAGTAATCGGAATGAACGCCTGATCGGAAAGAAAATGCGTCATGTAAACGCGCCGTTCGGAATACTCTGCCCCGGTCAGACTCATTCGGATCAGAATTTCTTTCCGATCGAGATAGGTGGGTTATACCGATCGTTTATCCGATCGTGGAGCATGTAAACGGTCATTCCGATCGTGTGTCACTGCTGCTCTGGTTTACGTCACGCATAGGTGTTTCGCTGTGAGAAAGCTTTGGAGCGCATACGGGACCGACCAGCTCTGCGGACGCCCCTTGAAAAGCGCCGCTCCGCTCTCGCCCCGCTGGATCTCCCCTCTCTTACACCCCTCACGGGGGAGATTCGGAGGAGGAGCGCTTCGTGCCCCCTGACGCTCACTCGGTC
Organism: Oryzias latipes; assembly: GCF_053564925.1. Lineage (NCBI taxonomy): Eukaryota > Metazoa > Chordata > Actinopteri > Beloniformes > Adrianichthyidae > Oryzias > Oryzias latipes. Next base: position 9,763,769 of record NC_136245.1, read on the forward strand.
CACTGGCACCCGAGTGAGCAGAGCAGCTGGATTAATAATTTTGTGTCGGGGGGGGGGGCTTTTTTACGTGTGCGTTTTGTTGTTTTGTTATGTGTGGGAGAATTCAGACTGCGAGCCGTCCCGCCGCTCTGGGTTAGCGGCTGCAGGACTCAGGAGGAACCGTGTTCAAACAGAGCTCGGGCCGCTAGCTCACAGAGTGGCTTTGGGGCGGTCTGTGTGAACTTTCAGAGCAGAAATAAATGTCGCTCAGTCCTTAGAAAGCTGCAGATTGCTGCGTTTCTTGCACGGTCCTGGATTTTGTGTCCATCCATCAGGCTAATGATGTTAGCCCGTGTTAGTCTGTCCTAAGCTTTCGTCCAGCTTAATTCTTCCACAAAAAAAGCACTGACCACACAGATTAAATATAACGATGAGCGAACAGGCAATTCATAATATTCATGACATTAATAAAAGCACGTTTGGAAGATCGTCTCGTATGTTACCGAGCTGCTGCATAAATGTCTGTGGAAGCGGTTTGTTTACAACGGGACCTATATCCGCATCCGGGTGATTTTTACACTACTGCGCATGCCCAAATGATTCATTCCGAACGAGAGTGTGAGCCATGGGAACGTTTGTTCTAATCGGAAAAAGGTTTTCTGTGCCCATGTGCACGGGTGAATTTTAACCCGACCATTGATCCGATCAAGATATTCTGCCCATGTAACCGCGGCTATAGTTACAATCACTCTGTTCCACTCTATACGGTGCAATGTCACAGGCACTAAACGGTTTGACAGTAACCCCTCCCAGACTGATGCATAAAGCATTTCTCACAGGGATGTCTTGGCTGAACAGTCACTATAAACGACAATTTTTTAGGATGTTTTCCAAACATCTTGAAGCTTGTCAGGAGTTGTGAGCAGCTCTTGTTTGTTGATACCTTTGCTTAAGTCAGAAAAAATTCAAGACTCCAGTTGTGGCAAATTGGAGACAAAAATGAGAATCTGACATTGTGAATGCATAAAGGTTGTGCATTTAATATGTAACATGCTTGTGTTCTTCAAAAACTTTAGCCTGCTATTGTTGGTAGTCTCTGCAGCTCTCTTTCAATGCAATTTAAGTATGATGATAAACAGAGTTCTTTTTTTGTTGCAATTTTCTGTAACCTTTATTACCTTTTTTCTTCTTCTATTCTGCCTGACCACAGTTACAAACCAAAGTGAATTTTGTTCTGCAATAGCAGTATGTTTTTACATAAAAGTTTCAAATAGTTTCAGACTTTAGTTAATCAAGTTTATATGAAATTCAAAACATTGCCATAATAGGTCATTTTAATTTATTTCAGAATCTGTCTAATTCTGTCTTATCAAGCTGGATGCCTCTGCTTTCTGTGTGTCATCAATGTGCAGATGTGTGGAGGTTGCAAAAGCAAAGCCAGGTCTGAGTGAAAAGAAAGAAAATTCATGGACTTCTGCTGTCAATCAGATGATCCATGATGGCACCTGCTTACTGTGCAGACAAACAGGTGTGTTTTGTGCGTGTTTATGTAAGAGGGGGCTTACAGTGGAGGGCTGCATAGAGACAGCGGCTTGATGTTTATACTAAAAACTTGCAGCCGAGTTTAGCACAGAGAAAAAAAAAGGTTTCGATATCCTGAAACAAATCATGGGGTTTCAACGTTTTAGCATAACCATTGCTGTACCATTTATAGAGCCTCAAGCTAATTACATTAAACTGATATCAACTGAAAGAAAAAAGTGACCCTCAAAGGGAAAAATGCTATGTGTTTAGCGGGAAAACTTTTTTTTTTTTTGCCTTGAGAGTAGATTCAACAGAAAGGTTGGGATGAGACTTTGAGGGCTCAGATAGAAGAAAAAATATAAATGACTGAAAGTCCTTTCTTCAGCTCCTTTCGTTTAACTTAAAATATATGCTGCAGTTAAAGTTAAATACAGTTAAACACATATTTTTCAACTTATACAGCATTTGTGCTCTGTAGTGGAGAGTAGACCATCTAAACCTGGGCTTGCTGGAGCCTATCCTAGCTTTTGGCAAAGGCGGGGTACATCCTGGACAGGTCGCCAGTCTGTTGCAGGGCCACACATTCATATTTACAGCGAAGGACAACTTCGAGTCATCAATTAACCTATGAAGAAAGTTTTTGGACTATATGGAGAAAACCGCCACATGCACAGGGAGAACCCAGGCTTTCTCGATATGAGGCATGGTAGTGTGCCGTGGGAGATGGTCAGGTGTGCCGTGGGAAATTTCCCTCATTAACTGATCTAAAAACATTTACCATCTCCAGGATATCAGCTCTTTGTTCATCCAAACAGGCCCTGATAAAACACTGAGTAGTTAGGAATATGAAAGATCAAAAAATACTTTTTTCTTTGTGTTTATTTGATTCTATTAAAGACAATTTGAGACGAATGACGGTGCCGCGATTTAGCTACAGCTATTTTCTAAAAAGCCCCCCCCCCCCTTCAACCGTCTCCACCAATCATTCTTGGCGGTTTAATCACACGTCATCAGTCAGACGTGGTTAAAGTCTTCACTTCCTTGTTCCGATCCTGCTCATAAAGTCTCTCAGTTCCAACAAAAATACCAGCTAAAGCTCGTCTTTAGTGGTGTAGCTTTCCACAGAATCCGGTATCAGACCGTGAAACAAGTGAACAAAACAATGAAGCTCAGAGAAGCGAGTCTGTCTGAGTTAGGCGGCTGTTTCCACTACATCTCCCATGATGCATTGGGTTAAAGTGACAGCGTCTCAGCGCACAATGAGTCGTCCTTGTTAAACGTCTTGAAACAACAACAAACAGACATCAATCAGTTTTTAAATCTTTTAACTTAACTCTTATTACATCCTTTAGAATAAACACCTGCAACTTCCAGCTTTTTATGCCACAATTATCACAAAATGCGTGTGAGATTGCAGAGGGGCAGATGCTGGTGTGCAGCGGGATTTTTGTCAAGGTTCAAGTGTGCCGTGGCTCAAAAAAGGTTGAAAAACACTGTACTAACCACAACAGCGCCCTGTGGTGAAAATAAAACCTTAAAATAACAAAATGTTAAGTTATATTCTTTTTCCTCAAATGTAGTATATGTTTTTGTTTAACAAATGTTGGAATTTTCGGTCATAATTAAATGGATGTTACCGTTCCAAAAATGTTTTTTTTAACATGTCTCCTTTGTCCCCCAGGCCATCAAACTCTTTAACCACCACTTAGGAGGGGGGAGGGGGACAGAAAGGAAAGGGAAAGGGCCTGAATGACCTTTTTTTTTTTTTTTTTTGTATATACTGTTTGCAGATATTTAAATTGTTTCTTACTGTTCTAATCTTCCTAATTTTTATAGTCACTGTGTTGCTTTTTCCTTTTTCCTATATGTATGTCAACCAGTGCTGTATGCGATGGAGATGTCAATTTCCATGCGGGAACCTCCCAAATGGATAAATAAAGTTGTCTATCTATCTATCTATCTATCTATCTATCTATCTATCTATCTATCTATCTATCTATCTATCTATCTATCTATCTATCTATCTATCTATCTATCTATCTATCTATCTATCTATCTATCTATCTATCTATCTATCTATCTATCTATCTATCTATCTATCTATCTATCTATGTGCACCACAGAAGAAATAGTGTTACATTTAAAGAAAATACTGTCATATTGGAGTTTTGAAATCAATTTTATACAACAAACTGGTAAAAGCGAAAAAGGAGTATTTGCTTTACAACCACATAATCACATTTCTTTTTCTGGGTTACTGGGGGCTGCACCCCGTCAAAAGAACAATACCATTTGATGGCATATCAGCAATTTATTGCACACAAACACAATGAAAGTCGCTCAATCATACTTTTCCAAAAACCTTTGAATCATAGGCTAGCAAAACAGCCCTGAATTTGCAGTTTTTGGACTACATCAAACAACCTCCTGAAAAACCTCACATCCTTGTGGGAGAAAATTTAATTTTTAGTGAGATGTTCCTGCTGTGATTTGAACCAGATTTTCTTACAAACCAGAAGGTTTGCAGATCCTCCCAAACCTATTTTCTTTTAACAATTCATTCTTATTAATAACAGTTAATGCGGCTGCGTGAGTTTGGCTTTCAATGTTCTGATAATATAGGGAGTCAGAGAGACAGAGATTCCTCCTCTCTTGTATAAAAGGCTTAATGTTTGCTCAAACTATTTTTCTTGACATTCGTGTGAACCTCACTAGTTGAAATAAATGGCTGACACCCACACACCTCGCACACAAAAAAAGCAAGGATCTTTCCTATCATAATTACCCTTTTCTAAGAGGATAAATCGGGCTACTTTCTTCTTTGTTGGATTGCTTTTACCATTATTAAGTTTTAGTGCAATCAGGCCACACCTATACAAGTCTCAAACCCTGCCAGGCTGCTGATGCATTTAGGGAAGTATCTCTAGACAACAAGAAGAGCTTCTTAATCATTCTTGGAAAGTAATCAGAACTCTCAAAGTGGATTGTTTTCCATAACGAATTCCCATTCGTGTCTCAGTTAAGCTTTCCTTCTTTCCCCTTGGAAAAGTCTTTTGGCATCTCTGTGACGGTCACTGCCACCGCCAACCCTTACCGGCCTCGGGGGCTCTTTCTGTAGCTCCGGAACTATTTCATGAAGGCATTGGCTCATAACAGACATTTCTTTTCCCGTCCTGCACTCTCGTCCTCATTCAGTTTGTCTGTTTATAGGCTGAGAGAAGCAGGTCAACTGTGCAGTCCACCTGTGACCTGGCACACACAGGCTGAGAAAGCCAGTCAGTGAGTTTCACAACAAACAACACATCAAAGGTCTTAATAATCACAACCGAGGGAAAACACAGCCAAACCTCCCTTTTCTTTAGAAGCCAAAAGGAGAATTGTGGATGACTTGAATGGAAATGTAACATTATCATTTTCATAAACTCAGGATTTTATTGAGCTTATTCTTAAAATAGGTGACTTGCTTTCACAATCCTGTTTTAGTTCCACCAACTTGTCTTTTATATAATATTCCTGCTTATCAGGCATCATAGGCATAAAATAGGGCTTGGTTGAATCAGAAGAAAAAAAAAGATATTGTGAACCCACGTACTAATCCTGGTGAGTTTATCGGGGTACCTCACCTTCCCCTGATAGCAGCTGGGTAGACTCCAGCATCTCAGTGATCCTAAACGGAAATAAGTGGGTTTAGAAAATAAATAGATGATCATTTATACTTTCAGACTTGTTTTCTTTTTTTTTTTTTTTTCTTTTTTTTAAAACTTGTTCTGTCCAACAGCTGAGCAAACAGATTAGAGCTCAAGGCTTTATGTGTTGGACAGGTTTTACTATCACAAAAAGAGGTTATATAGCTTCGAGAAACTAGAGTGTAGATTTGTATAAACCCCTTTTTGTCGTATTATTTTTTATTTATTTGTTACATTTGGTGTGTGTGGGGAGGGAGAGGGGAAGAATGTGAGGGGAGGGTGGAAGAGAGTAAAGGGAAGAAAGGTGAAAAGGTGGGGGATACAAGCACTGATTTGACTAAGTTATTAATTTAAGCTGTAACAATTATACCAGATCTGCTGGAAAGACGAATGTTACATCAAAGGTGAAAATCTGACACTAAGATGAGCGAAAAGAATCTGTCCATCAATACACTGTAGGTAAGGAGGAGGGATGAAGCAGACAGGGAGCAGTGTGGCAGTGTGCACGTGCACGTGGGGGTGGAGATACATGCATGCTGCCGACGTGAACCGTGTGTTCATAAGGGGAGCCAGATCCTACCCAGCCAGACCAGCCAGACCAGGAGAGGGGGGGAGAGCCCCCCAGGCCAGAAGCCCCCCCAGCATCCGGACCCAGGCAGCCCAGGAGGGGGGGAGGAGGGGACCGCCCACCCCACCAGCCAGGCACAGAGAGGGCCCCCCTACAGGGGCCCCCCCCCAATGCCCAGAGGCACAAGCGAACCCAGTGTTCGGCCCCCAGGCCACAAGACAGGAGCGCTTAGCCGTACCAGGCGGCAGCCATGGGGGCCACCGGGCGCCGGACACCGAGACAAAGGCCAGGGACGAAGCCAGGGCCCCCGGAACCCATGAGCCGGCCACCACCTGACCGGCGCCTCGTCTCCGCAAGCCAGCCCCCAGCCCAGGCACGCGACCTTAGCAACCCAGGGATCGCCACGCACCCACAGCCACCCCCCATAACCCTACACACTACAACCCCCCCCCCGCCTCAATATCTGAGCCCCCCTCCCTAACCCTCTCAGTGCCCTCCCCTCTCTGTGATGGGGAGGGAAAGCCCATCGAGCCAGCCCCCAGGTCTGTCCTACCCATGCACTCACGCACACATACTCACAATCATCTGGTTACCCTCCCCACCCCCCGCCGCCACGCAGTAACCCCCCCAGCCAGCCGACCCCCAGCACCGTATGCCCGACCATTCCCGCAGCCGACAGGATACCCATAAGCCCGGCCGCCCTGAGAGGACCAGGCGGGTGAAGACCGGCCGCCCCCCCCGACCACACCCATGTATGGAGGTGTGGGAGTGATGTGTGTGTGCTGCAGGTAAAATAGGAGGTCCCCAGTGTGGGGGGTTCCACCGCTGCCAAACCGCAAAGCCCCCCACTCCGGGGTCCCTCTGTGATTGGTGTGTATTTGCTGTGTGTGTGCTGCTAGCATGCAGTGTGTGTGTCTACAGAGGAAGTTAAAATTGTGGGGGGGGCCAGCGAAAGGTGACCACGGATGTTTCACCGTGCCCCCCTCCACCAGACCCTCTCCACAAGGCCTTAGATGAATCAGAGTGTCTAATATGCAAGTAAAAAGCGGGGAGGAGGGCGGGTGCCAACGAGAACCCAGAGAGGGGCATCCCAAGTGAGCCCCGCCAGCATACCCCTCCCATCCAGTTCCCGGAGCCCTATGTGCCTGTGTGCAATATTTGTTTGGGTGAGAGCGGGTAGGAGCAGGCGGATGGGCACAACCGGGGGAGAAGGCTCCCCCGAGCGACTGGCCCCCCAGCCGGCCGCGGAAGCCCCCCCCCCCCCCCCCCCCCCCCCCCAGAGCGGCCAGGCAGCCAGAAACGGCAAGCCAGCCGCAGTTGGAGGCCAGAGCCTCGTAGCGCCGACAGACAGCCAGCAAGGAAGGGTCCCGGTGCCAGAACGGAGGGGCAGGGGGGGCAGACTTGTTTTCGATAGCAATGAAGAGACAGATAATAAGTTTTTGACCGGTTCAATTTCAGGTAGGCTCTTGTTTGTATTTACAGTAGATGTTAAGTTTTGACTGCTGCTGTTGTTCATCAGTTTTACTGCCTTTTAAGTATTTATTTCAGTGACTGCTTGATACTTTAACTTGTGTGAGAGCATAGTCAAGTAAGGCTGGCAGCCCCCAAACTTCAGTTTATGTATTTGTAATATTTGTGAATCCAAAGTAAAAACTGAGCTTAACTTTTATTTAAAATTTCCACATTAAAAATGTGGAAGCAGAATCATTTTTTGCAAGTCGCTCCTAACGATAATTAAAAGACCTTAATTGTTTTTTTGGGGGGTTTCTTGGACAGTTACCCTCTGTTTCTTGAGCTAATGGTCTCCTTTTTTTTTTTTTTTAATCAAACCGACAATAGAAGTTTTTCCCAAAAAAGTCAGAAAACCAATTGTAGTCAAGTCATGGCATTGCCTTTCCTTCTGTTCGCTGAAAGCAGGGCTCTATTGTAAGTTAGGAGAACCGGATGAGTTCATCAAGCCATGGAGTCCCAAAACCAAACACTATTAGTGCAAGTCTCTGTAACTCTTTCTATTACTGGACTGTGAAGAAATTAAACATCTGACCTAAGCCTAAAATTTAAAAAAAACACTTAATAGCTAAAATTCATACTTTTTTAAAAGTGTCAGGTGACCAAAGGTTTTTTTTGTTTTTTTGCCAAGCTTTTGCCATATCTTCATTCTTAACTGTGACTTAAGACTCAAAACTCACTGACTATTTGAAAAAATAATATCCTGAAGCCGCTGGAGTCACTCTGGTTCTTCACTGCTCCAAAAACCCCTCAAGCTTCAATCTGTACACACAGGACAGAATGGCGCTATGTGGTTTCAAATCTTATTTGAAATGAATATTGTTTCTCTGTTCTTAATTCATTCCAAAGACATATTTACCTGACTTTAAAATCCAAGCAGCATCGTCACAGCCTGCTGTTTTTGGTAACAAAAATAAAGTTTACTGCAATTTGCACTGGAGTTGCAAAGAAATCATCATTTTGCTCAAACTTAGGAATTCGCTGTTAATTGGTTCATTTTTATGTGAAATGATATGGATGAACCAAAAGTTAATGGATTATCGGAAAAATATTCTAGAAATCCTACGCGCTAAAAATGCCTTTAATCTATTTTAAAATCGCCCCCAGTGGCTTTTAAATGATAATTATGCTGTTTTTCGCCAAAGTAAAAAAACAAAAACAAAATAAAAAACACTTTTGTTTTCTAGGACATAGATTCTGCAGAGCGGCAGTAAATCAATAGATATTTGCTTCTGAGTTGTAGGTAGAACTATTGTTGCCTTCATCCATCTGTTTACATGCTCTCCCCATAGCTTATAGTCCTTTGTAGACCCTCACAACCCCAATTTAACATTATTGGTGCATCACTGGCTGGAGCTATCCAGCCGTGCAGTTTTGAGCAGCTCAGATGAGGAAAGCATAGACATACGTGGATATACAGTATTTGTCTGCAAGTGGATGCATCGGAATGGAGCAGAGCAGGGCTGGTTTTCTGTCACAAATATGATCTTTTAAAAGCTGTATTTTTGCATCTCCTTTTGATTCATAAAAAATACTCAGAAATGCAATTTTTGCAATTTCAATTTCAATTTTATACAAAAACATGTTAAAAACACCAAAAATGTGGGTTTCAATTGGAGAGGGTGTTTGCTGGTGATAAGAGAGTTTTCAAAACTAGAGTAAAAAAGTGAGACAGCAGAGGAATGAGTCCAACTCAACAGGAAAGCACTACTGTGGAAAAGGCGCTGAAAAACAGTCAGGAAATCATTGAATAAAAAAGCTGCACTCAGGGGTCAAAAGGCTGCAGCTGTGCTTGATGGAGGGAAGATGGTAGAAAGGTAAAACACACACAGGGAGGGGGGAAGTGAGGACAAAATGTCTGTCGCTAGCTGACAGAACAAAAGGAATCTTTTTTTCCCAACTGAGTTCAGAAGGAGGCGAGAAAAAGACAGCAAAATAGATTAAATGAGACAGACAAAAAGCCCAGAGGACAGAAACCGAATATCCAGTTCTGTTGCCGTGGAGTCAGCTCCTGCAAAACCTCTCTGTTTCAGCGATTATGCGATGAGGCAGAAGGACAGAAACAGAGAAGTATTGAAGTGAGAGACAGCAGGAAAGACAAATGGCTAGCATGGGGTTTTAGTGAGAAATGGACCATTAGAGACAGTGGGAGACGTTAAGAGACAGTTTAAAGGAGAATGGAAGAGAGGTTAAGTGAGAAAGCTTGAGAAATAAAGGCAAAGGATGTGGTAGGTTCAGGCACGGTAAAAGTGAGAGATGGAGAAGCTTTGCCGTAACAGCACAGCTCTTTGTGAGTGTCCTGACAAGAGTCAATGCGCCAAAAGACTCCCAGACTTCTACTTCCCCAGATTTAAAGCACTTGCCAGTGCATGAGAGTGTGACCAACTAATTTTTGGAGAGCAAAGAGAATATGCAATGGGGCGAGAAGGACAGAGACAGTATGGGGAAGAGGGAGTCAATATAAGCCCTTGGAGTCTGAGTGAGCTTCAGAAACTGCATCTGCTCCTGTCAGCTCTTTTTTTTTTTTAAATCGGACAGCAAATATTTGCATTAGAAAGAAGCATAATCAGGTTTCTCCCTAAAAAGACTGGAGGAAACAATATTTGTGCTTTTAGACATCCCACTTAATGAGTCTGAAATACAATGTTAATCCTGTAAAGCCCACTGCTTCAAGATTTGATAGAAAATGCAATTTTTTGGGGATTAAAGTGTTTTTTACACCTTTTGATGAAATTTTTATTGCAATATCATTGTTTTCATTAGATAATGGAGCCAGTTTAGCTCGTGCTGGTTTGCGGCGCCTTCCGTCCGTGAAACCCGGGTTCGACTCCAGGCTGCTCCCTGTTCCCTTCTCTACCTCTGCCGGTTCCAAGCCCGGTTAGAGAAGGTTGCGTCAGGAAGGGCATCCGGCGTAAAAAACATTGCCAAATTTACCATGCGACTTGTTCGCTGTGGCGACCCCTGATGGGAGAAGCCGAAAGTGGAAGATTGTTTTCATTAGATATAGACAGTCTAAATCAGGACCAGGTAGAATATTACAAGTGTGGATGTGCTGAGAGTTTATGCTGTCAAATTCCTCTGAGCCACTAAAATACACAGAAACCATGCTATCATCAAATCTCTTCATATAACTATCGTTTTTAATCTATTTGATGAACCTACAAAGCCATTTGTTGAATGCTGTTCATTAAACTGCATCTACCAGGATTGGGACTGGCAGCAAACCAGGTTTAGGATGTTCAGAAATTAAAAGAAGATAAAACAAACACCTTATTTTATATAACTGTATTATAAATAAATATTATTTTTTTCAATACAACAAGTATTTATTTAAAAAAATTATTAACAATAGATGAGTTATTCTCACCATAAAGTTGGATTTTGCAGAAGACACTAGGCCATTTTAAAGGAATACTGCTTTTTTTTCCTCTGGAAACTTTCCTTTGACTTTAAGAGGTTTCCATGACACACTATGTTCAGAATAGAGAGATTTCATTTCTCTCTTAGGTTACTTGTCACGTCTTAGTTACAACTGTCCTTGTGGTTAGATATGGGTTGTCTGCAGGTGAAAAATGGGCAAAGCTGTACAGGGCAAACATATATGGCTCACACCAGTTATCAAGATTGCAGACCGCTCTGTGAGGCCACACAGAGAAAAAATTCTCACTTTTGTTTTTACCTGCGACCAGCAGGTCGCAATGAAGACGTAAACAACAGGTTAGGGTGAGTAAAGGTGCAGCAGCTAAGAGTGTGTGTTCTGCAATATGCGTCACAAGTGCATGCAGTTTACATTAGCCTTACAAATATTTTGTGCTCATCTTACCACAGCTACGTCAACCGCACGTTCCATTTTTAACAGTCTTTAGGTGGCTGCATGAGCCTCTAGGGAACTGGAAGACACACCTGTGCTCCCCTTAAGAGGCAGCCCTTCCTGTCTACAACCCTACACATCCCCCAGACAGCCCAGAATCCTTTCGCACCCGTACAGGTCAATCTGCATGTGGCTAATGTTTTATCTTTTCATTTAAAGTGTTACAAGTCGCTTGGCATTAACCCTCCACCTTTGGAGTTTAAGACCATTGTAACATCTTTGAGCAAGCATGCAGAAGCCAAAGTTGGAGCCCAATAGACACCCAATAACTCGTGCAGCAAATAAGAATTTACGTTAACACATGACTTTGATGACTGTAAACTCAAAAGCATTTTCTTATCTTTCATTTCAGTAACTAAACTAGACTTCTAGGTTTGAAATGAAATCCAGAAATTTTAAAGCGTTGCCTTATTCCTTTTTTTATGGACACAAAGCCTTCTTAAGACAAAATGCAATCAAGAAAAGCAAAAACATTTTTAGAGTTCCACTTGTCTGGTCCGGACAAAACTTCCCATCAGGCTCAAGCTGGGTGGCAATGATAAACAAGAAAGCCTCTTTAAAATGATCAACCGTGTTGGGCTCAAACCCAACCAACGAGGAAGGGAAATTGAAATAAAATATAAGTTTACATTGAATTAAAAAAATAAAGTCTAATAGGAAATAAATTCTGATTCATCCTTCTATAATAATCAGAAAAAAATCTTACAGAGCTTCCCACAATCACATTCAGCAATTGTTGTGCAGTAACTACAGCACATTTCTTTAGGGATACCAAAAAAACTTTCAACAGTCTGGTTATGAACTTTTGAAATAAATGAAAAAAGAATTCATCACTAATTTCTCTCTAATTTTAAAAGTCTGATTTACATCCAACTTAATTAAGCACTAAATACTTCAGTAGTAACAAATTACAGCAGGAGTTTTAAAAACAATAGTTCTGCAAAAATGTGCATTTTAATTACACAACACAGATTAACACTCACCAATTTTGTCATAAAGATTACCAGACAGCCATCGTTTGGCATCTACAGTATGTCCTTTGAAAGATGAAAGTTTAAAAAAAATAAGAGAGTTTGGTGAACAGGAATGCAGGAGGACAGATGATCATGATGATGATTGTAGATGACATTGGTGAACACTTTTTTCCTGAGAAGAGTGGAGCACGGCGTTACAGTGGACGGTGGAGCACACTAATTCAGTACAACCTGTGCACTCTGTTCACTCAGCATAGGATGGGTGTGTGTAGGATTACTCTAGTGATGAGGAAGATGAGGAGGGCAAGGGAAGAAAAGAGGAACAGGTGGTGGAAGTTTAAAAAAAGGAATAGTGCCATGTGGTCATTAAGAAATTGAAACAGGATTTGGGAGATTAGGAGGTTTTCCCCGATGACTGCAGTGAGAAACAGAAATGGATAGATGAGTTAAAAATGGAAATCTCTATTTTTTTTATTAGTCCTTGACCACAACACAATTTAAGGAGTTTGTTGATTGCTTAAAGTTATAACTATATATATTTTTCCTATTTACAATTTACAACTAAGTTACATTTTGTCATTTTTTAATGCAAAATTGGCTGATATTCATATTCTCTGTTGTTCTCCTGAACTAGTAAAGAGAAAGCAGCATTTTGTTTCCATTTTTAAAATATCATCAAAGAACGTGACGGTTTTTCATTCCACTATGACACACTTGCTTTCCTGCCAATGCTCCCTGGTACACAGATAACATTAAAACCCTGATTAGGAAAGTTTATTGTGTATTCAATGATGCAGTAGCATGTTATCTGTGTGGGTTTACTGTGCGCCAATGGGGAACAAAAAAAAATCGATTTATGACAAAAAAAAAGAGTTTGTTTTAAAGGAAAAAGTACTGATTTTTACCACAATTTTTATCTTGGTGTGCTGTCCAGTTTAAGTTTCACTTCAACTTCAGTCAAATTACTAATTTATGATGTTGAGTTTTTCACAATAAATATTCCAGTTAGAAATTGTCTGTTTTCGAACATTTTCATATTGTACATTTGGATTTAATGCCTAATTTCTGTAAATAAAATGACATAATACTCCAATTTGACCAGACACACATCTTAAAAAGATGAAAATGTAGCTGTGTTTGCACCATAACCAGTACAGTCTTAGAGGCTGAATTGAAAGTGACCTCTAATAAGCATCATCAATGTTGAGGTGTTGAGGAAGCTCACAACCCCTGTTTGGAGAATTTTCCATCTAATCCACTTTCAAGTAATTTAATGAAAACACTGGATTATTTCAGTCAAGGCGAGCTGCGCCAATCCCCTGCCATCACAACCTCACTGAAACAATCTCATCCTTGTGTGTGGAAATGCTGACACAGGCACAGTCGCATCAGGAAGTAAGCCGAGCGGAAAAAAAATGCAAAAAAAATTAGCAGGCTGGAGCACATGCACGCGCTCAATTGATAAAGCAGCGCACGCACATTTGTTCCTTCAGCACTTTAAAGCAAACCATTAGTCGCTCAATCAGGCAGACCCCACAAGGGAGAGAGAACTAATTAACAGCCGTATCGAAACGCCAAGCCTCGCACTTTATCAAAGTTTCCGGAAGCTCAACGGGTCCTCACAAATGACGTATTATTCTCTTTAGTCTTCCTCTCTGTCTGTCTTCTCATTGAGAATGCTTAATAAATCCAAATATTTACCAAATGCATATAGACAAAAAAAAACAAGATACTTTAATGTATGCTGCACATTTATCATTTTATTTACAGAAAACTCAACGGTTTCATATAGTGATGCTCCCATATGTCAGCTCAAAAAATGAAATACTTTACATATTAAAAAGACACTTTGTATGTAAATCTCCTCAAATTCCATGGTTTAATTTTATAAAAAAACCACTCTGATCATCTTTTGAACGGTCATAAAACAGTTTCCAGATGTCTTTCAATTGCAATGATGCCGTAAAACCTGCATAAAACCTGTGTTGTTTTTTTGGACATAGTTTCTGCAGAGCAGAAAGCAGCGCAGAGCACCCTACATGGATGGAGTCGTCTACAAGTGGATGCATCAGAAATGGAGCAGATCAGAAAGCCTGTGGTCCGACCAGCGTATTTGTGTTATCACATCAATCTTTTTCAAACAGCATTTCTCCAAATTTAAAATAGTAAGATTATATTGGTTTGAAAAATAAGAAAACTGCTTTCAAACATATAAATAAATCAGAATTAAATATATCAAATTATACAAAGGATATAAATACATATGGTTTCCTATTAACAAAGTTAACTTTATTTTAAAAAATGCAATAATTGTAAAAGTAAAATTATAAGCTTGGCAAACAAAGTTGTTATTTTGTTCCTCCAGAAGTGGGTGTAATTTAAAAAGAAAAGGTCAACAAAATGATTCAAAGCTTCTTGGTGAAATAATAAATTGCAGATCATTATCATGTCGCTGGAATATTGTTGTTAAATTATAGGCTTTTTTTGTTTCCATTCTAACTGGCTATTACTAGATTTAATGCATTTCATGTCAGAAGAAAAAACTCTATTACACTCTATTATATTATATCACACGGACGGATTTCCCGGTACAAGACACTAGCACTGGATTATCGACAATGAGAGCAACCTGCTTTTGCGGCAAGTCCTGTAAGAACTTGAGGGGTCTGAAGATTCACCAGGCCAAGATGGGCTGCACGAGGGGTAAGCAAGCAAGGCAACGCACAGAGTCAGTGCTTAGCACTACTTCTGGTAAGGCGGAGGAGGAGCAGGTCCCGGAATCACCCCACAGTGTCCAGAACCTCCAAGCCCTGCATCCTGCACCTAGCAGACCATCTGAACACCGTCAAGTCTTATGGCCTGCCGCAAACAAGGAGATTGAGTGGCGCCAGTTTGATGAGGACGTGGATGCAGCCCTAGAAGCAACGACGAGAGGAGGAGTCGATCAGCGACTACAGTGGATGTGTACGCTGATTATGAACATTGGTGCAGAGAGGTTTGGCATCAAACAACCGAAGGCGCGGCGCCCGACTCGCCCAAACCGGCGTGAGGCTGAGATTGGCAAGCTACGGAAAGAGCTGAAGGCCCTAAAGCAACAGTTTATGAACGCAAGAGAGGAGGACAAAGAAACCCTGACTGAGCTCCGGATCATCTTGAGGAAGAGGCTCATCTCCCTAAGACGTGCTGAGTGTCATAGGAGAAGAGCCAGAGAGAAAGCCCTCAAGCGGACTGCTTTCATAGCAAATCCATTTGGATTTACCAAACAGCTGTTAGGACAGAAGCGCAGCGGGAGTCTTGTGTGCTCAGAGGAGGAAATTAACCAGCACCTTAGTCTTAGTGACACTTACAGTGAAGAGAGAAGGGAGGAAAATCTCCCACACTGTAGGGAGCTTATCAGACCACGAGAGCCCTCTATCCATTTTAACACCAAAGAACCCTCCATGGCCGAAGTGAGAGAAACAATCAAAGCTGCACGAGCTGGTGCGGCCCCTGGGCCCAGCGGAGTGCCATACAGAGTATATAAAAGCTGCCCAAGACTACTGGCAAGGCTGTGGAAAATCATTAGATCAGTGTGGCGGAGAGGGAAGATACCCACGCAGTGGAGACATGCAGAAGGTGTCTGGATACCGAAGGAAGAGAATGCTAGTGACATCACACAGTTTCGCACCATTTCTTTGCTCAGTGTGGAAGGCAAGATATTCTTCAAGATTCTTGCAAACAGGCTGACTGAATTCCTCCTGAGAAATCAGTACATTGACACCACAGTGCAGAAAGGAGGGGTTCCAGGCATGCCTGGCTGCTTAGAGCATACAGGAGTTGTTACCCAGTTGATCCGAGAGGCAAGAGAAAATCGAGGAGATCTGTCAGTCATTTGGCTTGATCTTGCTAATGCTTATGGATCCATTCCGCACAAGCTGGTGGCAATGGCCCTGACCACATATCACGTTCCGGAGAAGATCAGAGATCTGGTGCAGGATTACTACAGCAGTTTCTGTCTGCGATTCACATCAGGCTCAGTAACATCCGCATGGCACCGTCTGGAGAAAGGCATCTTCACAGGTTGTACCATATCAGGGGTGCTGTTTGCCCTTGCGATGAACATGCTGGTCAAAGCAGCTGAAGCAGAATGTAGGGGTCCACTATCCAGATCAGGCACACGCCAACCACCAATTCGTGCCTTCATGGATGATTTGACTGTCACATCTACATCAGTGCCAGGATGTCGTTGGCTCCTCCAAGGGCTTGAGAGGCTTATGGCTTGGGCAAGAATGGTGTTTAAGCCAGCTAAATCAAGGTCCCTTGTTCTGAGGAAAGGAAAAGTGGTGGAGAAGTTCCGTTTCCACTTGGATGGAGTCCTAATTCCCTCAGTGTCAGAACAACCAGTGAAGAGCCTGGGGAAAGTCTTTGACGCCACACTGAAGGATAAGGCAGCAGTAGAGACAATGCACAAAGAGCTGAAAACCTGGCTAGCAGTGGTGGACAAGTCGGGTCTTCCAGGAAAGTTCAAAGCATGGATATATCAGTATGGCATTCTACCAAGACTCTTGTGGCCATCACTGATATATGAATTTCCAGCGTGGAGAGCTTTGAACGTAACATCACCCAGTTTCTGCGCAGATGGCTGGGCCTGCCAAGGAGCTTAAGTAGTATAGCTATGGCCGTTCCAACAAGCTGCAACTCCCCTTCACAAGCCTGATAGAAGAATTCAAAGTCACCAGAGCAGGACACCAGAGTCTCCTCTGCAGGCATCATGGTGCAAACCGGAAAGAAGTGGCAGGCTCAAGAGGCAGTTGCTCGTGCAGAAGCCAGGCTGAGACACAGTGTCTTGCTTGGCAATGTGGCAGTGGGTAGAGCAGGTCTTGGAAGCCACTCAAGACCGAAATTCGACAGAGCCAAAGGGAGGGAGAGACGGCAGCTGGTGCAGGAAGAGATCCATACAGAGGTGGAAGAAGATCGTTACAACAAAGCTGTAGCCATGCGCCAGCAAGGCGCATGGCTACAGCTTTGTTGCCATGGGAGAAGGAAGGTATACATGGCGTCATGACCAGGTTTTGAGGGCAGTGGCTGCCACCATCTGCACAGGAATTCAGCAAAGCAAACACCAGCTCCCAGAGAAGTGCAATATTACTTTTGTCAGGGCAGGAGAGAAACCACAAGCAGAGCGTAAGATCTCAACTGGGCTGCTAGCATCAGCTCGGGACTGGAGATTACAAGTGGACCTGGGGAGAAAGCTTAAGTTTCCAGAGCACATCGCAGAGACTTCCCTCAGGCCAGACCTGGTTTTAACATCAGACGCCACAAAGCAAGTGGTGCTGCTGGAACTTACAGTACCCTGGGAAGATCGGATGTGCGAGGCCAACGAGCGGAAGAGAGCCAGATACTTGGAACTGGTGGAAGCCTGTAAGATGAGTGGCTGGAGGGCACGTTATGAGCCATTTGAAGTGGGCTGCAGGGGTTTCCCAGGGCAATCCATGCACAGAGTACTCAAGCTCCTGGGTATTTGAGGGTTGCAGGAGAGAAAAGCCACCAAAACCATCAGTGAGGCAGCAGAAAGAGCCTCTAGGTGGCTGTGGATCAAGAGGGCAGATTTGTGGTGTAGCGCTGCTCGGACACAAGCTGGGGACTGATCACCCCCGGCTGGGTCGCCCAGGTGAGGGTGTATTATGATCTAAGACCCGAAACACCCCAAGGTGTTTCGGGTCACTGAGGATGTGTCCGAGCTGCACCAGTTGGTGTATTTAGTTACTTACTAATGAATTCTGGAACATTGAAATTGATTTAATTTTGTTTTTAACTCAGCTAAGCATTTCCAGAATTTCAGTTATGAGCATGTTTCCATGCTTTAAGGTAAATTTATCTGCATGGGAGTCCACAGCAAAAAATAAATAAATGATTCTAAATAAATAAAAAATAATAATAGAGCAATCCAGGACTTGTTGTCATTTCAGACCCAATTTAGGCTGATTTGAGCAAAAAGAGACGGACATAATAAATTCTGAAAATAAAGCATTTGGATTCGACAATTCCATCTGAAAAACTGAAATTCCTGTAAATTTCTAACTTTTCTAACCCCAGAAAGCCGCCAGAATTCAACCCATTTGCTCAGCTGCTTCTGTGAAGACAGAGCAGCATGTGGCCAGTTTGGCTTGAAGGCCTGTAATCCTGTTTTGACATCTGTGCTTGCGGATGCCTGTGAGATGACTCCAAGTGGCCCAACACTGTGTGACCATTGTTGGACAGATGCTGCACACGTGTCTCTGAAAGTCAGTGATCAAAGCCTCCTCGGCTCATGTGCTTCTAAACTATATCGTGCCTGTAATGATGAGTTCTGAGCATTTACTTCCCAATGTCTGCGATCAACAGACAACTTTTTTATCATGCCATTCTGGTTCCCTACTCTTTTTTCTCATTTTTAGGGTAAAATTGAAAAAAATGTTTATTTTGGCACTAAATATAACAGCTCATTTAATTTCTGAGAGAATGTTTAGGGCTGTAGTACTGACCATCCAACTCTACTTAAATTAAACGCGTGTGAAAATCCAAGCCTGTAACATCAAATACAGATAAATAGAAAAGAAAAATATGTAAAAATAAATAAATAAATAACTACACTAAACTCTTAGTCATTGGTTGATTTACTTTAAAAGAAATCGACTTGCAAAAATGATGGCTGTAGATGACAGGACGGCTGTAAATCTGCCATGTCCATCTCTGCTGTGGGCTGCATTGGAGGCTCCATTAAATATGCCATCAGCCTGAAACTAAGTGCAATTCAATTTACTTGACTTTATTTACATAGAGTCTGTTCAGAATCACTGCCCACCCAAGGCAGAATGTAGGGAAATGCGAAAAAAAAGTAAATTCTAGCATTTTCTTGGTTTGGTATGTTCCAATCCAATTCAGCCTGAATTTTACATCAGTTTCACTTTTGTTCTTTCAGTTTTGTGGTTATGGTACTTGGGAAATGAAGGACATCAGTAGTCAAATTCAAAGGTGACTCAATTAAGACATGCTATATAGGGATGTTTCCCTTTAGATTGTTTTTTTGTTGTGTTGTTTTCTTGATTCTTGTCATGTTTTGTTACAGTTTCTCCTGGTTTAAGTTACTGATTATCGACAGCTTTGCTCATTCAGCCAATTGCCCTCTATGTTTTTAATCTTTTGTTTAGTTATTCAATATCAGGTGAACTGTTATTTGACATTTTTTTAAGGTTCCCTTGTTCATTTGATGTTTATTTATTAAAGCTTGCAACACTTCAACATTTTGCACCAAACCTCTTCCAACTGTAGGCGGCGGACAATGCTAGTAAAGAAAAGAGAGAGGAAAGCCCTCCCTGCTTGTCCAGTATGAACACCATGGGCTAACTGCACGTTTGAGAATCCATGTTTAGGTGTTCGTTAACATCACGTGCCTTGTGTGTCCATAGCTTTAGATCAAAGGACAATCACCAATACATTAGTCCATTAGCAGCTTTAGCTAAAGGCCCACGGTTTGCAAAAAGGCTCTGATTATAAGCTTGACTTTAAAAGAAAAAAAAAGTTTCACGTTATGAATTTAATCAGAATTTGCAAAACCATGGAGTAGGCACCCTTTTTTTAAAATCATTTTTTTTTAACAATTTCAATGCATCTACAAACCGAAGAAGATGAACTTTCACAGCTACTAGTTTTAAACCCAAAAATAGTTGCTTTGCAAAATAAAATGTAAACATCTAACATAGTTACATTTAGCTGAGAGGGACAAGAATAAATAAATAAATAAATAAATAAGCAACAGGAAAGTACCATATGTCTGGAAGCATTCTTAGACTTGCATTTGTCCTACACTCTTTTACAGCTTGACTAAGATTTAGCCTTGAGCTCTCTTGAACATTACAATCAAAGGAAATGGCAGCAGATGTGTAGCTACAGCTCAGAATGTACAGGTAGAAATGATTAGTAATCTCAGAAGCAATGGTGTTTTCCCCTCTATTTTATATTCTGAAGAGAATCCTGTATAATGGAAGCGAACACAGAGGCTTTTATTGTCCAATTGACCATTTGTAAGGAAAAGGCTCCTCAGAAACGAATCTGTGGAGTAAATCTTTAAACTATCGAACTGACTTGGCCCTCATCTCCTTGCTTTTCATCCCATTGGACTCCTTAATTAAATGTGACGGTGCAGACTACATCTTTCTGTATGCCTGAGAGTTCATTTGACTGCTATTATCAGCAACATCAGTATCCTCCACTGAGCCTGGTCCAGGGGCAGCCGTGCATGCTGCAATCACAAGGCTCTGCTCAAGATGCTTCACAGGTGGGACGAAGGGAGGTGCAGTTTTCCCTCTTTGTTCCTTATTATCGCAGTGCTTTCAAAGTGGATGTGAGACTCGTTTAATGTGGTCCGTTTCTGTGTTTTTCTTCATTCATCTTTTGAATCCAGGGTTTGCTGTCAGTGTCTTTTGTTGAATTTATTTTTCCATTCACCATTGTAACGTATTTGCTGTCCCCTTTTTCTTTTACACCGCTCATTGCACTACCAGCAGTCATTTGTCATTTTAAGCATCCATTTATTGATTTCTAAATTCCACCTGCTGTAAAAACTGAATTGGATTTTTTTAAACAAGTTGTTCTTGTTCAAAGGCAGATCCTTTGTTGCCAAATCACTGTTTCACCAAACACAAAGGACTGCATAGACACAACATCTGCCAAAGCATTACATCCTGTCCATAATTACTGAACGAGTGAACACCTCCATATGCGGTAAGATAACTGTCAGTAATAAAACTATTCATAAAGACAAAGTTGTGCACAAATTATTCATTTGTCGACCATGTTACGCCCCCTTCCAAGTCTAGGGGCACCGAGGCGGCATAACATAAAAAAGTAATGTTTTTGGCTAATAAGTTGACTGCAACACAACAAAAACTCAAGATGGCCTTAAGACGAAGCACACAAACTCAGGACACCACACAAAGCTTACCGGCCACACAAAACGCATCACAGAAACTCGGGACGCGAACCCCACGAGGCACGCGACCGTCAATCCCGGACGAGCCCCCAATTTATGTTACACCCCTGTCTAGGAGTTTGTAAATGGGAGTAACATAAAGGTAAAAAGAAAAACAAAATTCACCAATGACTCGATAAACACTCACCAGACCCAGACTGAAATTAAGCTGGGAATTTATTTACAATGGCAACTCAAAAACATACAAAAATAACCAACCCAAATTACCAGGATCAATAAACTCTAACAATGTTTGTTCTGATGCTCTGCTGCTGCCAGCTGGAGGGGGAGGGGCTTCAACAGATGAGGTGGCAGTTTTTTTTTTTTTTTTGTTTGTTTTTTTAACTTGTCCTGTCCAACAGCTGGGCAGACAGATGAGAGCTGAGGGCCTCTTGTGTTGGACATATTTTACTTTAACAAGAGGGGTTATTAATCTTCAGACAAACCAAAGGTATGTCTGAATAAACCCCTTTTGTAATTGAGGCCAAACTTTATTAATTTCAATCATGTCTGAAAATCTTTGGTGTTGGACCGGACGGAAAAGGAAAGAGGGGAAGAAGAGAGAGGGACGCTAGAGAGAGAGGGGGGGTAGGGGGTGATAATAGGAGGGGAAGCGGGATAAGACCATGAAGCAGCATAAAGCAACAAGTTTACTGGTTGTTAATCATTATGGTAAGGTTCAAATGTAGGAAGAAAAAAAAAAAAGAAAAAAAAGGGGCGGAGCCTGTCCACACACACACTCAAATGTTATAAACACACCTGCTAGCTGCAAAAATGTCCACCTGTCGACATGTACACAAAACAGATAGTGTTCACACGCATACTTATGCCTTAAAACCAACTAGTGTGAAATATTTCAGTCATTCAGTCATGCAAACTGTTAGTGCAAAGGTGAGCTAACACCAGTGCTCAGGTGAGTGTTTATGTTCTTCTAAAATGGATGGTGGAACGTGAAAAGAAGGAGGGAGAGTGCCCAGCCATCCCCACCCCAAGACCCCCACCGCAGCAGCAGCGGCAGCCGGAATCCCCCCAACGCCACACGGGAACCGGCAGGGAACAACCGCCGCCCGGGCGACCAAGCCCGCCACCCAGGCCAGGGCCAGCAGGGCCGCCGCAAGGCCCCCAAAGCCAGAGGCCAGGGACGCACGGAGGGAAAGAGAGCGCCGCCCCAGCCCAACCAGGAGAGCAGCCCCCCCGCCGCGCCGGGAGAACCCAACGCAGGGCCCCACCGGAGAAGGACGCCCACAGCCCCAAACGAGCACCCCACCACCACCCAGGAGTTCCGGGCATCACCCCGCCCCAACCCCAGGTACGAGCCAGGACCCCCCAAGGGAGACCCGCTCCGCACTCCAGGCAGCCACCCGCCCGGCCCACGGTTGGTCCAGGGAGGAGCAAGGCAGGGGCCCGCCGCCCCCGCCCAGGAGGGGGGAACCCCGGGGAAAAAAGAGCGCCCACAAGGGGTGTTGTAAATATGGCCCGACCAGGCTCGGCCACAGTTGGAGATTTGGCAGGAGGTGGCAGTTTTTAAAGCTGCCGCTGGGAAGTCCTCAGCCAATCAGGTGGTCCGGACACGGTGGAATCTAATTGGCACTATAGAGAAGGGAAACGAAAAGGAAAGACAGACCCTCCCAAAAGAAAACATACAGAAAAGCATTCCAAACATACAAACAAAACAATATTACGGCCACAGCCGTAACAGACCATAAAAATTGGCTGATAATAAGAGGGTAAAAAAACAAAAACAGCTAGGCTAACTCGGAGATAAAGATAGGCCAGGGGTCGGCAACCCATGGCTCCGGTGCCACATGTGGCTCTTTCATCCATCTGTTGGGGCTCCCTGTGACTTTGGAAAATAATGAGTATTTTATAATAATCAAATTTTATTTTAGTTTGTCCATTTTTCATGGCATTTCAAAGGCGCTGATGGCTCCGCACGAAGCGCATGCCACGTAAAAAACAGCTTCGTAATGATCTCGTATTTATCGGGCGAGATCTGCAGAGCTGATAGCAGGGAGAGGCACGCGGGGCGGCTTCAATAAACACTCCGATCTTCTGCCGGGAACTTGACGTGCTCCGGGGCAGAGAGCAACTCGCTGATGACAGACTGAGAGTTTGCTCCAGTGTTGCCAGAAAGAGTCAGAGTTTTCAAGCCGAAAAGTCATCTGAAAACCGCCAGACCCAGCCAAAAACCGCCCAACACAGCTTTTGTTGATGTTTTTTTCGTACTGGACTGATAAAATAAAGATTTTTCTAAATAAAAGATAGTTCAGACTAATAATAAAATGTGTACAATATTGAATATTTCTTCAGCGGAGCGCCTTCTTTCATTCATTTGCTTGACCCGCTCTATCCTCGCCATAACCTGCGTCCGGCTCTTTCATCCTTGTGCTGCGCTGGAGCTCCCCGTCTACCGTATTTTGCGCTCTCTGTGTATAACACACTGAGGAGCGCGGGGGAAACCAACTCTCAGCTGCAGAGGATGTGAACAGGTAGAGAGGAAAAGCAGGTGGAGAGGCGGTTTTAGCTTCAAACTCTGTCAGAGAGATGAAAACACGGGCGTCAGATTCAGACGCAGCTTTCCCTGCGGGAGTTGAAGCAGAGACTTTCCCTGGGATGATTTTATAAACCCAAAGATGGAAACATGATTAGCAAGTAGAACTCTTCAAAATAATAAACCTGATCTCTCCACATTCTCAGTGTCTACCATGCATTGATGAACACATCGCTCCATGCAGCGATCAGACCAGAACTTCAGCTGGTGGCTCCTCCCACACGCGGCCGCGGTATCATCCTTTAAAGAACACAATGTGCATTTGCAGCGATGTATGCTTCAGACGATGTCCGATTGGCCAATCTACATGTCAATCAAGTCCCGTACTTCTCAGTGAGGATTTCGATTGGCTGGTGGATTTTAAAGAAGTACTTTTCTGTATCTTTTCTGGCCGCGATCTACACTCATGTCATTGAAGATGACTTATGATTATTGCCTTGTCGCGATCGACCGGTCGCGATCGACCGGCCGGTATAATGATGTCAAAACGGGTTGTGGCTCCGGGTGCTTTCTTTTCTATTAGGGGCGGTCCCAAATGGCTCTTTAAGTAAAAAAGGTTGCCGACCCCTGAGACAGGCTAACTTGCAGCCGACTGTTGCGGCAGTAAACAAAAACAAATGGATCAAAAGATGACAACAAAACAAAAACATAATTAGGATCAAAATTTCCCAACTTTCGTTCTGTTTTTTTCTTTTTTTTTAACTATCACATAGTCGGCTGCCAGTTAGCCTACTTTAGCTCCGAGTTAGCTTTTCTGATTTTGCTCTTTTTCATCCATTTTATCCCTTTTGGTGTCACAGTGCAGCTGGAGACTATTGGGCTACTGTTGGGCTAAGGCGGGGTACATCTGGACATGTCCGGGGGCTGCAGCGAGTGCACCCACCTCGCGAGGCCGTGGTGCAGTGGTAGGGCGGTCAACCCCTGTTCGGAAGATATCAGGTTCCCGCCTTGCCCGCCCGGGTGTCGAAGTGTCCTTGGGCAAAACACATGAACCTGGCCTTGTCTCTGGTGGGAGGTTGGCGCCGGTGTTTGGCAGCCGCCATCAGTGTGTGAATAGGTGACTGGGCCGTTGGCTGTGAAGCGCTTTGGGCCTTCGAGGAAGGTAGAAAAGCGCTATACAATTATACACCATTTACTATTTACCATTCCATGCATCAGCCGGCTGAGGTCAGATGGCAGCGGCATAGACAGGAATCACTCCGCCGCCTGCTGCCGTTGCTCTGCCAGGCAGACGGGACAGCGGTGGCATTTTTGTTATCTTGTTTCATCATTTTCTTATTATCATATCTTTCTATGATGAACATGGACTATTTTACACCTAAAAAGAGGGATGTCTGCTGCTCTTTTACCCCATCACCTCCGGGTCTGGTGCATTGTTTATGTGATCAGCTGTTGTCGCCTGTCAGCAAAAACTGCGGCAGGACATCACTGTTATCAACTTTTTTTAATATAGCTGCTCTTTGGTATCAAGATAATCTGCCTGCCAGGGGATCAGTAACATTTGAAAAAGTTTAATTTCTATTGTAGTTTAATAAATGAGGCCCAAAGCGCAAGCTCACTCAGTTGAATCTGACTCGATGTATGTGCCTGTGAAACCGTCACGTATTTTTGGCAGTTTGCTAATGGGACATTTTGTATTCAAGACAAGGAAGAGTTGTATTCAAAACAAAAAGAAATCGTAAATAAAACAGACATGCCAAACGTAAAACTAAATCTTCTTATTGACAGAATATTAATTTTTGCACTGCTATGTTTTTATGAATATGTTTCTATTGAGAGATTCCTAACCCCATATCTGAGTCTCTAACAACACCTGCTTCATCTGTTATCCCAATATTTGTTTTCACCTGAAAGTCTGAACACTGCAAATTACATTTTTGAATGCTTATTTAAGTTGTTAACATTATAGGCTTTTGGGGGATGTTTATTCAATCACAGCTGTTAGTATAAAACACTACAATACAAGTCATCCCAGGGCTCTCTACAAGGATGTTCATTGCAAATCTCATACATTTCAAATCAGTCTCCATTTCATATCCTTGCACCTGTTCATGTTATCTTCTTGTCAGTTTAGAAACTGACATCGTTATTTTACTATTCCTAGTCAATCACAGATATTTAGGCTGTATTCAGACTGGAAAAATTCAGATTGACTTTACCCAAATATTTCTGTTAAGAACCAAAGCTTGTAAACAAAACCATGTGACTAAAGATCTCTTCAGTTATTGGCCAAATAAGAGGCCAAATAAGTATGTAAGTCCTACACTTTTCAATCCTTGTCGGGATAGTTCACTGATTCAAAATTTATATATTGCTGACCAATTTTGAAAGTCTGTATCGTCATGTACAACACTTTTTACTTGTGGCAGAGGCATGCTGCAAGGTGTTTACTGAGGAGGTGACGGCTAAGAAGGTACAATGAGAAGTGTTTAGGACATGCAGATTGTCAGGAAAACAGTGAAGAAAGCAATGTGTATCAAATTAAAAGTTGTTTTAATGAGCCTGTATTCATCTGACTACATTTCAATGAGTTACACTGTCTTATGGTCATGGTTGCTACCTTCCTCTGTTTATCCCTGCAATGCTTGGCTACGGTGGCAGTTTTTGTCCAGTATAGTTTCTGCTCTGGGCACGGAGCCTATTCAGACTGATGAAACTCAGAGCAAACCAAAGTTCAGTCTGATTGGAAACGGACCTGAAAAGATGGGTCCGAGAGCGATTCCTGGGTCCGCTTGTGTGTTTTCAGAATGAAAATTACGGATTATCGAGGGAAATGAACTCTGGTTCACTTTAAGGAAACCAAATGTGTCCAGTCTGAATACATCCTACGATTAGAAAATATGACTGTTGTTATCATTAACTCTGAGATGGTCCAGCGGTCTACAAATTTTACATCTATCTCTGCAGATATCAGGAAGAACTTCAGCTTCCACAGTCTTCAGCTGGTTTAAATACCCACCTCAGTCATCTTTTGATCCATTCTAAAAACGTTTCCATTGCTCCCTTAATTCTGATTAAGCTGAAAAAGCCAAAAAGAAAAAAAAAAACTACGTTGTTTTCTAGGACATAGTTTCTGCAGAGCAGAATGAAAGTATCCGGGTCATAATTAAGGGGGAAGGAACACCTGCAGAGTGACAGCCCATCAGTTGTGACCCACAAACGGCTCTGAGCGCTGACTTCTGCTGTGAGCTGCTTATTAATGTTATTTAGACGTTTCTTATTCCATAGTTTATCACAACAGCATGTCAGTAGAGAAGACATGACTACATCCTACTCTGCTGCTACTGCAGCGCTATATCCGACCGTGATCTGTTACCATGACAACGTATGCACTGTGTGTAAAATGGGTGGTCCGCTTTTTGTGAAAAACATAAATATATATAAGAATGTATATAAAGAACGTATTAATATTTGATTAAATATGTTTTTCCTTGTTAAGTGAACAGCGTATAAGTGGGTCAAAATCCTTTGAGCCATTTATTATCAGAAATGAATGGACTTCGAAATCAATCATCTGACGTGATCAGACCTTTACATTGTCATTTTAAGATCACACAAAGGAAAGAAGGGCTAGAACTTCACAAAAAAGGTCCTGGTCCTCTTGCTAGACACTTTCAACCAAAAACCTCTGTGTGTGGCAGAAACCTTTGGACGCGAACGGGACAGTGGTGCAGCTGCAGCTGTGTGAAACACATGAAAATCGGCTACACGAGTTTTAAAGAAACAGGAAAAAAATGTTTTTTCTTATGGACTGGACAGATTTGATTAGGAAGGAAAACAGTAAAAACAGAACCCTTCAGATGTTTAATTTTACAGGCAGAGTAATGGCAGAACACATCAAATGTTCTGTCCTATTTAAAAAGAGAAGATGATTGAGGCATATGCTTACATTTGAACAAAAGCTGAAACAAAAACAGAGGAAAAACAGCCCAATTTCCTTCATCATAAAACCCAGTTATTAGTACTGAAGCATAAATAACATCCGTGATAAAAATTACTGAGTGAGAAATGAAAAAAACCAGAACTCTCGATCAAAAACGATCTAGACTTTGCATTGTTTCTTTAAACAAACTTGTTGATTACATGCCCTAAATAAAATATAAGACTGAGTTTGAACTCCCTGGGCTTGCCTCGCTCGTGGATTCCGCTCCGGAGAGGGAATCCCGCAGAGAGACTGCCCTTTAGATGCAACCCAAAGTCTGTGAGTCATGAATCACGGCAGAAGCCAACTCTTAGAGCCTCTCCTGCTACATATCCGCTCAATTTATCAACAAAACCCACACCACTGAGAACTACGGGATAATATTATGGGACAAAATGAATCCGCCATGTCAAAAGGCACTCCGGCGCTCAATTTATGGCATAAAATGACATTGAAGCTTTGATGAGCCGGCTCACGGGTCAGAGCTCACGACTGACCCACGAGACTTGAGTAAAGGCTCGCAAGACGTGTCAGGTAAGCCCCCGGAAGTAGGTTGTCTTTTTGCAGTGCTTGCTGTCTGGCAGGACCATTGGCATGGAGGAACTCTGACCCTACTTTCCGTCATCCATTCATTTACACATTCTTCAATTAGCTGGCCCCACACAACCCCAACATAATATTACTGGTGTAACAAAAACGGTGAGCAATATTGGAGCTATCCAGCTGGACCT
The DNA here is from genome assembly GCF_053564925.1 of Oryzias latipes. NCBI lineage: Eukaryota > Metazoa > Chordata > Actinopteri > Beloniformes > Adrianichthyidae > Oryzias > Oryzias latipes. Next base: position 9,792,073 of record NC_136245.1, read on the forward strand.
TTTTGAGCCACACGTCAGGTCAGGTGAGGAAAACGAAGACGTACATGGTTCTATTCATCTGCAAATGGATGCATTAGGCCTGAGCGAAAAATCGATTGAATTAATTAATTTGAATGTTTTGTTACGGGCGATTTAAAAAATAACTAAATCGAGTTTTTGTGTAATGGCGCATTTTCGGCTCCCCAGAGCTTCCGTAGCGTTAGTTTCACACGGTGGTATGACAAGCGACAAACAACAACATCATAGCACACACGAAACAGCAAGTGACAGCGTGGCTACCGCTGAGATTGGGAAGTTTGTTCCCAAGAAAGGAATAAAATCATCTGTTGTTTGGAACTGGTATGGGTTTGCAGCCACAGACGTGGAGGAAGAGACCCCACGCTGCAACATTTGCCTAAAGCCCATCACAGTGAAAGGCAGCAGCACCACAAACCTATTCCAACACCTGGGGGAAACCTTTTATTACTGTTCTCCTTCACTCCGTAACACCAAACATGAACGCGTGCGCAACACCAACACTTGTGCACGCGCTCCTTGCTCTTACACACGCAGCGTGCTGACACACATACACACACTCATTCTGCAACACTTATATAGGTAGTTCATAGTTAGATAGTTAGTTGTTACTGTAATTTGTTAATAAAGAATACTGCGTTGTAATTATGAATTGTATTCATTTGTGACGCGGCCGCCGGGGGATTTTGTGTTCGGCGGCGGGGCGGGGGCCGGGGGGGGGTGCGGTTGACCGCGCCTCCTGCTGCTTCATCAAAAATCCCACACCGTCGCAGCTCTAGTTTAAATCTTGTGGGACACAAAAAATGTGACTTCTACAGTACCGATAGCAGAACCATTCAGGTCAGATCTTAACGATACTGCGGTCTTGATGAGTGTTGCCCGCTCATTACCGGAGCTCGGTGTCGCTAGGAAAAGGGCACGGTGGACAACAATCACCTAAGCGGTCGCTTTGCATATAGCCAAGGACATGGTAACCATATTTACCGTAGAGAAGACTGGGTTTATAAATTTAATTAAAACCTTAGACCCCAGTCATAAGCTGTTTTGTTAAATCTTTAGGATATGGTGCTACTCTCAAGGTGAATGTTCGTCTCCTTTTAGTCTAGACTAAAAACTGTTACTTAAAACACAGCTGGGACTTTGATTCCAAGAGTGTGTTCATTTATTTATTAATCATCCCAGAAATGGGGGTTACATTTGTCTTGTGTTTGATTAAATAAAAGCAAAATTTGCTTTAAGTTGTCTGCCATTTGTACTTATTGCTTTCCTTAAGGGGGGGGGGGGGGGGCAAGAAAAAAAAATAATAAGTAAAAAATAAAAAAATTGATGATATTATTAGGCCATATCGCCCAGCCCTAGGATGCGTCAGAATGGAGCAAAGCAGGGAGCTTTTGGCCTGCCCAGCGTATACAAGCTTTTTCAAACTGCATTGCTCCTGATTTACAATGATTTGAATAAAGAAACACTTCGAAATGCTATTTTAATCTGAATTTGTATTTATTTGTGTCATGTTAAAACCACAAAAAATCCATTTTCATTGGAGTGGGTCTTTGTGCTACAGCCTGATTTTTCACGACCTGATGACCCATGATTATCTGCCCTATGGACGACACTGCCTTTTAACACATTATTGTGTCAATGTGCTCTAAATGGGCTGAATAATGCTTCCTGAAACTGCTGACAATAAACAGAACCCACAACACAGCTGTCAAATAAAGCTCCACCAAGCAGAAAGAAAGCCATATTTGAATGTGGTCCAGAGGTACAGATGTGTCCTGTGGGCCAAGACTCATTCAAAATGGAGAGTTTCAAAGTGGGAAAGTGTTCTGGGGTCACACGAGTCCATATTTGATTTTCCTGGTGGTGATCAGGGATGCCATGTCCTCCAAACTATGAAGGAGAGAGACTTCCAGTGTTCAGTACAAAGGCCAGCCTCTCTCAGGGACACAAATGAAAGCAAATGTGAATAATGAAATTTAAAAAAGGATTTAAAACAAAACGCTGCCCTGCAGATGATTTCGATTTAAAGGGAAGCCTTGTGTATCTAGATTATAGATGTAACTAAATGTAATGAAAAATAAGCGTAGTTTTAAATAACTCATTTATTTATTCTAACTTTTTAAAGTGACAATTACAGTTGTATAGAAAACACATGTTTGGTTGTTACTCTAGCATAAATCCTTTTAAATTTGATTCTGTCAGGTTAGTTTATATTGACAGTGTTTAAGTCCTAATGTATAGTTGCCCAATCCGATATTTCAAGTCCAATTCCAAATAGATATGAATAAATACGCACCAATTTTTGTTTTAGGAAATGAAAAACTTTCATGCTCTCGAGGGCCTCATAAAATGACATGGCGGCCCACATTTGGCCCGCGGGCCTTGAGTTTGACACATGTGATCTAGATAGAAATGTAAACATACTGCAGCTTTTCCAATACCTTTGCCGTCTTTTATAACAGTCTGTGTGCTGACATATTCCACCTGCAGTCCAGGTCTTTCACCTGAAGAGAACATTTGTACAAAAATCACATCAAAGACGTCCACAGACTCTTCAGCAGCTGAAAACTTCTGTCACACAAGAATGGGATTAAGAACTAACATCAAACCTCCAGAGACTATAACCCCAAAGCTTTTTCATCCAGTTCAGAAAAGAAGAGGTTATGAACTGTAGTGACTATTACCCCAACCACTTTGAGAAATAAACAGGCTACTTCTGTAAATAAAAAAAAGACACATTTCCCAGTTTAAGTGTTCATTCTTTTATCTATGTTGTTATAAATAAAATATTCGCTCATGGGATTTAAAGATCTTTTGCTTTTCAGCCTATGAGAAAAAAAACTTCTGGAATTTGGGTTGCTCTAAAAAGAAAAATGGTTCGATGGATGTATGAAAGGATGAAGAAAAAACGGAACCAACTAATAAAAAGCAGCATAAAGTAGAAACACTGTTGAATGGATACATTTAGAATCGGGAAGTGTTACAAGAGAAACAAAGAGCTTCAAAATAATTAATGGACCGAACCTTAGTGTTAGAGGAAACTGCACTACATGGTACTTAAAATTCTCTCCCCGGGGAACTATATGTTATAAAGTTGCTTATAAGTTTATATGCTTTCAAATGAAACAGATATAAATTGGAAAATGCCAGAGCTTAAGGATCAGATGGAGCTGGTTTGTGTCAGCATGTGTGTGCATTTCTGTTGTAATGACCCATGAATCCCCGTGCCTGAAACCTTTACAGCGTCTGCCAATTAAACTTAGAGAATAAACTTTTTTAAAAGCTCCATTGTGATTAAAATTGTGTTTTTGGTGTTTTTAACATGTTTTTGTGGCAAATCTCTGATGATGAAGGACGTGTATGAAGAAAATTAAGCAAAGCATTGTATTTCAAAGTATTTATTTATTCAAATCAGTGTGAATCAGGAGCAGACAGAAAAAATACAGTTTGAAAAAGATCTTATTTATTACATAGAAAATACGCTGGGTGGGCCTGATGCCTTAACTTGTAGACAAATAGATCCGTGTATTTCTGTATTTTTCTCATCTGAGGTAGTATCAGGATCAAAACTGGATAGACCAAAAATAACGCAGAGCCGGTTTGTCAAAACCACAGTGATGATGTCAATATTTAGCTTGTATAAGGTTTTACAAAGAACATCACTAAAGGTTTTCCAAACAAAAATTGAAAAAAAAGAAAAATCTAATTTAAGGAAAAAGGTCATTCATCAAGTCATCTTAATGGGAAAATGAAAGACAAAAAAAATAAAATGTGGAAACTATGGAGACTATTTTAATATTTAATACAAAAAATAAATTGTTTTCACTGGAAGAAAAGCAAAACAAGCGAGGAGTTTGCAGTTTTTATATGTAGCAGTCTTGTAAAAATAAAGTTTTTTCTTAGCTGCACCCTGAGGGCAATGGATAGCTCACCAGCAAATAACTACATGCATGATGTCAAGACTAAAAATTACAACCTTTGTGGAAGAATACTGTTTTTTGTTTTCTTTTTCCTTTAACTTTTTACGTGTGTCAAATATGTACTCTGCTTTTTGACAGGTGGGCTTGAGCTTCCTGTGCAAACACAGACAAGTGTGATCATCCATGTTGCAGTGAACCTTTTTTTATATTTTTGTCTATTGAGAAAACCTGCTAAATTTAGACACAATTGATGAAGACAAAAAGGATGACTTCATCATCATTACTTTACACAATAGATGTTTTTTTTCTTTTTACAAGTTTGATGATCTCAATGACTAAATTGATTAGAAATATGAATGTGAGGTTCTGCTTGACAATGGCAGAAACCAATGAGAGGATACAAAACAACAGCAGAAGCAGTCATCCCAAGGTTGACTTAATACAAGGTTGACACAGAAAGCTTAAGGTTTACGTTTCCTATGGATCATAAAGCTGGGAGCCAAGGTCGAAAAAGCTCCGAAAGAAGTTAGCTATTAAAACAAACAGTGATGAGCAGTATCAGAGTAACGTGGTATATGGAGACAGATTGACAGAGACTAATAACTCTGGATATTTGCTGGAAAAGGTTCAATAAAGAAGCTACTAAATTGAACAGAAGGTTTTTCACTGAACCGTCCAAAGGGTGTTTTCATGTTCTGAAAATGGCTGAGCCTGAACATCAGTGGAATGTTACACCGAAAATAAGAGAAAAACAAATATTAACTAAAGGAAAAAAATAAATAAAAGAGAAGCTGACATTTGAAATAACCACAGGGAGGATAGGACGATAGAGAAAAAAATGTAAAAACAGAAAATAAGGAGCATCAGTGTTTTTATCTTTATAGATACCAAGAGGAAATGGAGGTAAACACTACAGAGACAAATGCTGCAGATAACACCAACATGTGAGATCGACAGATAGATCTGTTTACTCCTTCAGCTATATGTGTTTCACATATATGTTTAGTGGATCACCTAGAATGTTTTGTTTATGCCATCAACAAAGAACCAAAAGACTTTCTGAAGAATTAAAGTAAACAAACATGCAAAAAAGTTACACGCCAGTTACACAATTCAAGCAGTAAATGTATCCATCCATTTTCTAAATCCCTTTTAGAGTCATGGGGTTGCTGGAGCCTATCTAAGCAACTGTTGGGTGGATTCACAGTTCATTGGAGGGTCGCACTGTCAAATTCAAACCTAGGTACGATTTGGAATCATTGAAAACATGTTTTTGGACTGTTGGAAGACACTGGAGAGAACCCTATGCATGCACAGGGAGAACATGCAAACTTCACAAAGACAAAAACCAAGCTGGGATTTAAACCAGGACTTCTCAATGTGAGACGAGAGTGCTAAACACTGCACCATCATGGAGCTCACAAGGTTTGGCTTTTGTTCTGTATATATATAAACCCTTTCAGCAGGATCTTAGATTGAAAAAAAAAAACTGTGTAAACTGTATATAGTAAAACTTCAAGGTTCATGACCTCCTTACTGAGTTAACACGCAATACATTGTCTGTTGGACTCAATAGATATGCACTATCACACACGTGTTGTTTTATAAGGGCATTTTAAAAAGGTCCATTGATTCTTTTTTCCTTTTAAGTCTTAACAAGATCTTTCTCTGACCTTTGTTTGTTCTCCAGCTCTAAGCAGACGTTCAGGAACTCCATTGTCACTGAAACTTTCTAGTAAACCGTGTAGGTTCTTGTCATAGTTGGGTTTGTGCCAGGGAGGCTCCTCGCAGTGTGAAAAAAATATATTCAAGCACAAAAAAAGTAAAAATGCTAAACTCAGTCCAGGAGACCGCAGCATTAGATAAATGTGACTTGGATGTGATGAGGTGTGGAGCACAGAAGCAAAAGGCTAAAGTTGGTGTTGCTGTAAGGCCTCCAAACAGTCACATCACCTTTACTTCAGTTGGGTGCAAAAGATCATATTTAGCAGATGAGACATTGTTAAGTTGTAATTAATAGGATAACTTGTGAGTGCTACCTAAAGCAATTTTTTAGTGCAGACATAGATCAACTTTGTCATAGCAACTGGCTCAATTGATTCATCAAAATTAGACAAACTATGTGAAAAGCACTGTAGATATGCGATACAAGTAATGGTGTGAAAAACAGAAAATGTAACACAGATAAATATAAATAGATAATTAATTTGACCATGGTACTTTTAAATAACAAAGCATCATCATTGTGTAACAATTCTCTTTCATAAAGATCTTTCAGAACTATTATTGTTATTTTATTCTGCTGTCACAACTCCAGCAGTTGTTATCAATCAGGTTTTGCCATATAGTCTCTTCCCTTCTTATCAGCTGCAGAAAATTATTTCCCAGAAAACAATACAGATTTTTTTTGATTTTGCCAAAAAATGGCCTAATCATGATTAAAAGAGCAATGGAACACTTTTACAATATAAATCAAAAGATGATTGGAGTAGGTCTTTACACTGCTCTTGAGTTTCTGCTTTTTCATTCTTCTAGTTATCGTTTTTCTAAAGCACCATTTCACAACTTAGTTTATTTTAGAGTGCAATGCAGAAACATCCAAATAAGCTTTTTCAGTTGCAAATTTTAAATAATTCCAAGCAATTAAAGATATTTTTTTAATCCAATTCAGTTCTGAACTTCTAACATGATCACATTTTTTATTCCATACTTAAGTGACTGCATGAAAAGGTTTTTGGGTTCTGTATCTACAGATTTCTGCCTTTCACATCAATAGCTCAACACTTGGATGAGTTAAAAAAGCGCCAGTCCACTTCCATACTGCCTGAGTAAAGAGGGCTAAACCAGGTCAAATCTCCTGCTGAGGATGAGAGAGAATGATGAAAAGATAGAGTCAAAGGAGAGAAGGCCGGATGCTGATAAATATGTGACTTGCCACGTACAAAGCATGTCCTGAAAGTAAAAGTTCATCTGGGAGCCGCTAAATTTGTAAACTAGAGAGTCAGTCATTGTAAAAGAGAAAAATGCACAAAGTGCTGGAATGTGAGACAAACAGAGGAGGACAAAATCGTCATGACATAAAACAGAAAGCTTGATCAATGGATCCTTCAGTCACCTCGTTAATAAAGACCAGAGCTTTTATTAGACGCGGAGCTTTGCAATATTTATACCATGAATATTTCAGAGTCCCCGGCAGGAACCCAGACAGAGCTCAGCCTGTCTGTTATGAAGACAGAGTCCCAGCTTTCCTTTCCACCGCAAAGGCCGGAGAAAATAGCTGAGGTCCTTCATCATATTTTCCTTTTTCAGAGAGGAGAGAAAAAAAAAGTGGCTGAAAATTGTTTGAACTTCTTCTGTGTCACCTCTCTCGGCTGTCACCATGGTGAGACGAAAGAAGAAAAAAAACGGCAAAAAAAGTATATGTGGAGGATTGACATGAAACTTATCTAAACAAAACCAGTTTCTTTGTTATTGTTGACTCGGGAATGACATGTTTCTGTTAAGTGGCTTGTTGGTTATGGAGTATCCACCCATCCATTTTTACTAAACGAAAGAATTATTTTATGTTTGGCTCCAGATAAACATGGACCAGAAGAAGCCTTTTTCCCTGACATTTTTTCAGTGGTAAAATCGTTAAATGTGACAGAATTTGCAGTGATAAACTGTTCTAACATACATGAGATAATTTAATGAGGGTGTTTGAAGTTACAGTGTTTTCCACACTATAAGGTCTACCAAAAAGCCCAAATTTTTAAAGTAAAAAAAACAACAGTGCACCTTCTAATCCGGAGTTACACGGCACTACATAGTGCCACACTGTATAGTTTTTTTTAGCAGTTAGGGGTTAGGGTGGAAATTCAGACACAACCTTTGTGACCGTGTGTATGTGAGCGTTTTAGGCTTCCACGTTGAAAACTCTTGTGTTCATGTATCACTACGGAATTTTTGCTCTATACTAAAAAAGCCAAACCATTGAACGCGCGACAGTCAGGGACTCGGATTTGGTTGTAACATTTAGGTAGCCTCCCTTTCACACGGAAGTGCTAACCATTTGAAAATGAATCATAAAGGAGAAATTAATAACTGTGGTCTGGAATTGTATGACACCATGTGTGTTATTTATTTGAATAGAACTGTGAAAGAAAAAGCTTCAAGCAAGATTCACTAGATTTGCATTGCTTTGACTTTTTGTGCCAAGCCTCGTTTAATTGTGAGTACAGGGGATAGTATCGGGTAGCGACAGACCAATGCGGACTCTGTATGGTCAAAGCGCATTCAAGAATACCCTTTTTAGCGCATTCTTGAACCCACATCACATGCCCGTTGTGTTTGTGTAGTTCAGAGCACCTTCTATGTGACATAAGTTCAAAAATAGACCATCCATTGATTTGTGAGACTCATAATCCAGTGCAGTCTGTAAGTGTGAAAACTTATTTATGAGTCTCCTGACTTTCACATGCTTTGTAACCATTTTGTGACAAATCTGCAAATCTGTCAGCCACAAACCCGTCGAGAATTTTTAAGCCCAGTTATTACCAGAAATTGGAAAACGTTGAAAAGACGAGAACACAAACAATTCCTCAAAGCAGGTGTGCAGTATCAGAAAGAAAATAATGACCCTAATACTGTGCTGTTGAAACTTCCCATATGGATGATAAAAGAGACTTTCAAAAGAAATGAGAAATTTGGGAAAGTGCTCTTTTTTTTTCTGGTCCTCCATCAAAGCTTTGCTCTCATACCTGAAAAGTTCCTGCTAGCATTAGGATCATCTCTGGTCTCAGACACCACCTGTCATTGCCTGTGCTCCCATCTGAGCTCTTGTCTTTGCACTCAGGCTTTTTTCTCCTCATCGGTGACATTTTGCTCTCAGACTTTCTCTGGTTTTTCTGTCTTGATTTTGTGTGAAATAACTTGACAACAAGCTCAAAGAGGAATGTAAAGTGCCAGACTTCACAGTTTCCTTCTAAAGAGATTTTGTAAGTGCTTCATAGCATCCCCTTCTGCCAAACTCAATGGGTGGCTCAATATTGTATTTTAATCAGGTTTGTTTCAGTTTATAACCTAATGTTACTTTGCAAAATTGGTAATGTCGAAAACACATTACAGAAAAAAAATAATTAAAGTCCAACTTTATGGCATCTAATTTAATAAAATCCAATTGATAATGATATTTCTAAAATTACTGTTGGTGGTGATTAAAAACTCAAGAAATGATAGCATTAAAAGTGACAACATGACTGAACAAAATCAATAAAGCTCTGAAATGTGAGTCACATCAAAATAATTCGGCCTGTTGAGGATCTGGTAAGAATACATATATATTTAATACAAAGCTTCAGTGTGTTTTCAAAGACCAAGGTTTTTAGAAGGACCCTAACAAAACATCCATCCATCCATCCATCCATCCATCCATCCATCCATCCATCCATCCATCCATCCATCCATCCATCCATCCAGCCATCCATCCATCCAGTCCCTTGGGGTAACGGTGCTGCCGGAGCCAACCCAACTACTGTTAGATGAAGGCGGCGTATATCCTGAACAGGTTGTCAGTCTGTTGCAGAGCCACAAACACAAAGACACAAACACACACAGACACACCCACTCATGCAAATTTAGGGTCAATGTAGAGATACCAAATCACAATCTTGATTATTATTTTTTATAATTAGCAGGACACTGCCCCTGTTCTGCCAATACAAAATGTTTACTAACATGCACACAGCAGCAGCCCAGAACCAGAACCAGAACCAGAACCACTTGACTCAGAGTCTGACAGCGGTAAGATGATTAAAAGACTATCTGTTGTCTTTCACTGTTAACAAACGGATCACTGCGCAAAATATTTGACCTATGAATCTGATTTGGACTCAATCTGACAGGAGGATCATTAAAAAAGTGGGGGGGGGGGGATCAATTTTTTAAATTATAATATGTTGGAGAAGCCTTTACAAAAAACTTTGTTTTAATAAGTCAAAAGATAATAAAAATATATATGTTTTAAAGCTCATCTTCTGTAAATGTCAATTGTTGGTTGCTGGCCCCTCTTCAAAAAACTCTCCACCCAACCCCCAAAATGACCATTAAATGCCTCCCCTCCCCTACGGCTCCCCTGCCAGAAACTCTGTCCCAGGTAAGTGGGTCCTTTTCAGATCATCAAACAGATTACTCCTGTGTCCTACTGTGCTACTATGCTTCCTAACTATTGCATCTCTCCCACCTTTCTAGTCTCTTTGCTAAAGCCCGCCAGTGGACCTCCAGTTGGGGGGGGGGTCGCGGTCTGAGCCCTCTGATGTTGGTTCTGCCTCCCTTGATGGTGGATGACGAGGTGGCCTATCTTCCAGACTCCCGTCGCCGAGGACGTCAGCTTCCATATCAGGTGGATTGGGCGGGGAACGGCCAAGAGGAACGCTCCTGTGTCACCGCTGACCCTTGCCTGATCAGCGGCTTTCTCCAATGCCAACCGGACAGACCAGCTCTCCGACCTCGGAGTTGACCTCTGTGTCGGAGGACCCGTCACTTCCAGAGCCGCTCGCAGGAGGGGGGCTCTGTCAGAAGCTAGAACTGTCTCCCCCTCTGGTCACCAGCAGGAACCATCTCCAGAGTTCTAACCACACTTCTTGAATGCTGTGCACCTGACTCTCATTTACTCAATCAACCACAACAGACTTAAGCTCTGCATTGAGCTCAGCTCAGAGCAAAGTATTGCTTGTGCCACTCTGCCTTCCTAACAGAGCGTTTTATCTGGACCTGATCTTCTGTATCCGGACCCCTGACTCTGTTTGCCTGCCGATTTTTGATATGAAGGTTGATGCTTCAAAGAGAAAGGAACATTTTTGCAGGCATTGGTAATCAGAACATAACACGATGATTTCAATCAGTCCTGAAATTTTCATCTGGTGATGTTGTCTCCATTTTGTTACACAATTTCAACCCAGTGAACCCATTAGCCATCTCCATTCTGTCTGAGAAGAAATAAACACCAAGGCTACTAAACTCTTAGTTGAACCGGCAACAGCTTTTTCCTCGTTCAGAGCTTCCATGAAAATAAATTCGGATTTTTGTGGCTTAACAAAGATTGGGGACCACTGAAGAGAACATCTTCTTCAGAACATAAATGAGCTGAGCATTTCTTGTCACCTTTGGTAGACAGGAAATAATTGACTTTCACAAATTAGACTTTTGTCACTTTGCCTCAGTGCCACCAAGGACATAACATCATAAATATACTCCAAAATGTCCTGTAATGAAAAATGTAAGTTGACAACGTGGCAAGAGTTCACATGTTCCATATCTATATCTTTCTGCCTGCATCAATTTTGGTTCAGCATTTACATTCAACTGACTGCAATCATTCTGCTACAGAGGTTTTTCAAAGTAAAATGTGCCCCCAGTGATTTTTCTTCTGTAAAGTTAACATCCACTGAGAAAAAATGTGAATATTTCTTTTCACACAGACACATAAAAAGAATTTTCAACCTCTTGTCCATATTACAAAAAAAATATACTAAATATCAGAAAATAAAAATTAGAACCACTTTTTTGTCATGATGTCAATGTAAAGGCCCGTTCACACCGGGACGAATTTCGCCAGCGATTTTCGCCGACGTTTAACACCTCGTGACTAAACAAAGGGCACCAATGAGAGTGTGCACACCTAGGCGAAAAAACGCCACGCGTCAAAGCGTAAAAAAAAAAACGCCTCGGGTTCGTATTTTTTTTTTGACGCCCCCCGTCGGAATCTGTTCGACCAATGAGAATGGCGCTTTTGCTCACGTGTCTGGAGCTTCTGAAGTTACAGTAAAACACAACTTGGGGGCGCTCAAACACAAAACTGCCTTTCTGAGCACACTTACCAGCGAAGAAGATAGACGCCAAGTAGCGTCTACACTGCCGCGAAGAAATAATGACGGACATTCTAAAATATCCCCGAACCAAGCACCAGTTGGAGCAACTGGTGCTTGAAATATTCCCCGAACCAAGCACCAGTTGGAGCAACTGGTGCTTGAAATATTCATCTTTTCTTTGTATTATTCTGACAAGCGCGTAAATACTTGCTCTCTTCTTCTGAGTGAAAAGCGACTTTAAGAATCATAAAGTTGCGCAGCGCCACCTTGTGTACAGGAGTATTTCTGTTTACATTAAGCGCCATCTAATGTCAGGGAATGAAATTGCATGTTCGTTTGGCTCATCGTCAGCAAAAATCGCCTGGGTGTGAACACAAAAAACGTGGCGAAAAACGCTGGCGAATAACGCCTGGCGAATATTCGTCCCGGTGTGTACGGGCCTTAAGACTTAGATAAATTAATGAACAACACAATGTTATTGAAGACTGTAATGAGGCACATTTAAGGACAGGATTTAATGGAAAGCATACAAGCTCCCAAAATTAACAGTATTATCAGTGGCGGACTGTGCCTTACACACCTGGGCCTTCAGTTGTGCTACATCTGAATCACTCAACCCCTCATTAAGCACTTTTATGCCCCTAAATAAACTGAATGAACAAAACAGAAAAACAAATCTTAATATGAACTACAATCAGCACAAAACATTGAAAACAACCACATACAATTGAAACATTATTTATTATATTTATCATTTCACTCATCAAAAAATCAGATTATTTGAAAACAAAATCCATCCTCCTCTCTTTCCTCAAAAACAGCACGATCCCCTGTCATGGAGATTATTGGCTTCAGTTCCGTCAAGAAGTCCTTCTCTATTCCATCAAGGCCAGTGGTGAGGGCCGAGTCTGTCCAGTTGTGTTTCTGCGTAGGTTTGAATTCACTTTAGAGCCCAAAATTTTCGCTCGACAGATGCAGTGGACACGGGGATTGTCAAGGCTAAACACACGAATATCTACAGCTGCTTCACGATCTCACTCAGATTTGCCTGCAAATTCATCCATGGCGTACAGAGCAGTCAGCTCTGTTTTTAACTGAGACAGATCAAAAAAGTGCTCTGCGGCTCTATGTCAAACTGACCAATCAGAGGGTCTGAATATTGTGGCGTTATCTAGCCTGCTAGACCGCCCTGCTGACACCAACTCAAAATCTGATTGGTTGAAAAAAATCAATGACCGACATTGATTTTGTATTAGGAGGCCTTCACAGCTAATAGTGAATACCCTTACCCAGCCTGGCAACAGAGGACAGCTGAAATGCGATTGGTTAAATGCTCCAATGTGAAAACACGTCTGTTTGGAAGCAGCATAATCATCATAAACACCTTAAAAGAGATCAGACAGACCATTTGGAATGATTTAAGGAATATGCATGGACAAAATATAATAAATGCATGATTCCGATATTTTTTAGGCCTTCAGAGAAAGCCTTAAAGGCCCTGACAGCCCACCATTGACTTTTACTCTAGACTAAACTGAGTCTATATTGATGTGAGAAATAAAACACATCTAAACAACAAAGCTTTTATTATTAAAACAGGAAACACTTTTATTTTGTTAGCTTATTTTGATCTTAGCAAAACACTCAGAAATCAAGTGACCGCTTAGGGACTCTAAGACGTCAAGGTATGTATTGTAAAAACTGTTTTCCTGCATTGTGACATGATGTCACAGTTCAGTTAGGCTTTGGGTTCTTCTTTGTAACGTTACAGATTGTTTCTATAGCAACACACTTAGAGATCAACAGACCGCTTAGGGACTCTAAGAGGTCAACACACAGACTGCTTTGTTCTTCGACGATTTTCTCCAAAAACATATTTTTTTGTTGAAATCCTGAAACAACAACAAAACTGGAATGGAAAACTTAATTAAGCGCTGTTTTACTAGTAAAGGTATGTTTAAAAAGCAGAAAAAGTTGGATTTTGAGATAAGTTCAGGTGTATGATTTAATATGTTCATATTTTACTAATATTTTACATTAAAGCTTTGTCAGTTGTTGTGGTGAAATTTTGAAATGTTAAATGGCAAACACCCAGGTTATAATGTTTATTTATTTATTTTTTTTTTTTTAACTTGTCCTGTCCAACAGCTAGGCAAACAGATGAGAGCTGAGGGCCTCTTGTGTTGGACATATTTTATTTTAACAAGAGGGGTTATTCATCTTCAGACAAACCAAAGGTATGTCTGAATAAACCCCTTTTGTAATTGAGGCCAAAATTTATTAATTTCAATCATGTTTGAAAATCTTTGGTGTTGGACCGGACGGAAAAGGAAAGAGGGAAAGAAGAGAGAGGGACGTTAGAGAGAGGGGGGGGGGGGTAGGAGGGTGATAATAGGAGGGGAAGGGGGGTAAGACCATGAAGCAGCATAGAGCAGACAGGTTTACTGGTTGTGTATCGTTACGGTACGGTTCAAATGTAGTACAAAAAGGGCGGGGCCTGTTCACACACACTCAAATATTATCAACACACCTGCTAGCCGCAAAAATGTCCACATGTCAACATGCACACAAAACAGATAGTGTTCACAAACGCATACCTATGCCTTTAAACCAACTAGTGTGAAATCTTTCATTCATTCAATCATGCAAACTATTAGTGCAAAGGTGAGCTAACACCTGTGCTCAGGTGAGTGTTTATGTTCTTCTAAAATGGATGGTGGAATGTGAAAAGAAGGAGGAGGAGCGCCCAGCCACCCCCACACCCATACCCCCGCCGCAGCAGCAGCGGCAGCCGGAATTCCCCCAACGCCACACGGGAACAGGCAGGGAACAACCGCCCCCCGGGCGACCAAGACCGCCACCCAGGCCAGGGCCAGCCGGACCGCCGCGAGGCCCCCAGAGCCAGAGAGCAGGGAGGCGCAGAGGGAAAGAGAGCGCCGCCCCAGTCCAGCCAGGAAAGCAGCCCCCCGCCGCGCCGGAAGAGCCCAACGCAGGGCCCCACCGGAGAGGGACGCCCACAGCCCCAGACGAGCACCCCACCACCACCCAGGAGTTCCGGGCATCCCCCCGCCCCGACCCCAGGTACGAGCCAGGACCCCCCAAGGGAGACCCGCTCCGCACTCCAGGCAGCCACCCACCCGGCCCACGGTTGGTCCAGGTAGGAGCAAGGCAGGGGCCCGCCGCCCCCGCCCAGGAGGGGGGAACCCCGGGGAAAAAAGGGCGGCCCACAAGGGATGTTATAAATATGGCCCGACCAGGCTCGGCCATGTTGGAAGTTTGGCGGGGCCCAGCGCCCAGGGGCAAGGACCAGGACCCACCCCCCAGGGACACGAACACCCCCGGCTCAGGTGTAATATGAACCCCCCCACCGTGCGGAGAGAGCACCGCCGGGCCCAGGGAGCCGGCACCCAAGGGACACGGCCCCCATCGCCAAGGGGCCCGCACCCCCCACCAGGGAAGGGGTAGGGGACAGATGGACCCAGGTCCCACCTTCCTTGTAAAATGTGTGTGCGTGTATGGGTGTTTGAGAGGGTGTTTGTGTGCATGTGTGTGTGTTTATGTTTGAATGTATATATTGAAGGGGGAGGGGTGTGTGTACTAAGGGGGGTGCAGTTAAAATTGGCGAGTAGGGCACTAAGGGGACATCTCCTGATTACTCACAGTGATGTCCCCTCACCCTCCACACCAAAGGACCCTAAATGTCTAAGGTGCGGTTAAAATTGGCGGGTAGGGTGCCAGGAGGACATCTGCTGCTTGCTTGCAGTGATGTCCAAGCACCCCCCCTACCAAGGACCCTACATGTCTAAGGTGCAAATAAAACCGAAAGAGGGGGGGCCCACTCCATACGGCAACCATAGGAGGGGGGCCACTCCCAAGTAGCCCCCCCCCAAGGCGCATCGCAGGCTAGACCCCCCACCCCCTCACCCTAATATGAGGTTATATAAGGAAGGGGGTAAGTTGGGGACAGCTGGTAGACTGTCCCCCGGTGGTCAAACAGCCGTCCCCCAGCCCACCCCCAGCAAAGGGGCCAGGGCCACCCAGCCCAGGGGCCCACCCGCGGAGGCGCCGACACCCCAGGCCCGGCACCACCCACCCCACACAGAGAGAGAGGAGCCAGAAAGCGTCGCCCCCCCCCCGGAGCAAGCCCAGGCCCCCACCCCCAGACGCCGGCCCTAGAAGAGCTCTGGTCAGGCCTCGACGGGACCGAGGAGGCCAACCGGCCGAGGCAACCACTGATTGCCTCAGCGGAGACCCCGACCCGCTAGCCCCCCCGACCCGTACTAATAATGGGCCCCCCCTCCCCCCCAGAACGCCCCCCCACAGGACAGGGCCGACAAGCCCCCCACCCCACCCCACCCCAGACCCCGCAGCCGAAGCGGGTGACACCCAGAGCGACCGGGGGCCCCGAGAGGGTTGTCCCGTCCCAGAGCCAGGGAAGGGCTGATCCCAGCCCCAGGTGCAGATGGGCAGCCCATCCGGCGCCGCTGGGCCCCCCCCACCCGAGCAGGGCCCCCCGCCAACCCCCCCCAGCACAGGCAAAGGGACCACCCCCCCAAGCCAAGCCAGACCACCACCCCACCCCCCCACCACGCACCCCCACACCCAAGCCCAGAGGACCACGCAGCGCCCCAGCCCGCCCCACCCAGGCACCGGACCCGACCCCCCGACCAACGGAGCCCCCCACCGCCCCCGCCAGGCACCGGAAGCCCCGACCCCCACCCCAAACCACGGCAGAAGGGCAAGGAGCAGCGACGACCAAGCCCCCCACCCCCTAAGTCATGGAGTCAACCACAGGAGACCAGAGAGACTGAATTCTTTCAAAGTTACTTGAGCTTTGGGCTGACATTTTTTCCAAGCTGATATGATCAAACAGCAGATTTCTGTGTTGACTTATGTTTATATTTTTCTTGTTTTTCCAATTTATTAAAATAGTTTTTTTGGCAATACAAAGAGTTATGAAAATGATAGATGCTAATCCTTCTTCTATATCGATGGCACTCATGTCACCAAGCACACAAAGTGACGGTGAGGCAGTGATTGAAACCTTAAGCCAGACTGATAAATCGGCACATACCTGCTGCCAGAGAGCCTGGACAGGAGTGCAGAACCACAGTGCGTGCATGTAGCTGTCGGGTAGATTATTATCACAGTGCTCGCAAATGTCTGAGTTACTGAGACCCATCTTGAACATCCTCTGTCCAGTGTAGTAAATTCTGTGAAGAGTTTTGAGATGGATTAGCTGCAGATTTGGACTTTTTGTCAGTTTAAAGGTGTTTAGACAAAGTTCTGACCAGAAGCTTTCATCTGTGCTGACGCTCAAATCTGCATCCCATTTTTTTGTTGGAAGGGCAATATTGTTATCTAAATTACATAAAAGTTTGTATATTTTGGAGAGAGTTCTATTCATTGAAAAATTAATCAGAGTGGTAACTACATCTGGTAGCTTTAAATCGTCGTCTTTAATTTTATACTTTTTAGTAATACTTGATTTAAGTTGCTGATATTCCAAGAAGTTATTTATTCCATGTTTGTCTTGAAGTTCCTGGGGGGTTATGAATCTTCTATCAATAATTACGTGCTCTAGTTGTTTTATGCCCCCTGCTTGCCAAGCTGGGAAGTGAATCATTTTTTTGTTAATAAGGATGTCCGGGTTGTTCCAGATGGGTGTCATTTTGCACGGTTGAATTGATGATTTTGATATTTTGAGAAATTCCCACCAGGCTGTTAAGGTGGCATTTATATTAATGCTTTTGAAACAATCCTGTTTTTTAACTGTTTGGCTAATAAATGGTAGCTGTGACAGGTTGATCTTTCCACATAACGCCTGTTCCAAGTCTAACCATGAGTTGGTTTCTGGATTATTTTTTAACCATTTTAAGATGTATTGTAATCTATTTGCAAGAAAGTATTTGTGGAAGTTAGGTAATTCTAATCCTCCACAGTTTTTTGCAGATTTTAAAGTTTTTAGACTAATTCTTGCAGGTTTGTTGTTCCATAGAAAGCTTGATATGGATGAGTCTAATGTTTTGAACCATTTTAATGGCGGTTGTGTGGGAATCATTGAGAAGAGATAATTAACCTTGGGTAAGATTTTCATTTTAACCGTGGCTATCTTGCCCATAAGGGACAAAGGCAGGTTGGTCCAGCGTGTTAGATCGTCCTGTATGCTTTTCAGTAATGGGGTGTGGTTTAGCTGCACCAGTTCTGATAGTTAGGTTATAATGTTTAAACAGAGATGTGATTTTAGTCTGTGGGGAACATTTATTCTACTCCAAGAATTCAATAACTGACTTCTCAAAAATCGAAATAATATTGATAATAATTAAATTAAAAACGAAAAAACAGATAAAAAATTGAACATCCACATCAGGATAGCAAAAATTGGTAAAACATCCAGCGCCCATAAAACATAAAAGACTGTAAACTTTTGAAAGCTCCCTTTCTGTCATTAAAATGTAGGCGTTTAAGGCTTCTAATCAGAAGTGTTCAATCCTATCTGATTTATAGATAACTAAATGCTATGTGAGTTGTGTGATGTTCACTTACATATAGTTTGTAAACAGTAAAAAGCAGTGACGTATACACACACACACACACACACACACACACACCCCTAGGCTGAATGTAGAGATGAAGCAGGTTTTCAGGTGGTGGGAGGAAGCCAGGGTATCTGGAGAGACCCACATTTGCACAAGCAGAACATGCAAACTCCACGCAGAAAAACATCAGCTTGGATTTGAATCAGTGCCTTCTCACTGTGAGGCTGGTGTGCTAACCACTACACCACCATGCAGCACTACAAAACAATCATATTAATAATATTGTTCAGTGTTGAGGAAAACAAAACTAAAGCACACACAGTCAAAAAGTGTTCATGCATCCTGATGCCTGAAAGTACGATTTCCATCCAAATAACAACAATAAAAGTTAAAAAAAAGAAAGCTAGAAGCCCTTGAAGAATCGCCTGCAGTGGCGCACATTGCTTCATCTTGGGAAAATCAAAAAGAGCCAGAATTTGAACTTGTCTCTTTTTATGAACTCTTACCTCTTTGTATGTCTATCCCCAGATGGCACATTGGAGCTGCCTTGTGGTTTATGTTTACTGGAAAAACACAAAACTCTTGAGTTCATTTTATATTAAGGACTTTTACATGTTGCTTCTAGGACATTAAATATGTATCCATCCATAATTTAATTGATATATATATATATATAATATACATACTTTTGTCTATATATACTTTTTTTTCTCCTTTCAGAAGTTCTAAGACTTCTCAAAGGATGAAACCTAAAAGCAAAAAAGTTCTGTTGAAAACAGCTCTGTTGCAGTGCAGCGGAGACCCATTTAGCAAATGGAAAGAGATTTTAGAGGAAGTAAACGTGACGTGAGAATTGAGGTAATTGAACTGCCAATTATTTCATGATATTTTCCCAGATTATTGCGGCATTGTAGAGCTGCGCCTGCTCTCAAACTGTGAGCACAGTTTATGGAAAGAGCATAAATAACGGCCTTGGTGAAGCCAAATGTTTGCTAAATGGCACACAGCTACGCTGCAGCTCGGCATTACTGGGATTTCAGTCATTCTGGGTTTTTAGCTAACACAACAACCATAAATTCCAAGGACTGCCCAGTTCTGCACTGAATGTTCTGGGCTTTGGAAGCTTTAGAACAAAACACTAGCAGTGTGTCTTCAAGTTTACATGACCAGCCATGAACTGAACATTCTGCCAGTTATTCCTACCATGACAAAGGTGGATAAAGGTGAAGAGGATTTCATGTAATCCATGGACACCAGTGAAGATCACAAATCATTGAAGAAAAAATGTTCAGAGCACTGTCTAGTGGGTCTAGATGACCCAACTCACAATGTTAAAGTGCCTAGGATAGCACAAGGGTTACACCACTGCAATACCCTAACCAAAACATTAATTATGATACCAAGAGCCTCATAGTGCACTGTTTAACCTTGCTGAGTTTCTGTAGTCAGCTCTTAATTGAAGCCTTGTAACTCCTAAAAATAACTTTACTAGCAGGTCAAAAATATTGATTTTAGGCTTCTACAAACCTAGATCAGCCTCCTTAGGCAAGGCATCCATCCGTCCATTCATCCATCCATTCAACCTTTCATCCATGGTCAAACCTGCTAATTCCTGATCTGGGTCAAAGGATTGTTAGATCCTTCCCAGATGAAGGTGGGGAACGATCTCCAGACCTTTGGGCAATAAAATGATATTTAATGAAGGTCAGTGTTTGCACTGAAAGACCAAAACAATTTCAAAGCGGAAATTACATTAAAAGTCAGGCGTGGTTTGTGAAAAACTATGGAAAACCAAAGTTTTCGGTTTTTATGAAATTGAATGAAAGTTGCTTTCCCTTTTTTTACTTTAATGTCAAACATGGTTATTTAATCTAAGAATTGGAAAAAACATTTAAAAGGAAAAGAAATCTTAAGAAAAAAAGAAATCTGAAACTAAATTAGTTAGAAAAACGTTAGTAATATAACAATTCTGAGAAAAGTCTGAGTTCTGAGATTATAGGCAGAAATCTGAAATTTGTGTCCGAATTGTCAAATGTGAATTTCTCAATGCTTTGTTTTTATTTTTGTTTTTTCTTTATGACTAAAATTCTCCTTCATAATTTTTGGAACTGAGGACCTCTGGAATTCATTTTTTGGTCAACTACTATTTTACTTGGCTTAAACAGTTCTATGTAAAAGTAATATAGCTCTTTCTCCAAAATAACATTTTTTTTACAACCTCAAGACTATTATACTTTATGGAATTTTTAGTGTGTATTTGTGAAGTGCAGCTTTGTCAAAAATAAATAAATTAAAGGGGAATTATAGCATCTTCCTCCTTAACTGGCTTTATGTCCAGTGGCTATTCATGCATATACAATTATTTTGGGATGCTTTAGACAAAATTTAGCAATCTGCCTGTTATCTGAGCTGCTTAGCATGTATGACTGGATTAACTGCTTTTGGGAAAACCAATAACCCTGTAAATGTAGGAAACTCCAGAGCATCAGGCTTTTGGCCTTTCAGTTTGCCTTCTCATGAAAGGTGAACATCACTTCCCCATTACCTTTGTCTTTCTCTGATCTTTTTTTCATCTGTTGAAGCAGCATTCTGTTTGAGCAGTGGAACATATGATGACAGATGAGAGGGCAGGAAGCTTTCCTCTGCGCTGCATACAAATTGCCTCGTCATAAGAGTCTCAGTTGTAATGATTCTTTCCTTTTAAGTTCTTTTTTTTTTTTCAGTTTACACCAAATACATTTTTTAGCTTTATAAAACTACCAAAGCGGATAATAGTAGTGCATTCAAATAATTTAGCATAAATGCCTTGATTTTAATTCACTCTTTAAAAAATCTGGCATGTTGGCATGCCAATTGGGATTGGATTTTGAGAATACATAAAGTAATATTTGCCACGCTATAAAAAAGCAGAAAATGAATAAGCCTACTCCTGATAGAGGAATTCTAGCTAAATTTTTCTCAGTTCCCTGCTAAAACTTTTCAACATGCTGCATAAAACCTGAATTACATAATCATCACTAAATACAACATTTTTTAGAAAGAAAAAAAATCCTACTTGTGTCTTGAGGGGTTTATATACAGAGGGACATTAAAGCCTTAATTACAGGGACCTGTATGGGTGCTGCAGGAAGTGCAAATCACGTCAACAAATCACTAGATGCAAAAACATATCAAAAAATCACAATTTCAACATCACATTTTCGAAATCAAAACCACATTTCAGAAACCAAAACACAATTAAAAAAATGTTAGGAAATGAGTCGAAATATAAAAGGAAACTTTTCAAAAAACAAAAGTAATTTCCAGAAATCAAAATAAAATGTTAAAAAAAATGTAACAAAATAAGAAAAAATGGAAAAGGTTGGTATTATGGGACCCAAAGTTATCCAACTTCATATATTTTAATGGGCTATTTGCGCAGTCTGCAATCTGTCGTGCAGAAAAACCTGTACGACAAGTCTGGCTCTCACTTACTTCACTCTTACTTTACCCGTACGCCTTGTATAGGTGTTCCTTTACCTGTAGCTTGCCTCATAACTTTAGATGAAAAGGGTGCGTGAATATTTTGGCTCTGCTGGTTCACGGAGCCTATTACACTGATATTCCGTGCAGACCACCTGCGTGCTCCATTTTTCGCCGGCAGGCACCATGTGTCCACCCGTAAGGGCAGTTGTGACCAAAGCTAAAGTCTTTTATACCTTTTCCACAATAAGTTTATTTTGTTAAAAGTCAAAACAAGAATCTTGGACAGTCTGATGCCATTTGAACATTTTCAAGTCATGTTCTGTATTTTACAATTTTGTTTTAATTTAAAAACTACTTTTTATTTAATGCAAAAAAGTTTTTTTTTCACCATCCAGCAAGAAATTTAAAAAGGTCTAAATTGACAAATGTGAAGCCATACGAGAGAGAGAAGATTTAGAGAGAAGACTGTTATTTCCATGTTTACTACTCTGTTTTTTTTCTTTTCTTTTCCTATTCTGTTTTTAATCAAGAACAAAACTCCAAGTTTTTTTTAAAATGAACTTGTGACAATGCTCACAAGTTCCATCCCTGTCCTCTCCTTTACCTCCTCTTCATCAGTATTCTACTCCTCACTTCTTCATTCTCTGAGGACCATAGAACAACCAGCAAGGCTGACCGCTTCACTTAGAGCAGACTCCTCGGAGGACCGGCCGCCATTTAAGGTCCAAATGGACGGATGTAACAGTCTCACCAACTTAGTTTTGTACGTCCTCCTCTTCCCATTTGGCCATTTCTCTTCATTAATCTCATCACATAGTTCTGTTGTACCATTTCACATTCTTGGAGTCTCTTTTGTTCCCTTTTTTCCTCCCCTTCCAGACAGTTTCTGGCCTATTTAGGTATGCATCATCAAGTGCACATTTAGAGGTGTCAGAGAATTGATTGTTCTTTCCTCGCCTTCATCTCCACCTTCTACTTCTTGGCTTGTATTTTCATCCCCTGCAAAGGAGCAGACTCTCATGATTCCCTGTTTTCTTTTAAAGTGTTACTATGGTTTCCTCAGCATCCTTTTGGCATGACAGCCACTGTGGCATCCTACATGATTTTGGTTCCTGAAAAGAGGAGCATTTAAGCGCTCATGTCACTGTCCATAAGCAACATGTTCTTATGTTAATCCTATGTGCATGCAGACAGCGAGATAATCGTTGTGTGAATGTGAAATGGAGCACAGGTGGGCATGATTTAAAAATGCTTTTCCATGCGTGTTGTTTCAGGAAGGCTGCAGAGCAGCAGTAAGTGTGAATGCCTTTTTTTAAGTTGAAACTTTTAGTCCCCTAACGCTTTAGAAAAAACAATTAAACTCAAACAGTGTAGCTTTGAGGCAAACAGACAAAGAATTTGTTCTGTCACTTCTGCTGTTCAATCGGGTTAAAGACAGGGCCAAGCTGGCCGTCCGAGCCAGAGGCATTAGCAGTAGATCACTAGAGCGTGAGAGCAGAACCTTCAGGAGATTGTGCACTCACTTTAAAAATGCCGGTGTCCAGTTTTATTTCATCAATTATGAGCTGAGCACGCAGGCTTGAAGTTATCAATTGACTGTTTGGGATAAATGATCATTTTCATCTGCTTTCAGCCTGCAGCTCATCTAAGAGGGGTGTATGCAGAGGATGAAAGCAAGAATAGATTCAAAGATTCAAGATTCAAAGACTTTTTTTGTTATTGTAATTCTACAACGAAATTCTGTTGGAACTCAGTCAAAAAGATACAGTAGACATAAAATAATAAAAACCAATATATATATTTTTTTAAATAAGAAGTTTTAAATAAAAATGTCATAAAAAAATAAACAGTTTTATTGCACATTCAGTGGTGCGTTATACTGAAGGATGTCTGAGATGAATAAGATTTGAGTCAGTGGGAGGTAGAAAGTGTGTGTGTTGGGGGGGATTATGATGGAGACTACAGCTCTGGGAAAGAAACTGTTTCTCTGTCTATTTGTCCTTGTTTTTAAAACCCGGTACCTCTTGCCCGATTGTAGCGGCACAAACATGAATGTCCAGGGTGGCATGCTCTCCCCTTTTTTAACACTGAGCTCCCTCTTTTATGGGCTCCAGTTAATTGGCTGGCCACGCCCAGGAAGGAAGCCATTTATACAAACATTTCAAATAATTACAACAAAGATAGAAATGTCTTGCAAATCACACAGTTAAAATCCTGCAATTAAAGACAAACATAAATAAACAAATAACTGAAATCGTTACAACAAAAGGTATACAAAGAAATCTAAATTCTTTCCACTTCCTGTACCCAACTACTAAACAGGAAGTAAAGCCCTTGGCTACCATTTTGTTCCTTGGGCAGCAGGAAGAGAATGTGAAAAACATGACAAAAATCAAAGCAGTCTTAAGCATTTGGTGATTGGGCTATACATGCATGATGTGTCTAAAAGTGATGAGCTATGACAGACAGGTGACAAGTAGATACATCTACTTTGTCACATGTATTTATTTTTTGTGTTGTAGCAGTTTGGTAGTTTTATAAAGCACTGATTTTCTAGAAAAAAGCAGATTTCCTTTCTGCTGTTGACAGTGATGAACCTACTCTTCAGGAGTTTGTTAGATCACCAGTTGTACAGTGGCCCTAAAGTGCAAATGGAATAAACAAATCAATAGATGCAAAACTATTTTAATGATCACAATGACAAATAACAAAAGTAAAAATATAGAATGAAAAAAAAAAGCCATTACATTTTAGAAATCAAAACAAAATTCCAGAAACCATAACACAATTTAAAAAAAAAAAGAAATGATGAAAATGAAATGTTTTGGATAAGCAAAATTAATTTCCCAAAATTAAAATAATGTTAAATAACAAAACGATTAGAAACCAGAGGTACTAAGGGACATCACTGATTGAAAAATGATATCCTGTTTCACTTCATGCCAAGTAACTTTTGGTTGAAATGGTGGACAAACATCACCATCCAATCATAGATGTTACATGCCTATCTTTTCCAGTTTTGTTTCCTTTTTAAAAATATCCTTTTGATTTCTGGAAATTACATTTTGGCTTTTGAAAATTTTGTTTTGATTTTAAAAAAGTAATGTTGTTTAGTAATTATTTGCTTTGGGGTTTTGCGTTGAGTGATTTGTCGATGTGATTTGCACTTCAGAGCAATTGTCTCTAGAGTCGGGAAAAGAAGATCAACCAGGGAGTCGGCCTTCTCGATCAAGCTGCCCATGGGCTTTTCTTCTTGTGATGCACAGATAACCCTTGTGCTATCTTAGGCACAACATTGGGATTTGGGTCATCTAGACCCCACGAGAAAGTGCGCTGAACCTTTTTTCTTCAATGATTTGTGATCTTCACTGGTGTCCATGGATTACATGAAATCCTCTTCACCTTTATCCACCTTTGTCATGGTAGGGATAACACGTCAATGTAAGGGTGGGGTCATCTAAGATAGCACAAGGGTTACAGAGTTGACCAGACATCTCCCCTTATTCTGGTCATTCCTTTCTTGTATACATGTGAGTTTGTGTACTCTGAGTTATACAGGTCAAGAATCGTCACAATGTAAGTGGATTTTTTCTACGACTTTTAGTGTGTAAATGGACATGGAGAGCAGACACCCTGTTGCTGGAAGTCCAAATTCCTTTCTTTTTGAAAAATGTTGACGATAAGTAGGGATCTCAATAATAATTGGAAGAATCCGTTTCAGGACCAGAGCTGTTCTTCACACAGAATCAATTTCTCTTTTTCCTTTTGAGTCACTTGTTCTTATGCTGCTCTCCCAGTGGATGAGTCCAAATAAAATATGTAGTCTTGAGTCTGCACACACAGAAAAATGCAACACCTCTGCAGCAAAAAAAAAAAAAAAAACCTCCTGAAAGTAGCTTTCTGAGGAAGTGTATTCCTCTGTCTGCTTGTACACAGTCTCAGTGCTGCACTTCTTGTCCAGTCTCTATCTGTCTATCTGTGTTCTAAGACCTCCTACCCTGTCAGAATGGAGATCTTCTATCGGGGTCTTTAGAAGTCCCTTATTTATCCCCTTTTTCTCATTTCTATTCCAGATGAAGTTATTGGCCACACTTCTCAATACAAAACAGTCTATTAGTTTCCAGTCCTCAGTTTCCTATGTAACACAGTTTCAGCTCAAAACTATTGAGCCTGACAGTTTGTGCAGGAGGAGTAGTGAAGGGAAATGGAGGTGGAGCATTCCCCTACTAAATGTGACCGATGGAGGAGTGTTAGTGAGGGTGTTTGTTAGTGGTCAACGTATATTAAGTATGAGTTCCTCTTTTTGAAAGTTTCTTTTTATTATGACATGCTATTAAAGTGCATTGCATTCAATAAAAAACAAAAACAGGTGGTCTTTACTCTACGTTTTGGGAGAATAAATGAAAACTAACAAAAATAAGGTGTTTTCGTGCCAATTTTCCCAATCGTACCAATCATTGGTCTTGTTGTTACACCTTGGTCAGAGGCACACGGTGATTGGCCAATGATTGGCTGCAAAGCATGCTGGGAAACGTGACGTAGTGCTATTGTTGTTATGCTACGAGCTAAAGGTAAGTGCATTAGGCGAAGCAGCCAGCTTAATATGATATTTTTCAGATTTTCATCGAGAAAATAACAGATCGACCATTCTTGCTTTTATTTTTGCCCCTATTGAATGCGCACAGAGACACGGAAGTATCGGCAGGAAGCGGCTTTTGCAGCAAGATGACTCAGGGCGTACCAGATCATCATCATGTGAATGAACGTGAATACGATGGATGCTTTGTGCTTTTTAAAATAAATAAATCTGTTCTCTAAAAATCCTCCGTGTCTTCAATGCAATGTAATGAGACACACACAGACAGAAATGTGAAGGTATCTGCTGTAAATCTATTACGTAAATGAATAACAGGATAAATGATCGGCTAGTCAGTTAGCATGTAGCCTAATAGCCTTCGAATGTAAACCGACTGACTGCTAAAGTTAATAAAAGACAAGTCCTGAATATTATTATTCCTAATCGACCTTAAACTACAATATCAGCTGTCTGTCAACAGACCAGCCAGTTGCCCAAATGCCGGCATACATCAAAGAGCTCTGCGGCGGCGCTAGTAGTAGCCTAGCAGGAGCTATCGTATGACAAAGCAGCCTAGTTATCATAAATCTTTGATATTTTTCTTATATTCATTGAGACGGTAATAAAGTGATCATTTTTGTTTTTCATGTTCCTTTTTTGAACGAATATGGGTCACAGAGACACGGAAGTTACCGCTGAAAGCGGCTTTTGCCGGCGTACAGAGAGCATATCCGCGTGAATGATTTATGACGTGAATAATTATTGCGCTCCAACGGATTAATTATTGCGTTCGAACGACATAATTATTGCGTTCGCACGAGTTAATCATTTCGAGGGAACGGAATAGTATCTTGTGGGAACGCAATAGTAACTTGTGGGAACGGAATAGTATTTTGTGCGAACGAGATGATAATCTGTGGGAACAAGATATTAATCTGTGGGAACAAGATATATTTTTATATCTTAATGTCAGGACACGGGCTCCGTAAATAAGTGCTTCCATTTGAAGTTTTATTTTTTTAAAGTCTGGCACGAAACACTAGTCTGTTTTTAAGTTTTTTTTGTAATGGACTTTTGGACCTTGGTTTTAGTTTGATGCCTTGATATCCTTTTTATCTTAACAGGCTCAACAACTCAGGCTTCTGATTGTTTTTGAAACACCAACTGATAAAAAACAGTTTTTTTTATTTTATTTCACGTAAATGTAATTTCTTTTCATCTTTATTTGTGATTGATTTGAATTAGAGTTCAATGAACTGATGGCACAAACACTCTGAGAAAAGTCTTTCTTTTGAACAGTTAAACTGGCATGATGCTTTATCCCTACAACTAAAAGTAAAAACACACAATGTCACTTTCAGTCATTAGATGAACACACGTGCAAAACAAACACTAAATTAGGGTCATGCAAAAATGTTTTTATTTTTTTAATTGCAGTTGCTCTTTGTCTAAACATCGACTATGGCAGCTTAGTGAAAAACTAACCCCAATACCTTGCATAAACATACAACAACATAATAACTGTCCCAACCTTCTCACCTCCACAGGGGATTTCACAAGACTTTGTTTATCGCCTGAAAGCTGATTTAGTGGAACATTTTTTTCCAAGTTACCGTGAATTTGGTTTAATAACAGAATACGCAAGTGGTACTATTTCTTTTTTGTCTTTCTTAGATTCCTACATCCCTTATTTCTAACAGCAAAGTCGGTCTTCAAAACACCCTCCCAACAACCTTAAAAGTTAATGCTTTGCTGTTGCTACACCCTCCTCCGTGAGCCTTTAAGGCTTTCACTCTGTTCCTGCATCCTGATAGGTAAATTTGAAAGCAGCGGTGTTATTGTAAAAACCAACAGTGTTGGAATGGGGTTCAATCAAGAGAAATTGGCTCTCAAATGCAGCTGTAGACTGTAATTTCAGCCTTGCTCAAACCCCTACAATCTAGTTTCCTTTTTCTTTTTTTTTTTTGCTTCAAGAAGCAGTGATGGGGCTGCAAATCTTCCATGTGCCACAAACAAGGTTTGGAGAAAATCAAGCATAATTTCAAGTTACGAAAAACATTTTTTAACCATTGTGAAGGTGTTCAAACCCTTTGCTGTTATAAAAGTAATAAAGGGGAAAACCCCCGAGACTAGGTGAGCAATTTGAGCACAAGTAAGCAAAGGCTTGACTCCAGTGTCCAGTTAAAGGGCTATTTGCTGAAAAGAAGTTAATAGAAAATACCAGCTTTAATAAATTCCCTCTACAAAGCAATTCTTTCCCTTTGTTTTCTAGCAAAATAGTTTGTCTTAAATGTGTTTGCAGTTTTTTTTTTTTTGTCTTTTCAGTTCATTAGCCAATATGGATGGTAAAAAAACACTTCTTGTCCAATTACATCACAAATTACGTAGGGGATCTTGGGCGACAAACTGTGGATTTTCAGAAATAGTTGGAGTAAAGACTCCTGCTTTTTGTCTCTAAACTTAGACAATTACTCAAAGTAGACTTATTACAACAGTTGTTCCAGTACACCATAATAATACAAATGCATAATATTGCTGTCTAATGTTAGCAGGATGCTGCCAATGAAATTGCTCAAATGGTGGATTCATGTCTATTATTAGATTAAGAAAATATCAGGTTTTTTTGTATTTGTCAATTGCATTTGTGTGTTGCAAGACATTTTGTTTTGTTTGCATTATGGCAGCAGAAGAGAAAATGTCAGACACTTGCCTCCCCTAGAGGACATGCATATGGGACTGTGCAGCGTTTGCTTTTTTAGCAATACTTAGACATCCACACATTCTTGAATAGGCAAACAGCAACACTCACACAGATGCACATAAACCCACACGCACAATCAAATCTGCAGATACTATTATATAAAATTGAGTCTTAAAAGCTATGCAACCCCTTCTTTCCTTATTTTATTTCATAAAGTTAGACCATCCTTCTGGGGAGGGAAAAAAAAGAAAAACGGATTCCGGAAAAAACCAGAGGAAACCTCTGGGGTGTCAACATGAAGGAGGGATCCTCCCTCAGGATGGGCAGGCGATGTACCAGAACTCTTAGAGAAAAATTAGCTTATCTAACCCTACAACTACAGGTTTAAATAGTCCAGAAGAAGGGCTTCATCCAGATGGGTGGCGGAATGGCTGGAAGTGCAAGACGAGCCAGAGGTGGGCTCCACAACCAGGTTTAGGAGCAGTAGTAGAGACGACCCAGAGGTAGGCTCCACAACCAGGTTTAGGAGCAGTAGTAGAGACGACCCAGAGGTGGGCTCCACAACCAGGTTTAGGAGCAGTAGTAGAGACGACCCAGAGGTAGGCTCCACAACCAGGTGTAAGAGCAGTAGTAGAGACGAGCCAGAGATGAGGTCCACAACCAAGTACAGGAGCACGGACGAGCCAACTGGAATCGTTGCTTTATATTTGTCCACGGCTCATCTGTTGCTTAATTCTCTGTTTACGTTGTATTCAGACAGGAATCTCAGAGCAAACCAAAGCTCAGCCCGATTGGAAACGAACCGAGACCACCTCCAAAGATGGGACAGAGAGCGGTTCCTGGTACCGGACCTGGGTCCGCTTGGATGTATTGAGGCTAAATAAAGTCTGGGGGAGAAATCCTGATCCAGGATGTTTTGCACTATAGTAAACTTGAAAAGATTAAGTTTACTCTACGTGGCGACACGGGCAATTTTTCTAAAATTTGGAAACCCTTTTTTGGTCATGTTGACACTTTACAATCCCACAACATACCCACCTAGCTGGCTTTCATTTGCCCCCCCATTTTTTATTTATTTAATTTTTCTTTACTCATTCTCACTTTAAATTATCACTGACCTCTAAATATTTGTTCTCTGTTTATGAAGAAAATTGTGTCTGTGTGTGTGTGTTCTACTGCTTTACACATCTCCTATTGGTAATTTCTAGACAGTTACTTTTGGTGCACCATATCAGTTGCACCAGAAATGGGATGTGTATCACCTTTTTGTTTGGAGTTCCTTTTTTTCTGTTTTTTGTTTCAATGTGTGTTTAAAAGGGGGTGCATACATTGTTTTATATCTCTTGTTCAATATTGCTGTACTAAAATCCAATAAAAACAATTTTGAAAAAAAAAAAGAGAGTTAGAACAGAGAAGTTTTTTATGTCCTGAAGCTTTGAATCTGAAAGTGTTTAAAAGTTTTCCTCTAACGGTTCCACACTGGAGCGCCATCTTTCCCTCCTTTTCCTGAAAGAAATGTACATTTATGAATCACATAAAAATAAATAAATACAGTCTGGGGGATACAAACTCTGGTTCACCTCAAGTGGACCAAATGTGTCCAATCTGAATACAGCCTTAGATAGCCTTAACTTCCTGACTAAATCAGTCACGTGAGAATCAGTGACAGGGCCAGAACTATGGTCTCAAGGCATCGTAAAGAGTCACATATCTCTGTTCAAGTCTCAGATCTTTGGAGAAATGGCTGCCAGAAATGGGAGGAAAAAAAGGCAGGCTAGCGTCAATACTGTCTAGCTGCATGACATTCAGGAATTAGGTGTCAAAGGAATGCTAGACATGATGAGAGAGATTATTTACACCTATGGAGCAGAGGTATTTCAGTAAACAAGTAGGCTACCCTCCAATATGTCAGGTCTGGGAGACAGCAAGAGATTGAAAGAATCGTAAAAGAAAGAACAAATAATGGGGCTATGCCAAGAGACATGGAGGTCAAAAAGTAAAGTTTCCAAGGTAATTTGGAGCATTACTAAGCCTTGTACCAAAAAGAATATGAAACTTAGCGAAGCAAAATAAAACACAAAGAAATAAAGCAGAGATCTAAAGTAAATGGGGAAACGATTGCCTAATTCTACGTTCATGCCTGGCTTGGAAAAAAGCACACCCAAGCAAGCACTTCCACTGAAAAGTCTAAATGTGTGTACAAGTGCGTTTCAGGCTTCCAGATTCAAAACTCTCATGTTCAGTTGTCGCCATGGAAGTTTTTAAGTAAGTTAAAAAACTTACAGTTGATCTTTGACCAATCTGGGTCTCGGATTTGAATGTGATGTTTGGATAGCATCCTTTTCAAAACATGGAAGTGGCAACTGTTTGAAAAAATTATCATAAAGACGTAATTAATAATTGTTTGTCTTCGGCAGGAATTCTATGACACCAAGTCTTTTATGAATCAATACAGTGGTGGACAAAATTGTTGGTACCCCTCAGTTAAACAAAGAAAGTCTACAATGCTCACTAAGATGACTTGAAACGTTCAAAAGTAACAATAAATTAAAATTTGTTGAAAATTAAATAATCAAAATCAGCCATTACATTTGAGTTGTTGATTAAAATAATTATTAAAAAAAAAAAAAACTAATGAAAATGGGCTGGACAAAAATGATGGTACCTCCATAAAAGACTGAGAATTAATTGCCCAGGGGGTCATGATGAACTCAGGTATGTCCTTTAATTGACATCACAGCTGTTTTCAAACCCATAATCAGTCAGTCTGCCTATTTAAATGGAGACAAAAGTCTTGTTGCTGTTTGGTAAAAAGGTGTGTACCACACTGAACATGGACAACAGAAAGTGAAAGAGAGAATTGTCCCAGGACATTAGAAACAAAATTATAGACAAACATCGTAAAGGTAAAGAGTATAAAACCATCTCTAAGCAGCTTGAAGTTCCTTTGACGACAGTGGCACATATTATTCAGAAGTTTAAGACCCACGGGACAGTGGCCAACCTCCCTGGACGTGGGTGGAAGAGGAAAATTGATGACATATTGGGGAGACGGATAGTTGGAACTGTATCCAAAGAGCCCAGAACAACATCCAAAGAGATTAAAGGTTAACTCCTAGATCAAGGGACATCGGTGTCAGATCGCACCATTTGTCGTTGTTTGAGCCAGAGTGGACTTCATGGGAGACGACCAAGGAGGACACCATTGTTGAAAGGAAATCATAAAAAAGCCACACTGGAATTTGCAAAAATGCATGTTGACAAGCCACAAAGCTTCTGGGAAAATGTCCTTGCCGTGAAACATGGAGGAGGCTCAGTTATGTTTTGGGGCTGCTTTGCTGCATCTGGCATCTTGAAGGTGTGCAAGGTAAAATGAAATCTCAAGATTATCAAGGCATTCTGGAAAGAAATTTGCTGCCTAGTGTCAGAAAGCTTGGTCTCAGTCGCAGGTCATGGGTCTCCCAACAGGACAACGATCCAAAACACACAGCCAAAAACACCCAAGAATGGCTAAGAGAAAAGTGTTGGACTATTCTGAAGTGGCCTTCTATGAGCCCACATCTGAATCCCATTGAACATCTGTGGAAGGAGCTGAAACATGCCATTTGGAGAAGACTCCCATCAAACATGAGACAACTGGAGCAGTTTGCTCAAGAGGAGTGGGCCAAAATACCTGTCGACAGGTGCAGAAGGCTCATTGACAAATACAGAAACCGTTTAATTGCAGTGATTGCCTCAACAGGTTGTGCAACAAAATATTAAGTTATGGATACCATCATTTTTGTCCAGCCCTATTTCATTAGTTTTTTGTTTTTTTTTAATAATTCTGTTAATCAACAACTCAAAAGTAATGGCTGATTTTAATCATTTAATCCATCCATCCATCCATCTTCCTCCTCTTATCCGGGACCTGGTCGCAGGGGCAGCAGACTGAGCAGAGATGCCCAGACTTCCTTTGCCCCAGCCACTTCCTCCAGCTCCTCTGGGGGGACCCCGAGGCGTTCCCAGGCCAGCCGAGAGACGTAGTCTCTCCAGCGTGTCCTGGGTCTTCCCCGGGGCCTCCGCCCAGTGGGACATGCCCGGAACACCTCTCCAGGGAGGCGTCCAGGGGGCATCCGGACTAGATGCCCGAGCCACCTCAGCTGGCTCCTTTCGATGTGGAGGAGAAGCGGTTCTACTCCGAGCCCTCCGCGGGTGACCGAGCTTCTCACCCTATCTCTAAGGGAGTGCCCAGCCACCCTACGGAGGAAGCTCATTTCAGCCGCTTGTATTCGGGACCTCGTTCTTTCGGTCATGACCCATAGCTCATGACCATAGGTGAGTACTGGAACGTAGATCGACCGGTAAATTGAGAGCTTTGCTTTTCGGCTCAGCTCTCTCTTCACCGCGACGGACCGATACAGCGACCGCATAACTACGGACGCCGCTCCGATCCACCTGTCAATCTCACGCTCCGATCTTCCCTCACTCGTGAACAAGACCCCAAGGTATTTAAACTCCTCCACCTGGGGCAAGGACACTCCACCGACCGAGAGATGGCAAACTACCTTTCTCCGGTCAAGGACCATGGCCTCAGATTTAATCATTTAATTTAATCATTTAATTATCAATACATTTGAATTTATTGTTAGTTTTGAACGTTTCAAGTCATTTCAGTGAGGATTGTGGAATTTCTTTCTTTAACTGAGGGGTACCAACAATTTTGTCCACCACTGTATGTAAAATGTTTATGTAAAACTATAAAATGAATTGAGCTCGCTTCTTCCCACTCTTTTTCAAGCAATAAATCAAGCCCTACTTGACTTTAGTTAATGATAACCATATTTAATTAAGAAAATGTGATTTAAGTGACTTCTTTTTGTTGTTTTATTTTCTGTCTTTCTAATCTATGCATATCATCATTTCTGTAATGAGTTTGATAAATCTGTGTACATTCTTTATTGCTTTGACTACAATGCTTGATATCAATCAATCGTTCAATCAATCAATCAATCAATCAATCAATCAATCAATCAATCAATCAATCAATCAATCAATCAATCAATCAATCAATTCATCAATCAAAATAGAGCGGTCAAAGAAACAGCCTTGAGTAAAATTTGCAAGATTTGTACCGCTTTGACATCTGGCATGGGCTGGTATCGGTAGCGACACTTCAGTGTGAACACCTTATTATAAAAGTGCATTCTTGAGCGTGCATCACATGCCTGGTATGAACCTAGTTTTAAAGAAAGGAAAAAGCATCTGAAAAATAGGCAAATTAAAAGAAAAATCGGCACCAACATTTGGGCCAAGCAATGCTAGCTGCAAGAGGCATAACA
The DNA here is from genome assembly GCF_053564925.1 of Oryzias latipes. Lineage (NCBI taxonomy): Eukaryota > Metazoa > Chordata > Actinopteri > Beloniformes > Adrianichthyidae > Oryzias > Oryzias latipes. The sequence continues at coordinate 9,826,457 of NC_136245.1, forward strand.
ACATCCTCAGAACCCGTGAAGCCCTTTGGAAAACAATGTTTTTCATTAAAAAAAAAGGTAGAGAAGGATGTTGCTTGCCTAGAAGAAAAGTTACTTAATTTCTCAGCCATCTGCTAAAACTCTGAATCTTTGCGGTAATTTGTTAAGACGGTGTTATGCAAAAAGGTTTATCTAAGTTGAGCAGCATGATCAGGAAAAACCTGGATCTCCAGTATATATTAGATTATTAAAATGAGGTTGTTTTGTTTCATAGTGATTTATCGGAAGGTGCAGCAGGAGCGGAAACTTGCAATTTTTGTGTGGGAATCAGAAAAGTAAATGTCAGACAGATGCAGTTCAGGCTAGAAGGAACATCTGACATCTCACTTGTGCTTTGTCCTGAATGTTACCGGTTTCCCCAAGCAGGACGAAGCTGGAGAGAACTCTAAATCATCAAAAAATGTGTGACTCAACAGTTTTCTATCTGGCTAATTTATTTTGCAGATTACCTTTTTTTTTTGCACACCCCGTTTTTCTTAATTGTACATGTTATAGTCCACATCCACAATGCAAAAACGGAATCTTAAGAGAGTAGAAAAGACCCTTGTTCCAAGAGAAATAGCCTTTTCTGTCTTGTAAAAAAAATACTCTCGTCGAGAAAGTTTTTCAACAGCAAAACAATATTAGTTTGAGAAAAAATGTCAAAGTGACAACCTTTCTTTTCTTTGAATAAGAATTCTTCGTTAAAAAAACAGACATTTGTCTTACCCCGTAGGCACTTTTTTTTTCTCATTTAATAAAAAATCTACCCAGGGGATAAAAATGTTTGACTTTTTTCTAAGGGGCCTGTTTTTGCAGTGCATTAATAACTAAATCAGAAGTTTTTTCAATGGAAGTGATCATTTGCTGTTTAACTCCCTAGTTTACACTACCTAAACCTAACAATCATGTATTTAAACAATTAAAGCAGCAGTTTAGCTTCTCTTTTCTCTGCAGACACAAGCAATCCCCCATTAAAGGTTCTCCCTGCCAGAGACTTGATATTCTGAGCACATTTTCTGACCTTAATAACCCACAAATCTAAATAAGACATGGTGCAAGTGACTCGCCCATCCCCTGCTCCGTCGCTGCAAAGCAAAGATACTGCAATCATCCATGATTTCAAGCTGCAGAAGTTATCTTCCTGCACCGTCTGTTGAGCTCTAAAAAGCTTGCATGTGGGAAAGGTCCGCCTGCTCATCCATCAGGAGAATTGGGTTTACCTTATGTATTCATTGGGACAAATACATTAGTTTATCTGAGAATTTTTCACTGTTTGAATGCAAGACACTGGTATTTTTTATCAGCATATATAATATGTAAGGGTTAATGGCCGACGAAGTGTGCGTTATTACTTTTTAACGCACGCCGTGGAAACGAAGTGCGTTTAAAAAGTAATAATGCACACTTCGAAGGCCATTAACCCGCTTATACCATGGTCACTTACAATACCTATTAACCAATTTTCAGTCCTTAATTCTTGTTTTTTTCCGATTTGGATCGCTTTTCTCACAAAAAGCGGACTATGTGTTGCGTGATGCGGCGCATCGTGCCGCATCACGTAACATATAGTAACATATAGTCCGTGTCGCGCAGCTACCATAACATTCGCATGTAGGTTCATAACATGGCCATTTGAAGACCCACTTCAATGAAAATTGTGTTTTTTTGTTTTTTTTTCAAATCTGAGTAATTTTTTATTCACATCGTTGTGAATAAGGAGCAGATATTAAAAATGTTATGGGTGATGAAAAGGGCTGGGCCGCTCTATGCCAATGATCCACAATTTAGAAAAAAATTTCTGATGAACTACTGCCACTCTACAGAAACTTTGTCTTAGAAAACAACACAGGTTTTTTTTAGGATTTTGGATAAGACAGCATAGTGATAATCAATAGACCACTGGGAATACTTTTACAAAAGATCAAAAAGAGGATCAGAGTGGGACTTTAACACTGGAAGGCATTGCACACAACCACGTCTAGAGTATACGGTTTTGTGAGATGAATCCTCTTGTTTACCTTGCCGCAAGTTTTAGGGGATACTAAAAGAAAAATCAGTCCATCCATACATACATCTGTTAGTCTATTAAAGCAGAATAAATGTCAACAATAAAAATACTGGGATTAAATAAATTCTTCCCTGCGACAGACTGGGGACCTGTCCAGGGTGCACCCTGACTTGCCCAACTGCTGCCGAGACAGGTTTCGACAACCAGGTGACGTTGAAAGTGATGCGGATGGATGGCTGGATGGATGGATGGTAATATATATATATGTAATATATATATATATATATATATATATATATATATATATATATATATATATATATATATATATATATATATATATATATATATATATATATATATATATATATATATATATATATATAATATTGGAGGATTTAAAATGAACTCTTCATTTAATATTTTTTCAAATTTTGCTCATAGTGTATTACTGTTAAAGATGTCATCTTCCACACATAGTCCAAGCAAGATTATTACTTCTTACTAATAGTTGTCAACTTCCATTTATATAGAGCTTATATTTTACAGTTTTTCTTTTGAAACACTTTAGATCTGAGATGAACCAACCTTGTTAATCCCTAAGGGAAGCATAAAAGCTTTCACTTGACCTGCTAAAATCTAACACCAAAGAAAACAACAACATGGGTGAGATATAAGTTCTGACTCAAAACTCACAATCGAGTTACACAGAGAGTGGCATCTATTTTAAAAAATCTATTCCTTGGAGTCTTTCACTTTTTCTCATTCCCACAGATTTTCTTTAAGATCAGTATTTTGAATTAACTTGATTTAACTTATTGAGATCTCTCTGGAAATTAAAAGAATGTTCTTCACATGTTTTCAATTTAGTTTCTTAGTCGGTGAGTCTTTCTCACTAAAATGGAACAGTTGTAATTAGTTAAAGAAACAAGGCGTTTAGTAAAATGAGGTCTTTAAGGACCCAACCTGAGACCAATTGAGGGAAACTTGACAGGAACTTCACTTGAGGACTAAATGTTAGTTGCTGTAGCTCACTGAGCCAAGCAGATAGTCAGCTAGTTGATGTAAAAGAGGACATATACATATATAATAAAGGATATAATCATATATATTAAAGAGGATGTTATACAAGAGGATAAAATAGAAGAGACAGACACATTGTACGGATTTTACATTTTGCTACTCAAACCCAGATGGGGCCCGTTAAGGCTTTTCAAGTGATAAGCGTGCACTCTGGGAGTATAGATTAAAAACTTGGAAACTCGATAATGAGCGTAGTTTGCATGGACATCCTACAGGCACTTGCATGTCACCTGCACACCCCGTGCATGCAGCATTTGCGTGAGGTCATTAGGGGGCCAGTACTCTCACCCTACTAATGACTAGATTGCGGCATTAGGGCACTATGAGAGCATCATCTGTACATCATAAGTGAGTGTAACTTACATTATCCTTACAAATACTTCACAATAGCCTAACCCAATTTGGAATGTTCACGACATCCCTTGAGCTGGCTGCATGAGCTTCAAGGGAACAGCAAGACACACCTGCACTCCCCTTAAGATGCAGTCTGTAGCCTTCCATGGCCCGGACATCCCAAAAACCTGCAGCAGTTGCGGGTTAACCCCCTTACAAGTCCCTGTAGATGGAACAAAGGCTTTCGCGGTGGGTGAGTCAAACTACAGGTCTGCCATGTGGCTTGAGATCATGCAAATCTTTGCAATTAGACAACGTATAAAGCGCAACATTTGGTCAAAACTGACAATAGATGGGCAAAAAAGGCAAATCTAAATTTCTAAATGAATTTACAGCAGATGGGGCCTATTTTACTTTACAAGAAGAGCTTGATATTTTGGAAACAGATGCTTTTCTTACAAAATAAAGATCGGGATTTTTAACACATACAAATATATTCTGTTTTAATTATTAGAAAGGCTAATGTTATTTTTATTTTTTACATAGTCTTTTGTTTCATTTTAGTATAATTGAATATCCTGAGCCTTACATACTGTTAAGATTGTAAAGATCATGGCCAACTTTTCACACATTTGTCTTACTTTTCTAAAACTTTCTGAACTAAATCCTCGAAACAAATACAAAAAAAGATGGTCTGACGCCAAACAAGCCAGACATGTTTGTGTCCTGTTTGTTTTGTGCATCAGTGCAAAGTTGCCATAAGTGTGAAAATTGTTGCTGACTCACAAATTTGGTTACAATTCTGTGTCACCAGCTATTGTCAGACTGTTGTAGCCCGGATTCATTGTTAGTCTTTATCTGATTTTTCTTAGACTGTATATAAATCCAAACCTCCTTCAGACATGAAAAATGTTGTTTGTCCAAATAAAAAGCAGATTTTTTCTGTGTGGAACCAGCATTGAAAAGGAGCATGGAGTCCTCTCAGAAATATAATGGCTGAAGATAATACGTATCTGTCCCAGAGACCGAGCAACAGGATTTGTTATTTGGTGCTCAAAACATGATGAAGGTATATCTTCTTCCCTTTCATTCTGTTTGTGATAAAAAGAAAAGGTAGATGGTGCTGAAGAAGTGGCTACAGCTGAGAAATTTGAAGGTGTTAAAAAGTGATGGAATAATCTTGCGCTTGGTCTTCCTCATCCTCGTCCTCCCACTCACAGTTGCTTCCATAGCAGGGACAGAACATGTTGTACCGAGACATGACATTTTAAAGTTTCATCTCAAAGGATTTGACGAAGTGAAATTGGAGTCATGATCATTAGGAGAATTCTGTAACTGTCTCTGTCTGTTTTATCATCATCATTGTCGTCTTTTTCAGGTTTTTTGATCTTCGCCATTTATTACAGTCTTCTCAAGAAATCCTTCATATTTTATTCCCTTCCCTATACCGGTTTCTATCAATCTGTCTTGCTCTGTTTGCCTTCGCCTCATCATCCCTCGTGCTCCATCACCACTCTTCATCCTCTCTCACAGCAGCGTTCCTCTTGCTATTACAAAAATCACAGCTCTGCTGTGCTCCACTCTCCCTCTCCAGGTGTGTTTTCTCCTTGTCCTTTTCGTCTCCCGCCATCACTGTCGATCCTTGACAGTTACCTCGTCTTTGTCACTACCATCCTCATCTCCCTCATGGTCCCTGCTTTGAACTTTTTTTGTGTGTGGTGGAGGAACCGTCCTCTATAAAAAGCTGTATGCTAATTCAGCTGGAAGCTGCAGATCATCATGTCAAGTGGACCAATTTCAGGAGTGCTTGGCCACGTTTTATTACAGCTCATAAGCTCAAGGTCAGCTACATGAGATGAAGAGGCGAAAGTGTCCCGCAAAGCACTTGAATCATTTATCACAGTGTGCTTTCTTTCCCTTAATGTTTCAACAATGCACAGATGCTGCCTGTTCAAGTTAGACACCAATTCATGGTTTTCTCTCTTCATCTTTCCTCACCTCTCCAGCTATATGGAAAACTGGGATTTTAAGTTTTAATATCTATAAACTAGGCGCGTAACGATTAATAAAACAGATTGATCTGTCAAATGTTAGTTGTTAATTGAATCAACCTATACCCTTAAAAAATTGTTTCAAAATGACATAAATCAATTATATTGATTTTGAAAAATACCGTGATTGAGACATGGTAGGTTTATTTAACAACCAAGTGCATCACAGCAGACAACACACACGTGATGTCAGCAAAAGAGGATCAAGACATCATTCCAGTCCAATTTGTAATTTTGTAATTTTGTAATTTGCAAAGACATGTGATCACACAGTTTAGTAAAATGTTCTAATAATGTCCATTTTGTATTATACTGATGTGAAAAAAGAGCAGTGGGCTGAACCTTTGGAAACTAAAATTTGAACGGATTTGCCCTTAATTCTTGACACAACCCACAGAAAACTGCCTATTATGCGGCGACTTTTGCAAGTTTTACATATGCTGAAAACTAAGAAGACATGCTGGACATTATTATATTTAGAAAATTCCTGTTTTTTTTATTGTGCTCGTATGTGTGCGTGGCGTTTTACACACAGACAACGCAATTTTAGAGACAGACAATTTTTTTCTACAAGTACAGACACCTAAAGCTCATACTACAAGTACAAAACTTTTTCACAGAGGGACAATACTTTGGCAAAAAATCTAAATTCTTATTTGATAAGTGATTCCTAAATGCAGTGTAAGGCTTTTGTCTCCCCTTTACCCTAAAAACAGACTATCAATTACACTGTCATGCTGAAATCTTGTTTTAGATCATTTCTAACTTCTTATATCAGATTTTTCCCTTTTTATCAAAAAACATGAACAAAAACCAGGTGCCTTCGTTTTATCAAGTATAAGCAGCTCCCCCTCATTCAAGATGTGCTTTTGCATTAATAAATAGTTTCAAACCTGCTTGCATAGGTTTTTGTAGTCAGTTATTGACACAGATCTGATAATAAAAAAATGCTGGTGTTTTTTACTTCAAAGGGACGCTAACTATGAGTCTGCCACTAAACAACTACTGTAGCTTAGAAATTTTTAGATTTCAGTTCAAACAGAAATGCTGCTGTTACTGCTGTGGTTGTATTCGTTTTGTTTTTCTTTTTATTCTGTGTTTTTTGTGTTTTTTTTTTGCATCAGAGCGGGGACCTGGGTCTTTGAAAAGGTGTGGATCTCATTGGACCAGAGCCGATGGAGGCAGCCTTTAAAAGCACTGGGTGGACCTCCAGCCCTCAAGAAGGGAGCTCTGCTCCAGCAGCAGCATGTCTTCAGTTCAGCTTGGCTCTCTTATCCATCTGACTTTGACCTGTGTTAAGCAGACGTGTGCTTTTTTTGTGTTCTGTGTGTTGTTGTTGTGTAGAGGCCCTCTCTGTATAATTTTGGTTTGGTGTGATTTAAAGTTGAAAGGAAAGCTGTAGGGGTGAACCGACATTTTCTTTAGTACACGTTTTCTCCTGTTTGTCAGTCCAGGGAGGTTGGTGTTTGTCTTTGTTTCCCTTTTCTTTTAGTTCAGGTAAGATTTTGTCTAGGATTAAATAGGTTGGGATTTTGTTTGTTGTTTTGGCCTTGGTTCACCCTGAAGTCTGTTTGCTTCACCTCCTTAAGTTAATGTTTGTTATCGTTTTCTTATAAATAAATGAGATATTTTATATAGAGCCATACTTTTGTTGTTTTTGTTGTTGGTTGTCTGGATAAAATCATTTGTTTTTAAAGTTATGTTCATTTAGATCCCCTAGACATAAAAAGGCACAACAGTTGCTTTGTTATAAAAGAGAATTTTCACATACCTGTAGCTAAAACCCTTTTTCTTCCTCGCAGTTATATGATTACAGGATAAAAATGTTGGATTTTGAATATATACTGTATATACATTTTTATTTAAAAAATATATTTTCTTGATAAGATCATACAGTTGGAACCCTTCCTCTGAAGAAGCGGTGAGCATCATTTACAGCTGCATTCAGAAACTATTTGGTGATTTAACCCCACTAAATTATACCCATGATGCTGAGTGCATTTCTGAGACCCCTATCTCATTAGCATGATCCAAACGTTCCTTAAAACATCATTTTATAGAACTTGATCCATGTTTTCTGCCCTGTAATCCATCATCATTCCACTAGGGGCAGCAGAAGGGCTTTTCTTGCTTATTTCAAAATGGCTGCTGCTGTGAAACACTTTTAGCGGGAAAGGTTTAGCTAATTTTCAAACTTTATGATGAAAAAGCAACTATCCTTGCTCTTTTTTTAATGCCTACTAGGTGTATTGAAAGGAATACAAACCAGTTACACTTTATTGAAAATGTGTGGATCAAAATTAAAATTGTTGGTAAAAAATGTGTTTTTTCCTTAAGACTCATGTTAATATTTTCTTGAACTAACATTTTTGTAAGCAAAAACTTACCAAATCCCCCAACCTATCATAATTAAAACTACTATAACTCATATGATATTGCAAAAAAAATAGTAGATTTTATTTTCAATAAAAAAATAGAATTTTCTGACAATTCTTTGATACAGTGCTTTAACTCCTAGTCTACTTAAACGTTTGTTTGTCTTTGTCAGGTCCTCTGTTTTATCACCATTCCTATTCACATTTGTCCACTGTGGGATGCATAAAGCTTATATCTCTTGTTTTCTTTTTCCCTCCCCCATCTCCATTTCAAGGTTTATTAAAGCGTTATGTCATATTTATCCTTGGTATTTTTTTCTTCTTCATCAAAGTTCCTGCCATCAAGAGAGATTCCTGCTTTTTGAACACCTAACCATCAAATCCTGATGAAACCTGCTGTTAAAAGCCTTCTTTAATGATCTATTGATCTATTTTCAAAGCTTCAGTGATCTTTTAATTATTATTTTGCTGTTTCAGCCTAAATCAGGAAACCTGTGTTATTTTCTAGGACATAGTATCTTCTTGCGGCAGTAGTTCATAAAAAAAAATCACGTCGGAATTTCGACAGAACTGTAATCCTGCACTCATTTCCCATTCAGAACCTTTGTTTATAGTCTCTCCTGCTAGCTTACAGCCCCTCACACCCCCATCCTAACATTACCGGTGCAACAAAAATTGGTGAGCAATATTCCAGCCTAACAGTTCTGGGCCAGATTTCAGCTCAGACGAGGAAAACAAAGATGTACATGAATGTAGTCGTCCACCAGTGGATGCATCGGAATGGAGGGAGCTTTTATATCATCACACTTACAAGCTTTTTCAAATTCCTTTTTTTCATCTGCTCCTGATTCACAACAATTTGAATGAAGAAATGCTCTGATATGTAATATAGAGCTTAATGTTCTTTTTATATATGTCCTCCACTATTTAATAAATGCCACAGGAACTTATTTATAACAACAAAAACACAAATTTTCATCAGAGTGGGTTTTTAAACAAACTGATGCAAAAATGGTGAGAAGTGATAGAGTTAACCTACATCCTCTGCCGTTTATAGAAAACTATTAGAATATCACATGAAGAGGAGGATTTTTTATGCAAATGTCCAACAAAGACAATTATTGTGTTGTGTAAAATGAACCTTCACTTTCACGTGTTAAAACTCCATGAAAGAACACAAAAAAGCTTCTCTTATCTTCTCCTCATCATGCTTTTTACCTGTCTACCTAATTTACACCTGCTTTCTCTGTTCTGCTCGTCTTTTTCACTGTCTCTGCTGGAGACAGTTAGTGTTATCCAGCTCCTTTTTAGTTCCATTGCTGGAAAAAGAGATGCACAGGTGGGTATCACGCAGGGAAGAAGGGCACTTTTGTGCTTCATGTAAAGGTGAGAGAACCCTTTGAGTCCTTTGGTTTTGGAACAAAAAGTGAAAACTATATTTCTCCACATTGGTTTTTGTCAAAATTTGTGCAAATGTGCCAAAAAATAGGGGTGAAAGAGGACAGCGAGATAAAAGAGCCATAAAGATGTAAAGATGAGGGGGTAATGTTCTTTGTATCCCATTGGTCATAAAGGATGCAGAGAAAGTTCGACGCTGTGCAGCACAGACACCGGGGGGCAGTGAGGATGAGAACAGATGATGAGAAGGGTGAGAGAAGCAGAAAAAGAGTGCTGACGTAGCTTTGGGACGGGAGCCATTTCTCTTTTCAGGAGGTCATTTAGACATCCATCTGCTAAATGGGTACTTCGGTTCTTCAGCCTCAGTCAAGTCGTAATTATTATTATTATTGTCATGGCTAAAGCTCAGGCATAATGGCTTGTAGCCTCTGTTGCTAAATGACTTAACACAGGTGAGAACATTTCTTACATTGACCCTCTTTGACTGCATTGGTTTGCCTTTAGTTCAATGTGCAAGTCTGAGTAAGGTTATAAAACGGGTTGGGGATTTTTTACAGCAACTAAATGAAAAAAAATTATATATCATTTTTTCATCCTTATCTCAACATTAAATATTTTATCAAAATACATTTCAGACAGAATTATCTTCCCTTATTTCTTATCGTATGGTTGCAGGTTAATAAATGATAAAATATTTGATCTACAATGTCTTTGCTTTAGTTATAATTATAATCTATATTTTAAAATCTGTCTTTAAAACCAGTTCATGCTGCTGTGCTTTAACATTATTTAACCAACCTATCCTGTAAGTGAGGCAACAAGCTCTATTTCCCCCTCTGGCGCAAGACGCACCCCCAGGCTGATCCCACATGCTCAGCCAAGTGGAGGTCAAGGCTGCAGGCGGGTTAGCCTGTCCATGCTGTCCATTTTAATTTTTTTTTATTCAATTTGAATTCCATACAAAAAGAAAGACCCAAAGCAGTATTTTGCTCCATTTAAGCATCTCTGAGCATTCTTCTAAAAACCTGCACTCTGAGCACCAGCCCCTCCCAATCTACAAAAGCGTGTGGATCCTCACTCCAGCGAGGAACAGCCCCTTTCGGGAAGGGTCTGCGCTGCCAGCACCACCCTCAAGCTAACACACACCCACTTCCTCCATGGAGCTAGTAGTGATTGCTTTTAAAAACAATTGTATTTTATAAGTATAATATGAACATCAGTCTCTGTGAAAGAAACGCAGACACACTGCTAAGGCCGGCTCTAGGTTGACGTCATGAAATGGGTGGCACCCACATGGAGATCGAGTCGTTTTAAGGAAAATAAACTATGAAAATAACTAAATAAATAGCAAAAACAATTGTTTTTTGTCTGCCAAAAGTAATATATTATCACATGTGTGGATCTAGTTTACATTAAAACGTCCATTAAGATTTCAAGAATAAGTTTAGCCTTAGTCACAAGCACCCATAAGGGGGTGTCGATCTTTACAGGTACTGTGGGTTTTTGGGTAGTCCGGGCCCGCCGAGAGTCATACAGAGGAATGGCTGCATCTTAACCCTTATGCAATCCAAGGCACGTTAAGTTGGGAGAGGGGTTATCTGGACCCCACAAGACAGTGCGCTGAACCTTTTTTCTTCAAGGATTTTTTATCTTTACTGGGGTCCATGGATTACAGGAAGTCTTCTCCACCTTTATCCACCTTTGTCCTGGTAGTGATAACACGTCAATGTAAGGGTGGGGTCATCTGGACCCCATAAGACAAAGGTTAAAAGATGTGTCTTGCAGTGCCCGTGAGGCTCGAATGTACAATGATTCTGCGTGTGGTAAGTGTGTCATAAAGTAATTCAAAGAATTAGGCAAGTTACCTGCACTTATGATGTATGGTAATGCTGTCACATGGTGCCCCTTACTCAAGTCGGTAGTACACTGAAAAAAATTGGAAGAGCCATTTACTTAAAAAAATCAGGAAAGTGTTTCCACACAGAAAGCGTATGTGTTTGTTTTTTTATGTATTTATTTATTTATGTACAGTACATGTCACATTATAAATTATGTGAATATTATTTTGGAATATAACTTTTATGACCAGGTGGCCTGTATGGAAGCGATTATGTAGCATAAATAAAAAGCAAAGTCAAAACCAGAAATGCTTTTTCATTTTCAAAATGAAGCTGCATTTTTTGACTCAAAAATATAATGAAAAAGCAAACCACCAAAATGCTTTTTCATTTCCTTCCTCAACACAGCTTATTCTGTCACTTAATTAAAATAAAAATGAAAATGGTATTTGACATTTCATTTTCAAGACGTTCTCTGGTAAATGTGTAGCATAATTCATTTAGAAATGTCTAATTTGACATTCAAAATGGATTAATAGAAATGCTTTTTAATTTTCAAAATGAAGCTGCATTTTTTGACTCAAAATTAGAAAGAAAAAGCAATACTTCAAAATGCTTTATCATTTTATACTTCAACACAGCTTTTTCTGTCACTTAATTAAAATGATAAAGAAAATGGTATTTGACGTTTCATTTTCAAAAAGGTCCATGGTAAATGTGTAGCATAATTCATTTAGAAATGTCTAATTTGACAATTAAAATGGATAAACAGAAATGCTTTTTAATTTTCAAAATGTAGCTGCATTTTTTGACTTAAAATTAAAAAGAAAAAGCAATATTTCAAAATGCTTTTTCATTTTATACCTAAAACCGCTTATTCTGTGTCATAATTCAAATGAAAATGCAAAGAGGGGATTGCATTTGCATTTTAACATCCACCCCGCGCACCTTGTCACAATATTCATTTCGAAAAAGCATTAGCAGAGGGGAGGCGGGGCGATGACGTCACTGCTTTCTCTGTGTGTCCGGCTTCTGACTGACGCACGCACACACACGCACCAGGAGCAGACTGTGTTAGCGGCAGTGACGAGGGTTTTGTGATGGTTGTGAACTTCTGATGAGTTTCCACAGCTTCTCAGGAATACATAGCTGCATGTCCGCCTTCTGCGGTCCTCCTCCTGACACACCGCGGACAAGCTTTTTTCTTCGGACCGCCAGCTGCCTTCGCACAGCGGAGCGCGAAGCTCCCGACGATCGCTGAAGGCGGAAATGCTGCTACGATCTGAGAAACCATCATATGAATTCGTGTTTCCAGTGGTGTCCAGAACAAAATAAAGACTGATGTAATTCCCAGATATTTACACCTTGATCTGCAGCTTCGCGGTGAATTTGCTGTTTGATGACAGCTGGAGCTTCATCAACAGACAGCATATTTCTCGATGCTAAACGTTGCTGGTTGGACCAAAAACACTCACTCAGCGCGAAGCTGCAGGAGACTATCTTCATTATGTGCTTTTATTACAGTTATGCTAATATTTTACGGCCTGCTCTGCTCGATCATATGTTTTTAAATCCGTGCGGTCAGACGACGCTAAAGTTGGCTTACGATTCACAGCTTCTGATTCGCGAGGGAGCTAAAGGAACATTCTGCTGCATTTTTCACATTAAGATTACGTAAAACCGGGTACTGTTCAAAAACCGCTGGACCTGGCCTGCTCAAACCTGGATTCCTGGATCTTAATAAATCAAACAGCAAATTCACCGGAAAGCTGCAAATAAATGTGTAAATATCTGGGAATTACATGTCTTTATTTTGTTCTGGACACCACTGGAAACACAAATCCATATGATGGTTTCTCAGATCGCAGCAGCATTTCCGCCTTCAGCGATCGTCGGAGCTTCGCGCTCCGCTGTGCGAAGGCAGCTGGCGGTCCGAAGAAAAAGCTTGTCCGCGGTGCGTCCGGAGGAGGACTGCAGAAGGCGGACATGCAGCTATGTATTCCTGAGAAGCTGTGGAAACTCATCAGAAGTTCACAACCATCACAAAACCCTCGTCTCTGCCGCTAACACAGTCTGCTCCTGGTGCGTGTGTGTGCGTGCGTCAGTCAGCAGCCGGACACACAGAGAAAGCAGTGACGTCATCGCCCCGCCTCCCCTCTGCTAATGCTTTTTCTAAATGAATATTGCGACAAGGTGCGCGGGGTGGATGTTAAAATGCAAATGCAATCCCCTCTTTGCATTTTCGTTTTAATTATGACACAGAATAAGCGGTTTTAGATATAAAATGAAAAAGCATTTTGAAATATTGCTTTTTCTTTTTAATTTTGAGTCAAAAAATGCAGCTACATTTTGAAAATTAAAAAGCATTTCTGTTAATCCATTTTAATTGTCAAATTAGACATTTCTAAATGAATTTTGCTACACATTTACCATGGACCTTTTTGAAAATGAAAAGTCAAATACCATTTTCTTTATCATTTTAATTAAGTGACAGAAAAAGCTGTGTTGAAGTATAAAATGATAAAGCATTTTGAAATATTGCTTTTTCTTTCTAATTTTGAGTCAAAAAATGCAGCTTCATTTTGAAAATTAAAAAGCATTTCTTTTAATCCATTGTAATTGTCAAATTAGACATTTCTAAATGAATTATGCTACACATTTACCAGAGAACGTCTTGAAAATGAAATGTCAAATACCATTTTCATTATAATTTTAATTAAGTGACAGAATAAGCTTTGTTGAGGAAGGAAATGAAAAAGCATTTTGGTGGATTGCTTTTTCATTATATTTTTGAGTCAAAAAATGCAGCTTCATTTTGAAAATGAAAAAGCATTTCTGGTTTTGACTTTGCTTTTTATTTATGCTACATAATCGCTTCCATAGGCCTGTAGTTGTCATAAGTAAATGCTTATGCACAAAGTCGGATACTCCTCAGTTTCTGACAGTTCCATAACTAATAAAACATGCTGGTTAAACCTATGTAACTCCTGATTACATTATTGTTACACTACAGTTTACTAAGGGAAAGTTATGCAAAGTAGTTCAGAATAAATTTAACAAGAATAAGCACAATTGTTGTCCAAATTGATAGTATAGACAGGAGAAAACAATGGATATATGCAACATCTCCAGAATTGTTTTTACCAGAAGAAACACTGGGGAGTTTTTTCCTGGTTGATGCGGAGATGCTTGGTCGAATTGTATCCCAATTAAACGCAACAATCTGCCTTTTAGATCCCATTCCCACGTCACTCTTTAAAACATTTTATCGATTCTTTGAGTCAGAGCTTCTAAGTATAGTAAACTGCTCTCTTCAGACGGGGGTCTTCCCCTTTGCCTGTAAGACGGCAAAGAAGAAGAAGATTCAGTTCGATCCAAATACTCTGGATAACGATAGAACTGTATCCAACTTACCATTTTTAAAGTAAAATTATAGAAAAAGTGTTGCGAATCAACTGCATCAGTTTTTAAAGACTCAAAGAATTTTAGATAATTATCAGTCTGGTTTTAGGACAAACCACAGTAGAGAGACAGCCCTTTTAAAGATCGTTAGTGATCTTAGATTACATTTTGACTCTCAGAAACTTTTTTTTCTGGTGCTGCTGGATCTTAGTGCCGCTTTAATGAACACATTACACCATTTTTAAGATCGCTGCATTGGCTCCCTGTGCAATTCAGAATTGATTTTAAAGTTTTTTTTATTGGTTTACAAATGTTTTTATAGTCTCGGGCCTTCATATTTATCTGACATGATTTTAAAGTATGAGCCCTCGCGGACCCTGAGGTCCTCTGATACCGGCCTTTTGGTTATTCCAAAAGTTAGAACAAAAAGATACGGCAAGGCCTCATTCAGTTTTTACGGACCTCGCCTGTGGAACAGCCTCCCAGAGAGCCTCAGGGCCGCAGAGTCTGTTCATGTTTTTAAAGGAAGGCTTAAGACCTACCTTTTTAATTTAGCTTTTAGTTGAATTTTAGGTTTTTCTTTTTGATATTTTTTTTTCTTTTAACTAGTTTTATATGTGTATGTAAATACATTTATTTATTTATTTATTCTATTAATTTTTAAGTCTCTCTTACCATTTTATATGCCTATTAAGGTTTATGTAATTATTTGTTTTTTGTTTATGTTTTATATATATTTTAATTGTATTCTTTTTACATTTCATTACAGTCCAGTGTTTTCCTCTGAGGGATCCTCCATATCGGTGACTGACCCTTCTCATTAAACGGGGTCGCTGCAGTGGGATCTCCTGGGTCTGACTCTTTTGATCGGATCTGGGGGGTTCTGTGGTA
This sequence comes from Oryzias latipes, assembly GCF_053564925.1. Taxonomy (NCBI): domain Eukaryota; kingdom Metazoa; phylum Chordata; class Actinopteri; order Beloniformes; family Adrianichthyidae; genus Oryzias; species Oryzias latipes. The sequence goes on from NC_136245.1 coordinate 9,841,857, forward strand.
GTGTTCTCCGTGAACTTGGGTTGGGGGTGTCGCTGATGTGGACATGTCCCCAAAATATCGTTTCCCCACTTCAGGACAAAGCGTGGTCTCTACATTCTATAATTTTATCACTTTTTTTTTTTTTTTGATGTGTGTGGACGTGTGTGTGTGTTTTTGCGGGGGGTTGTCGCACGGTTTGTCTTGTCATCTTGTTTTTTAATTTTATTGTATTTTATGCACAGCACTTTGAGTAACATATGTTGTTGAAAAAGTGCTATATAAATAAAGGTTGATTTGATTTGATTTGATACAGTAGATCACCAGAGTCCGCCCATTCCTCTCTCTTGCCAGCACAGAGGTGCACATTTCTGGATAGGCGTCAAGCAGCTAATTTGATGCACAAATCACGTTGGGTGTGATTGCAGCATAACAGTGATGAAATTGTAAAATAAAAAAGTATTTCAATGGAGTTCCTTAATGGTGTCAACGCCATTTCTGTCTCATCTGCAGGGAAATTTTGTCTTGTGTTGTTGGTATTTTGAACATAGTTAAAAATACATAGGTTCTTTCTTACTTGGTTGCAGGTTGCACTGAAAATAGAGATGAATAAGCGGGACTCTTCTCATCCTGAGTGTCAGTTTTCCATCACCTGCTGCTTTCAGTTTATCTTAGGGAGTGATGCAACTGAGGAGGAATAGAAGCCAGGCTAGAGGAAGCTTGAATCCACTGCATTCGTAAAACATCAATATGTAAATGCAGGCTCGGTTGTTGCTCCAGTGGTTAAAAGAATTCAGCATAGGATACATCTTTATTACTGTCTCAGCTCCTCCAGCAGCCTCCTCCCACCAGCATTCATCTCTTTGAGGTGCATTTAAGCGACTGAAAGTCCTTGATAGAGGCAGAGGGGAAATAGTTTCCCTGCAAAGATGTGTGAAAGCATGTTAGCCTAATGGAAAGCACACAACGTGCTCCTTATTTCCTTTTCTCTTTAATTTTGTTGCTCTCATTTTTATCTACAGTATGTTACAGCAGCAATTTCATCACAGCCCCATTTTCTACACCCGCACTGGTATTGATTTCAGATTTATCCTGTCTGGAAAGCATTTTGAAAGATTACTGTAAATCTGAGCCACAGCTTTGTGGCCAAAGGGGAATAAAATGCGAACACTATTAAGAATAAAAGCCACTTTTGGATGATAAGTTATGGAGAACACCATAAAGATGAGTTAAAGCTTATTAAAACAACAAATGAAGATGCCAGAGCACTTTAAATTCCAGAGATTTCCAGAAACGGCCCTGCACGATGTCACGCCCTAGGCAAAATTTGACATGGTTCTCACAAAAGAAATCAGATTCCTTTTTTATATCATCCAACACCCACTTTAAAAAATTACAAACAAAATAAAAAATGCTAAATACTATGTACATATCTGTACTATAGTTTAAATAAATTTTTAAACAAGTGATTAAAGACTAATAATAACTATAGTAATAAATTTAAAATGAAAGAAGCAGCATGTACAGTAAAGACCAAAAGTTTGGACACCCCTTTCCATTCATTTGAATGAGGTGGTGTGTCCAGACTTTTGGTCTGTACTGTATGTGTAAATTTCAGTACATTTCTTTAGCAAAAAAATGTTCAAACGCAATGCATTGTGGTTTATATTCACCATTCTAGCAAGCATCGATGCACACTGGTTTTTCGCAGATACTTTGTAAGGCACTCGATTTTGGAATTGTAGATATGGACAGCACTATAAATTGGCGACCGTACTATAGTGCACTACGTAGTGAGTAGTGAAGGAATTCGGACACAACCCTTTCTCTGGCTAGCTGCGACATTGACACATCGACCCTATTGAAATAGTAGAACTCCTGCGTAAATTGTGTGTTGCGGAGCGGAGACACGGATGTCAGAAGCAGACACGATGGAGGCGATGTGAACATTCTGACTGATTACTGAATGTTCTATTTTGCAATGCATCAATGCAACAGAGGCACAACGCAAAGAAACCAGAGTAAATCATCCTTAAGCCTTTTATTTTCTTGCTTTTTGTCATGTTGTCATAGGCACCAGGTTCAAGTTGTTAGTTCTCCACAGCTAGTGGCTACATAGGCAGTGCCATACCACATTTAAAAGGTTTTCCTGAAGCTTTGTTCAAGCAACACCAAGTCATAATTTCTGAAGGAGAGTGCTGGAGTCAACCTCATGTTTCCTGCTCCTGATTGTCAGGGAGGTTCCTTTTCATGTATCTTGTCGCTGGGACCGCTCCCCTTCCTGTTTCCTTCGCCTGAGAACGATTGTCAGGGCTACTCATTTTGCAGTGATACCCCCTCCCTTGTTTGGCTGCAAGGACATTTTGCTTCATCTACACCCCCTCCTCATCAATGTGTTTTTGAAATCTCCCCTTTTTGCGAAGATACTTGATGATTGGGTCTTTTTTGTTTGTTCGATTTCAGTTATGTTTCCGTGGTTGTTATGATGTTTTCTGTCACAGTTACACCAGGCTCGACTCAATTATTCGCAGCTATCTTCCTTATTACTTATCCTCAGTCTGTTTGTTTCTCTTCTTTCTCAGTCTGTTCTTTTTTAAGCTTTAGGTTCTTGCCATCAAACTTGGTTTCCTACATTTTTGAGACCATTTTTCTCAAATTTTAAAAAGAATTTTCTTGCCATCACAATGAAATGCTGATTGATCAACAGAAGCGTATGAGCAGCAAATTGCAGTTCAATGTCATAAGTAAAGGAAAAATAAAAAGTATACTTCAACATTTACAAGTTGAAAACACTTAATCCTTTTACTATCTATGCCAAGTTGGGAGTAGGGTCATCTGAACCCCACAAGATAGTGGGCTGAAACTTTTTTTTTTTTCAATGATTCTTGGTCTTTACTGGTATCCATGGATAACATGAAATCCTCTCCACATTTATCCACCTTTGTCATGGTAGGGATAACATGTAAGGGTGGGGTCATCTGGACCCCATTTTTACTTTTGAATTCATGTAAAACTTTTTATTTTAGGGGTAAGTTCTAGTAAGAAGTTTCATTTTGATTCTATTGATGCTTCATTTTTTTGGTGATACACAGTGGGGGGCTACCACACTCTTACTTTGCCTATGTTGCCTTTCAGAACAAATACCTTTGTCTATTTTTCCCTTGTGCTATCCTAGGCATTTTAATGTTGGCAGTTGGGTCATCTAGACCCACTAGACCAGGGGTCGGGAACCTTTTTGGCCAAGAAAGCCATAAACGCCACATATTTTGAAATAATGTAATGTCCCTTTCCCACACTGAGACTTAACCTGTTTTAAGGTTCTTTATTCTGGTTACTGTAGACCGCAACAAACGCCGCACAATTAATTCAGCAACTCCTCAATCTCTCCAGCGAGATGAAATCGCTTCTGCCAACTTTATATTCCCCTGCTCCGGCTCCGGCCCTCCCATTTCCCTTATTCGGCCCATAGCTGAACCCCATTGGTCCAAATTACCTAACAACAGGCTGAGCGACAGAACTGAGGGCCAATCAGATATCTGCTTGATGCGTTCATTGAACTCCAGAACTTTTAACGCGGCCCAACAGCCACCCAGTCCAAGTCAGTAGGCAACGATATGTTTCAAACGAAATATACAAATGAATGTGTGCATTTGATGTGATTTCAACATTTTTAAAGTACAATAAGTCTGTGGATTCTTTTTAATAACATTGTTATGCTGTTGCTGATAAATAAGGCGTTGAGACTTTAAACGTGATCTTAGGTTGGTCTGAATGTTCTGTAGATGTGACAAAGACTGCTCACATGCAGACGCGGAGCCAAACACACACTCACACGCTGCAGTGAGTGACAGGCAGCGGGTTTTACGTTATTACAATCCCTGCGCAATTCACCTGCTACCTGTGCCCACAACTCCACCCCCCACCCCCACCCTCTGCTTTCTTCCTCACACATCCCGTCCCCGCAACTGCGCGCTCTTTCTCGGAGACGGGAGCGTGCAGTTTTAGGCACGGCAATTCACAGGTTTCCGGCTGGTACAAACTAGCCCTGGCTCTGTTCTCTGGCTTTATGGTCTCTGTTCATGAATCCAATTTGTGTGCAGAGACTCAGCGTAGTGGAAACTATTAAATACTCTTTGCGCAACAAACATTTCTTCAACATATTGCAAGCCCTGTTTTCATTTAATTGGAAATGATGAAGTGCGTACTGCCACCTGCTGTGTGAGGTGTTGGAAACAGTAGCACTGAGTACTTAAATTATTTTTCTATCAGACACTGGTTTGTTTTTGTTAAACGTACCTGATAGAAAAACAATTTAAGCACTCAGTATAATTTATAGACTCAATGAACTTCATTGAATCATCAACAGTAGCATTGTTTCAATTAAAGCTTTAGTCACATGCATCCGTACGGAGGATTGACCAGTACGGGTGCTGCAGTTTTTCGGGCCATATCTTAAAGGTGTGTCTTGTAGTTCCCTCGAGGCTCATCCATGCACCTTAAAGGATGTCAATGGAAAATGAAATGTACAATTGCTGTCCATGTGGTAAGTGTATTGTGAAGCATTGGTGAGGATAATGGTAAATGGTAATGGTAAATGGCGTATACTTACATAGCGCTTTCTACCTTCTTACGAAGGCCCAAAGCGCTTTACAGTCACAGTCCCATTCTCCCATTCACCCATGCACACACACATTCACACACACGTTCACACACTGGCGCCAACCTCCCACCAGAGGCAAGGTGGGGTTCAGTGTCTTGCCCAAGGACACTTCGACACGTGGGCGTGCAAGGCGGGAATCGAACCTGCAATATTACGATCATGGGTCGGCCGCCCTACCGCTGCACCACGGCAGCCCATAAAATATAATGTAAGTTATATGCACTTATGACGCATGAGTGAAGCTGTTGTATGGTGCCCCTACGCCACACTGTAATCATTCATATTCATCATTCATTCATCATGTTATCATTCAAGTGCGAGTCCTGGTTCTGTAATAATTGTGGGCAAATCCTGCATGTATGGGGTTTGCAGGCGAAAGATAAGTGCCCGTAGAACACTCATACATGTGATCCGTATGACACAGCTGCATCCCAATCAAGGAATAATGCACAAAACGATGCCATATGCATTCATACATTCATTCAAAGACGTATCAAACTTAGAATAATTAGATATGAAATCAAAGATTGCTTGAAAGGGAGTGGAAGGAAGCGAACTTATATAATCCCAACCCTGTTCTTCCGTAACCATTTTATTACATGATGTATCATTATCCAGTTCATAGCTTTTCATCTAATATCAATGCCTTACCAACATCGTTTCAGGTCATTACATATGCTTAGGTATCAATAAATAACATGACAATGAAGAATTACTTGATAATTATGTAAAGTAGATAGAACTATTTGTATAATAACATACCACATACAGATCAGTTATCTAAAATATATTACGATTATTTTCATTAGAAAAATCATGTTTAAAATTAAAAATAACACTATCAGAAAATAAATATAACAAGTCAGGACTTTTTTGGAGCAAGTAAAGTAATATAATTAAAAATCAATAATTTTAACCATCTTCAGTAATTGATTAAGCATTTTTTTTTACTTCACCCAAACTTACCCTTATTTGTTGTTTAACTGTTTGGTATAACCTGTAGCATGAACATTTTTTCTCAACAAGTTCACCAAGCTGTCTATAGCTGCTGTTTCACGTGGGCCACCTGTGTGCCTCATACAGATTTGTCCATTTTTCTTTAACAGACAACATATATTCACCTGTAGTGCCTGATTTGCACTGATCCGTCTGCAATGCCTTTCTGTTGTGTTGTTTAGTGAGTCTGTCTCATGACCGTCAATAGGTTAAACAAATATAACATTAACAGTGTTCTCTTGTTATATTTTGGTTCACCTTTCACTGTTTCGCAGATTTTTTTTCAGTGCAAATTTGCATACTTTTTATTTTTAACAGCACACTGTATTCTGGGTTCTGATTGGCTGCTGATATTCTATACAGAATGTGTTAAGCTCACTTTGACCGCAAATGCTTGACTCCAATCAGACCTTTGTTTTCACTTTATTAACAGACTTATTTTCTACAAAGGTTGGAACTTTGAGAAATTTAACTAGACAGAAAAGTATGAAATGTTCATGTTTGTCAGAGAAGAGTGTATAAAGAGTGCAGCGAGGAGTTTTACAGCCATAAAACAACAAATTCCACCTATTGCGGGGTGCTTTAGGAGAGGTCCCATTTACCATATGTTCTTATCTGTACTGCAAGCACTTTTTGTGTTATCTGAAAACACACCATTTCGTTGTGTACTTTTTAAAATATACTTTTTAATGAATCTGTTTTTCAGCTGTAATACCTTTGAAATCTGTTAATGCTAAGCATAAGAAATTTACGGCTGCACGATGGTGGTTAGCGCTGTTGCGTCACAGCAAAAAAGGCCTGAATTCTATGACACCAAGTCTTTCATACATTGGAATAGAGCTATGAAAGAAAAAAGCCTGGAGCAAAATTCCTGAGGTTTGCAGCATTCAACATTTTTGCAGCAAGCCTCTGGGTACTAGGTACATGCTCTAGTATCAGGTAGTGACAGTCCAAGCGAGTTCAAGAACTATGTTCTTAAATGCATGTCAAATGCTCGGGTTGTACAATTGACTGTATATTGAGAACTGGTCTGATTGACCCCTCCCCACTTGCGCTCCAAATAGGAAGTACCTGTTGGTTCCAATAAGCCAAAATTTCATGGACTTCTATTGAGGAAAAAAACAGCTATTACTGTCATTCTATTTGACCATTCTTGGTAGAATACCTTTTTCTTATCATCTTACTAATCCTAATTTTTTTTCATGATGTTTTTTCATCTTTTTTTCATCTTTTCATCATTTTTCATCATTTACACAATGTAAGCGCTTTGGGTGTCTTGAAAAGCGCAGATAAATCCAATCCATTATTATTATTATTATTATTATTGCAAGTTATTGCAAGTTATTAATTAACCAATTAGATGCCTCAGTAAAAGTATGTGGTGCCTTTTGGCCCACACCTCGAATGTTCGATTGTCAGATGCTCCTGAGCCAATTCCAGTGAAGCAGGTTTGGACTTTGAAAATGCTCACACATAAATGGTGACAGTTACCATAGAAATGTTGACTCAGACCTTTGGACCAATCACTTCATTTTTTAATTCCATTTGTGAATGACTATCTTTGTAAAATGTAATTCAGTACTTTCTCGAAAACTCAACAGAAAAATGAATTGGTCAAAAAACGTATGCAATCATGATGAGGACACATCTGAGTCAGCTAACCAGCACAAAGTAGTACAGAGAAAACTGTAAAAGAAGCAGGATGGTAGATCTTGAAGACCAAGGTTAGGCAGCCTTGTTCTAAGACCCCCTGAGGAGATACATCCGAGGCAGAACAAAATCTTAGGCATTAAGAAAAAGGTGTCTAATAATGCACAGCGAGGAGTAAAAATGACACCTCAGAGGTTATTAATTCTGCCAGTCAAATGTTTTCATAAAGGCCCTACCACAGCTGAATGCCCCCACTGCAAACATTTGATCACCTAAAGTGGTCAGCTTAACCCTTTAACACCAGATATGTCACCCGCGACACCTACATAACACACGTTCTATGACATACCATAATTCTTTGACTATTTACCCGATCACCGTGAATCAGCTGATTCTGTTGTGGAAATATGCTGCTTTTTACACCAGCTTTGCCATGATGCAACACACTACTAACGTAAATTGTTGCATAACGGCGCCAAGGTGCTTTTTTCTCCATGACAGAATCTGCTAGAATTACGCTGATTGTATTAGTGGTTAAAGTGTTGCAGTAGTCGAAAGAATATCAACATTCCAGTGTTAAAGAGTTAAAGAGAGAGACTAAAAAAAGGACACAATTTATTTTTACTTTTCTGGTAATTCTATCAATCCTTATCCTTTAACAATATTGGTTCTGGCTCTGAGCTTTGAACGTTCCTCTTTTTTTACTGGAACTCTTTTAAAAAAGTTAACTTTTCCTCCTGCTTTGGTGTCGTATTGGGTTTGCCCATTGCAGAATTGTCCCCCTGTGCCGGTCCCCTGCCCGGATAAAGCACAGGGTTGTGTCAGGAAGGGCATCCGGCATAAAAATCTCTGCCAAACCACCTGTACGAATCAGTAAAGGCTCATTCTCTGTGGCTATTAAGGGATATGCTGAAAGGTGAACCACAGCTGTGCAATACCCTAGATGCACTTGTTCACCAATCAGCATATTCCTTCAGGGGTCGCCACAGCGAAACTGCTGTTAAAACTTAAACACACACAGCAAACACAACACACTATACAGCAAAACACCAAACATAATTTTTAAAATATAAGTTAAATATACAAAGTACTTGGCTCTTCAGCCAAAAGCTCACTTTGAGGTCACAAGGAATACTCTGTTGTCAAAACTAACAAACACACAGCACACACAACCCACTACACAACAAAACCCTTGACACTGTTCACAAAATGATTTTTAGAGAATGGCACCCCCCCACACACATAAAAATAGAGTAAAGTAGTTAGTATTTAGGATATTTTTTCACTGTAAGCCCAGGTTCACATTTATTGCACTTCACCATCTTATCGCTGTGCGGGTCAGACCAGGGGACTTCCACATGACAGGCAATGTTCACCCCAGCCACACAACAGAAAAAAAATGATCTTGTGTGCCTGATCCAACCTTGACAGGACACAGTTCAAATATCATCACGAGGCATGTCCATGGCCAGCAACAGATTTTGTCGAGTGGAAACCTCCCAACATCAAGGAGCATATTCTTTATGCTATGTTATCGGAATAATTGTTTTGGGCTAATACACTAGATTCCTCCTATGTTTTATATGAGACATGAAACCCAATCAGTAGTTGGTGAATTGCCTTTATAGCATAGATTACTGGACACATTTATTTTATTGTTAGTATAAGTTAGAATTTGTATAAGTTTTCTTCCACCTTAGTGCAAATCTTAGGATCTGCATCCCCTGGCCCACATGCTGTTAATCTTGTGAGAGAATTTCTTTACAAATTAGGAGATGGATTTGAAACTAAGACCCTTTGCTTGGAGTAACACCTTGGGGTTGAAACCGATTAAATCAAAACTGAGTTAGATGAAGGATCTAGAATCTTCTTGAGGGTGAAAGACACCCACTCATTATGTGCTAAAAGACAAGTGAGCAGCCGTATTACCATCTCCTGGTGCACTTTGTCACATGACCACACACGCGTTACCATTTTCACAATCACACACACACTGCAATCAAGTGCAGCCTTACTAATGCATGATCTATGCTCCCACTCCTCAGTCTCCTCGCCTGCAACAATGACCAGTCTTGTTATCTTTCTCTGCTTCTCACCCTGTCTGCCTCCCCTCTCATTCTTTCTCTTTTCCAGGAGCCCTCACAGATGAGTTCTCATTTGACAGCACAGCTGGGGACCAACTGCACTGGAGCTCCGGAGCTCATACCGATGAAGTCGACCTATCTAGGCCACAGGAAGCACACAATCCCTCATCAAGGGCTCTAATTAAAATTCTGCGTTATTGTAGGTTTCCAGGCAGAAAGAGGAGCTCAAAGAAAAGCCTTCTAAAGATAGAATGAGAAGAATGTCTAATTAGGGTCTCATTCTTATTGAAATCTGATTACATTGCAGCCCTTACTCCCCCTCACTCTCTTCAATTGTGAAACCTGTTCTGGCCTTTCTTGAGCCCATGTGGGCTGGGGTTTTATCTTGCCAGCAGTGGGGAGTGAGGAGACTGACAACAACGTTGGTGGAAGGCCTACAAGGCCAAGTGTGTGGGTACTTAAAAGAAACATCTATGTCAGATGAGTGTGTGAGCCTCTCAGACAAAAAATAGAAAGTACAGATGAAAATGTTCCTTTTGGTCGATAAGAAAATTTCAATCAACTTGTGCTTTTTTATTAAGTCATATCAGTGTGAAAAATCGACATCTGACACCACAGATGGTGTTCTCATGACCCTGACAATGCTAACCATGTCATAGAAAACGGTTGTATTAAAAACATATAGAAAAACATAATAAACTTTTCAAAGTTTACCTGCTGTAATATAAGGTGGCCCTGAAGTGCAATTTACATCAACAAATAACTCAACGCAAAAACATAGTAACGACAAAAAAACTATTAAAAAAGCAAAAAGTTTACCGCTGCGCGCACCCCATCAGGGCTCGCCACAGCGAATCAGACTTCACTGATTCTCACAGTATATTGTTTTTTTTATTATTTTGTTTTGCTTCTATAATTTTCGCGGGGTTTTTTGCATTGACTGATTTATTGCATCGATTTGAGCTGCAGGGCCACCATAGTTATACTTTGTTAGGCTATTAAATAATAACTTTGAAACATTTTAGTTTGCTTGCAACCAGCTGCTTTCATGCAAGCCCACTAAAAACGTTAAAAATTATCATCAACAACCTGCATGAGTCAACTGCTCTGAAATGGTGAATCTGACTAACAAAACATAATTACAGAGTGAACTGTTGCTCTTTAGATGTTAGAGTCAACACTCATCTAAAAATGATGCATTTTTGTGGTTTTAATGAGAGTTAGAACTAAATAGCTACTTTTGAAGGCAGTTTTTTTAAGATGAGAGGAATCCTTTCAGACTCAAAGACTGTAAGATGATGGCTAGCCATCCTGACATGAGCTTACAAGTTTTAAAAAGAAGGTGGGTGTGACAGACATGTCAATTTTAAACAACAGCAAAGAAGTCAAAGGATTCTTGATGATTCTTTGGCAGAAAGGAGCATAAAGAAATGCCACGGTTCTAATGAAAAAGAAGAGATTTGTAGGAGGGCAGCAGTGGGGAAAGTTGTAATCACAACAATCGGGGTCATGACCCCAGAAGAGAAAAAGTGACGGCTGATGCAGATTCAAAAAACAACATCAGACATGTCTATGAAGGAAAGCACTGATGGGTGACAGAATGCCATTGAGGCTCTAGGCCCCTATAACATAAGACCTGAACGTGACACAACAACCACACTAAGAAGGAAAAACATAGGGGGAGCAGGTGGACTCCTTTATTATATTTTTGAAAGAGATGGCAAAGATGAGTGGTGATGCTAGGAGTAGAGTTTTTTCAAAGTTATGTGATGGTTGAAGTGTTTTGCTTATCAAAGGATCAACAAATGATCTGATTAAACAGTCCATTAAGCTGCTGGGTTAAGGCCCAACAGCTTCATAGGAATTCTCATTCATCCAACTTCAAAACTCCCTTATTCCTGCAGGGTCACAGGGATCCTGGAGCCCACCCAGCTTCTGTCAGGCGAGGGGGGGGGGGCAGCTTGAACAGTTTGCCAGCCCATCCTAGGGCTACACACAGACAACCACACTCACATCTGAGGGACAATTTGGAACAAACAGTACTCCTCAATCCTGGTCCTTGAGATCTGCCACACAGCCTGTTTTATGCTAAGTTCACACCTGGCCTGTGTCGTGCGCTCAAGAATGTGCTGAACCTGGGTTCTTAAACGCACCTTTAGCAAATGATGTTCACACAGGTCTGTAACGACTTGATACTAGCACATGTACCTATAGTTGGAAAGAGGCTTGGTGAAAAATATCATGGCAGGGCAAATCTCGCAAATTTTGCTCCAGGTTTTTTCTTTCTCAGCTCTATTCCAGTATATAAAAGACATATTGTCATTTAATTCTGCCCAGTCACAAACCAAAATTATTAATGAGTGATCCATACATAACTACCAAATCAGAGTCCCTGATTGGTCAAAGTTCAATTGGTTTTACTTTCAATGCAATGGCCGGACACTATGTAGAGCTAGAAAACACACTTTAAAAAGTGCATAGCGACAAATGATCGTGACAGTTTTAAATGCGGAAGCCCAAAATGCACGTATGAACCCATTTATATGAAAGTGACCGCTTGGATGCACGTTGTTGAGGCTGGTGTTAAAGTAGCTTTGCTGTTTTCTCTGTGCTGTTCTCTGCTGGTTAGATGTTTCAGGTGCCTCCTGATTGACTAAGCACTCCGAATTCAGGTAATCGGCACAAAGAAGTGAAGAGAGAGCTGTAAAACAAGCAGACTGGTAGACATCATGGACCAGCTGTTGATTTAGAATTATCACTTTTAACTTTTAAGCCTGTTTTAGTTTCTGGGATGAAGCCAGGGTTCTCAGAGAAAACTCAATCATGGAGCGACCATGCAAACACCACACAGAGAGAACTGAGCCGGGATTTGTACCAGGGCCTTCTTACTGTGAGACGAGAGTATGAACTATTAGATCAACATGAAGCTAAAAATCAGATTCAGAATACTTGTATCCAAACCAATGTTGCTGTCATGATTTAGCTGACTTAGCCGACCCAAGTGCTGGAACCCGTAAGGAGACTCGACAGGCACTGAGGTGAGTAATAAAGGTTTAATTTTAACTGCAGAAATAATATTGAGTCCCAGGTTCTTCTGTGGAGGCCAGAGGTGTTGGTTGGAGGGTCTTGGCGGCGACAACCGTATGATCCGTGATGGTAGCCAGGAGGGCGATGGAGCGAGAGGTGGACAGCAACCAGTGGAGTAACTCGTGAGGGCGAGATCCTGGAGTGACACAAGACAAGGTAATTAGTCGAGGACAAAGGCATGAACAAGAATCTAGATGAGGCCAGGAGATGCACCGTGGGAGTACAACGAACTAGCGTTGATTACAGGTCCGAGGTCTCCTTAAGAGTCTGCCGGCTGACGAGGTTGAGGAGGCGCAGCTGGAGGTACCAGGTGTAGCTGATGAGGGGGAGGAATCTGCCAGAGGCACCGTAACAGTACCCCCCCCACAACGACCGCCTCCAGGCGGGCCAGGGCGACGATCAGGATGGGCGGAAAAAAAATCGTCAATGAGAGAGCGGTCCAGTATCAGGGAGCGGGAGACCCACGACCGCTCCTCCGGGCCGTAACCCTCCCAATCGACCAGATACTGGAAACCGCGGCCCCTGCGCCGCACGTCCAAAACCCGACTAGCCGTAAAGGCCGGGGCCCCGTCGATGAGCCGGGCGGGCGGTGGGGAAGCGGACGGCGGGCAAAGGGGGCTCTGGCGGACAGGCTTGACTTGGGAAACATGAAAGGAAGGATGCACTTTGAGGGCGGCAGGCAACTTGAGGCGGACACAGGTGGGGTTAATAACTCGCTCAATGACATAGGGTCCAATGTAGCGTGGAGCCAACTTACGGGAAGTGGCCTGGAGGGGAATGTTCTTTGAGGAAAGCCACACCTGTTGACCAGGTTGATAGGAGGGACTCACCACCCTGTGACGGTTGGCGATCTGGCAGTTGCTCTCCTTGGTGCGAAGGAGAGCCGCCCTAGCCTGGCGCCAAACGTCCTGACATCGTTGAAGATGGAGTTGGACAGAGGGCACTACCAGATCGAGCTCCTGAGAAGGAAACAAGGGTGGTGAGTATCCCAAAGAGGCTTCAAAGGGTGACATACCCGTAGCAGCAGATGGGTGATTGTTATGGGCGTATTCAATCCAGATGAGATGGTCCGACCAGTCACCCTGGTTTTGGGCCGCCAAACAACGCAGAGCGGCCTCCAGCTCCTGATTGGCCCTTTCGGCCTGGCCGTTGGATTGGGGGTGATACCCCGATGAGAGGCTGATGGAGGCTCCGAGGGCGGAGCAGAAGGCCTTCCAAACCTGTGATATAAATTGCGGCCCACGGTCGGACACGATGTCGGTAGGTATTCCATGATGCCGGAAAACATGATTAACCAGGATGTTGGCTGTTTCGGTGGCTGTGGGCAGTTGAGCGAGGGGAATGAAGTGAGCTGCTTTAGAAAAGCGGTCGACAACAGTGAAGATGATAGTGAAACCCTGAGAAGGAGGCAGTCCAGTGACAAAATCGACGGCTATGTGGGACCAAGGTCGACCGGGTGTGGGAAGCGGATGCAGATGACCAGCAGGCGGTGAGGTGGATGACTTAGCTCTAGCACAGGTAGTACAGGCTGCGACGTAAGCACGCACGTCGTCCTCCATGGAGGGCCAATAGAAGCGTCGTTTGAGAAGCGTGAGTGTACGATGAACCCCACCGTGGCAGGCGATTTTTGATGAATGCCCCCAGGTGATGACGTCAGACCTGAGGTTATCGGGAACGAACAAAGTTCCTGGGGGACAATTGATGGTGGCCGGTTTCTCACCTTGGGCCTGTTGCACCCTCGTCTCGATATCCCACGTGAGGTTGCCCACGAAAAGGGAGTCTGGAATGATGGAAGGCGTAGAGCTCCCCTCCGTGGTGTTATATTTTCGTGACAGGGCGTCAGGTTTGCCATTCTTACTGCCAGGACGGTAGGTGATTGTAAAGCAGAACCTGTCAAAAAATAAACACCAGCGGGCTTGTCTAGAATTTAGTCTCTTAGCCGATCGCAGGTAGGCCAGATTCTTGTGGTCTGTCCACACAATGAATGGTTGTTCAGCCCCCTCCAACCAGTGTCTCCATTCCTCCAAAGCCAGTTTTATGGCCAACAATTCTCTGTTGCCAACGTCATAGTTCCGTTCCGCGGGACTGAGTTTCCTGGAGAAATAAGCACAGGGTTTGAGCTTGGTGGATGGAGATTCACGCTGGGACAGCACGGCTCCCACCCCAGAATCAGAGGCATCAACCTCAACAATGAACTGCTTGTGAGTATCCGGTTGTATGAGGATGGGGGCGGATGTGAACAGTTCTTTGAGTTTCCGGAAGGCAGAGTCTGCTGCGGGGTTCCAAACATAAGGCACTTTAACGGAGGTGAGCTGAGTGAGAGGAGCAGCGATGCTGCTGTAGTTCCTTATGAACCTTCTATAAAAGTTTGCAAAGCCCAAAAACTGCTGGAGCTTTTTACGTGACACAGGAATCTCCCATTCAGAAACGGCCTGGATTTTAGAGGGGTCGGGTCTGATTTTGCCAGCCTCGATGATGTAACCCAAAAAAGAGACAGAATCTACATGAAACTCGCATTTTTCTGCCTTAACGAAAAGTTGGTTTTCCAACAAACGCTCGAGGACTAAACGAACATGGTGGCGATGTTCGGCGGCGTTGCTGGAGTAAACGAGAATATCATCCAAGTAAATGAAAACAAAGCGATTGAGGAAATCGCGCAGGACGTCATTAACTAGACGCTGAAACACGGCAGGGGCGTTGGTGAGGCCGAAGGGCATGACAAGATATTCATAATGTCCGAGGGGGGTATTAAAGGCGGTTTTCCATTCGTCCCCCTCTCGGACCCTTACGAGATGGTAAGCATTGCGAAGGTCCAACTTGGAGAAAATGTTGGCACCCTGGACAGAGTCGAAGACAGAATTAATAAGAGGAAGGGAATATTTATCTTTAACCGTTATTTGGTTGAGCTCGCGGTAGTCGATGCAAGGTCTCAGGGTCTTATCCTTTTTCTCAACGAAAAAGAACCCTGCACCGACTGGAGATGATGAGGGTCGGATGTGACCGAGTGAGAGCGCTTCCTGTATGTAACTCTCCATGGAGAGTTTTTCAGGACCCGAAAGATTGAATAATCTCCCTTTGGGGAGGGAGGCTCCACTGAGGAGCTCAATGGCGCAATCATAAGGCCTATGAGGTGGTAAAGCACGAGCCTTTGATTTACTGAACACGATTTTAAGGTCATGATAGCATGATGGTACCCTTGACAAATCAATATCCTCATTTTCTGGCGGATTAGCAATAGTAGTGGAAGGAATAGCAGAGTGCAGACAATTGGCCATGCAATACGTACTCCAGTTGATAATCCGAGAATTAGTCCAGTCGATTTGGGGGTTATGGAAACGCAACCAAGAATACCCCAAAATGACAGGAGTTTGGGGGGAGTCAGTAATAAAAAACTGATGGTATTCGCGGTGATTGCCAGAAGAAATTAGCTGGATGGGTTCAGTACGTGAGGTGATTTTAGATAATTGTTTACCCCCCAAACCAGCTGCCTTAATAGGAGTGTCGAGGGTTTCAACTGGTAGTCTAAGTTGACGAGCGAGGTTAGCATCAATAAGGCTGTGTTCAGCACCCGAATCAATAAGGGCGTTGAATTCATGGACTTGGTTAAAACTAGAAAACTTGACGGGTATGAAAAGGAAGGGCTTAACGGAACCTTCGGCCAAGTCCCCTCGTGACCTGTCACTTAGCGAGGGGATGGGGGAGATTAATCGTTTTGGACATTGTGAGACGATGTGGCTGGCGTCTCCGCAGTAAAAACATAAACCATTAGTACGGCGTTTAAGCCTTTCTTCAGGGGAAAGCTTGGAATGTCCTATCTGCATAGGTTCATCAGAATGGGGACTAGGGGCGCTGATGCCAGCAGGCGCTGGTTGTGAATCCAGATGAGGACGGGGAAAAAAGTCGGGAGAAGATCTGCGAGGAGTGAAACTTCGTTTGGTCTGGCGCTCACGAAGCCGAATATCAGATCGGAGAGCCGCTGACACTAGTTCCTCAAAATTATCCGCTTCAGGTTGGGTACATAGATGATCCTTAATCCCCTCGTTAAGAGACTGATAAAAAATTCCCTTGAGGGCTATGTCTGGCCAGCCTGCTTCTACTGCCAAAATGCGGAAGTCAACGATATGGTCACTCACCGAACGGTTACGCTGCTTGAGGCTGAGTAACCGCCGGGTCGCTTCTTCCTGTTTGCGCGGCTGGTCAAAAACAAGCCGAAACTCACCAATGAACCGGTCGAAGGGGAGATGAGTGAGGGGATTAGAGGCTAGGAAGGCCTGGGCCCACTGGAGAGCTTTACTGCGAAGAGAGTTGACAATGAGAGAGATTTTATGCTGATCGGACTGATAGTACCTGGGTGCCTGAAGGAATAGGAGCCGGCATTGTAGCAAAAAGCCGCTGCAGGCCTCAACATCTCCGTGGAACGGCTCCGGTTGAAGGCGGATGTTTTCGTCTGACGGAGAGGAAGTGACGGCCAGAGTGTTGCCGGAAGCAGGAGGTGAAACAGAGGCTGTAGAATTTGAGGTTGGATCAGTTAAATTGGTAATAGTCCGAGTAAGATCCTTGACATGGGAGACCAGATCCTCCTGAACAGACGTAATGCGGGTGAGTGCGTTGGAGTGGAGTCCCAAAAAGATACCTTGTTGTTTTACGGCATGTCGGAGGCCCTCCGGGTCAGCTGGGTCGGGAGTTTGGCTAGTTCGTTCTGTCATGATTTAGCTGACTTAGCCGACCCAAGTGCTGGAACCCGTAAGGAGACTCGACAGGCACTGAGGTGAGTAATAAAGGTTTAATTTTAACTGCAGAAATAATATTGAGTCCCAGGTTCTTCTGTGGAGGCCAGAGGTGTTGGTTGGAGGGTCTTGGCGGCGACAACCGTATGATCCGTGATGGTAGCCAGGAGGGCGATGGAGCGAGAGGTGGACAGCAACCAGTGGAGTAACTCGTGAGGGCGAGATCCTGGAGTGACACAAGACAAGGTAATTAGTCGAGGACAAAGGCATGAACAAGAATCTAGATGAGGCCAGGAGATGCACCGTGGGAGTACAACGAACTAGCGTTGATTACAGGTCCGAGGTCTCCTTAAGAGTCTGCCGGCTGACGAGGTTGAGGAGGCGCAGCTGGAGGTACCAGGTGTAGCTGATGAGGGGGAGGAATCTGCCAGAGGCACCGTAACAGTTGCTTTTATTTGTCAGGCTTTATTGATTGTGTGCATGTCTGTCATACCTAAATTTTTCAGATCAACTAGCAAGTTAAAACATTAGGTATAGATGGCACAATAAACATTCAAATTTCTCCAGTCAACAGCAGCTTAGATGCTGCCAGTTAAATTCTGATTGCAGTTTTGTCTCTGAAGCAAACAATATTATTCTCAGATTTATTCAAGCAAACAATTTTTCAAATTAAAATTGCACAATTAAAATAACCTTTAATACATGATACAATTTTGCAATCAGCAATGCAATTATTTGAATTAAAATAGAGAGGCAATTACTTACTGCAATAAGTGCTCTCTGTCTCTCTGTCTCTCTCTCTGTCTCTCTCTCTCTCTCTCTCTCTCTCTGTCTCTCTCTCCCTCTATATATATAATATATAAACACCCCTCTCACCCTCTGCGGGTGGTTTCTCACACACACTCAGGTCCTCTACCAGAGGCCTGGGAGCTTGAGGGTCCTGCGCAGTATCTTAGCTGTTCCTAGCACTGTGCTTTTCTGGACTGAGAGGTCTGAGGTCTTTCCAGTTATCTGTTGTTGGCACTCCTCCAGCTTGGGGGTTACTGCCCCGAGCGCTTCAATTACCACAGGCACCACTGTCACCTTCACTTTCCATGCTTTCTCCAGTTCTTCTCTGAGTCCCTGGTATTTCTCCAGTTTCTCATGTTCCTTCTTCCTGATGTTCCCATCGCTTGGCACTGCCACATCCACAACCGCTTTCCTCTGGTCTTTATACACCATTACAATGTCTGGTTGGTTCGCCATTATCATTCTATCAGTCTGGATCTGGAAGTCCCACAGGATCTTTGCGCTTTTATTCTCTACGACCTTTGGGGGTGTTTCCCATTTTGACCTCGGGGTTTCCGGTCCATATTCTGCACACTTGTTCCCGTATATTATTCCAGCCACTTGATTTTGGCGCTCCTTCTATGCTTTCCCTGCCAGCATCTTCCACCCTGCAGTTATGTGCTGGGTTAGTTTTAGTTGCCTCTTTGCACAGCCTCCACCTTGGGTCTTGTTTGGTGTGGTAGATCTGAGCCTCTATTGCTCTGGTGCTCAGGGCTTGTTCCTGGGCTGCCAGGATGAGCGCTTCAGTGCTGTCCTGTAGGCCAGCCCTTTCTAGCCATTATATATATATATATACTCACTACCCACTTTATTAGGCACACCTGGCTAATCAGCCAATGACATGGCAACTCAATGCATTTAGCCATTTGGACATGGTCAAGACGATCTGCTGCAGTTCAAACTGAGCATCAGAATGAGGAAGAAAGGTGATTTAAAGGACTTTGAACGTGGCATGGTTGTTGAAATACTCAAACCATGGTTCCGCCATGGTTTGAGTATTTCAGAAACTGCTGATCTGCTGGGATTTTTACCCATGACCATCTCTAGGGTCTACAGAGAATTGTCTGAAAAAGAGAAAATATCCAGTGAGCAGCAGTTCTGTTGGTAGGAATGCCAGAGGTCAGAGGAGAATTGCCCGACTGGTTCCAGCAGGTAGAAAGGCAATAGTATTCTCAGGACTCCTGGATGGTAGCAGGGCAGGTGGGGCCCTCATGGATGTATAGGACTGTATTGGACTGGAACGGACCCTATCATGTATTCTTTTGCTCTCCAGCAGTAGTGCTCCTGTTGCGATCATTACCTATCAAGTTGAGAGAAATGGATCACAAAAAGTACAGTGCTCAGAGTATGCAAGAAAACATTGTTTTCAATAGTCTGCAAGTTTGATAGATTTCATACAATGAGTACTTAATCCAGTAGAGGGTGTCTGGCACACAGGGAGGGGAGGACTTCCAGGTCAACATGGGACAGGGAAGGTTTGGAGGAAGGAGAGAGTCACAGCAGGTTAATCCAAGCTCATGGCAATGTACAGTCAAATATAGGAAACAGGAGGTTATCAAGCCAGTACAAGATCCATCTAAGTAGGGGCGGAGCTAGGGGTTGGGGCCTCTTGCAAAAAGCTTTGCCCCCCACTTGCCCCAAATTTTTGAGTCATGATTAGTATTATAATTGACAAATATTTGAAAATTGTCAATACAAGCTTCTTTAAGCATTAGCAATAGGACATCATTGTAAAAAAAATCAGTTTTATTATTAATGTCAATAAAAATAACAAAACTGTTTGAAATATGTATTTTTGATCATTTCATTTGTAATGGCCTTCAACATCCTTGCTACCCTTCCAAAGTCTTCTGTCTCCCTCCTCTCCCCCCATATAAACTGTTCTAGCTCCGCCATTGCATTTAAGTATCCACTGAGAACTGGAAACAGTCTCACTTAGGTCTGTTAGATATACAGGAAAGGGCCAAATATCCATGGACCAAAACGATCAGCAAGGAAATCCTAAAACCAGGTGGAAGACTAAGGCTTGAAAGCAGAGGAACAGGTGGCTGCGGACGACTCTCTGGGCAGAGTCTGCTATAAAGGCAGTTGCAAAGGTGAGAGTACTCATGCAGATTACCCGTCAGCTCATCACAGGTGGCGACAAAGGGCAGGACCATGACACCACAATCCTGTCTCTACATGGCTAGCACTTTGTCATCAGAAGGGTGGAGGTTCTTTGGCTCCTTTCATCTAGGGAGTCTGGGATATTCTGACTGCATTCCACGCTGCCCATGAATGAGTGTATAGGCTTTTTTCCTATATTCAGCAACATATAAGAGACACTGTTATAAGCGCACTCACCTGAATGGCTACTCACCTCCGCACAAACACTGTTGTGTGCTTTTGTGCAGACATGCCTGTATATAATATATGTACATATGTGTGTTGGGACAGGTTTGTTATAGCTTGTATATACAGATGTCAATGTGGATTTGTGTAAATACATGTTGGCAGAGAATGTCCTTATTTCAGTAGTGTACTTTTATTTGGTCGTCCTCAAAACGCAGTCTTTCTATAGACAGTTGTTTATGACCCTATAATATTAAGCCTCGGGCAAATCTTGTCTATCTGGATGCTTGTTTTGTAAGAGTCAAAATTAAAAAGTTCTAAAACTAAAGTATAGTTTCAAATACACAAAAGGATTAAACAAGTATAAACAATGTACGCGATAGAACCTGTCCAAACCAAGAAGCTTTCTTTTTTTTTGCTCAACTGCTGGATAGGACAAGTAAAAAAAGCAGAACATAATGAAATTACTTCACATTAGCCATGTTACTGCTGTCTTCTCAACGTGTCCATAAAACAAATCAGATGATGTGAAACCAAAAGCATGAATAATTTGCTTAAGCATGAAAAACGGGTTGTGAAGGCGGTATGACTTTCAACTGAAACTCTAACAGCTCCTTTGTCACCCTAAATGTTTTATGATTGGAATTCCCCTGTATTTTACTTGACTTTTCATTGTTGACCGATTTTTTATTTATTTACACTGTAATGAGATACACTGATGCAAGTATAAGACAGTTAGCATTAGCTCAAGCAACAATGACACCTTGTTTTTCTTACAGTACTTTACCCAGAAGCCTTTTATTTTGTTATCTTCCACCATACATTTATTATTCCAACCATTTTTCATTTTGCCACTTTGTCAATCACATGCTGTAAATTACGGTAATAAAAAAGAAATGTCAAACTGCAAAGCTAACATTATCTCCCAAAATTGCCCTTGTAATTTCTAACCAATGAGTAAAGAGATCTTTCGCCACATGGTTGTTTTTACAAGCTTTGGTTAGAATCAGGAAAGGTTGCTTGATGGCAGTCTAAATACAAACCTTACTCAAGGTTAAGGACACGATCAAGAACAAATTAAGTGGACTGGGTCCACTTATATGAGTGACACATTTGGTCTGCTTAAAGTGAGTTTATTTCGCCGATAATCTGGAACAAATTTTCAGTCTGAATACACCCAAGCAGACCCGGGTCCAGGACCAGGAACCGCTGTTTGACCCATTTTTGGAGGTGGTCTCCGTTCGTTTCTAATTGGACTGAGTTTCCTCATTCTAAATACACTCCGTGCTTGGAGCGGAATAACTGGACTAAAAGGATCAACGTAGCCGACGTAAACAGAGTAGGAATGTAACGGCGGATGAGCTGCGGACGGATATAAAGCAACAATTGTTGTGTTATCAAACAGAAAAAAGGGTCAAACTGCTAACTTGTTAGAATGCCTATTTTAACACAGCTCAAACATCTTACATGCTTTTCTGCGGCTCGTTACACGTCATGTGCTTGGCGCTGCTGTGAAGTCATCCTAACAGCTACATCATAATTCCCTTACAGAATTCTTCAAAACAATGCCATAACACCACAATGATGAGATACAGCAACTCATTAAAGTGTGGCCAGATGAATGCAGGCTTGTTAAAACAACTTTTAACATAACACATGTTGGTTCTCACTGTTGAGAATTTATATGTCATAAACACTTATTAGTGTACCTCCTCAGCTGTCTTCTTGCCAGTAACCGCCTTGCAGCATTCCTCAGCAGGAGTAAAGCAGCAGTAAAAATTGTTGCATCTAACATTGATGTAGGTATTTAGGTCAGGAAAATGTAGAGTTGTGCTATCTTAGATGACCCCACCCTTTCATTGACGTGTTATCCCTACCATGACAAAGGTGGATAAAGATGGAAAGATTTCATGTAATCCATGGACACCAGTGAGGTTCACAAATCATTGAAGAAAAAAAGTTCAGCGCACTGTCTAGTGGGTCTAGATCAGTGTTTTTCAACCAGTGTGCTGCGGCACACTAGTGTGCCGTGGGAGATGGTCAGGTGTGCCGTGGGAAATCGCCCTCATTAACTGATTTAAAAACTTTTACCATCTCCTGGATATCAGCTCTTTGTTTATCCAAACAGGTCCTGATAAAACACTGAGTAGTTAGGAATATGAAAGATCGTAAAATACTTTTTCTTTGTGTTTGTTTGATTCTATTAAAGACACTTTGATAAGAATGATGGTACCGCGATTTAGCCGCAGCTAGAGCTGTTTTCGGAAAAGTCCAGCCCCTTTAAATGTCTCCACCAATCATTCTTGGAGGCTTTCTCATACGTCATCAGTCTGACCAATCAGAAGTGGTTAAAGTCTTCACTTCCTTGATTTAGCTCATAAAGTCTCTCAGTTCCAACAAACATACCAGCCAAAGCTCGTCTTTAGCGGTGTAGCTTTCCACAGAAGCCGGTGTTAGACCGTGGAAAAACAATTAAGCTCAGAGACGCGAGTCTTTCTGCGTTCTGCGGCTGTTTGCACTACATCTCCCATGATGCATTGGGTTAAAGTGACAGCATCTCAGCGCAAAATGAGTTGTCCTTGCTAAACGTCTTGAAACCACAACAAGCACACATCAAACAGTTTTTAAATCTTCGAACTTAACTTTTATTTCGTCTTGTAGAAAAAACAGCTGCAACTTCCAGCTTTTTATGCCACAATTATCACAAAAATGCATGTGAGATTGCAGAGGGGCTGTAGATCAATACAGACTATGAGTTTCTCCTTTTTTAAAATTTTTGGATGCTGGTGTGCCGCATGATTTTTGTCAAGGTTTAAGTGTGCCTTGGCTCAAAAAAGGTTGCAAAACACTGGTCTAGATGACCCAACTCCCAATGTTAAAGTGCCTGGGATAGCACAAGGGTTACGTGAACCATCCAGACAAGGATTGCAAAGTGGAGAACTTCCATTATTTTTTCTCTTGTTGCTTTGCCCTGCCCTGGCCAATGACTGAAGAGATCTTTAGTAATGTGGTTTTATTTACATGCTTTGGTTCCAAACAGGAATGTCCACTTGACAGCAGTCTGAATACAGAACAAACGCAAGGTTTAGGTCTTGATCAGAACAAAATTAAGTGGACCCGGTCCAAAGAAAACTATTTATTTTTAAAAATAGCTCACATAAGAGTCCAACAAGTTACATTTTTTGGTGTAATCTCTGCACCGAGAACAGAAAGATATCTGCCCCTTTAAGCTTTGCTTCATATATGCAGTAAAGTGACCCCTTTTCATTTTGCAAGGGCTTCTGATCAGACTCTTTGGCACTTGAATGGATTGTAAGCAAAAACTAGCTTTTCCTAAAGGGTGTCATAAAAAATGACGGCGTGAACTCCACATAAGACTTTGGCTGCGACCATCATGAAAGCGTGTCTGTGGCTCTTAGCTGCATGTGAACTTCCAGTCACTTATCCACACCCTCATGATGTGGAGCCAACTTTCTTTCATGGTTTTGGCAAAGCCCTGTTCATGGTCACCCAGTTGAAGCTGAACTAAGATCAGCTTTTAATCTAAATTCTTTTAAAGGGGTGGCTTTGTGCCATAAACTCAGCAGCTCTTATCTGTGTAAGAAGCTTTATTTCTTTGGTAATCATTCTATTAATATGTGATTACGCTGCATCCCCTGGAGTTTTCATTGTGAAAAGGCTGATAGTCTTTTAATTAGACCTAAAGGGGATTGAAGCTGTGCTTTTGCATATTCCACCAGTGCAATGAATTATACAACACTAGTATATGGAATCATAGAACTCACATTACATAACCACGTGCCAATTATTCAGGTCTTTATCTGAGCTGTGAACTCACTGCATTGGTTTCTCACACCACATAAGAAGCAAAAAAGAAAAAAATACATAAAGATTGTGCATCTGCCCACTAAAAGAAAAGAAGAGGGGGTGCTCACCATTGACAAGTCTCAAAGCATCAGGACCCCAAAAAACAGTGCTTTGGTATGAGCTTGGTATGTTTATTTTACCTTCATCCTGATCACGTCTTTGTATTTTTGCTATTGCTGCTGCCATCCTGCGATGCTTTGGCTAAAAGAGCAGAAGCAAGGCTGTTGTCTTGGTTACAAAGCCTAATGACAAAGCTTAATGTGAATCTCCGATTTGATACAAAGCAAGTCTGCTGCTGGGGATTGTGAAATGGTAAGAAGAGTCAACAACCATTTTCATCACTCTTATTAGCATATGCATATTATGAAAACATGGTTGCACTTCATGTTGTCATAATAAGCAGACCATTACACAAAGAAGCAAACTCCTTAAAACTAGAGAAGCACTTTGCAAGAGGAGAGATGCTGTAAAGTGTACACCTATATGAGGGGGATTGCGGAGGAGAACATTTTTCTGAAACAAATGAATAAAACAATTGATAACTTGCCAAGTGTTTTCTAACCAAACTGTATTGTGTTTTATTGGAGAACTGCAGAAGCTGACGATCAGAGACGGAAATGCAGCACCACTGCTGAGTCCGTCATATTCAAGAGTGCTGGAACTCATGGATGGATCTGTGAATTTTACCAGCAGGGTGATCGCAGGCAGATACATTTCTACCAGATCTTGTTAAAAGGATCAGTCATCTCAGTCTTACTAAAAATGTGCAGTGTTTTTGTTAAAGCTTCTGAATGGGAGCTGAAGATTGCAGACAGTGGGATGTGGTAGCAGAATGATTCCATTTGTTTGTGAGAAATCCCTTTAGATGCTGAAAAATCAAAACACGTCAGGGATCAAATTTCAGGGATTTCTTTTTTGCATGACTATGCAAAATCACGCCCCTAAGACCACTTTATTTTCACACTACACTGTTTTGGGTCAGCACTTTCTGAGATAGTATACTATGAAATCCCACATGGACTCTGGTGCCAACAAAACAAATGAAACGTGGTCTGCTTTAGGATGTGGCTCCTAAATCACAAAAAGCTCAATTCCACTGAGTGGTTAAAGAGACTAAATGATGATGCTTAAAAAATGTTTTTTTTTAAAAAACTAGCAAAAACCTTTTTTTAAAAAGTGCAACTCGTGAAAAACTTTGACGTGTAATGATAAGTTGCAGGTGACTAGCAAACAGTAATATGCCAGGAAACAATTTAACCGTTGTACTATCCTATGACCCAACCCTTACATTGACGTGTTATCCCTACCATGACAAAAATGGATTACGGGGAAGAGGATTTCAATTAATCCATGGACACCAGTGAAGTAGAGAGCTGCATTGGGATTGGATCCCGCCGGGTCCCACCGGACCAAACGCAAATCTCGCAGGAGCGGGCGGTTTGAATTTTGCTGCGGGCGAGAATGGGGAGGTATTTACAGCAGCTGTCCCCAACCCCCAGGCCGCGGACCGGTACCGGTACCGGTCCGTGGTTCATTTGGTACCGGGCCATACAGAAAAAATAAAATAACTTACATTACTTCCGTTTTATTTACTATTCGGAATCTGAAAGATGTTTTATTTTTGAAAAATGGCCCGATTCTCTGTTACATCCGTCTATGTTACTCTTGATGGAGGCCAATTCGCTTTTCTCGGTCACATGCTAGGATACCGCAGAAATAGAACCCAAGAGCTATGAAATGAAAAAAAAACAAACGTCTTTGGAAAGTTTCTTTGCCAAGTGGAAAAGGCCCAGCCAGGAGACAGAAGAGTAGC
This sequence comes from Oryzias latipes, assembly GCF_053564925.1. Classification (NCBI taxonomy): domain Eukaryota; kingdom Metazoa; phylum Chordata; class Actinopteri; order Beloniformes; family Adrianichthyidae; genus Oryzias; species Oryzias latipes. The sequence continues at coordinate 9,867,876 of NC_136245.1, forward strand.
CATCGACTTCCAAAAAAATAAAGCTACATTTAATAGACAGTACTGATCAATACTGATTTATCCCAACGGGAGATTCCCACGCACCATTCAGCAATTAAAATTGATTAACAGAAGTGCTTTTTTATTTTCAAAATGAAGCTGCATTTTCTGACTCAAACTTAAAATTAAAAAAGCAATCCTTATAAATGCTTTTTCATTTTCCTATTAAACACCACTTATTCTGTCACTTGACTAAAATGATAATGAAAATGGTATTTGACATTTGATTTTCAAAAAGCTCTCTGGTAAATGTGTAGCAAAATGTATTTAGAAATGTCTAATTTGACAATTAAAATGGATTAACAGAAATGCTTTTTCATTTTCAAAATGTAACTGCATCAAATGACTCAAAAATAAATTTAAAAATCAATCCTTCAAAATGCTTTTTCATTTTCCCCCCCGCTTCTCCCTCGGACTAGCTTTGTCTTCGGACGTCACGCTTGCTCTTAGCAAATAGCTTGATGTCATCCATGTAGAGAAGGTGACTTATGTTGGCCCTATTTCTAAGTCGGTATCCATAGCCAGAACGACAGGGAACAGAATGGTAATTCTAGTTGTTTTTTTCTCAATAGATGTCTATGGGGTTTTGGCTTTTTGGAACCAGTAGGTACTTCCTATTTGGAACGTGAAGGGGGAGGGATCATTCAGTCCAGTTCTCATATACAGTCAACGGATGAAATCAATTTATTTATGGCTTGACATCATTGGTAACCTTTCAAAGGGACACAAATGTCTGGAATAAAGAGAGAAGGTCAAAAGACAGTAAGAAATATACAGATGATTTAGCTCCAAGCTCAGCTCTTACCCCTAAAGTGCAGTGAATTGGTAATTTTATGTATTTTCATTTGCTTGAAGATTATCTATGACCTTCATAGAAAATCAATAAATATGCTTTTCTGTTGAGGACATTGCATCCTTTAACTCCATAAGCTGAAAGAGGCAACAAGGGAAAAGGAGCAGCATATTGTGGTGAATTCATTCACCCAATCCATATATGGGTCAGATGCCGCATCACTCATGGCAGGGTTAGTATAGTCATTACCATGTGACAGGAAGCCAGGATGAATTCATTACCGGTAATGGCTGAACGATGAGGCTATTGTTTTTTTGAAAGAACAACATTTCCTAAAAAGCACACTTTTAACACATTCTCATATTTTTTTTAATTAACTTTCAGATATCTGTTGAAAAAGTATTTAGCAGAAAATACTTCTGCAAAACAAACAAAAGGTTTGAAGTTATGTTCAGATGTGAGTTCTGACAATACTCTGACCCTCTTTCTCCTACTTTATTGCAGAACATAATGGGGTGTATACCAAAATGACAAAATGCACACACTGATATTTATTTTCTTATTCCAGCAGACTACAAACAAAGAACCACTGAGAAGGGGGAAGGTGCAGGGTCGTCTCACTGAGAATTCTTCTCCACCAATGAGGCTCAAAGAGTCATTATGATCCAACGCAGGCGAAGAGTTCTTGATCCCCATCCCTACTCCCCTCAAGCAACTTAATTTATGCAGCATCTTGCAGTGCTACTGAGCTTGAAAAGAAGTCGCGACAAGAATGTGAAATCAGTAGCCCAGACCTCGTGTATTTAAGGTGTGCACAGCGGTGGCCTTATGTGACCCTGGGGTTGTGCTCAGGTAAATAGCAATTGTGGTGTGGTAACGGGTGTTTGTTCTTGTAAATTTGTCCCAGAAGTGAAAGTTTATTTTATTTTTTATTTTTTTGTGGCTGGGAGGGGGAGCATGGTTCAGCTCAGCTACATGAACTTCAGCCAGAACCTCAGAGGACTCAAAGTAACTGGCAGTTTTAGACATTTCAACTCTTTTACATTTCTTTTCCAGCTAACCTCCTCCTCCTCCTCTCCTTCATTCTGCCTTTTTCCCTGTTTGCGTTATTTGTTCCTCTCCTACGTGATATCGTGCCTCAGCCTGCTTTGATTTTGGTTCTTTGTGAGCTGTCAAAACATGTGTACAGGAAGGAGAGCGAGAGAGAGAAAGAAGGGGGGGGGGGGGGGGGGAATCAGCCTTGATTTGGGAACGGGATTCAGAGGAGCAGAAAAAAAATAAAAATCCTGAGTATGGTGGCATCCTTCCAAGCCAAGCATTGAGATCCACTCATTAAGGAAGCCATAATTAGAGTTTGGTCTGACACACAGAGGAAGACTCCTATCCTACTCGCTTTTCTTCGCCTCCACTTTAGGTCAGTTTGCAGTCAACCATGTCTGTTTGGCACATTTATTGGCTTTTCATATTTTCAGCACACCAGTTTCACTTGATGCACAATCTAATGGAATGGAAGAACTTTAACTGTAACTAGGCCAAAAAATATATTTTGCACAGGACCCCCTCCACCCCCAGCCCACACACACACACGCACACACTTTCTGCTGTCCCGCATTCACTCAAATGCAGTCTGCAAGACGAAATTGTTTCCATGTAAGAGAATCAGTACACTTTCATACTTGACTAATGACGGCACAGATAACTAGCAGTCTCTGTGCCTGAGCAGGACAAAGCTAAGGTGAATAATGTTATTCCACTGTCACTTCTGCTCGGATCTGATCATCAATCTCACCACCTCATAAACATTGTGTGTTCACACAAAGATGTGATGTGTTCGCCCTAAATTAGATTGTGTCTGTCATTTTTCAGGCCTCTCAAATGGAAAGGCCGCTCTGCCCTGCGACAAACAGACGAAGGATCTGAGAGCTTGGTGCTGTCAAAGTGTCTAGATGCTAAGTCTTTTCTTAAATTACCTTTTGAGGGGGGTGGGGTGAGGATTGGCATTAAGTTTCAAAGGCTGAGAGTGTTTGCTAAAATGAATTCCCTGCTACAGTGTTATGGAGGAAAGGGCAAGCATCAAAGACAGAGAGTTTATGCTGGTGCACATTTCCATTGATAAAGATGCTGTGCATGTTTATGTGTGTCACTGTTCCACAGCAATCCTCAAGTGGAAAGTAATTGAATTAAGCAAGGGAGTGGTTAGAAGGAGGCCAAGGGAGACATGAGGCCCCCTTCAGGGTCAGTCTGGATCTGCAAACTGACCAGTGAGTTACAAACATGAAGCATGATGACTTTAAAGTCCCACTCCAATAATCTTTTGATCTTTCCCAGTGGGCTTTTAATTATGATTATGCCATCATTTTCTAGGAATTCATTAGAAATTTTCCTCTGAGTTGTGGGTGGGACTGTTGACATGGAGTAAGCCTATGCTCATTTCTTATCATCCCTTTGTTTACACTCTCTCCCACTAGCTTACAGCTGGTCAAAGCCCCAAGCTAACATTAGCAGTGCAACAAAAATGGTGAGCAAAATTAGAGCCATCCAGACGTACGTTTTGAGCCAGATGCCAGCTCAGATGAGAAAAACAAAGATGTTGATGGATCTTTTGTTTGCCAGTGGATGATTTGGAATGGAGAGGAACAGGGACCTTGTAGCCTACTCTTTGCTCCTGATTCACAATGATTTCAATAAAGAAATACTCAAGAATGCAATTTGAATCTAACTTTCTTCATATATGTCCTCCACGCTGAGAAAAATGCAACAAAACCATAATAAAAATACAAAAACATGATTTTTATTGGCGTGAGGTTTCAGTCGACAATGTCAAAAAGACACTTACTGACATTTGGAAACCGCACAAGACAACAATAGAGGTTCAAAACCGCAAAGAAGCAAGATGGTGAAACAAAGAAAAGCTCATTAGAAGCTTTCAAACATGCCAGATTTCCAGCAAAAACTGCAAATAAACCAATCACAAACATACTGAATAAGCATCAAAGTTCAGTAAATGAACCACTAAGACATGACATTTTACCCCAATGACTTGTAAAATTGCCCACAAGAAAAAAACACAACACTTAGATCCAGTGACCCCCACCAGATAAAGAAAACGACCCAGAAGTCACTAAGAAAGTAGAAAAAATAAGGAAAAGCTGAAAAGACCACAGAGGATCAAACTGACCATAAATATACACAAAAGAACCAATAAAAAGAAATGAGTGTTAGGAAGAAAAGGGTCATACAATCTGTGCCGTCACAAACTGTCACAGCTGCTGGCTTTTGTGTCTAAAACCATCAAATTATTCTTGGTGATTTTTGTTGTTTTTTGACATTTCTCAAAAGTTCAATGGGAGACGGAGCCTTTAGCTCAAAAATGCCTAATGGAGTGCATTTCTATCCAACTTTTCAAGCATGTTAACTCTTCAGAGCACTATAATTCCTCAAGCCTCATTAAGACTGTGCCTTCCTAATTGCCCCAACAAATCTAAGTGATCAAAAGTTTTGAAAAACATTTGTATAAAGAAAGGAAATATGCGGTAAGTAATTCCTGTACAGCTGTACAGAGAGGACTTTAACACAAATAAACAAAACAATTCGACAAACCAAAAGGAATTCTACAAAGTATAAAAACGGTAGCTTATTATTTTCTGGCCATTTAGTAATGTAAGGCTTAGGTACTTCATGACTTACCTATTTCCACCGGTTCATTTGGGTTTACCCAAAAAAATAGAACTTTCAATAAAATGTTCTCATCGCCTTCATCATGTTTGCATATCTGACGTCTGTCCCTTTGCAACTCAGGAATTCTATTTCTAGTCCGTTGACCTGTCAATTTCACTGCAAAAAGTCTGAGAAACTAGAAAACGGCCACTAAAAGTACTTCAGATATTATAGTTTCAAAATATATATTTTTTTAATTTTCACATTTTTGTTGCACCGGTAATGTTAGGCTGAAGTTGTTAGGGAGTTTGAGCTAGCGGGAGAGCATGTAAACAGATGGGTGATGGGAAGTGGTGGCCGGCTTGCTCAACCCCAACAGTCCAGCCAGCAACTCAAAGGTGATTTCCTAATAAAAACTGTTGTTTTGCAGAAACTTTGTCCTAGAAAAAGACTTTTTTATGTGGCTAAAAACGGCAAATCATAATTAAAAGACCACTGGGAACACTTTTTCTGATTAAGTTAAACTTTGTGTGTACAAAGCTGGCTCTAGGAGAGTTTCTATTATAATGTACACTTTTTGCTAGCCATTCTAACACTATCCCAGGGGGGGATACAGATGGTCAAGATGTCAAGAATGGGGAATAGGTTTGCAGAATTAACTACGTGTCATCAGTTAGATGCATTTCTGAGAGAAAAAAAATCTACATTCTGATGCAGAAGTACGCATATAAGGAGCAGAGCAGAGGTGAAACAAAAGCTGCTAATTACCTGTTCCGCATTATGCAGACAGGACCATAATATGATAATGCTGCACTCTATCCTGTTATTTTTGCTGTATTATTGTGTAACCAAATCATTTCAGGTCATTTACCCGTTAACCTGATGTTTTTTTAAAGGTTCCACATGACGGCAGTGATGATGTACTTGGTTTGACAGCAGTGAGTTTTTCTGATCCACCTTAAATGATTGAAAAGCAAATGAAAGACAAACACAAAAAAGGTGATATTTCCTCTGCATTCCTCGTATTTATGTAAATCTTGACAAATAGTTAACATACTTGCGACGGTCCCTTGCCTATGCCCATGCATCCCTCTCTAGTCTTGTCCGATGTGCCTTTGTTTGTAATATGGATTACTACAAAAAATACAGTTTGTCATTTTTGAAGAATCAGCCTCCAAAAGGTATGTGCGTTTCCAGGCAGATGCTCTTTTAAGTTTTGCTTAGTCCTGTGGGGGATCGGGGGTTTGGTCACTGGGGCCTATCTTGCTGTTTTAGGATGAAAGTAGGGCACACCCTGAACAATTCAGTAGTATTGCAGGCTCACACGCAGACAGACACATTCACTCCTAAAGGTCAATTTACAGTCACTAATCCAATGTGCTTGACTGTAGGAGTGCTAGAAAAAAACACACATGCACAGGCAGATGTTGTGTCTGATTGCAACTCTCCATCAAACATCCACAGTTTGACTCATTGCTGTCAAAACCACTTCCTGAATCAGTCTGGTGGTACAGGGAGGCTTCGGATGTCATCATTTTCAGCTCCTCCCCAAATGAAACAAACCTCGATACATGCATTGTGGAAACACCCCCTCCACTACTCTGCACACACCCCAAAACTTTACTATGGAATGTTGCATCACAATTAATCATTGTCAATTAATTCTGTCACTAACAGAAACAAGAAAGTCTAACTAACTTTGCTTTAAAATTGGAGATCAAAGTATACAACAGGTGGCACCAGCTATCTTATCTACTGTATAAAGCAGAGATAAATCTACATGGGAGTAGATCCTGCCTTACTTGTACGCAAACCTCCCACACACTCCAGCACACAGGAGACGTTCTCCTTCTCACAGGCATAGTCCCTACAGAAGGATGAGTTATGATGAGAGACTTCATAGACCCAGGTGGCATGCTGTGGGGCCTGATAGGTCATCTTACTAGGTGTCTTCACTTAGATCATCAAGGAGAACATGCAGAAGAGAAAACGAAATACAGACAACAGGGATCCACACAAACTCTGCATGAGCATGTAAACTCCCCAGAACCAGAGATTCTGGCTGTGAGGCGATGTGTTAACATCCACACCACCTTGCAGCCCTCTATTTGATGCTATTTTAAGAAAATAATAATACAAAAAGTTTGAAACAGGAAGACTTCTTCTTATTTTAAAACAGCAATAATTATCAACAGATGCTGTTCAGTAGTGAAAATGACATCACTATCTGGTTGTGGTGCAGAGATACAGTGGTTGACCGATGACCAGAAGGTCGCAGGTTTGGTTCCCGCCTTGCCACCATGCGTCAAAGTGTCCTTGAGCAAGATGCTGAACCCTGATGATGGTTAAAAGGTGGCAGCAAGATCAGCAGCAGTTCCACCATCAGTTTGTAAATGTGTGTGCATGTGTGCATGGGTGAATGGGACTGTGACTGGAAAGCACTGAGGACCTTCAAGGAAGGTAGTAAAGTGTCAAATAAGTATACGACAGTGTTAAGCTGTATACTGAAGTAAATAGCTCTCTGTTTTTCTCCATTCGTTTAAATGGGTATTTCGGAAATCGGCAATCCATTGAAAATGCCTTATTGTACTTGCCATGCACGCGCATTATCTCAGGGTTACCGAGAGGAGGTTAATTAACCAAACTCATTACCGGTGTTTTGGAACCGACATACCCAGTGTAAACAAGTTTAGGATTACTTAAGTTAGCGTTAGTGGTTAAAGTCAGGGTAAGTTAACCGTGCTTTCTGGAATACCCCCCTGTACTGTTCAGTAGCTGCTATTTATCTCTGTCTTGGTTTGATTTTAGATCAGTGAATCGGATCGTTAACAAATGAACAATAGTGAAACTAATTGTCAATTGAAAATAGTGATATCAAATTGTTGTTAATATGAAGCATTATTTAGTTTTTATGATATATCTCAAAAGTAGTCCTCCTATTGTGCTATATTTCCGTATTTTTTCTTGTACTAAATTGTTTCTGAGATTGTGCCTCTTATTTTTCTACACGTCCCTGTGTAGCTCCAAAAATTCAAGTGGGTATTACTGTTCTTTTCATGTAAACTGAATACAAATATAATTAGGAGTCGTTTGTCTTTAATTCAATGTTTTTGATTTAGCTGCTTGGTGCTTTTATGCTTTGGTCGTCAGTGTTTTACAAATAAAACAATTGTCCTAACTTCCAAATTAACATGAGTTGAACATTTTTTATGTCTATTAGAGAGAATAAACAGTAAAGCTCAAATTTACCTGCAGTAATTTGTATTTATTGTTTCTATGCAGTATTTAAACCTGTGCCTGGCCAGGTGCATATTCAGACTCACATTTCTGAATTGTGTTTTCTGGCCCCTTGAAGTGAGCAAATCGGCAATATCTCAATTGGCAGGAAATTGGTAGAATGAAGAGGGGCACGCTGTTATTTCACATTACAAATTCACCAGGCAGCTCTTCATAAAGACGCATAATCTGCCGTATCATTTAAATGCAAAGTGCATTCATGGCTTCCATCTACTCCCACAAACAACAACAGAGCCCCATGGAAAATAAGAATCACTGCTGTGCATGTTCTGCAGCAATGATACAGAGGGTTGCTTTGTCGTTGGCCAACCCAGTTGCTCCACCTCCTCCTCGTATATCAGCACATCTACTCCTGCTACTGCTCCGAGCAGGAATAAGAAATGTTCCTTTTTCCCTGCAGAGCTAGCGCAGAAGTGCGTGTGACTGGAGTTATATGAATGGCTCTGCATGTCACGGTTGCACTCTTACTATGATTAGCTGGCCGAATGCAAACTTTGGAGCTCAGCACAAAGAGATTGCAGGGAAACAACGCAGCTGCTTACCAAATTGACTTTAAACGGGGAATAATGGAGGCTGGCACAAGCGTAGCTGGTAGTGAATGTGACTGTGTGTGTGTGTGTGAGTGTGTTTGTGGGTGTATGTTTTTGGAGGGGAGCAGAGCAAGAGATTACTATCAGCCAGGCAGTTTAGGTAGCTGCTTCCTGAGTGCTGATGTGGCCCCTGTGATACAATTGGCTGCACTACTGAGCGACTGCAGGGCTACTGGCTTTGTGGTTGGTCAGCTGGGCCCTGCAGAAGCACAGCAACGCCATCCTGTGGAAAAACATGGAACTGCATGGCTGAAGGATACGAGGCAGCATCAGCTCCAGAATGAAGTTGGAGTATTGGTGCTGCAGATTTGAACATTTTATTATTTGCAAATTCCCTGATAGCGCTATACACTTAATAAACTTTCTCATCCTGAACTGGACTCTCTTCTAGCAGGACAGCATTATTCTCTTTGTGCTTGTTAATTTTAAAAAAGTATGATTTATAATATTAGGTTGGCATTATAGATGTTCTGGGGAGCTATAGGTATACTATTCAGTCCCTGTTATTGTGCACTGAAGAACTCTCACAATAGATGGTGACAAACTTTGAAAACAGAGTCTTCAGGGAAGCTCTCAGCAGGGGTGTTTTGTTTGACTAACAGTCTTAGGAAAGATCACGCCTCGTGCTCTGTGAGAACAAAGACTTTTTTGGTATTAATCCCACACTCACAGATGTAAAATCCTGCTCTGAAAGCATTATAACCTCAGAAACAGGACAAGCCATCTTCCATGAGTATTTCTGAAGGACAGTTGGTACTGATGTATATTGTGTCTTTGATTCTCCATATGACAGGATATTTATACCAACAAAGGTTTGTAAGTCAGATTTGCATCATTCTGCCTCTGTTAAGACCACACAGAAAAGCTGCATGTGAATTGCAGTTTAAGCAAGGATGCTTATTTTAGCATTTTATTCAGAATTTACAACTTTTTGTAAATCTGTGCCACGATCTTCCCTTTGATGTATTTTCATATTTTATTTTGGAGACATTTTAAGTGAGTGTGCCCATGTACTTACATCAGGAGCAAGAGGTAAATGTGATTACATTTTATTCATTTAGTGAATGCGATTGCTAAAGCTGATGCTGTTTGTTGGTGATCATTTTCATCATCTGCAGTTCAAGAAGTTTGATGTTTACAAGGACTAATTAACAAAAGGCAGCTATTTCAATTAGAACCCATGAGAGACATTATGAATGAAAAAAAAACTGTGGTTTCATTTTATTATAAAAAGGTTTTGGTGCCATGAAGGCTATTCTTGTAAAAAAAAAAATAAGAGCAAACCCTTTGAAAGATTAAGTTTAATTCTGAAGCTGATTTGGCAGCTTAAGATTCTGTGTACCAAACTGGTCCATCTTCCGAAAAAGTTGTAATTCTTAAACAAAAATAGGAACGTTTTTTTTAATCTAGCTTCATTCACCAGGTGGTAAACAAATGCCGCCCAAAACTGGCACCAACAAGTCAACTGTCCGCCTCAGTCAGACAGCAACACACACTCACATTTACACCTCAGGATAACTATTAATTAAAGTAGCCTACCTATTTCCGCATTATAAGGTTTTTCTAAAGTTTTAACGTTTTAAAAATATGACGCGCCTTTCCGCATATATATAGATTAATTCTGGTTGAGCTGACTGATGTTGAAGCGATTTACAGAGATACATGGCGCTTTGTCAAAATTCAATTGAATTCTGTTCAATTCAATTCAATTCAATTCAATATTTCACTTTAATAAACCCACAAGGGGAAATTTAGGATGTCAGTCCATTTTTTGTGGTTGCAAAAAGGTTAGGTGTTTTGTGTATATCCCTCCTGTTATGTTATGGGTCAAATTGACCCGTTTTAAAGTTTGAACATCTAGAAAAATAGTTAAAAGTATTTTTTAGGCATGAAACTTCTTCTGCTTGCCTTAATTAGTGTATTCAACATATATTATGAAAATGGTTTATCTCACATACATGCAACCCCCCCCCTGCATGTTTATATTACATAGATACTGTTCGGGTCTATTTGACCCGGCAGTCAAACTGGAGGTACAAGGATGTCTTATTATTAGTAGTATTACTTTATTTGCAGCTGTGAGACATATTTCACCCCAATCACAGACATAGACACACAAACACACACACACAAACACAACACACACACACACACAAAAATGCATAGGTGTTATGACTTTTGACAGGAACCATTTATGTTCTAGTGGGAAAACTCAACCCACATTCAGTGGACACTCAACAGGGGAGGGGCAAAACATATAAAATATTCTCTGCATGGGAGTGCTTCCAACATTACACTCTGTCAGGCAGACCTTTAGAAAATAAGCAGCAGAAGCAGAAAGATGACAGTCCAGGAGGCTCTGGAAGTCATCACTGATCATGATCAGAAGAAGACTATCTTGAGCTAAATTCTGATTCTAATGATTCTGATTTTGAACCAGATGAGGGAATTTCTATTACTGTTCCTCCAAGCAAGACTTTCATATCAAAAAATGGTGAAATACATTGGTCTTCATCCTCAAATATGGGTCAGAGAAACCTGTCTGCAGAAAACATAATAAAGACAGTGCCAGGGCCCACTGGCAGTGACTCATGTGACCATGTCAATTCAATTAAATTCAATTGAAAAAGTTAAGCATAAAATCAAAAGGATCATGATTACATAGAATTCAATAGGAGAATACTAAATCGAACTAACAAACAGACTTAACTAAATGGTCATCCCTGCCTTTAGACCCTCCTTCGCGGTAAGGAAAAACTCCTAAAAAAAAAACGGATTCTGGAAAAAACGAAAAAACCTCAGGGGTGTCCACATGAATGAGGGATCCTCCCCCAGGACGTACAGGCAATTTACCAGAACTCATAGAGAAGAATTAACTTATCTAACTCTACAACTACATATTTAAAGTCCAGCAGACGAGTTTCATCCAGATAGAGTTGGGGCGACGGTCGGGGGCATGAGTCGAGCCGGAGACAGGATCCAGGTCAAGACAAGCATGACCTGTGCAAAATGTGCTAAATGAATTTGCACAAAGTGCAGTGTGACGACTGGTCACTCTTGTGCTGTGTATATGTACAGACACACAACTTCATATTGAAATTGCTTGTCTGTTGTATTGTGATTTTGTTTTTCTGGTGCATAGTGCATGTATGTAAAACAAAATTTCAAGATTAAGTTTCAATATTATGTCAAACTATTGTATTTTATATGGTAGTCTTTCAAAAGTAATACAGTAGTGAAAAATTAAAAAAAAGTTTGAACATGTATATTTTTAAGAAAAACAAGTGAATTATCTAATAATTGAACCACTACCTGTTAGAGGTAAGGAACACCATTTCACTAAATTTTTGAAAGAATGATTGGTAATGGAGTTAGCAATGATTTATTCACACTGCTTGTTAGGATTTTGTAGGTTTCAGACATTTTTTAAAACATGCACCGGGTCAAATTGACCCGGGAACATCATCTCTGTTCCTCACAAATGAACATAACAGGAGGGATATGTTAATGCGTCTAACACATAGCTGAGTCTGACAGTTGTTTTGTTTTTTTGTGTGTGTGGTACTAACAAGGTTGGGAGTTATTGCAGTTACAGTAATGTTTGTTTTGGCAATATCAGTCTGTTTTTTTACATGTTGCAAATAAGGTTGGTGGTTACAATTATTGTGAGTACACTAGCATTCCCTATGTGTAGTGTACACAAGAATTAGGCTATGTCCAAATTCCTTCCCTTCTCCCTAACCACTAAAAAACTGTATAGTGCAGGATTGTCTTGTGCCCTGGATTTTAAAAGGAATTTGGACACCACAATCACTACTTCTTTTTCTTTTAATTGGTGAACATGACGTCACCGATTTAACCCTTGTGCTATCTTAGATGACCCCACCCTGACGTGTTCTTCCTACCATGACAAAGGTGGATAAAGGTGGAAAGATTTCATGTAATCCATGGGCACCAGTGAGGTTCACAAATCATTGAAGAAAAAAGGTTAAGAGCACTGTCTAGTGGGTCTAGATCAGTGTTTTTCAACCAGTGTGCCGCGGCACACTAGTGTGCCGTGGGAGATGGTCAAGTGTGCTGTGGGAAATTGCTCTCATTAACTGATCAAAAAAAATTCCCATCTCCAGGATTCAGCTCTGTGTTCATCCAAACAGGCCCTGATAAAACACTGAGGAGTTAGGAATATAAAAGATCGTAAAATACTTTTTCTTTGCGTTTATTTTATTTTATTAAAGACATTTTGATAAGAATGACGCGATTCAGCTGCACCTTCGGCTGTATTTGGGAAAAGTCCCGTCCCTTTGACTGTCTCCACCAATCATTCTTGAGGGGCTTAATCACATGTCATCGGTCTGACCAATCAGAAGTGCTTAAAGTCTTCACTTCCTTGTCCCGATTTAGCTCGTAAAGTCGCTCAGTTCTAACAAAAATACCAGCTAAAGCTCGTCTCTAGCGGTGTAGCTTTCCACAGAGTCCGGTATCAGACCGTGGAACAAGTGAACAAAACAATGAAGCTCCGAAAAGCGATCTTCTCTAAAGTGCCCAGGATAGCAGAAGGGTTACAGGGAAAATCTAATCAATACAAGGATTTTACACCAAATATTTTTGAATCCACTCTGTTCTTAAAATGTAAACGTTGATTGTTTATTTAAATAAAAACACATTTCTTTCGCAGAAATTGTTCAAACGCAATGCATTGTGTTCTATATTCACCAGTCTAATTAGCATTGTAGATCCGGACAGCACCACAAAATGGTGAACGCACTATATAATGCACTATGTAGTGAGGAGTGAAGAAACTTGGACACAACCACAGAGTTACTCGGAAAATAGTTAATAAAGTCTGACTGACTATCGGAATGATGTCTGTCCTGCCTGATGCGCCTTATAATTCTGTCCGCCCAACAGTGCAGGAAAACATGGTTAACGGATTAATCTATGATTCGTGTTTTTGGAATGCAGGAGAAAACCGGAGTATGTAAAGAAAACTCACTCGTACACAAGTAGAACATATCTTGGACTTGAACCAGTGTCTTCTCACTGTGAGGTGATGATGCTGACATCACCACCGTGCAGATCGCTCTAGAAAACATTTACTTTTTAATTTATTTTTTTACTTGTTCAAATACACAAAGGAAAATAGATTAAAACAAACAGAGCAATTAATGAATAAAAAGGAGCAGAGAATACTCCTTGTTTTTAAATAGGAGGAACAATAAACAAAAACTAATCTATCTTTGGCTGTATTTCGGCACATTGCCCACAAAACCTATTTTATTAACCTCACTATATTCAAAATCTTTAGTCTTTTATTCTTTTAGCAACTAAATTCCTTTATTTATTTTTTTTAACTTGTCCTGTCCAACAGCTGGGCAGGCAGATGAGAACTGAGGGCCTCTTGTGTTGGACATATTTTACTTTAACAAGAGGGGTTATTAATCTTCAGACAAACCAAAGGCATGTCTGAATAAACCCCTTTTGTAATTGAGGCCAAACTTTATTAATTTCAACCATGTTTGTAAATCTTTGGTGTTGGACCGGACGGAAAATGAAAGAATGGAAGAAGAGAGAGGGATGTTAGAGAGGGGGGGGGGGGTTATAGTGAGAGGGGGGGGGTAAGACCATGAAGCAGCATGGAGCAGACAGGTTTACTGGTTGTTTATCATTACGGTAAGGTTCAAATGTAGTATAAAAAGGGCGGGGCCTGTCCACACACACTCAAATGTTATCAACACACCTGCTAGCTGCAAAAATGTCCACATGTCAACATGTACAAAAAAAAAAATAGTGTTCACAAACGCATACCTATGCCTTTAAACCAACTAGTGTGAAATCTTTCATTCATTCAATCATGCAAACTATTAGTGCAAAGGTGAGCTAACACCTGTGCTCAGGTGAGTGTTTATGTTCTTCTAAAATGGATGGTGGAATGTGAAAAGAAGGAGGAGGAGCGCCCAGCCACCCCCACACCCAGACCCCCGCCGCAGCAGCAGCGGCAGCCGGAATCCCCCCAACGCCACACGGGAACAGGCAGGGAACAACCGCCCCCCGGGCGACCAAGACCGCCACCCAGGCCAGGGCCAGCAGGACCGCCGCGAGGCCCCCAGCCCAACCAGGAAAGCAGCCCCCCCGCCGCGCCGGGAGAGCCCAACGCAGGGCCCCACCGGAGAAGGACGTCCACAGCCCCAGACGAGCACCCCACCACCACCCAGGAGTTCCGGGCATCCCCCCCGCCCCAACCCCAGGTACGAGCCAGGACCCCCCAAGGGAGACCCGCTCCGCACTCCAGGCAGCCACCCACCCAGCCCACGGTTGGTCCAGGGAGGAGCAAGGCAGGGGCCTGCCGCCCCCGCCCAGGAGGGGGGAACCCCGGGGAAAAAAGGGGGCCCACAATGGGTGTTGTAAATATGGCCCGACCAGGCTCGGCAACTGTTGGAAGTTTGGCGGGGCCCAGCGCTCAGGGGCAAGGACCAGGACCCACCCCCCAGGGACACAAACACCCCCGGCTCAGGTGTAATGTGAACCCCCCCACCGTGCGGAGAGAGCACCGCCGGGCCCAGGAAGCCGGCACCCAGGGGACAAGGCAGCCGTCGCCAAGGGGCCCGCACCCCCCACCAGGGAAGGGGTAGGGGACAGATGGACCCAGGTCCCACCTTCCTTGCAAAATGTGTGTGTGTGTATGTGTGTGTGAAAGGGTGTGTGTGTGCATGTGTGTGTGTTTATGTTGGAATGTATATATTGAAGGGGGAGGGGTGTGTGTACTAAGGAGGGTGCAGTTAAAATTGGCGAGTAGGGTACTAAGGGGACATCTCCTGATTACTCACAGTGATGTCCCCTCACCCTCCCCACCAAGGGGCCCTAAATGTCTAAGGTGTGGTTAAAATTGGCGGGTAGGGTGCTAGGAGGACATCTGCTGCTTGCTGGCAGTGATGTCCAAGCACCCCCCCTACCAAGGGGGTAAGTTGGGGACAGCTGGTAGACTGTCCCCCGGTGGTCAAACAACTGTCCCCCAGCCCCCCCCCCCAGCAAAGGGGCCAGGCCCAAACACTTTTTATTGTGTTTGTAGATGTGAACATGTGGACGTTTGTGTGTGTGTGTGTGTGGGGGGGGGGGGTACATTTCTCAATTCTGCCCTCAACAGCACCTCCAGTTAGGAAAAGCAGTTTAAATAAAGATGAGCCAGGCTGCCAGAGGACATTAATCTGAGGACGGCTGCAACCTTGATCTGCCTGAGAAAGTAGTGAGGAAATATGTCTGCGCTGCAATTATTCGGTTTCCTTTTTATTATTCTGGGAGCTTTTTATTTTGGCTATTGGGCCTTCCCTAAAGCCACATTTTTTAGAAAAACTAGATGTATAATTTTGAAGTACAACCTGTTGGTACAGATTTGCAAGGATTTCATAAACTTTCTCTCCTGTTTGGCAATTTCTGTAAAGCCTTAGACGCAACTGTCCTTACGAGTAGATAAGGTCTGTCTATGGCCCACACAAAAGAGCCTACAGAGCGAAAATGTTGCACTATGGGCGACATGACTTCACCCTCGACATTACGTAAGGGTGAAGCAGGCGTGTCATACAGATTTCTCAGTTTTTCCACCCCCCAAACCCTACGGACTGCGCATAGTGCCCATTAGTGATGTTCGAGTGATAAAGGGGCATTTCTTGCTTGCAGCCTGACTGTTAGAATTGAGCAAAATTAGACAAAAGCATAGTTTTTTTGGCATCTAATAGTTGCCCACAGGCACTTAAGTATCACCTGTACACCCAATGCATGCAGTATTTGTGCAGGGTCAGCAGAAAAGTAGTCCTAACAGCATTGCCCATACATCATAAGAGTGGGCAACTATCCGCTTGAATACGGCATGATACCCTTACAACATACACAACAATGGGACGGTCCATTTTCATGACGTACCTTAAGGTGGCTGCACAAACCTCAAGGAAACTGCAAGACACATGTTGTGTGGTGAAACCTTTTCCTGTCATTTTTTGCATGCTTTTGTGTTGAAGTTTGTTTTTGATGGAGGAAGTCTTCTCTGATTTTTGTTTGCATGCTTGTATGGTGGAGTTGGTTTTTGTGTTTTGTGTTGTTTCACCCCCATGAAGACTGAGTCCCAGATTGGACACACCTGGGTGTCCAATCAGTAAGCTGATGGCCCCACCCATAAAGCTGCACTGGCAGCAGGAGAAAGGAGGAAGAGCAGCTGGTAGCCGTTGAAGGACACAGCACTGGAGCAAACTGTGTGGCTGGAGCTGCAGTCAGTGTAGGAGTCTTCTCCAGGACAGGAGTGCCACAGCGCGACGTACACTCATAGGCAGGGTGAGGAGCCCTGCCGGTGTGTGAGTATCCTCTACCCTTCCAGTGGCACTGTCACTCGGCATATAACCAGGCCTGTTTGCCCCACACAACTGAGACACTCGCAGGATCTATCTTCACTTTGCAGGTAGATGTTGGGAGGAACACCCCACTGCGCCTGCAAAGGGTGGACAAAGACAAGGCTGTGGCTGACTGCAGGACCTGTCTCACTGGTGTTTCATGGACTATTTCTTTTAATTATTTTAACAATGTTTTTATGAGGTCCCTCTTTCAAGTTTTTACTGTTTTTTTACTACCTTTTTAAACATTTGGTCTTAGTTATTTAGGTTTTAACCGTTCGGGCTTTGTCGTGTTGTGGCTGCATGTTTTTATTGGATTAAATTATTGCAGTTTAAAAAACAATTGTTCCTTGGGTTTTCTGTGTGGCGCTCTTTCCCTGGTCCTGAATCTTTTGGGTGTAGCAATTTAACCGGACCCCCCTATTTGGCAGAGGTGGGGCCCGACACACACCTACGCTCACCCTAATGCTATGTTCATACCTGGCTCGGAAACATGAGTTTAAGCGACTGCTTCTAAATAAAAATCTATGTAAATGCATGCATGTGCGTGCTTTGGGCTTCCGCGTATAAAAAATCTTGTTTTGACGTTTCACTACGCAAGTTTTAAAGGGTCGTTATCATGCTTTTCTTAATCCTTTCAGAGTAAACTATATCCACAAAGTCTGTCATTTATTTAAAGAGTCCTGAAAGAGCCTAAAAGCGCGTTCAGGAACCCACAATCATGCGCCACACATGGCCAGTGTGTATGCAGCAAAAGATGCCATATACACACAGGCCCACATCAGGATAGAGACACACTCAGAACTTGAGTGACTTCACCACAATCACCTTTGGCAAAGATTAAAGTATCAGTGTGTTCTTCTTGAGAACAACACAGGCTCCTGATTTCTTGTCGTTTGTCCCATTAAGTCGTTCACCTCTCATCTCACTTTTTTTGCTAATTCAGATGCTACAGTACCTGATATCAGGGTTGTTCTCTTCCATACACACAGCAAAACTTCCGATGAAAACTTCAATGACGTAAGGAAAAGAGAAATGTCTGAATATTTTGGGTCAAAAACAAAAAGAAAAGTTGTTTGGCCAATTATGGAAAACTGAAACTCTCCCATCTGTCAGGATCAGTGGATCTGAAGTGATTTTCTTCAGTACCTCAAAAATACAACTGCCATGTTTACCTAAAGGCACTCTATTTCTATGATAGCTAAGAAAACGCACAATCCTGTCGATCCCTCTTTTTCTTTCGTTCAAAGCTCTTTTCAACTTTCTGGTTCAAAAAGGTGCTTTTTTTCTAGCTATTTTCATATTTTCCATACTTACCAATGCAATTATGGTTAGCCAAAAGACCGAATGGCGACACTTAACAAACAATGCTTTAGTTTATAACCTAAACGTTAAAAAAACAAACATACAAAAGGTTGAATGTTTCTTTTTAAAGTGACTTGGACATAAATTTAACATGTTTTCTACACAAACAGAAGACATTTATTCATAGACACAGAACAAATATGACAACAATACAATATTATTATTCATTTTATTTGTCAGTATTTTAAGTGTTATCACCAATAAATTGGCTTTAAAACAGACCATTTTTTTATCAGAATTGCTGCAACTATTCAAAATGCCATAAATTTTTACTGTGAACATGACAGCTTAAGTTCACGTAACGATTTACTGCTGAGGTGAAATGCAAAGTTTGCGCAGCATATTCAACAGCAGTCACAAACTTGATAAAGTGTCATTCAGTGTTTGACAGCTGCACGAGGCCAGCTCGCTGTGAGTTTAATAAGTTAATGACATTTTTATCACCCGCTTGGAATATTGTTCAGAACATAATTTTTCAACAGACCTTAGAGCGGTGAAAGGTAATTCTGCACCAGCAGCAGTTTGACACTTTTCTCTCTCCTGCTGCCAATCAGCTTATTCTGCAAATGATGTTGGAGTCAGAATAATAAGATCTAACCTATTTCACCTGCAGGATCACAGTACACATTTGCTTGAGTAGATTGAGAAGGTTACAATCATTATTATTTCTCGCTGACCTCAATTTCTACAGGTTAATCGTGACCGCCCATCATTTTCAACTTTCAATCATACAGACCCCGCCACATGTAAGGGTAACTCCCCTGATCAGAATGCAGCAGATCTGCTGAACGCTCAGCCCCCCCCTTTGGTTGAGGTTTGTCTCTTCAAGCTGTCAGAAAAATGGAAATAAGTACCATTCCCTCCATTTTTTCCTAGTTCTAATCCCAACTCATTCTGACAATTTCTCAGTGTGATTATTGCCTCGCCTTCAGCTAGTGTTGGTCCCCCTCATGGATAGCAGCCAACCTGGCAAAGCCCCCCCTACTTAAAAATCTGTCACCACCAGCTGGACTCATTAGCTCAACTCCCCTCTCAACAGGCAGGAGCCACTCCCCCTTCGTATCCTCATCAGCCGACAGGGAGCCGTGCTCATCACAAGCCAGCATCCTCATTAGCATCAGGGCAACTTTACAGCAAAGTTGCCTGTTTTATCTTATGACACTGATTTAATTGGGGCGGAGCTAAGGGGGGGCTAGAGGGAAGCTGCCCCCACCCACTCAAAAAACAATTTTTGAGTGTATAATATTGACAAAGATAAATAAAAAAAATCATCAATACATAAGCATTGTAAAAATAACAACAGCAACATATTTTAATGAAACCTTAAGCCAGAAATTATTTGTTACGGACCTGAACTTTTTATGCCGGTCCATCTGAGGCCCAGCATTTCGTTGATGTATTTTCTCAGCATCCTGGCCTAAGCCATAATCTATGCTGTTTCAATGCTATGCAAGAGGAAATTCCTTTTTTTTTGTGGAAATTTTATCTTTTAAATAGTTTTGCTAGATCTTGCTAATACTACGTTCACATATACCAAAATGCCACCACTTGTTGATCTAGTTGCAAGTTTTTTAGATAAAAATGGCACTTTTTATTTGAACAGCACTAACAGGCTCGTTGCACAGTATGCAGCGTTACGCCACGAGTTAGGCCACACTTTTTGGATGGATTGTAGATGCTTGGGCTAACGTGTCTGCTTGCACTGTTCTTCAAGCTTTCGCAAATGTCGGCATCATTCATGAGGAGCCACACGGCAATGAGACAATGCCGGAAGGGAACCTGGCATTTTTGATAGGAATTTAGCCCAGCCGTTCATTTTAGATACAGAAGATGAGGACTTTGATGGATTTTTGGATGCTGATTGATGACTGAAAAGATAAAAAATAAATCACAACTAACTCAGTTTTGCTGCCGCTGCCTTTTTAAAACACACACTAGCATGCATGTTTTACCGGTATGTTTTAATGTGTCTGTGCCTTAAAACCCGGTACGCCTTTTGTTTGTGTTAAATTCAGAAAAATTACCCACAAATGACACTGCGCTCTATAATCCAGTGCACCCTATGGTCGTGAAAATATGGTCCATTACATGTTTTTAAGTGTTTGTTACAACAATGTGCATGAGCAGTTTTGCTCACGATCTTAAAATTTTCCCTGGGCCAACTTTGTGCCCCGTATAGATTTGCTCTTTTTTCACCCACAGACAGCCCATTTCCACCTGTAAGGCCTAAACTCGTGGCCACTGTTTCTTTCAGGCCATTAGGAAATGCTTTTCATCGATGATGATTCACCTTATTCAGTGATTCCAGCAAACATCATATCAAATTCATAATTATAGACGAAATGGAGCAGATAGTGATAGGAGCATCTACAGAACATGTCTGTAATTATTATCAGAGGATAGTACATTGACTATTTTATGTGTATTTACATTAACGCCTATTTACGCTTCCCAAAAGAAAGTCAAACATGTTGCAACACATAAACAAAAACATAAACCTCTAATGTGTGCCAGGAGAAGCACCATCATATTTCAGCTATCTGAACTGATGCCCCATTACTTTTTCTGAAATGAAATCCACTCCTGATCTAACATGAAGCTTTTTGACAACTTTTGACTTTTTTTTTTACAAAGTTTTTATAGGGATGTCACTGCTTCAACTATATCCTGCTTTTATTACAGTGGAATAGAAAAATATTTCACCAGAGCACAACAGCAGGTTTGAGATTACCCGTTTTGTTTAGGTGTTTCATTTGCTGGAAATTAATCAGTTTAATTCTTTTCTATGGATTTTCTTTTCTTTTAGCAGAGGACCTACTAAAATCTTACAGTCTTTAAGGCCAAACAAAGCTGAATAAAATAAACAAGGTCCTGGTTGTTGTTCATTTAAAACTTTTCTGTTCTTTGTTAAAATATACGCTAAAGAGCATGTCCCCTCTTTGTTTTCTAACGGCTGCATTCTGTCTTTTTTAATATCCAAGACCTGGTGTTAATGCTCTGAAGAAATATTTGCTGTCAGATGATTAAATCCTTTCATGTTCATGAGTAAATACATAACTTCTGTGCCTTATTTAAGGCTGATTTCCTCCAGGACACTTTTTATTGAAAGAAAGGCAGAATAAATACTCCCTCCTATTAAAAAAAACCCATCAAAGGCAGAGCTTACTGTGAGGTACTTCATTGTATTTCTGTCTGCCGAAGAAGTGTAACATTGGTTTAGGAGGCAGTTCCTGGAGAAGAAACATACTCATCTATAATGAACTCCCCTGGTAATGTTTGGCAACAATCTAACAGGATGGAGAACTCTAATAAAACCTGCAAAGTAAACTTTAACAGCAATTTGTGTGCCTGAAACAAATTCACAACATGAGCAGCTATGTCAGATATACTGTACTGCACTGCTCCCTAACCTTTTTTTGGCCACGGAATGATTTAATGTCAGACAATTAAACCTTGCGCTCATCGTTGGATGGTTCAAGTATGAAGGTATTAATGTTCCAAAATGGACGCACTTGTACATTTGATTAATACCTTCATATTCAAGCTTCCACAGTGTGCGTTAATTTCTGATAATGCCCACTTCACCGGCCATTAACCCTTAATTAATGGGTGGAATCATTGTTACAGGGCTTAAGGTTGGGCTTGGTATCAAAAGAATTCAGAATCAAATGAAATAAACGTATAATATGCGGGATTACACAAGGGACAGGTGACTACAAAAGAACCAAAGAAATTTGTTTCAATATGTTTTAGAATTATAATCATACAGAAGTCAAATTGTCGCTATACAGGGTTAAATTGAAAACAAGGTCAAAAACAATTTTTGGGTTGCCTGGGTGTGCAGTGTGGTCTGTTCATTGACGGTCCCGGCCTGCCTCTGGGGGTGTGTATATATATATAGATATAGATATATATCTATATCTATATATATAGATATATATAAATGAAATGATAAAATGACACAAATTCAAGTAGTATTCATGTTAACCCTTTGACACCGGAGGTGTCTCCGGCGACGTCTAAATAACATACGCTCTTTGACCTACCACAACTCTTCAATTATTTACGTGATCAGCCTAAATCAGGATAATAAGGAGAAAATCTGCTTTTCATATTGGCTTTGTAACGCAACACATTGCAACACATTACTAACTTACATTTTTGCATAACGCTGTAAAGCTGCTTTTCTCTGGGACAAAATCTGCTGATTGCGTAAACACATCACTAACGTTGTGTTGCATATCAGCGCAAGGCTGCTTTTCTCCACGTCAGAATCCGCTGGCATAACGTAAATTGCATCGTCAAAAGAATGTCAACACTGGAGCTCTCGTATAAATGTATTCAATCTAAAATTCATTTTGAGGTCAAAAACTCCTCGTCCGTTTCCTCAGTGGATGTTTTCGGCCCATAGAAGGTTTCCAAAAATGTTTTTAGCAGTTTTGCATTTAGCAGTCGGGGCATCTGCTTTAACTGTATTTCATTCACTGGGTTCAAGAATGCTCTAGACGCGTTTTCATGAACGCACATTCAGCCCATGATATTCACATTACATTCAGCACCGGACAACTAGGGAGCGTCAGGTAGGGACTTATTCTTGTTTTGTATTTCTACTGTTTGCTAGCTCATGTTCGCCACCTATAGATGGAAGAGGCCTGGTGTGTGAACTTCTGAAGTGGTGCAAATCTTCGGAATCTTGCTCCAGACTTTTTCTTTTACAGCTCTAGTCTGATACATGAAAAGCTCGGTGTCATAGAATTCCGTATATTTATTATTTTTCTCTTTTTGATTACTTTTCAACTACCGTAGTTGGTACTTCCATTTTTGGAAAAAGGCTCCGTCCAAACTTCACTAGCAGATCCAATTCTCTGATTGATCAAAGTTTAGCTGTTTGATGTTGAAGGAGTTAAAAGTTCAGCTGGTTGAACTTCCAACGTGACTTGAATGAACACCTGGTTTTACGTTGAGCCCGAGAAGAGACCTAGGAACTAGCGTAGCAATGCTAGAAATAAGGGTTTACAGGCGTTTAAGTAGACTTTTCACTGAAAATGTCTGTCTGAATGCGAGTTGACACGGCCAATGCTTAAGACTTGTGACTGAGGCAAAATACTTGACATGCATCAAGAGCAAGTCATGGACAAATGTGATGGACAGAATTCAGTAGTCTTCCAAAATAAAACTTAATTCGGAATCAGAAAATAAACAAAACAGAAATTCTCTAAGTTGCCGTATGTATTATCTTTTGTGAGTGGCCTGTCTCGTAAACCTGAACTGAATTGGTGCTCTGACTGTGTAGTATCCTTGTTTATCCCCGTGCATGTATCCGGTCCACTCCAACTCTCCTCGCCATGCCTTTCCAATAAGTCTAACCTCATCCAGTGTCATATTCAAATTGCCTTAAAAAGGATTTACTTTAAACCTCTGATGTTTTCTTTATTGAGCCTAACAGAAAAAAAGACACACAGCAACTGTGGATTTGTTTCGCTTCCAAAAAAAATTGAGGTCCATTTACAATAAGACTGTCATGACGGAAGGGACGCGGCAGACCCAGACGCTGTAAACCCCGGAAGGAAACTCAGGCAAGTAGCAATTAACAAAGAGTCTTTAATATCCAGGCAGGAGATAACAGTTCTGGTTGTTACTTAGTGCTGGCTTGGATCTCTGGCGAGGAGTCGGCGTGGCTCGTAGGGGCTTGAGAGCTAAGCTGAGAGCGTGGCGTGGCTGGAGCGGAGCGAGACGTGCGGTGCGGATCGCCGCGCACTGTCTGATGTCTTGGGACCCGAGGTGAGCGAGGAACGTGGCGTGACTTCGAGGCGAGGCTGGTGTGGAGCGAGCTGAAGATCTCCCAGGTGGACACTCGTGGATCTGGAAACCTGGAGGCGGGTAGAATAAGCAGGGTAAGTAAAGGCCCGAACTTGAATCGGAGTATGTACTGAGGTTCAGACATGCACCGAAGTAGGCAACGGACTGGCGATGACTGCTGGTCTGGATCCCCTTAAGAAGGCGGTGAGGTGATGAGCAAAGTGTCCACAGCTGGTATCAATCTTCAGGTGCACAGAGAGAGGGGAGGGAGAGGAGCACTGACAGAGGCCACCGTGACAAAGACAGATCCAATAAGAGTGGGAGCAGCAGTTAATCTAGCTAAAGAAATTATAGCCAATTTGACAGACTAAAAATTATGATGGCATTCATTATCACAAAAGGTTCATGGAAAAAAAGATAAGTTAGAATATTATTTTTTTACTTTTTTTTTTTTTATAATTTGTAGCTTCCTTTTAAATCGTAACAGATTTGCAATCCATCCATCCACTGTCTAAACCCGTTTTGTCCCTTTCAGAGCCTAACCCAGCCACTTGTGGGCAAAGGCAGGGTACACCCCCTTGACAGCTCACAAAATTGCAATTTAACAGAAATTCCTTTTTGTAATAACTAATCTGGAAAAAAGGTTATTAGAGCCAGTTATAGGAGAACGCCTTTTTGAATCTGGCAGCTCTTGTCAGGCTGATTAGAGGGTTTTGCAGTTTTTCTGGCATTTGATCAGCCCATCTGCTGACAAATGAGGCACGTGGTCTTCCACTATCCAAATGTTCCCAAACTGTTAGAACAAGTTACGCCCACAAACATGAGTGCACACAAATATGTACAGCTCACATGTGCATGAAAGTCTGACAAGCAAACATATGCCAATGCAATCATGAGCCAACACAGTGCACCTCACATGTGGCTCTACTAAAATATGATAAAGTTTGTGTCTCTCCTGCATACTGATGCCAGTTCCACAAGTAAAAAAAGAAAAAAATGCAAGTAAACAATTCAAGTTGTTTGTTTACTCAGTGATCTACCTCATTTTAAAGACCCGCTCAGATCAAATACGTGTTTTTAACACCATTATAGCATTTTTTGATGATGGAAGACATAAATATAAAATATTTATAATTTTAATATCTTAAAATTGCATTTCTGAGTATTTCTTTTGTCAAATTATTTTGAATCAGTTGCAGTCAAAGATGCTGTTTGAAAAAAAAGATATTCGTGATGTAGAATATACGCTGTAAATTAGTGGGAGAACTTGTAAACAGAAAGCTCTCAGCAACTAGGGAGAGGCAGGGCAGGGTTGTCCCGCCCTAAACTCAGAGGAAGGATTCCAAATATACTCCAGCCGCTTTGTCCTAGAAAACACAGTTGTTGTTTTTTACGTTTGGCTAAAAACAGCACAATCGTAATTTAAAGACCACTGCAAGCTTTTCAAATAGATCAAAAGATAATCGGAGCAGGACTTTAAGTATGTTTGCTAGAACGCAAGGAGACTCGAATTTTTAATTGCTCATTTTCATCAAACTACATATACTCTACTACATGTGTATGCTGCCATCACAGCACACGCATGAGCAATTCCTCTATTCTGCTATAGATCAGCAGGGCACACACGCTCAAATGAGCCTCCCTTTGATCCATGCACCCTGTAGGAACATAAACAATCATGGGAGGCCTCCTAATGTGTGCGCACAGCTCATGCATTTATGAATACAAATACTTTCATGTAGGTCAAAACACACATCCCCACCAGTGCAACAAAAAGCATGATTTATGACGTTGATAAATGGACTTTAGATACTGTCCCCTTTTAGAATGGTGCTGAAAGTAGGACATGGGTTTGGACACATACCGGTAGCTTACATTCAAGCTGACAAGTTTAGATGTGTCATCGCTCGGCCATATATGGTCCATTTATGCCTGTTTGCTTGTAGGGACGTGTAAATACACACGCCGAGATCCTGCTTCTCTGCCTGTGGACGTCCAGTCTTTGCCATGATTAATGGGGGTTGTGTAGCTCCCACTCTTTACCTCATATTATCTCTGTACTGAAGCTGTAAAAATACACAAGCAGTCAACTAACATGACACAGACGAGAAAAACACCCCAGTTGAGCAACCAAACCGTGTGAGCAAAGTATAATTTGTTTTGAGCTCAGACTTTACAGTTTGCTTGTATTGCTTTCACTTTTGCAGACGCTTAAATTTCTATATCCTGAAGTAAAAAAACAACTCTTTTTCACCTTCTATTTTTTGAAATGCCTGCCAACTACAGGATAAAGCAGAATACCAAAACAAGACATTTTTGTAAAAGGAAATGTGATGGATGATCATTTTTTTTAAGTTTAAGACAAATATATTCATTTAAATTTGGAAAAATTTTGCCTCAACAAAGCACAAAATTTTATCAAAGACACTTCACTCCCTGTTTGCTCTTTTGCCCTCAGGCAAATGCTACAGGTCAAGCAAAGTAAGGGGAAAAAGACTTCAGAACTGCTTTTACCCCACTGCATAAACATTTAAAACATGGCTGGGAAATGTTTAAATTAAACCTGGACTTCATCATTTAGACTGCTTGAACTGTGCAACGGTGGATGATTTCCTCATATATAGTACTATTATTATGTTTTTCTGGATTTAACAGTTTTAACACTGGTGAATTGTGTATCCTGTTTTTCAATGACTAATGCACTTTTGTTTGGCAACAAATGGATTTAAACTTCCTGTTTTAACTACCAAATAATTAATTTCTAATGTATTTTTACATATTATTTATTATTTTTAGTTGCATCCATAGCTGCATTTCCTTTTTTTTTTTTTAAACTTGTTCTGTCCAACAGCTGAGCAAACAGATTAGAGCTGAAGGCTTTTTGTGTTGGACAGGTTTTACTATCACAAAAAGAGGTTATATAGCTTCGAGAAACTAGAGTGTAGATTTGTATAAACCCCTTTTTGTCGTATTATTTTTTATTTATTTGTTACATTTAGTGTGTGTGGGGAGGGAGAGGGGAAAAATGTGAGGGCAGGGTGGAAGAGAGTAAAAGGAAGAAAGGTGAAAAGGTGGGGGATACAAGCACTGATTTGAATAAGTTATTATTTTAAGCTGTAACAATTATACCAGATCTGCTGGAAAGACGAATGTTACATCAAAGGTGAAAATCTGACACTAAGATGAGTGAAAAAAATCTGTCCATCAATACACTGTAGGTAAGGAGGAGGGATGAAGCAGACAGGGAGCAGTGTGGCATTGTGCACGTGGGGGTGGAGATACATGCATGCTGCCGACGTGAACCGTGTGTTCATAAGGGGAGCCAGATCCTACCCAGCCAGATCAGCCAGACCAGGAGAGGGGAGGAGAGCCCCTCAGGCCAGAAGCCCCCCCAGCATCCGGACCCAGGTAGCCCGGGAGGGGGGGAGGAGGGGACCGCCCACTCCACCAGCCAGGCACAGAGAGGGCCCCCCTACAGGGGCCCCCCCAATGCCCAGAGGCACAAGCGAACCCAGTGTCCGGCCCCCAGGCCACAAGACAGGAGCGCTTAGCCGTACCAGGCGGCAGCCATGGGGGCCACTGGGCGCCGGACACCGAGACAAAGGCCAGGGACGAAGCCAGGGCCCCTGGAACCCATATATAGCTATAGCTGCGTTTCCACTGACTATGAAATTGTGAAAATTGGATTTGAGATGAAAACACGAAGATTTCAGAAATTTTTTTATTATTATTTATTGAAAAAAAATGTTTTTGTGCTTTCAGGAAGTAGTTTTTAAGGTGTTTGGAACTATCTCTCAAAACTGTAATGAAAACACTTTTTCCAAATTAAATTAGTCACATGACCAACAACCAGATAGCAATGCTGGGGTGGTGGTGGTGGGGGGGGGGGGGGTGACCTCTGATTGAAAGAATGCAGCTTCGATTCCTGCCCTACCGCCTTGTTCTTGGGCAAGACACCGAACCCGACCTTGCTTCTGGTGGAAGGTTAGTGCCACTGTTTGGCAGTGGAGCCGCTATAAGCCATTGGCTCTTACTTGTACAGCAAACTGGCTTCATTGGGCACTGGACATTGGGCGCCACAAGAGGTGTTTTTAGTCAGTAGGGGAAGTTGCAGTGGCAATTTTATGGTCATTTATCAACTCTCAACTCTTACTTTTCAATTATTTTGCCCTTGCCATAAATAAATGAATGTTGTATGAAAAAAGTTGAAAACAAAAATCAGGGATGGCCAAATGGCTGTTAAGCCAAAACCTTTTTAGTATGATAGTCTGCAAAGATGGGGGCCTAAACTGGTTTTATTATAAGCAGTGATTCCGTTGGTTGTACCACAATTACAAAAGTCAAAGTAAATTAAACTTATGTCATACTTGAATGTTTCTTTTGAAGTTAAAATGTAATGAAATAGAAGGAAAATAGAACAAATGTTTGAGTAATTACTATTCTGACATATCAGATTTTGGTTTGAACTTTTGAGGTCAGATTGAACATTGGACAACGAGTGCACTGAATGGAAATTGTAATTGTTCATTCATTTTTTCTTTTCATTTTCTATTCCGTTTACTCCCTTTCGGGGTCACGGGGCTGCCGGAGCCTATCCCAGCCACTTGCCAGTCTGTCGCAGGGTGGAATGTCCACAATCACACCCATTCACACTCACACTCACACCTATGGACAATTTAGAGTTGCCAATTAACCTATGAAGCATGTTTTTGGATGGTGGGAGGAAGCCAAAGATCCCGGAGAGAACCCGCACATGCACAGAGGGAACATGCAAACTCCACACAGAAAGGTCCCCATTGATGTTGTGTTTTTCATGTCCCCCAGCTGGGACTTGAATTGGGGGCCTTTTTGCTGTGAGGCAAGAGCGCTAACCACTGCACCACCGTGCAGCCCGAAATTGTAATTGTGTTGAAATAATTTAATAGAAGTACTTTGGAGAATGAAGTGAGAGCTCCTGTCGTTCCTACTCAACGTCTTGTTATTTTTTTTACAGACACTATTGTCCTTGTTATTATGGTCGCCACACCTGGGACACGTAACATTTCCACTTGAGACCGCTCTGGTGGATCTGCTGTAGCTCTCTAATTTACATATACAAGCCCTTAAAGGTTTAGGAGCCAATTCACTGAGACATTTAAAGGTCATCTTTAAAAAGCCAAAATTAATCAAATTAGTAAATGTCAAAACTTTGGATTGCAATAAAATGTGACAGTGGTGGTATTTAGTTTCAATTAGCTAAACCAAAGTAAAAAAAGACTTAATCTTCCAGACTAAGAGTTTAGAGGATAGAGAAATGTGTAACTGGTGGCAGCAATGGTTCCTGGCTAAGTGCTGGATTTTAACAAGCGGAGAATAAAAGAAAAAGAAAAAAAGGGCAACTCAAATCAATAATTTGGCCACAGTGTCCACAAAAGAGATACATGAAAAGGTATTGTTGTTTTGCAGACTTTTTAAACACAATTTTGCACTGTGTTCTGTGTCCAGATTGGCTCTAGACTGGTCAGTCCAGTGACTGTATGACAACTGGACTGAGTGAGCCGCCTTGTGTTTCAAACAGGAAAACCTGCTGGTTTCAAGAAGTCAAAAACAGCTATTACTCAGTCATTATATTTGTCAGAATAAAGATTTTTGCTAGGATTCCCTTTTTTAACATGTTCTTGCTAATCCTATTGTTTTTTTTTTTTTTTTAAAAGTCTAAGTTATTCAAGTTATAAACTGACTAACCAAATCCCTTAATAAAAGTTTTTGGTTTCATGTAAAACATTGAAAGCGTTTGTTTCACAGATTTTCTCAAGCTCCTTTTCAAGTAGTAGGGGTATGGACAAGCTCACTCCTGATTGGCGAGAGTAGTTCCCTTAGAAATGTTAACTCAGACCAATCGTTGCTTACTGACGTCATCTGACTCCAACATGTCGACGTCCATATCCCGAAGAAAATGGTGACAGACATTTGATTGGATCCAGGAGCAAGCCATTTACTATGGGTGACGTCCACTTCTCATACTCAGTCCAGTTCTCATATACAGTCAATGGATCAATCAACTGTCTGCGTGCAGTGTCTCTTTACACACTGGTTTTAGTCTGCAAAATTGACATGAATCTTTGATAGCGATCAAATCTTTTTTTATTATTATTTTTTTTTTTTTTTTATAACTTGTCCTGTCCAACAGCTAGGCAAACAGATGAGAGCTGAGGGCCTCTTGTGTTGGACATATTTTATTTTAACAAGAGGGGTTATTCATCTTCAGACAAACCAAAGGTATGTCTGAATAAACCCCTTTTGTAATTGAGGCCAAACTTTATTAATTTCAATCATGTTTGAAAATCTTTGGTGTTGGACCGGACGGAAAAGGAAAGAGGGGAAGAAGAGAGAGGGACGTTAGAGAGAGGGGGGGGTAGGAGGGTGATAATAGGAGGGGAAGGGGGGTAAGACCATGAAGCAGCATAGAGCAGACAGGTTTACTGGTTGTTTATCGTTACGGTACGGTTCAAATGTAGTACAAAAAGGGCGGGGCCTGTTCACACACACTCAAATATTA
The DNA here is from genome assembly GCF_053564925.1 of Oryzias latipes. Taxonomy (NCBI): domain Eukaryota; kingdom Metazoa; phylum Chordata; class Actinopteri; order Beloniformes; family Adrianichthyidae; genus Oryzias; species Oryzias latipes. The sequence goes on from NC_136245.1 coordinate 9,898,329, forward strand.
TCAACACACCTGCTAGCCGCAAAAATGTCCACATGTCAACATGCACACAAAACAGATAGTGTTCACGAACGCATACCTATGCCTTTAAACCAACTAGTGTGAAATCTTTCATTCATTCAATCATGCAAACTATTAGTGCAAAGGTGAGCTAACACCTGTGCTCAGGTGAGTGTTTATGTTCTTCTCAAATGGATGGTGGAATGTGAAAAGAAGGAGGAGGAGCGCCCAGCCACCCCCACACCCATACCCCCGCCGCAGCAGCAGCGGCAGCCGGAATTCCCCCAACGCCACACGGGAACAGGCAGGGAACAACCGCCCCCCGGGCGACCAAGACCGCCACCCAGGCCAGGGCCAGCAGGACCGCCGCGAGGCCCCCAGAGCCAGAGAGCAGGGAGGCGCAGAGGGAAAGAGAGCGCCGCCCCAGCCCAGCCAGGAAAGCAGCCCCCCACCGCGCCGGAAGAGCCCAACGCAGGGCCCCACCGGAGAGGGACGCCCACAGCCCCATCTTTGTTTTCTTTCTATAATCTTGGACTCATTTTTCTAAGAAGTTTTAAACTTAGAGAATTTAAACAAGAGAAAAAAATGTGAAAATGTTCAAGGCGGCAGTTTAGCTCAGGCAGTAGAGCAGGTCGTCGATCCCCGCTCTCCCTAGCCAGCTGTCGCCCCCCGAGCGCGGCTAGTCTGCAGCTCACCGCTCCCCCCAGGGGATGGGTCAAATGCGGAGAACAATTTCCCCATTGTGGGATAAATAAAGTATAAATTATTATTATTTATTACTATGATGTATGTCTGAGAAAAGTGTTTACTTAGGGGTTCGGTAAAAAAGAAAGATAACTACTTTTTCGTCTATTGCAGGTAAAACGGAACTTCTGTAATAAACAAGGGACCACTGTACACCAACAGAGCAAAAAGTCAAATTTGATGTTCTCTGAATCAAACTATGTAAGGAACGTTTAAACATCCTCCTAACCATGAAGGGGAGATCAGAAGAATACAATTACAGGTGTGTATATGGTTAAGTTCTGTATTATACCTGTGTTATACTGACAGTCACTTTAAGTCACTTTGTGTTTTTCTCTTGTTCCTTTTTGGTTGTGTACCTTAGTTGTGAAATCAAATAATCCCATTTGTGTATTTTTAGTGCATTTGCATTTGACATGTTTTCCCCTCGGTCCAGGTGTTTGGCAGCTTCACCACGACTGACAGTTCGAGGCTCTACTGACAAAATGACAAGTTCTGAACTATTTGTTGAACTTCACCCAAAATAACTGGAATAAAGTGACACACCACAGAGCTGCTAGGAGGTGAGAGGATATCAATCCCAAAACTGCGACAGTGACATCTATTTATATAATTTTTTTGTAACACAATGAATAAAGTATTTAATTTTCTAGTTGTTTCTGCTTTTTTTATAGCTCAGCAGCAAAATTCTGTGCTGATAAAAGCCCCCTGTACCACCCCCCAAACCAACTGAAGCTCATGAGAATTCGTTTCTTAAGATTTGTAACCCTTGTGCTATCCTAGGCACTTTGACATTGGGAGTTGGGTCATCTAGACCCACTAGACAGTGCGCTGAACCTTTTTTCTTCAATGATTTGTGAACCTCACTGGTGTCCATGGATTACATGAAATCTTTCCACCTTTATCCACCTTTGTCATGGTGGGGAGAACACGTCAATGTAAGGGTGGGGTCATCTAAGATAGCACAAGGGTTAAGAAAATGAAATAGCATAAAAGTAATTCATAAATGCTATGAGCACATCTTTACAGTCTTTCTTGGTTGCCTTGGTGCATTTCTCACAACAGGATTAGACTTTGCAAAACAGTTGTGCAACCTTCACAATTTTTAGTTAATTGGGCGCAACTTAGTGTTCATTTCATCCAATGCCTTTGGATGTTTAGCAATTGATTTAGTAAAAATCTCTGCAAAACGATCACTTTAGACTTACTTTTGATCAAGGTTACTTTATTTTCATCATGTCTGTCAAAATTAACTATACTTGTACATGCTGAATGGTCATTGTTCATACATCTAAAAATCTTCATTTCATTGATTGTGTGATTTCACACAAACCAACCTGTTGAACATGTTGTCAGACATTTTGTAAATTCATTTAGAAATATTTGTATTGTGTTTCCATGCAAATGTCCATGAAAAACTTTTAAAAGGTGAACCTCATCCAGTTATTTAGACATTTCATTGAGAGAACAGGTGATCAAACTGTAACTTAGGGTTATTCAGAGAAAACTGATTTGCTTTGTCATATCAAAGTCTTACAAGTCAATGGGACATGACACGGTAACACCTAGACTTACAATTTACTACAACTGGGGCTCAGATTTGGTGGCACAGTGTGCTGCAGTCTCATAGAAAAGAAAATTGTTATATTACAGTACTGTAAAAAATTTAGTGTTTATATTTTTTCCTGCAAGTCAAAAAGGATTGCAAGACAACATAGTAGACATGGAAGATGTCCCCTTTTGACTCTGCAGCTGAAGTGCATATTCAGTGTCTAGTTTTCAAAATGTCAGATATGTCTGTCTTCACTTCACGTGACATTGGGAAGTACTTCCGCAGTTATGTGTTCCAATGAAAACCTGTTCAGACTTTTTAACTTGATTGTTCAAAGATGCTGGAGTCATAACTTATCATTTTGACGACGCTGACACTTTCACTGACGTAAAAACTTGCTTTTGAAGCATGAATTACCCATTCTGAGCAATTGACTTGCTTTTGTGTAATTAACTTTCTGTTCTGAGAAAGTGACTCACTTTTCAAGGTTATCTACCAAGTGTTGCAGTTTGCACTAAATTTTATGAGAAATGAACCACAGCCACTGAGAAAAACTGTCATGTCATCTAACTGTAAACTCAAATAAAAACATCCTGAGAAAACAAGAACAGATTTACTAGGGCTAGATTGACAGAAATTGAACTCATTTCCTATGTTTATCTTCTGGTGATTAATTTTATATGAAATCATGACAAAAACTGCCTAAAACTTTTTTTTTATCTTGTCACTGACAGTAAAGATGCAGGGATCTACATGGGCTGTCTGACACAGTCTCACTGGGTGGGGGGCTTTTTAAAGCACAACAGTGGCTCTGTAACCATAGGAATAGGCTGCTAAAAATACAATTACATACACAGGCAGTATGTAGAAAATAAAGTTTTTTCTATTAATCTCCAATGAATAACCTTTTTTTTGTTTGCTTTCCTGCCATTTCTTAGAAGTAATTTATTATCTGACATTAAACCAGTTTGTGGTCACATACTGGTAACACATGGAACAGCTTATGAGCATCATAGCATTAGTGTCTAACAACACCGTGTCTCCAAATCAACACTTGTATCAAATTTCCTGGCTGCTGTAAATCCAGCAGGTTTATCCTCGATTTCTGACTGGATCCGGTTAAATATATTCAAACATTCCGCTGCTTCATCATCCAAATGTTACACACAGGTGAGTTAACAGGAGCGACAGCGAAAGGGCGGGATCGTCGCATTTTTGTATCGCTAAAAGGAAGCCTAATTTGGTGCAAACATTTACTTGACAAATAGAAAAACCGGGCACTCAAGTTTCCTCCCATGGCCCAAGAAATTGCTTCATAAGTCAATTGATAATTTCCAATTTCCAATTGATAAGTTGTGTTTTGTTGTGAATGTGTATGTCAATGTGTGGCAACAGCCTAGTGACTGTCCAGGGTGTACCTAGTTTTCACCCAACAGTAGCTGGGATAGGTTCCAGCAACCCAAAGACTCTAAAGGGGATTCTAGGGGTTCAGAAGATGGATGGATGGATGGATGGATGGATGGATGGATGGATGGATGGATGGATGGATGGATGGATGGATGGATGGATGGATGGATGGATGGATGGATGGACCATAAGAACTCTGCTACCATGTCTTCCTCACAATGATTAGGAGGACATTGAAATGTTCCTCAGACAGCTTGATTCAGAGAACATCAAACGTCCTATCTTTGTGAAGACAAACTTACATGGTAAACTGGAGAAAGAAAGCACACTGCATCGTCCCCCATCACCCCTAGATGGGACCATATCACAGCAAAAAAACAGGTTCATGGTGAGTTTTTTTTTTTTTTTTTTTTTTTTAATGGGCACTCTTTTGCCACCAAAAGTTTAATTTATGTTGTATTTAACTATTGCACATTTAAGTCAAGTCTGTAAAAAAAAATATAACCAGTTCATGGTATACAAAATTGGGAAGTTCGGTTTTAGATGACAGCAAATATAAGAAGTCTCATTTCTTGTCAGATTGAATGGCTTGATCACAAAAGAATGGTTGGATAAATGTGTTTACTCCACAAACACAGATTTAAAGCAAAACCAACCAGAAAGTCAACACAATGTGAGCTAATTACATATTGAACTGTGTACACTTCATCCTGACAAGAGCTTTTGTTCTTCCAACTGATAGATAGGTTCATGGCCCCAGTTTTAAAGTGGATGCACATAATAAACACACAGAGCTCTTGATCTTATCTTGACGTCACTCAAAGAAGTGCCACTGACCGCTCGTTATAAAGGTCTGAAACTTGATCCGCAGTGGGCAGTTAAGTAGATGTTAGTCACTGATCACAGAGACAGACAGAAAGGCATGTCTTTTATTTAATAATCCAGGAAAAGACAGTGTTCTCCTGGGATGTCGTGTCTTTACACGCTGCATTTATTCAGAGCTGTTAAACCTGTGCAAGTGTCTGTGGGACTTAACAGACAACGTGACAGAGTAGAGAACATTTGTCATTCACTTTCCCCACCAACATTTTCCTCAACAACATAGAGAGTTAAACTGCTGACCTTCTCTTCACACTCCCCTCATGTTTAGCACCTCTAGGCGATGGCCACAGCCATCTGCACTCTTGTCTGATAAAACCTCAGCCGTCGACAGAGATCCATGCTTACACAAATGCAAACTCCTGCAGTGACCTCCAAAATGTTTAGCCGGCGGCGGTGGTGTTCCACTCAGTCAGCGTGGTTTTTCCCTCCAGTCGCTGTCAGCCTTTTCTTTTGCGGCCATCCATCATGCACCAACTATTCGGGGTCACCTGCAACAGAATGGTCCAAGACTAGATGTGTCAATCATTGAATAATGACACCAGTCCCAATGACCTCCAGTGCACACATATACGCACAGAGTGAGGTAAAATGGACTGAATCAGACTGAGTTGAAGGGAAAAAAACTTGCAGGTCCTCTGTCAAGTGCTCTGATTTTGTGGAATAGCTCTGCTGTTGTGGCTTAAAAATAGGAATTTGGAGAATTCTGTTTTTTGGAACCTTACCAAAATTTGTGTAACTTTATATGAAAAAAGATATAGGTTTTTTTCTACTCAATAAAATATACTGAGGCTGATATGTCTGATATCAAGACAGAGAGCAGAATCAGCCCCTCTGATTTTCTTGGGTTAGCCTAAAGTTGCCATCTTGAGACACATTCATCCTGCATGGAAAAATGATCAGCCGTGAAGCAGAACACCACGTGTCTCATAAATAAGATAGAGGCAACGGTTGAGAGAGTGTCTTGACACAAGATCTCTGACTGTCCAGCTTCGACAACCCAAAACCCAGGGATATAAATCACTTTAGTGCTGGACCTCAGCAGGAGGGAGTCTGGGTAGCTTCTTCTCTGCTCTTTAGCTTACACCTCCCTGAGAGAAGTTTACACAATGCGCACGCCTTGTGTCTGCTACCCAACGTCTGAATACAAGCAAGTTAGTTTTCACCAGAGTACCTCTACAGCCAGTACAGCAGTGATAAAGGAGACGACGGAGAGAAAGCTTATCTGCAGAGACCCATTGGGCCAAAAAAAACCTGATTCTCTGTTTGGCACATTTTTGGATGAAATACACAATTCTTTACTTTTGGATGACTTTCTGCAACCTCTGGCTCGTTTGGCTTATTTCTTTCTCCCTTATTTGTCTTCTCTCAGCCATCACAGGCTTCCACACACTGAAAGGTCATATTGTTCCGCCTTAGGTGCTCTTACTTTAAGGGTAAAAGCAGACTGTTGTAAGGTGCATGGCTATAATGTGAAAGTTTAAGGTCAAATTCAGACTCACACAGACCCTGAATATAAGACCGTTATACTGACAAAATAGATTATGAAAAAAACAAATCTTATTTATAATACAGGATACAACCACAAACTTAAGCAGTGTTTAAAAAAATACCCTAAGAATCAACTACTGTCACTTAAAATGTTTCAATCGTAACTCCCATTCACGGCAGCTTTTTCACAACAGCAATCAGAATGCTGGCAAAGGACATCAGAGCGGGAAGACTGGACTGAATCACTAAGTGCAATAAACAATTAACTCCACATGTGCAATAATTCTTCTGAACAGATTGGGATGATGCAATATTCATATTTACTCATATTAATTTTTTTATATACCTTGTACTTTCGTTGTCTAATATTAACTTTTGACTTTATTATATTTATTTTTCTAATTTTTTGTCTTTTCTTATTTACCCTGACATGAGAGATGCCAAAGAAAGATTTAGATGTACCGCATGTGCAAACGGCAATAAAACCTTGAATCTTCTGAATCTTCTATAGCACCTATTAAACAAACAAAGAAATAAAGTTATTGATACTATTTTATAGAGATGTTCAGAATATATACGCTTTACCCATCAACATACTGTACCTACCAACCTAAACACTCTAACTTAGTGGTTCCCAAACTGGGGGGCTTTGCAGGGGGGGCGCGGTGGAGTTTAGAAACAAAGGATTTGTATGTTTTTGTCAGTGTGGGGCGGCTCGAAAATATTCTAATCTTCAGAAAGGGGGGCCCTGCAGAAAAAGTGTGGGAACCACTGCCCTAACCTAATTACCGACCTGCCCACTCACCTAACCACCCACCTACCTATCTTTCTACCAATCCAACCACCCACCTACCCATCTATCTACCAATGCAACCACCTACTTACCCATCTACGTACTTATCTACACCTAGCTAGTTAGCTACCTACCCACCTACTACTGTAATAGACCTATCTAGCTACAGTATCCACCTACCTACCTACACCTTCCCACCTACCTCACCATCAACCCATCTACCTACCTAGCTACCTATCAACCTATCCATCAATATCTTTATATATGAATTAGTCAATACAGTAAAGAAGCCAAAACAACAAACTGAGTTGATGCTACAGAATTATTTCCAATTTTGTTACCATCAACAAAAGCCCAGTAAATCTTTATAAGGTGGTCTAATTTATTTAAAGGCATGGCTGACACATTAGTGTCAAATAAACTAAAGCGCCAACAACACTGTGTTTGCAGTGACCAATTCATTCTTACACATTTTTACTCAACACTACAAGAGAACTCACTGTGAACCAAGAGCTCGAGAAGGGGACATTGTCCTTTCTCTTTTTAGTCCATCTTTAACTCAGAGTTTGACCTCTGGGGAAGAACAGCAACATTAGGCAGAATTTACTGGTACAGGGTTAACAAGGTCTAGCTGTTAGGCAAACAGCCTGTCCCAGAGACGCCATAAATAACAGCGAGTGCCGCAGTGTGAGGCAGCAACGTCTTTGAGTGTACAGTATGTCTACATCTGGATGGAGAAATTTTTGAGACATCTGGTTAATATGCATGAGTGAACCTCTGAGTTAGTGTTTAGCTTTAGCGTAATAGAGAGGATAAATTAAACTGAACTCTTGGAAGAATGTTTCTCTCTGTGTTTTGCTGTAGCACTCTGCATTTTTACCTGCAAGGCATATATTTTATGTGAGGCTAATGTTTTACAAGCACATATGTTTTTCTCTGATTTTGTTACTTGACAGTGTTTAACATTGAAATGTTGTCTTTTGGAGAAATTACAGTTTTTCTCAGTCGGTTTAGTACAATTCTCAGATCAGAATGAAATTCCCAAAACTATTTGTTCAATCTTCACATCATGATGTCACTTGTGCACATCATATAAGCAGTTTTTCATTTCTTTGAACAAGTTGCAATTGCATTGGTACATCCATGCAAATGATTATGTACAATTCTCTGCTCTTTGCTACATTATCAATTGTTTATGTCATGTTGATCAAAATGTATTACATAGTTCACTGTGCAATAGTCTTTCTCCTCAAAACACCTAGTCATTAGTTCATCGTATAAGTCATTAAGTGCAAAATGGTTGACCAAGTTGTCATAATGTGACAAACATATTTCTCTGCATTGCAAGAGAGGATATTTGGTGTGATGTGGATGAGAATTTGTGGCCTAACATACAGGAACGACAAGAGGTGTAGGAAGACCACACCAATTCCTACTGCACTGCCTGTACTGTTGTACAGAATATTGTCCTATCTTTTTTTTCCTTTGTGTTACTGTTTGCAGTGGGTTTTTTGGTATGACATGGTCTGTCAACAAATTACAATGTGAACAATAAAAGTGTAAATGTGAATCTTGTCCAGTCTCTTGCAATCAAACAAAAAAGGTGTAACTTACATTTTACAATAATTGTCATAAAAACTTTAGCCACAGTTTACATCAGAACCTCCCTCTAAAGTACACACTTATATTGACAACATGAATAAGTAATTAAATTGTCTTGTTCGTAGACAATGACACAAGGACTTGACATTCTGATGGCACTGACATGTTCACTGACATAAAGACTTAGTTTTGAGAGTTGAACTAAAGATTTTGAGCAAGTTACAGGCTTTTGCAAGAAATCCAGAGTGTTTTGCTGTTTGTACAAATTGTTTTGAGAAATGCACACACGTATTTGCAAACTTCAATTCTGATCTGAGAATTGTACTAAAGCGACTGAGAAAAACTGTAAAGGTTTGTCTAACGATCAATTGTCATTGTTGGCTTCAAATACTTTGCTGTTTAGTCACAAACTCAGATGAAAATGGAAATGTTACTATTTCACAGTAAATATTTTTAATACAAAAAAAAATTTGAATGCGACTCAGAGCTGGACATCATGTTTTTATATATATATATATATAGATAGATAGATAGATAGATAGATAGATAGATAGATAGATAGATAGATAGATAGATAGATAGATAGATAGATAGATAGATAGATAGATAGATAGATAGATAGATAGATAGATAGATAGATAGATAGATAGATAGATAGATAGATAGATAGATAGATAGATAGATAGATAGATAGATAGATAGATAGATAAGTCTTGCTTTTGATGACAGGATGACTGAAAATGAAAGATTCAGCTGGGCTCCACTTTGATTGTCCTCGTGTTGATGCCCAAATCAGATGGCCACTCGGAAGATGGTTGTTGTCAAACATGACTCTAACCTAAACATCCAGGTTATTATCTGATAGGAATCTCTGTGCACAGATGTGATTGCGGCATCATGGCGATGTCTCTGACTTAATCACTGTGCTCTACCCCCTTCTCTTGCCGGGATTATCCCCTTTTATGGCAAAATCAATTTTCCTGTCACTGACACGACGCCTCAGGTGGGCGGGGAGCAAAACCTTTGATGCAGCAAGAAGGAGTTTGGTGATCTTTGAGTGGACATGAAATGAAAATTGCACAATCAGCTATGTAATCAATGCCTCTAAATAGCAGGAATAAAAATACAGCAGGAGTTGGCATTCAGGGTCAGGAACTGCTAGAGTTCCAACGCTGATCTCGAAATGCTTCTTACTAAAGGACAAAAAGTTTCAACATTGTAACACAATGCATAATACAGGGACCTCTAGTTGACCTGCCACTAACTCCTACCAGTCAATTAACTTTTTCAGCAAGATACACACATGTTGACCCATCCGCTGACCCACTCATGCATGGGGCAGTTGGGGTCGAATGCCAGACCAATAAATCTGACCAGAAAAAGGAGATGCAGCTCAGCCTAGTATGCTTTAAAAGGCCTTCTCTCGAGGGGTCTCTTTCTCCAATGATTCATAGCCCCGGGCGTGAAGAATGATAGCAGCCTGACTGAACAATGAGCACCTGTGTGCGTGCATGCATGTGCCTACCCTAGCAGAAAGAATGACCTTGCCAACCCTGTTGTCTCTAGTGACCGCTGGAGGATTCACTCAAGACTTTTTTCTCTTCCTGCAGTTCCAGCCTCCCCGTGGGTCCTACTGGATTTAAGTGCACCTTGATATGAAGACTGTAAATTCTTGTCAGATGTACTGAGGTACCAAATCCAACTCAAATTACAAAAGAGAAGTTATAGATTCATTATTAATCATCAGATTATTTGCTGAGGGGAACCATGAAAAAAATATTGTGAGAGCTAGTACAAAGGAACTACAAAAAAAAACATAGCTTTTTCACCTTTAATCGTGTAGAAGTGTTAGAATGCTGTTTTATTTGTTTTCATACTGGTTTAGAAGAGTATTGAAAAGAGAGGTGCAGTATGCGAGCAAAAAAGATTAGAATAAAACAAGACATCTAAAGTCCTTACAACATTCAAGAAGGCCTTTTTAACCCTCTACTTTGATCATACAAACTCAAAATAAAAAGAACAGAAAAATCTTATAGTGAAACACAAAGATGGAGGCATGATCATTTGAGTTTTGTAACATTAGGTTCAGGGCAATAAATTGTTATATCATTCAATTCAAATTTGTTGTCTAAGAATATTGACTTTGGGAAAAATCTGGATTTTATTTTCCCAGCGCTTTGCTTTTTTTGGCATATCTTTTTTTTTTGGAGTACATCCAGGTTGCCCGTTTTTTCCAATGTGCAGAAGCTAAAATGGCATGATGGTGATTAAAATCATAGGAACACAATATCTAAAGACAAGCTGGAAAATGATAGAAATGAGGCCAGGCTTCAACCTGACTGACAGGCTTAGCTGGGTTAGGATTAGAATGAACTCCATAAATATGTCAGTCTCTGTACTTTGTATGTTTTATTAAGTAAATACATTTGCATTTACGTATAATGGGCTGTGGTTTAGTGGGAGGCATTCTGGTTATGGCCCTAGTTCAAGTCCCCAGGTGGGCCCTGTCTTTGTGGAGTTTGCATGTTCTCCTCTTGCATGCAAGTTTTCTCCAGGCACTCCAGCTGCCCCCCACAGTCCATAAATGTGAATCTTTTGTGAACTGGTGGCTCATTGTCACAAGGTGCAAATGTAGAAATGTTTGCGATGAACTGGCGAGCTGTACAGGGAGTACCCCGCCTTCAACAACAGTGAATGGGATAGGCTCCAGCAACGCCATAACCCTAAAAGGGATTAATTGGGTTTGGAAGATGGACGGGTTATGACTCCTGCATTTGGCTCAGTCGGGTGTGAGTGAAAACCAGTAAGAGATAGAAACCTAGTTTATGTGTGGCAGTACATAAAACCGTCAATGAAACAATCTACTTTTCTCTTGGAGTTGTATATTCTGCAAGTATCTTCTGCACTTGTTTTCTGTGATTTGCTTGGGCAGCAGACTAAGGGGTTGCAGTCATAACCTTTGTGCTATCCTAGGCACTTTAACATTGGGTGTTAGGTCATCTAGACCCACTAGACAGTGTTTTTAACTTTTTTTCTTCAATGATTTGTAAACCTCACTGGTGTCCATGGATTACATAAAATCTTTCCACATTTATCCACCTTTGTCATGGTAGAGAAAACATGTCAATGCAAGGGTGGGGTCATCTAAGATAGCACAAGGGTTAAACAGACAATACACTAATGTGCAAGGCCCAGGATGGGAGTAAAGCTGGACTTCTAATAGTCAGTGATGGGAAGAAGGATGCCTCAAAAACTGCAAAGCTTCCTGGATAACTCCACCAGGTCCTGGACCAATACAGGAGCACACAGCAAGACTCCCGCCACAGAAGGTATTTGCTTCCTGTGGCAATAAACCTGTATAACTCCTTAATAAACCTGCACACTTAAAAAAATATATATATACACCTGACAGCATATTATATATTCATTTTACACACTGCTAATTTGTGCTGCAAGTGTTTGCATTTGTAACATAGCTTTTTCTTTGTTTGTTGCATGTTGCATAAAAAATGCAGTTTCCCCATTGGATGAATAATACATATGATTCTTATTCTGAAGTAGAATCTTTCACTTTGAGGGTTAGTTGGCTTAGATAAACTACATGACTTTATCTTACCCACTTTCTGAAAAGCTCAAGATGATTCTTCCTGAGATTCTCCAGATAATTCTTCATTTTTCTGTGTAAAGACTTGGATTAATCTTCTTCGGTCTTTTGGGTTCAAGTGTGTGCAGTTGCAACTAACCTTGGAGCGACTTTCACACTGCCCTTGGAAACGTGCGTTGAAGTAGCTATTTCCAAAGAAAAGTCTATAAATGTGAATGTAAAACACGCGTTTCAGGCTTCCAGGTTCAAACTCAGGCTTTCATGCGTAGCTACGCAACTTTTGACAACTGTTTCAGGCTCTGCATACAAAACACGTAGCCATTGAAATAAGTGACGTCCGGAAGGCATTTTATATAAATTCACAAAAGTACCAACCGATTAAAAATTGAAAACGGAGGAGAAATTTATCAATGCAGTTTGTGCCTGGGCGGATTTATATGCCACCAAATCTTTCATATATCAGATTGAAGCTGTGAAAGAAAAAAGCCTGGAGCAGGATTTGTAAAATTTGCACCACTTTGACAGTTCGAAGCAAGCCTTTTTCAACGTTAGCGTTCAAGAACCAGCGTGTAGCGAATCAAATCCCTGTTGTGTCTGTAGCTTTAAACTTTTCACCAAAGTCAGGATCTTTGCATCTTTGCACAATTACAAACCCTGCAACTTTCATATATGATTGTTTAAATGCTTTTTTTAGTAATTATTCGAATACTTCCTCCTGTGTATGTACTCCCGGTTGAAAATGATCACCTTTTTTGCAAATGTTATCTTATTCAGCATAACTTCCAAAACAAGCTAGGATAATCAAAAATACTTGCACCAAGTTAATAATTAAAAGCGGAAATGTGTTTCGCTTTACAGTGTTTTTATTTTTTACTTTGAAGAGTATAAATTTATATTGTTCTAGATATGTTCTAGTGTGTCTAATGAATAGCTTAACAGTTGTAAATCCACTTAAAGGAAAGTCTTAAGAGCTGCATGAAAGACACATTAACATGTATGTTTTACTCTTTTTCTTTCAAACACTCTCAGGCATATATACTTTAGGTTTCCTTGGCAGTTGTTGAACCTTTTTGCTTGGGTTAAATGTAACTTCAGAAAGGCCAGAGCTTACAGGACTCTCCGTCTCCAGTTCAGCCCACATCCTTCTTCATGAGTCATTACCTCTGCTGAGACCTTGAGCCAATAAACAGCCCAGTTGTGCTTGTCTCATTTAAAGACAAGAAGGGAAATGGAAAATGCGAATGTGCGCACAAACTTAGAAAGATGGTCAACTGAGCGACCTCCTCAACACATGGAAGAATAAAAGCAGGAGATTCAAATTTATGCTGGCGCAAAAGTAAAGATAAACAACAACAAAAACACACAGAGTCTTACATGTACCAAATGACTGGATTTTTAACCTGAAGGTTTTAAAAAGAAATCCTTAAATACAGAATGGCAATATAAAAATACCAAATTGAATGTTTTTTTTGTTGTGTTTGGTTTAATTTATGGTGGAGATTTAACATACTTTTTTGAGATAAATAAATCTTCAGATATCTGCAAAAGTGTTCAGTTTGTGTATAAATGTAAATGTGCTTGTGCATTCTCATACCAGGACTTAAACGATCATGTAGACTAAGTAAGAGAAAACATTTTATTTTTTATTTTTTTAATATTTTAAGAATTCAACTTAAGTTCATTTTTACATTATTAAATAGACAAACAAATTTTAAAGTATGTATATATGATAAAAAATATATTGAATTTAATATTCAAAAATATATACACACAATATAGAATATAGGTATGTTGGTGGTTCAAGTATTCAGAATAACCCAGAATTTTGTGTCTTATTTTTAAGTTTCCAAGTCACACCTGACATTGAGAAAAGCAGAATAATTAGGCATTATGTTCTAATTATGTTCTGCTAATTTGGATGGTGGGAGAAAGCCGGAGTCAATATTATTATCAATATTGATAAAGATCAAGAAATCATCAATACATGCTTCTTTAAACATTGCAAATGCTTAAAGAATTAAATAAATACAATTTTTGAAATACTGGTATTTTCGATCCTTTCATTTGTAATGGCCTTCAACTCCGACCCCCATTTAAAATATTCTAGCTCTGCCACTGACTCTTCACATTAATATCAGTCTATCAGAGACGTTGTGTTCTTGAAAGTGTCCTTTTTTTGAACTACAGTATTTTACACACATTTTCCAGATTCTTACAAAGGAACAAAGACAATCTATTTAACACCTTTCCAACTTTTTTCTTTAAACGTTAATTATGAATTCCTCCCTCAAAACTCCTTAGTCAGTTCAGAGTACATCTCAGCTCTGTGGTTTCCCCCAACTTTGATATCTGAAATCTTGGACATCCAACATGCTGAAGCAAAGTTTTGGGGCTTTGCGGTGTGTTATCACCCCCGTTAGCACCACATTCTCTTATCTGATAGGAAGCCGTCCTTGTTCACAGGTGTTATCTGTTTGCTTGATCGAGACACTTGTTGCCCTGAGCTGTTTACATTTACATTGCTGCCTCAGCTCTGAAGCTGTTTGGGGGACGCTGGAGCCCCTCAGGCTCAGCAAGGCCTTGATCAGATAGTACAGCAATAAACATCTACCCACATACTTTACATAAAACTGCAAGTGACTTAGCAGCCGGAAAATTGATGGATGCATACAGCTAGACAAATGGACACACAGAGTACAAGGACATTACTGATGCAGAGCACATGCACACTGTGAGCTCTCACACAAATTTCAATGCTCAGACTCGAGGCTCATGCAAGCAAAGGGCCAGATCAGCACACGCATGCATCAGTGAACCTGGAAAGCAGCCACAGTTTGGCTCAAAGCTTCATTGCGGTTCGCTCCACATTTAGTCTGTTCATCTGTCTTCTTGTCTGTCTGTAAATGAGATTAAATGTTGTGGCTTTCCGCTCTCAATTTAGCAGGCAGACAATCACCTTACTGTTGCAGTAATTAGCGGCAAAATTGTTTTTATGTCAACCTTTTAAAAAAGAAGCATTTGCACTTTTCAAGTTCTCAAAGCTTTAAAGTCCAACTAAACATAAACTTTTGATCTTTTATAAAAGCGTTCCCAGTGGTCTTTTAATTATGAACATACCATTTTTAGAAAAAAAAAAAAAAAACGGTGTTGTTTTCTAGGACATGGTTTCTGACATGGTTCCTGCACCCTTCCCATCATCCATCTTTTTACAGGCTCTCCTACTAGCATACAGCCCCTCACAACCCCAAACTAATATTAGCCGTGAAACAAAAATTGTGAGCAATATCACACTTATTCAGCCGTACAGTTTTGAGCCAGCTCAGACGAGGAAAAACTAAGACGTGCATGGATCTATTTGACTGGAAGATGGAATGGAGAGGAGCAGGGAGCTTGCCGTAGTAATTTGTACATCACTTCTAAAAGGTTTTTTTAACTGCATTTTTTGTCTGATTCTGATTCACAATGATTTGAATAAAGGAATACCTAGAAATGCAATTTTAATATTAATTTTCCTCATACATGTCCTCCACCTTCAGGAAAATGCAACAAAAACATAATAATTGACCTAAAACACGATTTTCATCAAGTTGGGTAATTAATTTAAAAATACTAAAATAAAAGCTTGAAAAGAACCTGAGACAGAAGCTACTGACTCAGAGTTAAAAATTTAAGTACTGCCATTAGTGGCCAGATGGAGGCGCAAGAGCCTCATGTGACTTATAGCCTCGCCTGTAACCTTCTCCCTCCAAATGTTGACCTTTTTCTTCTTTACAGCTCACTAACCTCTATCCACAACGGATTATATAGTGAATTAGTGGTGAGGAAGATGGCCAAACTGAGGATGTCCTGCTGTTATACCTCCGACTTTGACTGACACCAACAGCTTGGGCCACTTGGTTTCCCAGTCGTCTCTGCCTAACTTTAAAATCCGGCAGCAAACAGACAGCTATTTCTTAATGAATTCACATGCTCCGGTAACTACGGCTCAATCACAGGCATCCATTCTGTGTCTGCCAGTCTTTTGTTTGCTCTAATCTGTGGGTAAGGAAGAGGTCGGGACAAAGGTCAAGGGCGGGGTCATGGAGGATGCAGGCTGTTAGCGTGTGCGCTAAAGTCACCAAGGTCTAAAATTTAAAGGCTAAGTAATGCAACAGTGGTGTCATTCGATTAATAATGAATGTGTAAATACAAATCATGAAGAAAAATACAATAATAAATAAATATATTTGTATTATTGTGATGTTTCTACATTTTTTACCCATCCTTTCTCTGTTACTAAAAACAAGCCACATTTCTGCCTTTTGGGTGAAGCTGGAGGAGGATAAGGAGATTTATACTATCCTAAAATTTGATTTAAAAGACAAAATAAGTTCCTGTCCTTTTAATGTGGTTACAGTCTTATCCCTCCATTTTCTTAACACCTCTATCCCTTTCAGGATCGCTGGAGCATGTCCCGTCTACTGTTGGGTGAAGGTGGGGTACACCCTGGACAGGTCGCTGGTCTGTTGCAGGGGACTGTAGTTGTTAACCCTATGACCCCATCCTTACATTGACGTGTTCTCCCAACAATGACAAATGTGGATAAAAGTGGAGAGGATTTCATGTACCGTATTTTCCGGACTATAAGTCGCCCTTTTTTTAATAGTTTGGCAAGGGGTGCGACTTATACTCCGCAGCGACTTATATTAGAAATAAATTGAAATAAATACATTGTTAACCCTCCTGTTATGTTCATTTGTGAGGAACAGAGATGATGTTCCTGGGTCAATTTGATGTATGAGGTATGTTAAGTGTTAAGAGTATATTAAGTGACTCAGAGAATCAGCAAACTTTTTTTACAGTAAGATCTTGAAGGCTAACAACATAATATTCTATTTTCCAATGATTTCATATATTCAGAAATGCAATAAAAATGACAACTGTTTCTACAAATACAGGATGAAAATAGAGTATTAGTTGGCCAATGACGCTTCATGAAAGGAATAAATAAATAGGTTTGAGAAAGAATTACTGTGAAATTATGAGATAAACAGTCTGCTATGATTGTGTCATTTGAGGTTGTGCAAGTTATTAGTTCTTGGTCTCAGATTTTGTCAAATAAATTTCTCGTCAAAATGCGACTTATAGTCCAGTGTGACTTATCTGTGTTTTTTTCTACTTTATAATGCATTTTTGGGCTGGTGCGACTTATACTCCGGAGCGACTTATAGTCCGGAAAATACGGTAATCCATGGACACCAGTGAAGATCACAAATCATTGAAGAAAAAAGGTTCAGCACACTGTCTAGTGGGGTCTAGATGACTCAACTCCCAATGTTAAAGTGCCTAGGATAACACAAGGGTTAAACAGGTTTATGTAAAGTAATCCAGCATAGGATGATCCTCTAATTTCCGTTTTGAAATCAAAGGGAAAGGTTTAATAGTCAGAAAGTGGAAAAAAGTACGTGTTGGGTTTGATAACACTACGCCATATGAGATTTTATATGAGAATTTATAGATCAATAGATATTTCAGTGGAAAAACACTGACCACTGGTTGGGGTCTGGTCAGTCTTGGTTGGGTTGCCTGGTGAAAGGCGTCTGTTCTAAGGACCCAGAATTCTCCATAAATGACTTGTCTGAGGTTGTTCCTATATAGTGCTTTTCTACCTTCTTAGAAGGCCCAAGGTGCTTTACAGTCACAGTTCCATTTGGCGGGTCCACTGCCAAACACTGGCACCAACCTATAAACACCAGGAGCAACGTGAGGTTTGGTGTCTTGCCCAAGGACACTTAGACACATGGGTGCACAGGGCGGAACTGAACCTGCGATCCTTTAATCAGAGGTTGACAACTCTACCTCTGCACCATGGCTGTCTTTATGGTGTTGATATATAACAGATCTTCATGCATCATAGCCATAGAGAATAAAACCAAATGGGCTCTTGACAGTTCCATTCACTTTTCTGCCACTATGTGGTTGATGGTTATGGCTATGCCTCAAAATATCTCTAAAACAAATACAGGATTTAGTACTGTATTAGTATTTTTAATGTATACATTTATTTATATTTTGACTTTACTATCAGGAAATACTTCCTTTTTTCTAATCCCACATGCTAAATTTCAATCCCCTCAGCCTTCAATCCCATCTTTTTTGAAGATTAATTTTGTAGCTGCAGTATTTTGTTTCACACAAAAGTTTTAACATGAACCAACACAACAATGTTGGTTATAACTAAAAGTAATTCATATATTAAAACAGATCATTAATAATAATGACTGGATGGCTCAGTTGGCTGTGTGTAGGACTGGCACATGGGAAACCAGGGCTTCTTTGGGTCCTTCGAGTTATTGCTTAACTGTGTAGCCACAATGGGGCACAAGTCTTTAAAAATACCATTCTTCCTTTTGAGTCTTATGGAGATAAATTTACCTGATATACATGCCCTTTAAAATCATCCTGGCAGGATACAGTGTGTCACCCATGGGCACCCTAGAAATGAGAAGAGAGATGGGAAAACTACCAGTTTTTGGGAACTACTTAGTACATTCCAGGCAAAAATCGATAATTGAGTGCTATTTTTAAAAGGAAAATATCCTTAATCCCTTCTTGCCTGAATGTCCAAATTCCTGTAAAAACAATATTTTTAAGTGTTTGTTCAAGGAGATGCTGAATTGAGTGGAATCCTGGATTTAATGCATTCAATAACAATGGAATGCTGTGATTTGGGCCTATGAGCTAAAGGAGTACATTAAAAAAATAATTCCCAAAACAGCTATTATGCATAACATGAAAATTTGTTTAAACCATCTATCCATCCAAACCATGTGTCTGTACATTGGCTGGCTTGTGTAATATGGCTTTTATTGTTTTGTTTTTCAAATGTGTTTCAATGTGGGAGTCATTGATCTGCACATTGAAGTCCCCCCTCCGCTACCTAACACTGGCACCAACCTATAACCACCAGGAGCAATGTGGGGTTCAGTGTCTTGCCCATGGACACCTTCACACATGGGCGGGCAAAGAACCTGCTACAATCTTCCAATCAGAGCTCGCCCACTCTACCTCTGCAGGGTTTGTTGCTCTTTGGTTCATACTCATCCATACAATTGTTTTCCTGCTTATCTAAACCAACTACTGTCTCCAGTAGGTGGTTTAAGCAGCTAACAACTTTATACAGATACAAACAAAGTCTTTTGTCTTTACAAACTTTTTAAAATAGGAGAGAGTTCTAATTGCCTAGTTGGTAAATTAAAAGTTAAGGAAAATTTTACGAAAATATTTCTTTCCCACATTTGTTACTTCCAGTCAACCTTTAAAATGACTTGTGTTTCAATTTTAAAATGACATGAAATTAAAATAACTTTTAGAATGTATTCACAGTGCACTCATTACAATCAAAGTTTTAAAATTCCTAAAGCTAAAATCTTAAATAGATGCTTTTATGCTTTTCGCTTTATGCGCATGCTTTTACCATCAAGCTGTGTTTGAGACACACAAGGAAACGTTGTTTTTTTAGATCCCATGTTGTGCATAGTGTTACCATCCTTTCCAACACTGGTGGTTACCCAGCTTTGGGACATGTGTGCAGGAAAGGGCTTTGGCTTAGAATAAGACTGCTCATAAAAGCTACTGTGTTGGTGTTGACAGACATATCAAACCCTTGTGCCACCAACTATCAAACAATGTTATTCTGTTTTTTTCCACTGAAAATGTCCCTCGTGCTTTTCCTGTGTTCACATTGAAGTCCTGTCCAAAAAACACAATGCAAAAGGCTTTTAGACTCTTGATCATGGGACCAATAAATTTGTGTTTTGTCGCTGGCCTGCTGGTCAAATAAAATAACGGGAAACAGCTCAAAAGAACAATGCAGATGGAGTTCATGTGTAATCTTCAGTGCACGTGTGTGTTGGTGTCATTTCATGTATTCTTGGTGTTCCTTTGTTTGTGCAATTCAATGAAAGGAATTTTACAGAGCTGAGAGGCAGACATTACCAAACGTCTCCCCGTTTGCTTTTGTTTGCATAAATCAGAGACACAGAGCAGAAACAAATGAACACAAGCCAGAAGCAACTGCAGCATCATGACTCCAATTCAGCATCAGGCTAAATTTCACTTCTCTTCTCAAAAATGTCACTCAAAACAGCCTCATCTATGAGCTGCTTTAAGCCTCTAACACCAGAGACACCTACATAACAGAAACGATTGAAGAGTTAAAGTAGCTGAGAATGTCAATACTGGAGTTAAATCTTCAGATAGATAATACTTTATTTATCCCTATCGGGAGAAATATACTTGTCTGGTACCCAGCACAAACCTTTCAATTAAAAGTAAAAATAAATAAATAAAAACTCACATTGCTTCCTAAAATATACTGCAAAAACTGATAAGTTCCATAATAAAATAAGGGCTTTAAATGAAATAAAATTTGTCACCCACCCAACACACATACAGTGTAAAAGGGTTAGGTTGCACACCAACGTTTCAAATGAGAAATCAAATTACAAGCTAGAAAGACAATGTTTTCATGAAGTGCAGGGAGCCAACATTGGTATACCTGTTATAGGATTCCTGACTTCTAGGGTACAAACTAAACCTTGGGTTGTTTCAATAGGTTAGACTGAGGCTGCACTCACTCTGAACGCAAGTGCAGCAGGGGCGTTCAGTTTTGATGTTAAGTCAATGTACAGATGAGACTGAAGGTCCTGCGGTACAATTTGAGCGACAGGCGTGGCATGTCAGTCGGGCAGCAGTGCGATGTGAGCATTGCATCGTGATTGGGGCAGCGTGGCGCATCCACAGTTGAGCAATCTAAACTATGGCAAAGGCGGCGCATCGCGTCAACCAATCAGGGATTCAGCTTTGGTCATGTGATGTGTTCAAGGTTGAGTCCAAAATCAACGAAGATGCAGACTATTCTCGTTCTGAACTTTTTGATATTTTTCTTACTTGCATTCAGACTAGAATACATCGATCCTCTAATTTAGTTCTTATTTTTATTTTTTCCATCCTCTCACTAATGCAGGATAGCAAGTCATCAAACTGGGTTGCAAAGAGACGGAGGAACTGTTAAAAGAGTCGGCCATTCAGGAGCAGGTCCTGCAGTAGATGGTGAAATGGTGAACATCACCACTAACAGAATTCTACTACAGGCATGTCCAGAGTCCGGCCCATGGGCTAATTGCGGCCCGTGTTCAAATTTATAAAAATCAAAAACATGCAGCCCTTGACATGTTCAAAAAAATGTGTGTGTAATGTCTTGATTGTGGTTGACTACGAAGAGACACCACCAGATGAGACGTGCTTTCTACAACAAGCTAGCTGAGAATTAAAAATTGACAAATGGACAGGGATTTTGGTAAAAACATATTTAGATGTAAAAGAATGAAAAGTATGTCTTTGCAATAAAATGTTTGGCAAATGGTTCATTTATGGTTACTAAAAAGAATGTCAAGCTAATTGGTTGGCCCTCACATGTTTCCACCTCAACAAATCCGGCCCTCTTTGTAAAAATTTTTGACACCCCTGCTCTACATCTCCCTAAGTTTAATTAATGTATTTATCCCATCCTACAAAGAAGTCTAAAGATGTTCTTCTACAAGATGTAGGCCTGCTTTATTATGGACTGATTACCACGTAACATTAAATACGCTTCTATGAAAAAGGATAATGTCTAGATTGTTTGGAAACTTTATTTTATTAAGATAGCTAGATATTTCTGTTTCGCGTTTTTCAGTGTAGTGTTTCTCCTCACAGGGTGCAAAAACATCTAAAGCTACTCAGTAGACCAGAATTTTTGTTTGCAACAAAAACAATGGTGCTATCTCATTTAAGCAACTCCATTTATCATGCTGAAGGGAAAAAACGGAAATGAAAACAAACTTTACATGGATCTTACCTAGAAGCAACAAATCTTAATTAAAGTTCAAGATCAGTCTGGCTCTCTCCTGGCTTTCCCAGCTCCCGCTACCTGAGCTGATTTGTCCCAGAGGCTAGCAGAGGTCGCTCTGGTCTGCATTAGAGAAGCTGCTTGTCTTTGATGCATTGGGAAGGTGAGCCAGTGCTCTGGAGGAGGGCTCATCCATCCAGGTGGCTGCTGACAGACTCAGATAAGCATCGCACCCTGGGCAAAAATAACACAGCGTCCCATTGAGACCTGATAATTACAGAGGCCCATCGCCACGCCGGGTCTGATGTATGGCCTCAGATAGCCATCTCACGCCCGCTAACCTGCTACATACACACATCCACCAACACACTCAAACACTTGCACTTAACACATGGGCTGAGTGAGTACATACAAATGCTGTGCTGATCACAAATGTGTATTACATATCTAATAAATACATTAGTTGACTTTAGCAAATAAATTAATTTAAAATAAATTTAGAGATGGTCTAAGAATTCTTCAATGATAATTGTAAAGTTGAAAAAGTGTGAAAATATCCCAGAAGCCTGCAGGTGCACAAGAATCCTTCAACAAGTGGAGCAAGATAAGGAATAGCACCGACAGGGTGATGTTGGCGGACTACCATCTCCTGTCAGTAAACATGCTCTTTACTGATGCTTCGCACTTTAACACCATTTGGAGCTTTGTCTCAACAAACACTCCAAGAAAACACCAACATCGATCACAAAAACCCATCGACACACGCATACCCTCCGAGCCTCTTTGTCTCATTGAATAGGTTTAACAGTTTCCAACATCAGCATCTAGCAGGACGTTTTATTAATGTTGCACTTTTTTGTATCGCAACAGAATCAGGTATAGATAATGGATTTTATATCTTCATCAAAAATACAAAACCTAGTAAAAGTATGTTTTGAGTACACAAGATTAAGACCAACTCTGATGAAAGTTCTGTTGTTGGTGTTTTTAACATGTTCGGGGTTTTTATTCTGATGATGGAGGACAAATATGAAGAAAATTAAACTTGAAATTGCATTCCTGAGAATGTCTCTATTCAAATCGTTGGGAAACAGGAGCAGACAAAAAAATGCTTTTAGAAGAACACAAGCTCAGTGCTCTCATCAACAGGAAGGGAAAACGTGGTCGTGGTGGCTCCAGGCCAATGTTCCCGCTCACTGTTCGGTTGGAATTTCTAATGAACTCCGGCTGTTCTGCAGAAACTATGTCCTAGAAAATGTTGTTGATTTAGCCTAAACACAGCAATATCATAATTCAAAGACCACCAGGAACGCTTGGAGCTGGACTTTAAGGAAAAAGTCTGTAAAAATGTAAAGTTAACAGAGTAACATATTAATATTTATGGCATTTCCTTTTGCAGCTGTGCTACTGGAGTACTTTCAGGTCTATACTCCTAACAAAAGGAATAGGTGCTGCTTTAAGCAATAGTCCTTCTAGTTATTCATGCAGTGAATAAAAATAACTACCTTAGAAAAAAAGTCCATCAACACATGATACTGGGATTGCTAAATTAGCAGCCTGACAGCTGTTCTGTTGTGATGAATGTTTTACCATTCCAGCTTTTGCATTTACATGATGCACCTGTCCCCTTGATTACTACTTAGAGTTGGAAATAAATATTACACCATTTAGTGCAATCCACATAGAAGAATGGAAAAACGGGGCCACAAAGTTCCAAACAACAAACTAAATGGATGAAACTCTCAAAGGTGCTTCAGTTTAGCTGTTCGAAAGTTTATTAAAGTCAGAACAGAGAAATTAATAACTTAAAGTGTTACTTAGCTGAATTGCAGCATAGCTGCCAGACCTCAGTGCATTGGCTGTTGTGTTTTTGTGGTCCTTTATGTTAAGCATTTAAGCTGCAGCTCTTCTGTAAGTATGTAACTTGTAGAAGTAAATGTAGAGCATCCAATTGTTGGCAACAAGGTGAGAAAAAGTTTCTAATGTGTCTCAAAACATTTGTAAGAATTTCTATCCACTCTTATCAGAAAATCCATTCATCATCAAACTAAATTACTTAAGGGTCCAACACTGACATTACTGCATTTAAACCAGGTTAAATCACAAAGTAGTAGGGCTGTATGATGGTGCAGTGGTTCACACTCTCCCCTCACTGCCAGAAGGCCCTGGTTTAAAATGCCAGCTGACCTTTCTGTTTGGAGTTTGCATGTTCTCCTCATGGATGCATGGGTTTTCTCTAGGCTTTACCACACTCCAAAAACATGCTTCAAAGATTATTTGGTGTCTTGAAATTGTTTCTAAATGTGGTTGTGTGGGTCTACAGCACACTGCGAAATCAGGCCACACACTCACACTCACAAATGAGAGTCACTAATCAACCCATGGAGCATGTTTTTGGACTGTGAAGGAAACCCAAAAATAAAAGTAAAATGTATGCACAGAGACAATGTGCAAACTCCACACAGAGAGGATGCAGACTAACAGAGTTTTCTCACTACAAAAAAAAACAGTGCCAATCACACACAAAACTCTGGGCTGTGTCTGAACTTTGCCTGTCTCTTCCAACGAGTCACAGTGAATGAAATGTGAGACAAGAAAGGTGATATTACCTTTAAGTCAAACCAAACAAAACAAAAAAAACTATCAGGATGTGGCACATCTATGTTATGCTAATACCTGTGGGAATAAAAGGCCCATAGGCTGGCGAAAGGACATCTTGAATCAAAATAGAATCAAAGTTATTAGTACTTGCAGGATGGTTGTAAATACAGCAATGGCTAATCTTTTTGGTTGCAAATATCTGACTCTCCTTAATTCAGAGTTCCTGTCATTTCAGGGACTCATTTTATATAATCTACTGAAAGTTAAGTATGAATTCAGGGTGCAGGGTGACCTTGGAGGTGATCCCTTCTTTTCCAAAATATGCAATAATTCACTTGATTGGCAAACGGGTTGACAGTGACAGTCAATGCAGATCTTTGTGAGGCCACCGGGGCTCACTAAACCTGATCGCGTCACCTGGGGGTGGAGGGTGGGCGGGTCAAAGATGAGGAAAGGTTCACGGCAGGGCTACCATTGTGTGCTGTACTCCAGTGGTGTGGGTGTGATGTGATTCATGGCTGCTTCTGTGATTACACAATTCTAATAATTTGTTTCAGTGATCGTCTGAAGGTATTAAAATACAGAATGAAGAAAATATCTTTACATTCATCATCATCTTTTGATCTATTGTCAAAGTGTTCGCAGTGCTCTGTAAAATATAGTTATTCAGCCCAAATCACAAAACCTGCATCATTTTCTACGACATAATTTCTGCAAAGCAACAGGAGTTCATTAGAAATTCACCTCTGAGTTGTGGGCGGGATTGTTGGCATGGCGGAAAGCCGCCCCAATTCTCACTTTTGTCTGTTTACACTCTCTCCTGCAAGCTACATACCCCCCAATCTAACATTGCAACAAAAATTGCAAGCAATAGTGAAGCTTTCCAGCAATAAAGTTCAGATTAAAAAGTTTTTTTTTCCCCCCTTTTTTGAGCCAGATTCCAGCTCAGACGAGAAAAACAAAGACGTACATGGATCTTTTTGTCTACAAGTGGATGCATCAGAATAGGGAGCTTGTGGCTTGCCATGGTAGCTTCTATGTCACATCCACAAGTTTTTTACTGACAAACATACCTGAAGATAGACCTGCTTGAGATTTTTAGAAAAAGGCATTCAAATACTTGAAAGCATTTTTTTCTTATAGATATACATTCTTAGTATTACTCGTAGGGGACAAACTGGTCTGCATCTCTTTGTGGAGTGAATTATTGCCGTGCCGTGTGTCAGACAGCCTTATGTAGCCTTGGGTGAACTGAGTCAGGCGAAGGAACACGTACACCCATGAGACACACTTCATTAATCTCAGACTCTTTGACAACACCATTGTAACATCATAAATAGTCTGGGTCCATATCTGATTCTCCACAGGCATTGAGGGGAGATACAGAACAATGATGTGCAAATCAGAGGCTGCATATCAGTCTACAAAACTGCTGGAACACTCACACACAGAACGCGATATCCCAAACCCCTGACACTTGCCACTCACTACAACTCACAAAGGATGACAAGAAAACATCGCCGCAGATGAACATCAAGACACAGATCTGGTTTCGGATCTTTTTTTTTAAGGGACAATAAAACAGAGGGTAACTTTTGAAAAATATAAATACATTCATGTGCCAGGTTTATTTTACCATCCTAATGGTCATACATCATTAAAGTCTATCTTCGATTATTTTTTGAGCTATTATAAACCGTTGTCGTGGTCTTTTAATTATGATAATGCCATTTTTAGCTAAAATAAGAAAAAGGAAAAAAACGGTGTTGTTCTAGGGCATATTTTCTGCAGAGTGGCAGTAGTTCTCTAGAAATTTGCCTCAAATGTTGGCGCTCCCCTTCTCGTTGCTGAGAACTTTGACCAGGGAGCTTATGGCCCACGCAGCATATTATTTACGTCACTGAAATGCTCTTTTTCAAAAAGCAGTTTTCTGTCTGCTCCTAATTCACAACAATTTGAACAAAGAAATAATTGCAAATGCAGTTTTAGGATTATTTCTTCTTAAAATATCTCCTCTATAATTACAAAAATGCTACAAGAACGTGTTAAAAACATGAAGAAAAACACAATTTTCATTGTGTAACAATCTGTTCTTAAGATGTATCGCTAAACGGT
Source organism: Oryzias latipes (assembly GCF_053564925.1). Lineage (NCBI taxonomy): Eukaryota > Metazoa > Chordata > Actinopteri > Beloniformes > Adrianichthyidae > Oryzias > Oryzias latipes. Next base: position 9,924,985 of record NC_136245.1, read on the forward strand.
GATATTAAAAATACAAACATAATAAAACTTTTGTACAACATCTATCTATATTTTTTAAATTATTATTATTACAAACAATAACAATCATATTATTTTTAAAAGCAGGTTCAAAATAAAGGTTTTCCTTTAGGACAGGCTGCTACAAAAGTGCACACGACATCATTCTGCATTTTAAATGAAAAAAACCTGTCTGTGGTTTGAACATTTGTCCCCTGCTGTGTTTGCTGCATTCTCTTAACATCCCATTTCCTTGTAGCTGATCTTAACAGATGACTCCCAGCAGGAGAGGACATGTACAAGGCTGACCTATGAACCTGCCTTAGGAGCAACTCTCCCATCACCTTCTACTATTTAACTTTAAACATGTCATAATGCACCTGTATGAGTGTCTTCGTTGGACTTCTAAGGTCTGGAGAGACAGTTTGACATTTTCAGTATTTCATGCTCACATTTAGGTCTTGTATTTACGGCAGACCTCCACATTTAGAGTTCTTTACTATGGAGTAGGGCCATATATAAGGAGAAGTCTGCTGGTAACTGTAGTAAAAGAACTAATTTACTAAACATTAAAATAGCTTTGAACAAACAAGGTAAAAAAATTAACAAAACTTCAGAAAAGCGAAAATATTGAGGTGAACTAAGAGAATGTTTTGCAAGTAAACCAGGTAATTTTTTTTAAATGTGGCAACAAAATACTGCAGTTCCTGAAATTACTGCTGGAGGTACACTTTGAAAAATAAGCAATTTCCAAGTGGCTTCAAAAATATTAAAAAGTTCAATGTTGAGCCTAGACCAAATGTATGTGTGGCTTACAATATATATTTTATATTTTATTGATATTTTCCCATTCATGGTTGTTAGGTAATGGTGTTTATTGACTCAACATGCAGCAGACCAGGCTTTGAAACTGTAATATTTGATAAGTTTTGTCTTGAACTGTTTGATAAGGTGTAACCCTTTTTTTAGACAGCCTTTTTAAGAATATACCCTTCAACAGAGTATTTTAACATCTTTCAGAGTTCAAGAACTCTAAAAAAAAAAGCTTTTTTAAGCAGTACTACAAACACACACAGAAATCAAATGAATCTTGTAATTTTTTACATGTAAATCCCGGGTACTAGGGTTTACATGTAAAGCTGTTTTGCTCGTCGTCAGGAGCTAGAATTCACAGACCTATAGTTAGCCACAGCAGTATTATCTTTCCGGGAACCTCACACTCAGTTTCATCTGATCTTTGTTAAATGTGTGCAAAAAGCCGGAGGAGTTTCCAGGGTCCTTCAATGGAAGAAGTCACTGTTGAGAGGAGCCAGCTGTAAAGGAGGTGTGTGGCCTTCAACAGCTTCCATTGCTCACCTCACCCCTCCATCCTGTTGTCCAGGAGTAGGATGTCTGAAGCTGTTGATGAACTTGTTTTCCAGACAGTCACTCCACCTTGGACCGTGGTTTCTACTGAGGGAATGCTCCCTTTGGGACCTGAAACCGAACCACCTGCTGCACTCGCCCTCTTCGCTCCCAGTCTCCCAGCCTTCTCCTTTTACCAAACATCAGTTTCTAGGAACACTCAGGCACCGCTATTTGCCATTTGGCACGGAAGGGGTTTGTTCGACAAGAGACCGCTGAATACATGTTTGTGGATCACATGTCAATGTTTGTACGAGCATTTGTGCAACTGCCCATCTGTCCGTCCCAGACTTATATAGTGTATGAATGCATGTGTGAGCATGTTATGAGGGGTAAAGAGACAAGCAGCTGAGGTTTAATGAGCTATAATGAGGTCTAATAGTGGAAAACCCATCTACAAGCCATGACCTTGGAATTGTGACTGATGCACACAACCATAACACATCTAAAAACAGCCTGGGAAACAAGCTGGAGCATGTCGTCGTCGCACATGGTGGTAAGTCGTCCACAATCCACAGGAGGTGTTAAATTACTTTAGAGTTTTCAGGATTTACAGATTTGTCATAAATGTACAAATTGGATACAAGAGGTTGGATTTGATGAGAATCGCATATCAATATGTGCTCTCGTGAGAATTAAAGAGACACGTTCATCCTCTTAATAGTGACATCGGAGAAGGTGTCTTGGTTAGAAAATCCTAAATGTTTCACAAATGAAGCACCTTGTATTCAGTTACTTGGTGTGGGTGGCCATGCTGGGAGGATTTCAGTACACACTGTCATTAACTCCACTTATTTAATGTTAGACTGCAGTTTATATTTGGATTTAGGAATTACACGCGTATTATTTTTCTTTAAATGTTGTTTCCAATGAGCTGCCCACTGAGCAAACCCTAAACTGGCTAGAGCAGACTAAAAATTGCTATCTCCAGTGTATGCTATATTGGGTTTTGCAATGATAATGCTTGACTATTGCAGATTCTCAAATAAAAAATGTAGTCAAAAATCCAAGAAAAATATCCCAAAGGAAGAAATACCTCACTTTCATAGAAAAAAAATTATATCTTTTTTTTTCCTATTTACACAAATCTCACAGGATTATTCTGTCCCCATTTTCCTCAGATTTGTTAAATATAGTCGTGAGACAAATTCAATCTATCATGCATATTTTTTTGGGTGACTTGTAGAGCATAAAACATGTTATAAAACATAGAGTGCTAAATCATATGAAATATTTTTTAAAGATGGTGGTTATCCAACAACAATGTTTTAAAAATCATCAATTTCACTGGTGTGAATCTGTAATAATAAGTTCACAGCTGCTTTCTGAGCCTCACCTCTCTAACAGGATTACATTGGATTCAGTGTTCTGTAATGTGGGAGATTCCTCCAAATGTCTGTCGTTAGTCTTGCTTTGATGTTTTATTTCTTTCAAAAATACTTTTCTTTTTAGATTGTATTCCTGCAGAAGTTTTCCTAATCTCAGTTCAGCTCAGTTGGTCCAACCTCAGCTTGGGAAACTGAAAGGGACATCTGGACAGCAGCTGATTTCCAAAGTATTGTGCACACACTCCGACATACACTCCATGTTATTCACTTTTGAGTCTACACAGCAAAAGTTGACAAGGTAATGCCTTTTATGGGGCGGCTAACACAAACAATTCACAGGCCATAAGTCCTTGTCTAAGTGTTTTGGTTTGACCATAAATCATACACTAAAGTGCCCGAGAGACCACATTCAAGAAGAAAACATACAAGCAGAGCTGTTTGCATGAAAGTTTATATCTGTGTGAAATCCGTTTACCAGGTTTACTGGTCTTGTTGGGTATTTAAGTTTTTTCAACATCTTTATTTTGCATTTTCCGCAATATACAACTTGCCGGATTTTAAGGTGTAGCGTCCATGAATGGTCTGTTTTTGGACTTATGTCATACAAGGTGCAAGGAACTATAAGGAGTACATCAAACTTAAACTTAAAACATACGACCAACGACCCCACACACAGAGAATGCTGATAAAAGTGACTACTAAAAGAAATTTAAGGCTTGGCTCTGCTGTGAGAAAACAGTTTTTGGGAATTTCTTCATACCAGGAGCCAGCTCGGACGTAGGAACATCGCTGCAATCCCCACCCAGACCGGGACAGCAGGGGGTCCAATTCACAGTTGTGAGGCTGCAATGTAAAACTCCAGCTGGCCCAGCAAGGGCGACAACCGCCGCAACAACCACCGACCAAGCCGGCAAGCTCTGGTAGAAAAGACCCCCTCAAGAAACACTGGGGCTAAAATCATGATAAGATGCAAAAATTAGACATAAGATGTGTATAAAAAACAAAAAATTGAGTATAAGATTAAATGCATACAATGAAATTAAATACAAAAATAATGATTTAGTGCCATACCTTTCCGGTCAAATTTATGGAAACACTGGAGGGACTGTCTTTTTATTTGTCATTGTAATTAAGGTTTTTATGGTGTGGTATGTATGTAGGGAGCCGGTTTAGCTCGTGCAAGTTTGCGGCACCTTCCGTCTGTGGGCCCAGGGTTCAAATCCGGGCTTCTCCCTATTCCCTTCTCTGCTTCTTTGACGGTCCCAAGCCCAGATAAAATTGAGAGGGTTCCGTCAGGAAGGGCATCCCGCATAAAACATTGGCAAGTTATCCATGCAACTCCTCAAGAGGGAGGTTATTTCCCCTGATGGGAAAAGCCAAAAGAGGAAGAAGATGTTGTGGAATGTATATGTAATCTTTTTATCTTGGTATTTATTCTTATCCTTTTTAATTAATTTATTTTTATTAAGTAGTTTTTATTAACTTTTTTATTAACTGTAACTATACACTGTACCTCAACTTGTGGATTCTTGACACTGTGTATTTTTTTAAAAGTAGTGGGTCTGTGTACTCCTTTTTACTGATTGGACCATGACTCTGGAATAAATTCTATCTATCTATCTATCTATCTATCTATCTATCTATCTATCTATCTATCTATCTATCTATCTATCTATCTATCTATCTATCTATCTATCTATCTATCTATCTATCTATCTATCTATCTATCTATCTATCTATCTATCTATCTATCTATCTATCTATCTATCTATCTAATATGTAATAAAACTAATCGAATAAATAAGCCGATAAGATCAACTGGGTCTTGAGCCTTTTCTTAAAAACCTTTATGGTTCTCCGGCAGGCTGTTCCACAGGCGAGGACCATAATGGCAGAACGAAGCCTCGCCATAAGTTTTTGTTCTCACCTTAGGAACAAAAACAAGTTCACACCAGATGTCATTCCTGACATAACCATGTATTTTATTTGGGCTGGGGACTGGCACAGGGAGACCCAGACTTGGGCTGCCTTGTAGCTACATAGTTAGGAGGGTCCTGCCTAAATAACCCACACTGGATGAAGCTCATGTTCATCCTGGGGATCAAACCCTGTTTTTTTTTGTGTTCTAGTCATGTGCTTAAGGTGGCTAACTTTTAAGTGAGCCTTACAGTGTGGGAGATATGGTATACCAAAAACGAATTGTAGCTTCACTGGAAGTTCTAATTATTGTGGTTAGACGTTTAAAAATCTGACTCTTTTTGTCTAAATCCGATGATGACTGCGATCTTCCTTGCATCTGCGCATCAGTGGAGTGTTAGAAGGCAGTTTGCGGATCTGTGCACTGCTCTTCTAATAAAGAGAAGTGTGGACTGAACACTGCTGGAAGAATAACAGGGTAGCTGCTGGTTTAGCACTGTTGTGGGAATTATTAGGGCTGGGAAAGTGTGCTATTCGCCACAGCAGATGCTTAATAACCCACCTAAAACTCACACAAATCTCAAATTTAAAAACACAAGCCGAGTGTGTGATGCCACCCTGCTGTTTTATAACTCTTTCAGTACCGTTGAGACTCACTTCTCTTCACTCAATGGTGAACAGGTATGCTGAGTGCTCCCACGCTGCAGCCTCCTGTATTAGTTTTGACTGGCAGGTCGTGCGGTTGAGACTCCTCCTGAAAGTTTAAACGTAGAAACCTGGTTGGTGCATCAAGGGGGTTCTTGGCAGGAGGTATAGATCCAGGAAAAGGGAATTTTCACTTTCTGCTCTTGCAAAAGGTTCCTTTTAGGAAAAAAACAAACAGCCATTGCCTTTATAAACCCAAAGGAAAACGTCACAGGTTCTACTTAAAAGAAAATCATTTAAGAGTTATTTCTGCTGCAGAAAACTATCAAAAGTGACTTTTATGCAGGAGATAAAGACAATTCTTCTTTAAGCCCTGATAAATGTTTTAGCTAGATGTTTTTTTGACAATACAAGTCCCTGAATTGTAGTTTTAAACATTTGCATTAGAATGTTATGTTAACCAGGAATGTAACTTTTTATGGGGACATGTGGAAAAGTATTTTTGTACATAAATTAAATCAGATTTTATTTGTATATCACTTTTCTAATAATGTGACAAAGTGCTTTACATAAAAATAACCTAATTTTAAAAACCAAAAGCAAGACAAAAGACCATCGCACACACAAAATCATTGCAATAATTGCACCAAAAAGGAAGAAAAATAAAGCTTTATATTATTATGCAGGTTTTTTGTTTTTTTTCTTTTTCAGATTTGGCTTTCTGAATTGTCTGAACTATCAGTTTACTATTGACATGTTAATGTGGTTGTGTTAAAACAATATTGACACACATATGTTTTAAATACACTGGAAATTTTCTTTTTTACTTATTACTGTTTAGATATTGCAACTATTTTTTGACACAAAACCACAGGTGTAAATAAATTTGACACTTTGGCAGCTGTTTTCCAAAAATAGCCTTATACATCCTCCGTACATATGTCTTTGTACAGTTTTAATAAACATAGTGCAATACAGAACTAGAGCTGATCCTTTTCTCAGCCCTTTTTGCTGAAGTTTGTTTATGCATTCTTTTCTTCTCTAATTTTTTAGAAGATTTCTAAAAGCTGCTGCTTCCTCATTTCAGTTTGTAGCTTTTCCTTTTGTTCAAAATCTGAGCCACGAGTCAGATTCGATTTTTTTCAAATCAGTCTGTTTTGACATTGAATAGTTTTTCAGATTAAAGCGAGAGGAAAAAAATTGAGAAGTTAACAGCATTTTAGGAAAAACATTTTATAAAGCCAAACCATCATAAAAAATCTAAAAGAAACACTCTCAAACAAAAAATTATCACATGGTTTGTATGCGTTAAAATACTATGTAATATATCTTAAAGTGTGTAAATTTTCCCTTAATTTCTTTTAAGCATTTAAACCAATGTTTTCCAAGTTTACTTAGTTCATGTGGGATAAAAAGAAGCTTTAAAAAACTAAAAATGAGCCTTGAAAGTCAGCAGAGATTTCTTGTCTATGAGATGATCGTTTGATTCCTGGTGTACCTTCAAAATAATGGTCTTCAGCAGATAATCCTAGCTGTGGAGCTGCAAAACTCAATCAAACCACCATGAGGAGAGCATTATCTTTTGAGTCTGCTTCCATGTGCCACTAATCTGCTCCCAAAGACCTGCCATTTTTTCAGGAGACAGACAGTGATTGAGATCTACACAAACGGCATTCCCGCTATGAATCCTGAGCGTTTGATCCAGATGCTTTGATCTTGAATAGATTCTTCAGTGTCGTCCTTCTGACATCACAAAGAAAAAAAACAGGGATTCTGGAGGTCCTTAGATGTGACTGTGAACCCTAAAATAACCTCCGAGCTCGGTGTATCCTCTTACACCGAGATAGTGCGATGACTGAAGCCGGTGACTGGCACTTCATAACAATGTCTTCTTTCTCTTTCAGGCAGAGCAATGATCAGATTAAACTATGTGGCAAAAAGGAAAAGGGTGAGCCTTTACCTGTCTAAATTTTCTGGTTTTATCTGTAGGGTGATTGTACCATATCCATAGGGAATGGCCAGCTGTTTGAACAATTTTTTAGACGGAGATTAAAGACCCACTCCAATGAAATTGGTGTTTTAAACATGTACTTGTAGCACTTTTCTCATGATGGAGGACATATATACAGAAAATGTGAACGTAAATTGCCTCTCTGAGAATTTATTTGTTGCCCAAGCTCCCTGCTCTACAATACATTTCGATGCATCCACTTGTAGACGATCCATATACATCTTAATTTTCCTCATCTGAGCCGGTTTCTGACTTAAAACGGTACGATTAGATTGCCCCAACATTACTCGCCATTTAAGTTGTACCGATAATGTTAGGTTGGGATTGTGCGGGGCTGTAAGCTTGCAGGAGACTGTAAATGAAGGGATGATTGGAAATGAAGACAGGCTTGCTAAATGCCAACAGTCTCGCCCACAACTCAGAGGGAAATTTCTCATAAAGCCCTGTCACTCTGCAAAAATTATTAGAAAATCACAGTGGTGTTTAGATTTCTGCTGAAAACGTCATAATCATAATTAAAAGACGACTGTGAACATTTTTACAATGAATCAAAAGATAATTGGAGTGGAAATTTAATTTGAGTTGTATACAAATAACACAATAAATTTTATTTTTGGAATTTAATCTTCATTGGATGCTTAATGAAAGTAATTTCCTTCCTTCCTGGGCGCAATTTGTTCTGATCTGTAATATCTCTTATGGAAGTCAGTTTGGGCTGCACGTGCAGCGTTGGGGAAGGATCCAGGATCAGACCATGGGAGCCTGACCTCTGTCTGCTGCTGAAGCCAGTCACAACAGCTCGCTCTGATAGAAAGCCTGCTAAAACACCAGGGGAAACATTTCTTCAATATGAGATCAGATTCGGGATTCATTCCACGATGAAAGCATTGTTGAGTCTATTACCTCTAAAAGCAGCACTCTTTCTCCAAATGCTCTCAGACAGTGCACGCTGTGAGCCAGGTCCAGATCAGGAATGCATTCCCACCCCACCTCCCCAATTACCTGTCTATCCACACTTCTGCCATCCCTGGCATCAAGACAGGGCTGATGTTCGGACCATGAATCAGAGCTTCAGTGCTTCTCCATCTAAATGACTTCCTCAGGTCAGAGGTCAATGTCCCGTCACTCACTAAGCCCTGCCTGATTACTTGGTTAGGTCAAAGTCCCAAGATGCTTATTTGCTTATGGGAGTCCCAATGTGGTGTGAGATTTCCTGTTTTCCAGTATGTTCTGTTATATGATTGCAGATTCTACATATTCATAAATGAACAACATTATCATAAAGCTCTATGACTTTGTCTAGTTTGTGTTTCAGTCACAGAGGTGTCTTTTTCAAAATTAAAAGAATCTTGACAGATTCAAATCATTTCAAACAATCTTTTCTTTTCTTTTTTTTTAAATCCTAAGTGACTCTGCGTCCGCATCCTGCTGTGCGTTCTCCATCTCAAACATCCCTGCTCAGCTTTTCCTCCCATGTCTTTCTTTTCATCCGAGCTGATGCCTGCTGCTAAGATTGCAGCTCTGTTTGAACGCGATCTGAAAGCCTGTCGATGACACATTTGTGTCAGGAAGCAGCTTTGGTCATTGGGTTCTATTCACAAGCACAAAAGGAGCGCAGACGGCACTATTTACATCAACAGCGACATTAAAGGCTGCAACAATGTACCCCGCGTTTCTTGCTGCGTGTGTCAACAAGTAAGTCGGGATCTCAAATTAATTTGCCCCCGTAGACTCTGGTACAGCTGAGCGGGGCGGGAAGAAAGAACGGGTGATTGTGTTATGTTTTTTTATCAGCTTCACAAACACAGTGGCACTAACAAAGTATCCTTTTTGTGCCGTTTCCTTCCACTTTGATTGGACTAATTGGGACTTGTTGACAGCGAATCCCATCCGTGCAGGAACAAGCCAATCACATCTCGGCATCTGTCATCCCTGGCACACACAGCTTCCACCCCCCACCCCTTCATAAAGGCCTTTGTCTCTGTGACCTAACTGACCTGCAGCATTTTTTAATATGAAAAGCCTGATTAAAGGTCCCACAACAGGACAAGGAGCATTTTAATGACAACTAAGCATTTTAAGGACTGACAATTATTACATAAACCACTCTGAAACAACCAATCAAAGATTTACTGTATATTTGTTTGTGTATAATAATAATAAATCATAACTTATGCACAAAAATTAAAATGTGAGTTTTGTCTTTTTTAATTTGTTCTGCTAGTCCTCTGGTTTTCTAAACAGATAATTTTTGCACATTTTATTTACTTATATGTATGTAATTGGATTTAAACTATTTTTAAGCAGTCAAACAAGACAAAAAAATACTAAAGAAGACAATATATATATTCCTGTATATATTCCGACCCTTATTAAGATTAACTTGAATAAGCTTAATTTAAAAAAAAAATCCTACTCCAGGTTTTATGTTTTGATTAGGACATTACATTATTTAAGAAATAATTATAAATATAACAGGTTCAAATATCAAAACGGAGTGTTAAACAAAGTGGACTGCTTTTTGATTGTGATCAAAAAAAGAATATTGGATAAATTGTTAATGTTAATTTGTTTTTTAAATTTTCTAAAAAAATAAAAATATTTATATATAATATTTTTTTAAATATTACAACTCCTCATCTAATTGCATTAAAAAAATGCATAAATAAATGTTTTAAATTTTATCATGACACAAATACATATTTAACAAAATGCAAATGATCATTATACTTATGAAGACTACAGCTTACTGTTGGTTTTAGTTTTTACATCTAACAAATTTATACTTTTTTCTTTACCTTTTTGGAAAGCAATAAAAAGAAAAGTGATGATTTAAAAACTAAAAATAAATAATATGTGAAATATAATTAATTTAACTCCATAAAACACTTTATAACAGTGAGACCAAAAGGTGAGAAAGAAAAATGTAGCACTCAACAGGAAGAAAGCCTAGCTGCAAAATAGAAGTATAAAAACTATTTACGAAAAATACATAGGAAAGTAAACATAGCTTATACAATAAAAACAGCATACACATTCAAATTAAATCAAATTAATACAACAATTAACTAAAATCTTACTTTGATATATTGGAAATTGAAAAACAGAACCTAAAGATGCCTTAATAAATAAATCGCATAATCTGTTGTTTGCTACAAAAAAAAGTACTTTAAGAGAAACAAAACAAAGGATTTAAGGCGGTGTGTGAAGGTGTGACCTCAGTGTGCAGAGATTTTATAAAAATTAATACAATTAAGTAAAATATATGAAAAGATGGACAAAGAGGCATCAAGCTGAGGTATGAGTTATCATATTTTGCTAAGAATGAATGCTTTATATGCTGCTTCTGGAAAACAGGTCTGGTTAAAGCAGAGTTCGGAAAATCATAATTTATATTTGTCAAAGATCCAATTTATAGCCATCCTTTTGTTTTCAGAAAATGTCATTTTTGGCGGGGTTTTATTTTGTGCCTTTTTTATTTTTAGAAAAAAATAAGAGGAGATCAAGATAATGGATCTTTATTAGGCTATTGCATTTTCAATATGTTTGGAACAAAAATTAACTCCTAACATGATAAATAAACAAAATCTGAACTAAACTTTAACATTAAAATGTAAAAGGTTAATTTTGGTCTTTCGTGACAAATACATTAAACATATTTTGTCATTCAAGTCTTGAGTAGAAAATTGCCTGGCCTAAAACAGAATTTTTTTTTACAAACTATGTATATATATATATATATATATATATATATATATATATATATATATATATATATATATATATATATATATATATATATATATATATATATATAATATGTGCATATATATATATATATATATATATATATATGTGCATATATATATTTTTTTTTCTTCCCTGTGTGTTGTTTTTTTTAAAACAAAACAAATCAACAATTGACCCACAAATACAAAGATAAATCAAGAAATAGGATTAAAAAAAAGGAATACATATTATACAGGATCTGCATATTTAAATACAAATGCTTTGTTAGTCATTTTAGCTGTGTTAAGTCCGTTATACAACAAGAAAGGTTCCCACGTTTTAACAAAAAAGTTATCATTGTGATGCAAATGACAGGTCAAATAATCAAGGCAGACATTGATCAGTACAAATTTTTGCTACACTGACCCAGAGGTAGATTTGTCAGAGATCCAGTTTACAGGAAGACACTTTCTAACAGGGGGAAAAAATATTCTGTAAAATTGTGTTTCATGTTTGCCATTAACAACAAGATCAGCCATTGGAATGCTTCCAGTTTATTCTTCAATGCAACTTTGCTACTGCATAAATCCTGTCTATTTTTTAAATTTTCGGTAATACAAGTTGAAAACTGTTTATAAGTAAAAAATGAATTTGATTCAGTTTTATGAAAATGCCTGATTTAAATATTTTGTAGAAAAACCTGTTGGAGGTGAGCTGTCTTCCCTGTGGGCCCAAACTGGAATAAAATGAACTGCAGCTCAGAGGAAACAGATACATCCTCACAGCTTCAGGATTTGGTTTCCTCTGCTTTGAAGATGCCCAAAGTGACAAGGCACAACAGCACCTTTGCTCCAGCAGTTAGCCTGAGACAAATGAGTGGAGGAAGAGTGGGATGGAGCAGCAGAGGAAACCACCACGCTCCATCCAAAAACTCCCAGAGTAGCTTATCTGTCAGCGCCATTATGAAGCTCTCTTTTGGCCAGCACCTGTCTTAGGCAGGCCAGAACCCACCCACACGTACACCTCCGACAGCCAACCCTCCACCCGTAGGAGCCCAGGAGAGGCCTGGTGATCCTCATTCATCCAAGATGACGGACGGAGCGGCTGCTTGAAGAAAAAGCAGCTGTGATGAGAGAGTGTGTACTCACGTCGCCTTTGTGCTTTTAACCACCGTCCCTCTTGTCTTCCCCGACCATGTCCACACAATGGAGCCTTAACAGGAGCTGTCAGCAGACAACACTAGTGTGACCACTGTGGGCACCGGGGTTAGTCCAGAACACATTAGCTTTGTATTTGTACGCCACTGAAAGCTACAGTCTTGTAGCGTTTCTAAAGAGACCGGCAGCACCTTTTCAACCCGGTGTTTGCCGACACCGAAGAAGCTGCCATGGAGAAATGGCGAACCTGAGGTGTCCAGCAGAGGCCTCCACTTTGCACCTGAGGTTTGATCAATATAGTCAAGTGATGACATGTCGATTCGCCGTGGCGGGCGTGTGAATGGCTGCGCTGAGAGACACCTGCAGGTGACTCGTCCCAACAGCAGATACAGTGTATCAACATGCTGCTTTGAGCAACAGCTCAGTGTTTTCTTACATTCAGAGCTCTGTTTGACCAGAGCCGGTGAAACCGATACTTGTTGCCTTCCTCATTGTGCTTTTGCTTTTGTGACACTGTGTTGCTTATGAATTATTACCTTGTACACACAGCCACGCGCCAGCTGCAGGCATTATTTGTTTGATACATGAATCTAAGCCACAAAAGAGCTTAAGAGCTTAAAGCGGCAGACACAAAAGGAGCCAGGTTCGCATCACACGATGGGGCTGGATCGGGATTTTGATCGCTGCAAAGCAATATTTAGGCAGGTGCCATGGCTAAAAGGGATCAGGAATGCATAAATAAACACACCTGAAAGAGACGAGAGAGCTTGAGTGGGGCTGTAGATTTAAGATTTCACTCATCATACCTCAAGCAGCTGGTGTCTGACTTTCCACCTTTTTGTGTGTGAAAATGAAACAAAACCAAAAGACCTGGTTTCATTTTTTTGCCTTTATTTTTTCATCTAACAGTTCATTAGTGATGTTTTACAGCTCCCTGACCATTAGATGGCAGTAATGCATAGCCTAGCCCCTCTTCTCAGTGTATTGAAAGCTTCTTTGGGAAAAATTAAGTTTGAGTTTTTGGTTTGTGAGTCAGCAACTCAGTTGGGGATGAGAACTGACAGAGTCCGTCACCGGGAACACCACAAACAAGCTGTTTCTACTTTTCGAAGATATCTCTTGATTCTACAGATGTGACTTTTCAAAAAGGGCAAAAAAAAAAAACACAAGGAAATGTTTTACTTTTTTGCTTTAAATGTCACTACTGAAAGTTATTGTACAGAAATTACAGATTCTCTGTATCTTTACATGTAAAAAAATACACAAAAAAACGCATTGGTAATGGAAGAGAGAAAACCCCAGGATTCACTATAAGTGCGTGATTTTATGAAGTCAAGAAAACCAACAAGCCAGTCAACAGAAATGCAATTGACAGACTGAAACACTGTGGTCGCTGACCAAAGGAGCTGTATTGTGGTCTGGCCTTTATCTGTAAGACAACACAAGAAGACTTCAGAGGTTCTTTGGTCTGCAACAGTGCAGAGCAGATTAAACCTGCCTTATCTGAAGGCCTCGCCCACACTACTGTTTGTTTTCCCTTAACTTCCTGCATTAGTAAGAATGATCGACCTTGTCACTTCTATCAAAACATTTTTTCTCTTATTCTTTAGTTTATTGAGATAAAGATAGCTGTGTTAAACTGATGCAAATGCAGCCGTTCCAAAGCGGTTTCCAAATCTATTGGGGTTAAATGTAATGACATGTCTTGAATTACACTATATTATCAAAAGTGTTCGCTGCACCTGTCGTGTATGGGGTGAGGAATCTGTCAAAAAGAAACATATTGATAAAGAAAAAGTTGTGCACAAAGTAGAAAAATATAAATACAACATGTAGTTTTTTGTTTGGCATGTATGTTGATAATGACTTCTTTGTCTTGAGTACGAAATTTCTCCTGTTGACTCAGTGTCAAAAATACAACACGGGGTCACAGGCAAAAATATCAAGAAACATAGATGTTCGAATTGTCTATGCACATTGAAGTTTATTTATTAAACTAAAAACAGGATTTTTTTAGGATATTATTGATACCATAACAGGGAAATTATCTTGTTACCATAACTGTCGAAAATGGATTAAAACAGATAGTAATACAGTGGTGGGCGTCAACAGCTGATACTGTAAACAATGCACCATCTGATTGTTTCAGACCTAAAAGTGGTGGAAAAAAAGGCCAGAAAGCAGAAAAGCCACACTACTCATTAGGTGTAAAAGAAAAAGGTGCATGTCTGTCAATAATATACCAGTTAGCCTACTTTAGCTCAGAGTTAGCTTTCACGATTTATCAACGGTGCTGCCTGGGCCTGTCCCTGCTACTGTTGGCCAAAAGCAGGGAACATCTGGACAAGTCCAGAGGCTGGAGCGAGCGGGCCTGCCCTGCCTGTCCCAGGAATAAAACTGGCGGCAGCAGGGAAGCGTGGATCCCTCTGCCGCCTGCTCAGGTTTTTCCTATTTTGTTTCATCATTCAATTCCTATCATCTCTTTTTTTGGCGGACATGGACTTTTTTTACACCTACTAAAAGGGATGTCTGCTGCTCTTTTTTCCCACCGCCTCCAGGTCCGGTGCATTGCTTAATCGATCAGCTGTTCTCACCTGGCAACAAAAAATGCAGCAGGACATCGCTGTTGTAATCAGTTTTTTTGTTGTTGTATTTAACAGAGTAATGGTATCTGGGTATTTCCCTTCCGGGAGATGAAAAACATTCTAAATAGTTTAATTCTGTTTTAATTTACTGATGAGCCTCAATGCACATTCACACTCAGTTGAATCGATTTTTCCTGACTCGATGCCTGTGACCCATTGACCCTGTGACATACTTTTGACAGTTTTTTAACCGGGGAAATTTCGTATTTGAGACAAGCAAGAGTCGAATTCAAAACAAAGACTTATCGTATTCAAAATAGACTGTCAAACCTAAAACTAAATGTTATTTTCAAATTTATTTTACTCTACACAAAGTTTTAATTTGTGCACAATTTTGTTTTAATGCATACGTTTACTTTTGACAGTTCTCTTATCCCATAGCCTTCATTCACACATGAACTGAAGACCCATACCATTTCTAACTCACAGAGTTCAATATGATGTCGGTCCGCCTTTTGCAGCTATATTTCAGCTTCAACTCACCCGAGAAGGCTGTCCACAAGGTTAAGCAGTGTGTTTATAGGAATTTTTGACCATTCCTTCAAAAGCGCATTGATGAGGTCATGCACTGATGTTGGTGGAGAAGACCTGCTCTCAGTCTCCGCTCTAATTAATCCCAAAGGTATTCTATCGGGTTCAGGTCAGGACTCTGTGCAGGCCAGTCAAGTTCCTCCACACCAGACATCCATGTCTTTATGGACCTTGCTTTGTGCACTGGTGAACGTTCAAGTGGGAAGAGGAAGGGGCCCACTCCAAACTGTTCCCCTCTAGGTTGGGAGCATGGAATTGTCCAAAATGTTTTGGTAGCATTAAAAGTTCTTTTCAATGGAACTAAGGGGCTATAGTCAATAGCAAATTTAAGGTCAGGAAAAACTTTCCTTTCTTGTGTTGAAAAGACTAAAACTTTTTTACAAAATTTCTAGCTTAATGAAAAACAGCTAAATGTTATTGCATATTTTTTAATGGAAATGTTTCAGTTGGGAAAAGTCCTGCACTGTTTAAAGGACAGTCAAGCACGTAGACATTTTAACAAAGAAAACTTGTTTTTGAATTGTTCTTAAAATGGTCTTTTTGAAAAACACTTCTGCAAAAGATTGTTAGGATAGAGCAAAAGGAATATGTT
This sequence comes from Oryzias latipes, assembly GCF_053564925.1. Classification (NCBI taxonomy): domain Eukaryota; kingdom Metazoa; phylum Chordata; class Actinopteri; order Beloniformes; family Adrianichthyidae; genus Oryzias; species Oryzias latipes. The sequence continues at coordinate 9,940,941 of NC_136245.1, forward strand.
ATCTACCTTTGCAATCAGATTTTGTTTTGCCTTTCAGCAGTGCTAACACTAGTTTAACACCACTGAGTCAGGGATTTAAACTAAATGCTGAGAACACGCTTCTAAGATTCCTCTGTTCTTTAGTCTACATGATGCTTTCTGGCAACCATAGATGCTTCCATGGTTGCCAGGAACCCCAGGGGGTGTTGATCCTAGCATCAGGCTTGTTCTTAAAGAAGTTCTGATAAACATTATCATCCCGGGTTCACTTTTGGCCTTTTAACTTTTGTTTATTGTCCTTCTTAATCAGATTCTAATATTCTAATTTAGCTGCAGGTGAAAAAAAAACGTTTTCAGGGTTTTAAACTAAGAAAATATCAATGAAACTAACAGAGTTGTGTTACTATTTACAAAGTTACACTAAAATGATTTTTTTTCGTTGCTAAATTTTGTCTAGGCATATATTCTAATACTTTGCTGCTTTCAGACTTTTTTTTTATTACCATATTTTTCTCACTAAGGTCCACTATAAAAGTGGTAGTTTCTTTTTTTAAGTGTTGCAAACAAGGTTGGGAGTTACAGGTATAGGCCATTGTGATTATGCCAACATGACTGACACTGCATGGCAAACATTCATCTGTAAACACAGCGAAAAAAGTTTGACTGACTCATGAACTTATCTCTGACTCCTATCTAGCTTAATGTAGCTTATAGTTCGGTGCACCTTTTTTTATGAAATCAGTTTTTAAAAAGACCATTGACGGACCTCATAATCCGGTGCACCTTATTGTGCAGAAAAAACGGTAGTAATTAGTGCTTCTATTAAAGTCTAAATTTTTCAGCACCTCATCTTTTACATTACAGTTGGTACATTCATGTAATTATGATTACTACACTGACTAAAAATATAAACGCAACACTTTCGTCATTACTCCCATTTTTTATGGTATGAACTCAAAGATGTGAAACATTTTCCACATACACAAAATAACCAATTCTCTGAAATATTGTTCACAAATCTGTCTAAATCTGTGATAGTGAGCACTTCTCCTTTGCCAAGACAATCCATCCCACCTCACAGGTGTGCCATATCAAGATGCTGATTAGACAGCATGATTGTTGCACAGGGGTGCCTTAGACTGGCCACAGGAAAAGGCCACTCTGAAATCTTCAGTTGTATCACATAGCACAATGCCACAGATGTCGCAAGTTTTGAGGGAGCGTGCAATTGGAATGCTGATAGAAGGAATGTCCACCAGAGCTGTTGCTAGGGAATTGAATGTCCATTTCTCCATCATAAGCCGTCTCCAAAGGCGTTTCCGAGAATTTGGCAGAACATCCAACCGGCCTCACAACCGCAGACCACGTGTAACCACACCAGCCCAAGACCTCCACATCCAGCATGTCCACCTCCAAGATCGTCTGAGACCAGCCACTCGGACCGCTGCTGAAACAATCGGTTTGCATAACCACAGAATTTCTGCACAAACTGTCAGAAACCGTCTCAGGGAAGCTCATCTGCAGGCTCGTCGTCCTCATCGAGGTCTCGACCTCACTCCAGTTCGTTGTAACCGACTTGAGTGGGCAAATGCTCACATGCGATGGCGTCTGGCACGTTGGAGAGGTGTTCTTTTCACGGATGAATCCCGGTTTACACTGTTCAGGGCAGATGGCAGACAGCGTGTGTGGCGGAGCGGTTTTCTGATGTCAATGTTGTGGATCGAGTAGTCCTTGTTGGTGGTGGGGTTATGGTATGGGCAGGCATATGTTATGGGCGAAGAAAACAGGTGCATTTCATTAATGGCATTTTGAATGCACAGAGATACCGTGACGATGTTGTGCCTTACATCCAACAACATCACATCATGTTGCAGCATGATAATGCACGGCCCCATGTTGCAAGGATCTGTACACAATTCTTGGAAGCTGAAAACATCCCAGTTCTTGCATGGCCAGCATACTCACCGGACATGTCACCCATTGAGCATGTTTGGGATGCTCTGGATCGGCGTATACGACAGCATGTTCCAGTTCCTGCCAACATCCAGCAACTTCGCACAGCCATTGAAGAAGAGTGGACCAACATTCCACAGGGCACAATAGACAACCTGATCAACTCTATGCGAAGGAGATGTGTCGCACTTCATGAGGCAAATGGTGGTCACACCAGATACTGACTGGTTGTCTGAGTCCCCAGACCCCCTCAATAAAACAAGACTGAAGATTTCAGAGTGGCCTTTTCTTGTGGCCAGTCTAAGGCACACCTGTGCAATAATCATGCTGTCTAATCAGCATCTTGATATGGCACACCTGCGAGGTGGGATGGATTGTCTTGGCAAAGGAGAAGTGCTCACTATCACAGATTTAAACAGATTTGTGAACAGTATTTCAGAGAACTTGTTAGTTTGTGTATGTGGAAAATGTTTCTCATCTTTGAGTTCATTCCATAAAAAATGGGAGCAATAACAAAAGTGTTGCGTTTATATTTTTGGTGAGATATTATTATAGCCATAATAGACTGCATAAAGCTTCTGTACGATTGTGCTATTTCTTCAATTTATGTTAGGTCTTCATGCGTTATGGCAAATGTCTCTTTAGTTTAGAACACTTTGTACTCTGCAGCTAATAGGCATTTCAATCTATATTCAGCAGATGCAGTTTTAGTGCTTACCCCAACATTCATTGTAAACAGTAAACTATTTTTGGTGCACAAATTTAGCCAGGAGAGGGTGAAAGACAGTTCTGCTCTCTGAGAGCAATTTTTAACCCTTGTGCTTTCCTATGCACTTTTACATTGGGAGTTGGGTCATCTAGACCCACTAGAGAGTCCGTTAAAACTTTTTTCTTCAATGATTTGTGAACCTCACTGGTGTCCATGGGTTACATGAAATCTTTTCACCTCTATCCACCTTTGTCATGGTAGGAATAACACGTCAATGTAAGGGTGGGGTCATCTAAGACAGCACAAGGGTTAAAATGGTTAGAGAAGTTTCTCGTATTTCTCCTTAAATCCTAAAAAAAGAACATAAAAATTTCCAAGCGAAACAATTAGTTTATGTTTCAAAAACAAAACCCACAAAAGCTTGAGATAAATATTTTGACACTATATGCCAAATACAGTGATTAAAACATACCATCCATTTTATTACTTACTATATCCTTTTCAGGATCACGGGGTTGCCGGAGCCTGTCCCTCACACACACTTACACCTAAGGACACGTAGTCACCAATTAACGTAAGAAGCATGTTTTGGGAATGTCTGAGGAAGCTGGAGAGCCGGGAAAAAACCCACAAATGCTCTGTGAAAACTTTAACTTTAAAGCTCCTGGCTTAACCCTTGTGCTATCTTAGATGACCCCACCCTTACATTGACGTGTTCTCCCTACCATGACAAAAGTGGATAATGGTGAAAAGATTTCATGTAATCCATGGACACCAGTGAAGATCACAATCATTGAAGAAAAAAGGTTCAACGCACTGTCTAATGGGTCTAGATGACCCAACTCCCAATGTCAAAGTGCCTAGGATAGCACAAGGGTTAAGGAGGGAAGGAGGTTTTCACTGTGACAGCGGGAATGGTGTTCTTGGGGCCATGGGCTGCATTTTTGTTTTCCTCCAAATGCAACAGGTTGAGCTAATGCCAAAGAGCTCAATTTTGGCCCAGTTCCTCTGTAAATCATGAAAGTGTTCCCTGGCAAACGTCAGGTGGGCCTCAACATGTGCAGGTACTTTGCCAGCACTGCAAGATGTTGAACCATTGCAACGTAAAGAATTACCAAAGGTTTTCTTGGTGACTGTGTTCCCAGCTGCTTTGAGATCATCAACTAACTCCTGTTATGTTGTTTTAGGCCTATTTCACAAAGTCTAACTGGTCTGTGTGAACCAGTTAGTTACTAAGGGAGCATATACTTATTTAATTCAATGAAATGAAAATAAATTGATATCAATTCTTTAAAGTGGATTTCTTAATTTTCTTAGTATTTTGCTATCTCTCGCTGTTCAAATGAATCTATCACAGGGGTGCCCACTCTTTTGTAACAAGTGAGCTACTTTTGAGACGACAATGTCCGATATTTTGCAACTAAAATATTGTTTAATAAACATAGTATTGTGAACTAGTAGAACATAGCATTGTTTATGTACTGATAATTCAAAAACTACACAGTAAGAGTACACAACATACTTTTGTATTAACAGATGAGGCGTTTTATTACAAAAACTGAAAGCAGCGACAATATATTTCATGCTCTGCTGTAAACCATGCAGTGGGGGGAGCATGGCATTTCACTGATGGCTCTATGGGCAGTGCTCGAGAAGCGCTTGCTACAGGAAAACACTGTTGCCTTAGTAAGCTTGGAGCCATCGGGTGGGAACTGCAGACTCAACTTGGGAACTGCGACTCCAGATCAAGGAGGCACGCGGGCCAATCCAGGCCTCAACAAACACTCCAGTGGGACGGAATGGTCTTCTACCGGGGTAAGTAATGACTTTCTGATGAAAGACAGAATTTGTGCTCAGTGTATTTAAACACGCATGTGCTGTGACGTATGTATCAGATGATGTTCAATTGGCCATTCTGCATGTCAATCAAGTCACACACTTCTCGTGAGGATTTTGATTCGCTATTTTTATTTTTTGGATTGTTTATCTTTGCTGGCCTGCGATCGACCCTCATGTCCTTGAAGATCAACCAGTTGATCGCAATCGACATAATGAGCACCCCTGGTCTATTATTAGGATGACAGACTGTAGGTTTTTTTTTAGGTGGGCAAACCTACAAAAAAGGCAAAGGATCAAATACCTATTTCCTTCACTGTATAAAGCATTGTTCTTCTTTTTAGTTTCCATCTCTCTCCCCCCCTCCTCATATGTAAATTATCCAAAGGCAACACGTCCCCCGGTAAGTTGGTTTTTATTTATGCACGGAACGGGCACGCGCGCGCATACAAGCGCGCACACGGGCATGCACACGCAAACCAGCTCACACTCACGGACATCCCGCAAACACCTCACATAAGCCTACATAGGAAACACGCAACATGCAGCCCACACAGTCAGGAAACGCTCACGCACACAAACGCACAGTGTTTCTTCATCGATCAGTGGGCACGCGCACACGGACCGGCACACGCTCTATTTAGCCTTACATTCTCTTGGTCAGAGCATGTATGAACAGTCTTAACATCATTAGCTGGAATGTGTGTGGACTTTGCTCTGGGCCAAAGAGGATGAAAGTGTTCATCACCTGATTGATCTTAAAGCAGATATAGCCTTACTGCAGGAGACCCATTTATGTACACCATCTCATCACCTCCTGTGCTGCTCACAATTTCCAGTCATATATTCTTCTAGTTATAACTCCAAGCAAAGAGGAGTTGCTGTTTTGATTAATAAAAACGTTACATTTACTCATAAGGATACAATTACTGACCCAGAAGGTAGATTTGTAATTATTAATATATCCATTCAGAATAAGGACTATTGCATAGCCAGTATCTATGGCCCGAATGTTAACGACTCTTCCTTCTTTCACAGATTCTTTACCTCACTCTCGGTTCACTCTGACTCCACAATCATTATAGGAGGAGACGTCAATCTGATTCTGGACCCTGAACTTGACAGACCCAGCACAGCAGCAAACCAGCGCACATGGCGGTCTGCAAGTATTCTAAAGCAGTACATGAATGATCTGGGTCTCTGCGACGCTTGGCGCTCATGTCATCCAAGCACTAAGGGGTTCACCTTTTTTTATCCAGTTCACCATTCACACTCCCGTTTAGACTATTTATTAATCAGTAAATCTCTTTTAAAAGAAATTAAAAGTTCCAACATTCACCGATTATTATCAGTGATCATGCACCAGTCTCTGTAAATATTTCTAGGGAAATATCCACACCCTCAGGTACAACCTGGAGGTTTAATACGTCTCTGTTAAAGGACCAGGAATTTATTGAATTCTTTAAAAAAGAGTGGGCAACCTTCCTAGAATTCAACAATACTCCCGATATTTCAGAGTCTTCTTTGGGAAACAGCAAAGGCAGTCATGAGAGGGAAAATCAATTCTTATTCAACGCATAAAAAACGCAAAGAGAAAGCAGATTTATTAGAATTAGAAAATAAAATCAAAACCCTGAAGACTGCTTATGCTGCTTCTGCACAGGAACACATTCTGGGAGATCTGAAAAATTTAAAGCTGCAGTTAAATGACATCATCAATAAACAAACACAATTTCAAATACAAAGGCTACGACTTGAAAAATTTGAAAAGTCTAATAAATCTGGCAAATTTCTGGCTAATCAGCTTAAAATTAATAGAGAAAAATCAACGATCACTTCTATTATGGACCAAACAGGAAATGTCACTCACGACCCGATCAAAATTAATAATGCATTTGAAAACTTTTATAAAAACTTGTACACATCACAGATCAATCCGTCAGAGCAAAGTATTGACTCATGTCTTAATGATGTAAACCTACCCAGGTTAAATGAGGATCAAATCACAAACTGAGACTCTTCTCTCTCGTTGTCTGAACTTCATGAAGCTCTGTTACTAATGCCTAATGGTAAAGCACCAGGGCCTGACGGCTTTCCTGCTGAGTTTTATAAAGAATTCTGGGAACAGCTGGCACCAACGTTTTATAAAACGGTCACATCTATCAATGAAAGTCAATCACTACCACCTAACATGAACTCAGCCAACATAATCCTTCTTCTAAAACCAGACAAAGATCGCAATAGGCCTTCAAGCTATCGCCCCATTTCTCTAATCAATGCAGATGTAAAAATTATCTGCAAAGCACTAGCACAGAGAATAGAAAAAATCACTCCTCAATTAACTTCGACCAAACTGGATTCATCAAAGGCAGACACTCGGATGACAATCTCTGAAGACTTGTTAATATAATAGACTTTGCCACCATTAAAAACCAGGAAATGACTATACAATCGCTGGATGCTGAAAAGGCTTTTGACAGAGTAAACTGGAAGTTCCTTATTGCTGCCCTCCACAAGTTTGGTTTTGGAGAATCATTCATCAAATGGATCAAAATATTATATCACAACCCCAATGCATCAGTTAGAACTAATAAACAGACTTCCAACAGTTTTTTTCTTGGAAGAGGAACCAGACAGGGTTGCCCACTTTCTCCTTCTCTTTTTGCTATATTTATTGAGCCTCTAGCTGCAGCAATGAGACAGAATGAGAGCATTAAAGGAATTAAAACCAAACACAGCCATCATAAAATTAGTCTCTATGCAGATGACATATTACTGTTTTTAAGTAATTTACACTCTGTAAATGAAACAGCAACAATCATTAATGAATTCTCCTCTATATCAGACTATTCCATTAATTGGAATAAGTCTGTTTTATTACCACTGAACAGTAATGCGGAGCAAAGACTCACAATACCAGTTAAATCAGGAAATATCAAATATCTAGGTATCAATTTTTCCCCCAAACTATCAGAACTGGTGCAGCTAAACCACACCCCATTACTGAAAAACATACAGGACGATCTAACTGTTACGTGAACCCAAGGGGTTTAACCCAGATGCAGGAAGGACAAGGAGACTGAAGGAACTATGAAGGCTATTTAATGCCAACGAGTTAAGCCAAACAGAGAACATCCAAAAAGGGCGCTGCGACAAACATATGCAGGAACAGAAACCTTAAAAAGGAACCAAATCAAAATATAATGAGAACCAGCTGTGGGGGGGAAAACAGCGGACAGGGAAGGAAGGGCGACCTCCAGAGGGAGTACAGCTGAGCAGCAGGAGGGTGAATGTATCATAACCCCCTCCCCGAAGTCCGGCTACCAGACGGACCCCGACGGGGCTGATCCGGGTGGAGGCGATGGAAACGGGCGATCAGTCCGGGGTCGTAGATGTGGCGCTCTGGGACCCACTGTCGATCCGCCGGGCCGTAACCCTCCCAGTCCACCAAGTACTGGACGCCCCTTCCCACTCTCCTAGAGGCGAGAAGCTCTCGAATGGTGTAAACAGGCCCTCCATCCACCATCCGAGGGACAGGAGGAGGCGCTGGAGCAGGCTGTAGAGGAGAGACCCTAGCAGGCTTCAGCTTGCACACGTGTAACACAGGGTGGATCTTCAGAGAGGGAGGCAGGTCCAGTCTTACAGCCACCGGGTTGATAATTCGGGTGATGCAGTATGGGCCGATGTATCGGGGCTGCAGCTTCCTGGAACCACCCTTCAAGGGAACATCGGTAGCGGATAACCACACCTTGTCTCCCACCTTGTACTCCGGGGCGGGCGTCCTCCGACAGTTAGCCACCACAGTGAGCTGTTCCTGGTTCCGCAGGAGTTCTTGTCGGTACCTACTCCAGGTACGACGACACCTCCTCACGAAAGCCGCCGGGCCCGAGGAGGAGGCCAAGTGTTCTTGGTGCGGAAACAAGGGGGGCTGGAACCCATACGCGGCCTGGAAGGGTGAGTATCCTGTGGAGTTAACCAGGGCATTGTGGGAGTATTCTACCCAGGGAAGTTGTGCAGCCCAGGTCTTCGGATTCTTACTGCACATTGCCCGCAGGGAAGTCTCCAGGTCCTGATTGTAACTCTCTACCTGGCCGTTTGTCTGAGGATGGAATCCAGAACTCAGACTGACCTTGATCCCGAGGAGGTTGCAGAACTCCCTCCAGAAAGCCGCGACGAATTGGCGGCCCCAATCTGAGACGATATTGAGGGGAAGTCCATGAAGACGAAACAGATGCAGTGAGACCAATGCTGCTAGTTCCTTGGCCGAAGGAAGTTTCTGCAGGGGAATAGCATGGGCTAATTTGGAGAAACGGTCGATTAGAGTGAGAATGACGGTTTTACCCCTCAAGTTTGGCAGTCCAGTGATGAAGTCCATTGCAACGTGGGACCAAGGTCTGGACGGCACAGGTAGAGGGTGAAGCAGGCCGGCAGGGTGGGTCCTGGGGGTCTTCACACTGGCACAGACGGGACAGGCAGACACAAAAGCCCTTATGTCGGAGGACATAGAGGGCCACCAAAAGCGCTGGGCTATAAGAAACCCCGTCCGCGTTACTCCGGGATGGCAGGCTAGCCGGGAGGAGTGCCCCCACTTCAAAACCATGGTGCGTAGGTTAGATGGTACAAACAACCGGCCCTCAGGACAGCCTGAGGGAATGGAGGCCAGATCAGGAGCAGAAGCCAGTACCCTTCGTTCCAGGGACCAACGGGTGGTTCCTAGCACCAGGTGGGAGGGGATGATGGGCGTGGCCTCTGTGGGGTTCTCCTCCACCTCTTCCTGTTGGAACTGGCGAGAAAGGGCGTCGGGTTTGATGTTCTTGCTCCCTGGCCGATAGGACAGGGAGAAGTTAAACCGGTCAAAAAACAGAGTCCACCTCGCTTGGCGAGGATTGAGGCGCTTGGCTGAACGAATGTACTCGAGATTTTTGTGGTCAGTCCACACTAGGAATGCCTGCTCAGCCCCCTCCAACCAGTGGCGCCACTCCTCCAAGGCCACCTTCACCGCCAACAGCTCTCTGTTCCCTATATCGTAGTTCCTCTCCGCAGGAGTGAGCTTGCGGTAGAAATACGCGCAGGGATGAATTTTATTATCAGACGCTCTCTGTGACAACACAGCCCCTACCCCAGACTCAGACGCGTCCACCTCCACAATGAATTGTTTGGAGGGATCAGGCTGAGTCAGAATAGGGGCTGTAGAGAAACGTCTCTTCAGCTCGTTAAATGTTCTCTCTGCCTCCTTATCCCAAACAAAGCGCACCTTAGCTGAAGTGATCCTATGAAGGGGTGCAGCAACGCCACTGAAACCTCTGATGAAATGCCTGTAGAAATTGGCGAATCCCAGGAAGCGCTGTAGTGGCTTCCGACCAGAGGAACCGGCCACTCCAACACAGCCTTAACCTTGGAGTCATCCATCTGGATCCTCCCAGGAGAAACCACATAACCCAAGAACCGAGTCTGCGTAGAGTGGAATTTGCACTTCTCAGCCTTGCAGTAAAGGTGGTTCTCCAGGAGGCGCTGAAGTACGGCTCTGACGTGCTGCACGTGGGACTCTGGGTCAGGAGAGAAAATCAAAATGTCATCCAGATAGACAAACACGAATTTGTTCAGCATATCCTTCAGTACGTCATTAATTAGTCTCTGGAACACTGCTGGGGCATTAGTCAGACCAAAAGGCATTACCAAATATTTGAAGTGCCCGCTTGGCGTGTTGAATGCAGTCTTCCACTCATCACCCTCTCTCACTCGAACCAGGTGATAAGCACTCCTGAGGTCCAACCTCGTAAAGATACGGGCCCCGCTTAGCAGGTCAAAAGCGGAGTGCAGCAGTGGCAAGGGGTAAGTATTACGGACAGTAATAGAGTTCAAACCCCTGTTATCAATGCAAGGACGCAGGCCCCCATCTTTCTTCCCCACAAAAAAGAAACCTGCTCCTGCTGGAGAGGGGGATGGACGAATGAGCCCCGCCTGTAAACACTCCTGCAGATACGTGTCCATAGCCTCTCGTTCAGGAGGTGATAGTGGGTAAATGTGACCCTTTGGTGGTTGAGTCCCTGGCAGGAGGTCGATGGCACAGTCATAAGGGCGATGGGGGGGAAGAGACCTAGCACGTACTTTACAGAACACAGAGCCCAAGTCATGATAAACAGACGGAACTTTACAGAGATCTGGAGGGTCCGGAGACTTTTGGACCTCCACGGCCTTACGAACAGAGGCAGAGGAAAGGCAATTAAGCAAACAAAAAGGACTCCACGACAGAAACCGCCCCAAAGCCCAGTCGATGTGAGGTTTGTGTCTGCTCAACCAGGGAAACCCTAAAATAACTAGAGGTTTAAGGGATTCAACAACATAGAATGACATGGTCTCAGAGTGGTTTCCAGAAATTGACACAGAAATTTTTACAGTACGAACAGAAACCTTGTGTATAAGGGTCCCATTAATGGCATGAATGTCTAATGCTGGAGACAGAGGTTCGGTGGGGATTTGCAGTCTGTCTACCACCTCCTGGGAGATCAGGACCCCGAGTCAATAAGAGTCTCAAACTCCACCTGGGCTCCAGCATATGCCACCAAGACCTTGGTAGAAGGGCGAGAAGGAGAGGAAAAAGAAGAGTTGCGGCTCACCAGCTTCCTCACTGCTGGGGAGCCCTGGCGTTTTCCGGACAGTTGCGCACAACGTGTCCCAAACGTCCACAATAAAGGCAAAGTCCCTCCCGGATGCGGCGCTGCCGTTCAGCCGGAGAGAGACGGCCAGCTCCTAGCTGCATGGGCTCCGGGGAGGAGTTGGAAAGAGGCGGAGAAACCTCCACGGGATGCGGTGGGCGGTAACCTGGAAGGCTGCCTTGCTCGTTACCCCGTTCCCTCATTCTCCGGTCGATACGAACCGCCAGGTCGATAAGCTCCTCGAGGTCGTCTGGAAGTTCTCTCGCCGCCAGCTCGTCTTTGAGAGCGTCAGACAGGCCCCGCAGGAAGACGTCGAGCAGAGCTTCATCTGGCCAGCGGGTGCTGGCGGCCAAGGTCCGGAAATCCACCGCGTAGTCCGAGACACAGCGGGATCCCTGCTGAAGGCGAAGGAGCTCAGACGCAGCAGCACGATGAGGTGTGGTGGGATCGAATACCGTGAGAAGCCGAGCGGAGAAGACTCGAAAGGAGCGACACAGCTCCGATCCGCGCTCCCACTCCGCCAGTCCCCATTGTTTGGCTCTTCCGGATAGGTAGCTCAGAGCAAACACCACCTTGCTCTGCTCAGAGGGGAAATCGTCAGGATTAAAGTCAAACTGCAGCCGGCAGGAAGTGAGAAACGCCCGGCAGTCTGCCGCAGTCCCATCAAACGGTTCAGGGTGACCCAGTCGGGTCTGCCGAGGAGAAGGCGAGGGCGCACGTTCCAGGTGGGAGAGGCGTTCATGCAGCTGCTGCATACCTGACATGAATCCTCGCATCTCCTGAGCCAGGTCTGTCCGCTCCGTACCGGTGACGGAACCACCAACGGCGGAGGATCCAGGTAAGTCTCGTCGAGACGAATCTCCTGCTGGGTTGGACATGGTCGCAGCGTAATGTTACGTGAACCCAAGGGGTTTAACCCAGATGCAGGAAGGACAAGGAGACTGAAGGAACTATGAAGGCTATTTAATGCCAACGAGTTAAGCCAAACAGAGAACATCCAAACAGGACGCTGCGACAAACATATGCAGGAACAGAAACCTTAAAAAGGAACCAAATCAAAGTATAATGAGAACCAGCTGTGGGGGGGGAAACAGCGGACAGGGAAGGAAGGGCGACCTCCAGAGGGAGTACAGCTGAGCAGCAGGAGGGTGAATGTATCACTAACACGCTGGACCAACCTGCCTCTGTCCCTTATGGGCAAGGTAGCCACGGTTAAAATGAAAATCTTACCTAAAGTTAATTATCTATTCTCAATGATTCCCACACAACCGCCACTAAAATGGTTCAAAACATTAGACTCATCCATATCAAGCTTTTTATGGAACAATAAACCTGCAAAAAATCGGTCTAAAAACTTTAAAATCTGCAAAAAGCTGTTGAGGATTAGAATTACCTAACTTCCACAATTACAAATACATCTTAAAATGGTTAAAAAATAATCCAGAACCCAACTCATGGTTAGACTTGGAACAGGCGTTATGTGGAAAGATCAACCTGTCAGATCTACCATTTATTAGCCAAACAGTTCAAAAACAGGATTGTTTCAAAATTATTAATATAAATGCCACTTTAACAGCCTGGTGAGAATTTCTCAAAATATCTAAATCATCAACTCAACCGTGCAAAATGACACCCATCTGGAACAACCCAGACATCCTTATAAACAAAAAAATGATCCACTTCCCAGCTTGGCAAGCAGGGGGCATAAAACAACTAGAGCACATAATTATTGATAGAAGATTTATAACCCCCCAGGAACTTCAAGACAAACATGGAATAAATAATTTCTTGGAATATCAGCAACTTAAATCAATTATTACTAAAAAGTTTAAATACAGAGACAACGATTTAAAGCTACCAGATGTAGTTACCACTCTGATTAATTTCTCAATGAATAAAACTCTCTCCAAAATATACAAACTTTTATGTAATTTAGATAATAATGTTTCACTTCCGACAACAAAATGGGATGCGGATTTGAGCATCAGCACAGATGAAAGCTTCTGGTCAGAACTTTGTCTAAACACCTTTAAACTGACAAAAAGTCCAAATCTGCAGCTAATCCATTTTCATTCATAAACTCTTCACAGAATTTACTACACTGGACAGAGGATGTTCAAGATGGGTCTCAGTGTGACAGTTATCTACCCGACAATTACATGGATGCACTATGGTTCTGCACGCCGGTCCAGGCTCTCTGGCAGCAGGTATGTGTCGATCTATCAGTCTGGCTTAAGGTTTCAATCACCGCTTCACCGTCACTTTGTGTGCTTGGTGACATGAGTGCCATTGATATAGAAGGAGGATTAGGCTCTATCATTTTCATAACTCTTTGTATTGCTAAAAAAACTATTTTAATGAATTGGAAAAACAAGAAAAATATAAATATAAGTCAACACAGAAATCTGCTGCTTGATCATATCAGCTTGGAAAAAATGTCAGCCCAAAGTTCAAGTAACTTTGAAAGAATTCAGTCTTTCTGGTCTCCCATAGCTAACTCCATGACTTAGGGGGTGGGGGGGCCTGGTCGTCGCTGCTCCTTGCCCTTCTGCCGTGGTTCAGGGTGGGGGTCGGGGCCTCCGGTGCCTGGCGGGGGGTGGTGGGGGCTCCGTTGGTCGGGGGGTCGGGTCCGGTGCCTGGGGGGCGGCAGGCTGGGGCGCTGCGAGGTCCTCTGGGCTTGGTTGTGTGGGGGTGCGTGGTGGGGGGTTGGGGTAGTGGTCTGGCTTGGCTCCCTTTGCCTGTGCTGGGGGGGTTGGCGCTGGATGGGCTGCCCATCTACACCTGGGGCTGGGATCGGCCCTTCCCTGGCTCTGGGACGGGACGGGACAACCCTCTTGGGGCGCCCGGTCGCTCTGGGTGTCATCCGCTTCGGCTGCGGGGTCTGGGGTGGGATGGGATGGGGGGGCTTGTCGGCCCTGTCCTGTGGGGGGTGTTCTGGGGGGGAGGGGGGCCCACTTTTGGTACGGGACGGGGGGGTTGACGGGTCGGGGTCTCCGCTGAGGCAATTGGCAGCGGAGGGGTCTCCGCTGAGGCAATTGGCAGTTGCCCTGGCCGGTTGGCTGCCTCGGCCCTGTCGAGGCCTGACCAGAGCTCTTCTAGGGCCGGCGTTTGGGGGTGGGGGCCTGGGCTTGCTCCGGGGGGGGGGGGACACTTTCTGGCTCCTCTCTCTCTGTGTGGGGTGGGTGGTGCTGGGCCTGGGGTGTCGGCGCCTCCGGGGGTGGGGCCCCTGGGCGGGGTGGGCCTGGCCCCTTTGCTGGGGGGGGGGGGGGGGGGGGGGGCTGGGGGACAGCTGTTTGACCACCGGGGGACAGTCTACCAGCTGTCCCCAACTTACCCCCTTCCTCATATTAGGGTGAGGGGGTGGGGGGTTTAGCCTGCGATGCGCCGGGAGGGGGGGTTACTTGGCAGTGGCCCCCCCTCCTGTGGTTGCCGTATGGAGTGGGCCCCCCCTCTTTTGGTTTTATTTGCACCTTAGACATGTAGGGCCCTTGGTAGGGGGGGGGTGCTTGGACATCACTGCCAGCAAGCAGCAGATGTCCTCCTAGCACCCTACCCACCAATTTTAACCGCACCTTAGACATTTAGGGCCCCTTGGTGGGGAGGGTGAGGGGACATCACTGTGAGTAATCAGGAGATGTCCCCTTAGTGCCCTACCCGGCAATTTTAACTGCACCCCCCTTAGTACACACACCCCTCCCCCCTCAAAATATACATTCCAACATAAACACACACACATGCACACACACACCCTCTCAAACACACATACACGCACACACATTTTGTAAGGAAGGTGGGACCTAGGACCATCTGTCCCCTACCCCTTCCCTGGTGGAGGGTACGGGCCCCTAGGCAACGGCGGCTGTGTCCCCTGGCTGCCGGCTTCCTGGGCCCGGCAGTGCTCTCTCCGCGCGGGGAGGGGGTACAAATTACACCTGAGCCGGGGGTGTTCGTGTCCCTGGGGGGTGGGTTCTGGTCCTTGCCCCTGAGTGCTGGGCCCCGCCAAATTTCCAACTGTGGCCGAGCCTGGTCGGGCCATATTTACAACACCCCTTGTGGGCACCCTTTTTTCCTCGGGGTTCCCCCCTCCTGGGCGGGGTGGCGGGCCCCTGCCTTGCTCCTCCCTGGACCAACCGTGGGTCGGGTGGGTGGAAGCCTGGAGTGCGGAGCGGGTCTCCCTTTGGGGGTCCTGGCTCGTACCTGGGGTTGGGGCGGGGGGATGCCCGGAACTCCTGGGTGGTGATGGGGTGCTCGTCTGGGGCTGTAGGCGTCCTTCTCCGGTGGGGCCCTGCGTTGGGCTCTCCCGGCGCGGCGAGGGGGGCTGTTCTCCTGGTTGGGCTGGGGCGGCGCTCTCTTTCCCTCCGTGCCTCCCTGCTCTCTGGCTCTGGGGGCCTCGCGGCGGTCCTGCTGGCCCTGGCCTGGGTGGCGGGCTTGGTCGCCCGGGGGGCGGTTGTTCCCTGACTGCTCCCGTGTGGCGTTGGGGGGATTCCGGCTGCCGCTGCTGCTGCGGCGGGGGTCTTGGGGTGGGGATGGCTGGGCACTCTCCCTCCTTCTTTTCACATTCCACCATCCATTTTAGAAGAACATAAACACTCACCTGAGCACAGGTGTTAGCTCACCTTTGCACTAACAGTTTGCATGATTGAATGACTGAAATATTTCACACTAGTTGGTTTTAAGGCATAAGTATTCGTGTGAACACTATCTGTTTTGTGTACATGTCGACATGTGGACATTTTTGCAGCTGGCAGGTGTGTTGATAACATTTGAGTGTGTGTGTGGACAGGCCCTGCCCTTTTTGTACTACATTTGAACCTTACCGTAATGATAAACAACTAGTAAACTTGTTGCTTTATGCTGCTTCATGGTCTTATCCCCCCTCCCCTCCTATTATCACCCTCCTACCCCCCCCCCCCCTCTCTCTCTCTAACGTCCCTCTCTCTTCTTCCCTTATTTCCTTTTCCGTCTGGTCCAACACCCAAGATTTTCAAACATGGTTGAAATTAATAAAGTTTGGCCTCAATTACAAAGGGGGTTTATTCAGAAATACCTCTGGTTTGTATGAAGATTAATAACCCCTATTGTTAAAGTAAAATATGTCCAACACAAGAGGCCCTCAGCTCTCATCTGCCTGCCTAGCTGTTTGACATTGAAAACTGATATATTTTAATTGTGAATAGTAACTTCATGACAGGACCATTTGTTGGAGAAGGAAAATCACCAGACTGTCTGACAGCAGACAGTCTTCCAGGAGAAAAAGATGAGCAGCAGCGGCTGACAATCATCCAGCCCTGCGTGAGCCCCACATGCCACAGTCATCCCTCCCAGAAAAGCACCTCTCTTGTCTCTGCAAGCTGAGAGCTGCCAAGAGCTGCAGTTTTGCTCGCAATGAACGACACTGTAAACCCAGAACCTTCAGCCAAGTGTGAGAAGCGGTATTAGGACCCATGTCAAAACAGCTTACAGCCAAATAGTGTGCTCTACAAGGCACAGGGCTTTTCATTGAGCCATTCAAAGTGACAGCACTGTGAGCCTCTCCTACTTTGACAGCCCTGTGCAGTGAAGTGAAAGGTGGTACTTGGCTAACATCAGCGAACATGGTGTAGGTCTTTGTTAAGGTTGGCAGGTGAGGCCTGATTCTTGAAGGGAGGATTTATCCATCAAAAGAAAATCTCTGCACATGTTGCTGGCAGCCTTGGATGTATTAAGGTAGCCGGGTACTGACCCTAATTTGGTTTAAGTTTAATTTTAAACTTAATTTAACTTAAGACAGAGCATGAGTTGCTATGTGAACTAACCCTGAAACATACCTCCATTTTTGGAACAGAAAGATGAGGTTATCCGCTTCCTTAGCCCTTAAATTTACCGTGGTAAGTCACATAACCTACTTTTTGAAAAAAAAAAAACTGAACTGCTAGGGACAGATACCAAGCAGCTATAGAACTTACATCATCCATGAATAAGGTCTCAAAATGGCTCCAGAGATCCCAGCTGATTCTCAATGTATCTAAAACTGTGTGCATGTATTTTTCCAAAAGCTCAACTAACCAAGACACCCCTCCGGTATTGATAAATGGAACAACTATACAATCAGTCTCTGAGTATAAAAACTTAGGAATAACAATTGACACACAATTAACATTCAAATCACACATCAAATAGGTTGTTAACTCAAATAAATTCAATTTATCAAATTTTAGACACATAAGAAACAACTTAACTCTGGAGGCTGCTAAGCTGTACTATAATGCAATGATTCTTTCACAAATGACCTATTGTATGACCAGCTGGGCATCAGCATGCAGAATGATTCTGAAACCTCTACAAACTGTTCACAAACAAGCTCTGAAAACTTTGGACAAAAGGCCTAAAACCCACCATAATTGTAAAATACTTCGAAAACACAATCTACTGCGCTTCAACAGTATGATTCAACATGCAGATTGCATTCTGGTCTAGAAAATCCTTCACGGTCTGGCTCCTCCCCCACTTCAGGACATTGTCAAAAAAAGACAAAACAGAAGCACCAGAGCAGGTTCAAGAGGCAACGGCATTATTCCTTCCAGAAAAAGCAGCTTTGGACATACTGTTTTCTCCTTTCGAGCCTCTCAAACCTGGAACACAATCCCAGAAAGCATTTTAGAGCTCTCCACACTTCCATGTTTCTCAAAACAATCAAGATCATGACTGCTGGAAAACCAAACTTGCACTCACAGCTAACCTTAAGGACAATGCCAGAAAACTGTTTGCTAACAAAAGTTAAAGTAAATCATGGGGGGGTGAAAAAAGTGGTCACAGTTGTCATAGTATTGTTCTGATTTTGGTGATTTTATTGATGTATACTTTGGGGAACTATTTTTCTTTTTAACTGTTTTAAACGTAATCTGAGTTATGTTAATTTTATGTCATTTTCATTTAATGCAATTTTGCGTAACTAATGTACTTTTCTACTTTATTTTACTCATTTTATTTTATCTATAGTCTCTAGGTGGCTGGCCATGGTGAGAACAGGACAGAGGATGGAAATCAGCCTAGGCTACAATCGTGCATATTTACAGTGTCTCATTACTTTTAGAACACTCGACACAGTTTGTCGTATGCATTGTCTCTTAAATAAATACAAATAAACTTAAAACAGTATAGCAACAATTTAACAATTAATCAGTTAGAAGAGCATTATTCAGCCTCTACCTTTGCACACTGGCTACCACATTTAAAGACCCACTCCAATGAAAATGAAAATGTTTTGGATGTTTTCAACATGTTCTTGTGAAAAGCCTTTTTGATGCATTGCTGTCTTGCAAAAACATCTTTAAATCCTGTCCATGACAGTCCTATATAGAAACACAATACCAACAATTTGAAGTTGTTTTCTTGCCTGGTTCATGTCCAGAATGATCAAAACTGTAAGGCCAATACTTGGAACTGTAATCCCAGCTGCCGGACATGCAACATTCAAACTTTTTCAACTTAGATCTGTTCTGCCTAACTGTGTACTCTGACAGGACAAAAATACTTTAGTGGACAAGAAAAATATAATTTTAAAAGAAAAAAAAAAGAGCCATTGAGGTGGCATATATAATAAATTTTTTTTTAATTGTTACCATAGCTCTATTGAAACAGCATATTGATAATTCATTCATTCATCTTCTTCCGTTTATTCCCTTTCGGGGTCACGGGGCTGCCGGAGCCTATCCTGGCCACCTGTGGGCGAAAGCACATATGGATAAAAATAAACACAGAAAAAACACCTAAAAACGGTAACTATTAATAATAATTATTGTCCAGTGTCAATGAGGTGTTGTAGAGGTTCAGTGAGATGTTAACGTCTCTGACTGAAGGAGTTCCTTTGACACCAATGGATTTATGCAAAGGACAATGATGATCAAGAGGACTGTCCATGATGGATTCCAGTTCACGTTGCATCCTCATCTCACCCACCACTCTAGGAAAAACGCAGAACAACTGGACCTGTTCCTGTCAGTGCATCCACCCTCACTCTGTATAAGAAGGCAGATGCAACATCGCCATCATAACAAACTCTTTGCAAACTCTGAAAGACTCCAGTCTCCTCAGCCTCTCCTGCGATCTCTGGTTGCTTCTCCAGTGGTGTTTGTTGTTGCCAAGGATCATGCAAACAATGCACCTGCAGACCCAGAAGTGGTGGAAAACAGTCCAAAAAAGAGCAGCTGAAATGCCACTGGAGTCATGTGTAAAAAAAAAGTTCATGTCTATCAAAAAAAGGCCAATAAAAAGACAGCAACAAGACAAGAACACAAAAACAAGTAAGCTAACATGGAGCTATGATAATGGGCAGCTTACTATGGAGCCAACTAGAAAAGAAAAAACACTAAACGAAACATACTCCATGCAAAGATAGAATAAACCTTTCTTTAACTTACTATTGAAAATTTGTCTCACCAGCAGGGTTCAAATAAATATAAATGGATGTAATTGTCCAATGAAAAGCACTCCTTTAAGGTTCTTGATCCACAACAGCAGCTTACATGTTACATATAACTGTGTTTTTCAGACAATAAGTCACTGCAAAATATAAGTCATAGTAGCCAAAAAATGTGTAATAAAGAAAAGAAATCACATATACAAGTCGCAGTTTGGGGAGAACTTCTCTTGACAAAATATGAGACCATAACACACATTTTATTCTGAAGAACAATTAGCACAAAATATGCTTCCATATATATATATATATATAGAGAGAGAGAGAACATATATATATATAGTATATATATGTTAGAAGATCACAATTAGACAAATTTGTGCAAAGTATAAGTTGCAAAATAACGGTTGAAAATATTATTTTCTGAAGAATATTGTAATTGGGATTCTCATGCAGCATTCATGTGATTCCCACATCGGGAACATCGAGTTTCAATACTAAATCAATGTACAGACGTGAGCTGATATCTTGCGGTACAGGCGTCTGGCGTGGCACGGTGCAGTTGACACGCAGCCTTAGGCACAAGACATTTTCAGTGCCTCTATCAAAGGGGAGGAAAAATTAAATTATTATGGCTGCTCAATGCAGAGATTTATATCCTGAACTTCTATCAATTGTCTTAACCTGCTGAGGCTGCGGAGTTGTCAGAGACTGTTCTGGTTACTGTTGGGCGAAGGTGGGATACACCCTGGACAGGTCGCCAACGATCAAGCCTGCTACAACGGCACCCGGCCGTACACTGGGCGCCGGCGTTCGCTAGCTTCAGCTCCCTGGGCTCTGTGACAGGCTGGCGACCTGTCCAGGGTGTATCCCACCTTCGCCCAACAGTAACAAGGACAGTCTCCATCAATTTAGTTGAACCCTGACCAGCGGTGCTTGCTATGCTGGCCAGCGGGCGGTTGGCCTCCCAGCAGACGGAGAGCGGGTGCTATCATAGCAGGCAGCGATCGCTTCAGCTTCATGGGCCTATGATATTTATCTTATTTTCATTGAGACAACTATAAAAGAGCTTCCAGTTTTATTTTATTTTTTTCTCCTCTCGGGTTACTGCTTAAACTTGGCAACAGACAGATGGAAGTAACGTTTAAAGCAGCCATAAGACACAGTTGTCCCATCAAGAGTGAAGTGTCTGGGAGAGACTCACTCTGAATGATCTGGTGAGCCCAGCCGGCAAAGTACTGAACAATGCCTCTGTAGAGCTCTCCTAAGCAGAAACCCAAGCTCAACATCATCCATATTTTCCATGACCTAGCAACGAATGAAGTCCAGAAAAACGTTGCCGGTTGATCTGTGGCTGGGGCGTCAAGGCAACAAGGGGACGCATCTAGCAGTAAATTTGACGCAGCTCAAAAGAGGTGTGAATGCAGCATTATACTGTTTTATTTATTAATAAATTATTAGTTATGCCTTTTCCTTTTATTTGGTGCATGGTTGTTTCAAAAGAATCTGTAGAATGGTACAATCTCATAATTTTGGACGGAAAAATACAACCGTTTTGCACTGAGCAAAGTAAAAGCAAGAAAATGACCAAGCCCAAATTCCTCCCTACCCTTACGGCTCCACCGTACCCCTGCATTCAGCCCTCCAAACAAAGAGTTATGGAAATATAATGTCTTTGAATTCAGACATTACTCCCACTCAATTAAATCAATAAGTGCCGGTCAGCCAAGTTGAGCTGCCAGTGCTTAGAAATACAAAACACATACATGTAAAATTCTGTTCTTCGGAGAAAACCCACGTGAAGAAAACACTTGTAGAAAACGCTTGTAGAAAAACACTCCTCCTCAGTGGCACAGTGCGGCATGGAACACCCTCGTGGTGGAGGGCTCGACAATATGAGCCCTCCACTTGAGGGATGCCGAACTCTCCGTCGCAAGAGCTAGCCCTTAGAAAACGATATCAGACAACCCTTAGGGGTTGCCGTAGAGCACATGTGTCAAACGCAAGGCCCGCGGGCCAAATGTGGCCCGCCATGTCATTTTATGTGGCTCGCGAGAGCATAGAAGTTTTTAATTCCTTAGAATAAAAAATGAAAATTGGTGTGAATTGATTCACGTCTAGGGGGAATCAGACTTGAAATATCGGATTGGGCAACTATGCATTAGGACTTAAACACTGTCATTATAGCCCAACCTGTCAGAATCAAATTTAAAAGGATTTATGCTAGAGCAGTGGGGGACGCGATGCGATGCCAGGGGGGGGGGGCGTGCAGTAGTGGCGGTTTTAGGAAAAGGTAATATGGGTAATTGCCCAGGGCGCAGATTTAACGGGGGGTGTTGGTGACATCGGCTCAGTGCTTGGAAAAAAATCTGCGCCACTGCTCGTTTCCTTTTATCTGTTATAGCACAGAGTTTGTAACAGCCTGAAACCTGTGAACTGCCGCCCTGCAGCTGTGCTCCTGCCTCTTGTCACACGCGGCTGCGTCTGTGAAAAGGAAAGGGTAGGGATAGTGGGCTTAGGCTGTAAACTGGGCACGCGGGGCGCTGTAAGCGCAGCCTGGATTGCGCAACACCAGGATCACCGCATGCCTTTAGATTCTTAAACTCGTGCTAATAATGTCATTATTTATTAACTATCGTAGACATTTTGATGATGTCTTTATTTTTCATAAATGTATTCTTTGTCTGCCTTTCGTTTAGTTGGTGTCAGTATTTGACAGAAAGACAGCAAGTAATGCAAGAAAACAGCTGCACTTCATGAGATCATGAATAAACAATCCATCATTTAGGAAAAAAATCAGCACAATGTTTTTTACCCATTTATACAAACTAAAAACATTAAATATATTGGTGCTGCTGTGTTAATGTTTCAGATCAATTTATATCTAATATTATTTATTGATTGAATTATTTTTCTCAGCATCAAATGGTTCAGTTGGTCAAAATGTTCCATGGTTTAAATAAGGAAATATAGCTTTTTTATTTCAGGCACTCTAAGCTTCTTTTCTGTTTTAGACTATAACAATGTTTCTGTGACAAAATAAAGTTAATATTTGATGTACATACATAAGTGGATTTATATTGCTTTTTCCTTTTGTTAATGTTAAAAGATACAATTTCAGGTATACTTACACAACTTTTATAGATACTAACCTAATATAGTCACCACGCGAGTGTGTGTGCGGGGGGGTGTTTTTTGTATTTTTTTTTGGGGGGGGGGGGGGGGGGGGCATTTTCTTTTTACTAGTGGGGGCCTGGCAAAAAATAATTGAGAAGCACTGGGCTTTAGTAACAAGCAAACATATGTTTTCTATGATACTGCAATTGTCACTCTAAAAAGTTAATACATGTAAATACATAATGATTATTTAACATTAAGGACTAGTTACATTTATTTTTCATCAAATTTAGTTACATGTATAAGTTATATCTGGCCCTTTGAGGACTGCCGCTATGCTGATGTGGCCCTGGGTGAAAGTAAATGTGACACCCCTGTCTTAGGGGAAAAATTTGGATTCAGCCAAACATTGTTGTTGACTGACCTTTACAATCAAGCATCGTGCTACTTCAACTTACACAGCATCAGAAATATCTTTGTGTATTTGTTGTACGACAGACTGTCTCCCTCTTCCTGCCTTTACATTTTAGTGACAGCAAAAATTAAGATGCACAGAAGACCGTTTTTTTCTTCATTCACAAAAAAGCTTTTGAGCACTTCAGTTTCTTCCTTCCTTGTCAGATTTTACAAGCATCTGGACAATGTCATTGTATTGCAATGAACTCAGCACTTACTGTGCTGACAGCATCGGCCAAATTCTATAAGACGAGGCTGCTGCTCACCGTGGTGGTTCTGTATATCGCCTCTAACACCTCTAAAGCTGGGATAGTGTCAAACCCTGACAAACGTTTTTTTTTAGCATTTCCCATTTTTAGTGTAGACCTGTTCTCCTGGACCTACCCATTACTATAAGGAAAAAATCAGTATATTTAGTTACTCACTTAAATTTGTTTTTGTCTTTAACAAATGATTCAAATGGCGGTCCATGTATTCAGTTATAACTACCTCATATTATGTAACCACCTAAAAGCCTCAATTTTATCCTTGACTGACTTTGTCAGCTCATGTAAGAAGACAGATTAAATCTGTTATTCATTTAGCCTGCCAGGAAAATCTCTTCATCTCTTGAGGGAGTTATTAGATCCTTTTGCTTTAAATACTAGAAATGTCACACCGATACTAACTTGTCAAGGGCCTTTGTTTGCCTCTTCAATCATCAAGAATAACAAGAGCTGCTTGTAGAAACATCAGCGCCTTGTTCAGCAACAATACTAGCAGCCAAACTGGTCAAGGGTCAAAGTCAGGCGATCGTGACAAATGGAACAGGAAGGCTGCAAATAATGCTGAGCCAAACAAAATTGAATTACTGGAATGTGTTTCGTTTAGTCCATGCATTGTAAAGCATAAAAACTCACTTTTAGAGCTTTTGAAATGGAATAAGCTAAGGATAATCCTTTAAGACAGGAAAAAGATGCAGCTCCTCAGAGAAAAGCAGCAAAGCCTGAGGAAAGCCTCAACTGCAGCAAAACAGGAAGAAACACATTTTACAGGTGGACTACCTATGCACCACAGACGCAGAGGTATAGCAGTCGACCTCTGATTGGAAGGTTGCAGGTTTGAACCTCGCTTTGCTTGCTCTGAGAAGCGCCTAGTATGGCAGCTCTACCACAATCAGTGTGTGAACATGTGTGTGTGAGAAAGCACTTTGTGGCCTTAATGGTGGTGTAGACTGCTGTATAAGGGGCAGCCTTGGTGCAGAGGTAGAGTGGTTGACCTCTGATTGGAAGATTACCTGCCCCTCATGTGTCGATTTCTCCTTGTGCAAGACCCCACATAGCTCTTGGTGATTATAGGTTGGCGCCAGTGTTCGGCAGCGGAGCCGCCATCAGTGTGTGAATGTGTGTGTGCATAGGGGACTGTGACTGTAAAGTGGTTATAAGTAGACACCATTTACCATTTATTTGTTTTCAAATATGCCAAACTTAATGATGCTGGTTTTGAACTCTTTTTACACTAGGGGTGCTCATTACGTTGGTCGATCGCAAAAGATGTGACAGTAGATTGCCGGCCATCAAAGATAATTAAACAAAACAAAAAAAGTATTTTTTTAAAAATCTGTCAGCAAGTCATCATCCTCACCGTGAAATATGTCACTTGATTGACATGCAGAACATCCAATTGATCATCCTCTGAAACATACATCACTGTGTTTCACTACATTGAGCCCCCCTGCCTGCTGGGTCCCTGGGAGAGGGGCCGGAATGGACTCGTCCTTGATCAGAAGCGGGTTTGAGATGTCTTGTCTGACCCAGCTGTCCTGCCACGGCACCTGCCTCAGGGTCCACGCTTTCCTGCCCGAGGGATCGAGCCCACTCAAGCAGCAATATCCATAAGCACATGCTTCTCAAGACATGCAGATTTAAAACCAAGCTTACACCCTCTGTTTACCATGAATGTTAAGACACACTGCAGTGACAAAATCCAACACTCTGTCATTATAATAACTCTGAAGTTTTAATTAAACCACAAACATTTTTTTCCTAAACATTATTATTTGGCGGGTTATAGCGGAAGGCAAGTTGAAAGCCAGCTCCTTTAACTGAGGATGTTTGCAAACATCAAGCAGAACATTGCATGGTGCAGAATTCTGTGTACATCCCATCTGGTGTTCACTGTAATCAGCAAAGAAGCTTGCACTGTGTTTTCAAGGACTCAACCTCTTATTTGGTTGGCAATAGGAGGAAGTATTTCCCAGCTATACATCAAACCCTGCCTGTTGCATAACAGCAGAACCTGCTTTAAAACAGATGTTTTAGAGCTGCAGACGCCATGCGTCATAACAGTTCTTACACAGCCCAAACGGGAGCTCCCACTGATGTGATGCGACCAGTGACTGTATATGAAAACTTGACTGAGTGACACCTCCGCCCTTGTGTTCCAAACAGGAAGTACCAGCTGGTTCAAAGAAGACAAATCCCATAGATTTCTATTGAGAAATAAACAGCTATTATTCAGCCTGTATATTTGTCAACATAACCATTGATTTTCTACTACTTTCTCTTTAATCCTTTTTTTTACAGTAGTGCAGTAGGTTATTCATGTTATAAACTGACCAATTAGATGCCTCAAATAAAGTAGATGGTCTCACGCTGAACGCTAAAAAAGTTTGGCGTCGCTCAGGTAAAACTATCCATTTTCTTTTCATTAACTGGCAACCTCAGAAAAATATTGTCACCAACATTGAAAAATTGAGTCTGGAGGCTTTGAAAGATTACAAAGGTTACATTGACGAGAGTTTCGTGCGGAAAGACAACTCCAGCCCAACCTAAAGCGCGGACAACATGATGACTCGACCAGAGCTGCGTTCTCTCCCGGCAAGAGCATCAAAGGAATTCTGGAGTCCATAGATAAAAAAATGCTTTGCTTTGGCGGCAGGCTCACCAAGGTGGAAGTCCTCCACATAAAATTCCAGGTGGTATGGGAGACGCTGGAATTCAGCCAAAACCACCAAGTCATGGAGCTCGTGGCCAAAAATCAAGCGCTCAGGGACACAATGGAGAAGATGAAACAGAGCGAGCAGCAGATCTCCGCGAACTACTGAAAGATTAAAAAGACGATGCTGGAACTCCAGGCCCGGAGCACGAGAGACAACCTGGTTGTCTCGGGCATTCCGGAGCAGGTAGATGAAGATCCCTAAAAACCCTGAAAACCTTCATCAAAGAGCAACCTAAAATCCAAGAAGACAGTCAACAAAATCCCCTTCCACCATGTCCATCGTTTGGGTGGAGCAAAGACTAACAGCCAAAGACCCAGACTGATCATGGCTAAATTAGAACACTTAAAACAGAAGGACTTTGTCGAAAGCCGCGGACGGGAACTGAAGGGAACTGGTCTCAGCATGAATGACCAATTTCAGCTGAAATTCTACATCAGCACAAGTTTCATCCAGACTGGGCGGTCATGTCCGTGGACAAGCTCTATGTGGACTGTCATCTCTGTAGAGAGGAAGGAGTCCCCTCCTGGCTAACCTAAGTTCAAAATCAGGGTGTTGTCAGTCCACCACACTCCAGTCCACATATTTAATATACAATAAATATGGTAAAATTGATAGACATACTAAACAGCTGGTCTAGATAAATCAATCATGTTTTCCCTTGAGTCTTTTTCTGTTTCTGCTATGTTTGTATTTTTTTTTCCTTTTGTATCTCTTTTTCAAAAGAACCACCTTTAACCCCTCCTGGACAGTAAATTCAACAGTCGAAAGTAAACATGTTTCACAGCTAATCTGGGGGATCTGTTAGGTGTATACACACGAGACTAAAGCTGCTCTGATCAGAGACACGGTTAGCTTGTGTGGAGCACCAGGTTCATTCTAACAGCCACAGATCTTTTTACAAAGTGAGTTGTGGCAAAATTTCTCTATAAACATTACAAAGAATAATAATCAGACACAACTTATGAGGGAAAAGAACTTTAGGTTACAAAAGGAAACGTGAAATAAAAAAAATGTAGAGCCCGAGCAGATCTCCACGCTACGTAATTTGTCCAAGTGGGGCTACCGTAGTGTGACGTTATCCTTAGTCGAAAGGACCCTGAACGGTTATTGCAGGCCGAATGGTTACGGTACTACACCGGGCCTCCTGCCTTTGCTGGAGCATTCAGTGTGATCAAGCACACATTTATTCAACACACCTGCTTATTTACTTTTGTACAAATATGGGCATGGGTACTGTTTTTATACGCCTCTACAATAATATTGGTTACGCAAATCTTGTGTGTACGTGTCTGTTTGCATAAGTCTTGTGAGATAAATCTTCCATCACTAACATATGACCAAATTAAAACCTGTAAATAGCTGTGTGTACATTATTTGTTGGTGTATGTATGTGAGAACTAAGTCATATGTTATGACTCGGCATTATCGAGTCCTCCCCCACCCCCATCTCCCCTATCTTAACCCTTTGTCCCCCATCTCTAACATTCCACTCTCTCATTCATCTTCTTTTCTTCCGTCCAGTCCATCAAGGAGTACATATAAATGATATTATAAATAAAACTTACTCTCAAATACAAAAGGTGTAAAGGTTCTGTGGTTTTGTTTGGTTTTCGCTCATGTTCTGAGTTGCCCTCAGTCACACTGGTCCCAGGTTCATCATAATCCACAGCTGTCGTCATTTTAGTTAATTGCCCTCAGCCTGTTTAAGAGTCTGGTTTTCAGTTCATCCTTGTCATGTCATATGCTTTGTTGCGTCACCTTTCTGTTGCTCCATGGGTTTTTTCTTTTTCAGTTTGTTTATTAAATGTTTTATTTTCTGTCACCATGCCTGGTCTCCTGCATTTTGGGTCTTCCACCACCAGTTTTTGACAAAAGTGGTTTATACAAGTATACACTCTGTTTGTCTGAAAATCCATAAACCCTTAATGTAACAGTCAAATCTGTCCAACAGAAGAGACCTTCTGTTTTGATTTGCTTGCTCAGCTGTTGGACAGGACAAATTAGGAAAATAATAAAATAATAACAAAAACAGTTTTTTAAATTGCTTTTAATCTTTAATCAGTCATTTTTGTTTTTATTTTTATTATTTTATTATATTTGGGGTTTGTGTCCAGCCAGAATTTTATGGCACCAAGAGATAAAGAAAAGTTATGGTAGGCCACTTTCAAGTTATAGTGGTGTGGCCTTCCAAAAACCCTCACTCCAGCTTGACGAGAGTGGTTGCCATAAAAATGTTGACTCAGACCAAGTCGGACTAATCCCTGCTTTGACGACGCTTGCTCCAACACGGCAGCGTCCACATTGCAAAAAAATCTCAACTGAATCGACTATATTTCGCTGGGGCCATAAGTGAACCATTTTCTATGGGTGACATCACAGTCACTACAGTCTAGTACTTAAATACAGTCATTTGTTGCAACACACAGGAAGTTGAACTGGGCCAAATTTTTCAGCTCAGCACGATAAAAACAAACACAACATTCAGTAAGGAAATACCAATTTTGCCGAAATTTTGATTTGGGCTGGTGGATATACCTATACTTTTAAATACAAGCATCTTAATAACCGAACTGAACCTACTTTATTGTTGGTAAGACATGTCCATAAGTCTTGCACTAAACTGCTGTTCTTAAGTGATCATGGTTTCATTGTACAAATACCTTTATGGTTCACTGTAACTTGGGAAACTGAGGGGATGTGGGCTGAGTGGAAGCAGAACACAGACGGGTTTTAAAGATATGAGCTGTCAAAGCCATCAGGATGAACTGGTCTGTCCTTTAAACAGAGCTTAAAGAAACTGCCTGGAGTCAACCGACTGTAACCCTCTCACAAACCTTCACAGAGAAAATGATGTAACACAAAGCACTGCTGTTTTTTTTTTTATTCAACCATTAGAAAGTGGTGAATTTATTAGTATGCAAAAGTGGTTTCTGACATCATTGAAGTGCCAATTATTTTGGGTTTGTTTTTATAAAGCTACGTTCACACCACTCTTGGCAATGTGCTTTCATGTGGCCACTTTCAATAAAAAGTCAGTGTTAATGCACAGTTCAGGTGTCAGCATTCAAAACTCGATGTTCAGGCATAGCTACGCTAACTTTTATGACCATTATCGAGCTCTACATGCAAAATGCTACAGTTGAACACGAGTTACGAGTTAAACCAGGTCTAACTTTGACCAATCACGGACTCAAATTTGGTAGTAATTTATGGATGGCGTCCCTTGAATTCACGGAAGTGCCAACTGTTTAAAAATTGATCATGGAGGAGAAATTAACAATCGTGGTTTGCTGAATTCTATGACACTGAGTCTCTCATACTATATATCTGCATAGATCTGTGAAAGAAAAAGTCTGGAACAAGATTCACAAGATTTGTACTGCTTTGACATTTTGCATCAAGCCTATTCCAACTGTAGGTGGCAGACATACGCTTGTAAACAGTAGAAAAAGAAAAGAAGTGTCTCCCTGCTTGTCCAGTGTGAACACCAGGGACTAAACGCACAATCAAGAAACCTTGTTTAGCATGTTCTTAAATGCACTTTAGATGCCTGGTGGGTACATAGATTAATGCATGTATGACTGAAAGGTCCTATCTGCACTTTTCTTTCCTTTCTTTCCTTTCTTTTTAAATCAATTTTCAAATTTTTTCTTTACTTTTAAAGTAAATTTTACGTTGATTATTTCTATGATGTATTGTGATTTTAATGCATTTTTCTGTTTTGTGAAGCACCTTGAATTACTTTGTGTACGAATTGTGCTATACAAATAAACTTGCCTTGCCTTGCCTGCCTTGCCTTAATGCACCTTGATACCCTCTTCCATGATTGCTCTCCTTTCCCTGTATTTTCTAGCACATCAATATTGATACTTTTCCCCCATGTGTCACCTTTTTTCCATTCCACTTGTTTTGCCCATTCTTGTTATCTAAAGGAATGTCTACAAATCTCTAACCAACACTACGAAGTTTAGATTGCACTTCTACAGGACTTCGATTAATCAGAAAACCAAAACTGGTCTGAACTGTCCCTCGTTAGCCCCAGCACTCTGTTTCAGTCAGTCATTGTTCTCTTCTCCTGACAAACACAGACAGGTGGAGACAATTCTCTAGACTCACCCCCCCTACTCCACCCCAACACCGTTCTGAAACCTGATCGGAGGAGTTAAGTCATGCACCACCATTCTTCATAACTCACTTCTAGCCTAGCTTGAAAAACTGTTGCTTGGCAACCAACTGTTTTGGGCCTCATTTTTTGGAATCTGGGCTGTAGTGTTACCCACAGACAATCACACACCAGGATTGCAAATGTATCTGTTTGCTGATCACAAGACCAGCAATTTTCTCAAGGTGACTTTAATTTTCCTTTTAGCTTTAATGGATTATAGCCGGCCTTTTTGTCCTCCTGCACATCCCACACATTCTCATCTCATGCCATACATCAGCATGGGGGTTTGTGTTGGCTGACAGGTCTCTGAGATGTGGCTAACCAGTGGGAACAATGGATTGGAGCCAGCTTAGTGAATGCAGAAACTGTGAAATGAAAGAGCAGCTCCTCAGAGTGCCTCTCAACAGCCCTGAGATTAGCACAGAAGATCTGATAGGACATGGGTTTGCTCAAAAAGAATTTCTGCTATAAATAGCCTGAGGTTACATCTCAGACATCTCTTCAAACACACTGTGCCTGATTCAATAAAAAAGACAAATGCCCTGGGCAGACCAAGGATATATTGATTCCATTCATCAAGACTCAGAAAAACTCAAGGGGTGGCAGTCTGCTAAAAGTTTGGTTTGGCATGTGCAGCTAAGTCAAAAGAGCAGGGAAGCTGAAAGTCATTTTAAAAGAACAAACTGCAGGCTGCCCTCTACTTGTGACAGCAGCCCCTGTTTGTTTGTTGAATATTTAGTAAGAGTGTAACAATACATCGACATAATTAATAAATAGATTCTATACCCTGGACATTTGTCTTTTCTATACCTTCGATCCAACCAGATCCATCTGTCTGAGGCAAATTGTAAATCAAATCGACCTGTACCATAAAAATCATTTCAAAATGAAATAAATCAACTTTTTTTGGATGATTAAAAAAATCAGTACCGTTTGGATTAGGCATGTGTTCTTGATCGATTTTAGGTCAGTGAGTCAGATCAACTCCAATTGTTCAAATGAACCAATATTGACTATGAATCATCTTAGCAACCACAACATGTGATATGATTCGAATTGTTGTTTTAATGAATTGTTACACCCCCTACTATTTAAATCTTTCTGCCTTGAATTATGGCTCTACCTATACAGCATGAGTCAAAATGCATAAATAAAGCATAAAGAGCAAAACACATAGTGTGGCAGTTTTTTCTTGTATTTCCAAAATGCTTTGTTTTGTTCCACATCTACTTATGTCAAGAAAAAAAGAAAAAAATATCAAAAGCTATCACATACAATTTAATTTATTTCTCTTTTTTCCTAAAAGTAACAAATATTTAAAGCTACATACACATCGGGCCTCTCCTGCATGTTGAATAACGCACTGAATATTGTTTCTTGAAAGCATTTTTGGCATAGGGTGTTCATACTGAACTGTCGCCAACTACTCAATGTAATCGCATTTACCATCAGTTGGAAGAGGCTTGGTGCGAAATGTCTAAGCTTTGCAAATCTTGTGCACCATCCTTCAGGTAGAGCCTGAACATGGACTTAAAAACTTGCGTAGTAACTAACACGTGAACATGAGACTTTTGAAAGCGGAAGCTTAAAAACACGCATTTGTGCACATTTACTTAGACTTAATATTGGAAATGGTTGCTCGACCGAGCCTTGTGTGAACATAACTCTCATAACTCTCTCAACATAACAAAACTCTCTAGCTATCTTTTTTTCCTGTCATAAAATTGTTACTTTGTTTTGTCACATTGTCTCCTTGTTTGATGGGAAAGGTTTATTAATTATTTAAATAATACCAGTGCACTTTTTATCTTTAATGAAACCACTCTGAATAAACAATGATTGTTTAACCTAAATTTGCTGTAAAGAACATATTATTTTTTAAAAAATCAAGTAATGTAGAAACTACAGCATGATTTCTATGTGATCCCAATTTAGCCCTCTCACAGATCCAAACATGGAAGAAAAGAATTTGTTAGTAATTGTACTGGGGGGAAAGGAAGCAGTGATGGAGGGATGTTGTTGTGAAAGGAGAATGATGTCAGCAGGAAATGAATCCGTCTATTAAGACGGTATAATGAGAGAGCAGCAGCTGCATGACGATGGGTCAGACTGAACAGATGCAAAGAAACTCATGCCCAAAAGAGCTGAAGAGGAACGTACCATGACCTCACTCTAAGAGTCTGAGCTCCCACTGACTCCTGCTGCAGGGATGCCAGGTTCTGTGACTGGTGGAGATGGATCACGTCCATGCCCTCACCTCACCTGAAAAACTCATGTAAATGCAGAGTTTACAAATCCCTCTGGCTTCTTCTGGTCACGTGTTTGTGGGTTAAACTCTGGCTGAACTGGAGACAAACAGTAAGCCAGACATTGATCTCAGCCCGCTCTGCTAAAGCTGCAGAATCCACTTTTCTCTTGCTGGTTTAATGTTTTTAGGTTATGGGTGACTTTGCTTCTTATGCAATGAACAGAAACACATAATATAATTCTTTTAGGTTTGTACATTTAGTTCTGTGAATCATGAGATGTTTTAAGCTACGTTCCAAGTCGTTATCCTCAAGTCCCAAGTCAAGTTCCAGTCCTAACACTGAATGTTTTGAGTCTTTAGAAGTCCTTTCAACGACAAAGTAATATTATTTACATAGACTGTGTAGGATTTAGGAACTGTATTTAGCAAAATTTTACAAACATATTAGGTAAATGGCCTCTGAGATCTTGCATCCCTTACATATGAAGACAAATGACCCAAATATAATTACCAACTACTAATTGCGTTTCATATGTCATATCAGTCTCTTTTTGTAAACATAGCAGAAACATTTTAGACCGAGGAAGGATGTAAAACGTTTAGCGGTTCTGTTTGACTCCAAATAACAAAACAAAACAAAAAATTCTAAATACTACATTCAGTTTTACATTTAACATTTCTGTTTAATGTACAACTTTACATAGTCTTGAATATGAAGCTTCCCATGTTAAATTACCACCAAAAATACATCACAGGGTCACAGGCATATTTATATAAACAGTAAAGACCAAAAGTTTGAAAACACCTCATTCAAAGAGTTTTCACTGAAGGCATGAAAACTGTGAATTAACACATGTGGAATCATATACACAACAAAAAAGTGTGAAACAACTGAAAATATGTCATATAGGTTCTTCATAGTAGTCACCTTTTGCTTTGATTACTGCTTTGCACACTCTTGGCATTCTCTTGATGAGCTTCTAGAGGTATTCACCTGAAATGTTTTTCACTCCACAGGTGTACCCTGTCAGACTTAATAAGTGTGATTTCTTGCCTTATAAATGGGGTTGGGACCATCACTTGTGTTGTGCAGAAGTCAATGGATACACAGCTGATAGTCCTACTAAAGAGACTGTTAGAATTTGCATTATTGCAAGAAAAAAGCAGCTAAGTACAGAAAAACGAGTGGCCATCATTACTTTAAGAAATTAAGGTCAGTCAGTCTGAAAAATTAGGAAAACGTAGAAAGTGTCCCCAAGTGCAGTCACAAAAACCATCAAGCGCTACAAAGAAATTGGCTCACTGTGGACCGCCCCAGAAAAGGGGCATTCTAAACATGCGTTATTGTACGCTTGTCACATGCCTGGTGTGGCTGTAGCTTTGGGGACAGATTTAAACAGATTCCATTTATCAACACACAAAAATGAACAAATTTATTTTCTAAAAAAAAAAAACCACCAAGGATTTCTTGCTTTCAATCCAAAAACTTCAGGTGCATCCCAGTATTGACAGAGTGGTACACATTAAAGCAAGAGCAGATATTCCTTGTGGTGTTGACACATACAACCATTTCAGCTGATGTTATGATAGTTGAGGGTCACTTCCACCATTGTTACAAATCCCAACATTCCCTCTTGACATCACAGAGTGATCATGGCCACTGCAATACTTTTTAATGTGGGATTCAGGTCCTCTTGCTTTTGCCCTCTTACTCTCCTCTCAGTCTTTCTATCGTTTTCAGTTGAAGTGATTATTTGGATCAGCTTTTGCATCTGTTGATCCATGTTTATTTTCTCTATCTGTTATGAAAACTGGATTAACTATTTACTAAATTGTAATAATTCATTCTTGATTAGAGGGGTTTTTATGTTTGCTACAAGTATTAGTACTACAAGTGCTTCTTTAGAGCCACCTCTGATGTGCATGCTTGTGAGCTTAAAGTTTTTGTCCACAAGGACCTCCTCAGGTGTGTTGTTGGTGCAAGTGCTGGCTATACAGTCTCTTGACAATGCTACAATTCAGAGCTTCTCAAACCAGAAATTCAAGATGAGCAGCAAGAAACCCACGGAGAGCTCTTTGGGTCACTGAGTACCTCTATATTTACTGTGGGACTGACGGTCGGATCCCCACCTCCTCCTGAAAAGGTTTCCACTGTGACAAGAGCAGTGGAGGAAATTTAAGCCTCAGCAAACAGGAATTTTCACTTCTACTCCCATAATCCCCGCTGCCTTAAAAATGGTTGTGTGCATCTGTGTGTTCGCTTGAGTGTGTATGAGGGTGACAGGTTTAAATCTTGTCCAAACAGCAAATTATTGAGGACTACTATTTTTTTAGTCTAAGCTGCCAACAATGCAGAGCAGGCATTCTACCAAGCAGCATGAGGCTGAGTGATGGGGGGATATGTTGCATTATGATCTTTAAAACCAATTCCACCAAGACTTCTGGAGTGGAAAAAGAAACTGTATTCAACAGTGTTCCTGGGGCATTCATCCAAAAAAAACCATAAAAAAAATAATTTTCTTCAGTGACAACTTTATTATTTTCCCAAAGCCTTAAAGACCCACTCCGATCATCTTCTGATCTATTTTAAAAGCTTTCCCAGTGGGTTTTTAGCTGCAATCATGCTGTTTTGAGCTAAAATAAAAAACACTACAACATAGTTTCTGCAGAGTGGTTCATTAGAAAATTTGCCCCCCCGGTTGGACCTTTGGTACGAAGCAAACCCCAGCTCCTCTTCCCCTCCTTATTGCTGAGAGCTCTCTGTTTATGTGCTCTCCTGCTAGATTACAGCCCTTCCCAACCTAACATTACAGATGCAACAAAAAGGCAAGCAATATTGGAGTTGTCCAGCAGTACAGTTTTGAGCAAGATGTCTGCTCGGATGAGGAAAACAAAGATCTACATAGACTATTTGTCTGCAAGTGGATGCATCAGAATGGAGCAGAGGAGGGAGCTCTAGGTAACAAATACAATCTTTCTCAAATGTCCTTCAACATCAGAAAAATGGTACAAGAAAATGTGAAAAACCCTGACAAAACACAATCGTCTGCTGCATTGACACATCGTGTTTATTGAACAACAAAAAAAGTTTGGTTAAAAAAATTATTGACAGATTTGGCTGAATTGCAGTCACATCTGCCATAACTGGCAAGAGTTTACTATAGCTTAGGAATATGTTTCTTCATCAAAGTTTATGAGTCTATCAAAAGAGGAGGACAAAGAAAAGCTCATCTTCTTCTTCATTGCCGTTTTAAAACACCCTCAAACATTCACTTTGACTTTGTGTTATATAACAAAGTAAAGGTCTGAAGATTCCAGTAGGTTGACTGAAGCATCTACTATACTTTTCTTATTTACTTTACTGCAAAAATGATCAACTTTGTTAAGACGCTCTGTCAAAATGTTTGTTTGGGGGTTATTGTGAATACACTGACATGGCTAGCAGTAAAGTGGTGTCAGACTGTGTTTTTTTTACATGTTACTAACCAAGTTGGGAGTTGGCGTAGTGACACTAACGTTTGTTTTAGCAGTATCTGTTTTTATAAGTATTGCAAACAAGGTAGGGATATAAATGTGTTATGAATATGCTGAGTCAGCTAAAGCTTCTAACTTGGCTAATGTGTAGCAGTGTTGAACTGTGTTTTTTTTTTGTTTGTTTTGTTTTTTTACTCTGTACTAACAAGGTTGAAAGTTAATGTAGTGACAGTACCATTTTTTTTAGTTGCATCTGTCTGTTTTTTCAAGTGTTGCAAACAAAGTTAGGATTAATCGGGATGGTGAATTAGAGGATGACACAAGAGTGGAGTTTCCATCCTTTCCCGTCCCACTACCAGTCCAAAGTTTAAAAAAATAACCCTGTCCCGTCCTGTTCTTGGTAATCTGGCCCCCACTCCCATTTAAAATGATTCTCCTCCCTTATATTGTTGCCTTTCTTATTAGTTATGTAAAACATTAAATGTAATTTTATCTTGTAAGACATTACAATGTACTTGTAATTATAAGCTGTATATGACGTTGCATCACCATCACACTCAAACTCGTGATTTTTTTATTTCATCTGACTTCTCTACCAGCTCTCTGAACTTAAAAGAAGAATCTTTCATCCATACTCTTCGTTGGATGATTTTTTTTCTGTCACTCTCTCCCTCGCTGCCATGTATGTGTTCACTGCATTTTAGATTTAAGTGAGAAACCGTGACTAGAACACTGATAGCTTCTGGGTAATGTAGTCATATTTTCAATTGAGTTACATCGTAGACGTATTATCGGAAAACTACTAATTGGTTCAGTCATTACTTTTTTTGTTGTGGCTCCCAATGGTTGTAGGGATGGGAAATCTGGCATTTTTTTTTAGAGATCCCACTCTTTTGAATCGGCTCACTAAAAACGTCTGACTCTTTCGGGTCCCAAACAGCTCTTTAGGTTTTTTGTTACTTTGTTTAATTCATTATCAACAACTATATAAAGGTACGGACACAATAAATAACTAATGTAAAAAAATGTGTTTTTATTAATTTACATGTATAACATGTATATGCTGTCATTTATTTCTTCCAAATAAAATAAACAAAATATATAACAAAACCAGGTATTTACAATTCAAATTTTAACTATATTCTTTTTTAGATTTTTCCTTTTAAACTAATTAGAAGTGAAAAAACAAAAAACTAAAACTGCAACCACAACACAAAATACAAATTAAAATGTGCAAAACCAGGGGAAAAAAATACATTTATGTACAATAAATGTTGGCATTTAAAAATACAGTTTTCTCAGTTCTCATGTGTCTGTACAGGTTGGCTGTGGAACCTGTTCTGGATTAAATTATTTTCCAGCAGACTGCATTCCACCTTTGTAATATCAATACAAGTGAAATGGTTCTTGATTTTACTCCTTTTAGCTTTTTAAATTATACTACTACTTTGATGTTTGCATTTATGATACATTTTCTTTGTTCTTGTTTTTTTTATTTTCATTCTAAGTCTTTTTTTCCTTCTGCTGTCAGTTGCTATGGTGACAAACAAATTTCCCACATGTGGGATCAATAAAGTATTTCTGATTCTGATTTTGATTCTGATTTTCCTGCTGTCTCTCAATTTCTTTACTTTGCTTTTTTGGTGCTGTAGTTAGTTGTAGTTGCACCTGGCGCTCTCTCCTGATCATACTCGGTTCATGTGCTGCTGCGTGTGTAACAACCCCCCCCCCCCTTACAAGAGCTACAACAGCTAAATAACACACGCTCTTTAAGCCACCATAACTCTTTAGTCGTTAACACAATCAAGGTGAATCAGCTGATTTCACCATAAAGAAAAAATGCTTTGCATATCAGATTTGCACCAATATGCCACGCATTAATAATGCAACAGCATAACGGCACAAAACTGCTATACTGTACACTCAAAAAAAGGAAATTACCAGCCCATAAACTTTACGAAAATTTAACTTGTCATTTCAACCAGAAAATGTTATGTTTGTAAATCATACGTGAATGAATCATGTCGATTGTACATAAAAATGATCTATTTAATAATTACTAATTTCAATCATGTTGATCCCACATGATACCATTAAATTGGATCATGCCTGTAGATAACCTCACGATATACCAAGATTATGTGAGATTCCTCAACTACACCTGGCTGCGGCCTGGTGAACGCTCAACGTCGCGGAATGCCTGAACGCTGCAGAATGTTAACCTCCCCCACGTTGAGCCCGTCCTCTTCGCATTACAAGTTTCCATGTGCAATATTGCCTCTCAGGGAAGTTAAGGAGGGTCTCATTTTGTTGAACCAACATCTGTCAAATTAGTTACAGCACTCTTAAAAGAGTATTTGGGCTGTAGTTGGAAAGCTGGACTTTTTTACATTGATCTAAGTTAATCATAGTCTGTGACAGAATCAGCTGATTTACGTTGAATGTGTAAACACTGCACCAATGTAAAATGTTGCATATCAGCAGAAGGCTGCTTTTCCTCACTTCACAATGACGTTAATTCCGTAAACGGTTGAAGAGTTACGGCAGAAGGTTAACACTGGAGGTAAATCTCTGGTATGAAAAGGTTAAAAAAGCTGGATGTCTTTAAAGAAAACGCTGACATTTACAAAGTCACAGGCCACAACAAGTTAGTCGGAAAGTAAAATAACACAAAATAAATGCAAATGGCGCATACACTAAGGTTAAAGGATTACATTATAAAGAATCAAATCTTTCTTTCGTGCAATGCGCTAATGTGTCAAACCTATGGGACCTTTATCTATTGTTTGCTATAGATACAAGTTCACGAGTTTCTTTATACATCCACATGCATGCAGAAAGATAAATTTCATTGCAAACAAATGCACGTGCCCCCACAGATATTTACGTGTAATTACTTGCCGAAACACCAGAATTGTGGACTTCGCTATTCATACATGTTGGTAAAGGTCTCTTCTGCGCTTATCAGTAATGCAATTAAAATGTTGAATAAGGATTAAAGGACTTTTAGGTCAAAAATAACAACTCTGACAGTGCCTCAGAGGTACAGAAGAATCCCAGCCTTCCTTAGAACAGGGCGGAGAGGATTTCATGCAGAACATCTTTAAAAAAAACTGATCTAGCTGTCAGATGGGCTTAAGAGTTAGTTGATACACTTAAAGCAGCATTTCTGCAGTTGTACCCTGACCTGTTTCTAAGGACATTACCTAAAACAACCGCATGGACTGGATTTTTTATTCAACTCAAGTCAATGGCAAAAAATGTCCTGATGTCTCAAGAGATAACAGTCATCTTATTACCGGTTAAGACCAATAATCATCCAAGTTTAAATCACTATTTGTGCAAACGCCAGATATATTTACAGCTGGAATTTTTAATAATCAGCAGAGGGAAAAAACAAAGTTGTGTTCCTCATAACAAGAGGAAGAGAACATGTAAAGGCAGAACTGTGGTGAACATGAAGTGTTTTGGCTCTCCAAGGTAATTGCTGTTTTGTCTTCACCGCTTGTGCTATTTATTTGAACAGGAACTCAGGAAGGTTTCCTCGGGGCGAGAGATGTTTTTCTCCTTCAAGCACTTCTAAAGTTGCAAAAGAGAAAAAAAATAACATGGCTGACACAGCTGTTTTATTTCCTGTAAAAATCATACTATTGATGTCAATGGGATGACTCACCAAAATAAGAATCGATTCCCCTTCCAAAAGTTATGCAAATACAAAACGGTTGCTAACTACTTAGTTATGCTGCAAACAGTTGTACACCATGAACAATGCTGCATGCAAGCATCATGCTACATTCGCACCAGCATGTGACGTGCATTCAAGAAAGAATTTTTTACCGTGTTCTTGAACACGTGTTTGGTATATGTAAACACCATGTACCCTGTACACCATGTATCCAACAATGGCTGGGACAGGTGACCCCAAAAGGGATATAGGAGGTTAAGTGGGTGGATGGATGGATGGATGAATGAATGAATGAATGAATGAATGAATGAATGAATGAATGAATGAATGAATGAATGAATGAATGAATGAATGAATGAATGAATGAATGAATGAATGAATGAATGGATGGATGGATGGATGGATGGATGGATGGATGGATGGATGGATGGGTGTTACGTCGAGGCTGGATTACTGTAACTCCTTGTTAGCAGCGTGTCCTAAGAGTTCCTTAAGAAGTCTCCAGCTCGTTCAGAACGCAGCAGCTAGATTGTTAGCTGGAACTAGCAGAAGAGATCACATCACTCCTGTGTTAGTTTCGCTCCATTGGCTCCCAGTTGATTCTAGAATCAAGTTCAAGATCCTCCTGTTAACCTATAAGGCCTTACATGGACTGGCCCCGTCCTATATTAAGGACCTCATAGTCCCTTACCATCCAATAAGAACACTTCGCTCGCAAAATGCAGGACTGCTTGTGGTTCCTAGAATAAGTAAAAGTACGGTTGGAGGTAGAGCATTTAGCCACCAAGACCCTGTTTTATGGAATAAGCTCCCAGCTCATGTAAAAGAGGCCGACTCAGTTTCTACATTCAAAGTTAGACTGAAAACATTCCTATTTGGACAGGCTTCTTGTCAGACTAGTTAGTATTCAGAGATAATTTAACTTAATGTTAATGTGTTTAAATTAAACTTAATAACAATAACTATTTGTTTTAAAAGGCTGCTAGAAGTTGAAGCTGGGGTAACTATGGTGCTCTGGGGCTCTGTCCTCTTTTCTCATCTACTTCTACCCTTCCTCTCTTCTCTGTTCTTGATTATTATTCATCATTTAGTTCTCCATGCCTCTGTTTGGTGTCGTGTACCTCGTCTCTGCTCCTGCTCCTACACCTAGCTGTGGTTCCTGTCTCCGGCTCGATTCGCGCCCCTGACTGTCCCCCCCCAACCAGGGCTGGATGAAGCTCGTCTGGTGGACTTTATACATGTAGTTGTAAAGTTAGATATGTTAATTCTTCTCTAAGAGTTCTGGTGAATCACCTGTCCGTCCTGGGGGAGGATCCCTCCTTCATGTGGGCACCCCTGAGGTTTCTTCGTTTTTTTCCGGAATCCGTTTTTTTAGGAGTTTTTCCTTACCGCAAAGGGGGGTCTAGGGCAGGGATGCCTGCCAGTTTGTTAGTTCATTTTAGTATTTTCCTATTGAACTCTTTGTTTTCATGATCCTTTTGAGTTCATGTTTCACTTCGAAGCCTATCGAGACGACTGTTGTTGTGATTTTGGGCTATACAAATAAAATTGAATTGAATTGAATTGAATACCATGTACTAATGTACGTCCATACATGTACACCATATGTACATGTGGAATTCATGACTATCAGTGGAAGTGTTTGTGTGGACATATTAAACAAAAAATCATCAGGTTCGTTTCTGCTGTTGATGTACACCAGTAAGAACAGGAAGGAGAATTTAGCGAGTTTTGTGGTATCTAAGAAAATCACTTTATCAAAAGTCTGTGTAATTATAACAGTTTAAGTTTTTGTTCCTATGCTTTTTCACACCTAGCTATTGAAAGAAGCATGGTAAGAAAAGTCTTGGCGGTGCAGATCTCGCAAATCTTGCTCCAGGCTATTTCTTTCACAGCTCTTTTCCAAATAATTAAAAGTCTATGTGTCATGTGATTCCACAATTATTAATTTCTCCTTCATGATCAATTTTCAAACAGTCAACACCTCTGTGAATTAAAGAGAGAGTCTTCCATCCGTAGCTACCAAATCCCAGTCCCTGATTGATCAAAGGTTGACCTGGTTGAACTTTTAATGCACGTTTTGTACATAGAGACTGAAAACGCAAGAGTTTAGAATGCAGCATTAAGTGGCTACTTGAAAGTCTGTTGCTAAGGGCAGTTTGAACATCACTGTCAACGCATAACTTGGTTATTCTGCCTTGGGGACAACAGCTGGAGATAGACAAACAATTTTTGAATACACTATTTTAAGTTATTGTAAATATACCAGCCAATAATAACAA
This sequence comes from Oryzias latipes, assembly GCF_053564925.1. Lineage (NCBI taxonomy): Eukaryota > Metazoa > Chordata > Actinopteri > Beloniformes > Adrianichthyidae > Oryzias > Oryzias latipes. The sequence goes on from NC_136245.1 coordinate 9,982,879, forward strand.
ATTTGTATAAAGGGATATAGATGACCGATAGAAAAAAAGTCCCCTTATATTGAGCTTCAAAACTTCAATTGCTGCCACAGCAGAGTCATCTTAACAAGATATGAGTCTTCTAACATGGCATATCAGGGCTCCGCCATGTTTCGGCTTAGTCCATGCAGTCCAGCCATCTCTTTTAACCCTTACAAATGAATTGTGTTTTTAGGCTAACCAAAACAAAAGGGAAACGGGTGTCTCTGACATGCAGGCCAAGAGCTTATGACAAGCATATCACTGGACTGATTGCTGGGAGAAGAAGAGGGTAAGACCTTTAGACAGAAAAAAGGGTTGCTGCATGAAACCCAGCTGTTCACAATGTCTGTAAATGCAACATTTCACTGAGATGCATTGGTCAAAGTGTTTGCCAGAGAACAGTGTGTAATGTTGCGGAATGTGTTTGTACATGTACGTGAGCATGTGGGACTATCAATGGAAGTGTTTGTGTGGACATATCAAACAAAAATTCCTCGAGTTTGTTGCTGCTGTTGATGTTCACCAGAATCTACCATGTTTTGTAATAGTTAAGAAGGTCGATCCATCAAAAGTCTGCGTAACTTTAAAAATTGACGTTTCATCTTTCATGCTTTTAATGTTCCTACGTTTTTTCTTCACTTTGGGGAGTAGTGAAATGACAGGTATTCTGCTGTTTTCAGAGGGAATGCTTTACATTTAATCTTAGAATGAGTTTAACTTAAACATTTTCTGATAAAATTGATTTAGAAATGTTTTAAACTTTTTATAAATAAATTACTGATTATTTATTTATTTCCTTTGAATATAATTAATTCAGAAGTAATTACTTCAAATTTATAAAGTAGCAATAATACACCTATATTGTCTAAAAGAAAACTAATCTGATAGTTGTTTTGTGTTAAAAAATATTGTTCAGTGCTGATTTGGGTGTGTGTGTGTGTGTGTGTGTGTGTGTGTGTGTGTGTGTGTGTGTGTGTGTGTTTTGTGCAACAATACAAAATATTGACAAAAAAGTGAATTAAACTTTTAAATGTATAAGTAACAGGTTGTCACAATAGATCTCAGATTTAAAATTCTGTTAAGATGATTTCTGTTGGGACTTTGGTAGGATGGGTAATTTTTGACTGAAAGGACAAGAGGATTAAACAGAAATGTATAATTCCACAGGGGTTATACCAGGGAATTGTCATGGAACAAAACTTTTGACTTTAACTTTAGACTGTTATAGACCTCTCTGATCACCAAACAACACATTAATCATGCTGGGTGAAATCTGGTTAATATTCATTAATATTAAACCAAGGTGGCGTGCTTGTTTAGATTTTCTGCATGATTTATCAGAGCAACAGCTGCTTTGGTTAATGGTTTCATTGCAATAATTAGTTATAACGTTTTGCTACACCTCTGCTGACACGCAAGTCTCAATGGAGTCATTTTTCAATATGGTGATTAGTTTTATTGACTATTCCCAAATTCCAAATTTCCAAAGCTGGTTTAATGGTACCAATATTACTTCAAAACTAAACTGAATGTGACAGAAAATGTCCTTTGGCTGTGTGTTATTAAGTGACTGGGCAAAAAGGTGAACACTTTTTTACAATAAATATGGAATGTGTGTCTTATATTTCAGGACACTGATATCTCAGAGTTTAAGTCTGACAGAGACCACCTGGGCCAGAAATCTGTAACCAGAGAATGGGCTATTTTTTTTCTTTTTGTTTTAACCTCAGTGCAAAGGCATCTTTACAACAATGATGCGCACTGTGCCAAAGAATTAATGGAGAAACCTGACGTAAATAAAAAATAATAATAATTGGTATAGACATTACATCAGGATTCCAACCGGAGCTTGCAAATACTTGCCATCCCATGACATTGTGGTGATTATCTCATGAGTGCATATCACACTTTTAGTGTTTATTATCAAGTGCCGTATTTTCCGCTCAATAGGATGCATCAACATTGACTGTTCTTTCAAATTTATTTCATACATATAAAACTTACCGAACTAAAAGGGGCATTAAGCTAAACAAGAGTCGGAGATAAGTCTGACAGTCAGTTAGACTTTTACTGTGTTTATAGTAATTTTTGATCTTGTTTACTTACATGCTACACATTTGCCATGTTAGAAGCATCTTCATTATACCTGTAACTCCCCCCCAAAAAACAAATACAGCCAAAACAAACGTTACTATGACTATGCTAACTCCCCACTTTGTTAGCGATGTTTAAAAAACAAAAACACAGTACGAGACATGTACACGTTTGCTACGTTATTTGCAATAATTCCCAGTTGGATATCAGATGTCAAAATGTAACAAAGTAAAGCACAGTCAAAGATTTATTTTAAACCTCTTTTCTATCATTATGGGGACTAAGTTCATACCGAATGAAAAAACTTAACCATGTGACACTTTGTCATGCAGACAGGGGAAAACAGAAAAGTGTGTGTTTCCTTTTAGTGCCTGAAGCTTCAGGTCTGACCTTGTCCCCTCTCCATGTCCTTCTCACCTTCTGCCCTTAACTCCTCTGCCCTAGGGCACCAATGGGTGGGCCTTAAGGAGAGGTGAGCGAAAGGCCCCCCCTGGCATCGCCTGTACATTCAGCAGAAAGAATGAAGGGAAAATTCAAAGGATGACTGCTGGCCTTGACATTGTTGAGACACTGTTCGAGCGAGGAGAAATGAGGTAAATGTCAATGGCGGTGGTCTCGCATAACTCATTAGTCACTGTCTGCAGACTGTGGACTGAGCATCACTGTGGAACAGCCCCGGGGTCTGCACCATCACTGTCCTCCTGGTGAATTGTACCCAGGTGAAAATAAAGCAACCCAAGCTGGGCATAAATCATAAGGAACATTTGTTACCTTGGGTAATTGTGCTTCATTCATCTTCGAGACTTTTCCCATTTTTCAACCCCTGCAAGCCGTCGGGTGTCAGTTGTGTAGGCCTGCGCAGAGAGTTAGTCTGGCTGCTCCTAACGAGATCCTGCAGCAAACAATGATGATCAGTGGAGCCACAGATTTATACTATGGGAGCTGTAACTCACAGCTTGTTTTACAGATATTGGAGAGGAAAGAAATTCATTCATCTGTAGAGCATTTGGGTTTTGTCTGTTGTTCGTCCTTTGGAACAATATCTAAACAAAAAGAAGAAAAAAACGCAGAGACTAAACGCATGTCAAGACAATTATATTAATCATATTGCATTTTTTTGTTGGTCCACGCTATTAGAAAAATGCCACAAAACAAACCAAATGCTTCCAATAATGTTGACCTAACACAGATCAAAGTCTGTAGAGAAAAACTCCACTAATGTGGATTATGCTGTTTTGATTCCAGCTGTGATCTGCTACACAGAAGGAAATCTATTTGCAATAACAGTACCTTTGAATACCAGCAAAATGTTGGGACCTGGATCCAGCTTTTAGCAGCTTTACACCTGATATTTACCCCCATGATGCATATCTTTAACACACTGTTCACACACACACATTAAAAAAGCCAAAACCACTTCACTGGACAAAAAGACTACACAGATCTGATAAGGTATTTTTGGTCTTTTACTTTTCTCTTAATGGTCCACTGCATGTTTTTACCTGAAGGTAGCAGAAGGTGACTTCACATAAAGAAAGGAGAGGTTAAGTTGGAATGTGGTAGAATAAAACATGTAAAGAAGAGGTAGAGTTTTGCTGTTATCACTGAGCATCAAACGCATCATCATCTCTACAAGGGAAGAGAGATTCAGAGATGTAAGCTCTTTTTTGATGCTAATTTTTGATGCTAATCAAAATAAAAACAAGAGTAAAACATTTTTTTAAAAGAGTTTATTGCCTTCTGACTCTTTCTTTATTTATAAAAAATACAAGTTGTTTTTTTTCTCCAGTTGTATAAGGGGCACATTGATCCTAACAAAGTATGTAATATCTGAGAATAAAGCAGACCTGGCTCCAAATCAAAAGACCACACAATAACATACAGTCAAGACAAAAATTGTCCATAGCTCTGGCAAATTTTGACTTAAAGTTACTTTTAGCAATCGGGATGTTTCTATTTGATTGGAAACAAAAAGACATGTTTCAGGAGGTAAAAGGACAATCAAGAGGCTGCAAGAGGCATCAATATGGAAATGTATTGCTCTTACTTATTTACATTTGAAAAAAGAGAAATAACCAAAATTTGCCAGGCACATGAATGATTTTGGTTTTGACTCTAGAAGTCTTAGAACAGAGGTCTCAAACCCTGGGCATCAAGAGCTATTCCTATTCTTTCCAACTATCAATAGTCAAAAGTCTGCAGATTACCTAGAATGGGCGGGATTAGTCTAGTAGTCTGGAATTACCAAATAGTAAATGGGGTATACTTTTCTGTCCCGTTCAGCCATGCACACACACATATTCACACACTGATGGCGGTTCCACTGCCTAACATTGGTGCCAACCTGTAACCACTAGGGGCAATGTGGGGTTTAGAGTCTTGCCCAGGGACACTTCAACACATGGGTGGGCAAGGTAGGGACTGGACCTGCAATCGTCCAATCAGAATTCTACTATTTTAACTCTGCACCACAGACACTCCTGTAGAAAAGGTTGGCATCAACCATAGCTGAGAGACTAGTCTTTGTTACACAGTTGTAGAAAAATTAGGGAGGTTTTTTTCTGTCAGTTCATCAATACTTGCACAAATATATGTACAAAATGCATGTTTTATTAGTTAAACGCACAATCTCTAAAGAATGAGCACAAATACACACGCATTCCCATAATTTCCCTTTAATAGGCCTGACAGTTTACTGTCTAATTTTGAGGTCCACTCTCCCGGTCGTTCTACTGCTGTTAAAAAGTAAATCAAGCAACATGAGAGAACAACACAAAAATAAAAAATAAAATGAAAAACCACACACACCAAACAAAAAATTTGAATTCAGTTTGTTTCTGTTATGTTATTGTTTTCAACAGGGTCTCTTAAGCTCTTTGACCATGCATATTTGCTACTCTAATTTCTTAGATTCTACCCTTGACAGCCCATTGTTACGGTACTTGGTCCATGTTTTCTGCGCTGTAGTTCATCATCATTCCACATGGGGCGGTAGAAGGGCTTTTCAAAATGGCTGCCTCCATGATATCTCAAAACGACTTTAGGTAAGAAAAGTTTAGCTAATTTTCAGGTTTAGGGTGAGAATAACTCATCCATTGTTAGCCATTTTTTTCAAAATAACCTAAGGCTATATTGAAAAAATGCAAAATATATTGATAAAAATTCCTTGCAGTTACATGTTGAAAATGTGTGGATCAAATTTGTGACAGTGGGTAAATAAGGTGCTTTTTTCCAGAACACTCATATAAATATTTTACATCTTAACAAATATTGTTGAGCAAAAACTGCTTAAATTATCCAACATAACATTTTTGATAATAATATATTTATTTGTGGGTTTCATCAAGGGTTTCAAACTTTTTTTTACAAAAAATATTGGTAGTGTCTCTCAATTCTTTGATTTAGTGGATTTTACAGGTTAAGCATACCTGGTTATGACATAAGATTAACTTGTGTTATTTAACTGCCATTTTCGTGAGTTTGTCTGCGGGCCAATGCCATAAATCTTAAGATTACACCCTAAACATACCTGTACACATGGTGTAAGCAAAAAAGATAAATAAGTAAATAACAAAAAGGGGGGAATGGTTGCCAAAAATAGTGAGCAAAACAGATTTGAAGAATGCTTGACTTCTGCTAACCACAAGTGAGTGGCTGCTGACAGGATAGGATGCCATTCATCAACAGGTGTTAGGAAGTCAATGAAGATATGGAGACAGATAGCAGCGGCTGTCTGCACAAACGACCCAGGAAGGGAGCGCACAAGAAAAAAAAGATGTTAAGAGAAAAAAAAAGAAACATATTGAGGTGTGTGCACAACAACAGCCACATTCTCAGGCTGCAAACCCCCTTTCATCACTTCTAGTCTTACTCCCCCCTCCTAACAGCAACTTATCTTGGCTGAATCAAAAGCTGGCAGATGTTCACTGAATCCACACCTCAGCGTAATTAGTGTAAAACAGCTGTTGCTTCGGCTCACGGAGGCACGTTGGGTCCCAAAACAAACCCGCAGAGTTTTAGGACAAATAGTTTCAATTCCCTTAAGACAACTCAGTCTTTGTAACACTCTGTATTACCTCTAACCATCAACTAGATCACATGAATGCATGCAAAGTGTCTACTACATGTGGGAAAGTTTTAAATATTAAAAATGTTATCTGTTTTGGTTTTGTACTTGAAAAGAGCGCATAAACCTCTAGCTCCTTTTAAAACTTTACTTTTTCATGAGGTTTGAGAGACAGAAAAAATACATGTTTGGAGTTATTTCATGAATTATTAAAGCATGTGCTCCTGAAAAAGGCAAAAAAAAAACATGTGAGACATGACTAACCGAACATGAAAAACTTGTTTCATGAATGATTTAAAAGCAACAAAAAAAGCTTCCTGCTTGTTGTGCCAAATGCATCCATTTGCTGTTTTTGAACCGCAAACGTCCGGACAACAGGCGCGACACCAATATCATTCCCCATGGGAACATGGCTATCTCTTGGTGTTCAGGTAGCAAAGAGGGTAATATGTGAAGGGGTCAGCATCCTGCTTCTAAACCTGGAAAAGGAAACTAATCCTAGGTCAAAGAGGGCCACTGTGTTGAGTGAGACTTCACATGGGGAGGAGGTATTCATAGTGTATTCCTCTGTGTCCAGCTTCATTAAAATGTTGCAGCTGGGTCTGAGGTTGATCCATGGAAAAACCCCAAACGGCCACCACCAGCCAAGACCCTAAATCTGTCCCCAGCTCTTTATACACCCACAACTGATCCCTCCTTCCTCTCTGATTTTACACTTTCTTTTATTTTAAGTCAAGCGTAAAACCTCAACACTAAACAACATGGACAGGAAAGGGACAATTTAGGAGATAATGCAAAACTAGAGTTCTTAATTAATCTTATAAATATTTACAGCTTATAATCAGACATTTTGGACTGTCATGAAATGTTGCCATCGTTCTTTCTTCTTTCATATGAAGAACAAGAAAGGCTTAGCAAAAAAATAAGCTCACTTTTATAGAATGAAAACAAAGATCTGATTGCGATCAAAGAATTATATAGATTTGGGAAACTACAAGCATTCTGTACAGGAGATTGATTGACAACAGCCAATCAGGACATAGAAGACAATGGGCTTAGGAAAAAAAAATGCTCCAAACATTGAGAAAGGTGATAAAACAAGGGAACACATGCATAACATTATGTGATAGTTTATGTTTGGTCCTCAAATGGGTCACATACCCAGTGCTTACAGGTTTGCTTTAAATAAATAATTACAGTTGAGTATAGAACTGTAGACTTGCTAGGATTCTGATTCACATTTACACAAAAAATCTGATGTTTGATGTTTCTGAAAGAAGATTTTGGAAAAAAGTGGTCAAATGTGTTCCCCTTGACTGTCAGTTGAACTCTACAACACTAGATAAATGTAAAGGAAACATTTCAGCATCCACATCCAGAAACTGTTAAGCAACATTTACACTGCCCTCGGAAATGTGCATTCAAGCAGGCACTTCCAATAAAAAGCATATGTAAACGCACTTAACTGTGGATTTCGGGCTTCCGTGTTCAAAACTCTTGCATGAACGTGTCACTGCATGTTGCAACATTTTCGGGCTCTACATAAAAAACGCATTTCACATGAATGTGCGTTGCGAGTTAAACCACATTGAACTGTGACCAATCAGGGACTTAGATTTGTTACTTACGTATTGATTCATGGAAGTGTCATGCATTTCTTCTCCATGATCAGTTTTTAAATGGTTAATTGCGGTTTGTGCCCGGCCAGAATTTTTTGACAACCAAGTCTTTCATAAATCGTAACAGAGCTGTGAAAGAAAAAGACCGTAGCAAGATTTGCACAGCTTCAACATTTTGCACCAACACTGTTACTATAGGTGGCAGACATGCGCTAGTTAACAGTAGATAAACTAAAAAAGCCCCTCCCTGATGGTGTTGTGTAAACACCATATGCACATCACATGCTCAGTGTGAACGTAGCATGCTACCTTTAACATTGGGCTCACACAAGCATTTGTTGAAATTGTTGTCCGTGGGCCAGTGCTTATTATTAATTGCCGTCGAGTTTGCAGTTTTACCTGATACTTGCATAACGGCATTTTATGTCTGGATAAAAGGAAGCCCCTCAAACGTGTCTGTGTTGAACATGTTTATTGTGAGGCATAACAACTCAAAGTTATTTGTGCTATGAGGTGAATGTTATTTAACTGCCATTCTGGTGAGTTTGTCTGCGGGCCAATGCCATATGTCCTGCCAAGAGTGTGTTTACACCAGGAACTGTTCCCAGTGTGTAACTCACAGCATCCATCCAGGCCAGCAGTGGTGTCATGCAGCTGCTGAAGTCCCAGCTCAATCTGGATCTGTGTTATTGTTACTGCTGGCATTACCATTCTTAAGTGCAACAACATAATTTGTAAGAATAAGAACAAATTAGCTCAGTGCCATGTGTGCCCAATTTCTACTTAAAGCTACGTGACCAAAATTACTCACGCGGAGGACAAGACTGCACCCATACAACACATGTGAGGGTGCAGGCTTACTACAGTTTGCGTCCTAAACACAAGCAGGCTCAGATTTCAAGCCTTGTGGTCTCCAAAATATATATCGAAGTACACATCAGGCTGCGTGTCACTACTGTTTACAGGAAAATGATTTATGGGGCTTTTGGGGTAGAGGAGAGAGCATTGATATGCGTTGAATGACTTCAGAAAAATAGTAAAAGGAGGCTGTGCTACTGAGACCATTGAATAATCACTAGAAAATTCATTAGTGGTTATTTGTTTATCTAAGCATAAAACGTTTGACCGTTCAGTATTTTTTTAATATTTATTGCACATGAGACCAAGGAAACATTTGCTTCTGCTGTTTATTCATGTGAATATGCCTTAAATGTTTAACCCTTGCATAATGTTTGTGCAAATGCCAGACATAACTGCATTGGCGTAAGATAAACACAATTTGCATTTTGTCAAATAAAGCAGGCACACCAGACTTTGAAAGGTATATGCTTTTTTTCTGTGCTTTTTATATAACAAACCATTTGTGTTGAACTCCATAAAGCACAACTATTCAATCTTGTATTGTAATCTTTACTTTTGAGCCAACTGTGTGTGATGTGTGTGGTGGAATGTAGCCTCATTTCAAGCTGCAGAAACACACACGCTTTTCAAATCCTACACGTTCTCAAAACACAGAAGTCTTTGGCTTTTATGCAGTGATGGAGGCATGGTGGCACACTGTGGCTGAAGATCAAGGAGATAAAACCTCCAGCAAAGGCAGAAAGAAAAGAAAAACCTTAGCACAACAGATGCAAGGGCACACAGCCTTGCACATTTAGAGGTGAAAAATCTGGTCCCGGCTGCGGTGACATGACGAAGAGAAAGCACATACACACACAAAAAAAAAACAAAGTTTACATTGTTTTACTTACTCTGGTGCAGCTACATTGCTGGCAAAACTGCTGATTTGTGTCTTCATTGATGTTCAAGAAAGATAAACCAAGCTGACAGAGCCAAAACATCCGCTTTGGGTCTATTGTATTTGAAGTTCAAATGAAATTCAAATTTTCCTAGTTTTGAACATGGACTGTAAACAAAATGGGAGGACTTCTCACTAAAAGAAAAAGATCAAAGTGACATGCTGATAACATTCTCGATGAAAAATCAGAATCAGATGCGAAGTACAAAGCAAGTTTATTTTGTTTGTCTAACTAGCATCGAGCGGTACATAACTATTTACAGCATTGTATTAAACACTTGTAACTGCTTTACTGAGTTTATATAAAAATACAAATTATGGTGGATTGCAGACGGGTTTATGCTGTGAATATTTAAAAAAGGAGTACATGTAATGCAACGCTCACACCAGCCATGTGACAAGAATTTTAGTATGTGGTGTTCACACTGGACTACTACCCGATACTAGTTAATGTCTGCCCTATTTGGTGGGCATTGTGCAGCTGTAGGGCTGCACCACAGTCGACCTCTGACCGGAAAATAGCAGGTTTGATTCCCGCCTTGCCCGCCCATGTGTCGAAGTGCCCTTGGGCAAGACACGGAACCCCACCTCGCCTCTGGTGGATGGTTGGCACCAGTGTTCGGCAGCGGAGCCGCCACCAGTGTGTGTGTGAATGGGTTTGTTACTGTAGAGCACTTTGGGCCTTCAACGCTATACAAGTATATGCCTTCCACCATTTATACAGTGGGAAGAGGTTTGGTGTAAATTGTTGAAGAAGTACAAATTTCGTGAATCTTGCTTGAAGGTTTTGTTTTTTCACAGCTCTATTCTGATATATGACTAACTTGATGTCAGAAAATTCCGGGCTGGGCACAAATCGCAATTATTAATTTCTCCTGCAGGATAAATTTTCAAATGGTTGTGTTGAATGTATAAACTTTTTTTTATCATTCTGACTGCTGTTTTTAAGACAGTTTTTTTTATGCTTTGTTTGTCTCACACAATTAAAGTTGCTGAGTTGAGATTTTTCTGAGTGCCATTTGTAGAAGTGATCACTTCACCAGCAAAGAAAGGAGTCTCTGGAATGTAAACTGATTTAATCATGAAAGACAGACCTTCCTGTGACTACAGCAGACAATTAAAGAATATATTGACAACTACTATCCTTGAGACCTATAGGTATTTCACTCACCATATAACTAGGGTGACCCGATTCTAAATAAAGGTGCGAAGAGTGGGCAGACACTCTCAGAGCTGTTTGGAGCAGAGTTTTCTGTTTCCAGCTCTCCTAGCGAGAAATCGTACTCTGCTCTTGGTGTCTGTTTTCCTTTTTTCAATACTGTTTTGTGTTTTTAGAAATAGCTTTAACAGGTTGGCACTTCCATTAAATAAACGGGATGCCGTCCAAACTTCACTGCCAAATCAGAGTTCCTGATTGGTTAAAGTTCGATCTGGTTTAACTTCAAACATGCGATCTGGACAAAGACTTTGTACGTAGAACCCAAAAACAGTCATAGAAACTTGCATAGTGATGCATGAACTCGAAAGTTTTGAACGTAGGCTTTTCATTGAAAGTGGCCGCTTGAACATGAGTTGGTTTTTTTTAAATATAGTTTGGCCTGGGGTACAACTTATACTCAGGTGCGACTTATATGTGATTTTGTGAAACAAATAGGCTCATATTTTCGTTATTTTCCTATTAGCAACAACTAGAGGGCAGTCTGGGTGTGTGTATCAGTGTTTGCTACTGACATCAATGCAGAAAAAGAAGCATCTCTCAAGAAGGATTCTACCTCAGTCTTGGTTGAATTGTTCCGAAGCGGCAGACAAAGAATTTAATGCATTTATTGATTTGAAATGATACAGAGTTTTGTTGACTTGTTAGCATGTTCTTTATGCTATGGTTTTTTAATTTCTCATTAATTGTGCCTATCTACCAGACATGGTATATGGTTAATGAAGCTAATTAAGCATCAGTGTGTTTCAGAAGTGAAGTGTGTAGATATTTAGTCTATAATTTCTATTTATTCCATAATTATGATTTGCCTTTCAAGATTAAATGTTTGTTCTTGGTTTTGTATTTTGTTACATTCTCCCAAAAGTCCAACTTATTTATGATTTATTTCCTCTTGATTATGCTTTTTTGGCTGCTGCAACTGTTTTCCAGAGCAACTTATGACACAGAAAATACAGTAACTTGGATTCATTCCTATTACCTTTTAGACAAAGTTGCTGTAAACTGCAGAAAATTTGAACACATCAACTTTGCCAGCAGGACCAATGTCTCTGTGTTGAACCTTCAATTTAAGACAGCAAGATTGCGGTTATCAGTTTTATGGGGGGGTCAAAAAGTGAGATGAACAATACAAGCCACATGTGCTTTGCTGTAGAAACAAACCACATGAAAGAAGAACCAATGGGGGGATGGGAGGAAGAACGGGGGCAGCAGTCCACTTCAGATATGTGTGAATTCAAACAGTCAGTATTAGTTTGGGCGCTTCGACCACCCCAAAGCCATCCTGTGGTCTTGAAGACAAATAGTTTCATGGTATCAAAGAAAAGAAGGGAAAAAAAAGCCCCACAGTACAATGTGTAACATAACTCAACTTCACTCCGTCTGGCAGTTTTAACTTTAATGATGCTTGCATTTAGGCTTGCATGGAATTTCAACGAAAAAAAGAGTTCTAAACAAGCTGGACTGCTTTGAGTGTTTTAGCAGAGCAGTTTTTTGAAGGGAGTGTATTGTTAGAAGGAGGTATAGAAGGCTGAGTATGGTGTTTATTGGTTTCTGCCAAGCCAGTCGGAGAAGCAAACACGTGCGGAGTGAAACCTGATCGACTGGCACTGTTCCTGGACCAGCAGAGACGCTATGCAGCGTCAGGGGAAAAACATCTACAAACACGCCGGCACTCAATCCAGAACTCTGAAAAATCATAACATCAGATTACTACATGAAAAATGTTACTGAACTTGACACAGAAGGAAGAAACTTTGGCAACAGGTAGACCAAAGTAGACAAATTGAAAACTTTATCAAAGGTGCATTTTAATTGTTGCTTTTAGTGAGGGGAAGTTTCTATAACTTTTCATCTGATTCTCCTTGATCCCACTCCACTCTTGTACTACCACCCCTCAAACACACATGTACTCCAGCCCAGCAGGAAAATCCCTCTGTGGCCAGGCGTTTCTTTTAACTTGATATGCTTGTGAATCACCCCCAATGCTACAATGCTCCTCCACTAATGAACATAGGGCCCATAGACACAGAAGTCTGTGCCCGTTATGCTTTCCAATCACACTGGAAAACAGGATCCAGCTGCCTGACACCCTGTCATTACAGGAAAAACCTTGCAGAACACCCTCTGCTTGCCCTAAACCCATCTCAACTCCTGACCACATCTCATACTCACCCATCAAATCTCCTGCTGTGAACTTTGATCCAGACTTAACCCCCTAACCTGCCTTTCATTTTTGCTCTTGTCACACAACCACCCAAATGTTATTAAATTTTTATGGTAGTTTGCTTTTACTCCACACATATTGATAGGGACTTTGGATTTTTATAAGTCCAGAAGAGGGGATTCACCTGAGTCTTAGATCTCTGCCTTTTCTAAATTGCAATGTAAACATCAAGATGTTGTTTTGAGGGGTGATGAGACTCAGGGTGCTGGCAAAGAAAATCTCATCTGATAAACTCAAAGTGCCGCGCTTTTACTGTGCAAGTCTTGGCAGACAGTTGGAACAGGAAAGGGAACACACGTACCAAACGGTGGCCATTGTGCTCCTTCAGACACCAACAAAGGTACAGACGCACTCTTACACACAGCTGATACCAGCATCAGGGTAGAACACAACCATATCCTATACGCTGAGTGAAACGTAAACACGGAATAATCGGGGCTTCCCACTTACTGCAAAGCCACCTAACTCAAAACAAGACTGGACCAGAAGGTTTTAAGGCTTTGGGTGGGGAAATAAAACCGGCATATTTCACATCAACAACTAAATGGAATAATTCAAATTTGAAGGCAATTAGCCTAAACCCTTTTATCCTACACATCATGTAAGTGTCTTAGGTTCAGTGGCGGACTAAGCGGTTTTGGGCCACAGGCTAATAATACCATGGGGCCCCTTAGCGGTTCTGTTAATCCTTTTTTTTTTTAACCCTTACCAACAGTTTAAAATGTCCATTGAATACCTTCTTCACTGGTCCAATTTTAGACAGAATCAATGTCAAGAATCAAAATGTTTAGATATGCATTTAAAAACTGAAATTACATTTATAATAATAATAATATAATATTAAAGATGTGTATTTTTGTATTTTTTTATGTATTTGTATAATAAATTTTCTGAATAGACTAAATTGTTACCCACTCACTTTCTAGTAGGAAGCAGTTACTAAAGAAGTAAAAAAAAAATAAATAAATAAATTATAGAACAAAACAATATGGAGTGGCATCAATAAACAAAATTTAAGAAATTTAATTTTCTGCCCCTTTTTTGCCTTTCATCTCTTTTTCTGTTGCTTTTCTCATTCTTGACTTATTGAGTTTTTTTTATTCTGTTTTTCTTTTTCCTGTTTTTTCTTCATTCCTGCACATTAGTTTTGTTGTTGATTAACTTACATTGTTAGAATTTGGTGTAATATGGTTTTTCTTTTTTTTCATTTATTTGCTTCAACTGTATAATGGTAATGATCATTTTCAACGTCGCTCGGATATCTAAGCCTTATCTTACAGCTTTTTAAAAGAAATTCTTTAAAGAGTTTCTTCCTGCTAGTTAACTTTTTGTTGACATGATATTCCATTGCTGTAGAAGGAAAAGGTCAGATGAAACATGGACAGTCTCATGCCATTTCAGTGATTTGTGCTTATTATGAGAGAATTAAATACTAGTGGGCGTCAAAGTTATTTTAGATATTTTGTGTGTGGATTTGTATATCGGCTTTTGAACTTGGAGCAGCATTGAATGTTAAGCTCCAAGGTCTTGGGGGAGCAATCGTCCACCGTTGCCTAATGGTAAGTCACAGTTCTCTCTGTTGGAAGGTCAATCGCTGCACCGTCTTATAATCACAGCAAGTCTCAGTGTGTGACTGAGGGGAGTTTTACAGACTCCCCTGCTGGATGTTGGCATATCAAAGGGATCATCAATTGTTGCGGAAGACACTTCTCCACCCACACAAGTTACCACAATTCTCTACAATTTGACAAATTGTCCCATGCAGGCTGAGAGCATGGTGAATTTTACTTGCAGGGTTAAAAAGAGTTGCACACATTTGTGGCACGTGAAAGACATTGGTGGTCATGAAAAAGGCCAATTGGTATTAATGATGTGGCAAGTGGTGGAAGCTAAAGGAAGCTGGTGCTTGAATCTGTGTGTGAGTGTGTTTGGTCTGGGTCATCCAGACACACTTGTTTCTCACCAGGATGGATCTGTTGGGGGCCATGGGGCAAGGAACAGACTGATTCATCAGGGGCGTCATCTCTGGGTGTCAAGTATCCCAGAGTGCAGTGGTGCAGCTGCCACGCTTGCATTGGCAGCCATGATGTGCTCCAGGTGGACACGCACATATGTGGATGCATGCTTCGCATTATCTCACGTACAAGCATTTAGCTCTTCTATTCTATTTCATAACTGTAGAAATGTTCCAAAACACATACATCATACTTGATAATAAAGCTGTTTTTTAAGCAAGGTTATGTTTGTGTGAATTTAAACATTATTATTATAAATGCAGTGTCATTTAAAAAGGAACTTTTTTTTTAAACACTGAAATCATTCATTCACACCAGCCTCAGCAACGCACATTCAAGGAGCCACTCCCAATGAAAGTCCATGAATACATGCATTTCAGGCCTCAACATTCAAAACTCTCAGATTTAGACGTTGCAACGCAAGTTTTTAAATCCATTTTCAGGCTCTATATCCATATATAGTATATGATCATGTATTTTTTATGAAACATTGGTTATTCTTGGAGTTCATGTTCCAACCCAGAAGTTAGACAACTCGATCTCTGAAGCACCAGCTTTCGCTCCTTGTGGTTGCTGTTTTATGACGCCAACCTAGATCCGACCTCGGCAGCTTGTCTGCGTCTCGCCCATGAAAACAAACAACATCCAAACTTTTGCAAAGATGGATGTCCATATTGTCCGTTTAAAATGAAAGCGTTTTTGCCAATCACCACCAGCTCCACAGACAAAAATTGGGTGTGTGAGTTAGCCTAGGGACGCAGAATCTTCCTGGAAGGGGTTGTTTCCCTCTTATCTGTGAAGACCCAGTCACTTTTGTGGGTTGGGAAGGGCTGGTTTTTTGTGAGGAATTAACATTATATTATACTTAAAAGCTCAAAAAAGTTGATTTTGTATGATATAGGTCATTTAAGGCATTTTAACTTTGAGCAATTAGGGACTCGGATTTGGTTGTGACCAATGGGTAGCGTCCTTTTTAAATTACGGATATGCAAAGCATTTAAATTGATCGTGTTGGAGAAATTATAAACTGCAGTTTGTGACAAGAGTTTTATTAAATTTTTTTGGGACCAAATGAAATAAAAAGAAGAATTAGTTTGTCCTCTGCAATGTTCTTTCTTACAGTTTTTTCAGTCGCTTTAGTACAATTCTCAGATCAGAATTGAAGCTTACAAATACGTGTGAATTTCTCAAAACAATTTGTACAAACAGCAAAACACTATAGATTTCTTGCAAAAGCCTGTAACTTGCCCAAAATCTTTAGTTCATCTCTTAAAACTAAGTCTTTGTCATTGAACATGTCAGTGCCATCAGAACGTCGAGTCCTTGTGTCATTGTCTACGAACAAGACAATCAAATTACTTAGTCATGTTGTCAATATAAGTGTGTACTTTAGAGGGAGGTTCTGATGTAAACTCTGGCTAAAGTTTTGATGACAATTATTGGAAAATGTAAGTTACACCTATTTTGTTTGATTGCAAGAGACTGGACAAGATTCACATTTACACTTTTATTGTTCATATTGTAATTTGTTGACAGACCATGTCATACCAACATAGAAAAAACCCACTGCAAACAGTAACACAAAGGGAAAAAAAAGATAGGACAATATTCTGTACAACAGTACAGGCAGTGCAGTAGGAATTGGTGTGGTCTTCCTGCACCTCTTGTCGTTCCTGTATGTTAGGCCACAAATTCTCATCCACATCACACCGAATATCCTCTCTTGCAATGCAGAGAAATATGTTTGTCACATTATGACAACTTGGTCAACCATTTTGCAGTTAATGACTTATACGATGAACTAATGACTAGGTGTTTTGAGGAGTAAGACTATTGCACAGTGAACTATATAATACATTTGATCAACATGACATAAACAATTGATAATATAGCAAAGAGCAGAGAATTGTACATAATCATTTGCATGGATGTACCAAAGCAATTGCAACTTGTTCAAAGAAGTGAGAAACTGCTTATATGATGTGCACAAGTGACATCATGATGTGAAGATTGAACAAATAGTTTTGGGAATTTCATTCTGATCTGAGAAATGTACTAAAGCGACTGAGAAAAACTGTAATAAAGCAAAGAGTGTTTTTAAAAAGAAATCCAGTTCTTAGCTTTTTGTGCACTAGGAAGTTTTATTTTTTATTTTATTGCAGCTTTGGGGAAAATAACCTTTAGCAGAAACCTCTCATAGTAGAGTTTTGTCTTTTTGAGTAGCAGTTGCCTTGTTAAATCCGGAAATTTGTGACAAGTATGATTTAAGGCTGTTTGTAATGAAACAGCAGAAGCTCGTCTTGACAATCAATCAATTGAAACTGAAAGCTGTTATTTTTCTAACCTGTTGTACGTTGCACAGGTATGAAGGCCAACCTATAAATAAAGGCATTCCTTCACTTTAAAGATTACTTACACTTAGGTAACAGCCAGCACTGTGTGTTGTTCTGCCTGTTTCTTCTTGGACATTTGCAAATAATGATTCAGAATCATTGAGTGCTCTAATCAACTGTAAAAGCTCAAAAATAACTTAAAGAAAAGTAAACAGATTTTACAGGAGGATCTGCACATGTGCATGAAATGGAGATCAAAAAGTATATTTTTAAGCTTTATTAAGTTGGGCAAGACCGGTCCCCAGTCCCGGATAAAACACAAGTTCTGATCAAGAAGGGCATCCAACATAAAACCAAAGTCAAATCAGTCATGCAAACCACGAACAGAACTTTCTTATCGCTGCTGATGACCTACAGTGTCAGCAAATTGTTGGTCGAGGTATGATGGTAGGAAGCCATGTTCACAACAAAAAAAATGTAACCCAGGAGAAAACTGTTTTTTGTTAATGAAATTCTACCAAAATCCACTTTATGAAGAGGTTTATTTTATCATCCTTGTTGTTTTTGGTTGTATTGGGTTCACTCCGAGCCATTTCAATGCTTTAATTTAAAAGAAGCAACATCCATGATTTAACAGCTTTTTTCTTGCTTTTAAATTTCCTCAGGATAGTGTTAATTTACTCATTTTAGTTTTAGATGTAAATAGAAATTAACCTACTACATTTCCAGGTTATTTTCCCTGTTCCTCAATAAATAGATGTAGAATAGCCAAGTAATTACAAGGAATGAATGAAAGACATTTCAAAAATTCACTGTGCTCAGCGAATTCCCTTCTAATGACATAAGTCCATTCATTTAATGGTAAACTGCTGTATCATGCAACAAGACAAAATTATAGTAGCCCATTTTCTCAATTTCATTTTCAAATTGCGAAATTCCTCATTGTTTGTAAAGAGCAGAATGACACAATTACAACACAGTTATTGTAAAAACACTAAAGCTCCTTGCATGCAGCTGCATGTTCGTTTTAGCTCTATTAGTCTGTTTTTTACATGATGCAAACAAGGTTGGGAGTTCCAGGTCTTGTAAATTTGCAAATGCAGCTAACACTTGTAATGTGGCTAACGTGTCGGGTGATTACAAACAAGTTCAATGGTTAATGTGATCGAAGTTCATAAAGTCGGACTGACTTATGTCTGACTCTTTTGTCTTACTTTTATTTCAGTCCACCTTATATATGACATTAGTTTGACCATTTTTTGACGATGTGCCTCACAATCCGATGCACCATATAGTGCAGAAAATATGGTATATTAATCTTGTAAGCATTTAATTGCCCTAAAGGTATAATCAATAACAACACAAAGAGAAGTGTTACGGCAAATTTCGTGTCCCTTTTTTTGGGTTTACCTTTTGCTTTGATGACATCTGTATGACTGCCAAGTACTCTAAAAAAAAAGGAAATCTCCGGGCATCCTCGTTTAGGATCTTGCCATTTTACAGCTCTGAAGCACTTTTTAGGCAGCAGAGGCAGTGAACCCAGAATACCTGTACTTATTGGAGCAGACATGCGCTGACTTGTCATCACAACACCAACATAATTGCAGCACAAACTCAACAACAGCTTGTGTTTCTTCGTGTAACAGTGTGGATTTGTAGATCGGCTTTTGAACTCAGAGCAGCATTGGAGGCTATCCCAAAAGAGTTTTTTTTTTGTTGCTGTAAGAAAAGGGTGGCAGAAAAAAATGGTTGGGGTGTGCGACTGTATGGGGGAAGAACTCTATGCAACCTACTTAATCCAAACTGTAATGTAAAACCAATGGAGCATTGACTGATTATACCAAACTGAGCAGGTCCAAACAGTCCACTCAACATGTCAACCATGAGGAATCTATTACTAATGTTGGTCAGCTGCAGTGACAGCGGGTGGGGGGCTTTCTACCATGGAAAAAGAGAAATCATTAATTATCTGTACTGCCGTCCTTGATCATTCCCTGAATTTTAGCTGAGTTTATCTGTGAAGCGTGCACTTCCATACGGACAGAATCTCTTCATCCAGCATGTCCATTTATAAGGCCTGTGGCTTAGGACCAAGGTCACAATCAGTGACCCAACCAGTTGTGTGAGGGATGGAAGGAAGAAAAGGCAGAACAAAGCAGACACGACAGCAGCTTATACTGCAGCTCGCATTTCAGTTTAGTATTGGCACCTAATTTTACACATTGCTTTTGATGTGAAAGAGATTTGTAGAACCAAAAACACAATATAACAGGAAAAAAAATAAGTTATTCGAGATAAAGGTATTGAAGAATCTCCTACAGCCCAGCTGTAGTTTAAGAATTGAGAAATGTGTAAATCGAAAGGCATATTTATATGAACTCACCCGATACTGAACATAATCGAACAGGTATCATTGAATCCATATGACACAGACCATGAGCAGCATAAACTTAGAGCAGACCTTTATTAATTGCTTCGTGAGCAATTAGCTAAACCCTTCAACAACAGCTGATTCTGATGCAGAGGAAAGCAGCTTTACATATCAGCTTTGCAACAATATGCAACTCATAAAATGCCTTAGTCCCATACAGGGGCTGACTCACATGGGTGCTGTGCATGTTTGGGTTGTGTGCGCCTGCGTAGGGTAGCGCATCTGTGTCTTGCTGTTCCCTTCTGGCTCAAACCCATTCCATAAGGGAGGTCATGAAAATGGATTGTACCATTGTTGGTTTGTGGTGAGTGTAACGCGAGATATTTGTAAGGATAATGTAAGTTACACGCACTGATGATATATGGACGTCCTTTTTATACGATGTTCTTTTGCCGCACTCTGGTCATTAGTAAGGTGCTTGTACTAGCTCACTACTGACCGTGTGCCAATGCTGCACACACGAGATGTGCAGGTGATACGTAAATGCCAGTAGGATGCCAATACAAACTACACTCTGATTGTCTAAATCTCTAATTTCCAATAGTCGAGCTTAGGGCGCGCAAGGAGCAAACACTTATTACTTGAACAACCCTAATGGGCTCCTTGGGCATTGGGGAGTCTTTTTTTTTTTTGGGGGGGGGGGGGGGGGGGTGTTAATTCCCGCGTCTCACCTACTTCAACCTTACTAATCCTTAGGTGCTGTTTAAGTGTCTGACATGATCTGTCTTTGGAATCACATTAATTGCATAAACGGTTGAAGAGTACAATTGTCGAAAGGATGTCAACACTGTAGAAAGACACTAGAAAAAGTAGAAAATTTGGTCAATCTAAAAAAGATGGCTGAATCAACCCATTCCATGTCTTTTAGGCTTTATGTGACAGGAAGCATTCAAATGTTTGTCTTGTTTGAGTAGAATCTGTTTACTTTGAGGGACGAAATCCTCTGTTGAGAAAGAACGCCTCCACATGTTAGCTACAAACAAACATCGAACCTACAGTACAGCTTGTGATAGTGCACTGTCCCTTGCAGCACAACCCATATCTTGACAATCTTGACCAAAATTAGTCAAGCAGATATTCAAGAAAACAGGGAAGGATTGCTGACATCCAAAAGCAGTGAGTCATGTCAGAGACAACAGATGGTTTGATACCGCAGATCACTTCTTTGTTAACTTTGGCAAAGAACTACAGAGCGCTTCACTGAAATTGATCTCATACACACCTCTTAAGGGCATGCCATAAAATAGGCATAGTGCAGGAAAAATGTGTCAAATCTGTGAAATTGTGTTAAAATAGAATCTGAACTTTATTAGCCTGCCAAAGCAAGGAGGAAAAACAGTCGAAATTGTCTGAGATGTGTCCACAACTTGATTTGATATTTACATGGTTGGATTCATTAGTAAATAATCGATAAAAAAAGGGGGAACAAAAATACACAGCTGTGACAGAAACCTCAACAGCTTAACCCTCACTTGATTTGGTGCTGCATATCATACCGAGACATTCCACAAAAGGCGACAAACAGCTATTAGCTGCTATGTCATCAATCACATAGGCACAGCGTACTGTCTTTTCATCCGATCCAAATGACAGTCATAACTTTGGCCTGACAAACCCAGTCAGCTTGTGCAACTTCCACAATCTATCACAGCTGTCAGTGCAACTGTGTTCTGATTAATTACACCTTTGCTTCAAGGATCTGTCAGGCATCCAAACAGGTGATATGCACGATCAAGTAGTTGTAAATGAGCACAGACGAGTGCAAGCGTCATGAGTCAGCCATCTAATAGTCAAATGAGGGTTTTGAGACCCAGAGAAAGGAAGAAACCATTTAGGTGCCTCAGGGCAAAACTGTAGCTTTATCTGCTCAGCAAAGCAGAAGTGCTACTCGACGTGTCAGAGGAGCAGACATGCTGCATTAGTGTTGAGTGAATGCAATTTCCCAGGGAAAGATTGTATCATAATGATGTCAGTGTCTTTTCTCTGCAGAGTAAACTTTAGGGAACTTCAACGTGCAACTGACGTGCAGTAATGTGTTTAAGATGGCAACAGACAGATAACCTTGACTTTTCTTTAGCAACGTTTCAAAGCATGCTACCAAAACATGTCTCTTTAGGAGAAAAATTGGAAGAAAATTCCTCCAATTTGCAGATCTGCAAGGAGTCTTGCAAAGCCAAGACCAATTATCTGCATTGAAGTGGATGATGAAGCAAAACCTGCAACTGTAGCATTTGCTTTACTGCTTGTGAAAAAGTAAAATTTATCTGCACGGTAGTGGAAGTGTGTGTATGCATCTTGTCAATGTATTGTTTTTGTTTGCTTGTTTTCTTTTGCGTTTTGATGTAAATTCATTTAGCATTCTGGAAATTCCAATGTATCACAAGTGTCAATAAGATATTTTGTACAACTTCACCAAATGCTAAAATTAATATTACATTACTTTGGGTCTTGAAATTGTGGATTCCGTGGAGCAGTTCCACCTTAAAGCAAGAGTTTCATCTAGAAATACAAAATCCATGGACTATCGGGCCCAGCCCAGCTTGGATTTTGAGGTCAGACGAGATCGGGCGCGTCCAGGGTGGCACAGCTGTGCACTATCGCCTGATCTTGTCTAATCTCAAAAGCCAATCGGGGTTGGGCTTGTTTGGTACTTGATAGCAACACTGTCTTTGACTGGTAGATGCTGTAAGTCACTGCAACCACATGGGGTGCTTTCCATTTTTTTCATGTGTCAGCCACAAACCAAGGTGAATGGTAAATGCTGTATACTTGTAACCCTTGTGCTATCCTTGGCAGTTTAACATTGGGAGTTGGGTCTTCTAGATCCACTAGACAGTGCTCTGAACCTTTTTTCTTCAATGATTTGTGATCTTCACTGGTGTCCATGGATAACATGAAATCTTTCCACCTTTATCCACCTTTGTCATGGTAGGAATAACATGTCAATGTAAGGGTGGGGTCATCTAAGATAGCACAAGGGTTAAATCAAATCAAATCAAAATTTATTTATAAAAAAAAGCATTCTCATACGAAGCGCAACTCAAAGCGCTTTAACATTTAGAACAAAACAAAACAAACCAAAAAATAAACACAAAAAAACCCCACACAATATTACAATAAAAACCCAACCCACGCTTCGCTCTTTGCACTCCTCTCCATTAAAATATATGACCCATGACCCCACACACAATGAATATTTATAAAAGTAGCTTTTAAAAGAAATGTAAGGCTTGGCTCTCCAGTGAGGAAACAGTATTTGGGAATCTCTTCATTCCAGGAGCCAGCTCGGCCATAGGAACATCGCCAAAGTGCCCACCCAGACCGGAAAAGCAGGGCGTCCAATTGACAGCCGTGAGGCTGCAATGTTAAGCTCCAGCTGCCCCAGCAAGGGCGACAACCGCGGCAACAACCACCGACCAAGCCGGCAAGCTCTGGCAGAAAAGATCCCCAAAAGGAACACTGGGGCTAAAATCATAAGATGCTAAAATTAAACACATAAGATCATTATAAAAACATAAAATTGAGAATAAGATGAAATGCATAAAATGGAATTGAATACATTAAATAATATACACTAAAACTAATAGATGTTTAAACCATTATAATAAAATCTCTGCTTCTTTATTATAAGCAGATAGGGTCAACTAAAATAAACCCCTTTTGTAATTAATACTAAACTTTTTTTCATTTTTTCATATTAATTATATTTATAACAATTTTTTGTTGGACCGGACGGAAAAGAAAAGGAGGGAAGAAGAGGGAGGGAAGTTGGGGGGGGGGGGGGGGGGGTAGGAGGGTGATTAGAAGGGGGGGTAAAATCATAAAGCAACAAGTTGCTGGATGTTTATAATCACTACTTTAAGGCATAGATGTATAACAAATCTAAAAGGGGCGGGGCCTGTCCACACACACTCAAATATTACAAACAAACTTTTTGGCTCCAATAATGTTTACATACTAACAGGTAAACATGGACATAATACAACTAATGTTCTCACACCCATACTTATGCATTCAGACTAACACATTGGAAAAATTGCATTCAGTCATGCAAACTATTTGTGCAAAGGTGAGCTAACACATGTGCTCGAGTGAGTGTTTCTGTTCTTCTGGGGTGGATGATGGAATGCAGAAAAAGACAGAGTGCCCAGTCATTCCTACACTAAGATCCCCGTCATAGCAGCAGCGGCAGCCAGAAACATCCCAACACCTGCACGGTAGCAGATAGAGATAATCCGCCCGCCGGGCAATCACATTTGCCACCCAGGCCAGGCCCAGCAGGACCGCCACAGGGGCCAATGCCAGAGAGCAGGGTGGCATAGGGGGTTCGGAGAGTGCAAGCTCTAGCCCAACCAGAAGAGCAGCCCAACCAGATGAGCAGCCCCCCACCATGCCAGGAGAGCCCAACGCGGGGCCCCGCCCCAGGAAAGCACCCTCAGTCCCGGACAAAGGAGGAGGAGGAGGACGCCCAAGAGAAATGGGGGTCCTCATGGAGTGTTGTAAACATGGACCGACCAACTGTTGGAATTTTGCACAAGGCTGGTGCTCAAGTGCAAGGACCAGAACCCACTATTATCAATTATCTCATAATGCAGCCCCATGACCTCCAGAGGTATTCAATGGGTTTGAGATGGATGGATGGATGGATGGATGGATGGATGGATGGATGGATGGATGGATGGATGGATGGATGGATGGATGGATGGATGGACGGACGGACGGAAGGATCGATGGAATCATAGATCAATGGATGGATGTCTACGCAAGTCAGTAAAATGTCCCAGTTAAGTGGGACATACGGTACACAGCATTTCATATGTCAGTGTAAAAGCTTTGTATGTGACAGTAAAATACGATTTGATTTTGATTTGACTTTGACTCCTAGTTGTCAGATATGTTTGTCTTTGGTGGACATTTGGAAGACCTTGAACTGCTCACGGATGCAAATCCAGATGCAGCAGCAGGTGCATCTGGCAGTTGGTTTTTAAAGATCCAACAAAGAAGGGAGTGACCGGCCGCACCAGGTGCTGTGGCGCACTGGGAGCGGGGTGCACTGAGATCCTTCCTGCCCTTTATGGAGTGGATCACCCACCCATTCCTCTATCTGACAAAGAGGAGCCTAAACTGCATCCTTCTTTACAAGGATCAGACCAGAATGGTGTGGTGCAGCATTTGAAGTATTCTCTCCATCCATGGATTTCATAAACCCACCTATTCCCTCACAGCACCATGGAGATCCTGTAGCTTACTCGCGTTCTGAAGGGCCAATGTGGTGATGTGAACAGTTGGTGTGAGTGAGAAGAGTAGAAAGATCAAGCTCAAGTGGAAGTGGATGGGGGGGGAAGTAGCTGCTTCACTGGAACCGCAGATGATGGAGCAGGGCCTGTAGCGGGGGCTGCTCTGTAGAGAAAATGTCCAGACATGCCAAGTAAAAGTTTTTGCACCCTGGAGAAAGAAAAAGAGTAAAATAAAAGTGAGAGCCCCATCAATCTATTTACAGAAAGATTGTGTGAGTTTTTCTCACGGTTAAGAAAAAACTACGGTCAATTGCCAGACTAGAGTTGAACGTCTGTCCGTGGCTGAGGAGTTCAAAGAGAACCACCACTAACTGCCCCACTGTAGTTGCTCTAAGGCAGTGTTTTTCAACCAGTGTGCCGCGGCACACTAGTGTGCCGTGGGAGATGGTCAAGTGTGCCGTGGAAAATTGCCCTCATTAACTGATCTAAAAGCATTTCCCATCTCCAGGAAATCAGCTCTTTGTTCATCCAAACAGGTCCTGATAAAACACTGAGTAGTTAGGAATATAAACGATCATAAAATCCTTTTTTCTTTGTGTTTATTTGATTCTATTAAAGACATTTTGATAAGAATGACGGTAACGCGAAATAGCTGCAGCTATAACTGTGTAAGGAAAAGTCCCGCAGCTTTTACTGTCTCCACGACTCCACCAATCATTCTTGAAGGCTTAATTACATGTCATCAGTCTGACCAATCAGAAGTGGTTAAAGTCTCCACTTCCTTGTTCCAATTTAGCTCATAACTTAGTCCGTTCCGACAAAAACACCAGCTAAAGCTCGTCTTTAGCGGTGTAGCTTTCCACAGAATCCAGTATCAGGCCGTGGAACAAGTGAACAAAACCATGAAACTCAGAGACGCAAGTCTTTCTGCCGTTTTCTCGCAGTTTTCACACTACATCTCCCATGATGCATTGGCTTAAAGGGACAGCGTCTTGAAAACACAACGAACATACAGTTTGTATGTAACTTAACTTTTATTACATATTTTAGAAAAACATCTGCAACTTCCTGCTTTTTCT
Organism: Oryzias latipes; assembly: GCF_053564925.1. Lineage (NCBI taxonomy): Eukaryota > Metazoa > Chordata > Actinopteri > Beloniformes > Adrianichthyidae > Oryzias > Oryzias latipes. Next base: position 10,009,000 of record NC_136245.1, read on the forward strand.
GCCACAATTATCACAAAAATGCACGTCAGATTGCCAGGGGGAGGGGGGGGCTGTAGATCAAAACAGACTATGAGTTTCTGCTTTTTTTTTTTTTTTGGGATGCTGGTGTGCCGCGGGATTTTTGTCAAGGTTAAAGTGTGCCGTGGCTCAATAAAGGTTGGAAAATACTGCTCTAAAGTGGCAGCAGTCAAGGAAAGCCTCTGGATTCTTTTTCCGATTTGCTTGGAGAAAACAAACTTTAGTCATATTTATGCTACAGAGTTTTTATTTGTAGATACAGATCTCCTACTTGTAAACACTCTGTTGGGTGTGGGTCTTCAGTGATGCACTGTATGTCGGTTTCACAATGATGAGCGCCAGAAAAGTCAGTCCAAGTGCGATCTTTTTGTCTTGAAGGAAGATGTTTTTTTTTTTTTTTGTCGTAGTCGGTTTCTGACTCAGTCAGATCTTTAATTATTGCCTGAAAGAGATCAAAAAGAAGTCATGAGGTTAAGCAGACCAATAACAAGGCTCCTTCTATAGCTGCTACTTTACTCTTCTTCCTAATGTTCCCACCCTGGCTGACTGCTGCTTTGGCTTCTACAGCAAACACTTTAATATATAAAACCAGGATGCAATTAATAAACCAAAGCTCAACTTCAAAACATTTCTACCTTGGAATCTTCTTTCTGATCTTTGTCCTCTCTGCCAAACTCCAGTCAATGGTCCACCCCAGGCCTTATATTTTCACCATGCAAAAACCTAACTTTGTAGCCACAAGGAGGCCCGAGTCTGGGTCTCGCTATCCCAGTCACCCAGCCCAGATAAAATATTGAGTTGTCTCAGGAAGTAAAAATCTCTCCTAAACCACCTGGATCAGTGAACGCTGATTCGCTGTGGCGCCCCCTTAAGAGATATGCTGAAAGGTGAACAATAGGGTCAAAATTACACTGATGCTACTATACTTTTTAGCTGGTATCAAATATGTTTGCTTTTTTTTTATTCAAGATGGATCCTTCCGAGGTCAAAGGCCAACTACTTCCGAGGTGGTTATAAATATAAGCTGGAAAAACCTTTATTTTCCTACAAAAGGGTAAATAGTGAAAATCGCCAAATCTCAGACTTTGCCAAAAAAGGTCATACGGCTATCTCATAATAATTTCAAAACCTCCTTTGGATATCCTCGACATTTGTTTTGGGTTTTTTTGTGAATTTTGAATTTTTTTCCCCAGCTCCATAAGAGATTTTGGCCCCATTATTTTTTTTCTTTTTTGGACGATTTTGCCCACTATGATGTCATAATTGTGTTTTGGGGGGAGGGGTTATTCACTATGCCCAAAATTCATTTTTGCTGGGTATGTGCAAAAGTTGGTGAGTTTTCTAGCTTGTTGGAGGGGTCAAATTTGATCTCTGAGGCACACTAAGAAAGAAGACACATAATGACAAAACAGATTACAAAATGGAAGTTTTTGCAGCCACATTGAGTCTATGTTTTGTGTTTGTACCACACTGTTAATGTATGTTTAGGCTTAGTCCTTTCCTTTGAGGACTTCTAGGACTTTTTGATTTTTTTTCTGTCATTGCAAAAACAAAATGATCCTTGCAGTCAGTGACTGCTGCGGACCATGATTAAAATTGAGAAGAATTTGAAGCTCAGAATTGTTGGTACAGTTGAACACAAACACCCAGGCTGTCCAAATTCACTCTCTGCTCCCTAACTACTGAAAAACTATATAGGGCAGGATCATCTAGTGCCCTAACTTTTAAAAGCCATTGGGACAACAGGCTCAATACTTTTTTCTTTTTAAACGCCAAATATAACATCACCGATTTCCCAAAGTTAAAACCTAATAGGCATTTAACAAAGTCCATTTAAGAATCCACTGCTGATGATGAAAATGTAAAGGATTTAAAAAATTAAATAAATACATTTTTCCTATGAAAACGTTATCAAACACAATGTATTGTAGTCTATATTGGCCAATCTAGTGAGCATTGATGCCCACTGGTTTTTTTGCTTCTGGGAAAATTCTAGAGCACTAGATTTGGTTATTAAAGATCCAGACAGCTCTACAAAAAGACAAACTCCCTGTGAGTAGTTAAGGAGTTCAGACACAACCCCAGATGTCCCTTTTGTCCTGTTTTTAGCACACCAGGTTCAACTTTTGACTTGTAAATAAAATATTAGCCTCCTCTGTTTGAGACATTTTGCCACTCTTCCATCTACTCAAAAAATGTATGTCGGGCAAAAATGTTTTTATTGCTTTTGTGTTGTTGCTGAAATGTTGTTTTTTAATTGTTTTGTTAGAATTCATTGAGCTTTGGTGTATTATGAAAGGGGACAACCCCTTGATGATGTCTCAGTTCATCTCTTCGTAAAAAACTTGTGTAGCAGACCACCGTCATGCTGTCTTCACGTGTTCCCAGTGTTATAACATGTATGTGGACAAAACGATAGGCTTGTCTGTACCTCCTTTAATGGACGTCAGGGCCAGCAGGTCGTCTACAACACTGAGAAGCTCATCGTACAATCGTGTCTCCTGATCCTTATCTGAGCAAAACTGATGCAGAACTGCTTTAAGGAGCTTTACTGTGCTCCGCTCCACATGCAAAAGCTTTTTAAGGATTGACTCCTTTGTGGAGGGGAAAAGCTCTGAAGCTAAAAGACATGGCTTTGGTTGGTGTTCCATTACATTCTGTCCTTCCCTGAGATTTGAAAATAACTTCCCAGCTGAGAAATCCACACATTAACAACTCATTCTTCTTCTTTTAATTAGCTCCTTGCACATGAATTATATGATGAAATGAGAAAAGGTCATCAGGGAAATAATATGTGTTTATTTTGTCATGCCTCACATCAGTTGGAGCTGTGCAAAATGTGGTGTGCTTAAAAGAAAGCAAATCAAACATCCTGGCGCACAGCTTGTCCGGAGCTTTGTGTTTGGAAATGTGTGCCTTTTAAATTGAACATGGAGATAAAATTTGGTGTTAGATGATTCATTTCCTGTGGTGGCTTGCAGGAAAGCTTTGTCTTCCCTTCATGAAGTTCTTCAGCCTCCAGCAGAAACGTGTCAGGAGCCAAGATCACCATTATTCACATAATTCATAAAATGGTTTATTCCTTGCAGCTATATTTCTCAACCTTGGGTGGTCACTTTAAATTGCTTTTTTTTCCACTCCCAAGTTTGACATTTTTCAACACAGCAATGATAAGTGCTGGTTTTTGTAATAACGTGTCATGCCATTTTACATTCGTCATTGTCTTCTTTCAAACAGAAATAAGAAGTATGCAGGAAAAACAAACATCAACATACTCAGCATCAACAACCACCAAAAAAAAAAAATTCATGCCATTACACAACCCCACCTTTGTTTTGACAGTTGCATGTCACGTTCTGGATCAGTAAAGACTGTCGAGTTGACTTCCGCCTTTTGCTGACAAATGCAACCAAAAAAAAACCCGACAAACAAGATCTTCATGCAAGTGAAAGAACATTTTTCTATTGTTTTTTTTTCTAAACAGACAGGAGTCCCTGCACACCAAAGCAAAAAAAGTTTTTTTTTTGACACAAAATTATTCAGGTTGTGTACGAATTCCTTCACTACCTACCACTTAGTGCACTGTGTAGTGTCTTTGCCATTTTGTAGAGCTGCCCCAAATCTACAATTCCAAAATTGACCACAATGCATTGCATTTGAACAAAGTTTCTTGTGAAAATAATGTATTTACATAAATGATTTTTTTTATAAATAATCCAAGTTTTCATCATCAGACCACAGTGGATTCATTAATAGTCTTTGGGAAATGTTCATGCTTATTAGGTTTTTATTTTGTAAAATTTATGATGTCCTTTTTTGGTGGGGAAAAAAAAAAAGAACGGCAACGTTGGCGCTGGATACTCTTGCACTTTATCGTTTTTTAGTAGTTTGGGAGTACGGAGAGATTTGGGACATAGCTTTAGTTTTTCCACAGTTTGCACCTTAAATCTCTTTTTGGGTTCAGATTTCATCATCATTATGCTACGTTCGGAGCTCAGAAATGCGCATCCTAGTGACTGCTTTCAATTTCAAGTCTATGTAAATGTGTGTAAACGAGCGCTTCGGACTTCCGCCTCATAATCTCTCCTGTCTCCATATTGCTACACAAGTTTTTTAATTCTTTTTTTTTTGGTTCTATGTACTAAACGCATGGTAATTAGACGCCCGCTGAAAGGTGAACTAGTTGAACTTTTACCAACCAGGGACTCTGGTATTGGTAGTGATGTTTGGGTAGCGTCCTTTTTTTTAAAAAAACAAAGTGCTAACCATTTGAAAATTGATAATGGAGGAGAAATTAATAATTATGGTTTCTGCCCCGCTAAAATTCTGTGACACCAAGTCTTTCATATATCAGAATAAAGCTGAGAGAAAAAACTTGAAGCAAGATCTGCACTGCTTTGATATTTTGCACCAGCCTCTTCCAACTGTACGTGGTGGACTTGTGCTAGTATAACATGGCGACAGTCCAATGTGAACACCATAAGCCAAAAGCAAGTGCAAAAACTCACGTTCAACGCGTTCTAGTGTGCCCAGTGTGAACGTAGCTTTAAAACACTACAGCATGGTGGTGAGTGCAATGCAAGCATGCCAGCAAAAAACACGTCACAAAGGTTCTGTTCGGTTTGACTAAGTGATAAAAGAGGAAAGTCAACTCTGTACGGCAGCATTTCTTCAGTGAAAGTAGAACTGGGATAGAGCAATCAGGACTGAGTGATGACCTGGAGTCCATGATGTGCTCCCCTGCTGCTCATCCTTTTCATCGAGCAGCCCAGTTGTTGGTTTAACTCAAGGCCCTCTCAGCAGGTCTTGGCACAATAGGAAGCCTGTGGTCGAAGAGGGAGCTCAGCCTCTACAGCAGCTTTTCCAGCATCAAGCACCACCTATTTCCAATCATGCATGGCCTGAAAATCCTTCCTGCGCCTTAAAAACTCACAAGATTAGACTCAGTCGGTAAAAGGTCTATTCTAAATACACTGACTAATTTAATAATGTTTCCATATTCACAATGATCTAACAACTCCAATCACTTTGGCTGTAAAAACATGTATGTTTTCGTTGTGGGGTGGTACATCACAGGCAAGGAGATAATGCTAAGCTTCACCGTCATAGAGACAAATGCACCCTTTCCACACAGTGGGTGGTCCAGACAGCATGGGTGCAAAGAGTCCCACAGGCATGAAGCTTTGAGCCAGACTGAACATCCCTGGTTTATTCATTAAAGCTGGGCTCAAGATATCAATTGAGTACACAATACTGCAGGGTGTCTGGTTAGGTACACATGTGTGCATGATATAAAGAATGTAACCTGAAAAGCATAAGATATTCTGGCAACATTTTGAATGACACTTTCACATGTGTTGATGCAAAGTAAATGATTTTGTTTATGAGAATAATCTTAATATAATCAAAGGCCAGTGCATGTTTAAAAAAAGCTTTTTAGAAAACTCGCACAACATCTTTTGATTTTCAAAAAGGTTTGTTCTTTATAATCCATTCATGATTTACCCTGGAGAGTGTGGATAAACGTTTTAAATTAAAATTGCAGATGGGGGAAAGAGTCTGGAAGATTTATGTTGTGAACCTATGGTCCACTTTATTGTAGCAAATGAGGTGTCCATGCAATAATACACCAAATCTGGCTCCAGCTAACCAAAAAGGAATGTGTTTGCAGGGCTTTATTCTAACTACAGTCTTTTTGGGGTCAAATATTGGTATAAATCTCCAATCCGATCAAACTTTTGCAAAAGCTCATTGCAAACATGGTGGATGATATCAATAAGAAAAAATGACCATTCTATCACACTAGTATCTACTATCACACCTGGTATATGCATTCTTGAACATGTGTGTGGCTCAGGGGGGGAAATCTGTTCCGCAAGGGCTGGTGTCCTGCAGGTTTTAGATATTTCCCTGTTTCAACACACCTGATTTTAATTAACAATCATCATCCCCACATCACCAAGGTCTGCACAGCTCTGTTGATGACATAGTTATGTTTGTCATGGTTGTGTTAAAGCAAGGAAACACCAAAAAAGAACACTGGCCCTCGAGGACCGGAATTACCCATCCCTGGAGTAGCTCATGGTGTTCACAGTGGACAAGCAGGGATGGGCTTCTTCTTTTATATTCTACAGTTTACTAGCACATGTCCTCCACATAGAGTCGGAAGTGGCTTGGTGTTGAATGTCAAAGCAGTACAAATCTTGTAAATCTTGCTGCAGGATTTTTCCCTCTCAAAGCTCTATTCCGATAGTATGAAAGACTTGGTGTCAAATAATTCCGGATGGGCACAAACGGTGATTATTCCTATAGAAAAGGGACGCCATTCATGCATCACTGCTAAATTCTGAGTCCCCAACTGGGCAAAGTTTAACCTGGTTTCATTTTCAATGCATGTTCAATGCACACATGTTTTGTACTTAGAGCCCAAAAACAGTCATAGAACACGCGCTGCAGAGGGCGGCGTGAACTTTCCTTAACAATTATACAAGCCTGGCAAAAGAGAGCTAAAGCTGAGTACTGAATGTGCTGTAATAATACATGTATAAAAAGTACCAGCTGCACAATCTTCACGATGCAACAGAAATCTAAAAGGAGCCCTTGCACTTGAAAACAAGGAATACAAAGACAGAAAACAAACAAAAAAGGAACAGCAGCACAAAAAAAGGTCCTGCCTACTATCTTTTGTGTGGTTACTCTGCTAGTCGACACCACATTATTTATCAATTCTTAAATAGCTAAAAACCCTGCAATAGACTGGTGACCTGTCCAGGGTGCCCCCTGCCTTCGCCCACAAGTGGCCGGGATAGGATTTTTAGTCAAGAGGGTGGGACTCTGGGCCTGCCATTCACTTGATTGGTGGATGGCTCTTCCTGTTGGTAATGGCAGTGGATCCCAAGGATTGTGCATGGTCAGGTGCAGCAGTCAGTCAAAGCAAGTTGGTAAGCCCCCCTGAAATGTTCACCCAAAGCCACAACAGACATTTCCAATTTGTCACCCTCATAAAGTACATTCTGTCTGAACCTTCGTCCAGCGGAGAAGGACACTTAAGTCTGAATTGTTGCAAGATGTTTTATGATGGTAAACCCCACCCACATTTACACCTCCCGCTCCCCTGCTCTCCCCTCATAACTGGTGTTTTTGTAGGAGCTGGCAGAAGCAGAAAAGTTTTTTAGGAAGACGTGTAATCTTTCCTGGCAGTTAAGCTTGATTTTGGACAAGCAGGAAAAGCCCAGAGGGTAAAGCGCCAATTCTTTGTTTGAAGACAGAGCTGGCAGATCTCCAGGACCTGTTTTTGCACACCATGCATGTCGCAGCACACCTCGGGCTTAAGAGACACAGAGGCTCATGGAAAGACTGATGATCAAAAGTATTACAGTTTTGCTCCATTCCTTTATATGATGTTTTTTATCTTTTGCTTAGTTTTTAGAGTCAGGGTAAACCCAGTTAAATACTTAGGCAATCCATAGTATTTATTATTTTTACAATTTTAATGGAACACCAGTTTTTTATGCATCACATTAAATTATACTGTAAATGCAGATAGATTAGAGAACATTAAAGCATAATGAATGCAAAATTTAAAAAAAAAAAAAAAGGTCTGTTGCACTGAAGTTCACTTTTATGGGCTTATCTGCAATAATCAACGGTCAATGGCTTTTACTTATATAGCACTTTACTACCTTCTTTGAAGGCCCAAAGCGCTTTACACTCACAGTCCCATTCACCCATCAACACACATGCACACACTGAGGCCAGCTCAATTTATTAGAAATGACTCAAAACCCACGAAAGTCAGCATGTGTCCTCCTCTCTGTATTCTATTGTGAAAAAGCAGCAAGTTTTTAGGAATCAAGTTTCCAGCAGGCGAGCTATATAAACTGTATTTTGTACTGCCTGTAGCTGCATAGAACCTGAGGAATAAGATGTCAGTCAGTCAGCACCTTTACTGCTTGAAGCAAGTCGAACTGTTGCAGTGCAGTGAAGGACTGAGTAATTGTTTATTTTTCTGTTTAACCACCCGTTCAGACCAAATATTCACCTGTAGTGCCAAAAAGCTCATGAAACCAACTCTCTGAAAATAAAAGAAAAAATAAAATGTCTTACATCTTCAATGTCAATCAAAACATTTACCCCTTAAGACGATTTTTTTCCGGCAGTTTATCCACATTCAACAGGTTACTTTCAACTGAAATATATTAACATACTCAACAAAAAACTGGGCAAAAAAGTACTTGGCAATAAACGATTCTGCAAGTTGTTCCACTTAAAAAGATGACAGAAGTCTCTTGTGTTCATCATAGATACATTTCAACTATGAGAGAAAGAATGTAAAAAAAAAAGAATCCAGGAAATCTAATTGGATTTTTAAATAATTTATTTGATACAGAAAAAAAGACTTCAGCTTCTACAAACAAAACTTTTGTTTCTCACAGACCTGTTACTTCTTTAAGAAGCTCTTCTATCCTCAACGGGTTGCCTGTATTAATGTCACCTGTTTGAACTGGTTATCTGTATAAAAGACACCTGTCCATAATCTGAAACGGACCGCTGCACCATGACCAAGACCAGAGAGCTGTCAAAAGACACCAAGGGCAAGATGGTTCACCTGAACAAGACTGTGATAAACAATCTACAGTACAATGAGCAAGCAGCTTAATGAGAACAGAAATCATTGGAACTTAAAAGACAAGTTCAGTCTCCCTCAACGTAAAGCTCCTTGCAAGATCTCACCTGGTGAGGTACACAAATGATCTTGAGAACCGTGAGGAAACTACATGCGAGAACTGGACAACGACAGGAAGAAAGTTGTGACCACAGTAACAAAGGTTACTATAGTAACACACAACATCGTCATGGATTCAAATCCTGCAACAAGGCCCCCTTGCTTAAACCAGCACATGTCAAGGCCTGTCTAAAGTTTGCCAGAGACTATCTCCAGGATCCAAAGGAGGATTGGGAGAAGGTCATGCGGTCAGATGAGACCTAAATGGAACTCTTTGGAATGCTAATACCATAATTTTATTTGACACAAAGGTTAGTAAAAGTTCTCAGTTTTCAGATGTTCTGTCGATACATGGATGGGTCCCAACAACTGTTGTTATAGTTTGATGCATAGAAGAAACTAAGTACAGCAGATATTACTCATTGTTCTTAAGTCACAGTTTTCTAACATGATGAATAATACCATAATTCTAACAGCTGTTGATTTTTAACTCTCTGTTTATCCTCAAAACGCTTGGGCTGCATTTCTTTTTTCCTCTTTTTCTTTTTTTTTAGTTACATGCCCACCATGGATGTGATAGTGTGTTCTTCCTTTTCTGATTCTGCATTGACGACTGTCAGTAATCCAGTCATCACTGCAGGACTCAAAGCCCATGAAGAGACATTCAGTCATCGGCAGATTGTCTTGCAGTGTGGTGTGACTCAGAATAAGCTCAGATTGCTGTCAAATCCCATGAGAGTCTAAATGTCACCGTGTACCCTCTGCCTACTAGGCACAAAAACAAAAATGTTGCCTAAGAAAGAAAAATTAGGATCTTATAAACAGGAGAATTTGTCCACTAAGACCTGAGTTTCTTGTACCACTGTTTCGCTTCAGCAGGTTCATTGTGGAGTGAAAAAAACGAATGCTGAATCAGATTATGATTGGCAGGGCCCTCTGGCCTGACCGTCAGACCATTTAGTGTGGGGCTTTCCTCATACACATTGACAGAGAAGAGGGGAGTGGGGTGAATTAGGCCAAGAGTAAAGTGAGTACAACTGAGTGAAGACTGAGGCTGTAGCAAAATGAGGAGCGAGGCTCCAGCGATTTGCTCCGGTGTTGCTACGGGAGCTTTAATAAACACATCTATAAACTGCCTGCTTTCTTCCCTCTACCCACTGGATGGGATGGACACAGCAGAGGGTAGAGACAACCAGAATTTGAAAGTGTACAATTTCTGTTTCAACAAAAAAGCTCTCTCCGATTTCGGAGAAAATCTAATTCTACAGTTCTGGAAGAATCATTTTGACAAGGTCAGTCTGCCTGTTTAAAGAAACAGCTCTGGAACACTACTGACTCCATCCCAGGACAGGCAAATGGTGACAAAATTGTAGTTTCAAATGTCTCACCAACACATTTTTATAGGTTATCATGGTAAGTAAAAGATTTTGATGACCTGCACTGATTGGTACATTTGGATAAAAATAGTGCTTTCTGGTCTGCTAGTAATGTCAGAGAAACACAAAGTGGCTGTACCCTCTGGCTGTAAAATGTGAATGTTCTTTTAAAATAGCTAACATGACCACCACTCTGACCATGTGTGACCATCGCCAAGATAAATGGTTCTGAATATAAATTAGATTTTAAATATATTTGGAGTTCTGCTCAGAATTTTATCATATTAAAATGAAAGGGCAAAACTTGGGCTGTTCTCTTTGCAGATTAATTGTGTTATTAAATGTATTATTCAGTGATGTCGCGGATGTTAAAAAACGGAATTCCATTTGATCAACATCAACAAAAATCCTGATAATCATTGCAGAGTGACACAAAATCAAATGCATGCCAAAAATGAAAGATCAGGGGTCACTAGTTTTACCCACATCTTACTTATTTACTATTTTACCATTACCATTTTTTAAGCTTAATGGAAATACATTCTACAACTTTGGAGAGCCCTTTAAAATAGTGCCATCCATGAATGACATTTGATTTAAAATGTTTTCATGCTTTTTGTTTGGGTATGAATTGTATTTTTTAACACAACAATATTTTGATTGTTGTGTTAAAATCATCATGTCCTCCACATTACCATCAATAGGTATCACAGTAATATCTACAGTATAATAATTGATATGATAAAGTAAAGGAACACCTCTCCCTTGGGGGTATTCTATCTTAGTATGCCATGGTGCATTGGTAGAGTGGTCGACCACTGATCGGAATATCGCAGGTTTGGTTCCATGTGTTGAATAGTCCTTGGGCACGACACTGACTCCCACATTGCTCATTACAAGTTAGCACCAGTGCTAGTCAGCGGAGCCACCATCAGTGTGTGAAAATGCGTGTGCGACAAATCATGCATAAATCCTTGATCGGAATCCGATTTTTGTTTTCATTCTATAATACTGGACTTTTTTTCTGTGAAGGTTTGAACTTTAAGAGTGTGACGACAGAAAAGTGTGAAAACATCCATTACTTTTTAAGAAAAGGTTATAAAGTGGGTTGTGAGGTTGTTACTGCCTTAAAACATCTAGAATTCACCTTGTGCATTTCACCTATCACAGGTTTTTTTTTAGAATGTAACCCCAAGGTAAACGAGGGAACACTATTTTTTGTACAGGAACAGACTGGATCAAGGCACTGGATTTTTGAAAAACCAATTGCAATTCATCTATAATTATTGATTTTCAGAGCTGTACAGAGGAATGAAGACTCTATTTTTTGGTTTACTACCAGTAAATGCACTTGTCTAAATCAAGACTGTATGTACTGGATATCTATTTGTTAGTGAAACATTTTTAGCTATCTTACTTATAATTTACTGTTGCCTTTTACAGTGCTGTGATCTAAGACGGAATTGTTCTTGCAGCAGTGGATTGTCCCTGGAGTCAGGGACAGAAAGACATTAAGAGTAGAGGAGCATCAGGACTTCCATCAGATCTGCTGATAGTTAGGGCCACACCTGAAAACACATTCATAGTAATTTAGGTTTTAGCTTTTAATTGTTAACCTGTGTCAAGGGTAATAAATAAAAATGTTAGACTACAATTTTCCAAACAAATATGCCAAGTAACAAGTACTGTTGTTTCTGTACTCTAGGGAACACCATCAATAAATGATCTATTTTTTAAACTAGATCACATTTAAGACGCATCAAACCACAAATCGCATCGTACCCCCTCCCCCCCTTGCTGGGGTTAGGGACCACAGACATCAGTCCAGCAGAGGCGTGTTTTGAGCATTGCTTCTTCAAGAAGGGGACGGTTTCCTCCATCATTCATTCATCCGGATGATAATTTTTCTCTATGATTATCTTCCTCAACATATCAGAATATTTTCCGCCCGCTTCTGGGTCAGCTGATGACATTTCTCCATGCAGAGGCACAAACTTCGGTTATAGCAATTCAGGAACCAGTGGAATCTACTCTTGAAGGCTGACGGGCCGGCGAGCTTTTTATCTCTATCCCCCTTCCTGAGAAATTCCTGCAGCATCTTCTACAGACGGAAAAGTCTCATACAAGCGTCTTGATTTGTCTTAGCTTTGAACCCGAGGAGTCACGGGACTTGAAAAAAAATCAGCAACTACTGGAAACCATAAATATTAAAATGTGAAAAAGCGGGAGAACACTGCAAACAAAACAGTAGTCAGAGATAAGTCCATCAGTCCGTCTGACTTTATTAACTGCATTCACAGTAACTCTAGAAATTGTTGCAACACGCTACACATAAGAAGCCTTAACCACCTTTGCTTATAATGATGGTAACTCCAAACCCATCCTTGTTCACAACTATGCTAACACCTTTTTGGGAAAAATTAAAAAAACACAGTCCAACGTGTAGTCCACTACATGATAGCACTGTTACCATATTTACCACGACACCAAATCTTGTTTGCAACTTGTTCAAAAAATCAGATTTTGACAGAGTCCGGTGTACCTTTCAAAATTGCTTCGACATCACTAAACGGATTATAAAGCGCGTTGTTTGTTTGGAAAAAGTAAAGGCTTTTAAGTTCATCCTTTCGTGCAGGAAATACAGTCCTTTATCATGAGAAAACATGAGGGTTAAGAGCAGCTCATTTTTAAGAAATTAGATCCAAATGTGCTTTTGTTTACAGAAGGTTTCTGTGAATGTAAGTGTAAAAGAAATGCAGTAAAAGAAGATCCTTTATGGACACACAATGCCAAAAAGGTATATTCACTGCCTAAATTTCTCCCTTATTTTTTTCTGATTGTGTTGTTTTTGACCATGACCTGGAAGCTGTCTGTGTCACCTAAGTACTCCATCAATCCACTCCCTCCAGCCTGCGCATCCTGACCCCACGCACGCCTAGACACTGCAGCTGTCCTGTGCCCCTCTGGGGTCAAAGAAAACATCTCTCTGCTCATTCCTCTTTAGGCTAGCAGCTGTTAGCCCCATCTTAACACGGTCTTCATAAAGACAACCGAGAATTCAATAATGAAGGCTTAGAAACACAATGCCCAAGACAGGAAAACAGAAACACTGGTCACAGCTGATGGAGTGAACTTGCAGATATAGAATCTGCTGGGACATGCTGAGCAGTGGAAAATCCTAAGGGGAAATTCGCGAGCCACTCATCTTTGTGTGCAGCAAATTAACCCAGTTTGTCTTTAGGGCATGATTGGAAAATAACATCACAAAGAGCAATTGTAAAACAAAATGTAAATCAGATTATACACCAGCTTGTTAAGACTTCAGAAATGGATCTTTTTAAGAAAAGATGCAATCACTACTTACTCTCGCTGTTGCAGGCTCTGTGTTTATGAGTGAATGAAACACACTGCCGTCCATGTTGTGCATTGCATTTACTAAGCACTACTTGAACCTGTTTTTGCCACAGCTGTCCCAGACTGTAATGAGATAGGAGCCACATTCTGGTGTCAAGCTAATTCACTAAAGCTGCAGAACAATTCTGATAGTGACTTTGACAATCTGTGAGTCACCACTGTGGTCCTATCTTTGCATTAGCTCAAATCCCTGCCTCGAAGATCAATGAGGAGATTAAGTGTAGTCTGGGAGGTCTGCCTAGAAAAATCTAATGTCCCATGAGCTCCTGTGTGTTTTCTGTCAGTGATGTAACCTGAAATAGTCCTGCATCGTTTTCCACAGCATCTCCTCTCATTGACACACTTAAGCAGCTCTCAGTCGATTATAATTAACTGCAGTTGGTAATGGGCTCAAGAAGACTTTGGTTTGTAACCTGATCTTACAATTAGGCTTTGTCGGTTGCATAGAAATCCTGGAAGCTGGGCTCCCAGGAGACATATGGAAGAAGCGGGCCATCTTTATGGGGTTGTTGGTCTAGATTGGACCTCCTGAGAGTTTAGAGTAAAATGGCCATCCAACGGTCTTTTTCTGACATCACTTACCTTCACAAAACTTGCATGAGGCCCTCTTGGCTACTGTACAAATAAGGTAGGTTTCATTAAAATACAGAAATCCACGTAAAACAAAACACATAAAACAATTTCTCTCATTTTATAATTCTTGAATTTACATCAAGATTTTACATGTTTACTCGTCTTTAAATTTAATGGTTTCTGGCTATGGTTTCTTTATGTTTCATTTATGAAACTACAAATTATAGTAAGCCAATGAACTACCTCTTTGCTACTTTCTTCTAAGAACAGACAACATGCAGTTATGGTGATACAATTTTATTGTATCACAATAAAAAAAGTTGATCTGACATTTAAATTTGACTTCTGTGGTTGCTCTGGCTATCAAACCTAAAAAGGAACAGCATCACCATCAATTCTGTAAGGTTACAGTCGTTCAACACTTAATGTTATGCATCCGATCTTTTTACTGAAGATCGAACATCTCGTGAAATCATTGTGAACTCCCCCTGTTTTATGGAATAAGCTCCCAGCTCATGTGAGAGAGGCCGACTCAGTTTCTACATTCAAAGTTAGACTGAAAACATGCCTATTTGGACAGGCTTCTTGTCAGACTAGTTAGTATTCAGAGATTATTTAACTTAATGTTAATGTGTTTAAATTAAACTTAATAACAATAACTATTTGTTTTAAAGGCTGCTAGAAGTTGAAGCTGGGGTAACTATGGTGCTCTGGGGTTCTGTCCTCTTTTTCATCTACTTCTACCCTTCCTCTCTTTTCTATTCTTGATCATCACTTATCATTTAGTTCTCCATGCCTCTGTTTGGTGCAGTGCGATTCATGTATTGTCCCTCTTTTCCTCTCCCCTCCTGGGGAGTGGGAGTGCTTCCAGACTCCTGTTGGCTCATCCGTGCTCCTGTTCATGACCGTTTACCTCGCCATTGCTCCCGCTCCTACACCTGGCTGTGGATCCTGCCTCTAGCTCTTCTCTGGCTCGTCTCTGCTCTGTACCTGACCGAGTACCTCGTCTCTGCTCCTGCTCCTACACCTGGCTGTGGTTCCTGTCTCAGGCTCGACTCGCGGCCCTGACTGTCCCCCCCAACCACGGCTGGATGAAGCTCGTCTGCTGGACTTTATACATGTAGTTGTAGGGTTAGATAAGTTAATTCTTCTCTAAGAGTTCTGGTAAATCGCCTGTCCGTCCTGGGGGAGGATCCCTCCTTCATGTGGGCACCCCTGAGGTTTCTTCGTTTTTTCCGGAATCCGTTTTTTTAGGAGTTTTTCCTTACCGCGAAGGGGGGTCTAAGGGCAGGGATGCCAGTATAGCTTAGTCAGTTTGTTAGTTCATTTTAGTATTTTCCTATTGAACTCTTTGTATTCATGATCCTTTTGAGTTCATGTTTTGCTTTGAAGCCCATCGAGACGACTGTTGTTGTGATTTTGGGCTATACAAATAAAATTGAATTGAATTGAATTGAATTGAACTCAACCACAAGTATGGTTGTCAATGTCAACAACTATTTTTAACACAATGCTTTAAAGTTGTTGTTGTTCACCACAGCGAATCAGCTTGCACTGATTCAGACAGGTGGTTTGGCAGAGATTTTTATTCCGGATGCTCTTCCTGACACAAACCTGTATTTTATCCGGGCAGGGCACCAGCACAGAGAGACCCTTGGGCCCCTTTGTGGCTACACAGTTAGGCCGTACCACAAGGGGTAATGCAGTACTTTAAAGTGACCATATTAACCCTTGTGCTATCTTAGATGACCCCACCCTTGCATTGACGTGTTCTCCCTACCATGACAAAGGTGGATAAAGGTGGAAAGATTTCATGTAATCCATGGACACCAGTGAAGATCACAAATCATTGAAGAAAAAAGGTTCAGAGCACTGTCTTGTGGGGTCTAGATGACCCAACTCCCAATGTTAAAGTGACTAAGATAGCACAAGGGTTACAAAGGAAATCGAGATCCAGGCACAGTCGCATACTTTATTCTGGTTTGAACAATCCCCAAAGGTACTTTTTGTTGCCTTCACAAACTTCATATTTATCAAACTCAAGCATGTTTACACCCAGATCACCCAGAAAACAGGTCACTGATATTTCTGATAAACATCCCAAGGAGAGCAATCACAGAAATAATCCATGTGGAGTTACATCTGAGTCACATTGTGTGCATATGTGTGTGGTGTATTCTGGCAGTGGTGTCCTGTCAGAGTTTGCTTTGTCTGCTTCAGAATGCATGAACGAAGCTGCAGTTGAGTCGACGCAGAACAGAAGGGCTGTGGGAAAACTCAAGACAGATTTCTAGGGTGAAGGAGGACCTCGAGCAAAGCTGTGTTTTGAAGAATAACCTTGTAATTAAGGCTTGAATGGACACAAACACTGCAGTGACATCTGGGGGAAGGTATAATATGGAGGTTAGTCATTAATCAGTGGATGTTCTGTTTATGTAAACAGGATATGAATGGAATATCCGATATGTAATTCATGCAAACAATGCAGTTGGAATTTATGCTGCATGGTGAGCTATACATTGAGATTGTCAATGTAAATGCAAACACTGTTACATTGAATTTCTGACAGCTGTTAATAATAAAGCCGACAATTCATTCTTTCCTGGTTTTCACTTCTTGTCCACGTTAATCTTCTACAAATCAACATTTCAAAGATGGCTTACTGATATTTGTTGATGACGAACTTGATTTACAGCCTCAGCTTTGACTGTACAAGCGTCTCTGGGTTCTGCTGACTGTTACAAAACTCTGTTTTTAAACTCTTAAATTATTCTGCAGACAGTCATAAATCACTCTTTTGCCATTTTGTTTTTAGTCACATCTGCAGACACGCTAACTCACAAGACAAGTTAAGTCTGCTGTAAATGATTAGTGATCTACTTTTCCTGTATTTCCAGGTCAAAGTTCAGCACTGAACAGCAGCAACTGTTTAGTGGAAGGTAGACAGACAAGTCAAAAAAACAGTGAAGAAGCCACAATGAATAAGCGCAAACTATTCTGACACTCAAACTTCTCAAGACTGTTTTTACAGTGAAGGCTAATTTTAAAAAGTTTTCCCGCACTAAAAGAACATTTTATAACACATTTGGGTTTTGCAAAAGTTTAGCAATGGCTTTTGTTTGTATCGTTGAAATCATCCTCAGATGTTACCATTAAACAACCGTAAATGACCATCAGGTCTGATCAGATTACTGATCACAGCCCACATTTATAACCACAGATGTTTACTAACCTGTAAAAATACGAGGCATATTCAGAAAAAAATAACAAAATGCTTTCTTTGTTTCCATTTTGTCCTTTTATTTTGTGGTCACATCATTTAATAGTGAATGATGTTATTTAAATACACTCTTCTTTCTTGTTCCATTTTGTCTCATAAACTTTGATTTTAGAAACTTTTCTTCACCTGTTTTTGCTTTAACAAAACATCCTTTTTTTGTAAAAATAGGTGAAGAAAAGTTGTTTCCCTATCTTAGTTTTGAATGTTAGATCCCTTTAAAAAGGGAAACAGTCGTTGGTGCTTTCTAAAGTAAGTTTTTTTTTATATTAAATCAAACATGTTTTAAATTATAATACAACAAATATGATGCAAATGTAAAGATAATAACAATAATAATAGCTACAACATCAATAGTATAACAGTACTACAGGGCAGCAGTGGTTTAGGTGGTTGAGCAGGTCGGCTAATGATCGAAGTGATGGCGGCACGATCAGTTTAGATTTCCTTTTTGTTTACTTATTTAAAGTGCACCAATTTTCTTTTACTGGACAATCACATTGTACTTGTACTGAACAAGTATCACTTTAAAACTTTCATATAAATATATTTAACGTTAAGAGGTGTTTAGATTCTAAACGCATTTAGACCATTTATTGAATACATTTACTGAAAACAGTCAATTACTGACAATAACTTTAACATAAGTTTCCCAATCTATTAGGAACAAGTACAAATTTTAAAAATAATGTTTCTGAAAAAGTCAGAAGAATATCGGTAGATTTTTTTACATCTGACAGATCCCAATAGACTCTAATAATGATAATATTGGCCGATACCGATACTGGCACCGATATATCGCCCATCCTGAAGTGGTGTGTGTGGCAAGAGTTTTGAACGCGGAAGCCCGGAACAAGCATATACACACGATTACATAGACTCCATTGAAAGCAGTCACTCGAACGCATGTTTCTGAGTCTGGTGTGAGCGTAGCATTGCACTGATATTTAACACTTTACAGAATCAGTTGGAATTACATGAATTACGTGGAGACCTGTCTTTTGAAGCTGTACCTCCAAGATACTGGAATGCCCTGTCGTTAAACCCTCCGTATGGTTGAATCTGTTGGTTCTTTTAAAAAAGCTTTTTAAGACATTTTTATAAAGACTGGCTTTTAGCTAACTTTTGCTTGTTGATTCCCTTTTACTTACCTTTATTGTATTTTATCTGTGATGTTTTTCTTATGTTTTTCTTATGCACTATGTATGTTTCACAATGTGATGTGACTAGAGTGGCCTGGTTTCCATAGGAGGCAGATGACTTTTAAGTTCAGGAACATGTTTTTATTCTCTGATTTCAAACATTAGCTGCACAGCTCACACATGCTCTCCCCCCTCACACTGAGCTCCTTTCCTTTAAGAAGTGATAAAGTGGAGTTGTGGTAGATGCTCCTGGTTACACAAACAATAAAGAAAATATACAAAAATATGCAACAAAAGATAGAAATGTCTTGAAAATCATACAATTAAAGTCCTGCAAACAAAGACAAACATAAATAAACAAACAACTCAAATCATTACAACAAAAAGGTATACAAAGAAATCTAAATTCTTTCCACTTCCTGTGCCCAACTATTAAACAGGAAGTAAAGGCCTTGGCCACAAATTTTTAACTTTGGGCACCAGGAAGAGAAGGTGAGAAACATGACAAAAATCAAAACAGTCTTGAACATTTGGTGGTTGTTGATGTGTCTAAAAGTGATGAGCTATGACAGACAGATGACAAGTAGATCCATTTACTTTGTCACAATTTTATTTTATTAAATTTGCATCGCCTTTTATTCATGCCTTTTAAAGCACTTTGTGTAAATAAATTTCTTCTTCTTCCTTTTGCGTAAATAGTTGAAGAGTTAATGGTATTCCAAAGATCCTGTGTTATGAAGGTGTTACAGGTGTTACATCTCTGGTGTTAAAGGGTTAAACTCAGATCCATTAAGAAGTAAATTCCTGGGAAGGAAATTTGAGTTTAAGATTTAAAAAAAGTCTTTTTCCGCAGCTCTGGAGTCACTATGATGGTCACTCCCTTACGTGTAGATTTAGTTGGTTTTGACTCAGATTTTGTTTCAAAGAAAAACGTTTTCTGTGTTGTGTTGAGAGGTCACGTTCCCAGAATTCCAAACTTCTTAAGAGAATAAATGATTGTATGATTTTTCCAAGATGCATTATAGCAAAAGTCCCATTTGTCTGATTCTGTCTGACTGATGCTGTGTTGAACGCTATGCCTCATAGGAACTTTACTAATTGACTCATATGTCTTTGGGAACAACCCACTGAGTCCGTTTCACAGCCAACACAAACGTATCACTGCACAACACAAAGGCTTGTGTCGTGGTTATTCCAGCATTTTGTCCACCTCACTGAGGTGTTTAGGGATGTTATTTTGTACGGATGATTGATGAACAGAAAGACTGACCATTCTATCACATCTCCCAGGGAGACGCATGTTTACAGAACACTGCAGCAATCTGCAGTGAAGTCATCGCTGTGAGAAATCCTGAGATAGGACTGCAGCGAACATGTGGGTCTGATGCCAGGATCTGCTTGCAGTGATGAACGATGTCAACTAAATATTGCTAACGATCATTTTGGAAAAGCAAATATATGAATCCAGCATCAATATGTCTCAATTACTGTCGTTTCCTGTGGAACTCTTTCTTGACTGAAACAGCACAAAATGACAAGTCAGGTAAATGAGGAAAGGCATGGATCTGCGAAGCAGGGAGTCGGGCTCATGGGATGGCTTTCAAGAATTAACAGTGGATTTCCACCCTTCCTTTTAGATTTTAGGTGCAATTTATGAGAATAATAAAGCCACTAGGAAGATGTCATTGCCAGAAGCTGCATGCTATACTCAACATGCAGCCAGTATAGATGGAAACACTAAATCACACCCTGCAAACCTTTCTTAACAAATTGCCTTTTCTTTCAGAGAGGTATCTGGGCTCTGCATCATTTTTGCAGACAAACAGTAGATGGAGATGCAATTCTTACAAAAAGCTGATAGTAAAAGGAAAATCCCTTTTTTTCTTAACTTTTTTCATATGAATTTTAAAGGAACTTTGATTGTTTTGAAAGGGCAGTTTCTAAACCCCTCAAATTTATTTCCAGCTATAAAAAACTAAAATGTTTTTACCTGTGGTTTTGCTTTTAAGTAGATGGGGGTAAATTGGGGGTTTGATGCATATTGGGTCAATTAAAGCTGTTTTTTTTACATCGATCTGTACATTTACAGATCTAAAATGTGCTGTGGAAAAACTGTAATAGCTTTAACGCTTTCTGAAAAATTTTGATGGCCCTCACTTGGACGTAGATGACTGAATTTAATTCAACTCTTAATACAATACAACTCTCTGGTGGAGCATTTAAGAAGCAATTGCTTTTAATTAATTTAACCCACTAATGTTTGAAGTATTTAATCTAATGATTTTTAATCCATTGAATTATTGTTTTTAATGTGTGTGTGTGTGGGTGGGTGGGTGGGTGTGGGTGTGGGTGTGTGTGAGTGTGTGTGTGTTTTATGATTGTCAGCAGATGGCCATTTTAAAATGTTCTTTTATTCTTTTTTTATTTATTAAAGACCCAATCCATCCATCCATCCATCCATCCATCCATCCATCCATCCATCCATCCATCCATGGATGGATAAAGAAATATTCTAAAGTGCAAATTTGAGTTTTCCTTTAGTTGTGTTCTCCATCATAAGAAAATGCTACTAGAACAATTGTAAAAATACACCAAAAACTATTTCACTTTGAGTGGGTCTTTAACAAACAAGGATGGGTGTGGTCTTTAAAGAAAACCACAGGGGGGCCAAAAATGTATAGACATACATGTATATGATAGTGACAGGACCTAAGCAATTCACCAAAATGTGAACATGACTTCAAAACAACCAGAACGGAACAGAGAACATTTATTTAGAGGAGTAGGTCCTCAGATTCCTACAGGATGAGTTCATGTTCTTACCATCCCACCATTAAAGGCCCGTACACACCGGGACGAACATTCGCCAGGCGTTATTCGCCAGCGTTTTTCGCCACGATTTTGTGTTCACACCCAGGCGATTTTCGCTGACGATGAGCCGAGCGAACATGCAATTTCATTCCCTGACATTAGATGGCGCTTAATGTAAAACAGAAATACTCCTGTACACAAGGTGGCGCTGCGCAACTTTACGCTTCTTAAAGCCGCTTTTCACTCAGAAAATTTATTTACGCGCTTGTCAGAATCATACAAAGAAAACATGAATATTTCAATGTGCTTGGTTTGGGGATATTTCAGAATGTCCGTCATTATTTCTTCGCGGCTGTGTAGATGCAACTCGGCGTCCATCTTCTTCGCTGGTATGTGTGCTCAGCAAGGCAGTTTTGTGTTTGAGCGCCCCCAAGTTGTGTTTTACTGTAACTTCAGAGGCTCCAGACACGTGTGCAAAAGCGCCGTTCTCAATGGTCGAATAGTTTTCGACGCGACGCGTCAAAAAAAAAAAAAACGAACCCGAGGCGTTTTTGTTTTTTTTTTACGCTTTGACGCGTGGCCTTTTTTTTCGCGTCGGTGTGCACACTCTCATTGGTGCCCTTTGTTTAGTCACGAGGCGTTAAACGTCGGCGAAAATCGCGCGCGAAATTCGTCCCGGTGTGTATAGTAATACATGTATATGATAGTGACAGGACCTAAGCAATTCACCAAAATATGAACATGACTTCAAAACAACCAGAACGGAACAGAGAACATTTATTTAGAGGAGTAGCTCCTCAGATTCCTACAGGATGAGTTCATGTTCTTACCATCCCACCATTAAGTCAAAATATGTAATAAAACAGTCAGTCTGTGAAAATGCTAAATAAAATTCTTTGTTTATTAAATCAAAGTCAAAATAGAAGATTTCTTTTTGGTGAAAATTTGAAGTTTTAACAGTTAAAAAAAACTGCTCAGGGAAAGACATTTTATGTAACAGTTTTTATTTTTATTTATTTATTTATTTATTTATTTATTTATTTATTTATTTATTTATTTATTTATTTATTTGTTGCCATTGGTGGCAGTCTTATAGGTTTTTTTTCACTGTGCATACTTTCCCTGTTTTCATAAATCCTGAAGCACTCCACTCTCAGTTTCTCCATTCTTTCCCCACCCACCAAGATCTCTGTTAACTCCACTCACCAAAGTGAAAGCCTGGGATTAACCTTGGATTTGAGATCCACTCACCAATCCCTCTGCAGGACCCACCCTCATGAGCTCATTTCTGGCTAATGAATAGCCCCTGTCACAGGTGAACACACACACGCAGATAGACAAACACACACACAACAAACAGTGGCAAGCAGGCATACACAAAACATGCGCACAACCACAACATGAGCACATCAGCCCTCCTTCTTTTTGTGTTTGAGTCTCTACAGACAGATTTGATGGCATTGTTGCTCTGTCACAGTCAGCTCTCAGAGGGAGTCAGTTATTTCAAACCAGCAGCAGTGCTGACAGGAAACATGTCTTAACACACATTCCTCACACATATGCCAGCCTGAATGTGAAAGAAGTTGAGCTCCAGCTTGTTATCGGGGCTGCCCTTATTTAAAAGACGTAGCCCTGACGGTACATGGACAAACTCGTTTTCAGACACAAACGTTTTTTGTTCTGTTAAAGCCAGCAGAGTGAGACTGATATGCATGAGACGGTGTCAGAGCTGAAACACTCAAGCAGCTGCAAGATTTCATGCTGGGAGCAAATACTGCTCAATAAAACTGCAATTAAACCCTTTATTGGAGGTCTGCTGCTGTGACAAGGTGACAGTGCCGTGTCTGTCATCAGGTGTCTGCCCTGATGGGTCTGGTTCTTTGTGATTGTTTCTACCTCTTCTGATCATTTGCTAAACTTCAAATAGGAAATGTTTGGTCGTATTCCATGATCTAGCTGTGTTTTGGATCTGGAGTAACATGAGCAACTTTTAAGATTTGTCAGCCATGTTTAATTTTTTTACTACACATAAACAGCATTAAAAAGTCACTGATAAGGATAAAAACAACAGGCCAGCCATCTGCCCTGGACAGATGGCCAGTCCGTTGCTGGAAGGAAGGAAAAAATAAGCTAAATAAGCAAAATGTTCAATAGAATTACTCAAACGCAGATGTTATACAGCTAATAGAAAGGATTTTTTGCCAGTTCTAAGAAAAATATATTATTTTTATTTTTATTTTATTGTAGTTTATTTTGATGACAGGGACAAAAATCTAGTGTTATAAATAAAAATGACTCATTTTAAAGCAAAATGTGAACAAAGTGAGAATAGGATCTTACTACAAGTTACCCCATCTTAATAAATCCTCATAAAATTTAAAACTAGCACTTATTGTTTGAACAGAAATCTAAATTTTAAAAAGTCTTTAAATGTCCTATGAGAAGTTCTTTGATCATACAATTTGAGTTTGTCATTCTTAAATCAAGATTTTCTATTGTCAAGAGTAAGGAGCAAAAGAGCAAGTATAAGTCAACATAACTTGAAAACTGGTCAGATATCTTGAATACAATAAAATCAAGGTTTTTAATCTTTGCAAAAATAAAATAGTTTACAATTTATTGACAATTTACAATCCTCAAACTGACCTATGAAGCGAGTTTTTAGACTGTGGGAGGAAACTGGAGTGACAGGAGAAAACCAGTGCATGCACGAGAAGAACATGCAAACTCTAGGCAAAATTAACCCAGATGAAATTTGTACCAGACTGTAAGGTGAGAGTGCTAACCACTACGACACTGTGCATTTCCTTTGTCCTAATCATAATGAATTTTTGCACTGCGTATTGTATAATTTTCTTTTAAGATTCACCTCAGTGACACTTTATAACAAGGACCCCCTTTATAATGTTTATTATTGCATAATTAAGCATAAATTAACTATGAAATAAAGTGTTAAAAGACACTTTTATGAATTACTTTGCATTACTAAGGGTATTATTTCATTCATTACTTAAAAGATAACTATTTATTTTTCAACCTTACTTAATGCGTAACAAATCATTAATAAAAGTTTCCCTATGTAAATTTCTGCAGTATTTTTTTGCTTTGACACCTCACTAGTTTTAGTAATTTACCACTGAGTAAAAATATTACTACCGGTAAATCAGCAAATAAACTGATTTTTCTTTTTAGAAAAGAAACCCCAAAATCCTCATATAGCCCCAGAAGTTCTGCATTTTTGCTTTATTCCTCCACTACAGAGCAGCCTGACCAAACACGTTTAAGACGTTCGCCTACAATTGTTGCCCAGCATCTGAAATAAAAATTCTTACCTTGTTGCATGCTCTGCATTCCACTTATGTTGCTTGTTTAGCATTAGTCATGCCAACTTCTGCTCCGACTTGTCACTCATAAAGCATACTTTCAATCAGCATGTTATATCTTATTAGACGTTTGTGTTGAAATTTTCTTTACTTATGCTGGCTTTTTACAGCTTCATATTAAAGTTTACCCTTGTAAATCAAGATAATTTCCTATAATAACACATCAATCTTCTATTCATTGTGAGTTTTCACTAAAGAACTTCTTCTTTTTTCCACTGCACAGCTCTTTTCTCTCACACAAGAACAGACAGGTGATCCTCAGGACAGATAGTGCTTATTAGTGTCCTATAAATCTGTTCTGCCTCCCAGTGGGCCTCTCTGTTGTAATTTACAGCCATACGTACTGCAGATCCTCCTTAAAGAGACTATGTGAGTGATACTGATAGCTGAATAGGATTATAGTTAAACAGAAGACATCCAGTTTCTGTAATGAAATTACTGTGGCATGTGTGGGGATCTACATAGCTAATTTGCATGAAACCTTATCCTCTCTGAAAGAGTTAAGTGGGTGGAGGTAGAGACAGAGGGGGAGGAATAGAGGAGTGTCAAGAAGAGGAAACAGGAGAAGAGAAAGGGAGGAGAAGAGGAGATAAATCTTGTCTCTTGTTCTCGCAGCAAACCTGTTGAGTTTGAAACATGACATTTATGAGGATTGCTTGTGGGCCTAACCCTAATAATTGCTACTGAGCTTATGGACACGCACACATATATTCACACGCGTGACATTGCAACATTAAGTTTGTAAAGAAACTGAAGCAAATATGTAGTCTGCAGTATCAGATTCAGTGGCCTGGCAAAAGCTGAGGGTGAATGGAGTCTTTGTGGAAAAAGTACCTTGCAGGCTCATTTGCATGCACTGATAAACGTTGTTTACATTGCACGTGCAGTTCTGTGAAGTGGTGGGTGAAAAACCAGCAGGAGTGATGGATTTACTACCTTCGACTGGGAGCCAGACACTTATGTCGTAAGCGCAGAGGGACTAATTCATGCAGCAGGCACGCTGCACTAAAGCTGCAAGCAAAAAGCACACAAAGAAAGGATCATCTCATGCAGCATAAATGCAACAGTTGTTGTTTCAGGCTCACACAAGAAAAAAAATGACCAATCTCTGAAAATGATAAATGTTAATTTCCTTCCGTGATGGCTGACATTCACGTTTCCAGTTAATCTTTCAGCAAAACGCTAAAACAATGTTTATTTGCTTCTTGTAAGTCTGATTCAAACAGAGATATGAGCTGGAGGTGAGGAGGGAGGCGTTTCACGGCTTCCCTGGTGTATGAGGAATCCTCTTTCTAAGCAGGCAAGGCAGGCCGTAGGGAGGGGAGTGGGGGCCAGCCCCATTTACGGCGCTAAAGGTGATTTGTCATCTGCTGAAGGAGACGTGCAGGAGCGTAGTGGTGCAGCTGTGGAGGGAGGTGTAGCCGGGGGGTGCAGCAGAGGGGCAGCGATTTAAGGCAGAAAATGGGTTTTGGGTCATTGGCATCACACAGTGGACCAGTCACTCAGCTCCATAACTGAAGGTGGTGGAGGGATTCAAGAAATGAAGTTTCTGTTGGGGGCGTTGACACTTCACTCCTTCATCCACCCAAAGCAGCTCCTGAGAACCTCCAGGTCACCGGACAGGGTAGCTCTCTCCGGGCCAAGGGGTGTCACTGCAGGCAGAGCAGGCATCAACCCCCCCCCCCCCCCCCCCCCCCCAACATAAAGATGACAGTGCAGTCTTTTTTTACCTTCACTGTAAACGTTCACACCACCCTCTGCCACGCACGTTCAAATGACACTTTCAATGAACAGTTTATGTAAACAAACTTATATGTGAATTTTGGGCATCCGTTTTCAAAGCTCTTGCGTTCACACTTAGCTACACAAGTTATTAAGACTGTTTTCAGGCTCTTCGCATTCAGTGGCAGTGCATTAAACTAGGTCGAACTTTGGCCATTCAGGGACTCAGTTTTGGAAATTACGTTTGGACGGCGTCCTTTGGAGGTACAAATCGTTTAAAAACTGATCCTGGAAAACAAATTAGTATTTGTGCTTGACCGGAATTATATGATTCCAAGGCCAAATCTGAATTGTTTCCCAACTCCTATGGCTTCTCCCAAGCCCTACATTTATCCCTCCAACCAGAAAGATTTGGAAAAAATACTGTGTTCAAATACAAATGTTACCACCGCTCGATGATCTCATCAATAGTCACCAGTCATTTACATTAGCGTGTGGCTGCCAGTGCTCAGAAAATACACAGCAAGATCGGTTTTATAACTTTAAAAAGTCATGCAAAAGCACTTAGATTTGAATGTAAACTTCTGTGCTTCAGAGCACACCCACGTGAAGAAATGACTTTCTCCGCACCACGGCGCAACGCGGATTACCCTACCAGCACAGGGATGGCCAGCTCTTAGTCACTAGCTCCTTTAAAAAAAAAAAAACTTTTGAACATCACTAGTGCTCCAAATGCCCCTACAATTGGAGCAATGGGGAGGAACCAGAGGGGTAGGGGAGAAATTCAGTCAAGTAGCGACAGTCCAGTGTGACCATGCGCATTTAGCGCATTCAAGAACGCGTGTCACATGCCCGGTGTGAACGTAGCAGTGGCTACGGCATGATTGCTAGTACTCCCACCCCCTCATCCTAAGCACATCTCTCTGTTGGAGGGAGAAATAATATTGAATTTCTCAGTTTCCCACAGAGACTCGTAACAGTGGGACAACAGAGGGGTCAGACATTTTTCTCACATGCTGCCAGGCAACTTCTGCAGCCATGGCTGATAAATGAGATGAAGGTAAACATTGAGACTGTGACAGAGAGGAAAAAACAACACAATGGAGCAGAATCCAACCTCTGCAAAGGGCCTGTGGATTGAAGGAAGGGCCAATCAAGTCTTAATCTTTTACTATAATTGTAAATAAATGCAAAAACATGGTCTTGATTGGGCTGTTTTTGCACTTCTGTCAGATATTCTCAGTTAGTCATTGCAGAATGTACTAACTGTACCTTCTTTATGTACAATAAACAGTTAACGAGAAATACTTTCAACTTATTTAACAAGACAGGACATGTAAGTAAGTTAGATCATTTTATTCATTTTGCACTTTACCTGGAAATTATCCCACAATGCTTTGCAATGCAGGTCAAAACTACTTCAAAAACGAAACGAAACGAAAAGTAAAATGCATTAAAGAGGAAAAACCCACATTTAGATAAAATCCTGCTGAAATAAAAAATGATTTTTTTATGTGCAGAGGTTCTTCTTGGTCAGATGAAAAGTTAAAAAAAACGTTGTTTCTTGTCTTAAAATGCGTAATAGAACCCTGAAGAACCCAAGAACAATTTTCTTCCGGGCATTTAACATTCTGATAATTTTTTTGTCTGTTTGTTTATTTTGAGTAGCAGCAATTAACAGCAGCCAAAAATTTTAAAACAAAAAAATAAAAATATAAAAAAAACATTAAATTTAAAAAAAACTATAATAAACACATTTTGTTAATTTAGTACAGTATAATATTACTTTTTGAATAAACAAAGTATTGTAAGACATGTAATATTCAGTTACTTGGGTTTTACATCAGACTTACCATTCAAAATATAAATTATAATTTTGCCACGCGGCATTAACAGATGAAAATATAACAAACCAAGTTCTATACAATGGGTTTTTAAGGAAAGTTTGAATTATTCTAATGTGATACGTGTCTCAAAAATGTGTGTTTCAAATATAATACAAATTGTTACATAGGGTTATATAGGGCCTGAAGTAAAATGTTTTATAATCTGCATAGGCATCACTGACAGCTGAGAGTCTCAGTGTCAGTTAGCTCTGATAGCAGCAGCTCAGTCCTACATAAACAAATAAAATGTTTATATTATCTTGGCTATAACTTCATGTATGTGTGCACCATTTGTTTGTTGCCTCCTCTTCGGTTGATCAGACGTTATTGAGTGCAATCACACCGTTTTGCAACATAAACGCTTGTTTTGGATCAGATCCCATCCATAAAACCTGTTTGCACGAGTTAAAGCAACAGGAAGATCTTTGTCACGTGAATTCCAGCATGTTGTGAAAAGTTCACCGCCATGATGTCATGGCACATCGTGTTACTGTAATTTCTGTTAACAACTTTATCCTGATCAGAACAACTAGCATTTCTAATCATCTTTACCATGCCACAAACAAACATAAGCATGAGAAACATTTTTACTCTGCAATAGCTGTCTAATAGCTGGTTAAAACAAACAAAGGACATGTGTATTTACATTTCTGTTTTTATGTTTGTTGTTTTTTATTGCATGCAAAAATATTCCCAAATAAAATCAGTTTTTCCCACATCTATTACTCCAAAATGACTCAAAATGAAACATTACATTTTTCAGAAGAAAACCTGTACATTTTTACAAACACGATCAAAAATAATACTGCAACTTTAAAAATGAAGAGGTAGTAGTTAGTATTTATTTAACCATTATAACTTTTTTTTTGGCTCCACCATTCAGTAAAAAATAAAAACACAATTATGTATGATACGTGTCATTATCTAACAAAGAATTTACTTACAGACAATTACAGACAAAGATCACAAAAGAAGAACAAGTTCAACCCTCTACTTTTCACTCAGTTGTCAACACTACAAGCAGGGTTGATAAAGACACCAAGGTCCCTTTTATATTCTCTAATCCTCAGATTAGCCATCATTTACAGTGCTTTATAGTCCCAGTTAGCTCTGACAGGAGATAAGACCTTACATTAAAATCAATGAAAAAAATGTTAAAACAATCCTCTCTATTTTTATATTATTTTTGTCATCTTTTGTTACTCTTTCAGTAAAAAAAAAAGTTTTTGCTTTAAAAATTGCTTGAAAAGATCAAATTGTAAATTTAACAGTGATTTAAACCTGAAAAAAGCTGATGAGGCAACAATCAATCCTTATTTTTTTATTTTTGTTTCTTTGTATTCATCTTAACCCTTGTGCTATCCTATGACCCCACCCTTACATTGACGTGTTATCCCTACCATGACAAAGGTGGATAAAGGTGAAGAGGATTTCATGTAATCCATGGACACCAGTGAAGATCACAAATCATTGAAGAAAAAAGGTTCAGCGCAGTGTCTTGTGGGGTCTAGATGACCCAACTCCCAACGTTACTGTGGGTCCTCCTTAAAACCCCATTCAGTTAAAAGAAAAGACACAATCATATGAAACAGGTCATAATCCAGCAAAAACCTCAAGGTGAAACTTTTTGTTATGAAGGGAAAGATCACAAAAGAAAAACAAGTTTGTCCATCCTTCATTCTCACATTTGTCATCACAAGATCCAGACTAGACAGAAACACCTTGGCACCAGTATCTCATATAGCGCATATCAGGCACTATTAACAGTATAGGTTAGCTTAGTGTTTTAGTGAATAGTGTTTTGCTTGTCAATAGTACCCACACATGAAATTTGCTTCTCTGAAAGAAACCTGTCTGGACACTGATCTAGTGTAGTTCATGGTTCCTAAACAGACAAATTCGGATGGTCCGTATTGTTAGACCAAAAGAAGCTAATTATTCTGGGTGTGTTTGAGTTCAACTGTCCTGAGTCATCCACATGTGTTACTCTGAGCCATCCTGTTTCATGTGAGATGCAGATTCACAACAATATATAACTCCGTTCACACGGAGCCTTAAACCTCTCTTTCCTAACAGTCACACACTCACTTGTTACAGGATTTCACAGCAGAACAAAAGTAAATGAAATGTTATTTTGCAACCAGGCTAACAGATAAAGGAGCTTCCTGAGGGATTATAATTCAGAACATCAGAGTCTGGTGTTTGCTTTTATTCTGAAAAATATTTGTTCATATTCATGTATACAATTGAATTAAGCTTTAACAGGTTATGATACAGTTTTATATTTATTTTATAATTATTTATTATTAATTATATGTTTTTACATGCAGAATGCCTACAAATTCAATTTACTCATTAATGGCACATATAGGCAAACTCTTGTCTGTTTTCAGGCTTTTTTAGATAATAAATGTCAAAAACATGAACACACGTAGAAACAATTTAAAAAAGTTCTTTGAACTTGAAAAAGGTTTTTATCTACTTTTAGAAGTATTTTTTTATGTAAATCAAATTCTTAAGTTGTCAAAGAAAATGTGTAACCGATCTATTTTTTTTTTTACTGTGAGTTGTTTTCAGAATCTTTTTTAAATATCAACAATATTCTTTTTTAGGGAAAAAATAGTCTAGCTCAAGGGACAGCAAATAATAAATAAAATGATCTGAGTATTTGCTGGTATAGTGTTTTGAAGTAAATGCTTGAGTGGCTCCATTCTTTATAAAATAGTTCTTTGGAGCTTTTTAATGAGATTTCCTTTTTTCACATTTCTAAAAAAGACTTTGTGTTGTAGAGCCAAGACACATAGGGTTGGCGGAGTGGGTTTCTTCCAGAGTAGAACGTCCGTCATCATGCAATGACTGAGAAAAACAAAATGCAATGTTTGTTTGGTTGATTTTCATTTTTTGAAATGATTGTCATGACGGTCTTCACCAGGACCTGCCTAATACTTTGCTTTGTCGTTTATTTTTTTGCTTCAAACAATTCTAATATAAATGCAGACAAATGGACTGTGACTGATATGTGTAGAAAAACCCACGGTCTTGTGCACAAGAAACACACACTTTTACACACACACACACACACACACACAGTTGACATAAGTTGATTTAGCCGGGTCGGACAGAGGCCCAAGCGCTGTCTGTCGCTCTGGGTGGGCTGATTTAAAGTGTCCCAGTGGTCTCGTTACAGGTAGAGAGACAGACAGGGGCCCAGAATTCCCAAACTTTTCAGTTCTTTCCTCTTTCCCTTTCTTACTGTGATTCCCAGAGTGCAAACACACACAGACATACGCAAAATATTTCCCTTTCCACTAGGCATCCCTACTTTCTCACACTGTCCCACAATAGCTGGGTCTCTGTGCCGCACGGATTTGGCTCCCATCCTCCCGCCTCATCCTAAACGAGCCGCCACACATTCCAGCAGCAACTGGACTTATTATTGGTGGAAATTTATAGGGCCATTTATTTAACTGGATCTGAATGGCATTGGTTCTGGATGAGTGAAGCCAGGGCAAACTGCCGGCCCATGTGGTCCAGGGAAAACAGAACGGGGGATAAATCAACAGGCTCCAGGGAGAGCGCAGCAGTGGGCAGGAAGGTGGGAAGCAGAGAGATGGAGAGATCATGTAGAAATGAAAAGGGAAGCCAAAGAGAGGAGATGATCAGGAGGAAAGTTATTCTCATAAACAAAAACAAAATCTACCTGATAAAACCACAGTTTAAAAAAAGCTCAGAGTCCCACTCCAATCTTCTTTTGATCTATTTTCAAAGCGTTCCCAGTGGTCTTTTAATTATAATTATTCAATTTTTAGCCTAAATAAAAAAAACTGTCATTTTCTAGGCTCTGAGTTGTGGACGAGACTGTTGGCACAGAGTAAGTTCACCACTTTTGTATCATCCATCTGTTTATACTCTTTCCCACTAGCTTACACCCCCTACCTGACATAAGAGAGGCAACAAAAATGGGGAGCAATATCAGAGCTATCTAGCTGTACAGTTTTGAGAAAATTCCAGCTGAAACAAGGAAAACATGGACATGAATGGATCTATTTGTCTACAAGTGGATGCATCAGAATGGAGCAGAGCAGAGAGTCTGTGGCTTGTGGTAATAGCCTTTACGTTACTGCTGCAAGAGTTTTCCTACATCATTTGTGTGTCTGCTCCTAATTCACAATGATTGGGGGAAAAAAATACTCAAATGCAATTTTAAGCTGATTTTTCTTTATGTATGTCTTCTATCATCAGAAAAAGGCCACAATAATATGATAAAAAATTACTAAAAAAACACACTTTTAGTCGGAGCAGGTTTTTTAACTGTTACCTCATGCTAAGGATTATATGAGTAAAAATGAATAAGTGATTTCTATTGTGTTTATTCGTGGTAAATACATTCTAAAAACAAATAAAGTCTATAAGAAAAAGTAAAAAAAGGGGAAAAACCCAGACAGCAAACATTTGATTTGTGTGTTAGATGACATCTCATGCTCCTGGATTCTCATCTTCCTAAATGTGAAGTGAGATTAAAGTGAGTATCAGAGCTCAGCCAGCACGCTGAGTTTCATAGGAAAGGTTTGATCGCGTTTCAACACATGATCAGACTCTTGTTTGCAACTGAAAACCAACTTGATCCAGAGATACATGTGATATTTGCCCCATTTGAACTGGAATGAATTCTGTTTACTCAGTGGAGCCTAATGCACACACACACTTGAGCCCGCAGTAGCACACATGCACACGAACCTCTGTGTAAATGACACTGACGGCTGTCACAAACGTCTGGGGGAGTGGCTTATTGGAAATGAGAGGTGAATGAGCTGCGTGAGGGGGCTGATAATGATCAACAGTCTCTCTTCCTGCTTTTTTCATGCTATTTGTGTCTATAGACACACTCACCTATGTGAAACATAAATTATCTTGTTCAGTCCCCTTAACAAAAGTACCTTTCAAACAGGCCTATAGGTGGTGCTAAAACATACTTTTTTAAGTCGAGGCCTAAACTTGGGGTCTGCAACCTTTCATGCTAAAAAATCCATTTGGTTCAGTTCCTTACATACATTTTATGTATACTTTTGTGGTCATTTGAGCCATTTTTTTTTAAATTAACCTTTTAAATATTTACAATAAATACTAACAAATATTTATAATTTTCTACATGAAAGAAAAGAGTTCTTCCTTTTAGCTTTTTCCTTCAGGGGTAACCACAGCAAATCAGCTTCCTCTATCTAACCCTGTCTTCTTCTTTTACTTGTATTTCATAGACGGGAGTACATATTTGATTCTTTCATATTCAAAAACACCCCAATTAGATTCTCCCGTTGCTGCAAATTTTCTTGAAATAAAAATGCTGGAAAGTCAAGTCAAAAATTGAATTTTCTGTCATTAAATATAAACATGACAACTTTGATGTAGGATCAATTAAAAAAGCATGAACATGTAAATACATTTATGTATTTTAAGAACATTGCAGCTGAACAGCAACTATTGTGCAGCAGAAGATGAGATTAGCTCTATTTTTTTTAAATAATGAACAGCTGTGGTAGAAAACCTTTTACCATTATTTTTAGTAAATTATCTGACATGTTTGAATTTAGGAGGAGTGGAAAAGCACACGACTTTTTGATTTTAGTAATTTCACTAAAAATAGATCACCTCAAAAATCTAAACATAAATTATAAAACTCAAGTAATCTATTAGTTGTTCAGAGCATTAAGCCAAGGAGCAACAATGGAGGGACAAAAGAAACTCATGTGGCTCCTGAATCATGGACTAAACAGAATCCAACTAATTAACACAAATTAGAAGGAAAAAACAAAACTAACTACACATATAAAAAAAGAATTCTGGAGGCTAGAGACCCACAACATTGCAAGGGTGCTTCTGTTATCCGCACCTTTATGGAATTTAAATTGGATTAGAAATTAATTGCTTGAATGCAGATGTTTTTTTTTAACTGTAATTACTGAAGATGTGAAAACATTCATGCATAAAAATAATGACACAAAACCCATTTTCTGAATTTTTTTACTCAGTTTGTGTGTAACAATATGTACAATCGGAATACATATGTAATGTTATATATGTGTGTGTACTATATTTCATGGCAAATAATGTGTTTTTTGAAAGATAAAAAAATGTTATGGAACCGTGACAAGCAATTTTAGACCCCTTCAGCTCCAGGTCTGAGAGAGGCCCCTCCACCAGGTGAGTCTACCTGAAAGCATTCCTCCACTGAGGAGGGGGAGAGCAGAATGGATGGAAGATGAGTTAGGTGTCGGTGTTGCAACCAGAGCGCACCACCCACAAAGCCTGCTACGCTCTCTGCTCCTCTGAAAACTGCCGACCTGCTAATTTGTATCAGTAAACAAGCAGCCGACAACTTCAAATTGTCAACACCAATGAGGCCCGCCGCAGGAATGCACTCGCATGTGCAGAAGTGTGCTGATGTGTGTTTTTCACAGGAACACCTCTCTGAAAACCCAAACGTATTTATAATCCGTGTTAGTCATTGGACTTGATAGTAATTAATTTCACATTCGGTTGATGCAAATGATTTAGTATTTTTTGGAATATGTGGACATTATTTATATCGAGTTTCAAAACACAAATCAGTAAAACCCATTTGTGTTTATTTGTATGCTAAAAAATCAAATCCATCACCGTGAACACGTGTAAACACGCTTCTTTAGACGGGCCACCACCCACCAAGACGTGTCAGGTAAATATTTGGAGGGAGGGGGGCAGTGTCCAGTGAGGGGCACATGCCACGTGAAAATATTTGTCGCTGTCAGTCCAGACAGGGACACCTGATCCTGCGTCACCTCCTCTCTGAAGCTGAGAGACGTCCAGCTTCTCCCCCAAACATCAAGTTGAACTAAGAAGCTTCAGGCCATAAAACTCTTTCTATAGCAGAAACTTCAATGCGAAAAGCTGGTCAATATGAGGATGTCGAGTAGCATCAAGTTCGACAAACGTTTGGAGCACGGCGGTATATTGGGGTCTTTTTTGTCTTAACTGAGTCACATGGAGGGAAGACGTGATGAGTTTTTCTTTTTTTCTGGGAGGGGCTTCAATTCAACCAACTTGGTGGACTTCCTGCAATACCTAAACCCCAACGCATCGCGGCAGCACTGATGCAGATGGTGAGACCTCTTCGCCTGGTCTCATTTGAAGCTAAAATCTTAATTTTGAGCACTTTTATTGCACTACAAAAGAATTTGTGTTGCCACTACTGTAGCGCAGGGGCTCCTTCAGTAACCACCATTGCAGATTCTGAGGTGCTCTTTCAATAGCAGACCACATAGGGGAGCTACTGCTTTTTTGCAGCACATGTAACACACACAAAAACTCACGCACGCACGCATACACATTCATACTCTCATCAGATTCCTATGAATCTGCAGTTTGGATCCGGTGCAACAGATCAGAAGCTGAGCTGGAGAAGCAGTCATTTTGAATTTCACTCTGATTGTAAAAAGGCCCCCTTAGGAAAAGAAAAAAGTTCTTTGATGCTTCGTTAAACCCACTTCTGATAAAATGTGTAACCCTTGTGCTATCTTAGATGACCCCACCCTTGCATTAACGTGTTCTCCCTACCATGAAAAAGGTGGATAAAGGTGGAAAGATTTCATGTACTTCATGGACACCAGTGAGGATCACAAATCATTAAAAGAAAAAGGTTCAGCGCATAGTGGGTCTAAATGACCCAACTCCCAATGTTAAAGTGCCTAGGATAGCACAAAAACACTTTTCTGAATCTCAGAGATGATAAATGCATACAAATATCCAAAAAAAATCTATTAATATCACATCGACTGAGCATAAGTCAGAGGAGGGGAAAGGTGCAGGAATACATTTGAACTGAGGAAGTTGAGCGTCAAACAAGCAACCTTCAGACTAAAGCACTTTATAAATTGAGGAAAAAACAGCCTTATATGTTGAAGTCAGCATGCTCTGACTCAAAATATCCTAAATTCAACAAAAACAATGTTTTTCTTGTTGCCAATCATATCAATTTAACGTATATTTTTTATATTATTTCAATGATTTTTTTAAGTTTCTCATTTAAGTGTATGATTGTATTTTCTGTCCAATAAAAACTTCAAATGAATACATAAGCAGAAGGGAAGTTGCAAGTACATTTAATTTCTTTTGAAAAATGTTATGATGTTCAATGTTTTTCAAAAAAGTCTACATTACCCTTTGTCACATGCAAAACAGCACTCAGTATGCAGGACCATGATGTCAGATACAGTCAGGGAAATCCAGCAAGTGAGGACATGTTCACATAAATATCGTTACAATCAAGCGGGTTGAAAGAATGCCAACCTTTTCTGACGTTTTTGTAGGACTGCAGTCAAGATTAACGAGCAAAGACCTGGGACCCAAACAAAGGGCTAATTTGTGTCTTTTTTTGTCAGTCAGTTGACTGAAGAGCTGAGGCCCAGACGAGCCACATGGGAGGCTGCTTCAACACGTATGATGAGAGTCATTCTGCCCGTGCCACCATGTTCATCTGTCAGGTGGTTGACCCACATTTCACGAAGCCGTGCCATGCTAAGCTAGCATCAGACTTTTGCTCAAAAAGATTGGGCTATAGGTATTTAAAAAAAAACATAAGCTTTCAGTAGAATTTCCACATTTTGAATATGATATAAGTTCATCGTTGAAAATAATCATTTAGTCGTTGACTGATATATAGGGCTTAAAATGATTTTTACACTGCAAAATCCGAACCTTAGGAAAATAAAAAGGGCCCTGTTTAAAAAAAAACATTTTATTTCCTAATTTGCAAAAAATAATCATGACAAGTTAATGTATCATAAGCAAAATAATTTTAACTTGAGAAAATATGTTTGACTGACTAGAATTTTTTTCTCAAGATAAAAATTCTTGGGAAGACCATTCAAGATTTTTTTTGCTTATTTAAAGAAAATCTGCTATTGGGGTAAGAATTGTTTTACTTATTTCTAAGGGGCCTTTATATTTTTAGGGTTGAATACAGGTTTTTCATCTTTCCATTTAATATTTTAAATTTGCAGCTGTTATAAAAGTGTTTATTTTACCAAAGAAAAGTGTGACAAACAAAACTAACAGAAATGTAACATTTTAAAAACATTTTTTCAAAGCGAAAAAGAATAAACCCCAGTTTAATTAATATTATTTGCCATTTCAAATATTTTCTACGATCAGTTAAAAAATAAAACATAAATTATAAACCTAGCTTGAAGTCTTAGAAACACAGTTCTTCACAGACTAACATAACCACTGAAGTGTATTTGCAAAATGCAAAAACATTTATGTAGTGGTTCGTTTTTAAATTTCACATAGAATAAAAAATTAAGTAGATGCAGGACATGAAACACATCAACGGAAGGAAGCGGGTTTCATTTTTACTGAAACACAACAGGGAAAGGACAGTTTTCATTAAACAAGAGCCATATAATCGCTGAGCCTTTGTTTGCTTTCGGCTCTCAAATGTTCTTCGCCACCACTGGAGCTGCCTAATGGATGCAGATGGAGGAAGTGTTTGACATTACGGACACAGCAGTGCTTGTTTTAGAGGAGCTGGTCATGTGGTCTGCCGTAACAGGCCACACAGTACCCCCTTAATGTGACCCAGACCCCCCAGCCAACTCGGAGGGGCTCCAGGAACTGTCCGCTCAGGGGAAACTGAGTGTCAGTTTAGCCCCCCGGTGAACACAAGTCAACATGCCTTAATCCCCCCATCACCTAAAGTTACACTTTCGGGCCTGCAATTAGCAAACAGTCAAATCTCCCCCACACCCTTCTGAGCAAGCTTTTTCCCAATACTAATATGGAGTTCCATGGCGGGGCTGCGGCCGGCGCACAGAGGGCCGAGCTGGGATTGAGCGTCCATATTTGCTCCTGGTTTTCATGGCGAAGTGTCAGCCCAGCCACATGGGCCCTCATCTTTCACTGTCACCAAGCTGGAGAGGAAGAGATCAAAACAAACATGTGGTGGCAGGGAGTGCCTGACATGATGAATCGCAGTAATTAGCATCCAACTGCCGAGCATTTGCTGGGATTGGTGGAGGCTGTTGTGAGGGACTGTGTGACAAGATATACCGAGTCACGTCTGCAACCTGAAAACAGAAACCCGGCTGATTCAAGCAGAACCACAGCTGAGCACGTTTTGCGGGCCTCCCATTCCTGAGCGGCACAAAGTCTGAACAGTTTTACGATGTCCCCCGTAGGAAGTGGCTTACTTCCAACTCCAATGTAATGAAGTCAATTCAATCACCATTTTTTCATGACACAGATGTCGCCATGTTGGAGCCAAACAACTTCAGCAGGCACTCAGTCTGAGTCATTGTTTCTATGACAACCACCCTCACCAATAAGGAGTTGGAAGTGCACACCCCTACCACTTGAAACAGGCTCAGGAGAATCTGTCAGTCGTTTTGAACATTTGACGTTTGAAGCATCTGATTGGTTAGTTTACAACTCGACTCACTTGCACTACAAAAAAAACATGACAAAAATTAGGATGAGCAAGAACATGTTAGAAAAAGGTACCATATTTTTGCAGTTTTAGGCGCACTTACAAGGCTTATACTCCGGAGCATTTATAGATACATTTTGGTTGTGTTTACTGAGGTTACGGGTACACGACCTCTATCAATATATCAAACTGTTTTTCTATGAGTTGCTAACAATGTTGAGTGTTATCGTGAATACTCCAATGCATCGCTCATGTGTACTGGTGTCAGTACATATGGGTTTTTTTACATATTACTAACATGGTTAGGAGTTTCCATAGTTACAGCAAGGTTTCTTTTAGCTGTATCAGTCAAAATGTGCATGTTGAAAACAAGGTTGGGTGTTATTGTGAATATGCTAACACAGCTAGTGTGTAGTGGTATTGGACGTTTTTTTTACATGTTACTACAAAGGTTGGTGGTTAGTGTAGTTACAGTTATATTTATTTTAGCGGGATGAGACTGTTTTGTCTTGCTTGAACTGGCTTATAGTTTCTATAAGTTCAAAAATAGACCAATCATTGACAGGGGGCCCTATAGATACCATATAAATATGGTTGTAGATAAAGAATGGTTTTCTGACAAATATAATATCTGAGTAGTGGCTTTTTATTTCTCTATAGAAGTCAATGGGATTCTAGCTCCTTGGAAACAGCAGGTACTTCCTGTTTGGAACGCTAGGGTGAGGGATTACTCAGTCCAGTTCTCATACACGGTCAATGATGTCGTCTGTTGTAGTGGTCTTCCATGAGGTCAGATCTCCACAGGCTTCTCATGCCCTAGTTGTTGGTTTGCATTTAGGCTTATTTGCTGGACATGTTCTGCCCTTCCTGTTGTGGATGAGTGGGGGTCCTAATCCTGCTGTCACTAAATAAACTGTCAACTTGCATTATTTTAGCGTTTTTAATTGTGCAGATGAAAATCATTAATTACCGCTCTCAAATGGGGCCCTTTCCTAATGTGGCCGAGTGGAATGCAGCAGAAATTTCTAAGAGCAAACAAGCAAGAAAAAGGAATCCAGCTAAAGAGATGCATTTACTGACCAGAGACCAGAGAGAATTTAAAGGAAACATTCACTCAGCTGGGATTTCAGAGGAGAAGGAGCAGACTCTGGCCACCCCGCTGGCCTTGAAATTAACTCTGCTAACACAGTTATTAATCTGAGTCAGACAGGGAGAGCAGCTAATGGCGTATGTGCTCTAACAAACACGCACCTGTGCTTCGGCACAGAGGAGCTATCTGTAATGGTGTTTGGCAGAGAAGTCTGTGGCTCCGTTTCACAAAAATCATGGTGGCTGAGGGAGAACAGATGAAGACCAGGGAATGGAAGATGCTTGGGGAATGATGGGCATGAGGTGGTGGCTGCGGTGAAGGGGAGGGGGTCATAGCCTCAAGACCCCTCTGCCAGAAACAACAAGCAGGCCTTCTCATATTCAAATAAATACCAAACCAGTGGGGAGCAGGGAGAGGCAGCAGATAAGGGGGAGGCAAAGAGCACAAGGCAGACTAGAGCACTGCTACACTGAAGCCCTTTTAAGGATCAGGGGCCATGCAGCATGGGCAGATCTCTACAGTAGAGTGTCCATTTTGCCTTTGGATTCAGTGCCGAGGCTTAAAAAAAAGCCAAAGTGAAAAAAGGCTTTAATTAATTTGGGAAGATACGCAGACTCGCAGTCCACATCATCAGGTCTTTGCTGCAGGAATGCCAGCTATTTACCAAAGCTCCAATAGGGTGGAGGTGGAGGTGGGGGGGTAGGTGATGACGACTGGGGCTGGCGTGCAACAGATAGGAAGAGGACACTTTTCAAAAGCTAAAAGCTGCCCGGTTTTAAAACAAAGACGGGAGGGAAAGAAAAGAAGTGATTTTGAAAAAAGATCTGACTCTGGGAACCCCTCCCCTTCCACCCCCACCTTACCAATGTCCTACGCATTCCAAAGTTCTTGTTTTTTTACTTTTTCTGTCTCTTTGAGAAAAATCCATGATGATAAGTCGAGAGGAGCATTCAGGATTCACAATGGTTATGACCTCGCTGCACATGCAGGTACTGCCATGTTCATCTTCTGATTAAATGACAGCGGACATATCTGGGTGCAGCCGCATCCCAGCATGCCTCTGCTCTCCCCTTGCTGGCAGTGATTGCCGGGATATAATGATGCATGAAGGAAATCAGAGGTGGTCCATGCAGCTTCCAATAACAAAAACACATATCATCCCGGAAGATGCGAAACGGAGAAAAATTTATTTTCCTGTAATGATTTTAAACAGAAAGTGTGCTAAAATCATGATAAAACACAAACAAATATAATATTGTTTGTTTACTTTTTATTATTATTGTTTGCCAGACATTTCTTTTAACACATTTAATAGTGTACACTTTAGAGGTGCTACAAGAGATGAAACATTTTTTTCACAAATAAAAAATTGTGATTTCATATGCCTGGGGATCTTTGGTGGACTTGAACTGGGTTGACAGAGGGGAATCCTATAGTTTACCTCTGCTTGGCCATTGTTTTCTTTTCCATTGTGTTTCATGCACAGGTTTTTCTTTTTTATCATGAACCCCCAAAACAAGGGTGCACAGGAAAACCACTTGAATAAACCAGCAAGGAAATGTTGTTTTTCTTTTCTTTTTACTTTTTTTTACTGAAAGAAAAAACAATTCTTTTGTATTTTTATTACAAACAAAAGCATTAAAAATACAAAAAAGTGTTTTCCAAGTGAAAAATATTATTTACAACTCAGATCTCCTGAACTCTGACCACCTATTAATATTAACAGGTCAAAGTGGAATCATTAGTGTTACTAAATTGTTATTTAAATTATATTTGTAATTCATGTATTCTGTCCTATTTTGACATTAAATTAATTAAAATAAGGAAAAAATACACAAAAATACTTTTAGAATGATTGAAATAATCCTGATTTGTAGCTTAAATTTATAGAAGCTCATCAGATTTATTATTATTATTGTTATTATTATTAATATTATTATTATACTCCTAAACATGTTACAAAACATCCAAAAAGCTAAAGTAGAGAAGCATTTATATTGCATAAGGTTGCCTTCTGGGCGTTTTAAAAGATGCTTCTTTTAATGATTCCTTGTGAGGGAATGATCCGGCCGTCTTTCACGGCTTTCACGGAAGAACCAGCCCACAACATTATACAGATTTTGCCTGCGTGCACCTGCTCAGAAACAACACGTCAGCAGCTAAAAGGTTTATCAGAAAGAAGAAAAAAACATCCCAATAAAACATACCAGAGAGAGCTTCAGCATATTTTAGATTTTTAAAAATGGTGACAAAATAATTACAATAAAGAGGTTTGTTGTGATTAAATTAAAAGTTTATTTTTTCCCCGGGGAAAACTATTTTCTTTGCTTTGGATCGAACTGTGATACACTTACAAAAAAAAAAAAGTTGGTTTATTTTGAGCCAAAAAAAATATGAATACCAAAAGCAGAAAAGGAAGAAGAGATGATGAGAACATACGCCCACGGGTCCCTCCTAACACTTATTATGACCCAAGTCAGTCTCTGTTTACTAAGAAGACAAATATAGCAACGCTAAGTCTTGACGCTGGACATTTAATGAGGCAGTTTTCGTTTTTATTTCGTTTTTTTAAGTTTGGCCATTCGTCATGTCACCACAGCCGGACGTGGAACGCACGGGCCTTTTCCGCGATTTCAAAGACAAACCACGAGCAGCAAAAACTCTGACTAAAATTCTTTTGAATCTGACTACATTACTTTGTGATATTTATTTTCGAGACGAGTTCTCAAAGCATCAATAAAAAATTGGAATTTTATTGTACGAATCAGATAAAAACGAGAATTCTTGTGCGTAAATACGCATGCCAAAAACAGCTAGTAGGTTCTCCAAGATCAAACGTTTGAAAGATGGTTAAGCAACATATTATTTTCAAAGGCCTCCGTGACATAATGCATGGCAAATTTATGTTATCAATACAAATGACAACAATTCCCACAACACAAAAATATAAAAAAA
The DNA here is from genome assembly GCF_053564925.1 of Oryzias latipes. Taxonomy (NCBI): domain Eukaryota; kingdom Metazoa; phylum Chordata; class Actinopteri; order Beloniformes; family Adrianichthyidae; genus Oryzias; species Oryzias latipes. Next base: position 10,051,831 of record NC_136245.1, read on the forward strand.
ATCAAATATTATAAAATGCAAAATATGTGACGATATCTCACTAATGGCGAATTGAAAGAAGGAAAAGAAGAAATTATTTTTTATGCTTTTTTTGTATTTTTTCCTAGCAAATGGATTATTCGTTAACGTGCAACAAACATAGAAATAAAAAACAAATTCATAATTTTACGGAAGTGGTAACACCGTAAAATCTCCGCGTAAAATAAGGACCCCTCAGTCATCGCGTGAAAGGAGCAGAGACGGTCATAAGTCGTTCCCTTCTTGGTCAAACGGGGCTCAGGTCTGTTTCCTCTGATTAATGAGAGCGGTCACTTTGTTGGGTTGTCGTCATATTTGTGCTTGAGCGCTGAGACTCTTCAACGTAACATTCAGAGCAAAAACAAAACAAAGTTCCGACCTTGGCAAAATTGCGCGGTCAAATAAAACGCGCATATTTGAAATAAACTCATCTTGAGGAGATTTTCTTTTAACGCAGAAACAACTGGAGTTGTTTTCCTCCCAGACACCCAAAGGGCAGCGCGCTTTAATTTTTGAGCCATTTCCCATACAGACGGTTTTTTAAATCTGTCGTTGCTCCATTTTTCCCCATATCAAAAGCATCTTGCTGTAAAAAAAAAAGTCTGTTTCCCCTTAGGTGTGTTTGTGGAAATGTTCTGTACTGCAATGCGGCCTGCGAATTCCAACACGGCCTCTTCTCGGTTTGGTGCGCTCCTGGCTGGGTTGTGTCTGTTAACACCTGAGTATTTACAAAGGAGGCTTCCGACTTGGCAATGATGAAGTGAGCTGGAATCGATGCTAGCATCGCATCTGATCAAACAGGCCGTTACGCACAGAAGAGGAGGAGTTTGGAGAACAAAATCTATCTATCTATCTATCTATCTATCTATCTATCTATCTATCTATCTATCTATCTATCTATCTATCTATCTATCTATCTATCTATCTATCTATCTCTCTCTCTCTCTCTCTCTCTCTCTCTCTCTCTCTCTCTCTCTCTCTCTCTCTCTCTCCATCCATCCATCCATCCATCCATCCCGTGGAGAATCCCCCAGAGCACACACAGGTTTAATCTCCTGCTCCTTTCACACTTAATTCGGTGCCAATTGAAGGGTATCGCAGCAGCTTCCACAAAGCGCACCTCTACTTGCTGCACATTAAAGCTAAACCTCGATAAGCTGAGAAAGACTGGCAGACAAAGAGGTCAAGTCCAAGTGAAACAGCCAAATCGGTGTCTTTCGAGTTTTACTTTTTTTCACTATTTGTGCTTATTTGTCGAAACATTTAGAGCATGGACCTCCTGGTTCTAAAATTACTTTTGCTTTTGGGGGCTAATTTTTTTTAAGTTTGTCTGTTACACTCAAAGATGTTCTAACAAAACTTGAACAGAAAACCTCATTTTGTGGAGCTTACTATTGCGCATGAGTTGCAGTTTAGTATAGTTCAGCCGATGTTCAGCTCCGAAAAAAGGGAGTACATAAGGACGGCTGAGGAGGCGCAGATATGTATATAGTGCCATCATTTACTGGAAACGAGGCGCGCTCTGAAGCCGGACACTGCAGTGACGTTGAACTTCACTTCAAATGACTGACAATGTCTTTTTGAAATGAAACATTCAGCTCAGCGCGCGCACACTTTTTTTTTTTTTTTTTTTGCAAAGCAGGGGAGGCGTGGATCTCCCTCACTTTTGACATTCTCGTGCCCGTGGTAGATTCTCCTCAAGGCACGACTCAGATGACACCACCCCGCCAGCGATCGGAGGAGAAACAACGGAAGCTCTTTCTCCCTCCCTCGTGCGTCTATTTTGACACTGGAGCGCTTCTTGCGGGGTTCCGCGAAATAGATCGAAACTTCGGGGAGTTGTTTGCGTGTTCACAGTAGCTGCGGGAATCCTCTGCGGGAAAGCGCATGAGCCACGGAGTGCCAGTGGTGGAATGTAGGAGCGAAAAAAGCGCATTTTTGGCGCATGATCCCTTTCGTCGTGTGCAGCCTTCTACTTTCTGTGCGGTTGGAAGGCAGAGGAGGGGGAGGAAGAGGAGGAGGAAGAGGAGGAGGAGGGACGGCTTTTAACGACCCGATTTCTTGCCTATGGACGACGGCGGTCCCCTTTCTCCAAAGGCAAATGCTTTCAGTATTGCCTCTCTGATTTCGGCTGCAGAGCGAGCAGGAAACGCAGCGTCTGACAAACACAGCACCGGCCTGAACAAGCCAGACCTGCACAAGCACAGTTCTTTTACAATGCACTACAGCACTGTCACCAGGGAAATGGAAGGTAAATGTAGATTTTATGTAGCTGTTGAGACGTTTGTGATTAAATAAATACACCCCACTATCACCCGTGCGCACCCGTTCATGGGCAAGTTTTTTCTCTCGAGATTTGGTGGTGCGTCGTTTGAGCTACAGGATTTGGAGAACCTGGCAGAGTTTGTGTCGACAGAAATGTGGTCACTAGTTTTCAAAGGGGAGGGGGGAATCCAGTCATTCCAGTCTTGAAACTTTAATTCTGGACGAAAATGAAGTAAAAAAGACGAAGGTTCACAGGGGAAGCGTGCGTAATGGTAAAAAACAGACCATAATAATCACATCCAGCTCACATTAGGAGGGTTGCATGTCCATCCCGCACTTGGATTGTTTCATAGACAGCAACTGTCACCTGTTGCCTGGTTGTTTGTTTGTTCATGCAAATCAGCGCGTGTTTACCTTGTAAAGCGCTAATACTCCTCCGCACTGCAGGGCAGATCCTTAGTGTTTGTGAACGGGGGTGATGGGGGCGAGACCCTGCCTTATCCAAAAGTTAAATGGGTGCCGGAAAGCCCATTTAAAAAAAAAAGAAAGAAAGAAAAAAGGACGCACTTCTCTGTCAATCAGTCTCGTCCCAAAGGCGAGGAAAAGGCACATTACCTGCAGTTCCTTATCTAAATAGAAATAAGAACCGGTTTTTATCGCAAAGGGGAGGCCCTCTGCGTCAGATAAGAAAGGAGGCTGGCCTGAGCGTAACGCACTGCAGTGGCGCACAGCAGAGGCGGCTCAGGACGCAGATCGATCCAGAGGAAACGCTGTCGGCACGAAGTCAAAGCTGTGAACAGCTGGGAGCTGCAGTTTTTGGACTTATTTTGGACGTCAGATCAGTGGATGCAGCTTTGAGGACAACTGAGTGCAGACATTTTGAACTGAAATCGGAGTGCGTTTACATCTGGGGATCTCTGAATACTGATTTTCTTAACCTGTTTTTCGTTTTGAACCAACTTGTGAAGAAAGGCACACTTATTAGTTGCTAAAATCCAGTTTTCTGGGATGATTTCAGCCATCTCCAGCCCGTGGCTGACGCAGCTGTCCCATTTTTGCGATGTTGCAGCCTTCACGACGAACAGCCTGAGCAGCCTGAACACGCCGGGGGGCTATCATCTCTCCCCGTCCCCCGGGGACCCTTACAGCCAGCATGAGTCCCACTTCGAGCCCTGCCCGGCCACCCAGCATACCTACAACTATCCGGGATCCAATTCGGGTCCGGCTCAGCCGAGCGACACCGGGACTCCCAACTGCTCGTCGTCGTCGTCGTCCTCCAGCTCTACGCCGAACAGCAAAAGTATCGTGAAAAAGAACCCCAAGGTAGCCAATATTAACGTGCAGCTGGAGATGAAAGCATTGTGGGACGAGTTTAATCAGCTGGGAACGGAGATGATAGTCACCAAAGCGGGCAGGTGAGCGCACTGAACAAGCTGGCCGGCGCAGCGTTTCCTTCTGTTACTTCACTTCTTCAGTCCAAATATTACAAAATTCACCAAATTCATAAAGGAAAATAGAACAAATTCCTAGATTATTTTAAGACTTAAAACCAATACTTTTTTAGATGTTATGGAATTTTCATTTAGTTATTTATTTTTTTGAAAATTGATCCGATTTTTTTTTCTAAAAAAAACGACAGTCCTAAATGTCAAAATACGTATTTTGGAGTTTAAATCGGTTAATTCAAACATAAAGTTTTGCCTCGTGCACTTTTGGACCATAACGCAAGATTGAGAAAACATTTGTGCATCTGAATCTCCAGACTTTGACATTTGTTGTTTATGGCCATGCGTGGATCCGTGGACGCGCAGGCGTTGCGCGTCATCCATAAACCCACCATTTGATACTGTTGCTTTACGGGCCGACACATTTTAATCTGCCGCCCTGTTTATGTATGATGTAGTTTTACTTTTTAGTACCTTTGTAATGAATCTTGATCTTTTTTTTATCTGCTGGAGAGTTTTATTTTTTGATTAAACGATTATATTAAATGTGGGTTATTGAATAATTCGACATCCCTTTTTTGCCAAATCTGCAGATCTGGGAGTATCTCTTACATGTTCTGACCCGTGACCTTTTCGGGGCCTATAAACTTTACTACTCGACATAAACACTCCGTGCGCTGCTTTTCACAGCCAGCAACCAAACACGGCACGCAGAGCTGAATTTTAATGTTAAGAAGAATCATGGAGCGGGTGCCTGGAGTCGGAAAGTGAGGGGTAGGGTTTTCCCCGCTCTGCTCTGTCTGACAGGAGAAAGGGGATCTGCAACAGAGCACTTTAAAAGCTCCTTCAGCCTCACCTAGCCACAACACTGACGTTAATTGAGCGTTGATTTCAGGATCCCTTTCACTGGCTCAGCAGATTACTCAACTTTCGCCATGTTGTTGGTGGACACGGACCTGCTGCATAACCTCTTTGGTTCTGAAGGGAAAATGTCAGGGCGCAGAAGAAAAGAAAAACAAAAATTTCCAGAAGAGCTTCGGCCTGTTTGTTTCTGCTAAAACAGAGATAATTCCTTTAAAATCAAAATGTACAGGATATATAATTATATTTTCCCTTTTGTATCAGCCTTACTTTTGATTGAGGTAAATTGATGAACGTGCATGCGCAATTTACGCACGTAACCCTTCAAATGAATGACAGATCAGACAGAAAGCTTCTGCAGTTTATTGCATGACTAAACAGGAGGGAAATTGATTTTAAAAAGAGTGGATACAAAAACAACAACAACAATATAGGCATAGTAAATCAAAAAGATAATTACGCGCAGAGATCGCGTTTTTACAGGATCATATGACCCCTGAGGCTTTCAGCTCGAGGAAAATTACCCTCCTAAAGCCTGGAGATACGTGTCTTTCAAATATTTGGAAAGTGTTCCTTCTTGAAAACTAATCAAATTCATTTTTTCCTACCGAGGAGTTCCATCAAAATCAGTAGACACCGCAGCACATGCGCTCTTTTGTCTGCAGATAAGAAAGGTGGAAAAATGTTGATATTTAAATGTGCACCAAAAACATTAAAATTCTTTTTATTTTTCTTTGTCAGGAGAATGTTTCCAACTTTTCAAGTGAAAATATTTGGGATGGATCCCATGGCGGACTACATGCTTCTCATGGACTTCCTGCCTGTGGATGACAAGCGCTACAGGTAACCTCCCGGATGATTTTTCCCCAAAGAAACCTGGGAGACATAAATTGTGTAATTTCTTTCTTTGAATATAAATAAACATCTACTTTACACACCCAGGTGTAATATGCAACCATAGTAGCTTCAACTTTAAGAGGCTCATTCCAAACACACTTTCTGATAGGCTAATCCATAATAGTTTAAAAAAAATAGAAGGAAGCGCGTTTGAACTATTATTAGTTAGATATTACATTTTCTTAATTTCCGAGTCTGTGGACATTTTCATGCGTGACTATGTTGTCACAACTAAAACCATATCTGATATAATGATTTTTGTTTTTATGGGTCTTTCAGGTATGCTTTCCACAGCTCGTCGTGGCTGGTGGCGGGGAAAGCGGATCCTGCCACACCGGGCAGGGTCCATTACCACCCGGACTCTCCGGCCAAAGGCGCGCAGTGGATGAAGCAGATAGTCTCCTTTGATAAACTCAAGTTAACTAACAACCTGCTGGATGACAACGGACATGTAAGTACAGAACTGAAAGCAGTGGTTAAAAAACTAGAGACAAATAATACGTTTTAAAATCACGTCAATCAATTTAAAAAACACAAAAATCTGGATCATTTTTCGTTGCATTCCTTAAAATAAACGTGAAAAACCATTAACGGAAATGTCAAAATCCTGATTGGAAGTTTTATCAGAAGTAAAGATTCAAATACTTCAATGAAGCCCAAAAGTGCAGAGTCAAAACCAAACAAATGAAATTAAAAATATATAGTTTTAAAGTTTATTTTTCCTGTTAAAGAAGAACTTAACTAAACAACTGAAATACTGATAATATGTCATACACACAAAAACTTTATAGTTAAAAATAAATAAATGTTTTTAACCCAACACTGAGGTTAACAAGTTACTAACTTTTGTCTGGGTTGTTTTACCTCAGAAAAAAAACATAAATAGGCTTCAAATGAAACCCAAAAAATTAGTATTGCTCTAAAATGTTACCCATTATATTTCCTAAGATGAATAACCCAAGAATTGGGTTAAAGAAATAACAGTGTTTTAAATGTCTAATAACTTGTGTAGTATATGTCCACTTCAATATTATATAGATTATTTTCTCATTTTTAAAATCAAAAGTCCTTGCCTTTGCATATTTAACATATGCAAATTTTTGTCCAGTCTTTTCTACAAATGTTTAACATCAATAAAGTTGTTATTAGATAGTTGCAGACGCTATGTGTTTGTATATTAATCCTCATAAAATCTAGCGGGGTTAAGGTTTATTTTATCAACAGCCGTTGTAATTTTATGCAAATATCAATACATTCGTTGGGCTTTAGGTTATTTGCTTGCAGAAAAATAGGCTTCACATCCACAGATCATCAGGTTTTCTGTATTTTCAAAGGATTCTCCGCATGTGTTAAGTCGATGTTTTATAAATTAAATGAGAAATGCAGAAGATGCACGTGCCATTCGTGATTTTTACGCAATTTTTACGCAAGCCATCGGTTGTGTGTTACTGTTGCGTCCTCTGTTTTTGTGCAGCATCAGATCCAGCTTACGTGCTCATAAACACGAATGTGACTGAAAGACTGAGCTTTGTCCTTTCCACAGATCATTCTGAACTCCATGCACCGCTACCAACCCAGGTTCCATGTGGTTTATGTAGACCCGCGCAAGGACAGCGAGAAGTACGCCGAGGAGAACTACAAAACCTTTGTTTTTGAGGAAACCCGCTTCACGGCCGTCACAGCTTACCAGAACCATCGGGTGAGTGCAGCTTCACGAAGCCTGCGCGGTCTGCATGCGTAGGAAGCCTGCAGCCACATCATGAGCGCTTTTTTCCACCACACTGACGTAGAATGTGACTTGTGGCGCTTTTAACGACACGTTTCACATGGTCTGCTACTTTTGCTGCAAATCCATACAAGAACGAGCGGCTTCCGTGATTTGCTGCAGGTCTCACAGGCTGCGCTCTCCGCGCGTAAACGCTTGTGGTCTGGCTGCGCGCACAGCTGCGCGGCGTTCTCTGCGCCGCGGATGCTCTGCTTTCCATCAGTCTTTGCGCCTGTTTAGATTCAGTCGTCAGTGGTTATTTAAAACGACTTCTAAACACCGAAAAGTTAATAAAACTCCTTTTCTGTAGACATTCAACCGCGCAGAGACTGGTGCTGCAGTGATGTTGTCATAAGCATATTTTTAACTGAGCAAGAAACAACTATTTTGTCTTTTAGTATTATAATAAACTTTTGTGTGTGTGTGTATATATATATATATATATATATATATATATATATATATATATATATATATATATATATATATACATATATATATATATATATATATATATATATATATATATATATATATATATATATATATATATATATATATATATATATATATATATATATATATATATATATAATATTATAGATAAATGTGATTTATTTGACATGTTTTTAGAATTCCAGTCCTCTTTAAAGACATTTTATGTTGTTTCATCCGTAGAGAATGCATCTATTATTTCAAACTATCACTGACTTTTAGTTCATCAAATATAAAAAACAAAAGAAAAGATGGTTACATACTATTGGTTTTCTTTTCAGATTACACAGCTGAAAATCGCCAGCAATCCCTTTGCGAAAGGCTTTAGGGACTGTGACCCGGAAGACTGGTGAGCATTCACACTCAAATATCACAAACATGCCAGCTTGAGTTTAGGGAAGCCCTGAAGGGCAGAAAACTATTTGCAAAATTGTTTGATGCAGGGGTCTGAAGGGAGGAGGTCTCTTCTATATGGGTTGTTATGAATAAGAGAATATCAGAGGTTATTGCTGCAAAGTCAATCAACTATGTCGGTCACTGACAATTTCCTTTCACTGATAATTTTTTTAGCAGTAAACCCCACCCAGACAGATCAAACACCAAATCTTTCAAATTCAGTTCCTCCTGCTGTGTAAACACATTAAAAAATATTTCTGGGAGACGTTATTCCACTTTTGGATATGGATTAAAAAAAGAAAAAAAGAGTATTTACTATTTAATTATTAAGAGTTGGGATCTTTTTGTGTTCATTCTGTTGATTTTAAATTAAAAGTTACAAACAAGAAGTATTCTCATATAGAACAGGACTGTGTCATTGACGTTTGTTAAGTCTGTGTAACTGAATCCTATCTCCTGTCTGCAGGCCCAGGAATCACAGGCCAGGCTCTCTGCCAATAATGAGTGCCTTTGCCAGAACAAGAAACCCAATGTCATCTCCCCCTCAGCAAAACGGCACAGACAAAGGTCTGCACCTTGTTTTAGTTCAAAACGGATGCCTGCCATTGAAAACAAACCAAACAACCAAATGTTGTTGTTTTTTTAGGGATTCTGTAATTCTATTATTCATCGATTGGCATTCATCATCACTTCCACCTTGTAGTGCAGTGGTGTATTCAGGCCCACGTTGGCTTTTAATTAAACATCAAAAATCTGTCTGTGTCATCCTCTGAACATAACAGGGGTTTTTGTGCTGTTATATAAGAGACCTTATGAAACTTTCCTGAAATGAGCATTGAAGTATTTACCAGTTAAATGACATGAATTTATTCTTTGCATGTGATTATTTTTTTAGAAATAAAAAAAAACATAATTTTTATTCTAAAGTTTTAAAAATTAGGTTTTTTTCCTTATTGAAAATCTTTTAATGGCAGACACTTTTTTCTTTTGTCTATATTTCCTTATGTTAAGCCTTTTTAAAGTCCTTGACATTTAAATTTATATATTTTGACATTATTTATTTATCAATTATAAATTATGTACTTGTGTACAGCAGTTGAGCAAATAGATAAGATCTGAAGGCCTCTTGTGTTGGTCAGATTTTACTGTTACAATAGGGGGTTATAAATCTTTGAACATAGGAGTATCTTTGTACAAACCCCTTCTGTATTTGATGCTAAACTTTATTTATATACCTTTTATTTGTATACCTCTCTTTAAAAAAAGGTCATTCGTGTTCTTGCTTTCAAGTAGATGCTAGATAAATGTAGATTTGGAGCAAAAGTGGTTTGATGCATATCTTCATCATTAGGCATCAAGGGGTAAAAATTATTTAGTTTTTGTGCAAAACTTTGGGATGAAATCTGTCCACACACCAGCTATTCTTAACTTTACCTTGTTTTCACAGAAGACAGCAGACGGGAGTACGAGCGCGACCCCAGTGGCACACCCTTACACGCAGACCCAGCTCACCAGCTCATGTCCCGTGTCCTCAGCCCCGCCCTGCCTGTTCCAGGAGGCCTTCACGCCGTCCCACTTTCAGGTGGCCGACCCAGCCCTCCTCACGATCTCCGGTCGGATCCCCACCCCCTACCCCCGGACACCTTGCACCATCACCCTTACAAGTACCCCAACACATATGAACACTATCTAGGAGCCAAGACCAGACCGTCACCGTACCCCTTACCCAGCATCAGAGGACACACGTATCATCACCACATGAATCCCGCCACAGCGAACATGTACTCAGCCACCAGTGGCCCCTCAAACTATGACTATGGGCCCAGATAATGACTGTCCAGGGAGGCTGTCGGGCTGAGGACTGTGGAGGTCACTGCAAGCAGGACAGCAGCAATGTCCTTTCCAATGGTGGCTAGTGCAGTCAGCGGAGCGCCCCCCCCCCCCACCCCTCCGTTCTGCTGGATAAACACCAACGTATTTATTTAAAGGAAATGTGTCTTCCCGCGAAGCACAGGCCCTTAAAGAGGTCAACTCTGACCTTTGAACTTAGCTCCATGAGGACCCGTCCTACCTTGAGCAGTGCAGACACAAGCAAAGACAAGAGGAACCTCTCCTTAACAGGGACAATACTTTTCATCACAGACTGATTTCTTTTTCCTTTTTTTGATGCACTTTTTGATTTGCGTTGTTTTATTATATTGCTTTCAAAAAAAGCCATATGTCATATAGTCCCATCAACAAGGTAGACAAGATATTTGCATGCTGAGCTCATCAGAAGATGTTGAAACAGATCAGCATGTTTTGGCATGAGATGAAAAAGGAAAAAAAAGGATTCTGAACATCCTGAGCTGCTCTGAGAAGCTTGTACCATGGCACTGACTTGCAGAAATTCTACGCAAATAAATGAAGCCGAATGACTTTTCTGTATCTGTAAAATAAACATTAAATTCTTGTAATTCATAAAGAGGAAAAGTCTCTGTTAAAATATTTCATTTCAAGGCCTTAAATGTAGTTAGGGTAGGAAAAAAACATAGCTTGCTCATCGTATTGTTGACGTTTGTCTGGACGGATTTCTGCAGCGCTGAGACAGGTTGAGGTCTCCTCTGCTGCTGCGCTCACAGGATTTGAAAGCTGTCAGATCTAAGAATGATTCAAATGTTGGAATCTGCACCTGGGTTGACAAGAAAATACACTCGACTAATCACGCTAAAGTCACACTCCCTGCCTGATGGAACAACCGGAAAGTTGTATTTTCAAACTTTTACAAGTTTTACAAAGTTGGCTTTTTGTTTTCACGAAAATTAATGAATAAATTAAATAGTTTTTTTCTAAAGAAAAGTTAGCGTTTAAACTATAAATTAACTAGCAGCACCTTTAGATGACACATATACTGGAAAAATGGACAATGCTCAACTTCTTTTTCCCCCAAAAAATTCTCCTGGCTGCATCTCTTTTGTCCTTTGTTGTCAAGATACATTTTTTTGAGAGAACACTCTGCTTTTGGATTTAGGCATATCAATAAAAAGGGAAATGTAGCCAAACAATCCATTGTAATAAATATTTTTTCCCCCTTGAAGCAGCTGCCGTTGCGTTAAGCTCGGCGGAGGGGTTTGCCTGGAGGCTCTTGACCTCTGACTGTTAAACGGTTTGTAAAAGTGTCGGAGGTTAAATAATGTTTCCCCTACGTTCAGACCAAAACCAATTTGTTGCATAATTTGTGTTTGTTTACCTTTTTTTTAAATTAAATATGGAAAATGTAGAAAAAGTAGAGAAGTTTGACAATTCCTTTTAAGCTAGCTTTAAAAACTTACAAGAGCTTTAGAGAAAATAATTGTGTGACCCTTTTGTTTTTTAAATTTTATTTAAAAAAGAAAGAAAACATTTCCTGGCTAAAGTACTGGTCTGTACTCCTCCATTCCAGTTCATAACAGACATAAAGTCAAATCTATAAAGTCTTAAAACTGCAAATGTTCATTCATTCGTTCATCTCCTTCCGTCTGTCCCTCTCGGGGTCATTGGGCTGCCGGACCCTATCCCGGCCACTATTGTGCATAGGCAGGGGACGCCCTGGACAGTTTGCCAGTCTGTCGCAGGGTTGCAAATGTTCACTTAAGCTAAAATATATTCATATTTCCTTTTTTTATCTGCTTCAATTGTCATCCATCTGATAGTGCGAGGCCTCACGAGGCTTCAGAGGGGGTGTTTGTTCAAATGGAGTGGACTTCCAAAAAGAGGAGGCGATTTTCATCAAACAGGGGACACAACACTGAGAATTCTAGCAGTTCATATGCTGCAATTAGCTAAATTCAAATGAATAAAAGTACTAAATAAAGGATTTCTTGAGTTTTTAAGAACAGAACATTTGATCTTCCAGACAAAAAAAAGCATAATATATATAAAAAAACAGAATTGATAAAAATAGTGAAATAAAAATGGCAATGTTTGATTTCCTTCTTTGCAAATTTCCAAAAATAATTTATAGATATACGAAAATGAGTCAAGGCTTAAAGTAAGCAAATTAAAAAACAAAAAAAAAACCCAAACTAGCTGTTAGAATTCTGCAAAAACCTTTACAATAGTGACATTCCCTACCTGGCACAATTTTACTTCTTTTTTTTTTTTACAGAAGGCGATTGAGATCCTGTGTTTTACCATTAAACATAATTAAGATAATCTAAAAATATGCATAAATTAACTCTAAACAATGCTCAAAAAAAGCTGTATTTTATTTTTGCCAAATTTTGAGCAGTACCTGTTATATTTGAATTCCCTGTGCATAAAAAGCATGTTTTGTTCAAACTTGCACACATTGGTACTAAACTATGTAAAGATGTGAAAAGGTTGGTCCCGTACTGCATGCTCAGACACAGTCATAATGAATGGGTGGCAGCTGCAGCAGGACGGGGTGACACTGATTGGCTCATTTACTACAGTATGAAGCTGTGGAAATCTGGGGAAAGTGCGCCTACTGGAGAGACAATTATGAACTGCAAATCTGTGTCAACTTCAAAACAATCATCGTGTCCTTTTCTTTGGAAACCACATTCACACATTTCTTTATTAGCACCTCTGCAGACGTTTATTTATTCAGGCGTTGCCGTGCTTTCAGCAGGAGAGTATTTGGATTTTCTATTTGGTTTCTTAGAGGAAAAAGTGAGTAACTCTGCGGGATGATAGTTTATTGACCCACATGTCGACATCGACGGGCAAAAATGGTGCCTGGACGGATGATAATGAGACCTGGAAGATCGCTTGACACTCATCTGGGTCGTGTGTTGTGACAAGCGTATCCAGGCTTTGATGCATTTGGTTGAGCTCGGTGAGGACCAGCAGCTGCTCCAGCGGCTGAAAGCTGTTATTAAAAAGAAGCCAGGTAAACTTGACTCAGTTCCTCTTGTGTGGAACAGGACAGAATCTTGACTCCCATATTATGACCCTCAGTAGCCCCTCATTGTGCTTTAGCTTACGATGACATTTCTGACGGAATATGGAAACATTAGAATTACACAAACCTCAATGAAATTGTGTTGAAAGGCCAAAAAAAAGATGAAAACCAGTCTTAGTCTATTAAGACTTTTTGGTTCATCATAGTATTTTTTTTCTATTAAGATTTTTACAGATATTCCCACATCAACGGTAATCTAATTGTGCAGCTAAAGATTTAGGTCAAGACTTCTTCACTTAAAGAGACTCGTAGATCTATATAGCCCAATGGATTATGTCCCATCTCAAAGCTTAGCTGACCCCTGACCTCAAAGGCCACGGAAGACACACGTGAGGTGATAAGTGAAGAACAAGGCCCTTTGTGCCGACAGACCCCAGTCCATTTATTGACTTCCTAAATGATCCTTTATGAAGTGATTTACGAGGTCTGCTACCACCCCACCAGGGCTATTCTGAGGCCCGCAAGGTGATGTTTGCTCCATTCAAAAGACATCTGCACCATTGGGCCCAGTATTTGATTTATAAGAGAATGGACGGAAGCTGGCCCACAGCACCTTGAGTGTTTGTTCAAAGCCAACACGGGTAGGGAAGCTTTTAGAAATGCAAGATGTCACCAGTGGGGTCAGGGTCAAAGGGCATAGATGGAGCTTTATGTAAGATGCTAAAACCTGAAATCATGCAAAGATGAGCAAAAATATGCTTTCGTGTGCCTTTCCACACCAATGTAAGGTGTGAAACAGTTACATTTTAAAACACAAAAAAAGTATAAAAAGGCCTAACACTAAGGCATGTTTTTGCCTTGACAGTAGCTCAGAAATTACTTTGTTCCTCCTCTGTTTCCTTATCATTCTTAGCTATTGAGCATGGCTTTCTTTGATTTCTCAGGACTTTTCTGTATAGCCTGCTGAGCTTTTTTATCCCTATCATCCCTGGAGACAGGGCCCTCATGAAGCAGAACGAACACTGTTTGAAGTTTGGCTCTCTGGCCTCATGGTGCATGAGAGCCAAGACGCTTCTGGCTGACTCAGACAGCTGATGAACATTATAAATCTGGACATATTTTTTTAACTAATACTTTTTGATGTGTCTGTTGTTTTAAAAAAATATTTTGTACCCAATGTTTTTAAAATTATTGTTCTTAATTTGATTTTCTCTTATATCTAAGGGATTATTTAACCTACACTGGCAGGTTGCAGGAATTTTGTTGTAGAACCTTACCATGTCAAAAAATCCTATTATATTCTATTCAATAAATACATTTAAAACTTAGATCAGCCTGACAATTAGTCACTATTGAGCACAGCCTGTAAATCAGCACCTCTCTGTCCTCACTGTGATTAACCTTGTTTGACAAACGCAGCTTAGCTAAGGCCAGAGAGCCGCTGTGCTAAACTAAAAGCTCCTGGAATAACATTGGATTATACAGAAGCTCAGGTGCATATCAAATTCAAGACCACTGGGTTGTCCCAGCTCCGATGGCATAAGTCAACATCGTAGCAGAACGATGGATCCAGCTTTGACTAACAGACAAAACTTCAGTCGGTTTTTTAGCAAAACGACTGAGGGGTTCAAACATGCTCAAATGAGAACACAAACAGTATAATGGTTAGAAAAAAAAGAGCTTTTAATGTTGAATGTCAACAACAGTTCAAAAAAAATCCATAGAATGTATCTCTTCATGCACAAGTTTGGCTTTGGTATGAAAAATAAAAAATAGTTTAAATGTCGTCATATGACATGAAATAAGAAGAAAATAATTCATCGTAGCGCTTTTCCCCCCACAAAATAGATGGTGCATTTTACAAATATGTTTAGCTCTCTGAAAAATGAGCCAAGGGTTTATTGCGCCTCAACTGTGAAGGCGGCCCAAAGAGGCCCAGACAGGAGGTAAGGCAGCATTACATCAGTGCTGATGACAGAAGTTCAGACCAACAGTCTGTGCATCCCTCCATTACAGGGACTCAGCCCGTGGCGGCTCCCTCGTTGTATATGGACCACAAGCTGATCCGCTGGTCCTTGGATCCGGCGGCTAGGAGTCGCTGTCGGGGGTCCAGATGGTCTGAGAAAGCCACACTGAGCACCATGTCAGAGTGGTACTGAAGCACCGCCAGCGGCCGCAGCTTCTTCCAACCAAATATCCGCACTCGGTGGTCCCAGCCGGCTGACGCCAGAAGCTTGCCATCGGCCCTGATGCAGAGCTGAGAAACTCCGGGATTGACCAGTTTCACGCACTCCTGAAGCTGCAAAGGCACACAGACACCTCAACAACTGAACACACACTTCTGAAAAAACAGCTTTACTTTCAGTAAAAGCAATCCAAAAGGAAGTGTGAGGTGACCACTTTTTCTGTTAAAGAAATGATAAAAATTAAAGCCGTGAGTGGCGTGGTATGACCCGCAGGCGCTCGCCACCCCCTTTTGAACAGGCGTCACTAAATGAGTGGCTGCTTCATGCTCCTTGTTCTCCCCATCTTCCCAAGCCAATCTGGTAAGTGATGCACCTGACAAATCGATAAATAAACAGCACTTTTTTCAAAATGGCGGCTACTCTGTTGGTTTTATCTTCATAGCAGCCATTTCATATCTTGGTTGCCTGGTGGTGATGAACAGGTCTATGGGATTTTTAGAAGAATCTGCAAACATAAACTTTTGGATTTCCTTGCAAATCAGAGGTATTTTGTTACCCACGCCCGCATTCCAAATATGTTTATGTTGTATGTGACAGCGTTTTGTTCAGCTTGAGCCATGGATTCGTGTATTACATTTTCATAATATTCTATTAAAAATGTGTGAACAACAGGGAAATGTCACTTTTGTGAGTTCAACACACTTACGCCATTTCAGAATCAACAACTTTTAAAAGCAACTTTTATCCCCAGTAGCTATAATGTTCAAGGAGTTAGGAGGGAATAAATCGAAGTCCCTAGACGGGGTTTAAATTTGAAACTAATAGTAAAGGTGATTTTTTTGGAGGGAAAATTCAAGACCAAGGTCAAAGGTCAAGGAAGCTTTAGTCTGACACTGTGTCCGAATTCCCACCCTAAAGGCCTGTTCACACCGGGACGAATTTCGCCGTCAATTTTCGCCGACGTTTAACGCCTCGTGACTAAACAAAGGGCACCAATGTGAGTGTGCACACCGACGCGAAAAAACGCCCCACGCCAAAGCGTCAAAAAAAAAAAACGCCTCGGGTTCGTTTTTTTTTTTTCGACGCGTCGCGTCGAAATCTATTCGACCAATGAGAATGGCGCTTTTGCACACGTGTCTGGAGCTTCTGAAGTTACAGTAAAACACAACTTGGGGGCGCTCAAACACAAAACTGCCTTGCTGAGCACACATACCAGCGAAGAAGATAGACGCCAAGTAGCGTCTACACTGCCGCGAAGAAATAATGATGGACATTCTAAAATATCCCCGAACCAATCACCAGTTGGAGCTACTGGTGCTTGAAATATTCATGTTTTCTTTGTATTATTCTGACAAGCGCGTAAGTAATTGCTCTCTTCTTCTGAGTGAAAAGCGACTTTAAGAATCGTAAAGTTGCGCAGCGCCACCTTGTGTACAGGAGTATTTCTGTTTACATTAAGCGCCATCTAATGTCAGGGAATGAAATTGCATGTTCGCTCGGCTCATCGTCAGCGAAAATCGCCTGGGTGTGAACACAAAAAAAGTGGGGAAAAAAGCTGGCGAATAACGCCTGGCGAATATTCGTCCCGGTGTGTACGGGCCTTAACCCCTTTAAAGTGCGTTCGCCATTTTGTAGTGCTGTCCGAATCAACAATTTCAAAATCGAGTTGCCCTGGAAATTTCCCAAAAGTCTGTGTGAAAACCCAGTGTGCATCGATGCTCACTAGATTGGCGAATATAGACCATAATGCATTTTGCCAGAACATTTTTTACCAAAAAAATGTATTTAAATGTATTTTTATTCTAAACTATCAATGTTTTTATCTTCAGAAGAAAGTGAACCCATAAATAATCGTCGCAAAACGCTAAATTTAGTTCGTTTTTAACTTTGTCAAATCAATGACGTCATGTTCTTTATGCACAAAATTTCTTTTTAGTGGGTAATAGGTACATGCAAACTTTGGTAAGTTTTGAGTTTGTGGTGGGGGTTAAACTTTCCCTCAAAGGCGCAGTGAGAAAGAAGAATATGGTGCTTGCAGTCCAGGACCCCTGCAGGGCATGAGTAATTAGGATCACAAGTCATAAATGTAATGATGTCAAAAAAAAGTGAATACCAGAGACTTTATTAACTCATCTGTTGACTGAAGTTCAAGTGTGATTTCGCCTTAAAATCCAGAATCTCAGTCATCTGCTACAAAATACTTACCGTGAGTAAATTTCTCTGAGCCACTATTTGGTTTGCAGTTAGCATGTCAGGCGACTTAGTTACCTGCGTGACAGTTTTTAAGAAAGAGAGGGACCATCTTGCTGAAATGCTTGTTTGCAGAGGCCGTGTTGCTTCAGGCATCTCTGATGAATTACACACTAACTGAAAGGTCTGGTCAGCGACCCGAGGAGTTAGGATAAATGCGCTGCTGTAATGTCTGCCTGCTAAAGATTATCCACAGCCCTTTCTCCCTGTGATCTACACTGTTCCAAGGACCGAATCAATCTCTCTAAAGGGGCAACATTCTGACATATTATAATGAATAGCAGCTAAGATCACTATCTAAATGGGTTGCTGCTGTGGGCCTTCCCCAAAAGCGAATATGCTCGTCTCGGACAATGGGGATCCCTGCCGGATCACTGCAAGGCCCAAAAACATCTGGACATGGGGGCTGCGATCGAACAGGACAGCGTAAAATTGACTTCATAGGATGTGTCCAAAGAGACTAATGATCTTGGATAGCAGAGTACATCTGTACGCTCCTGTTCTGGGCAGGAACCATCCACAAGCTGCATGTGGAAGATATAAGCCAGGTACTCATGGCCCGAGTGGATAAAATGGAATGCAGGGGAGAGTAAAAGCAGAGAGGAATGTCATTGATCATAAGACAAAAGGTCATACTTTTTTGTGTTTTATCCTCCCTTCTTTCCTTGAGACCATCATGTTGGTGTCACGAGTGTGACATACTGTGTTCCTACTTTGATACCCCCAAAACCGGACAGAGATTTCGTCATTACCTCAAGTATTTGGAATGTCCCTACCTTTCTCCATCTGGTTTGGATTAGAGGCCTGATAATGATGGGTTTAAGTGTCTGTTTTTGTTTGTTTTGCTTCCCATAGTTTGTGTCAGAAAAGGACATTTATTTCATTTAAGGGTCAACTGCGAGCAGTAAATAGCTAATGATGCAATATTGGTCATTCAGCAAGCCTGACTGCTCAATTATTTTTACTTTCTGTGTGAGAAAGTGAGGAGAAAAAGTTGTAACGGAGAAAACAAGGTTGCTCCGAGCTACAGCTGCATGACATGAGAAAAACCTGCGATGTGCGATATTAATGATCAAAATAGCGATGATATGACTTGCGATACATGAAAAAAAATAACAAAACAAAAAACAATTAAAACATCATTTTCATTTCACTGCAACAGTTTTATGTAAACAAAAGTCAACATAACTTAAATTACAGCATAAATGATCCTTGTCTACATAGGAGGGGGGCATCTAACTTTAAAGGGCTCCATTTGATTGGTCAACGACGTGTAGGGGTCCCTTCCATTGGTCAAATGAGTAAATTGATTAGTAAAATACTTTAAGCTGCCATGAAATTTTAAAGGCAGGGTGCAAACATTAAGACAACACTGCATTTGTTGGAGTTTACACTATCTTTTATGAAACGCAAATTGCGCAGGCTAATATTGTGATTACAGTAAATTTGAGATTTATTGTGTAGGCTTATTCTGAGCTATTAAATCAAGCTACCTAAATATTAAATGGAACAAAACAAAACAATAATGACAAAAGAGTTAATTGATATTTAAAAATATTGGTTTTCTGTTCTTCCAATGTCAATCATAATATATTTAAATAATATTTATTAAGGACATTTGTTGTTTCCATTTCTGCTTTTCCCATCAGGGGTCGCCACAGCGAACAAGTCGCATGGTAAACTTGGCAACGTTTTACGCCGGACGCCCTTCCAAACGCAACCCTCTCAAAGCAAAAGCAACCATGCTTGGGACCGGCACAGAGGTAGAGAGGGGAACAGGGAGCAGCCCGGAGTCAAACCTGGGTTTCACGGACGGAAGGCGCCGCAAACCAGCACGAGCTAAACCGGCTCCCCATTTATTAAGGTCATTTGATTAGTCAAAAATGGGTAATATTTTTTGCTACCAAAAGACAATTAAAATCCCAATCAGGTTTATGTAATTTATTTTTAAATTGACGCTTAATAAATAAATAAATAAATAAAGAGCAAAGATACACGATAACAAAGAAACGTACATTTCTCTCCACATATTAAATGTCAATTTTAGTTTAAAAAAATGCTGACAAATTCAAAGAAGGAAAACAGTTTTTCTGTATGTTTTGAACAAATATACGAATTTGGTCATTCTGACACGGAGGCTCCGGAATGTGAAAAAAAAAAGGCCAAAATAAATAAAAGAAAAACTTTTGTAAAGACTGCCGTTTAGATCAAAACTGAGAAAGCTGGAGCTTCTATCATTTTCAAAATAAAACGTCAACGACTTTTATAAATGAAAAGCAGATCAAAGTAAAATATAAAGCCTGACTTGTTGCCCAAAAAGTGAATAATGTTTATAAAAAGAAAAATCTTATTGCTTTGGCTGACCTAAAGTGGAGCCATTAACCCAAAATCATTTAGCAAAAGGACACATTAGCTTAAGTCAACTAATTTGGGTTCATTTTCCTAGGCGCTCCATTTGTTCAACAAGAATTTTATTTTCACAAAGAAACCTTGCAGGTGGCTTCAGCTTCCATCTCTGGGATTGATTATAAAATATTTACTTAAGTTTGAATCTGCGCAGAGTATATTTTGGAGTCTGAATGCAACCTTTCTCAAGCTGTCAGGAGACGACCAGTTCAGCTCTGCAGCTGAACCCACAAGGACTTTCTATGGCTTTACAAACGGCTCAGGATCCACTTGGCAGCTTTCAGTCATGCCTTGCTTCGTCTTCCTCCCCTTGGTTGTTGGCACACGTTCCTGCCGTTCACTGATCCACTGAAACATCCCGTCATCGCTCACTCACTCCGGCCCAGCAGCTGGAAGGCTTTTCAAAGGTATTTCTGACACACCCTGTCCCTGAATCACACTTAGCAGCAGGGAGATTACAACCTTTTGTCGCCTTGCCTATTAGAGCCTGGCTCCGGCTGACAGAATATGGATATGTCAAACAGGTGAGCAGCCTTGTTCAGTGTGGGAGAGGCAGGGGTTAATCGATAAGTAAAGTTACGCACACAGCGGGGATTTGACGCGTGTTGAACGCATGTGTCACTACCTGATCTGTAATGGCTACCTGATCGGTCTCCGCATTCACAAAAATGCGTCTACACATTTACAGTCACAGTAGGTTTGCGGACAATAATAACAATAAAACCTCTTCAAATGTTTATTACAATTAAAAAGTTTACATTAATGTTGACAGTCTTGAACAAAGAACCGACCTAGAAAATATACAAATTACAGAAGCTCATCTAATTCAAATAGCTTAACTGTTGTAATGTTGGCGAAAAGAAGAAGGTAGCCGTTACAAGTCGGGAAGAAACGCAACGTTGAACCCATGGGGTTCACACAGGACAAGCAGGGCGGAGCTTCTTCTTCCTTTAACTTTTCTACTGTTTACTAGCGCATGTTCGCCACCTACAGCTGGAAGAGGCTTCGTACAAAATGTTGAAGCGGTGCAAATCTCTTGCTCAATGCTTAAATTTTTGGCACTTCCTTGAATTATAAGAGACGTCATCCATTCGCCACTGCATAATTTTTGTCCCTGATTGGTCAAAGTTTGACTTGGTTAAACTTGCAATGCGCATTCAATAGCCTCGTGTTTTGTACGTAGAGCCGGAAAACGGTCGTTACCACGTGAATGAAAGAGTTATGAACATGGCAGCCCAAAATTCACATTTACATGCGTTCACGTAGACTTTTCATTGAAAGTGGTTGCTTAAACGTGCGCTACAGAGGGCGGTGTGAACGTAGCTGGAACGTATCTTTAAAGACTTCTTTAAAGGTCATTATTAGCATTTCCACTCAATAGCGTGGACAGCAAAAAGTCACTTTTCAGCTCAAGAAGCTTTACGTACATCACTGGACTTGTAACTGTAAAGGGCTGTTATCTCCTGTCATTCATGTTTGATTTACCTGTTTTCTCTTTGTGCAGGCCTCAAATGTCCCTGCACTTGACAGTGCATTTGAGCATCCAGCTAAAGATCTGTCCGTCAAGCTTACCCCACCTGAAATCCCAACGCCCGCGCCATCATCATTACAAGCTTTCAAAAGTGCTGGCTTAAAGAAAAGCAGAAAAACAAAATGATGATGCCTTTTCACTCTGAAAATACCTCGGGGCAGGCGAGGTCATGCAGCAGATAAAGGCCTTTGGAGACATGTGTAAGACATTAACCTCCATTCCTGCAGCGATCTGTCTTTATCTGGCCTTGATAAGCTCACTTCACAGCCCCATTCAATCATAACTGCACTGCGTTGTGTCACATTCAGTTTCCCCTCAGTTTCACCAGAGGTATAAATCCTCAGCAGCCGTCGGACTGTAAAGTCAGCTGTGTGATGCGGGATGCAATCGCACTTCCAGCCTCCTCTGCTTGTACTGCGGACCCCCGCTGTTCCTCTCTCTGCAGATGTGTTTTTGTGTTTGCCTTAAGGGCCTTCCAGGTTTTAATATTTTTACTAATTCACAGGGGTCGTCAGAACCCTGGACCCGAATCTGCTAACCGGCATTTCCTTCGGCCACACAAAAATAATTTGGGGAAGAAGTGAGGATTGCTATAAGAACGTCATACCAAAATGCACTCTGCAACATTTTAAAAGCCCCCACTGGATTCTTTTTGGTTTTCTTTCATTTTTCTCCCGCCGCTGAGTCAATATTATGTTGAACAAGCAAACTAAACCGACGAACTATTCTTCTCCGGACTAAAACCCCACGTAGTGTTAGCCTGAGACACATTTAGAGAGAGACAAATAGAGATCTGCAAATATTTCTAATTCAAGCGTTCATTTGTAAAAGACTTTGGAAAGAATAACAGCTGGAGTGGGCTACATCAGCCGAAAGATCCCCTTGCTGTGATTCAGGGGAGGCGACGGGCTGCCTGAAAAATGGGAGCGTTCCTTTATGCTCATGAAATCAGGAGAAAATCCAGCTTTCAATGAGGCAGGAAGTCTCTGCAGCATTGGCTGTTGTTCAAAATGAGTTATGAAGGTGATGTGATCTCTCTGTAAATGCAGAGGGGCTTGGATTCCTGTTTTTAATGTTAGTTAGCCAGTTCATAATTTTAAAATGTATAAAATCCTTTTCCTTAAATGCTTAATGTCTTTTTTTATTTTACAAGCAAAAAAAAATGTCTTGAACTGTACCCACATCTCTTTAAAAGTATACATAAATATGTATATGGTGTGTATGTGTGTGGCTGGACTCTGAATTGACACCCCCAGTTTGGCCCTTGGCCCCTAGCCCTGCCAACACTGTGTAACCAGCAGCTGATTTATGGCCTCTTGAGCCCCGCTGAGCCTCTTCCTCTTTGGCCCCTAATGTTTTCTGAGCAAGCCCGGCGAAACGCAACACTCCTCAGCCTCCATGCCTTCTATTACCTTTAATTCCATTTCATGGGATTAGGTCGACCACTGTGCAAAAAAAAAAAAAAAAAAGGAAAAGCTAGCAGGTGGGGGCGTTCAAGTAAAAAACAAAAATGCTTCAGCAAGCACACCAAAGAACAGACACCTAACAGAAGTTCTGGGATCTCCAAAGAAACTTTGGAAGAAGTCATTTTTAATAATCTGGTATAAATTATATTCTATTTTTTTTTATATTATATCTACAGAAGACACCAGAATTGTCCACGCTGATATAGTAGTCTGCATGAAAGGTGCACTGCAAACTATTTCATACTCGCAAAGATATAAAACCTAGTTTTTAAATAATCAAGATTTTCTTTCTCCAGGTTTTAACTTCTCTTTGCTCTACACTGTTTAAAACTTTTCTCAAAATCAGCACAGCTGAGAATTTTTTGTCTCATTAAGAGCTTGGAACTAGAAATAAAGATAAATTTTATTTAAAATGAATCGAAAATAATTTTGCTCCAATAAAAATAATTGACTTAAGACTGTAATTACTGTAAATTTTTCTTCAATTTTAAGGATATTATGTTAAAGTGCAATAAATGTTGATAAGTTAGACTGGCATTTGCTGTCATTACTTTGAAAACTAATATTAGACTTATGTTCCAAGAATAAGTGCTAATTTTAGATTTTATGAGGATTTAATAAACTTGTAATAAGATGGTATTCTCATTTTGTTTTAAATTTCATCATCTCTACCTATTAAACTATTTACACCGTAATCAAAATGACCAACAAATAGGTTCATAAAAACTAAAAAAGTACAAATCAAATGCTTAGATTTAGAAAAAATATTTACTATTACTTAAACTGTAGGAATGCTTTTGTGGAACTCCTTATTTCTTTATCTTAATATCTTATAAGATTTCTTGGGTTAAATGAAAAAAAGATCATTTAGCTACTCTACTTTCTAGTAAATTTGTTCTTAAGAGTAGTGTTCTTTTCCTTTTTTTCACAGCGTAGGGAACAAATAAGTGTTACATTTTCTTAAAATAGAAAGCACCAGAAATTCTCAATGGAAATAATGCAGATATTGTTGAAATACATACTACAATGTTAAATGGTTCAGACAGTGACAGAACTAAAGTTGTCACTTAATAACTAACATCAATGATTAAATTGCTTTCAAAAGTACCAACTGGGTATTGCATACAAAAGGGAAAGAAATGCGAATGTTTTACCCAAAAATAACATTAAAAGTTTTTTTTGGTCTCATGCAAGCATATTTAAAACATTTTGTTTGTCAGTTACTAAAATGTTATACTTTTTTTTTTTTAATTTCATGAAGAAATGCCGAAAGACTTGTTTTTAAATAAAATACTCCAGTTGTGTTGTTTGGGCCCAAGCTGGCTGACCTGTATGTTGTTCTGGCTGTCCAGAATCCAGGAGGAGAGTTTTGTTTCGGCGGAGCCTGATATGCCCCTCAGCCGCTGGGGGTCGAAGGTCAGACACATGACGGGCTCAGGGTGGGCTTTGACTTGGCTCAGCTTGGACCTCTGGGTTACGTCCCACAGCAACAGGGAACCATCCTCGTATCCAGCCAACAGGAGAGGTCCGGGACCCGAGTCTGGCTGGAAGAGAAGGAGGGTGATAAGAGTGAGGAGGGGTGGGGGGAGCACGGCAAGTTAAGATGTGGGGTGGCAGCTCTGCAGTCAGATGAAGAAAACCCCTGTGCTGCTGGAAACTGAGAGGGGCAGAGGTTATCATCCTGGAAGCTCCCACTGACACTCAGAGAGGCTGCGGGCTCCATTCGTCAGCCTGTTGCTGTCTCTTTGCTGTACGCCATTACAACACTCCTAACTTTACTCCTCATTTATATTCCTGGGCCAAAAACCTCATAAAACCCAAAATCGCTTGAAAAACCCTTTGCATTTCCTGTATTTCATGTATTTTTTTAGTTTATTTACGTTCTTGTTTATTTTTTATGCCTCTTCAAACAATTTTTAAAATACTTTTTAAATAAACATAAATATTGTATAATCTTTTTATAAAATGAATCAACTATTGGAAAAATACTGAATCTATTTTCTGTATAATTATGTAGATTAAAATAAAATAGTCTGCTTCCTCCCACTCCTTTTCAAACAAAAAATTTGATTTTCTTTGACAAATTTCACATGTAATGGATTTGATGTGTCATATATTGCATATCAAAGCACAAATATGTCTATTTGAGGATTAAATATATTGACTTAATTTGACACAATATAACATAACTTACATGTGGACAAACCTTTTTTCCCCAACTAAATCATGACTAATCTTCCTATGTTTGATTTATTATCTATGTATAGATACAAATCTCTTCTGTTTGGTTTCTCCAGCAATCTTGATTTTTTTTGATTGCTTTAAATTAATCAATTTTAAGTCCAAGTACAAAAAAATTGTATTTGAGTCTGAAAAGAAAGAACAAAATTGTAGAGAGAAAAAATAACATTCTGTGTCATTGTTATCTTTTGTTTTGGCCTTGTTTATTTATTTGTTTGTTTTTTAACGGTTAATGTGACAGATAACTGATAAAGCTGTTGCAACTTCTCATTCTGAAAATACTGGATGAGTAAAATGTTTTTACGTTTATTGACATTCGCTGTTTAAACATGCACATAGTTGAGCTTTAAACATATCAGGCCATCGCTAATTTAAAAAAAGAAAAAGAAAAAACTATGATGTTGCTCCACCCCTTTACCCTATACTGAATCCTCTGAAATTTTTTTTTTTGCTACAACCTTAACAAAAACAAGAGCGAAAACGGAGATCAGATATGAAATGCCACTTTAAAAAAATTACAATACTGAACTAAAGACAATAACAAAAACAAAGACTACAAAGTGCATTATTTTCTTTTGTACAGAAGTAGATATAATCTCTGCATTTGCTAAAAACAAGATAGAGAATGAAAGACGTTCACTGAATGACCAAGGAGGAAAAAAAAAAAAGTATCTTAAAGTGTGCCCATAAAAACTTGTTTTTGTTTCCCGCTTACTCTGATCAGCTTTTGATTTATTTTAAGAGCATTCCCATTGGTAACTTAATTATGATTCTGCTGTTTGATTATTCAGTTAAGCGGCAGTAGTTCATTAGAAATTCACCTCTGAGATGTGGGCGGGACTGTTGGCATGGAGCAACCCCACCCCCACTTCCCCTCCCCATTGTTGAGAACAAATATGCTCTTTTTTTTAAACAGCAGTTTTTTTTTGTCTGCACCTGATTCACGATTTGAATTTAAAAAATAGATAAAGAAATGCAATTTTTATCAAAACAATTTTTATTTAAAAACATGATTTTTTGTTGCAGTGGCCGCCAGAATAAGCAAACTGCAACGCAGAAGCTTGGAGGAGAGACATTTCCACATGTTCAAGGACGCCAAGTCTGCCATTTTTCACGCATGTTGGAGACCTCTCCTCTGTTAACGCTCAATATTTCTCTTCTTTTAGCTTGTAACAAATTATAGACAGACTTATGTATTCCTTCCCAACAAATCAGCGAAGACGAACACCGAGAGATTGTGAAAACAAACAAAAACAAGTGAAAACCAGTGGCTCTTGGTCACCAGCAGGGACTGGGCTAAGCGTTCCAGGCTTGGGGCCCACCGTTTCACTTTAAGTGAAGGACCTCCTTGATTGATGATGTCACAGGTCAGAGGTCAGGGAACCCTGGGCAGACACCTAATTCATTAAATCCTTTGGAGGCCTTTCTACAAGAGGGTTCTCTGCTGGAGTGGGCTGGGGCACTGAGAGGAGATTCATCATGGAGGAACAGCTGGAAAGACAGACGGCTTGAAGCTGCTGGTAGAAGATGGACCAGTGGAGGAAACTATTATGAAGAACAGTAACTGGTTTTATGTGAAACTTTTTCTTGCTAGTCTGCGGTTTCAGTTTCAGTAAAATACAAACATATTTGGGATCATTTTCATTACTAGCCAATTAAAACTAAAAGCTGTTCTCAACATAAATATTGGGCAAATGTAAAAAAAAACAGATTTTTTAGTATTAAACTAAAAAATAAATCTTTATAAAAACTGATTAACGTTTATTTTAATTTTAAAATTGTCTACTGAATGAGACTGTTAGGTTTTGCTGTCTTTTATAGCTGGTTTCAAAATCTGCGACAAAGGAGGCAAAAAAAAAGGCGGAGAACAATCAGAGAATTTCAAATTTTAGAAAAACGAACAAAATCTCGGACAAAAAAAAAAAACGTGGATACATTTTCTTTCAAATACTTCCCCGATAATGGTATTAAATATGTACTTCATAAAGTTGTTATGATACTTCTTTAATCTGAGAAAAAAAAAACTTCGACTTTTGCCAAGTAAAAAATAGTGGAACTTTTTAGTGTGTAAACTTTGTATAGACACACTAAAAATGTTTGCATCTCTCCTTAACCAGCATAAACAAATGGCAACATTTGACTAAAAATGTTTATCTTTGACAGAATGAAAAAAAAAAAGTCAATTTAAATCGGCAGTAAATGTTTTGGGGGGAAAAATGGAAGTAGTGAGGGGCATACTTGGGATGGCCAAAAGGTTCTTTGTGAATTCTAAGAACCAAAATGATCCATGGTTTTTCTATGAAATGCACATCAAGCTTAAAAGCCAAACAAACAGAAAACTTCACTCTTAGTTATTTTCTCTAACTTTGCATAAATGACATAGTATTGAATATATTTCAGGGAAAAATGTTGAATCTTTATAAGCGCATCTTTACAACTTCTACTAATGAGAAAAAAGGTTCAGGATTTTAATTTAAAATATGGAAACCGACATGGCGAAAATGTTTTGCTTGTTACGATGCAAATCTCTTAACATTTACACTAACATTATTTCAAAAGATTTCACGGCTGAAAGATACTGCCAGACCTTTATTTTGACAGTAAAAGGTGAAAATTGGTGATAAAGAAAATGAAATTATATCACATCTATTTGTTTTTAATCTGCCAGTAAACAAACAAAATCCAGACTTAAACCCTATAGGAACTTTTTTCTAAAATTCCAAAATAATCAAGAATGGATTAAAACGTTTATCAATAAGAAAACTGATTATGTTGTGCACACGGACCAATACAAGTTGTCTTTTTACGGATACTAAACTCAGAGATTAGGTATGAAAAAATTAGAAAAATATAGACAGTAATTGATTAAATTGAACAAACATTGAATCAGAATGTGTAGTAGAAATACAACAATAGAAATACATTTGTTAATAAAATATATTAAGGTGGACATTTAACAGGTGGAAACTGTGGGGATCAGACGATATTTTACCCTAAACAGAAGAGCCTCTGTGTGTTCTTGTTCCTGATCTCACCTTAAAAACAAACTCATGCAGAATAAATAAAATCTAAATGCAATTAGAGAGAAGTATTGAAGTGTTAAGCAAAAACCAGGAATGACCTAGAGACCGGCAGCTTGTTTGCTGATGTGGCCACCACAGGCCCCCGGGCAGGCACCGCTTCGACATCAGGAACCAATCGCTTCGTCCGCTCGTCGTGCCGGTTCCACCAGGATGTGATGGCCACGAGGCAGCAAGGTGATGAGCTGAGAGTGATGGATATCTGTGTAGGAACATTTCCCCCTTTTCCTGACTGGCCTCTGTTCACTTTAAAAGCCTTACACGTCATACATCACCGCTGTCCCCCCGGCCAGCCCGACGTTCTCGCACAAGTCAAACAAACATGTGGAGGCACTTTTTCCATCTTTGCTGTTGTTCACAACTTCAAAACTGCTGGACAGTGACTAAATATTGAACTCTGTCCCCCTTTTCATATAACAAAATAATTGCAATATGAAACAACCAGCAAGATTTTTCTGAAAAAGTTCAGGTGAATGTGCGTTCAAGCAACCACCTTCAGTAAAAAGTATATGTAAACGCACGTTTCAGGCTTCTGCGTTCAAATAATCTTGGGTCCACGTGTCTCTATGTTTTTGAGCTCTACGTACAAAACTTGAAGCCATTGAACACTCGTGAAAGTCAAACCAGTTGAACTTTGTGCAATCAGGGACTCTGTAGTGATGTATAGATGGCATCCCTTTTATTCAGTACCAATTATTTAAAAGCTGATAATGAAGGAGAAATTAATTGGAGTTCATGCCCGGCTGAAATGATATGACATCAATAGAGCTAGAGCGGGGTAAAGCTGTGAAAAAAAAAAGCCTGGAGTAAGCTTTGTGAGATTTGCACCACTTCACCAAGCCTCTTCCAACTGCTGATACTTGGGCTAGAATCCGTTACCGACAGTCCAGTGTGAACACCATATGCTAAAAGCGCATTCAAGACTCCGCATTCAGTGCGTTCTTGAGTGCATGCCTGGTGTGTTCGTAGCATTAGGTGTCTTACTAGTCTGCCAATAAAAGAATCTCATCTATTGGAAAGAAGCTTGTTTTATAAACTTTTATCTTCCCACACTAGACTGATCCTTGTTCGTCACTGCACAAATAAAGTTGTAAATGAAAAGTGTTTTTTCAGAGCAGTTTTTCTCATAATCGCAGTTTTAAGTTGGTTTGTACCTTCTTGAGAATGAGAATAAACATTTCAGCTGTGGAAATAGAGCTTGAGATAATGCGAAGAAAAGATGGCTGCCAAATCTTGACTCAAAAGTTGAGGGAAAGCTGGTTGTGTGAAGCCTGTGTATAGGAATCCACAGGCTTTACATGTTTACCTTAAAAGTTTGTTTTCTTGGTTACAAGAATAAAGAATGCTGATTTTCTAAGAGCAGAAACCATAAGACAGGTTTATAACACATGCTCCTGGCTTGAAATAAACATCCTTACATGGATTTCTCCTAATGTGAGTCCGTCTTTGTTGTACTGAAATGATATTTTGTAATTAATGATGATATAATTGATCACTCTGTGTCCTGGCGATCAACACCGAGCTCCCAAATAGGATGATGAGAGATGCGGTGAAATCAAAGTGAAGCAGAGAAAAACACAAACACGTGTCAGCAGGTTTGCAGCCTTTAACTCATCTGCACGTCTCCATCCTGAAACATCACAAATTCATTCAAAGATCTAAATTATGAACGACTGATTAGTGCAACAAGGAGAATTGGCAATCCCGCCCGTGTATCAGAATGAAAAAAAAGGCGGACACAACCTTTGAGCAGAACCACAGACCCAGAGAGTTACTTATTAACCCGGAAAATAATTACAAATTCTCATTCATGGCTGAAAAATAAAACCTTTGACAGCATTTACAAAACAGAGAGCTAACTTTTTGCCCAGATCAGATTGGATATACAGCTGCAGGCTGATATATGGCTGTGAACCCCCGGACCTTCCAAACACTCTAATTACAGTGTTGGGACTTGCTGCCAGCCAAGAAGAAATGCATGGAAAAACGTCCCGGGACGAGCTGTTGGGTTGTAAATCATATACCGCTCTCACGTTTGCCTTTTTGTTGATTCTTCTATTTTTCCGTTTTGTCATGGGTTGCTGGCCAATCAGAATGAAGCTTTAAATGTTACAACAACCATTATTTTAATAGAAATGCACAAAAATATGAGAAAAAAATCTTCATTTTTTTTAAATACAATTTAAAAAACACCAACCTGCCACAGTTTTAAGCACATCACCATTCCCAGTTTGGCCTCCGGAACCAGAGTGCAGACAGTGGTCTTACTGGGAATCTCAACGATCTTTATCTGTGGAGAAGAAGAGATAAAATATTTGCTTCTTAACTAATTAAACTTTTAGCTTGATTTTGCAGAATTCATTATGTTACATTATTTTGCAAGTTTTTTGAAAAATCAATTTACAGTATTGCTTTAGTGTTTTTATCCATTTTTTGTTAAATTAAAGAAATTTGAGCTATGGGAATAACAGCTGAAAATGGGACACCTGAGAAGCTTAAGAGCAGAGGAAAAAATTCCTATTAAATTATTCCTATTATCCATGCTTTTATCTCTTTTTGCTTGGACTACCGTAACAAACAACATCTCCTCGTTGTCCAAAATTCTGCAGCAATGATTATTACTGGAGCCGCAAATAAGCAAACTCATGTCACGCCTCTACTTATAATGCTACATTGGTTTACCATGTTCATTTCTGAGATCCCTATCTCATTAGCATGATCACAACTGCCCTGTAGTTCATCATCATTCCACTAGAGGCAGTAGAAGAGATTTGCACATTTCAAAATGGCTGCCTCCATGAAATCTCAAAAACCTTTTTGGCGGGAAAAGTTTTACTAAATTTCTAAAATTTATGGTGAGAATAACTCATTTATTCTGATTTTTTTAATCACAACTTGCTGTATAGAAATAATGTAAAATTTGCTGATAGTTATTTTTTATAATGTGTGGATTATATATATATGTGTGGATCAAATTTGAGATAGTTGGGTGCTTTTTTATTGGACACTCATGTAAACATTTTTGTAACTTAAACTGACA
Organism: Oryzias latipes; assembly: GCF_053564925.1. Lineage (NCBI taxonomy): Eukaryota > Metazoa > Chordata > Actinopteri > Beloniformes > Adrianichthyidae > Oryzias > Oryzias latipes. The sequence goes on from NC_136245.1 coordinate 10,083,058, forward strand.
CTTTTGTGATCAAACGCTACATTTTTTTAATGGATTTCATCAAAGGGTTTAAAAAACAAACAAGAACAATTGAACTTTCTGTCAGTTCTTTGATGTGGAGGAATTTATAGGGTTAAGCATTCCAAACACTCATTTTAAAACTAGGGGAGACTGTAGTTGTGTCTGAATTCCTTCACTACTCACTAGCTACTTAGTGCTATACATAGTGCGTTTGTTATTTTGTAACACTGTCCAGATCTCCAGCTGTGTCCAAAATTCCCACCCTACTCCCTAACTACTGAAAAACTACATAGTGGGGGACTATCTAGTGCCCTGGATTTAAAAGCAATTTGAAGACCACGCTTACTACTTTATTCTAACAGCAAATATGATTTCCCGAACTAAACCTAATATAAATAAATATTTCACAAAGCCTATTTATAAATCTACTGTGTTCAGAAGATGAAAAGTTAGATGGTTTATAAAAAAAAAGAAAATATAAAGATTTTTGCATAAAGAATCATTTAGATGCAATGTACTCTTATATCTGCAAATCTAGTAAGCATCGTCACACACTAGTATTTCTTCGAGACTTCAGGAAAAAAAAGGTTGTCATTTTGTAGTGCTCTACAATCCCAAACTACATGGCCCTAGACATTTTTAGAAGTCTCTGTGAAAAACCAGTGTGCATCAATGCTTACTAGATTGGCGAATATAGACCACAATTCACTGCGTTTGAACAATTTGCTATGTAAAAAAAAAAGAAAAGCATTTTAACTTATTTTCTATAAATCATCCAAGCCTTCATAAATTGTTCATATTTATAAATAATCGTATTTGGCAATAAAAAAAAGTAAGCATGTTGTCCAAAATGCTTTTAAAGTCAAGGGTACTGGATAGTCCTGCACTTTATAGCTTTTTAGTTGTTAGGGAGGGAATTCGGACATAGCCTTTCAGCTAGTCGCTCCCTTACTTTGAAACACCCTCTCCTATTCTCTGCTCCAGATAAACTCAGTTGAGTTTTTTAAAAGTCAAAGTTCAGATCTAGAACAGCTTTTAGCTCATATGTTTTAATCTTTTATCTTTTCTGTCTTTTATTTGTGATTTTAAACAATGTTAGAGCATGTTTTATTGTGTTTTACCTGCTACTTGTATTATTTCTTGAGAGTCACTTTCTTTTAAAGGGGCTATATAAATATAGATGAACTTCCTTCTTATTCCTGTATGACGGTTCTGTTCCAGATAAACGTACAGTGGCATGTGCTCTTCAGCACATCTGCAACCTTCCTGCCCAAATCATGAAGCAGCGACCTGAATCTGCCATTACAATTCAGGGCTTCCAGCAGCAGTATGGCACCATCCATCAGGGCGGGCCCATTGCCACACTGTCTATAATAATTTTTGCTAAACCCTCACCCCGTGACATGAGTGGTGTTTTCCTGCACACATTGGCACCAATTCTGCGAAAACTACACGGACTAATGGAGCTGATGATGAACTGTGTGTGCGTCCAACATAACTAATTCCTTTGACTTACGCTGCGCTGATGATCCGAATATTCATCCTCATTAGGCTTCAAATTAAACAATCCTTTAAGGGAGAGATCTGTATTTTAGCACAGGGCCACATCTGTCCCGCATGTTTACCTCTGCATTGCCTGACAAAGAGGGCTTTTAGGGACTCCTCAGAGCCCCAGGGTGATCCCTGTTCTTGTGTGGCATCGAGCGGCCCATAAATAACCCCCCCACACACTATTAATTAATGCTTTGCCATGTTATCTTGCTGTGAGCAGTACAAAAGTGTCTGAATTTATTGTTGCAGATCTCAACGCCCTGCCTGCAGCTGTAAATCATGCCCCTGTTATTACTAGTGGGAATTCATTTATAAGGTTGTTTAACCTGCAGATACCTGATAAGAATCTGGGCTGGTCATCCACCAAGGGGGAAAAAAAATCAAGAAAAAAAGCATTCTTTTTTTCCTTTTTTGGGTGGTATGTAGGTGTGCTCCTGTCTGTGTCAGGAGACAATGGCATTATTGAGGTGCTGGGAGTCACAGGCGCCCTGATGCCTGGCTTTCTAGAGCGGGGTTAGCGGAGGCACGTTTGACCGGATCAGATGATCACCCTGTCCCTTTCAAGTGTGGCTCGTCCACAGTAACATGAATCTGCAGGCAATAAAAGATGCTTGAATAGATGGCTGCCTTCTCTATCATCCAGCTTCAAGCCCATCAGACACTGGCTCCACACAAAACCATACAAGTCTGTGGGTGTCGAAAATGGGCTACGAAAGTGGTCCCCAACCCCCAGGCCGCGGACCAGTACTGGTCAGCAGAGGAAAAAACAGAACCTACATTTTTTTCAATTATAATTTCTAATCTGATTCTGAGGGAAGTTTTATTTTGAAAAACTACTGGATTCTTCTCACAACATCAGACTCATTGACATTTGACGCAGTCCAAGTCGTTTGGTGACGTGTCAAAACTTCATCCGCTACTTTCTGAAAGCGACTGCACCAGCTGCTAAATGGAAACCCCCAAGCTAGGAACGTTTACAAAAAACTAACGTATGTGGAAAGTTTCTTTTGGCAGGAAAGAGCTAGTAAGGAAACAGAAAAAGACCCTTCGACTTGAAAATAAAAGAAAGCTGCATTTAACAGACAAAAACCAGGAGTCTTTAGCAGTGACGTGCAGTCAGGAGAGGCAGGTGAGGCACAGCCTCACCTGTCATTATGGGAAGAAAAGAGAACAAATAAATTCAATTATTATATTTAATCAGTAAGTTGTGCTTTGCGGTCATTTTCCATTTAAATGTACCATTTTTGGGTGTTTTTTCTTTTCAAAATCGCTGAATTTCCGCATTTGCCGTTCAGATACTAAGTGACGTGCGATGAGGCACCAGCCCGCTGAGCCTCACCTTGGATTGCGCAATACCTATGCAGTCAGACGGTACTGCTGTCTCTCTGTATGTCGGTTCAATCACTTGTACTATATGAGCTGAGTTTAAATAATTTAGCAGATGTATATGATGCACAGTGCTTGTTTTTATAAATAACTGTATGTGAGGGACGTGTTTCTTGTGCTGAGCGCTAAACGACGGCGAAAAAGCCGCTGGGTGAGGCCAGCAGTTCTCGTGCCTCATGTTGCAGTTCTCGTGCCTCATGTTAGGGGGCGCCGGTGAGCCCTGAGATTATGACGCTAAAAAATACTAGAAGAAGTGATAGGAAGCGGCAACTCATTTTCTTCAGAAGGAGCGGCGTATGGACTTTATTTACAACTAAAGGTAAGACGATAATAACGTTTGTGCTTTTTTCTATGCTGCAGTTTGTATATGAAAAAAAACATGTTGAAATTATATTTTAAACAAAACGTTAACTGTTGTCAATCAAATGGTGAATAAGCTACTCAGTTATTTATACTCATGGTTCATATGTTTGTAAATCTGACTGATGACGTCAGTGCCTCACCAGCCATTAACCTCACCGCACGTCACTGGTCTTTAGATACGTTCAACCCGGGCATGTGATACGTGTTCTTGGACAGGCTAAACACGCATTCTTGCATTCATGCATTTAGCCCATGGTGTTCGCACTGGACAAGCAGGGAGGGGTTTCTTCTTCTTTCCCTTTTATTTTGCTACTGTTTACCACTGCAAGTCTTCCACCTACAGTTGGAAGAGGCTTGGTGCGAAATGTCAAAGTAATGCAACTCTTGCAAATCTTGCTCAAGGCTTTTTTTTTCAAAGCTCTATTCAGATAAATGAATGACTTGCAGCTGCTCATACTTTACAAAAGATAAACTTTACCTTCAAAGTTAAGAGAAACTGGAAAAATAAAAAGATAAAAAATCAGATGCCCACTGGTTTAATGACAAAACATTAAACAAGTCCATTGCCTGAAAAAGGTTTGAGACCACTGGGCTACAAGTCAGACAATGTGCAATTGACAATTGTGGAAATAAAAGCTGTCTTTTAAAAAAAATCATCAGGCACTGAAGCTTAAAATGCCTCCAACTAGATTTTGATCTATTGTAAAAGTGTTCCCAGTGGACTTTTAATTATGATTATTCCGTTTTTAGCTAAAAATGAAAAAGCCTGTGTTGTTTTTTTTCAAGACATAGTTTCTGCAGAGCAGCCGTAGTTCAATAGAAATTCACCTATGAGTTGTTGGCGGGACTGTTACTGTGACTGATATCCCATCGTAAACCTTTGTTTACACCATCTCCTGCTAACTTACAGCCCCCCGACACCCCAAGCTAACATCAACGGTTCAACAAAAGCGGCCAACAATATTGGAGCTATCCAACTTTACAGTTTTGAGCCAGATGCCAGCTCGGACAAGGAAAAAAAAGATGTACATGGATCTAGCTGTCTACAAGTGAATGCATCAGAATGGAGTAGAGCAGGGAGACTTTGGCCCGCCCATCACAGTTTCAGCGTCACAACTGAGAGCTTTTTCACATGTTTTATCTGCTACTGATCCATTATGATTTGAAAAAAAGAAATAATCAGAAATGCTGTTTTAATTTTAGATTCTTTAAATACTGCATGTCCTCTGTTGTAAGAAAAATGCTACAAGAACATTTTAAAAACACCAAAAACACAATTTTTATTGGAGCAGGTCTTTTAGGAGCAGGGACAGCTTTGATAGTTGCTATTTGCAAGGAACAATTAAACACATTTTCTTTGGCTCTTTTACTGTATTTCTGAAAAACGCTTGCTTTTAATTGCCAAAACTAACATTTAGACTTAGTCTGTTAAGTTCCTGTCCATCACATTAGCTCATGACATGATATATTAATGACACCACTCTGACTGCAGTCTGACAGCTGTTGGCTACAAACTGCATGTTTACACATTAGGCTGCATCCAAGCAGATTCCCTGCAGATACTCAATGGGATTCATGGCACACAGAGAAGGCAGGGATCATTTTAATGTGGAAAAATGACTCAACTTGTAGAAAACAACTGCTGCTGGGAAAAAAACACCTTTCCAGTAACATGCCAAGCACGGCTAAAAGCCACAATTATGTATGAACTTTTAGTGTCAATAGAGCACCTTGGCAAACACGAGTCTGGTCATGTTCATCAAGCTGTTTTTATTTTATGCATGAGAATGTTTAAATAAGGACAATCAGTAAGAATGTTGCACAAAACTGAGCTACTACATAAGTTGAGGTGTTCTTTTATTTTAGAGGTGCATGGTTAATTTTTAACCCCTTGATGTCTGAATAGCCATTAAAAAACTGCTTTCAAGTAGATACCCATTTATTGACATACATCCATTGCAGGTGTCTTACCTCCTCTGACTGCTGCGTGGCAAAGGCCAGCAGGCTTTTCGTCTGATCCGTCTCGATCAAGGAGCACTGACAGAATCCAAAACTCCCCGTGAACACAGAATCCACCAGCTCGCCGCAGCCCCCTCTCAGGTCCCACATACACACCTGCATGTCCCGCCCCTGGCTGATTCATAGCCAGACGCAACAGAGAAGCATAGAAAGATCAGAATTATCCGTCAAAATGTGAGTGCAGCTTTAAAGGATAATTCCCACTAATATGGTTTGACAGATTTGGTTTAATAAGAAAATGTCAATAATATAGTTTGTAGTCACATCAGCTGCTTCGTTGGAGGCAGTTTTGCCTGAACCAAGCCCTGATCAGGACCAAAAGGATCTGCTCCTTCTCTCAAAAAATTCAGGGAACTCACATCCATGAGCACTTTTACACGTCCACAAAAATCTGATAACTGGGCGTAACCAGATGGACTTCAGTATGCAATGACAAAAGTTTCAAACATAACTTCAAAACTTCTGCGGCTCTTTTGTTGGTACTCACACACAGTTGTGGCATTAGCTTTAAAAATGTGGAAACTTGTAGTCAATTAAATAACAACCACACACTGCTGAAGAAATTGTGGTTGCCTTGGAAACACTATGCCACCCTGGGTCTCACAACTCTTTTTTTGTGACTTTTAGTTTCTTGCATTTTATATACACATGCACAGAAAAACTAAACTGTGAAACTATTAATTTGCAAGAAAACAAATATCTTTTTTGTCATGTAATCCAGAACTGACTTAGAAGTGGAGTTTCCTTGGAAGCCAAACTGTTACAGACACTGATTATAATATTAGGTTAATAGTTGAGGGTCTTTGAGTCACCTGATGAGAGCATCCTTGGACTGCAGCGTCCTGACCCAGAGTATCGAACTACCCCCATGAGCCTCGAACGATTTCTCAGGTCTCCTGCTATTCAGGTTCCACATGTGGATCATTCCCTTTGCAGACCTGCAAAAATATACAGGTTATTAAATGTGGAAGCGCTTTCATCTTTTTAAGCAGCCAGGTTCCAGTCAACATCTTCAGCCCACTAAGCATGGACAAGTCTATTAGATATTGAATTTATGGCTATTTCAAAGCTTACAGCTATAGCTATGCATTATGCATCTGATAGACATCAATTCATTGAGGTCTATCGCATATTGCGATTTCGATTTCTAGCAGATGACTTTCCCACAGTTAATTGCGTCCCATCATGTCCATGTTATAAACAAGCCTTTTGGATAGTTTCTTCCCACCAGACACATGATGATAGCTAATGTGCATCTTACAGTAGATGTCTAGTAGTTATCGAATGGACATCTACAATATTAGAAAAAACTAATATACATCTACAACTAGGGATGGGCGATAAAACGTTAAGAATCTATATCTAGATAAAACCTTTTCTCGATGGAAGAAAAAGTCTAACGGAATAGACTTTATTTTGAAGGGTCAGAAATTAACACTCGCTTGAGCAAAATTATTCATGTTTATTAATCCTCCTTTTGATGAATTTCTTTAGTCGTCTTCTCTCTTCCTTACCGCCCGCGAGGTTAACAAGCGCATGCGGAACACTCCCACCCCCCCGGTCACTTCCTCTGTGTATTGTTCAGTTTAAGATGAAGAAACGGCGGAACATGCAGCGATTTTTACCAGTATGCAGTCAGAACTGGAGAATAAAGCTGCTTCACTTACAGCCATATCAGACAAATTAATAAAAAGCGTTGATATGGAGACAGCACTGTTGTCAACGCTAATGCTGTGATGCTAATGATGCTATGATAACGAGCTGTTCCATCTGTCACCTAAATGTAAATACACATCGGTTTAAATTTGGACAGTCGTTTCATTGACCAGCCTTTAAGACGTGGCTAATAAATACAAAAAAGTATTCATAGAAAATCCATAAAAAAAACTATTTTTTATAAATACAGTATAATAGAATTGAATCCATTGTGTTTTAGCAGTGTCTTTGTAGCATTACAGAGCTGGTGTTACACCAAAAACTGCAACTGTTCAGATGTTTCCCTCATGAAAGCTGCAGCTTTAATGTTATTGATATATAATAAGTATAATTAACAACATTATACTCTTTTCAGGCTATTTTTGTTATGATTTAATATAAAATGTGATCACTAGGAAGCAGAATTAGGAAATCTTTTTTAAATCCGTTTTTTTTTAGCATGTTTGAATTTGAGTATACAGTTAGATGACAATAAAGACATGTTCATACCTTTTATAAATTAGTTTAATGCAATTTCCTTTTCGTAAAAAAAAATTAAAAAAAATCAGAAAAAGGTTTTATTAGTAAAACGCCTAAGGTATTACTGTGGGAAAAGGGGTTATTATTTGGCTGGTAGATTTTTTTTTTTCTACTGGTCAACTTGGCCGATAACTCAAAAATTTAATTTCGGGCCCTGTGTAGAAGTTTTTCAGTTATTTAAAATCTGACAAAAACCAGTAACTTGCACTGCAAATTGTGCAGAAGGCATGTTCCTTCTAAAACAGTAAATACCACTAATCTTTTTTAACACCTGAAGCAGAGCCATCAAGCATGTTCAATTTCAGACTGAAATAAACGACAACTATCCAGCAAAACGACAAAGGTAAGACCCGCACTGCAGCAACATTCAAAACTACCAGAAGAAATTCTGAGAATTTGCTTTTAGTTCCTAGCCCTAGCTCATTTAGAGGATGTTGACAAAAATGTGTGTCAATTTTATGTTTATTCAGTAAAGCTTGAAAAAATAAAATTTACTTGTAGAATAAACGTTTCTTTTTAAATGGAACTGATCAGACAGTTTGGTGGTCTGTTTTATTTATGTTTTCCTTTTAAACTTTAAAACTATTGCTTTAATTTCCAACTTAGTTTTTAATATAGATGCCTTTTCTTAGTTATCTCAAAAAAACTGTTGCATCGTGTTCCTTAAGTACATCTTTTATGTTTAAAGTATGATAGGAAAGAAATATTTACATCTAAACAACCTACTGATGATTACACATTTCTCTTATTAAGAAGACTATTTAAATCGGACAAATATAAGTATGTGAATTATATCGGTATTGCCTAATAAGAAAAAAACTATATTGTGATTTTAAAAATTCCATATCGCCCAGGCCTATCAACAACCGATATCTATTAGATGTCTAAAAGATGACTAAAAGACATATATTGTAAATGTCTACTGGACATAGGCCTGCACAATTAGTCGCAAATTTATCGTTATCGCGATTTCAAGTTGTGCAATATCCATATCGCAAAACTCGGCGAAAATTGCAATATATGCTAAACCTTAAATGTGCTTAAACAATCTTATGGCAACTTGAACTATTTAATGAATTAGATAAATCCCTTTATGCATTTGACCAGTCAGATTGAGCTTTTTTGTTAGATGTTGCCCTCCTAATTAGACGAAGGTTATTCGGAGAATAATTTAAGGTATTTTGACTCTTATTTAAATTAAACTTTTGCAGTGGAATGGAAATGTTTTTGTTGTTTTTGCTATTTGTTCATTTATCGCAAGTTATATCGTCAATATTGATCACTAATATCGCATATTGCAAGTTTTCCTCATATCGTGCAGCCCTAACTGGACATCTAAGACAACTTTATTTTGTTACTCTTTTACATGTCTACCATTAAGAGGTCTGCTACACATCTACCTGTAGACAGGTATCTTATTGGATGTCTATTGGAGCAGTCTTCTTAAACATTCACTAGATATAAAATATGTTCCACCAATTTTTTCTCCCTAATTTATACATGAAAATGCACGTTTATACTTAAAGAACATTACCTCTGAACAGCAACCCGACACTGTTGTGCAGCAGAAGATAAGGAAATGTGCTTTTAGCTCATTCTAACAATAATCCACTCTGGCACTAGATCAAACCTTTTCCCCTCATTTTGCTTAGTTATATGAGAAGTTAAAAATCTAAACAGAAAAATATTTGTTGGATTGTTGTTTTGGTGTGAGTTTCTGAAACCTTTAATCCCAGGTACATTTCAGTAGAAATGTTTGTTAATTCTTGGAATGTAGAACTTTAACGGGCTGCATGGTGGAGTAGTGATTGGTTCTTACAGCAAGAAGAACCTGGTTCAAATCCCAGCTGGGACCTTTCTGTTTGCATTTTCTCCCTCTACATGTGTGGATTTCCTCCTGCTTCCTACCCCAGTTCAATAGCATGTTTTATAGGTCAATTGCTGTCTGCAAATTGATCCTGTGTGTTTGTGTGGCCCTGTGGCAAACTGGTGACCGGATTAGGGTGTACTCCACCTTCAACAATTACTGGGTTGGAAGGAGCAAACCTGTGACCCCAAAAGGGCTTCAGTGGGTTCTGGAGATGAACGGATAGATGGATGTAAAATTGCAGTGTTTGTCTTAGTAAATAAACTAGTGAATATTAAAAAAAAAAAAAGTCCTTTAATAGACATTTAAAAATAGCCCAAAATGCGATGACTACAAGTAGAAGTAGACTTCTATATCCAGATGTCCATCAGAACACTATTGGTGGACATCTAATAGAGTAAAAAAATGGAGTTGTCAGAGATATCCAGTAGACATCTACATCACTGTAGATATATATTAGCTATCTAATTGACTGTGCCTTGTGGGAAATACTTTGGTTTGTCACTGAATTAGAAACCTGGATGAAGGATACAGTGGAAATGGTTTAACAAGGTAGATTTATGCCAATAACATGAACATATGGATGATGGAGCTGCAGACAGCCAATTTTAACACAGAGCAGCCGTCACGATGACCCTGGCCAAGGGTACAGAAATGCTCAATGAACAAACTGTTCGGTTCAATCACTATTATTTGCAACTGTTTTTTTGTCTGCCTGATGCTTCCATCAACAAAAACATTGATAATTAGAGCCAAGCAGACCCTCAGTTCTGGTTTGTTATGATAAATGACTTTCCTGATGATGCAAGTTTATTAAGAAATGTCCCTCTGGGATAAATAAAGTTGTTTGAGTTGAACTGAAGTGCAGGTCTGAAAAAGTCAGACAAGAATTCACAAAGAAAAACACAAATTTCCTGTACCTTTTTTGCCCAGTTTTGAGAAAGGATTGATTTTTCTTAAATTAAACCTAAGGATGTAAATAATGAGGCTACATTCACATCAGGCATGTGATGCATTCTCAAGAACACGCTAAAAGCGCATTCTTAACGTGCGTTTAGCCCATGGTGTTCACACTGGACATCACTTGACGTCACTATCAAATCAGATTCCCTGTTTGGTCATAGTTCATCTCGGGTTAAACTTAAAAACGTGGGTCCAACGAAGATGCCTTTTATATGTAGCGCCTGAAATAAACTTGCGTAGCGACACGGGAACAGGAGAGTTTTAAACGCAGAAGCACAAAACGCGCATCTATGCGCATTTACAAAGACTTTTCATTGGAAGTGGTCACTTGAACGCGCATTGTAGAGGGCGGTGTGAATGTAGCTTTGAGAGTGAACATGCAGTTTCATGAAAAACAGCCAGATTTAGACCTTTTCCTCTGACATTCACTTGTAAAGTAAAGAACTGCTTTATTTTCTTAACAGAATCCTCACACAAAGTAGACAGACGTGGAAAATCCCTACAATACATGAAACTAATGTTTTACTCTCCAGTTCTTTACTAAGCCGCTTTGGCTTCAGCTAAATGGTTTGATGAGGGTTGTGTCTCAATGGACTAAAACACCTTTGGAACAGCAGCTTGGAGATAACGAAATGTAAAAAATTGAGAAATTGTTGATTTTTTGAAATAAAAAATCAGACTGAGTGCCTCCTGGCCTCCATCGTACCTCCTAAGCTGTCTTACATTTTTGAAACACATCTTTAGTCTAATGCGGAGCTGGAGAGACAAATCAAACTCTCTCCATCCATCTATCCATCCATCTTTATGACCTGCTGAAGCTCTTTTGAGCTCATAGGGTTGCTGGAGCCAGCTCAGCTACTGTTGGGCAAAGGCAGGCTACACCCTGAATAGGTCACCAGTCTGTCACAGGGTCAGACACACCCACTTTCAAACCTAGGGGCAATTTAAGGATACGAATTAACGTATGAAGCATGTTTTTTGGACGGTGGGAGGAAACCGGACTGCCCGGAGAAAACCCACGCATGCACGAGTAGAACATGCAAACTCCACACCGCGAGATATCAGCCGGGATTTGAACCAAGGCTTCTTGCTGCAAGGTGAAAGCGCTAATCACTACACCCCCGTGCAGCCCGCCTGAATCCATTCAATAGAAAATGTATTGTATTTATTTTGGAAAGTCCCTGTGAGAACTGAAAACTCCCACAGATCTTTTTTCTAACACTTTAACGTCATTAACAATTAGTCAGCAGAAAAGACCTTCATTTGATTTTAAAGTAAATACTAAGTAAACACGTTTGTCTTGTCTCTAAAAAAATTAAAATAACAGAAGCTGACAGCATTCTAATAAAACAAACCTGTCAGGTGTTTTTTTGGGGGGACTTGCAGAAGAATTATTTCAACCAATAAAGAAGCAGAATGTGACTCACCCAGAAAAAAGAAGTGGAGTGTCTGTTCCGCGGCAGCAAAAGTGGAGGGTGTTGAGGGGGGCCCCGGCCCCTCTCAGGCAGTAAATGGGGGAAGGAGCGGGATGAGCCATCCTCCTTCACTGGTGCAGTTGGTGCATGGAGGTTGTAAAGCTGCACGTCGCAGTCACTGCAGGAGTAAATTCCAGTTGAGTTCAGTGTGTTCAAAGCATCGTGCCAAAAGAGGAACAAGCTGAAAGCAACAAAGCAGGCATGAAAATGTTCCCAATCAAAACCTAACTTCTACAGAAAGTGCACAGAAAAACAAGTCGACTAGAAGGCAAATTGTCATGGTTGTTTCTTTGTTACTTATTGCATTAAAACCTAGAAGACAGGAGTCTGAGGAGAGCTCTCTTCTTGCCCTCAGGCCTCCCAGCTCACCACAGTTGCATTAAATATTCAATCTGTATTTACACTTGTAGCCACAAAGCCTCTGGCTCCCGCACACAAAGTCTTCTTCCTTTTAGAAGCACGTGATAACACCTTTCTTACTCAATACTTCATAAATCACCAGGCTGACAACTTAATTACAGCAAACAGACAGAGATTCTGGCTTGTCACTCTTCTAGTGATCAACAGCCGTTGTCCCAGAGGCAGAGCTGGCAGCTCAGGCTTTTATTCAGCTTGTAGGTGAGGAAACCGAACCGACCGCAGGTATGCACCAAACCGAGGAAACCAAGCAGCTACATCAAGCTGCAGCAAAGGATGAAAGCTCTCTCCATCCGCTAAATAAACACTATTTCATATCAAAAGTGGGTCAAATGATCGAAAATTACTGTAAATACAATACATCGAAATAATATATCCAACGAATAGTTTCACAAGAAAACTCAATGACGAAATTATAACGATCATTAGCAATATTATAATAATATTAGACCAGGTTTAGTTCCACAAAGAGGCAACATTCAAATGTCAGATTGGCACCTAAAAAAAGCCAGTCCCCCTCCGATCATATCCTGATTTATTGTAAATCGTTCCTGGTGATCTTTAAATTATGATTATGCCTTTTTAAGCCAAAAATCAAAAAGCCTGTGTCGTTTTTTAGAACATAGCCTCTGCAGAGCGGCAGTAGTTCATTAGAAATTTGCCTTGCAGAATATCCCTGGCCCCACTTCAGAATCAGAATCAGAATGCCTTTATTGTCATTGTTACACAAGAAACTTGTGACAACAAAATTTCCGGTGCTCTCCAGCTGCTTAAACAATAAAAATAGGTACCGGTAATCTTCTAAAGAACGATAAAATAGTGTTTAACTGAAAATATACATATGTCCAAGCTACATAACTTTTCTTAATTGCACTATATTGCACATGGGAATTGATAATATTGCACATTGGCTTCAAATATTGCACGAGTTACAGATTTTTGTGGGATTCACATTTGTTTAGGAGGTTGACTGCTCTGGGAAAAAAACTGTTCTTGACTCTATTTGTGCGAGCCTTGTGGGATCTGTACAACTGCTACCGTCGGCCTGACGGTAGCAGTTGGAACAGGTGGTGGTTGGGATGGTGGGAGTCCTTGATGATTTGTCTGGCTCTGCTCGTGTAGCGAGAGCTAGCAATGTCTTCTAGGCTGGGCAAGGGGGAGCCGGTGATTTTCTGGGCCGTGTTGATCACCCTCTGCAGCGCCTTCCTGTCACTTCCTGACATCCATCTGTTTTCAATCTCACCCGCTAGCTTACACCCTTCACAACCCCAACCTAACATTATAGTCGCAACAAAAATGGGGAGCAATTTTGGAGCTATCCAGCCGTACAGTTTTGAGCCAGATGCCATCTCGGATGAGGAAAATAAAGACGTCTAGTATATGGATCTAGTTGTCTTCAAGTGGATTCCCATCCAGCATCTTTTCTAAGCAATAAATACGTGTTTTTTTTCGAACTGTATTTTTTTCGTATGCTCCTAATTCACAGCGGTTTGAATAAGAAAATTAGAATCTTAAAATACGTCCTCCATTGTGAGAAAAATGCTAAAAGGTCATGTTGAAAACACTAAAATCATAATTTTCATTGGAGTGGGTCTTTAGTAACAAAGGTTATACACATTTATGGCATTGTAAAAGAAGACTTGACAAAATTAGATGTTGGTGCACCGCATGTTCTAATTCCTGCCGCTCATCCTCACATGCATGCTCCTTACTAATGTGGCACTATTTAAAGAGAAAGAGAAAGGTTTCCGGACAGTAAAATGTTTTTTTTTTCAAGCATTGTTCAAAAAAAATCTTTCCTTTGGTTATTATTATTTCTATTTTGTACCAAGTCTTTTTTGGCCAAAGTGCTGCAAATATAGACCCCCCTCTCCGCTGATATTCTGACCACTGTCTCATTTCCCGCTTTTCCTCACAGCTCTGGCTCGCTGCAATCAGCAGACCCTGAAACTGGAGCCTGAGGCATCCAGAAGCAGCTCATTTCAGGAGGTTAGTAGTTTAATTGCCCATGTGAATCTGTGGAGCGGAGAGACGGAGACCTCTGACCGGCCCGCCTAATTAAGCACGCAGCACGGCAGTCTGTCAGTGGACCAGCGCCGCTGCAAATCTATTATCCTCTGAACATAGCCACAAGTTTTCCAAAACACCTACCAAATTTTCTGCTCTACAAGACAGATTTAAAAGTTTTAACTTTTTCAAGAAACGAAAGTGTGCCTTATAAATGAATTAATCCTGGTCACGCGTACTGATGTTTAAGCAATTTTGAGAGGTACATGGCGCTCTGTAAGCTAACGTGTAGCAGAGTCAAACTGTGTTTTTTTTTTTACATGTTATTTACAAGATTGGGAGTTAGCGTAGTCACAGCAACGTTTATTTGAGCAATATCACTTTACTTTTGTATGTTTTGCAAGCAAAGTTGATAGTTCCAGTTATTGTGAATACGCTAACACTCCTGACGTGCAGCTTTGTTTAATTTTAAGTGTTACTAGCTTGGTCACAGTAATGTTTGTTTTAGCGGAATCTTCTGTTTTTTAGGTTATACAAATCCAGGTATTGTAAGTACGCTAATGTGCCTAACGCTTCTAACGTGGATGAGATGTAGCGTGTTTCAAAGTTATAGAGTATGTCCGAGTTCCCACCCTAACCCCCTATATAGGGCACTATATAGTATATATATAAAGTGCGTTCGCTATTTTGCCATCTGAATCTGCAATTCCAAAAACCAGTGACCTGGAAATTTCCCAGAAGACTCTGCGAACACCCAGTGCGCATCGATGCTCACTAGATCGGCAAATATAGACCACAATGCATTGCGTCAAAACATTTTCCCCAAAAAAAGTAGTTAAATGTATTTTTTTGATAAACTAACAACGTTTTTATCTTCAGAAGACAGTGGACTCATAAATAATCTTAGCAAAACACTTACCGTAATTTCCGGACTACAAGCCGCTACTTTTTTCCTGCGCTCACAGCCCTGCGGCTTATTCTGTGACGCGGCTAATTTATGGATTTGATTGGCGGCCGCCATGTACGAACATTCGGGCTCGGTGAATGGTTTTGTGTGCGCCATTCCCCACCAAGCACATATCATTTTTTTTAACACACCTCTGAGCAGCCAAACAGCATGGAGGTCACTTCAGGTCTTAGACACTTCAGTCATGGTTCAACAAAAAGAAACACGCATGCCCGGCCGCATCCCAGAATCCTTTGGTGCCATTAGACCCAACGTGCACTTGATCGCCGCTACAATATGATAAAGCTTTCAAGTTAAAAGCAATCGTTAAAAGCAGCGTGAAAAAATCCCCCATCAGTAAATGGAAATGCCGGTCAGCTGCGTGACGGAGAGAACAGCGCATGCTCAGAAGTGTATTTACCTCTGAGTCATAGTGACTCGGCTGGCTGCACGTAAATATGTGTGAATAACATCAGCCTTTATTTTGTCGGGACACGACTGGAAACACAAATCCATTTGGTCGTTTTTACGGTTTCTGACTGAGCGGAATTTTGCATTGAAAAGCTCACAGCCACCATGTGAGCTTTTCGGATAGGAAGGGGAGACAAGGAGCCCGCTTGGCGAGCGCGGAGCGCAGAGGCGTCCGGGGAGCAACAAGTGTTTGTTGTGAAAGGAAGCTTCTGACGAACGCGCCGCGCTGAGGCGCGCGTATCGCGCTGAGGCGCGCGCTATTTTACTGATGTTTTTTAACCAGCCCCGTTAGTACCATAATGCTGCCGCGACACAAGTGGAAGGAGAGCTGTTCCTTTTCACCCCTCCATGCACTGCTGCTCCTTGCTCATTCTTAAACACGAACAACAGTGTGGCGAGCCGGGCGTTGGCCCCGCCTTTAGCCCCTAAGACTCATGGGAAATGGGGGATCGCGGATGTAAATTTCCTCATCATAACTGAGGGATGTAATGTTGATTATATGGTTACTGTTAGTAATTTTATGTATGATACCTAGTTTTTAAATAAGTTAAAAAATATAAAAAAAAAATCAAATAAAAAAACCCATAACTGAGGAACTTGTGAACAGAATAGAAGTTCATGCTGTTTCAGATGTGGGTGTAATTAGATACATGAGCTTGAGACAAGGCCAGTACTTGCCCACAGTGTGGTAATGAGCCATGTACACTCTGGTAGTCAGGATGCACTTTGTCGAGGCAGCGGCTTGTATACTGATGCGGCTTGTGTATGTACAAAAACATTTGAGCACGTTAAAATACGTGGGTGCGGCTTGTAATCGGGTGCGCTTTATAACCCGGAATTTACGGTATTTCAATTAGATTTTAACTTCAAACTTAAATCCATGACATCATATCCACCGTTTAAAAAAAAAGTAGTGAGCATGGTGTCCGAATTGCTTTTAAAATTCACTGCCCCTGCATAGTGCTGCACTAAATAGTTTTTAAGTAGTTAGGGGTTAGGGCGGGAATTCAGACACAACCCTAGAATCACTGAAAACACAGTTAATAAATTCTGACTTAAACTTATCTCTGACTCTTTCGTCTCGCTCAATGGACCTTATAGATTGGTGCTCCTTATAAATGGAATTTTTAAAAAATAGAGCATTCTTTGACAGTGCACCTTATAATTCAGTACACCCTATAAAGCAAAAAATGTGGTATTGCATAATGCTTAACTGCATTTATACAGAACGTAAAGCAGAATCTGAAAGTAGAAATTGAAACAAGGAAAGCTTTCAAACAACTGTACAAACTTGTCTTTGTGTGACATAAAGAAGAAAAAAAACAGTCAAGCGTGTTTTGTGCAGGTCTATCAGTTAAGCTGCTTCTCCTGTGAAAAGGTAAGGCTGCATTCCTGAGTCAGAGCGTTGTGCCTCTGTGTGACGGGGGAGGCTCACTCTGAAAACAGGTGGATTAAGCATCGCTTATTGTCCTCCTGCAGTGAGCCTGCATAGAGCTGTGAGTCACGGATTCAGCAGCCTGAGACTTGCTGCTTTCATTGTCTGCAGAACCAAGAGCTGCAAAAGTTTCCACAAGCCTGCTGTCAGTCAAAGCTAACGGCCAGTTAGGGAAATTACACTGTGTAGGGCTAAAAGGACCTACTCACGGAACATTCTCTGTACTGAACGGTGTTGAAAAAGTGTCACTTGGAGGCTGATTATTAGCCATCTTTGGCAGTCTCAAAATACTCCTCCAAAGACCAATGGAGGTTAGTGGCAAAAGGAGGCACTGACTTTTATCTATAAACAGTCAGATTTCCCCTTTATATGAAGCATTGTACAGTCTGATTTCGATGATCGCATCAGCGGTTGAAGAATTACGGTACGTCAAAGAGCGTGTGTTATTCCAGTGTCGCCGGCAGCATCTCCAGTATCAAAGGGTTAAAGTATCCGTCCAAGTTCACGCTCCATTTCCATCGTGCACAATTCAATTGGTGACATCAGAGCTTATTTGACCAATGTACAATATATATATATGTTGCACTGTCGTTTTTTGAAAAGAATTAAGGCTTTTAAGTATCCCTTATACAGTGGATTTATTTTTCAACCAGTGTGCCGCAATACACCAGTGTGCCGATAAAAATGACCATATATTTTTATCTGCACTTTGTAAACTTTTTTTTTCCTTTTCACTAAGAGGTGTATTGTTTGTGTTATTTTTATCAACAAAATAGAGTACCGTGACTCATAGAAGGTTGAAAAACACTTGTCTGTGGTCTCCATGTATTATGGCTCAATTGATATCATAATAGACCTGCACTACAAAGCACACATTTATTGTCATCATAATATCAGCCAGGGTTCGTTTCCCAGGGGTTGTGATGAACTTCATCCAGTGTGGGTCCTTGGGCATGAACCTTCGCACAACTGACTATGTTGCTACTAGGGGGCCCATGTCTGTTATGTGTTCATGTATCGCGACTCATATCGTCATCGAAATATTGATCAATACTATCAAACATCACAAGTTTCCACATATCATGCAGCCCTAAATCATAAGGTAACATAACTGTGATGTATTGCACACACAGCACAATTGTACCATTCCCTGGTGCAGGCAACAGTTCTGCAAGAAGGCCAAGAGTTCATTTACCAACAATGAAATGAGAGCAATCATGGCAACCCAAACTGAGTCAACTGTACTCTGGCATTGAACAGTGAGCTGTGAGTAGGCCCAAAAGGGGTAAAACCAAAATCAAAGGTAAAAGTTGACGATAATGACCACTTTCCCTTGTAACTGCTTCCTCTGTGGAGTGTTGCCAGTTTTCCAGGCGTCAGCAATCTCTGCCGTGCCACCAACAATAGGCCTGTTGTTGTGGTTGCAAGCAGGTCACCCACAAACCCAAACACCAACATGCAGGCAGCTCAGGAAAGGAGACACAGATACTGTAAACAAACACGAGAGGGGCAGGACGTCACTCAAATGTGTCAACAAAGACGCCTAAAGTTCCTCCAACAGAAAGAGGCTGCCATTTGTCAAAATAGTATTTTTAAACAAGCTCCAAATGAAGAATGGAGCTTAGAGACCATGCATGGGCACGTCATTGCTTCTCTGAAGTTTACTGCATCACTTTTCATAAGCATGCAAAATAGGTTTTTATGAAGTGATTGAGCAGCAGATATGAAAAGCTAAAATAAGTCCGTAAAGTTCTCTGTGCCAGTCACTCTTATTAAAAATGACCAGTTCACTAACCGAACCTAATGAAACCTTCATGTCATGGAGAGGTATGATAAATCTGGCTGACTGATTAATGCATCAGACCTGGATTAGGGAGCCAGTGGGAAGCGGCAAGAAAGGCGGACCGAGGCTCCTGCTGGCCCAGAAACAGATAAGACAGCTCTGCGTAATCTGACTCTAAGTCCATGGATAAAGGCAGTTTGTCTCTTCTTGGGCCGTCTGTCCACACCTAGCGGGTAATTAGGCCTAATTATGAGAGAAAGGTCCGCTTCCCCTTCATGTTATTAAATAAGAGCTGGCCTCGTCCGCCGGGCATCTCTCAACACAGGCAAGGGGCTGGCGACCTTCACATCAAACACAGCCACCATTTGTGCCCCCACCCATCCCTCTTCCACTAAAGCACCCACTCCCTCATTGACGTGGCTGGACATATAAAGAGGGAGGGGACAGTATTCATTATGATATGGGCCTTCAGAGCTGAGGGGGGAAGTCCTGTCAGAAATTCCTTGCCTTGCGCTGGTCTCATGTGATTAGCTGTGACCCACCTGAGCTGCCCCCCCCCATCCCAGTCATTCATAAATTAGGGCGATATGCTGATCACAGGAGTGTATTATAGAAGCTTTCTAATGCTCCGGCTTCACAGGACCCATTATGGAGGCATGGGATCCCAAGATCCCGAGCTGTGATATCACTTTCATCAAATATGAGATCTGAGCTGGACGATGAAAACCCAGAGGGGATTACACGACTCGAAAGCTCCATTCTAGATAGGCCTTCCTCTGAATCCCTGACAACAACAATCCATCAAATTTTCTGTTACCCAAACCCGTCCATGGTCAGTGCATTATACCCCAGCTGTTAGTCACTCTGCTCTTTAAGGCGCCCTTATCTCCTGCTTCCCTTCTTGTCACTGTCTGGGCAGCTGGGCATTTCCACCTCCATGGTCAGTTGGTGGCTTGCCCTATCGCCATTAGTCACTGACTTATCCCTCCCCCAGGAGGAACTCCAGTCCTTTAGGAGAGGAAACCAACGTGCCAAATAGAAGGCAAGCTCCATTCTGAAAGTCTCCTTAGAAAAACAGTGCAGGAAGTGGCAAGGAACACACACACCCTTTATTGTGTCTTAGTGGGGGAATCTAGACTGGATAAACAGCCCAGTGTGAGATAGAGGCTGAAGTCAGACACAAGTGCACCAACACCCACTGTCAGTCACAGATCCAATGAGCGGGAAGAGGTAGCATTGTTTGCGTGAATGGCGTGAATGCTAAGCACAGGCCATTGCAGATAAGGGCTCAATGCCTTGTGGGTGTCACTGAAGCAGGGACTGATGGAGCTCAGTGTCACAGGCTTCTGATTTAGGAGGTTCTGGCAGTGGTCAACAGGTTCCTTGAGCTTTATCTGTTTGCACTATCACCCATTTCCTCCATAAGGTCATTTACCTGGACACTACAAGACAAAGAGACACAAGAGGGCTGACAGCTCGAGTGTCATCATACATCACCACACATTCTGGGCGTGATGGCCTTTTGACATGTGGAGATTTTTGCTGTCAGTACAGCCAAGACAGGAACAAAAGTGGGTGTTTACGGGACCATAATCCCAATGAGACAGAATGCAAAAAATTAGGAAAGCAGGAAAATACTGGTTCAAGTTTTCAATGAGTACATCCATGCTGTTGGAGCTGTCAATCACTTCTGTGTGTCATGAGTCATGACGTGCAGACTAAGCAAAGAACAATGGGACTCCTGACAGAAAGCTTGTCATAAGTACAAACTAAGTAGTTTCTAGAGTTCATCTTGTACTACCTTGCCAAATGCACCAAGTTACACAATGGCAAATTTATTACACCAGCAGAGTCTCTGCCTCTGTCAATTCTCATCATCATCATAGAAAACTATTGATCTGGGAAAATCTATTTTAAAACTGAGCTTTAGATATAATTCAAGATCATGCAAATCTTTAAAAAACCTTTTCATTTTAAAAAATTGTACAAAGTGCTTAAGTATCTAAGGTAAAATATCTATTTTATTGTCATGTCCACAGCAATTATGTAAATTTTTTAAGGTTTATGTATATTTGACATTTAGACATAATTTCATTGAACTTTGTACAAGATATTTGCCTAACTATGATTTAGAAATTCAATCTGAGCAGAGCATTAGATTTGAGCATTTTAAGTCTCACTCCGTTCATCTTTTGATCTACTTTCAAAGCATTCCCTGTGGTTTTTAATTATGATTATGCTGCTTTTAGCTAAAATCAAAAAAATTCTAGGACATTGTTTCTGCATTTTGGCAGGAGTTCCTCAGAAAGTCACCTCTGAGATGTGAGCAAAACTGTTGGCACAGAGTGAGCCCCCCCCCCCCCCCCCCCTTATTTCCCATCATCCCTTTGCATACACGCCGCTATCTAACAGCCCCTCACACCCCAACTTAACATTAGCGGTCCAAAAATGGGCAGCAATGATAGAGCTATCCAGCTGTACAGTTTTGTTCCAATTGCCAGCTCAGATGAGAAAAAGAAATGTACATGGATCTATTTGTCTGCAAGTGGATGCATCGGAATGGAGCCAAACAGGGATCTTGTGGCTGGCCAACTATAGCAGCTGTCACTGTTACAGGCTATTTCCAAATGCATTTTTGTCTGTCTGCTCCTGATTCAAAACTATTTGAATAAAGAAATACAAATGCAACTTTAACCATAAAGTTTCATTGTAAATGTCCTCCATCAAAAATACAATTTTCATTTAAATGATGATTTTTTTTTTATTCTTAAAAAAGAGCACAAGGGAGAAATATCTAAAGTCTCCTCATCTCCATATCAACAATATAGATTTGAAAACAGTTGTGTTTGTTTCATATTAAACATTATTTTTATTAAGTTTCTCACAAGTCATTTGCCTAAATTGTCCATCTTACAACACAATATAAATACAATGAGCAAAAGGTCAACGTGAGCATTTAATGAGACAAAATGACAGTAGATGCACCCAATGGGGCAACTAAATCTAAAAGCTTATGAATAACGCCTGGAGAATGATCGAGATAAATGACAAATGCAAAACAGCAGATCATATGGTGTACAATAAATGTTGAAACTTGTTTGATTTGATAGGGGGTTAACACAGATTTGAGGATTAAAACCAAAATCAACCTGACCTGAAAACTGCACGTCAGACTAAGTTTTTATAATGATTTTTTTTTCTTTTATTTTGCTTTAACTGACCCACAAACAGAAGCATGACGAACCGACAAATACGTCAGACACACATGAAGATCAGGCTAACTTTAGCAGAGTGCTATCAGTTCCCTGCAGCTTCTTAAGCTTCTTCTATAAATGCAGGGAGTACCTTATAGTTCTACAAATAAATAATTCAAAACGTATGTGAAAATACCATATTAGTCAGACACCGCAGGTCTCAAGGCGGCACACTAGAACCAGCAAGTCGCTCCCGAATGGCACATTGTGGAGTCGAAGGACCTTTGTTTACAGCAGATGAGGTGTCCATAAAGGTGCCTGAACAAAATGTATCAACGTTCCCACGCTGTTTTTCTTTCTTTTTTTCCCTCAACAGTTTTAATTTAAGCACGCCATACTCGAAAATAGCAATTGTTTGTACCTAAACATTTTTCTTTCTTTTTTTATTTATTGTATTTTTGCTTAAACCTGAAACCTATGCCTACGGCACTTCTGTAGGATCCTGCTTTAAGTTGCATAAAACAATTACTAATAAAAAATAAATATATAATAGCTTACGCTGTAAATTTTAAAATAAAAAATAATGGGTGTAAATGCACAATACAAACATTTTTAAATGCAAGTTTCTGTTTTCAGCACCATTTGTACATCCAAATATGTTTTCTTGAAATGGTAAAAGGAAATTTTAGGGAATATTTTTGTATGAGCGTTGGTTTTAATAGTTGTGCAAGACAAAAAAAATGGGCGTTTTTTTGTTTTTTAAGCTAACATTGATGTCAATCACAGAAACTATTAAGGAAATTAAATTTAAAAAAGAAAAGAAAGAAAGAAATAAAGGCATAGAAACTGCACAAACAGTGTTTTTTAAAAACACTTTCTTTTTAATTGAGAAAAAGAGACAGAGAAAACAGTGGACACTAATCCACAGAGCACACAGACTTCTTTCATGGGAGTTATGGGCAGAGACCTTCATTTGTCCATGCCTATCATAGAGAAAGAGCAGTCTCTGAGCTGAAAGATTAGATGAAACCAGAGTGTTTTAAACCTCTTCTGTGGACGTGGATTAGAGTCAGGCAACCCCCCAACCCACCCAACTCCAAAATGAACCAACACAGAGTACAGGTGGCTGAGAGTTTAAGAAGTTAAACCACAAAAAAAAAGAAACTATCAGCCTCAGTAAAAGGAAAGCCAGAAAACACTGGTGATAGCTTTCACTCTAAAATACAGTGAAACAGCAGAAAAACATTTGACTATATCCTTGAAGTGAGCGACCTTGGGAGAATTTCAGGCTACTCAAGCAGTGCGTTTACTTCGGTTACTCCTCCCTAGGGCGGTTCAGTTTAATCAACTCACCTGTTCAGCGTCCTATTTGAGTTTAGGTGTGCAAGATTTTCATTCTTCTCCTTCACCGCAAGCGCCCCACCCTCCTCCCCGGCTTTCACCTGTGAGCTCCGTTGGGGGTAGTTTATTACTAAAAAGTTTTATGGAGATCTTGTCTTATGAAAATTGCCAAACTAAAAGAATGTGAAAATAAATTTCTTTACTGCATGAGTTGTCTGACTGAAGTTTATTTTATTAAGCATACTTGAGTATAAGTATACTAAGTCTGTATACATGTAGTGTAGGAAGTATACTAACTGAATACGTCTGCAAACTAATTTGAAACATTTTAAATTTACACTAAATGGATCATATATAAAGAGAGACAACTTCAAGGATACTACCTCACTTTTAGAATACTAGCTTGTATGCATGCTTGTAGTACAATTAAATACATTTTTTGAATCAGAATATTGATATACAATTGAAATATGACTACCACTAATCTTCTTAAATGAAAGCTCAAAATTCTGAGTACCGCTATTTTTTGTCAACCTTAAAAAAAGGGGAAAAGGCCTGTCAGAGCTGCAAGGACTTCAAACCAATTAGAGCAAATGGAAGCTACAGGACACTAACCCCTCTGCAGGAGGTGGCAGAAAGCACATCCTCCCCTCCCTCGACAGATTCATCGTCATCAATTATTCCTGGTTTCTCAGTTTACTGATGAGCAGGACAGGTGCAGGGGACAATGCCAGGGTGCCCTTGGGAGCACGTGCTTTGGTCTCCCCATGTGTCCAAGGAGACATGAGAAGGTTGGAGGTAGGAGAGGATGAGAAGGTTGGTTGAGGTTGCATGCAGAGTTGTGCAGTCGATCCCTGGAATCCCACTCTTCATTAAGCCGGGCCAGGCAGGTCATTTTACAGCTCATCACCAAATTAGAAATGCTGTGGGTCAGACTGGGGAGCAGTCAGACCAGCAGAGAGATGGAAATAGAGGTACGGCTTTGATTTAGCATGCTTTCACTCGTTGACCGGGGGGATCTTTAGAAGCCAAGGGGACAGAAAAAGACAACATTTCATGGAGTATTAATTATATAATCTGTGGTCCGGTGATTGAACTGATTACGTAGTGTGGATATGAAGCAGCTGAAACAAACGACCAAAATAAATGTCTTTATTTTGAGAAGTACAGCAAAGTGAAGTTAAAGTCACAAAGAAAAAAAAGTGAATAGAGACAATAAGGAATATGTAGGGGTATGTGTATCCTTAACAAAAGGTAGTACACTTGAGGTTTGTTTTATTAAGTATACTTGAGTATAAGTATAGCAACTTATACTTGAGTTTAAGTATAGCAACTAGAGACCATGCACGGGTAGTGTAGGAAGTATATTGGGTACTTCTTCAGACTAAATTGGAACATTTTAGGTTGACAATATGTACAGTAGATAGTACATAAAAGGAATCTTGAAGTGCACTGCTATGATTTTAGTATAGACTAAGTATACAGAGTACACGTAAATAGACTACTTTTTTCTAAGGGTACTCAGAGAGATATAGTGTGCAGAATATCCTCTGGTGATGTTTGTCTAAAATGAGTGTAAGGGCTTTCATCTAAAGGACATTGTCTTGTCAAACAAAAACCTGCACATGTTGCTTGATGTGAACTCTGCCTTTACAAACACTCACACAGCTCATCCCATTGACCCAGAACCATCCAACTGCATCACAGGTTGAGGCTATAAAGTCTTTTTGTACTGATTTTTCTTGTTGCACAGCTTGTGCGGTATTTTACTGTATGCGTGTGAGCCTTGGGAAAGTTAAAGTCTGATTGATTGAAGCATTCTAAAGCAATTTTTTTATAGATCTAGAAGATCTATAAAAGTGCAAAACATAAAGTACTGAAAATAAAAACATAAGATGAGTTGAAAAGTAATTAAAGGATTTTTTTTATTATCTTATTTCTGTTTTACGTTGATTTAGATGGATTTTTAAAGTCATCATCTTGATCAGTTAATTCTTGTTTTGTTTACTGATGTCGAAGCGATTTTGAGAAGTACACAGTACTCTGTCTAAATGTTTGGTTGGGTCTAGTTGTGAAAATGCGTTGGACTTGTGATTTTTCTTTGTGTGTGTTTTAGTGGTATCAGTCTGTTTTTAATGTGTTGCAAACAAGGTTGGGAGTTCCAGGTATTGTGAACGCAGCTAATGCATCATGTCACAAACAAGTTCTAGAGTTACCGTGAACGCAGTTAATAAAGTCTGACTTATTGGACTTATCTCTGACTCTTCTGTCTTACTTAACGTGCCTTATAATCCAGTGCGGCCTATAGTGTGAAAAATTGAGTACCTATTTCACATGAAAGCTTTTTAATGTCTGCTGTTGGGCAAAGGCCCGGTCTACCCTGAAGTGTTCCCCAGTCCCTTGCAGGGCCACACAGAAACACACAATAACACACTCTCAAATTCCCACCTAATGCCTCAGTCACAACTTCCCTTGATGGGTGGATCCGGGCAGTAAAATATGGGCACGCAGCTGGCCCACAGGAAATTTATGATCACAGAACGAAAATGTTCATGCACATTCTTTTTGTTCCAGGCAACAGGTTGTAAGTGAACGCGTAACCCTTGTGCTATCCTAGGCACTTTAACATTGGGAGTTGGGTCATCTAGACCCACTAGACAGTGCTCTGAATCTTTTTTTTTCAATGATTTGTGAACCTCACTGGTGTCCATGGATTACATGAAATCTTTCCACCTTTGTCATGGTAGGGAGAACACGTCAAAGTAAGGGTGGGGTCATCTAAGATATTATAAGTGTTAAACAATGTGTAAGAGTAAGTAAAAGTGAAGTCAGTAAGACAGGATTAATTTTTTCAACCCCCAAACCCTGCTACCATTAGCACTGTTCACGTGATAAGTGATAAGTGGCCTGCAGCCTGCCTGCTAGAAATAAGGAAATTAGATTAGTGTAGTTTGTGTGGACATCCTACAGGCGTCCGACACTTTCGTATCACGCGCTCATCTCGTGCACTGCAGCATTTGTGCACAATCAGTAAGGGGCCAGAATGTGCACCTGACTAATGACTACAGGATGTTGTACAGCCTCACCTGTCAGACATGTGTGCAACTTGCATAATCCATACAAATACTTCATTATACACTTGCCACACATACGACAATGGTGCATTCCATTTTCATGACATCCCTTTAGGTGTCTGCATGAGCCTTCGAGGAACCGCAAGACACACCTGTGCTTCTTTTAAGATGAAGATGCTTCTGCCTACAACCCTCTATGGTCTACACACCATATAATCCTCAATTAACCTATGAAGCATGTTTTTGGACTGTGGGAGGAAGCCGGAGTGCACAGAGAAAATCCATAAATGCACAGGGAAATCAGGCCAAACTTCACACGAAAGAATCCAGCTGAGATTTACTAATCAGTACACTATCACACAACCTAAATTCAATGAATGTGCTTTCTGGAAATCCCCATCATCTGTGTGTTTGTTTGAAAGGATGTTGGGAATTTGTTGCTGCAGAAGAGCACTGAGCTGGTCTGACAGCATAAAAAGGTCAAATCTTTCAAACAGAACAGACAAAAATGAAGGATTATGAATTAAGCTATCACCAGAAGAGAAGAAAATACAGAATGCGGGAGTATTTGCTGAATTTGCAGGTATGCAACAGTAAAGCCTCCCCAGCCTGTTGTTTTTGGGCATCTCTGCAGGTGTGAATGGAGAGACCTCAGTGAGGGCGAAGATTGACTGTTCCACATATCGCTTTGAGGAGTGCAGTAAAATGGTACTCTGCTGCCACTATCAGCTGAGCTGAAACACCCTCCCCTGGAGTAGAAAAGCAGGGAGGCAGTCAAGAGTTGAAGTTAATATTCTTATCAGTTCTTTGTGAAACTCCCTTTTGATGAGCAAACTGTTTCTGAAGGCCGACACAGCAAACATAAAAGAAGAATGTTTTGAAAACTGTTCAAAATTAGCATGTTGTTTCTAAGATATATTCAAAATAGAAAAAAGGAATGGTTAAGTAGACAAGGTTGGTACATTTATTACACCTTCAAATTCATAAATATAAAGTCTTGGGTCAAAACTGCCCTTTAGCCTCTTAAAGACCCATTCCGATTATCTTTTGAGCTCTTGAAAAATGGTCCCCAGTGGTCTTTTAATATTTGATTATTGTATTTACATCACTATAGAGCACCCTGGATTACAAGGCGCACCGTCAATGAATGGTCTGTTTTTTACCTTTTATCATATGTAAGGCCTATGAGGAGAATTAAGTTAGACAAAAGACTCAGAGATATGTCTATCAGTCAGACTTTATTAACTGCATTCACAGTAACTCTAAAACCTGTTGAAAACACACTACACGTTAGCCACGTTAGCGTTTTCACAACACCTGTAAACAAAAGTTACTATCACTATGCTAACTCCCAACCTTATTAGTAATAGTTAGAAAAAACACAGTCTGACACAGCTACACGTTAGCGTTTTTACAATAACACCCAAAGATGTCTGGAACTCATAAAAAATCAGATTGAAATTTTGACCGAAAGCAGTGTACCATCAAAATTAATTCAATAACCCGAATAATTCCATATACTGTATAAGGCACTCCAGATCATGAGGACAGATAAAAAAAATAAGTGGAATATATGGTGTGCCGTTTTTAGCCAAAATCAAAACACCTACTTTTTCAAAAAGATAGTTTCTGTAGAAATTTCCCTGAGTTTTGGGTGAAAACGTTGGCGCAGAGCAACCCCCCCCCCCCCCCCCCTCACCCATTACTGAGAGCTCCCTGTTTACACTCTCTCCTGCAAGTGTACATCCCCTTAAACTCCCAACCTAACATTACAGGTGCAACAAAAACGGTGAGCCAGATGCTAACACAGATGATTTGTCAGATATTTCTCTACAAGTAAGTGTATCAGAATGGAGCGGAACAGGGACTTTGTGGCCCGCCCAGTGTCTTTTCGACAAGCTTTTTCAAATATTTTTCAACATTTTTTCGTCTACCCCTGATTAACAGCAATGTGAATTAAAAAGTATGTGTCCTCCCTCATTAGAACAATGCAACAAGAACATGTTAAAACCACAAAATACATATTACACTATTTTCATCGGAGTTGATCTTTATCTGTTCTGCTAGGGGACTGAGAAATGTTCATTTAGGAATCCACATTTTAAACATACAAATCTAAAAAAAAGTTTTTTCTCAGATGGGCAAAAACAATCAAACCCTGTCCAGAATAACTATAAGTTCTGCATGTGGGACAATCCACTGAGACGACTTGGACGTTATTTTTATGGGTCCGACTGAATCACAACACTACCTCAAGCTTTTATTGGCTAAACAGGAAAAAAGAAATCAATCAGAGAGAGTGAAGGCAGCCACAGGGCGCACCACATATCAAGGCCTGTGCAGCTCTGCCTGTCTGCCTGCATTCTTGCTGTTTGCCTGTTTACAGACAGCATGAGCTGCAGTCTCAGTCCAGGCCGGATCAGTTCCTTTCAGCTCCAGCCAGATGTGCTGGAAGCTGTCGGCGCAGTGGAAGGTACTCTAGTTTATGGGACGCACCTCTGACAGATAATAGCGCTCGCTCTCTTCTTGTCTTTAAGTGTCTGACAAAGACTTCTGTGGGTGAAATTCTTTTTATTTCTTTTATGAGGTAGTTTACTGTCACTAAATTGTGACAAATTATTAAAAAAATATACTGCAGGTTCACTGAAAGTCAATAAATGTTTTTTATTTTTTTACGTCAATAGAGCGCCATAAAATCCTAAAGGATTAATGCCAAGTGGCCTGAATACAAAAAGAGAAAATCTGGCACACTTAAAGTGCCACTCCTATCAGTAAATCATCAAATATCAGAAACGTAACGGGCCTTGAATCTGACTTGACATAAAGCCATCGATGTCTTGCAGAAGCTTAGAAACTCAGGTTTTCTGCAGTTTCTTCTCCTACAGCCTGCCTAACACTCTTTGGTGCAAATACAGGACAAAACTATAAAGAAATCAACTGAGCTATTCATCCACATGTCGACCTGTGTAATGAAGAAAACCGTGGTAGATCAAACAGACTGTGATTAAGAGGCAGTTTGAGGGGCAGCAACAATCACAGTCTTCGCAAGTCCAAATAAAGACAGCAAGACTTGTCTTGTTTGACTCCAGACATAAGAGAACATGATTTGTTTTTGCATGCAGACTGCGAGAGTCCAAACTGACATGGTTTGGCGCACACACACACAAACACTGTCCTTTTGTTGTATGCCGTCATCAAACATGAGCTCAGTAAATCTTTGTGCTGCTTCCAGTTGTAATAAGATGGCTTCCTGTGTGGCAGAAGACATGACTGCATGATTTAGGAGCTGAGGTCGGAATTGTTCTCTTAATGATGCCTGCAGATCAGAACCAAACCCGATGACATCTTGCAGAAAACTCTTTATACTCCTGGTGTTTTACGGACAACTGTTGGGGTTGAAGTGGAAGAAAAAAGCTGCTGCTTTCTGTACATTTTAGAGAAAAACTGCAGCAGCAGCCATGTGTGTTGGATTTTGGCCACTCCTGAGGGCATCCTACTCTTATCAGGGGTCAGATAAGCTTATTTTACAGGCCGTCACATCCACTGGGCTACTAAAAGGAGCCCCGCTCTGACAGGAGCTGACCTCGGTTTCTTTTGCTCAGGGGTTTGCGGCTTCATGAAAAGTAAAAAATGGGAGATATGTGGTTGACTGGGTAACTCTAGAAGCAACATTTGTTGCAAAAATCAAATATTTAGGCTTCAGAACTGTGAAGAAAACAAGATATCCTTGAAATTCCAAAGTGGGAGTTTACAGATTGCAGAAAAGAGCTTTGCTTTGATGAAGCATAGAAGGAAAATTCTTGTCTGTTGTTCAGGTTTGGTTTGTGAATCAGTTAAAAAATACAACCAAAAAGAAACAACAAACAACATTCCGATCATCTTTTAAACTATTGTCAAAGAGTTGTCTTTTAATTATGATTATGCTGTTTTTAGCCAAAATCAAAAATTCAGTGAGGTTTTCTAGGACATACTGCATAAGTTGTTCTGAAGTATAAGTCGAAGCAGCAGAAAAATGCAAAATAATGAAGAAGCAGATCATAAGTCACACTGGAGTATGAGTCGCACTTTTGGGAGAAATCTATTTTAAAAAACTTGAAAGGCAAATCATAATAACAATACACAATGAAAAAAGAGTGAATATCTGCACACTTCACTACCATTACACATTGATGTAATAAGTTGCCCCATCTGTCAAACTATGTAAAGAAAAAAAAACGACTTATACTTCAAAGAACATGGTAGTTTCTGCAGAGAGGCAGCTGTTTATTAGAAATTCACCTCTAAGTTGTGGGCGGAGCAATTGTAGATCAGCAACCAAGCGCCACTTCAATTCCCCGTTGCTGAGAGATCTCTGTTTACATGCTCTCCTGTTATTGTACAGCTCCTCGCAATATTGGAGCTATCACAGCACAGTTGTGTGTGTGATGCCAGCTCGGACGAGGAAAACGAAGACATACATGGATCTATTTGTCTGCAAGTGGAAACATCAGAATGGAGCGGAGCAGGGAGCTTGTGACCTGCTCCGTGCATTTTCTACATAACAAATGAGCTCTTTTTTAAACTGCATTTTTTTCCTCTGCTCCTGATTCCCAAGGATTTTAATAAAGAATTATCTAGAAATGCAATTTTAAGTTACATTTTCTTAGTATATGTGCTCTGTCATCAAAAATTTTCATTGGAATGGGTCTTTAAGTTCCTGCTTTCAGACAGGCAATTGTCTCAATCTTGAGTAAAGGCAGATGAATAAGAAAACAACTAAATCTAGGAGGCCAATTTTGAGGATCATAAAGACTTACAAGTCTGAGGAACCTTTTTTTCTTCTCCACCACTGCACTACATCCAAGCCCTCCAGGCAGCTCAGGTTGACAGGTCTTGAGCCTGATACTGCTGGAACAACGCAGCAATCATAATTGGCCCCCATTCATCTCAGGCATAATCCTCAGCTTGGTGCAGCCTTTTCTACTCATTTTCTGCCCGTGTTTACTTACTCAAGGTACGCATCAGCTTCTGCTCCTCCTGAGGATTTTGCTGCCACTGCAGAGCTGTATACTCAGCAAGTATGTGTGTGGAGGGTCGGCTTTTCCAGCATGGCTGCTAGAAGCTCCATGATTGTTTGACTCACATTCAACTGTCAGCGTTCAATGGGCTGGATTACGATGGAGCGCAGCATCGAGTGTACCCTGACATGTTGACATGTCCTACTAAGTGCATTTCAAGGTGGATTTACCCTGTTTGCTCTATTGCGGGGCAGCAGAAGACGCACAATTGCTAAATAGGACCTAACTATTCTTGAAACAGCAGGGAACTTAAGTCCCGCCGTCTGGAGCAGAACTGACACTGACTTCATTCACAGGGTGAGTGAGTCTGCTGTGGTCCTCGAGGAGGTTCAGGGGTTTCAGAGAGCTCTGCCCTTAACCAAATAAACACGGTGGAATGTCTGCCATTGTTGGTGCAGAGGGTTGAGTGACAGGGCCTCAGAGCAGGACGGGCTGTCAGTAGAGACAGCTCAGAGTGTGTCCATCCCTTCTGACATAACTTTATATAAAAATGGAACACTTCAGCAAAAACAAATTGCGGATCCGCTCAGGAGGAGTTTGTACAGTTTTCAGTGCCCATCAGGACTTCTTTAAAGACCCCTGCCTATAAAAATCCAGTTTTTGGTGCTCCAATTCAAATGCACCAACTAGATGCATGGGTGTCTCATCTGAGCTGGCATCTGGATCAGAACTGTACGGATGCATAGCTCCAATACTGCTCACCATTTGTTAGGTGGGTTGTGAGGGGCTGTAAGCTAACAGAAGAGCATGTAAACAGAGCTATGGGTGACAAGGAGCTCTTTTGTGAAAACTATAACGTTTTTATTGAACGTTAAATAACTTTATGTTGGTTTCTAGAGGACCCTTTGTTTCTAAAGAAAAAAAAGAACACACACCCAAAAGAATGTGTTAACAGAGTCTCATAATCACCTTTTAATTCGTTGATTATTTTATTTGTTGTTCGCACACTGTTTTTAAATGTCATGTCTTTTATCTGTTCTTGCTGGAGAGCTGTTTTAACCGAACTGCCGTTGGCGATTAATATTATTATAGTTGTCTATGAACTGCTAAATATAAAACCTTGAAATGTCTTCAAAAAGGCTCGGAGAACAGCTTCCCAAAAAGACTACAGATTTGCTCCTGAAAGACTAAAGAAACAAAACTGAGGCATGTCTCTCAGAGTACAGTATACTGACCTGCTCTACAGCATTTCTGACAACTATCTAGGTAAGTAACAATTGCGTTCAAACACACAAACGGCAGTCAGGTTAGTTGACTCCATTTCATAGTTTTCTGTTTAAATAAAACCAGTATAAAAGTATAAAAAGACTCAATCGGTGAAAGCAATTTCTTTAATGGCAATACTGTATCTCAACACGTCATTTCTTTACATATAAATTATGTATCACAAGGCTTTATTGACAAATACATGTCTCTATTTACATCTCCTGACGTTTGCAGCCAGGTGACATCAAACCTGCACTCCCCAGTTCTGGGTTTGAGTTCAGGTCATCATTAGCTGGCTGCCCTGAAAGTTGACCCCCGACCTCCTCTCCTTCCAACTGGTGCTCATGGTTAGGGCTAACAGGTTCGGTGAATGTTTCTCAGTATTTTCATAAAAGATGTCTACCTTGTGAAGTAAACAAGTGGGATGGAGTGATGGGGGAGAGGGGGCAAAGAGGCAAACAGACCACACTGACACTGACAGTCCCCATGATTTCCCTCATGGAGACTCAGGCTGCCTCCAGGACTCTGAAGTGGCTTGTTAAGCACAGAATTAGACTCAGTTTTCCTGAGCTCCGCCCTGCAGTGTCGGTTGGTGGTTCTGTCTGCTCCTTGGTTCATGATACCCTCCTTGTCCACCTGGAGTCACCCCCTCGCCCCCACCCGGCGGCCCCTGCAGTGCCGTGGCATATGAGCCCTCTGTGCTCCAAGTGATAGAGTCAAGCTGTTCCTGCTGAGCGGAGGTCAGGGTCCTTCAGTCAGCACCTTGGCCCTGAACAGAGCACACAGGAATCCCCCCGTCCCTCCCTGAGCGTGGCTGAAACCCGGCTCCCTCCCCAGGCCCAGGTCCAAATAAACCTGGTAGCTCTCAGTCTCTTTTTCATCTCTCCATCTCCTGGCACGCTGTCACTCCTCTCGTCATAATCATTAATCAGACTGGGCAGATTATGCTTCAAATAAAAATAAACTGCGGAATCGTGCAGTTTCTGCTGGAATCCTCCTTATTGACAGGCCCCGCCCCCCTCGCCAGCGACCTAATAAACCCAAGATGTCGGATACGGACAACAGGTTGGCAAACTGGAGGTCCATTAATGCTTTATTGATATAAACAAACTGGCTTTATCTTCAAGGGTGATGACTCTTGAAGACTAACCTGCCATCCTTGTAAATATACACCAGATAACCCTTATCAGTTTGGCACCAATAACGCCACTCTGCTTTCCAGCTACAGACGCTCACATTTTATAAAGGGATTATAGGGATTAGATGTGCAACCTGACTGCACTGAAGCCTATGTTTTATACATAGACTTTTTAATTTTGTTCTCCTGCGTTATAAAAAAAGTGGGGAGAAATTGAGGGCAGCAGTGCCCTCTTTAGGTGACACGTGGTAGTGCAGGGGTGATAAAGCTCTGGCAGCATTATAAATTGGATACAGTTGTGTGTCTCTGGGATGTGGCATCTGAACAGCTTTTGACAGCGCATATTAGCAAGTCCACTGTATTCTCTCCATGTGGATGGAGGAGGGCATGGGAGGAAAAGGATGGGGGACTGCTAGGTCCAAAACAAGCTGGGGGCTCCCTGGCCCAGGTCCCTGCTGGCTGACTGACAGGAGCCTTGCTGACTATTTGTGTGTGTCCATGGGAAATGGAGCGGTGTCGCTGCGGCGACGGCCCTGGGGCCATCCATCAGTGTCATTCTGGGGGGGAGCGTATGGTATGTGTCACCTCCAAGACTAATGGACAGGAAGTACAGCCAGAGAAACAACAATATTTGCAGAATATATATATTCAGAAGAAGGTTCAGACCCAGTCTATGTTTCTAGTGCGGTTTCAACAGAATCCCGAACGTAGGTTTTTAATCCTGATTAATGAGTGTGTTTATTTGAAAGTCCCTCGCTCTGCGCCGAGGCTTATGCTAACCTGATCTAGTTGCTCTATTTCAGGGCACATGCCGGACAACAACAGAGCTACTTATCACGTGACACGCCCGCGTGACGGCCTGCATCTGTGATCTAATCTGCAGGTACCAGAGAGTTGGAGAGCTGAAAGGAGAAAACAGGAGCGGCTCGTTTAGCCATCGCTCCTGTGTGCCCGCCGTGTGTTCAGAGGCCGAGGTGCTTAACCTCAGCAGCCGGTGACAGTGGGATCCAAGCCCGAGCGCTTCGTGATGTTGATCTTCACCAGCTCCTCAGCAGACGTCGGGTGGATTCCGACCGTCTGCATCAACTGGCGATATGTTGCTCCACACCTACGACACAAACACGCTTTTCAAGACGTGCTCAACCACAGTGCTTTTCCTAAAATCCATCGCTTCATTACATCTCTAAATATTCTGATGATTTAAGTTCTGCCTCATTAAGAAAGGAATGAACGCATTGATGTACAGTGGGAAACCGAGCACATAAACTGTTCAGAATTCAGAATTTTAAGATGGTTTTGAAGCCACTTGCACCACCGAGGATTCATTTAACTTACTGAAGTGCCAAAGAAAAACCCTGAAGGACCTCTCCTGCATTTGGACCAAGAAAATGTAGACCCAAAATCTTCTGATGTCCGGCACGCTCACATATCACCTGATGGGAAAAAAAGCCCCTTTATTAAAAAAATAAAACAGATTATAATAAACTTTATTTAGCCCAATACATCAAGGAATTGACTAAAAAAGTTACATTTATTTGGAATTAAGATGTTTTTGAAACCCTTTGATGAAATCAACAAAATTCTTTTGTGATATCATTTTTTATGAGACGTTGGCTAATTTGGTAAGTTTTTGCTCACAACAATGTTAGTCCAACCCTGCAGAACCCAACAACACTTTTCTTAAGGGCTTATGAAGTTAAACAAATATGGTTTTTGTTTGTTCATTTTAGGAAGAAGCAATTAACAACAGCCAAAAAATAAAAAAGTAAAAAATAAAAAAAAATAATTATTTAAAAAAAAACAACAGAGGGCCAAATTTGTGGGTTCTCCAGGGTTAAGAAGTAAAAATATTGACATGAGTGTCAACGAAAGAAGCCCCTTATTTACCCACTGTCTCAAATTTGATCCACACATTTTTACCATGGTGTAACTGTATTACGAAGAATTTTTAACTAATTTTGTATTTTTATTAATACAGCAAGTACTCATTTAAAAAAATTGACTAACAATAGATGAAGCTCGGAAAGGTAGCTAAACCTTCCTTGTCAAGTGTTTTTAAGATTTCTTGCAGGCATCCATTTTGAAATGATTAGAAAAAGCCCTTCTACTGCCTCTAGTGGAGGGATGATGAACTACAGGGCAGAAAACATGGACCTTAAAAACCGATACAATAGGATTTTAAAATCCTATTTAATCCTATTTTTATCCTATACAATAGGATTTTAAGGAAAGTTTGGATCATGTTAAAAAAAAGGGAGACTCAGAAATGTGTATTTCAAGTCTGATATGAATGGTTATATATAGTTAAGATTAAATATACCCCATAAAGTTTGAGGTTTCAATTTAACAACTGTGGACTTACTTTGATGTAACACTGGGAGGAATCTCGCTGTGCGACCGTGAACTCCAGGGGTTTGTAGAAGGCATGGTAAACCTACACATACACACAATGAATTATTTAACTGTTGACAAAATCTCACTTTTCATGAGAATTGTGTTCAAGTCAGTTATTTTTACTTTACTTCCACATAAAACAAAAACAAACAAACAAAAAAAAGAGGATGACCACTGTCCTAAAACTTTTGGAGTAGATAGCTTTGAGTTAAAAATGAATTTTTTGTTGAATAAATTTTTTTACAAACACATCAAATATTTACAAAAATAAATAAAGGCCTCATTAGCACTAATTCTTCCACGCAGCTTCTATCTGTCCAAAAACTTGAAGCAGCCAGTCTGATGCGGCTCTTCTGGTACAGATTTAGTTTCAAAGTCTTGACGGAGAAGAGCGTGTCGTGTGTTTTACTCTGCGAGCGGACGTGCTCGCACAGGCTGTGAGGGCATTGCAGCTGTCAAGAGGCTGGTCCGTCCTGCAGCTCCTCCTCAGATCTCAGCAAGCCTGTCATCACCCCCCCACACCTCAATCAGACCTCCTGCTCGCCTGTCACTCAGAGGCAGGAGCCTCGGCTCGCCGGCCATAACATTTATCCACGCTCTCCTGCAGGTGTTGCTGCATCTGCCACAGGTAAAAGACCCAGCCCTTTGCTAGAGCATTGTGTCAGTGTGTCAATGTTTACATAGCTGTTGTGGAACACCACTTTTTCTTTTTTGTCTTTTGCAAGGATATAAACACTGACATCATGATTGCCAGACTTTGTTCGTCAGTCTGAGAACAGAGTTTTTACAATAGGAGCTTACAAGTCTACTTTATATAATAAAATGCACTTCCAGTCCATGTGAAGTTTTATCAGAAAATCTCATTTCTATAGGCAAAACTATTGGTTTTATTCTATTACACATTTTTACAAAACCTATTAAAAAAGTAGTTTTTACAAAATGAAAACTTTTTTTATACTTTCTTGATTTGTTTTCTGGCTTTTTTCCTCCTATACTGACCTCATGTTGCATTTTGTGAGTTCTACTGTGTGGTATAATAAAAATCATATTGTATATTCTTTAATCTTTATCATCTTGAATTAAATATCATATCCTGTCTGTCTTGAGCCTACAGTATCTCAGTAGGAAGAGCAAAGTGGTAGTTTTCCTACATTAAATACAAATGTCAAATCATTTGAATTTAATTTTTGAGATATAAAGGCAAAATCAAACTGTTTAAAAATCTAACTTTATTTAAAATGCACTTGTAACACAAAGTGCTATACTGTACATAATAAAAACATTTTTCAACTTAAAAAGTAAAAACAAAGACCTTCACACACACAGAGAAGTAAAACACACAGACCCAGACACGACAAAATGGAACATAAAATAACGTATGAACAAGACGCAAAGAGGAAATCTGGCTTGATACTGAAGTGGGAACCCAATATTTTGGGGACCTGTCTACACCAGCGATCACCACACTCAGGCACTACCACAGGTTCTCCCACGATCAACAAACAGACAAAAGGGTGCAACTCTCAGCATCCAAACTCACCTCAATGCCGTCTTTTCCGTGTCTCTTCTCAGCCTCCTCCTCAGACAGACCAACGCAGCCGTACTCCAAAGGTGTGAAAACTGTGGTGGCAACCTGTCATATTTAGAAATAAAAAGAAACATTCTTGGTTTTTCAAAAGGTGCAAAACCATGTCGCTAAGAAATAAATCAAAAATTCTTACCATGAAGGCAGATTTTCTTTAAATAAAAAGGAAAAAAATCTGCCAATGGGGTTAGAAAAATTACTAAAAATTAAAAAAAAAAAAACAAGAGTGAAGTAAGAAAATAATAAAATAGGAAAAAAATTGTAGTCTCTAAGACTACTCACTAAGACTATTCAGGATTATTTTGCAATTAAAAAACTTTCTTGATAAGAATATTTTTCTACGAGACAGAAAATTAAATTTTCTTTCCTGAAATAAGGATCTGTTTACTTTCTTAAGATTCAGTTTTTTTGCAGTTTAGGCATCAGTGAAAAGTCATTTTACCTTTGAAATAAGCATTTTAAGAGATTTTCTTCTTTTCCAAACGCATCATATAGAAAATTTGCCGCATTAAAAAAAAAATAATAAAAAAAAACGAGGGATCAAATACACAAACTCCACTCACATCTTTAATTTTGTTAATTAAGTTAATTTTGCTAACAACCATAATACATTTTTAATTAAAGTAGTGGCAGGATGAATTTAAAAAACTGATGAAGATGGATGATATTTTGGAAAGTACTGGCATATTATGACGTGAATCATCCTAAGGAAAGACTTGCAGCGGGATGAGGGTTTGGGCAGAGGAGAGTCCGACCAAACAACAGTAGAAACGGCCATATTTTTGTCTCAAATGAGGCTTAAAACAATAAGCAGGGAAAGCCGCAGGGATGTAAGCTGTGGAGAGATGGAGGGAGTGTATCACCCTTGGAGGGCGAGAGCCTGAGTGCCTTACATTGTCATAGTTCATGAGCTCAGAGCTCCGACCAGCCAGTCTGTGGGCGAGGAGCCTTCCTGCTTTAATAGCTGTTGGAGTCAACTCAGGACGACCCTAAAAACATTTACAAAAAAAATACAGTTTGCATGATTTTTTTTTTTATTAGTCATCCTGTAACAATGCCTCCCTTGGTAGAAGGGAGACCATAAAGAACCCTTGAAAATAGTTTACGGTCCTTTTAATTCATTTTTGACACCTAAACCTGAACTGAAAGTAAAGATAACAACTCTTGTGGACGTAACAGCTGTCACCATGTTTTCATGGCTACTGACGAGACTCTTGTAAAATGGCTGGTGTTTGGTTCAACATGTCCCAGAATTTAAGCAAAAAAAGCACAGATTCCACAAACTCACAGTTGGAAATAAAAAACTTTCAGCTATTAGAACGTAGGTTTTCAGTCTTTTAGTCATGTTTTGCTAACTTTGCTGTTTTTCTTCACAAGCTTTAAAAACCCACTCAGGTGAAAATGGTGTTTTTAACATGTTCTTGTAACATTTTTCTGATGATGGATATAAAAAAAAATTAAGCTTATAAATTGATTTGTATTTCTTCATTGAAATTGCTGTGAATCAGGAGTTAAAAAAAGAGCGTATTTGTGACATAGAAGCTACACTCGGCAAGTCCCCCTAAAGAACTCCTGTTTTCTTTTTATTTTGGCTAAAACTGCATAATCATAATTAGGGGATAACTGGGAACACTTAAAAATTGGTTAAAATGTTTTATTATAACTTTCCAGGAAACTTTAAAGGAGACTTTCTGAACAGGAGTTTCCAAGGAAATTTTGCAGTTGAAAGAATCCAGTCGGAAAATATTAAGTCAAAATTTTATTAAGTTTTGTCTAAGCTACGCCCATACTTTGTAAAAAATTTTTATAGAAAACTCCAAATTGTTAAATCCAAACCCGTTTGACAGAGTCTACAAGAAATGAGAGATTTATTTACGTGTTCTTATTTTTACAATATCTAAATTAGTCAAAAATTCCTTTCAATAATGTGTAAAAACATGTACATTGTGGATGATTTGGAGAGTAACAAACAGAGAATGTGCAAAACGTTTGAGTGCTACAAACTTTTTTCAGAGTTTCTGAAATTCACTGTCCTGGATGTTTGCCAGCCGTCAATCACTGAGACATGCATGCACTGAAGAGTTCAGGAAACAGTGGGGCTGCAGGGCAATTCTAAAGGAATGACTACAGTCTGGTAGAATGGCACACATCCTGTTGACTAAAAACATCTCCTGCACCTCCACATGTGTGCGTAACTGCTTACACGCCATGCATCAATACAGCGGCAGCTTTTTTGGGGGGCTGAAAAAGCAGACAAATTAGAGACGGATATCATCCCTCTGGGTTTTTAGGGAAAAATCACTTCCTGGCTGTTTGAAAAAGTTGATGGATTGAGAAGTATTGTGAGTCATCAAAGCAAGTTGTCAATCTCATAAATGCTTTGCAAGTGTGTGCTTGTGTGTTACAACTGAGAAGCAGACAGCTGGAATGGTGGAAAAGAAGAAAACAAAAAAAAAACAACCATGGTAACACTTAAACAGCCGGCTTAACTAGTGTGAACATGGAGCCAGGTGCTAAGAAGATGCTTCAATGGTGTCTCACTCGGAAAGATTAAGTTGATCATGAGGGGGGAGGGGGCCAACCAATGCAAAATGACTTCAGAAAATGCCTTTTCTATAAATCTTTGATTTAGGTGTTTCTTCACTCATTTCAGACAGTAGAATCTCATAACCTTTACTAACATTTTTTTACCTCAGAAGAATCTAAAGAACAATAGAAGACAAATGCTTTAGACTTTAACTATTGACTACATAAGAGAACTGGACTGAGTGACCCCCACCCCGCGTTCCAAGTAGGAAGTACCTGCTGGCTACAAGAGAGATAAACAGTTATTCTCACATACCTTTTCTTAACATGCTCTTGATAATCCTAATTTTTTTCATGATGTTTTTTATTTATTGCAAGTGTTACGGCCCGACAGGCAAACGTGTCTAACTCTAGGGGGAAAAAAATCACAAAGGGGCGATAACATATGAGGAAAAAAAAGATTGTTCAAGTTTTAAACTGACCAATATGATGCCTCAGTAAAAGCATTTTGTGCCCAAATGCCAAATTTGCTATTGTACTGCAAAATGCACAATCACAAATACACTCTTTTTCAACAGCAATTCTCATCAGAAATACTCTGAAATTGATGTGTGAGCTTAATTTTCTTCACTGGTATGTCTTCCGTCATCGGAAAAATGCCAGTTAAAAACACCAAAAACACATCAGAGTGGGTCTTTAACAGTCAATACAATGAGCATTAACCAATGAGCATTTAAATTACCACCAATAATTATCTAAAGTCCTTCCTAGTAGGTGAGTTTCATCAGTGGGCCAACAGGCTGCTCACCTCACCGATGTCACCAAAAGCATAGATGTTTGGTAATGAGGAGGATTCATCAGGGCCTACAATTATTTTGCCCGTTTCTTTGCTGATTTGCACTCCAAGCTTATCGAGACCCAGAGCTTTAGTTTCAGGAGCTCGACCTGCAAAAAAAAACAAAGGATCAGGAAGAATTGGTGATGGAAAACATGAGAGAGTGCAAACAGGCCAGGCTGTAACTCTGCCATCTGATCACCTCTTCCTAAATAACAATCGTTTCTTAAAATCCATACAAAAAAAATAATACACAAACTTACAGGTAAACAAATTTAATTTCTGCAAAAGCACAGGAAAGATTTTTGACCGAATGTGACTACTGAAGGCCACTCTGTCAGAAATGTCTTCACTGGATTCCAGCTGATGGTTAGTGAACAACAAAAACAACATGTGGCCACCTGAAGGCCAGAGCTCCACCAGATGATGAGCAGCTGGGAACAGGAATCCCAGCAGGCCCACGGGACACACCGCGCTCCACGCTCAGCCACTTCCGGGGGAATGGCTGACTGATGCTGTCGACACCAAGCCTCCATAGTGATGGAGCCTGAAGCAAACGCTTCGCCCTCCCCACCATTCTCAACACAGCTCCGTACAACCTGCCCGAGTTGCATAATAAACACCCGGCATGGAGGTAACTCCGTGTAGATGCTATCGGGCAGCAAAAATAACAAACCTCCGAGACCCTTTTTCCTGACTGGAGCCGGAGAACAACGTCCTCCCCTCTTTCTGCAGGCTTTTTGGGGGGGCCACAGGGCACCGTATTATTCTCCACAGTGTGTGTGGCTGCTTGGGACAGAGCAGGGAGAACAAGCCGAGGGGAAGTAAGGTAACCTTGACTAATTCCCCAAAGTAGGACGTCTAAATATTTTCCTGTCTTGTGAGACCAAAACACTGCAGCACATGTTCTTCTCTCCAGCTTATTTTGTGTAAACTAAAGAAATATGACTGTTGTTTATCTGCATACACCTATTCTTTTGTTAATTATTATCACTGCTATTATTGTCCTCTTAAGTCATTGTCATCTTATTTGCAAAAATAAATCCATAGCGTTGAATATTTTCATTTTAATAAGTAAATTTTATTTTTTTTGCAAAAACTACAATTATATTCATATTATCTTTTTCAGAGGTTACTTACTCAATATTCATGTTTGCAGCTCAGTACCTTTATAAATGTAGAACACAATCCAAAGGAACATTTAGGTAAAGTCATTAATTTAGTATGTAAAAAACAGTTTTTCATAGGGGTTGTGTTTACGTGCTTAAAGACCCACTACAATAAACATTGCCATTTTGGTGTATTTAACACGTTCTTGTGGCTGTTTTTTCATGATGGAGGACACATAAAACAACTATTTGAGTATTTCTTCACTCAAATAGTTGTGAATCAGGAGTTGACACAAAAATGTCATTTGAAAAAGATTGGAGCTGTGATGTAAAAAAAAAATACAATTGGCGGGTCACAAGCTCCCTGCTCCGCTCCATTTTGATGCATCCACTTCTAGATAACTAGATCCATGCACGTCTTTATTTTCCTCATCCAAGCTGACATCTGGCTCAAAACTGTGTGGCTGAATAGCTCCGGTTTTGCTCGACATCTTTGTTGCACCGGTAATGTTAGGCTGAGGTTGTAAGGGGCTGTAAGCTAGCGGGAGAGAGAATAAACAGATTGATGATGGGAAACAGTGGGGTTCTTACTTTGGTCCCGTCCAGAGCTTAAAGGGCAAATTTCTAATGAACTGCCACTTTACAGAAAACGTGTCCTAGAAAATCTTAGCTAAAAACGACACAGTTCTGCTGAAAAGACCACTGGAATTGCTTTTACTATAGATCAAAAGATGATCGGAGAGGGACTTTAATGGTTGTTTTTTTTTTGTCCCACGTTGATCTTTAACAATTCTCATAAACTTTACCAGCTAACAAACCTAACCTCAAAACAGAAATTCTGGTCTTGCCAAAGCAACAAAAGGGGTTTGTTTGCAGTTGAAGTTGTGGCTCGGCTGCAGAGCTCCATTGTGTGGTTTGGACACGGCAGCGGGCCGGCCAGCCGGCCGATAAGAAGCTTGGCTGGACGCACTCACAGACGTGATGAAGGGAGCCAATCTGAAGAAAGCATGTTGTGACATTAAGAGGAAGCCCCCAGAATGCTTTGCTAAACAGCCACAACAAACCTCCACAAGTTGAAATAAGAGCGGGCAGCTTATCTAATCAAACCTATGAGCAGAGACAAAAGGGAGAGTAAATGTGGCGCAAGCTTGTTTTCGTTTCAGGGAACGGATCACAAACTCTGCCAGACAGTGGCGTGTTGCGTTTCAAGCCAAAAAAGATTTTTAGATGAAAAAGAGATAAAGAAATAGAATTAAACTCTTGTTGCGTCTAGGGAAATACCTTTGAGGTTCCACGTAAATAAATAATTCTGTGCTTAAGAGGATATAAGCGGAATAAAACTAAAGCAGTACAAAGGAAATGTGGTCAAAAACACTGAAGAGAGACAAACTTAACAGGCTTCCATTACTTTGACCGCTGAATCTTGCTGTGTTAAAACAATGAGTTTCAATTCAAAAATATGTTTATTTCTTTAAAAGTTCCCAGTTTTTATTGTATCACATGTAAAAGTTATGTTATTTTGACATTTGTAAAATCTTTAGTTTGGAAAATGATAGTTCTTTACAGAAAAATCTGCTCTAAAAGTTTTTCCAGTACAGGAAGTGTCTCATTACTGACACAAACCAATCATATTCTTTGGTGATTAAATCTACATATCTAAACTGTGGATGAGCCCCTTTCAGCACTTAAACTTCCTTATCTGTTATTTTAAAGATGGAATAAAAAGAAAACATCTGCCTAACTTTGTGATGACCATTAAAAAAGGCTTACTATATAGCCTTCTACAAAGCAATGGAAATGACTATATTCCATCTCCTGAGTACAGTCTATTGGAAGGTTTTGCTTTTGAAGCCAGTCCCAAATGATCGTTTGAAAAACACCTCCACACAA
Organism: Oryzias latipes; assembly: GCF_053564925.1. Classification (NCBI taxonomy): domain Eukaryota; kingdom Metazoa; phylum Chordata; class Actinopteri; order Beloniformes; family Adrianichthyidae; genus Oryzias; species Oryzias latipes. Next base: position 10,127,325 of record NC_136245.1, read on the forward strand.
GCGGCGCTTTCCTAGCCCTGAAGATTTCCGCTTGTATTCAACAGATCGCCAAATGTCCTCTGATAAAAGGAGGAAATGTCTGTAAATGACATCCTCGAGCCGAGCATGGAGACTGATGTGCTCACTGTCAGAGACACACACAGGAAGCTTGGAAATGTTCTGTTTCCTGCTCCGTTCCTACAGCCACACCTGGACAGGGGAGCGGCCGGGCCTTCAGGAAGGAGCAGGGGAAAGGTGGAGGGAGGCAGAGCCATTGAGAAGGATGTGGCACACAGTGGTGATCCCGTCCACTGGTCCCCTCTGGCCTTTAATAACTCCACAGAGGCCTGGGACCCTGCCTGGCCCGCCGTGTGGGGCGGCAGTGAAGGGAAGTGGCCTTGTAGCTCATAACTTCTACATCCAGACATCAAAGAGCAGAGCGCCGCATTGTTACTGGTTCTCACTAAACTGTCTGGGAAAAAAGCCGCCTCTTCCATGCATGGAGCCTTTACAATGATGTCGCATTTTAGTCCGGCGCTGAGGAAACTGTGACGCGTGAATTTAATGCTTTCTTTAAAGGTGATAGAAATAAGAACAAATGATATAAAACTACCATTTTTTTGTGCTACGAGTTGCTTAGGAGAAGTCGTAGCAGCCAAAAAAATGCAGGAAAAAAATCTTATAGAAGTTGCACTGGGGTAGAAGTCACACTTTAATACGTGATTCATGCATTCAATTTGTTGCTCGACGCCTGCCAAAAAAGTGCTTGTAAACTTGATGCTCTAGACGCGTTTTCAGCCTCATTGCTACATGGAAGCATTGTCTGTGAGTGTATTTACAATGCATGGAAGATATGGACGATGTTAAGAGATCAGATGCATTTATTTGAAAGAGTTCCATGAAAGCATCGGTAATAACGTCTCCATGTCTGGGTTCATGGGATATTCAGAGACTCTGGCAGTACAGTGAGCTCCACCATCTACTGCAGGAGCTGCATCAAAATGAGGGCCGCTTTCAGCTAGACTTCCCATATTAGTCCCAGGAGGGGGAAAGATAAAATAAAATAAAAGTAAAGAGGAAGATCTTTTCATTATTTTCTCAATGCAAATAAGAAAATGGTCATACATTTCAGAAGGACAACAATCCGATTCTCCTCCATGTTTGTTTTTGACTCCACTGCGGATCAAGTCTGAGTGACGCTTCTCTTTTCTGTGCTGCTGTTCATAGTACTGATACGGGTCTACAGTGCTCTTTAAGAGTTGTTAGTGGTAAAAATAACAAACATTTGAGCCCTTTTTAAAATTAAAATAAAAAATAATCACATATCTCACCAGCCTAACTAAGCAAGTTATACCCAGCAAAACAAACACATTTATTTTTTAAGTGATTTAGGACAGATTTTCAATATAATGTTAAGAAACCTGTCAGGGTTAAAGGTCAATGCCATGCCATTACTCTCAAGAGTATGTTCAGGCACAGATGAGCATCACCTCAGGTGATGAGAAACAAAGAGTGCTCCTTATGGAAACACATGTACACAGTAGATTTGAAAAAATAAAAAATAGTCTGACTCTGGTGGAGATTCCTGCCTTTGTTACAAGTGCAAAAAATAACAAAAACGAAGCAGATCAACGCTGGAGCGATGACAGAGGGGGGGGCAGGAGCTGGGGATGGCAGCGGGGAGCTGGCAGGGATGGCAGTGACAGATGTGATGTTGGTTTCCGCTGGGCTGGCACCAGCAGGAAGGAGCAGAGAGGGGAGAACAAAGAGGGTGGCGTGATGACCTGCGCCTGGGTGCATCCTGCACCCTTCTGCCCTTCTTCAACCAGAGAGCCAGGCCATTAACATTTCCCCTCTGCTTTCTCATCACTCACACTTTATTACTTTGTTTTCAGCCTCGATTCATCTGCATTTGCTGACACTGCACTCTATTGGGGATTCATGGAACTCAGTGGCAACGAGGGGAGACAAGACATCTATACCAATATCAGAGCCAAAAGTAAAGACATTTGTGCTTGCTAGAGTGCTGTAATAATGGAAAGAAACCACAAACCGCTAGAAATCCTGCCACATTTATAGCTTTTGTGGATCACATCCAAATTGTTCATTTATTTTTAGCATAGTGCCCCTAAAAACCTAGTCTAAAGAAAGAGGATACATGCACCAAACACCTTCAAAGGTGGAGATTCTGGAAGATCACTTGTTGCAAGCCACAAATCAAGTTTTCGTTTGTTTCTAAACTCATATCCAGTTTTACAGTAAAAATTGTAAATAGTGTATACTCACTAGCACTTTTCTACCTTTAAAGTCCAGTGTGCTCTACAGTCACAGTCTAATTCACACACAATGCAAAAACTGAACCTCAAGAAAGTAAAAACACCCTTTTTTCAAGAGAAATTATCTTATTTCTTTTCTGGCTTTTTAACAACAAAATAATCTTAGGTTGAGAAAATGTGTCTAGAGCTTTTTTTCTAAAATAAAAATTCTTGGTAAGACATTTTTTTCTCAGCCAATTAGCAGATTTTTTTTTCTAATGTAAACGAAATAAGATTAAAAAAAATGAATCATTTCTAAGGGGTCTGTTTTTGTAGTGCATATTCCCACACACATTGACCGCTGCCTAACACTGGTGCCAACCTCTAACCACCAGGACCTATGTGGGGTTCATGAGTAATGTGGGGCTCAGCGCCTTGCCCAAGGGCACTTTGACACATCGGCTGGCAAGGTGGGAACCGAACTTGCAATCTTCTAATATGCCCCATGGCTGCCCCAAATCCATTTTTACAGTTGAAAGGCGCCCAATCGGTCACTCGAAGTGACTGCAGCTCCAAGTACCTCTCTATTGGTCAAAATCCTTGTCTGCATGTGCAAAACACTTTATGCCACATTACTCTTGATTGTTAGTGACCTTAGATAAAAATGACAGCAAAATGGCTAAATGGAAAAGCTGATGTAAAACAGGCATAATATTTGATATAAAAACCAAAAGTGTAAGTGATGTAGTAGTCAAGTTGGGTCTCCATCCGTGAAGTTCAATCCCAGAGCCTGACAGTTTTTGCAGCCAAAATTTTAGACTCAGCCTTCAGCCAGTTAAAGTCAAATCAAATCAAATCAAAACTTTATTTATAAAGCACTTTTCATATATAAGTATAACACAAAGTGCTTTACATTAAAACAAAACGAAATATAAAAACAAGCATGAAGATTAAAATAAACAAGCAAAAAATTTTTTAAAAAATAGGGCCCCCCTCCCCGTACCAACACACAGCCCCCCACTCCTTTCACACCTTCCACCCCCTAACTGATGGGGAAAGACAATGAGAAATAGGCTGAGCACGAAAACAAGATGTTGGAAAGGCTAATAACTGGAACCTCCCTCTCTGTGAACAGCTGCATAGACAGCCAAATGCAGCATCACAGGTGGGGACCGCTCCACCACAGCTAAGCTGTGATGCAGATCCCCATCCAGAGCTGCAGCGGCTGAACAGCAGCCGACCCAGAGGGAGGGGTCCCAACTGAGGAAGCACTGGAAATAAAAATGAAAATAAAAATGAGAATGAAAAAGTAAACATATTGATAAAAACAATAAAACATTGAAATAAGGTAAATTAAAATAACATGTTAAAAATCTAGTTTAAGTTCATAAAACAAGATAAAATAGATAAATAATAAATAAATAAATACATACATATGCATAAATAATTAAATAAATAAATAAATAAAAGTAATAAAAAATTGGCTAAAAGCCAGGTTAAAAAATGTCCCACTCTGATCATCTCTTGATTTCTTTTCAAAGCGTTCCCATTGATCTTTTATTTACGATTATGCCATTGTAAGACAAAATCAAAAAACCTGTTTTATTTTCTAGGACAGAGTTTCTGCAGATCGGCAGTAGTGCTTTAGAAATTTACCTCCGAGTTGTGGGCGGGATCTTTGCTACGGAGCATCCCCGCCCCCCTTCCCCTCCCTGTTGTGCTCCCTTGGAGCAGGGAGCTTGCGGCCCTCCCACGGTTTGAATAAAGAAATACTCAGAAATGCAATTTTAAGCTTGATTTTCTTTATATACATCCTTCACCATGACAAAAATGCCACAAGAACATGTTAAAAACACAATTTTGAAGTAATGTAACTTACCGACTGCCCACAATAAAGAGTCAAAGGTGTCGCTGTGCTCACAGCCCGTCTGGGTGTTGGTCCACGTCACCTTCAGAGCTCCAGAGGAGAGCTTTTCCACTCTTGTAGGGACAGACTTCCACTCAAACCTGGTTCCATAGGACTCCAGGTGGTCTGTCACTAAACCTGCCATTTGCTGCAGAAACACACAGACAGATTGTGATGGGAAATCCCTTCTAATAAATGTCCAATGATCAACAGATGGGAGGTCAGAGGGCAGTACCTGATCGAAACCCCGGAGGGCGATGGTGCGAACCATCACTGTGGTGTCCAGGCCAATGCCTGTGAGGAAGCCTGCACACTCTAGAGCCACATCTGAATGAGAACAGGCTGAGGATTACAGATGAACTTAAATGGAGTGAATCAAATGTATAAACTACAAAAATGCTCCACATATGTTCTCGTGCCAAAATAACACCACATGAAACAAAAAGAAAAAAAATATTTGAAACCCCTTACTGGTGAAATGATCCTGACATTTTTTTATATCAGTCTTAATAGCTAGTTTGTTCTCTTCTGCCCAACAGACCTGATAAAGTGACAACATTTCCAAGCCCTCAGGCAAAGGATACAACTGGCTCCAACAACAAGTCTGCAAAACACAAAGGAGAAGCACTTAGATGAGTCAACGGTAAGAGATACTTTTCATCGTTTAAACAGAGCAAATCCTGAGTGTGTTCATTTCAAATTTCTGAATTAAAGAGGTGATGAACTCCAAAAACTGCGTGACCTCAGCGGTTAAGAGGTGTAAAGGAAATGCAAAGTGGAAGACTATGTGTGTGTGGTCTGGGCCAATCTTCATCAGCCATAGGTTGTGCTGCTTCACAGGGTTAATTGCTGGCATTTAGAGTAATCCCTGCGGATGGGCTGTGCCATGTTCAAGCTTCAAGTCCACACATCAGCCTGCTGAGTGATGCCTGTCACCTGCAGACGTTCTTCCCACCGGTGACAGCTCTGAGCAGCACATCCTGCTGTTGCACATGCAGCCTTTCTAGAGGCGTTTTCCTTATGTCAGTACAATGCACCGTTCCACTTATCGCATATTGTGAAGTGGCTTAAAAAAGATTAGGTGAGGAGCTTCAGCTTGATTCTAATCCTTCTTCGCTGGGAAAGTGTGACCCTTCCCCAAACTCGCCGTGTTCATCTTTCATGCTGGTCTTCAAACTCAAAGACAACACAGCTCAGAAGCTTTTTACTCTCCAGTTTCACCATTCAAAAATACAATGGAATACTTGCTAAAATGCTGTTGACCACAAGAACATAATACTCATGGAAAATAAATAAGCAAATGTTTCCAAAACTGAAAAACCAGCCTGCTTGGCTCTTGTGTGCAAGAAATTTCTGCAACACAAGACTTCCCAATCAAACTCCGGCAGGGACCCATCCAACACTTTTGAGTTCTTCAAGCTTGTTTCCTATCACTAAAGCAACAGCATGAGGAAAGCGTGGCCAAGGTCTTACTGGCTTCACTTTAAACCGTCTCTGAGCGCTTCTTAACCTTGGGCACCACTTGAAAAGCTGGTGGAGCACAAATAAAAACACCTGACTGGGGTTCTGATACTTGATTCTGCAATTCCAAGTTCAGACAAGAGATGAGACTTTGATACTTCCGGCTTTTGGCGTGAGATTTACTCGGGGCGGTAAGCGATTGCGATGCATGCGAAGCGCAAAAACAGGTGTTTTGCACCAAACGCAGGACAGCTGCTGCTGCAAGCTGGGCCTGCCACTGAGGGGGATTCAAAGCCATGTCAGAATGATATTAACTGAAGATAAAGACAGCAGGTCTGGCAAGCTAAGATCATATTTTGACAGGAATAAAATACAGTAAATCCCAAAGTCTTCAAGTTTTTTTTTAAGTGCAAAACATAAAAATGAAAAAGCTAAATCTTGGATGTAAGATTACATCTGTGCAAAAGCACCGACTACGTTACAGAAAATTTACAGCTTATTGCTATACTATTTTAGAATGTACATTTTAACATTAGAAACACATATTTTATCAAAAGCTGAAATGTTTTAGAAGGGAACTTTCTTGAAGTTCTGCTTTCATTATGTTCTTTTGTCTTTGCATTCCTTCATTTCAAAGATGTTAGACCAGTGACTGTGTATGGGAACTGGACAGAATGAGTGACGTCACCCATAGAAAATGGTTTATTCATTCAATCATTCAACTTTTGCTCATAGATTGATGATTTAAATGGACTTCTCTGTTAAATGCTCTCTTTGTACCACCAGCTCATTGGTCAGTTTCTACAGTTTCTGTGCTTCCTTCCAGACTTTAAGCCTGAGGCCGAGTCTGTTGGAGGTTCATTGGAAACTTGTCCGTCCCTCCCGGAAGACCTCACCGGCACAGATCAGAGAATGACAGCGCAACAACTTAGCCAGCCGAAGCTGAAACAACACATAACATCTCTCTTAAGTGAGCTGGACGGCCCACTAAACAGCGCGCTCTGACATCAAAGGACTTCCTGACATCAAGCCGTGTCTTGTGGATAACTCAGATGAACTTGTTGTTGTTACGTGAGCGAGAGTTGAAGTTACAGGCGCCCAATTTCCCATCATTTTTTGAATCTTCAAATATCTTTCACAAATGTTAATAGCTACTTTGACTTATTGAGGAAAATGATGCAGCATTGAATTAGTGTTTAATATATGACCTATAGGACGATAGATGTCATGGATAAAGAGAGCCATTCACCTGTAAGGACAGTGCTGCTCATCTAAAGCTTGATTAAAATCAATTACTTCAAGCAGAAATATATTCGGGAAAACAGTTTTATCGTGGCGGAGATGTGCTCATGGGAATGCTAGCAGCACTCTTGAATTATTTAAACCTGCATACAACTTTTAACCCTTTTTACTGTTTAAAAACTGAATTCTAACCTTTCACTGATTTTGAGAAACAACACCAGAAGGTTTAGTAAGTTCAGGGATGAATCCCAAGCCTACGTTTCAGTCCTAAATCTTACTTTTCTCAATTCTCATTTAAGGGAAGTGATAAAGGGAAAGGAAACACTACCTTAGGGACATTTTATTGTGAAAAAAAATAAAAAATCTAAAAGATTAAAGTTTTTTAAATCTACTTTATTAATCCACTCAAATGTGGCACAAATACACACCTGAACTATAAACAGATGTCCACTTTTTAAAGACCCAATCCGATTAAAATAATGTTTATAATATTGCCGCTATTTTCTGTTGAACTGTGTAAAGAAAATTAAGCTTAAAATTGCATTACTGAATATTCTTTTATTCAAATTGCTGTCATTTAGGGGTGGATGAAAAAATACAGTTTGATAAAGAGCTTATTTGTGACTTTGAAAATATTTTGTGCAAGCCATAAGCTCCCTGCTCTGCTCCATTCAATCCATCTGCTTGTAGACGACTAGATCCATGCCCGTCTTTGTTTTCCTCTTTTGAGCTGACATCTGGCTCTAAACTGTACGGCTGGATAGCTCCGACTTAGCTCGTAATTTTAGTTGTACTCGTAACGTTAGGTTGGAACTGTGAGGAGCTGCAAGCTAGCGAGAGTGTAAGCAGATTGGGTAACAGGAAGTGGAGGAAGGCTTGCTCCATGCCAATGGTCCTGCCCACAAATCCGAGGTGATTTTCTAATGAACTAATCCCGCTCTGCAGAAACTACGTCCTAGAAAAGGACAGAAGTTTTGGGGTTTTGGCTTCAAAAACGGCATAATCATAAAAAATAGACCACTGGGAAGGCTTTTATCTTAGATCAAGTGGACCATGATTGGGATGGGATTTTAAGGATCGTGTTAGAAAGAATTTTTAGGTGTGCATAATAAAAAACGTTTTAGCTTTTGGAACTGTTTTATAAAAATAAAAACTATATTTTTATTTTATATTTTGTGTATCAATTGTTTAATTTAAGTAATTACCTAAAAATAGATTTGCTTTAGGGTCATAAATGAGAAGCAGTTCCTGAAGTCAGATATATCCTGATTCTTGTATTTCTTCTCCTACTCCTTTTTTCTACCCTTGATAAGGAGAGCTGAAGGGTAAAAAGTTTCTCAGCAGTTTACCTTTAAGTCTTCACTGTTTATTTGAGGACGTATGTGTCATTTTTTTAGGATCCTTTAAGTACTTGCTGAGTTGGAATGAGTACGTAGTAAGCCCAGGATGTACTGTATTTTCAACCATATAGGAGTGAGCGCTGATGGAAAGTACCTGGAAAAGGGCTAAATATCAGCAAAAAAAAGAGTCTTGGCTATTCTGACTTTATCCCTTACATTAATAAAAGAAAAATTTTAAAAATACGTGGATTGTTACAGTATCTGAATGAATGTAGAAATAGCTGAGCCAGGAGAAACCCATGTGCTATGTGAGCAAACAGGGAACAAATAAAAAAGGAAAAAAAGAAATGAAATGTAAGAAATTCATCCCAATTTAATTATTTTGTCAAATTTTTTGATATTTTGGTAAATATTTGATGTAATAGATAAAACAACATAAGCTCTATGTAAGCAAATAACAATTTAGAAGTTTTTCACTCTCAGAGGATAACTTTTTAACAGATTTATTTTTCTTTTTGTAAGTAGTGTTGATTTTGTGACTTCACTGTGTCAATAACTCTGGAGAAATATCAATTATATTTAAAATTCAAAACCCTTTAATACACCATTAGGAAACTAATTAAACTGTGTAGGATTTTGTCTATGTCATCCGGTAGGCTAGCCCCCATTTCAATCTAATTAGTTTTATTATTTGGGGATTTTATCCGTTTCTCATTTCCTGCAGCCGATCCAAGAACGTTGTGCTCTCCACAGGTGGACAACAAAAGAACTCCTCAAATGTTAATATCACGGTCATCCTTCCATGTAGATGGTTTCTGTTTTTTCAAAATTATGTTTTTTGAACAATGTGTCAGATGAATTAAATGTTTCCTTAATAATTATTGATCACTTTTTCTTTTTCCATCAAGTGTTGAGAAATTGCAGTAACAAACATGGATAAACACCTTTTAAAAGAAGGAAATAAATAATTTGCAGATACGCATAAACTATAACAAATATAGAATTATGAGAAACGGAAAAAAAAGTCAGAAACAAGTCCGTGTCAGCAGCGGCAAATAATCTGCTCTCACTCAGGAGCTTAGACATCTAAACAGTTATTTCCGTTTATCCATCACCACCGAGCACATAACCACGACAGCCCAGGTACAACACCACTGCTAGTCACCATCTGCGTGACGTGCCAAGAGGAAACATCAGGGAAGGACAAATTAACCAGGTGATGACAGCAACCAAATGGTTGGATTAAAGGGCTTGTTCGGCCGAGGCCGGGATGCACGCTGCTAATCTGAACCATGAGGCGAGGACAGGCTGACAGGAAGGGAGAAAAACAAGCTGCACATCTCTGATGAATGATCGCGCTGCATGACAGCGGGATGTGCCGTGTCAGCGAGCAAGGCAGTGTGCAGAAAATACAAAGGCTTTGCTTCCTTTGCAGAGAGAACTGAAGGTTGCAATCTCAAAATTAAAGGTCACATAATTATTGGAGGAGTGAGGTGACCTTTTGTCTTATTTCTATTTTGTACATTTTCACTTAAGGATAAGACCAATGAGTTACAGAAAAGTTCACATGCTGTAATACTTGAAGTCAGCGCGTTCATGCGTGCGGACCGTGACAGGGACAACAGCCTACGTTTTTCCGGGGGACTTTTTCAGCCAGAAGATGTCATCACTGGTGATGCCGTGCTCCATAGCTCCAGGGACCTGGAAGGAAATGTTAAGCTGTAAGAAAAGCTGTCCATTCATCCAAAATAGAAATGTGAGAGGATTCAGGATAACAGTGATATTTACATTTGAGGGATACTTTGGTCGTCCACCTGTGGCGAGCACAATATTCTTGGCGGTGAGGATCGTCTGCAGGAAATGAGAAAAGGAACAAAATTCTTCAAAATATTAAATCAAAAGGTGACAAGAACATTCTGCACTAAAAGGGGTGACAAAAAACAGAAATACTTCTGAACAGTTTAATATTTTTAACAGTGTTAAAGGGTTTTGATTTAAATATAACTACAATTTCACTGTGCTGATGAGAAAAGATTCAAATGAACAATTTATTTGACACAATGAAGTCACTAAAAAAAAACAACAACAAATAAATCCCCTAAAACTATTAGATACAAGTTATAGGTGTTTTTTGTTTTATCATCTTTACAATCAGAAGATGATTTATGAAAAATTTGTTTCAAATATGTATGTTTGAAAATGCAAATGGAAATGGTCTTTTTGAACAATTACATAAAATGGAAATGAAAATGGTTCATTTCAAGCAATGAAAGGAATTGGAAAAGGAAGAGTTTATTTCAAATCAATCAAAAATAATTTGGGAAATGGAAATGATTATTTTTTCAAAAATTCAAACAATTTCTGAAAATAAACATGGTTCATTTTAAGCTATCAAAAATATTTTAGGTAAATTAAATGGTTTAATGAAAGTTTAAAAAAAATGCAACTGTTTATTTGAACTAACCACATTGGGGGGGTATACCTAGCAAAAAAGGAAATGAAAACTATAAAATAAAATAAAATAAAAAAATTGGATATGGAAATTGTTTATTTTCAGGCAATCAAAAAAATTGGAAATGAAATGGTTTATTTCCAGCAATAAAAAGTTTTTTTTTGGAAAATTATAAGTCTATAATTGAGTGCAACTGATGCATTGTACTACAGAAAAAGGGCACTTAATGTATGAAAATCTTAATTAAAATTCTAAATCTCCAATTTCAATTCCAGGAGGTTTAATCATCATTTGTCCTCGTTTTTAAATTTCTGTTTTTATTTTTGCATGTACAGGCTGAGGCTGCAGGAGGCAAAACTGTAGATAACTGTAAACTGGGCAAAGAATATTTTTGGACTATGTTTAAAATACTCACGCTCTACTTCATGTTTAAATGAGAGTCCTCGTGTTTTTATGAGTGTAAGTAGCTCACCTCTTTTCCTGCTTTTGATAAGCCTCTAATCGTGTGTTTGTCCACCAAAGTTCCTTTGAGGTTCAGATATGTCACTTTTCTGCAAAACACAGCAAAAAAGACATTGCAAGCATTTTAAAACGGTAAATGTTTTTTATCATTATGTGTAAATTAACCATCCATTTATGCAAATTTTCCTACTGTAAATTAAGATCTTATTGGTTTATGTTTTGTATGAATTGACCTCTGTTTTGACAAGCCCCACTATTAAAGATGAAAATAAGAAGCTGTCTAAATGATTTCATGGTTTTGTTCACACCATTTTGGCATTTGCATCATCGCACACTGCACATATCTTTTTTATCTTATTAGTTGCATGTGAAATTGATGTAGACAGAATGAAAAACAATTCATTCAAGCATTTTATTAACTTTCTGAAGCGCAGTGAATGATCTTGCATAGATAAATTTAAGTGAGTAATTATTTAACAGAGCGGCTGTGGCAGGGATTCAATTTGTGGCCTTGTACATCTGCATGCTGACAAGATGGACAGCAGTTTGTCTATGAGTACTACAGAACACTTGCCTTGTAGGCGTTAAAGCCCTTTAAACTGTTCACTTTTTTTTTAAAATACATACCTGGACTTTCTAAATACAGTCTATTAATTACTTATGGTTAAAGTTTGTCAGTTTGTTTCTCTCAGTTTATATTTCTGAGAAGCAACTTGGTAATTTAGTAACTTAAATTCAAATTCAAATTAATTTTATTTATAAAGCACCTTTCATGTCAGACAGACAGCTCAAGGTGCTTTCCATAAAAAACAAACAAAAATACAATAAAACCAATCCCCACACATGTAATAAAATAATTAAATAAGCCCCTCATGATAAAATACACAAAAACAAGCACAAGTAAAAGAGAAATGACAGAGCTTAAGAAAAGAGAACCCAGAAGGCGCCGTCCGCCCTGTCCTCCTGTTGGCCGGGGTGTCAGCATCTGCAGCACAAGCACAACTCATCCCCAGCACCCCCCGCCCCAGAGACCCCCAACCCCCAGGCCCAGTGCACCCAACACGGGCACACCAGGCCCGGCAGCCCGGAGGAGCCGGAACAAGAGATGCCAGAGGACAAGCATGGCCAAAATCTCTTGGAGCCTGAACACGAACACCCCAGCCAAGGGTGAGAAAACACTCGTAAACAGTCTAAAATGTAAAAGTAATAAAATAAAAAAGTTAAAATATAAATACAGGTAAAATATGAATATATTAATTAAAATAAAATAAGATGATTTAGGGCATAAAAAAGTCTAAATTATAAATTAGAATAAGTTAAGAGATAAAAGGACTGAAAGGCATTACACAAATAAATATGTGATAAAATAGCATATAAAATATAAGAGTAAAGATACCACATATAAGATCTATTGAAAAGCTGAGTTAAATAGATGAGTCTTTAACTTCTTTTTAAAAACCTCAACAGTGGGTTTCAACTGTTCAACTTAGAATAGACTTGGTAATTTACTGCCTGTTACCCAGGACGTTGTTTTGTTGATTTGAATATTTATATTAGGGAACTGCAATAATCATTACTATAACAAGACACTGGTGACATGGTAATAAAAAGAATATCAATAGTGACTCACTTGTCCTGAAGCTGGACTCTGTGGCCCCAATTCAAAGACTTAACATAGTTTTGAACAGCTTCTGCCATGGTGGCCCTAAAAGAATAACAACAAACCAAGAATTCAGGATGTACAGCTACAGTAGATGTAAAACTACAGCGATTTCTAAATAATTAAAGCACGTTTCATTTTATTTGTTTAAATACATATAAACTGAAAAAGAGTTGATATTTTAAGATATACATTAAGTAAAATTAACTTGTTAAAACATTTTTTTTAATTTTCTTTTTAAAAAGCTCAGAAAAGAACAATAAGACAAAGACAATGATCATTGCAATGTTTTCAATGTTTCAACACTAGATGGCGCTGTTCAGCTACTATTCTCTGCGGCAAACTACAAGGTCAAATGCAGCCCAAAAATAATTCTTGGTGTAATAACAAAAAAGATCTAGAAATATGCAATAATTGATCTTTTCTATTATTACAACTAATTAAATTTAAAAAAATAATAATAAATTACTTAATAAAGCATTTGCTTTTTCTCTGTTTCCTTTAATTAAAGAAGCAATTTAAAACTTTTGAAAAGAATTTAAGTGTTAAGAGTTTTAGAATAAAGCAATTACTGTATTAGCTTTTGGGTGTTTTAATCTTATTTTTCTTTTCAATGACAAAACTGCTTTAAATTATTGATGTATTTTATTTTTCTAATGAGATGTGTATAACATTTTGTATGAAGGTTTATAACACACTAGTCAAGTAATCTTTTTTTATAAAGAGAAAAAAAAAACAAATTATGAGAGAATGTCATAAATCAGATATATTTATGCTTGACTTTTAACCTTTACCACAGAGGAGTTCAGCTTTGCTTTGACTTACCAGTCATGGGAGACTGTCCCTGATATCTGCCAGCCATATCTCTGCGCATCTTTGACCGCAGTTCCAAGCAGAGCAGCCTGATGCATGAGCTTTTTAGGGATACAGCCCACGTTGACACATGTACCACCAAGACCCCACTTGGTACCTGAAAAAAAAAAACATTCAGGGTAGATTTCTTTCTTTCTTTTTGTTTTGTATAAAATGCATAGAAGTTTGTTTACCTTTTGCAGAAGGATCCACATAATCTAAAACAGCAACTTTCTGTCCCAGCTGAGCCGCTGTAACAACACGCAGTTATAGCATGATATCAGTAATCATCCCGTTAGTCTTGCCTAGTCTGAATTTGTTCTAACTAATATTGGCATTACCTTCTTTTGAGCACGCAAGCCCCCCCGAACCACCACCAATAACCACCAGGTCATAGTCATGCTTCCCTGCGACAAAAATCGAACAACTTCAGAGTATCGTCACTTTACTGTAATGGGACTACAGCGAGGCGTTAGCATAAAGCTACAAAGCAGGCAAATAGCAGTAGCTAGAAAAGCGGGTTCTCTTGGCTTAGTTTTTTTACACCCACAGTGAGTGGAGAAAAATGTCAAGACTTAGCAAACCATTCTTTCTTTAGGCTGACCAACAAAACTGTAGTTATCAGGACATTTGTGCTTTTTCAGCACGTTTTTAAAAAAGTCATTCGCCCTGAAATGTTTCAAAAAAGTCAAAATAATAGAAAATTCAACTTTTACATTAGCTAGAAACCGTGTTTTTGGAGATAACAATGAATTAGAAGATGTTATAAAGTTTGCCTTAGGATATGCTGATAGTTTTAAAAAGCAGACACAAATGTGAAAACATACATTCAAAAAAAAAAAGGTTACCTGTTAGATTTCTTTTTAAAACGTGAAAAGAATTTATCTTTTTCCATCGATGACTGCCTCTACAGAGGGCAGCCATGTTGTTATTATGAAAGGACCCCGTTTTGATCAGGGTGGCTTTTGAGTTGCCTTAAAAGAAATACAACAAATTGCTGCTAAACAAATAAATGCAATTAATTTTACTTACGCGGTTTTCTGACTAATTTGAAAAAAGTTTCTTAAATAATTGGGGAAATTTAAACAACACTGCAATAATCAAACATAAAACATTAAATAATCAAACATTTTTGCCTAAATGGCTTTGGCCACAATAGTTGTTGTTGTTGTTGTTGTTTAACTCAATTAACAAACCTAACTTGTTCTTGTACTCCAAATTTAAATCAAAAGACAAAAATATATAAACCATTGAAATTCGACTAATCAAATTAAGCATAATTTGCGGGCAAAACAGCGGAACACACCCGGAACAGGTGGAAGTTTGGGGTCCTTCAATAGCATGGCCAATGAGTTATACCACTGGAGGAGACATCACGTGGTTCCTCATTGGAGGAGAGCACCGCCATCTTGGTGAGGTCAAATTACTCCTGCAGTGCAAGCATGTGAACACATTTTTTGCATAATTTTGTGGGTTTCACCTGCCAAAATCAGAGAACGGAGTCCATGAAGGAGGAAGGTATATCATTTCACAGTTAAGTACTATAATTTTTTTCTTTTAATGCTGCAGGGGCTTCATTAATCATACACATGATGTTACCATGCATGATGCTGCAGGGCTGTTATCAACATGCTGCATGATGTTCGTATAATTTGCTGTTGACATAAATGTACATTTTATTTTGCTAAACCTGTATACAGCATACTAGGCTATTATAGTAATATAGATTTATACATTTCTGACTCAGTGACTGAACTTTTCTTGCCGGTTTCCAATGGATTCAGACTTAAGGAAAAAGTGGATCTTAGCAATAAAAAGATCTAACCCAGATGGATAACTGTGGTACCAACTAGTAATACAGTCTGGATATGTTAGAAACATTTGTGGAAACACATTTTGATAAGAGGTCAGACTGTTTGCTTGAAACCCGACACCATACCATCTGTGTCCATGTTACACAAATTGATCACTCACATGAATCAGTGTAAATATATTGTTTTTCTTTTTTGTTGTTGTTGCTTTTTTAGGGTAAATCTATTGTTCACTTTTGGACTTCTTTTGAATATTTATTTCATTATTATTATTATTAATAGGCTTTTTTTATTTTTTATTGACTTATTATTTATTTATTATTATTTATTGTTTGAATTGACTTAATATTGATTTATTATTATTGACTTATTGTTGGGTTTTTCTAAATAGTTTTAATTACATGTCAAAGAGGTCTAAAACTTCTTATTATTTTTAAAAATTCTTTGAAATTATTTTTTTCTTCGTAAGAAGTCCTGCAACAATGCATTTTCATTCAAGTTTGAGCTTTTAAGCCTGACTGTTTCTCTTCTTTAACAACAACAAATGATTTATATATATATATATATATATATATATATATATATATATATATATATATATATATATATATATATATATATATATATATTATATATATATAAATATAATATATTTACATCTATGTATAAATATAAAAATATATATAGTATATAAAAGCTACTTAGACACCACTAAAAGCAATAGAAATCATTGTCGTGTGGGCGTCGTCGACACGAAAATAAAGTTTATGCCTCTTAATTTCGTGAAAATGTAATGAATTTTCTTTAGTTCAGAAATGATTTTTTTTTAATTGAACTTTAAACAAACATATACACATAGTTACAACAGAAATAAATAAAAACGAATTAAATACAAAAAAAATAACATTAAAATTGTAGTTTACACTAGGGATTGTCATCCAACATGTAATCTTCAATGATAATGGACAGTTTTATCGCATTTTAGTTTTTTATTAATTTTAAGAGATTTAAAATATAAACCGATCTCTTTATGAAATGTATTGAACAATGGTTTGATTTTTAAAAATCTGCTCTTATGAATGAAAAATTTCCCAGATATTAATAAAGTATTAAATGTCAAATCAAATAGATTTTCACCAGAAACTACTCCAAATAATATGACGTGCTTTTGAAAATGAATAGAAATAGGAAAAGGAAACTTTTAAGATCACCAAGATAAAAAATCCTCCCAAAAACTGTTAACATATATACATTGAAAAAAAAAGGAGATCAAGTGTTTCTATATTTATAACACAAAAAGGACAGTTATTTTCTGGAAAACCAAATCGTATATGTAGTAGTTCCTTGTATGGATAGACTGCATTCATTATTTCAAAAATGCACGTTCAATAGTATGAGCAGGACCTGACCAACCAGACATGAGCAAAAGAATGAGTCCACGAAGCTTCAGAAAAAGAGAGTTGTCATCTGCTTAATATTTAAAATTGAAAATTACATCTGATGCTACAACGCTTGCCATTTGCAATTAGACCTCAATCTGGAGGTTTTTATAACAAATAATTTAAAACATATAATCTTTTTTTTATCTTATTCGATCAGCCTTATCCTGTAGACCTATATGTCTTGTATGTCTTAAAGCCCCCCCCCCCTTAAATATGAATTTTGGACACAGAAATTCCAGTATAACTACACTCCAGTTAATAATCCATTTTTGAAACAAGCCACTAGTGGGCGAAGTCAGGCGACACCCTGGACAGGTCGTCAGTCTGTTGCAGGGCCACAATCACACACCCATGCGCACTCACGTTCACACCTTGGAACAGTTTAGATTGACCAATTAACATTTGAAGCATGTTTTTGGGTTTTTTGGACGCTGATCACTTTCGTGACCAAGCTCCACAGGTGAGCCTCACAGCCAGAAACCTGCGCTTCAAATCCCAGCTGGGACCTTCCTGCATGGGGTTTGCATGTTTACCTCGTGCATGTGTGGGTTTTCTCTGGGCACCCCTCCCACAGTCCAAAAACATGCTTCATAGGTTAACTGGTCCTTATGGTGTGAGTGTGTGACAGACGACATGTCCAGGACGGACCCTACCTTCACCCAACTTTAATCGGGACAGGTTTGGGCGACCCTGAAAGGGTTAAGAAAACTAATACACTCCTAAGTTTTATGAAACAGACAACACGTTCTTTCTCAGGCATGGTTTATTGAAAACACACCAAATTTATACTCTACAAACCAGTATTTTTCATTATGTGTAACAAGCGTAATATTTGCCTCTGGGTATTAGTAAAATTAACATAATACATTCCGTCACCGTGGCATTGCTTCTGCCTGCTAAGAAAGCATGAACATCTTTACTTCTCCAGATTCAAACCCCTTTTTCTGACAAATCTAGCTTTTGAAAAGTTTATAATACAATGTGATAGAAGGCAGAAACTCGCCAACAGTCTAGACTAACTCAGGGCGACAGTGGGGTGGGGTGCCAAGTAGATCAAGTGATGACATGACGGGAGAAAAGGGATAAAAGTTGACCCAAATAGGGAAGGTGAGCGTTTGGGTTGAGGAAATGACAGATCAAGGTTAGAAATAAAGTTATTATAAAACACATCTGACTTTTTCTTCTACTATGGAAAAGGTTAAGGCACATGAGAGGTACAAACGCTACTTTGTTACTTTATTTTGACGATCTTGAATCAGTCACATCTACACATGTTGGCTTGTTTGATTCGGTGTGTTTCTGTGTATTTTACTGCACAGTTGCATGGCTCTTCTTTGTGTCAATGCACAATGGGCTGCACACCCACAAAAGCAAAATTCACCTTCGTTTCCCGGAAAACAACTCGGAATCCTTCACTGAGAAGTGCCACAGGGATGTTTATCCAACCAACGCATACATCTGAGGACACACACAGAAGGAATGATGGGAACTGTTCCACTAACCTCTGAAATCTAAGTTTAATTTACACTTTTTTTTGTAGTTTTATTTGCTTTAACCACAACATACAACTTTGTAAACACTGTAAAATATGCAAGCTGTTTGAACTTTGAACACAGATTCAACTTTTACGCAGGCACATGCTGTTCGCCTTGAGTGAGGTGTGTGTGGGTAATGCCAACTCAAATTCTAATAAATGACAAATTTCTTCTCAGCTGCCCACATTGTAAAAATATAGACTATATAACCAACTTTTCATGTTTTATTTGAGACGCTCTTCACTTTTGCATCCAGATGAATTCACTTTCTGAATGAGTGGATGAGTTAATATCCAAATAACACCACACAAACTGGCACTTGGAAAGGACATAATATAAACATCTTTACAGGTTTTATTCTTGCTTAGCGTTCGTCTTGATGTGGCAGTGAAGAGAGGTTGAAGGAAATTACGTGATTATGGATCAGGAAGAACAACATTGACGTCTTTTGTTTTTCCCACTGTGGAATGTCTGTCTCAACAAACCAACACTGATATTTTTCTGCAAGTTTTTTTACCTTCTTATTTTGACAAACATAAATAAACTTCATCATGACCGGAGGACAACACTGAAATTATACAAGTGGTTAATTGTTGTTTACAGACGTGGTCAAGTGAGATCTGCATTTCATGTGATTTTAATATACAACCAAGAAATGTGACTTTTCTGTTTTTTGTCTTCATTTTTTTTTTAAATCTAATATACATCTGTATAAAAAAAAAACAAAAAAAACAATCTTCTTTCCTTCTCATCTTGTTCTTCCTTTTTAACAAAACGCCTCATGTCTTCTTTAATACACATCACTGAAGAGCAACCAGCCAGGATGCTTATGAAACCGCATCAATACACAATCCAAGTGACAACTTATAGTCTTGGTTCAATAAGTGGAGCCGTTTGATTGGAAATCCTTATTGGTCTCCCTTTTTACTTCCTGCTGTGAGAACAAAAATTAACAAAAATATATTTCATCTGTTGTACTTACTGGGTCACTTGCCTCTTTCCAGACATCAACTTACATTTTCTTTATTAAAAAAAAAAGCAAAACCAATTGCCTGTTTAACACGTTTGACTCCTTATCAGATTTTTTTTTTTTATCTTTTGGGAAAAAAACAGAGAAAACACAGTGAATCCACATGGAGTTTCAGTTCATATGGTGGTACAGTCCATTATGCTACAGTTCAATTTCTGTCCCTTCATTTTCCTTCGTTGTCCGTTCCAACCAAACCCGTAACAAACATTCAGAAACTTTCAGAAACCCCCCAAAAACCCCAAACCAGTTTACTTCAAAATCTTTAACTCAAAAACGTGGAAACCAAGACTGGACTGAAGAAAAGAACTTTCCCCAAGTCTCTTTCCACCTGGCTTTCTGCCTGCACACATTCCTCTTCCGTCTATTTTCGCCTTAGTTTCACTCTCTTCTGCTCTCTCTCTGTCATCTTTACTGATCTCAATCTATTTAATGTCAACAAAAGTCAACACTGAAAAAATTCACATGCTGTCCAGTGGGAATGTAGTTATGATAGAAGAGTATTTGTAGTCAATGTTTATCCTTAAAAAAATCTCTGAAAAGCACAATTTAACGCTGGCGGCTACTATGTGGTTGCTGATGTGATCATTGTCTTTTTAAAATGTTTCTTTCTGTACAAAGTTCAACTGTGAAATGGCAGTGGTGATGCAAGAGATCCTCTTCTGGCCTGGGAGGTTTTTTCTTAGGCCTGCAGCATGAAAGAAGAGAAGAAAAGAAAGGTTAGAAAATCAGTCTGAGATGACAAAGCTTAATCAGTTTCTATATAATCTACATTTAAAGTCCCACTCTAATTTCCTTTTGATCCATTATAAAAAGTGTTACCAGTGGTCTTTCAATTATGATTATGCTGTTTTTAGCCAAATTTCAAAATTCTGTGTTATTTTCTAGGACATAGCTTCTGTGAGTTCATAAGAAATTGCCCTCTGAGTTGCGAGCGGGACCGCTGGCGCAAGTAAGCCCGCCCCCAATTCCCTCCATCCACCTTTTGCACCTAACATTACCGGTGCAACAAAAGGGCGAGCAATATTGGAGATATCCAGTCGTACAGCTTTGAGCCAGATTCCAGCTCAGACGAAAAAAACAGAGACGGACGTGGATCTATTTGTCTGCAAGTGGGTGCATCACAATGGAGCGAAGCAGAGAGATTGTGGCCCGCCCAGCGTATTTTCTACATTACAGCAAGAACCTTTTTCAAACAGCATTTTTTCATTTGCTCCCGATTCAAAATGATTTAAATCAGAAATACTCAGAAATGCTCCATTAAGCTTTATTTTTATTCATATACGTCCTCCATCATGAGAAAAATGCATGAAACACAAAAAACACAATTTACATCAGAGTGGGTCTTTAAACTCAAGACTGTTTTCTATTCTAATGATAACAGGAGTTTTTCTGCTTTCTTCCTTTTGGTCATAACATTATTAGAAATAAATTCTTTTAATACTTGTAGTTGTTTCTTTGACTTAAGAAGTATGATTCTAGTGAGTGTTTCAAAAATACAAACATCTCCTGAGGCAGACAGAATTTGAGGGTTTTCTACCACAGTGAAAAGGAAAGACTAGAATTGATGGCTTTGAGAAGGATGTCTGAGATATGAGGATGACAGAGAGGAAGGCAGTGTGGTCTGTAAGGATACAAGTATGGAGGAGGAAGAGGAGGAGCAATGCTGCTGACAGAACAATGAGAGCTATACAGAGGGAAAATGGTTTCATGCCAAGGCTGAGACAATCTCTGTGGTATTTGCACTATTGCCCATGTTTAACCACAGTATTGTTAGGCTTAAATAACTATAAATAAAATTGTTTTATTATCAAAAAGCAAAAAACCAAAAATAAACCAACTTAGGAAATAACTTTCTTACAGAAAACAATCTGTCCAGACCAAGCTGGACGTGGACCAAAACGTTTTGCCTCCCCTAAGGAATGAAATGTAATTAAGCATATCTTTTGGAAATTTTCCCCTTGGCAAACCCAAGCCTGTTCATGGACCTGCTGAATGAAAAGCAGATCCTGTCTGGTGAAGTAAAAGTGAACATTTGGATTGATGCAGACCTTTCCCGACTTCTACCTTTTTTATGCCAAGAAAAAACAAGGACACTAATTGTAATTGAAGAAAAATTGAGAATTGGTCCAAAATTTTCAGAGAGTTCACGGTGAGAGAGGCAATCCTGTCTCATAATTGACAAATATCCACATTACGTTTGAAACTTTATAAAATGTATACAGTAGTCCCTCGCTATATTGCATTCACCGAATTCACGGTTTCGTTGTTTACAGAATTTTTGTCAGACTAATTTTGCATGTTTTTTTTTTTTTTTAATAGCTCACTGTGCTCTGCGTCTTGATTGGCTGTTGATGTCAATCAATCTCCTCTGTGCCATGTCTTCTGTACAGAATGGGTTCAGCTTCATAAATGCGCACAGATCTTCAATAGCAACAATAGTAATGTTTTAATTCTAGAATACTGGACTTGTTTTTTTTATGAAAATTTGAACTTTGGGAGTTTAACCAAGAGAGAAAAGTGTAAAAAAATGTTCATGTCTGTTTGAGAAAAGTATAAAGGTTTATAGTGAGGGGTTTCACAGCCTTAAAACATTTATTTTCCGTTATTTTTAGAACCTAATTCCCGCGATAGATGAGGGAACACTGTACATACTGTGGGCAGAAGATAAACTTTCTAAATTGTCCATCCCAAACATTACTAGAAAAGAAAATCCTCAAAAATGGTCAAGTGGTGTGATAGAATTGTGCTTTCTTAAGCAGCTTCAATAGCTGGAATTTACCATCGACTTATCAGAACTATAAAAAAAAAAAATCTTCCTTCCAAAAATTTCATGCCTTAAAGCTTCTGTGTCATGACTTTAACCAACTTGTTCATGATGGGAAATCTTCAAAAGTTAACAAAGATTTTAACAAAATTTAACCTGTCACATAAATGCTTGTAATCTCACAGGGTTTTAGACATTAGGAGGATTTCACATAGGAAAAGGCTGTCCTTTCCTTCTTTAAGTCATTTTATAAATATCTCCATTTAGAAACATACCTTTTCCATATAACTTTAATATTAAGGTATAGACCTTCATAGGGTGCACGAAAATGTAAATGACAAGCAATGTCTATCTGACATGCAATGCAGATAGGATGTTTTTTGTTTAATTTCTTTATGTTAAAATACTTTGAGAAAAAAAAGTTACCAAAGAAGTTTTTAAAAAGTGTCTTTTAAAATAGTGGCTGTCAGACCAGGATAAGGTCTTTCATAATTGCTTAAACTAGGACTAGAAATAAAGATAAAGAACTTTTAACCTCACAATGTTACATCATGAAATCATGCGAGTTCATCTTCTGCTGCAATGCTTACATGTGCTTGCTTCCATCACCACTTATGAGGTGGAATGAATTATTTCTTCTTCAATTCCGCTTTTTATCAAAGGAAGCCTCCGTCCTGGGAGAACCTGTTTAGAACGCTGAAGAATGATTCCTACATCATTTGCTGTGAGTTCTAACATAGGCTGGCAGGGAAGCTGTGGATGAACCTGCACGTGGATTTCAATCAGGCAGGCATTGCCGAACTGTAAACAGAAACCAAAGTCTGTCTCTTTACTTTAAGTGCAAGAAAAAGCAGAATCTGTCAATCCCCCTGAGCGGGGGAACGTTTTCTTTCATGCACATTGAATGTATCCTTTCAAGATACGACATTCTTAGTCAGATCTGGTCCTTTCTTAACCCTTATGCCATCTTCACATTGGCTTCAGCAATGCACGTTCAAGCGACCACGTCCAATAAAAAGTCTATTAGTACCCGTGCATTTGCGTGTTTTGGGCTTCCACGTTCAAAACTCTCACGTTCACGTGGAGCTACGCACGTTTCTGTGACTTTTTTTCCAGGCTTTATGTACAAAAGTTAAACTAGTTAAACTTTGCCCAATCAGGGACTCAGATTTGGTAGTGATGTAGGGGTGGCAACCTTTTTAATCCACGGAAGAGCCATTTGTTTGAAAATTGATCATGGAGGATAAATTACTTTCATATATTGGAATAGAGCTGTGAAAGAAAAAAGCCTGGAGTAAGATTTGCACGGTTTTAACATTTCGCACCAAGCCTATTCAATTGTAGGTACATGCGCAAGTATAGGGTGGCGACAATCCAGTGTGAAACCATATGCTAAAAGCATGTTTAAGAACACGCTGAATGCGGGTGACACATGCCTGGTGTGAACAGGTTAGTGCTGTTTTAGAGTTATGACACATAACTGTGAGACCCCTTGTTTTTGCTTTGTTTGTGGATTTATGTATCTTTAGTCTTTACATCTTTAATGCTTGATGATAAAACTAAAAACTGTTTGAACTCAATTTTTTGTAGCATAAAAAAAGGACCACTTGAAATTGGGGTTTATAATCAGTTTCAGGGTTATTGTGAAATTATTGTGTAATAACATTAAAATCTGTAAAAAGAAAAAAAAAGAAGCAGAGCTTGTACTAAAAGCACGAGTATCAAGCATTGCCACAGTTTAAAGTTAAATGAATAGAGTACATTTTAAAGTAAATAAAAGATCAAAAAGGCTCTGGACAGCTGAGGGTTAAGTTATTTTGAGCTAATTTGGGGTGCATGTCTTTGGGGGTAGAGTTGGATGAAAGGCGTGAAGGGAAACAGGTGGAAATGATGAAGTTCAGGAGGAAGAATTTTACAGTCCACTTCAGGGGATGCAGTGATTAAAGTTTGATTTTTTTCAAACCTACCATGCATGCATTTAGACCCAGGAGTCAACAGGCTGGGGCTTAACATCACAAGCGTCCACCAGACTGACCGCAGGCCTGTTACTCCTGATATAGTGTTTCCTATTTGTGTCATTCTGCAGCCACAGGAGGACAGGTTAGGAGAAAACAAAACAAAACACAGACATATTAAAGAAAGAAAAAAAAAGAGGTCAACATATTTCCCAAATCTCCTCACACTCATGCATTCAGGATGAGAGAAGCCAGAGTTAGTTAGCTGCCTTAAGGAGGGCTCTGCAAAGAGGTTGGAGTAATTATAAAACAGCATACTTAAAACATGCATAAAAAAAGTAAAGCCAAGTTTCCACAGCCAAGGTGCTTTAAAAGCGGGCAGAAGAGCACTTCTGGGGAGCACAGACGGCAGCTTTGGAGTAACTCTAGCGCACTCTGAGGACGAGCATGAGTGCTTGTTGTGAGCGGTGCTGTTTGCAGCTGGTTGAAGTGCTTATCTTTTCAAGCCCTATCTTCAGCTCTAACTGCTGCAGTGGCATTTTACCTCAATGTGACTAAAAAGTGAGTCAAGTAAACCAAATTAATGTCAGTGTAGTTCTTTGCTGCCAAATGTGATGCAAATGAATGAAAAATCCTCAGAGATAAACAGTTTTTTTTCCCTTTTGGATTTTTTGCATCTTTTAGCAGCAGCTTCAATTATGTCAATACATAAATACATGTTTTGAAAATTCATGTTTATTTTGTTTTAGCTCCTAGTTTTGAAAGGCCAAAACAATTTGCAAATGAAACTTTAAAACTTCCCTCAAAAAGTTTATCTGCGTTTGGTATAAAATTGCAGGTTTAGAAAATCCTCTCTTTTGCAAACTTTTAAAGATAGAAAACTTGACACATTAAAGGTTACTTTGTTGTCATTAAACATTTCAGAAATCCTCTAAGGCTCTCATTACACACTTTGAGCTGTGATGGCAATCAGCGTGACAGCAAACAAGCAGCAGTTAGGCCTGTCCGTATGAGCAGATGACCTCCTGATAATTCAGCCGTCTGCTTATTTCTATCATAAGTCTTCTCCTCGAGAAGGGCGCTTGTACTTTTAATTAGGTTCCCATTAATTACTCTGCAAACTGCCGAAGCTTACACTCAATTAAGCAGCGTCTCACAGATCTGGGGATGAGCAGAGGAGAGCCGCAGCGGCAACATTAACTGGGAATGACAACTTCCTGCCTCTTTCAAGAATCAATAGGATTAAGCGCCTCTAATGAGGGGCCACCACAGGAAACATGGACAGGGAAAGGGAGAAAGAGAATATTAAGATAGGGTTTTCCCCGGGGACATTATTATTTCATCGTCTGCTCCTTAATCCCACATAAGATCAGAGGAGGCCTGCTTGTACCTTTAATGGCTCCCGCTCTGTCAGGTCCGCTGTTCCGTCGCTCGTCTTGTATTTGCAGTCCTTGTCCCTCTGGTCAATGGTGGAGTAACCATCTAATGAGGTCAGAGAAGAATGATGAGAAGATCCTCACTGTTTCTGATTACAGTTACATGTGAAGAGGTGGATGAGGTGTTTTCTGCACTACTGCATTAGACTATGTTCGATATATTTACATTAAAAAAAATGGTAGGATTGTGTTTTCTGTCTGTTGTAATGCTTGAACTTGTGTACAATTCTATAAAAATTCAAAAGTTGCTTTTACGAGCAACTGGAGTAAAGATGAGTGACATCTTCAAGTATTTCTTGATTGATATCATTTATTTCAACAGCAACAGGAGCTGATGTGACTTCATTCCCTTCAACTGCTCAGATGAAATGAAATCATTTTTACAGACCATTTAAAGTCAATTTACACAAACTGTCGGCTTCGTTCAAAAATTGTTTGAGATACCTGAAAGACTTTATTGATGTATTAGTGTGGCAGAAGTCTGTCACCCAAAGATTGAATGTGTGCTCAAATTGGCTTCAGTCACACGCTAAAATCTGAAAATATTGATTTAAAGACCCACTCCGATGAAAATTGTGCTTTTAACATGTTCTTGGGGGCATTTTCATGGAAGAAATATATAAAGAAAATGAAGATTAAATTGTGTTTGAGTATTTTTTTTCATCAAATCGTGGTGAATCAGGAACAGACGAAAGTTATGCCCTTTGAAGAAGAGCTTATTTGTTAGGTAAAGAAAATACGCTAGGGTGGGCCACAAGCTCCCTGCTCTGCTCCATTCTGATGCATCCACTTGTACACACCAGATCTTAGTTTTCCTCATCTGAGCTGACATCTGGTTTACAATTGTACGGCTGGATAGCTCAAACATTGCTCGCCATTTTTGTTGCGCCGCTAAGTTAGGTTGGGGACGTGAGGGCTGTAAGCTATTGGGAAAGCTTGTAAACAGATGGTTGATGAGTCTCTTGGGGCGGGATTACTCCTTGCCAACAGTCAAGAAGTGAATTTCACGCAGAAGTGAATTTCAAATGAGCCCCTTGCCACTCTACAGAATCTATGTCCTGGAATACAACACAGATTTTTTTTTATTTTTGGCTAAAAATTGTAAAATCATAATTAAAAGACCACTGTGAATGCTTTTAAATGGCCTTTATCAAGCTATTCTTAAGCCTTTCAGAGTAAACTATATCCATTTACACTATATAATCAAAAGTATTTCCTCACCCATCGAAATAATCACTTGGCCTGGGGGACTGTTTTTACAAACATTTGTGAAAGAATGGGTTGCTCTCAGGAGCTCAGTGAATTCCAGCGTGGAGGATGCCACATGTGCAACAAATCCAGTTGTAACATTTCCTAGCTTCTAAATATTTTACAGTCAACTGTCAGCTCTATCATAACAAAATGGAAGAGTTTGGGAACAACAGCAACTCAGCCATGAAGTGGTAGGTCACGTAAACTGATGGAGAGGGGGTCAGTGGATGCTGAAGCACATAGTGCAAAGAGGTCGCTGACTTTCTGCACAGTCAGTTGCTACAGAGCTCCAAACTCCATTTGACCTATAGATTAGCCCAAGTACAAAATGCAGAGAGTTTCAATAGAATGGGCTTCCATGGCCGAGCAGCTGCATCCAAGCCACACATCACTAAGTGCAATGCCTACCTGATGCATCATGGGTGATGTAGTGCCAACAGTGGCACTGAAGCTGGACACTCAAGTCCTTAAATTTAATTATTTTATGCAGTTTTTACACGGTCTGACAACAGATCCCGCCAGAAGCAACACGGCTAAACACAAAGTTGAGCTGCTATTTTTGTTGGAACTGAGAAACTTTGAGTCATGTTGGCACCAGGAAGTGAGGACGTTGACCACATCCAATTGGTCAGAAACGTATTGCTCAAACCTCAAATAAAGAATGATTGGTGGAGAAAGTATAAGGCACAGCACTTTTCAAAAACACCTATCGGCTAAATTGAGGTAGCGTCATTCTTATTAAAATGTTTTAATGAAATCCAATACGTTTTTTTGCAATCTTTCACATCCTATTAACGCATTGTTTTATCAAGACCTTTTAGGATGAACACAGAGCTGATATCCTGGCAATGGCAAATGTTTTTAGATCAGTTAAAATGAACAATTTCCCACAAAACACCTGACCATCTCCCGCGGCACGCTGTTTGAAAAACACTGGCATAGAGCCATAAAAAGCACGTTTGAAGCAGATCCCAAAGCAGTTCTACAGAATTTAGAGTGTTTAACTGTTTACATTATAAGCCGTATGGGTACTTATACTTTGTGTTTACTAATCAAAATGATAAGTCACAAAATGTGTTACTACACACCAAGTAGAGTAACAGAGAACTAGTTAATCCTTGGCCAAGGTTTCCTCCTGCAGATTCAGGCTCTTACCTGAGTCCAGCTCAGCCACAGGAATCAAGTGAACATAATAAAGTTGCTTAGGTTTAATCTTTTAACTAAATAGGCAACACACGCACACCCACACACACACAGAAAAATTAACCTTGGTTCTTTTCCATCAGAGGAAGGGTGGTGTCATCATAACCCGGTTTGCCGTTCTTTGTTGCTTTCGGGGTGACTGCCA
The DNA here is from genome assembly GCF_053564925.1 of Oryzias latipes. Classification (NCBI taxonomy): domain Eukaryota; kingdom Metazoa; phylum Chordata; class Actinopteri; order Beloniformes; family Adrianichthyidae; genus Oryzias; species Oryzias latipes. The sequence continues at coordinate 10,155,506 of NC_136245.1, forward strand.
CAGTTGGCTGAGAAAAACAAGTAAAACACAAATAAAGACATTTCAATTTACAAAAAGATTAGTTTCTCTTGTATCACTGGATTACAGTTTTTGAACAAAAAATATGTAAGAAGGATTTGGTTAGATATAGTTTAGTTCACTTAACTTTAATGGGACACTTGGTCACCAACACTAGTATTTCTTTAAGTTACGTGCATGTAACTGAATTCATCCACTAAAGCCTTTGTCACATGCACCCATATGGGGGTTGACCCACACATTTATCACTTAAGCAGCCCTAACAGGCTCTTTGCACAATGCCCAGGATTTGAAAAAAAAAGAAAAATCCATTTGACACGCCTGCATCTTACCTACTTCACCCTTACGTGTCGTCTAAGTTTTCACTACGACCTCTTGCATAAAGTAGGCCCATAGAAAAAAAACGAATATCAATGTTGTTGTCCTGTGGGCTCACAGAGCGGTCTAAAACCTTGATATTTTGTGCGTGCTACCTGCATGCCCTGTACAGGTTCGCCCATTTTTCGCCCGTCATGTCCACCCTTAAGGGCAATTGTGACTAAGGCTTAAGGTGTCAACAATCTGATTTTGACATTTACCCTTTAAGATTCATTAGATGTGCCTGAGTCTGAGACCAATCTGTACCTGGAAGTGGGTCTTATTCCAGCCGTCCTTAGTCAAAGCGTTTCTCAGATCCTTGTAACTCCACACTGTCTGCAGCACATGGGATGCTGCCTTTGTTTCACGCGCTGATTGACTAAGAGAGTAGGTGAAAAAAAAAGAAACAAATAAATAAAAGAAGAAGTTACAATGCAATTCAAGTCAAAAACTTCATCCAAGCCCTGTGCTTGTGCACTCCTCAGCACTGCTGCGATCAATCACTACATTCAAAGACGTTGTGTCCCCTGAAAGCTTGAGGTCCGGTTTTTAATTCATGACCAAAAGAGCGCACTTTTCCTTTCATTAGCTACCTCTGAGCCACCAGTATTAATTAAAAATGTAGGGGGGGGGAGGGGTGATAGAGGTGGATGGGGGAAGGGTTCACATCAAAGAAAGCCAATCTCATGAGCCTGAGCGGAAACGCGAGCATTTAGTCAGGGTTGAAAATGAATACTCGTGCCTATTAACAACCCCCCGTCTGATCAATAGACTGCCACACAAGAAGCAGCCTTTGGAAAGTGTTACTGATCTGACAGGGAAGTTGTGGGGCCACTCTAGCCAGTCCTGCAACATTTTACATTGTCATTTGAAGAAAATAAGAAAACAACAGATCTTAGAAACATTTTGTTTATTTGTAGAGGCTTTTCACCAAAATCTCCAGTGGTAAAAGCCTTCAGGTTCTGAGTGGTGGATGGAAATGCAGTACACATCAGACTGTTATACTGTGGAAGCTTTAGCCATTAAGACACATTTTATTGCCCTTTATGAAAAAATGAAAAGGCTTGTTATTTATCTAGCTTAGCAGTGACTGTTATGCTGAGAAATAATGCATTTTTGGAATATCAAAAGAATATGCTTCTGGTATCAACATATAAAAATATTTTTGCTTTATTAACTCAGCATAACAGTGAGGATGACTCTAAAAGGCAATTCATTGATTTAGAATTAATTTCACGATGCTGTTAAATAAATCCATGGAATAGTTTTTTTAAAGAATTGTTTGGTATTTTATGTCAGTTTTGCCATAATAATTGATCCCATAATGTGAAAAAGTTTCACCACTTTTTAGATTATAACAATAGTTATGGTAAAACTGTGCTCCATAACCGAGTAAAACCAGGAGACCTGGCAGCAGACATCAACGGCCAGAATGTAAAGTCCTCGACAGGAACCAGTAGTACCCCCATATTGCTCGAAAAAAATCTTTATTTTGACCCCAATTAGGGTTTTAAATTTTAATAAAAGTAAGTGTTATGGTTGAGGTAAGTTATTTCATTTCTGCTTCCGGTCGATGGTGTCAGGCGCCATCATGTCTGCAGCCAGGTCCCTCTAGGAAAACCTGGTTTGAAAATGGAAAAGTCTTTAAAGGTGATTAGAAAATTAATGGAACTGTGTCAAATACAATTCTGAAATTGTGAATCTAAATTTAATCAATTTACAATTTTGGCAATAAGCTACATTTTGGTGGGCAAATTGCCAAAAAAAAAATTTTTTTAAATGAAAGTCTTGGGAAACAGGTTCCAGTAGTTGAACACTTTCAGTTTAGAAAAAAGTAAACCATATCCTATTCCACCTGGTCCTGTTGATGGCAACCAGCTTCTCAATGGCCTGGGCCTGGATGAGCGAGCGGGCATTTTCGGAGCTGTCTGTAACAATCTCGTGTATAGTGTTGAGGATGGCCACCACAGTGTCCTCCTCCAGGTTCTTGGCCGGCCGCTGCTGTCCGCTGGGCAGGTTGCTCACCAAGTCTCTCATGGCATAGCTTCCTGCATGTTAAAAAAAAGTTAAAAAAAATTGGCAAAAAACACAAGACAAAAGAAATGTTTTGACAAGTCAACAAATTCACAGTCTAAATAAGGTTCCAGTTTTCATAAATGCTATTAAAAGACTTATTAGTTTAAATCCTTTTCAGATATATTTCTGGGGGAACAAATTAACTTTACATACTTTGGTTTTTTTTTATGACCCATAAGGCCGGAGATGTCATTGGCAACACCTAAATAACACACGCTCTTTGAACTACCATAACTCCTTTACGTGATTAACAACACACAACACATTACTAACATAAAGTGTTGCATTATAGCGCAAAGCCGCTTTTTCTTTGTGACAGAATCAGCTGATTTATGTTGATTGCGTAAACATTTCATTGCTGTAAAGTGTTGCATATAATGGCAAGGCTGCTTTTCCCTGCTTCAAAATCTGCTGGAATCACGTTAATTACGTCATAAGGATAAAGAGTTACGGTAGTCACAAAAATGTAAACATTAGAGCTAAAGCTCTGATGTAAAGGGTTAAAAGGAGGAACTCAAACTTATTTTGCTACATTTGATTTGACAAACTTTGACTGCTGAAGCATCTTTTGAGCAACGTTTTCCTATAAAGATCCTGCATAATCAGGAATGTCTTCCAGTCCTTCCAGCCCATTCATGAACCTCAAACCAAGTTAATGATGACACAAGACATAACAATGCCCTTCATTAGTATTAGTCTGATCTGTATGATAAAGTTTTGTACCAATCAGATCTTTGTTGCGGCGGTCAATGGAGAGGTTGCGTAGGGCGATGGCCACAGCTCGAACCACCTTGTCAGAGTCTGAGCGCAGCAGCTCCACCAAGACGGGAAGACCTTTCTCCTTCCGCACTGTGGCTCGGATGTAGTTGGACCACTGCAGGAAGAATGTATGCTGTGACCTCCATGCATGCACACTTAGCCTGTCATTCAGCTTCATGAAAGCTCCTATTCCAACTGTTAACTTCCCACAGTGAAAATATGAACAGAAATGTGATAGAATTTAAACATCAATGGACTTAACATCTTATTTTTTTGTGACATGAAATATTAACTTTGACATAAAAAGGGTTTATCTTTTAGCTCTGCAACCCCTGGAGATGTAATTAGGCAAAGGATAACCACAGATGGACCACTGGGTGGCAGTAGTTAGCAATGCAGAAACAGGTCAATAAAGAGAGCTAAAACAGAAGCTACAATATCCTTTCAGAGGCGACGTCTATCCAGCTCAAAGATTTGACATTGATGTGTTATTGAGGCCATTTATAGTCATCTAGAAGGATAAACAACCCAACAAAACTTATTTCACATCAAATCTTTAAGCAAAAAATCTCTACTCTTTAATCATTTAGGAAAACTAGATGAGTGAATCCAACAGCTGGATTAAGCTAAAATGAATGTGTTTTTTAATATATTCTTAATAAGCAAACCAAAAGGGTCTAATGCTACTAGAGAATGAAATTATGGGCTAAAGAGAAACAGCTTTGTAGCAATACTGCAGTGAATACTGAAAAACACAGGTGGGGGGCTCATGCTTGAGGTGCTTAGCGTAAACTGGCACTTGGACAGCCAGCCTTTCCTGTTGATAATCTACTGCTGCCTGCAAGCCACACGGGCTCTCTGCTGCTCAGCAGCTGCTGATTGGAGCAGATATCTCATTATACCACATAAACCAATCATAGTCCTTACAGTCAACGAAACCAGGAGGAAAGAAATCCAAAGTATTGTTGAGACTGCCAGAACCAGTTTCCCAACAATAGAGATTTGCTTTTAAATATTATTATTACAGCTTTTAATTAGGTTTACTTTGAGCAAAGTGACAGCTGAGTGGCACCACCTGGTAAAAGAAATCATCAGGAGATGCATATGTAGATGTCCCAAAACCAAGTTTGGAATCTGTCATTGTTCCATAAAAGTATTTATGGGTGATGTGTAATGACAATATGGCAGCATTTACACTGCATGGTTCAAGTGATCCAATTCCGATTTTTTCCTCTCATGTGGAGCAGATCGGATATGACCGGTGAACGTGTAAGCAGGAAAAAAACTCATGGATTCCGATTTTGTCAGATCGGATACAAGCCTCATTCATATGTGGAATTACATCAGATAAGAATCGGATATGCATTTGTGTGTGCCATGTAAGCAGACAAATCAGATATTCCCCAGTAAATGCGAGTCGTACGTCAGTGATGTCAACTCAGGACACCACCAACTGAGATCACATGACTTATTAAGGTGCTTTTGTGCGCTGATTTTGATGTTCGAGGACGGCTGGAGCCCCATCAGCGTGTTACCTTTCAGCCTCAGGCTTCGTTATTTCAGGTCCGGTCGGGACGCAAACGGTAACTAATCAAGCGGGACACCGTTGCTCTGCAACAGGCTAGAAGCCGTTTATTTCTTTGCTTGGATCAAACTGTTAGTACAGCACAATGTCTGGAAACACTTCCTCATTCAAAACTCAGAGAGAGTACATAAGCCGGCCGAGCAGCCCTTCTTTTTCCTCTCCCGCGCATCCTCTCTAGTGCGCCTGCCTCATCCCGGAGCGCCCAAGGCAACGCCTCTTCCGTCGCAGCGGCGCTCCATGAGAACCGCAGTCACACAAAGGTCCGAAGGAGGTCCGCAGAGGGCGGAAATGCTGCTACGTAGTCCTAAGAACGTCTACGTTTGATAGTTTCAACATTGCATAGTGTAAATGCAAAATTCGGATACGGGTCACTTTTAAAAGATGATGTAAAAATCGGATATGGTCAGAAAAGACCATAAGATAGCACAAGATAGCGCAAGGGTTAAAGATGGCTGCTACTTCTGGCACTGTGACCAGGTGCTGAAGGTGGCTGCCATGTTTGTTACCACTGCCATCAACCAGAGCAATCCCTTCAGCAATTAAGAGATAATATCATAATTTTAGGAGAAGGAGAACACCTACTTCCTCAATCAATAGCCCAGACAGGCCCGCTGCACACAGCAAATGACTGGAGTTTGTAGTGAAGGATTGGAGATAGGGGCGGCATGCATCGGACATGCCCGTTGAGGTAGGGGGGAGGTTTTTGAGGGAAAGTCACTCTGCAGGGCTCAAAGCTTCCAAGACATTGGAAAGGATTAGATAGGAAGTGGTTTATTTCAAGCAATTAACACAAGAATAATGCATAAAAAAGGCAATGCAGAAAAAAATTCATCTGCAAGAGAGGCAGCAAAGAAAGCTCTACAAAGGTTGTCAATTAGAAAGGACAAGTGTTAGGTGTATGCTTTCTGGAACTCGAAAACCTCCTATGTCCCTATGTACTTTCACTGATGATATGTTCAAGAAAGTGTATAACAAGGTGTGTGGCTGCAGGTAGAGAGGTGCTCATCTTCTCCAACAACAAGAAAGTGCTGTTTACATGAACTACTAGAGCAGGGGTCGGGAACCTATGGCTCGCGAGCCATATATGGCTCTTTTGATGGTCACATGTGGCTCGCAGACAAATCTTTAATTATACTTTTTTTTTTTTTTTTTCATTAGACCAGTCCTTCTCGGGCGCGATGCGATGCCAGAGGCGCGCAGTAGTAGCGGTGCTTGGAGAGCACTATCAATTTACTATTATCTATTATTTCACAGAGTTTGTACCACCCGGAAACCTGTGAATTGCCGTGCCCAAAACTGCGCGCTCCCGTCTCTGAGAAAGAGCGCGCAGTTGCGGGGACGGGATGTATGAAGAAGATAGCGGGGGGGGGGGGGGGGGTGGGGGGGGTGAAGGGGTTGTGGGGACCGGCAGCAAGGTGAATCGTCTGTCAGTCTGTCTCACATCTACAGAACATTCAGACCTAAGATCACGTTTAAAGTCTCAACGCCTGCATGAAGCAGAAACTCACCACGTACCAACCAGACTAGACCATCAGCAGAACTACCACGAGAAATACTCATCATTTATAAGCAACAGCATAACAATGTTATTAAAAAGAATCCACAGACTTATTGTACTTTAAAAATGTTGAAATTACATCAAATGCACACATTCATTTGTATATTTAGTTTTAAACATATTGTCGCGGACTGAGTTTAACTTGGCTGTTGGGCCGCGTTATAAGTTCTGGAGTTCATTGAACGCATCAAGCAGAGATCTGATTGGCCCTCAGTTCTGTCGCTCAGCCTGTTGTTAGGTAATTTGGACCAATGGGGTTCAGCTATGGGCTGAATAAGGGAAATGGGAGGGCTGGAGCGGGAGAGGGGGAATATAAAGTTGGGAGAAGCGCTCTCGTCTCGGCGGGAGAGATTCAGGAGTTGCTGAATTAATTGTACGGCGTTTGTTGCGGTCTACAGTAACCAGAATAAAGAACCTTAAAAGAGGTTAAGTCTCCGTGCCTCAGTGTGGGAAAGAGACGCTACATTATTGTATGGCTCTTTCGAAATTACATTTAAAAATATGTGGCGTTTATGGCTCTCTCGGCAAAAAAGGTTCCCGACCCCTGTACTAGAGGGTTCCTAAAGTTTTCTAGGTCTCACATTAGAGAATTTTTAGGACTTTTCAAGATCCCGTAGAGCAAATCTTAGGGCCTATCACACCAGAGGTGGAGCGTACTAAAGAAATGCTGCAAAAATATAGAAAAGTAAAAGAGTTGAATTATAGCAAGTGCACAGACTGTCTGACAAAACAGTCTGTTTGCTTTGGACTCACCATCCACTGTCCAGCACTGAGATTTTGCAGAGCCCCGGCAGCTGCCTCCAGGGTATTGTAGTTCTGGCTCTCCGTCAGCAGAGATAGGTAAAGCCTCACCACTTCTGGCTGGTACAGCAGCTCAAAGCCTGTAGGGGGACACACAAAAAAAGCAGAAACACCCCGGTTAACATCTTTGGCAAAAACAGGGCCAACAACTGAAGGAAGGTGCCAGACCGGCACTGAAGTTTATCTCAGTCCAAAAGAAGCTTCTCTTGGCCAAGCAAAACAGAGAAGAAAGCTGGATTTGAAGTAAGGCACCAACTTCTGGTGAGATTAGAAAATCTCGTCACATGGTGGAAAATTGTGACACAAATTGGATTACACGGTGTTGGGCAACTTCTTCACACAGCAACATCTTAACTCTGTTGTTTTTAAAGAAACACAAGACCGATGGCCAATATAGTTTCACCTACAACAAAAATAATGCTGGAAAAGCCTAATAATACCGGATAACACAAGGGAGGATGACAGATCTGACTGATCAGATTTGACAACACAAAAGCTACAATTGAAAGTTGCCAATTAAGGTCACACAGAGCCGATTCCAACTCTAAAGGAAGTTGTACTTTTTTCTTTGGCCGGATTCCTTACACTGCAGGAGGCATGGGGGACCTCAAGAAAACATAGTTCTTTGTTGAAATCTATTTTCTAAGCTCCCTGTGTTTCTATGAATCCCGTGAAGGATGTTTAGTCATGTCTTCTATGAGATTATATAGTAAAAAGATTAACTGTTTCATAATCCGCTGTCACTCACGGCCTTTGATCAACTCGTGCAGTTCACAAGTTAGCAGACGCTGTAAAACATCATATAACATCACCCTTTGCAAAATTACAGATCCTTTATTATCCTTTTTAACAGGAATCAAGACTTTTGAAATTATAGCTTCATGTCTTTAGGTTCAAAAATGTACTGTTTCAAAGGCTCCATCTCAAAATTATACAGAAAATGACACATACTGCGATGAGCATGTTTGATGGATGTCCATGTTCAGCAGACTCTGCATATTATGGGGTATATTAAAAAAATAAAAGCTGTGAAATAAGAAAAATAGAAAAAATTAAAGGGTGTTGTTCTATTTAAAAAAATCTTTGCTCTACAAACTGACAAATTAAGATTTATTTTTGTACCAAGGAGATAACAACAACACATACATTTAGCTTTGTGCCTCTAAATCCACACCTAACACATATAATTTGCAGAGAGCGGAAGCCTGGGTGACTTCTCGGATCATTTCCTTCCCTGTAGAGCTCCCCCCTAAGATCAACCCTCCAGAATGTGTGTAGGAGGAGCTGCCAGATTGGGCGAATGTTCGTGGAGGTGCTATTTGAGAAATCCTTAACCTATTTTTGGAAGAAGCAACCAAACCGAGAGTTTGCAAAACTCAGTTGTAACCGCGTGTTAAAATACAAATAAAATACAAATCACAGGAACAGGTTTCCTTAGAGGCAACACAAACCGGGGGGATTCTTCTAACCACACAAATTCTGCATGCGCCTCACATTACTTGAAGTTCTGGTGCACATTCAGCAGAACGAAAACCACCAGGGCTTGTTGACAGATGTCTAAAGTTTGCCCACATTCTAGGACCCCACCTTCTGTTTTAAAATCTCACTTAACATATTTCTGCAATCTTAGACTTCCTCAGTTTTTTTAATGCAAAAAACTCCATTAAATTACAAGTATAGTACATAAAACGCCCAAAACATAAAAAATTACCAAAAAAAAGTCAAACAATTTGGGTGATGCATAGAATTTCTATCCCACAGTTTTCTCTCAACATTCAAAACGGAGGGCTTAATGTCAGCAGCATGTCCCTCAGGTCCATGCTGATTAGTGCCGGCCAGTTTGACCGGCTGGTTGTCAGTTTGCACGGCAGAATTACAATTTGGGCAGTGAGATGAGCCGTCAGTGTGACATGACTCTCAGCCCTGCATCTGTGATGGACCAAAAACATGATTAAATTACTTAGATGTGATGAATCCAGTGTTGGTTCACTGGAGTGAGAGCTAGTGAACCTCTCAGATTCAGCTTTTTTTCGCTTAAATTATTAAATGCAAATCTCATGCCGTATTTAGTACCACCCTGATCCCCTGGAGTCGAAAAATATACCTCAATATGTATATATATTTTATTATATTTAAATATTCATATCTCAGAGGGGTTGCTGGAGAAGATAGCTGTTTTAAGGTAAAGGTTCAAACAGGATAAAAAGAAAGAACTGCAATGCGTGTGTGGTTTTTGCTGTTTTATGTATTAGAACAAAACAAACTGTGGGAGGGGTGATGCTTTGGGTTTGTTTTGCAGAATCTGGACAAGTTTTTGTCTCCAGACTTTAAAAAAAAAAACATTCCCGATGTTCCAAAGTATTCCAGAGTCAAAGGTGAAACTATTAGCTTGACAGCTAATGCCAGAGGAAAATGGGGTCATGCAGTAGGACAATGAACCAAATCAACAACGAAAATAATGAAAAGGAAAAGAAAATGAAAATCCGGAGATAAAAATGTTAAAAAGTAAAGACCTTGGCCTGCATAAAATGCCGTGGCAAGACCTTAGGAGGAAAGAGAATAAAAAGATGCTTTTAGGTTTAATGAACTCATACGAAATTGATGCCTTGTTTTTTTTATGTCGATGATGTGCCAGTGATTATGATTATTAAAGTCGAGATGAACCGATCAGGTTTTTTTGTCCCTCCTCCGATTCCAAGTCATTAGATTTTGAGCATCTGCAATACAGAGACCCGATCTGATACTTTTGCCACATGTTAAAAAAATGAACATCTTTAATAAACAGATCCAAGTTGTCCCCACTTTTTATTTTGTTCAGCATGTTTTATTATTTTAAACTTAAACAGAGCACTTGTGTGAAGTAGCTTCAACAATTAATTAAAAATAGTGTAACGATCAACAAGAAAAAATTGTTAACTAGTGTAAATAGGTGATAATTAGTCATGTGAAAAAAATTTGGTTACTGTAGCATTATTATCTTTGGAACTATAGAACATTTTTGATCAAATTTGATAATTTCTCCATAAACGTGAATGAATAAGAAGAGTATTCATAATTAGCGTATCTCAATGTAACAATTTTTTCGTTCAGATCACCTTTTCTTTGAACTTGCACTTTGTTGACAGTTCCTTGGCAGCTGTTTCACTGCTGTCTAACTGTCAGCAGCACAGAGAGCAATTCACATTAAAAAGAAACACAAACCTGATCTTTTTTCTTCTGAAATTTCTTTGTAGGTTGTTGGTTGACTTAAGACAAAACACAAGGGACCCTCTCTGTCAGTTTAAAATGATTACTTAGATAGTTATCGAGCTCGGAAACAGAATCTTTGAATAACTTTATCAAACTGTGTCTGTGCTTCTGCTCAAACTCGTATTTATGGCAATAAAACGTGATCCGATGATCCGACAGATCCGATGATAATATGCAGATTTCCAGTAGAGTATTTATCTGTAATAATTAGCTTGAAAGATTTAGCGCATATTAAAATAAGAATATAAAGAAATAATCTGATCGTGTGATACAATTGATTCTGATTTGAAAGCGCGTGATTGGATCAGGATATCGCTAATTAGAACTATGGAATCATTAAACCTTATTTGTTTTACTCCCTTATTTCTTGGTTGCGTCATGGAAATACAGTAAGTAATGTGCCTTATAACATGTAGGATGAATAAGAGCATTTGAAAAAATACCATAGAAAAAGTAGAATAACTTTTGTAGAAAAATAAAATCTGTTTTTTAATTTAAAAATTTGATTTTCAATTTTATTCGATTATTTTCTCTCTGCTTTCACTTTAACAAAAATTACAAATGAAGGAATAGATACCAAAAACCGTTTTATTTTAACATCTCCTTTGGATCTTGGCTCCAACACAAAGTTAAACTAAATAAAAGCTATAAAAATGTTTGTGGATCAATGCAGCAGATACTTTGGGAGCTACCGCTAACTTGAGCATCCCATAAAGAGAAATACTAGAACGCACTCGTCAGAGCATTTTTAATTAGCAATAGCCTTGAGACGGATTTTGCAGTGAGTGGTTTGATGTTCCAAGCTTGAAGTCACAACCCCAGAGACCAAAATGTCATTTTTGACTCACCTGCCAATTTGGCTGGTAGATTAAAAAAATCTACCAACCAAATTATTCCATTATTTCACAAAAAAAACTATAGGTGTTATTTTAAAAATGATTTTACACTAAATGAAAATAGAGAGGAAGTTACAACATAATGAAATCATCAGATAAAAACAACAGTTTTTTTCCTAAGGAACTCCTGTATTGATTTCTAATCAATCTTTGCTGTCTGCTTTTGGCGTTTTAACACTGTCAGTAAAAGGTTTTTTTTTGTTTGTTTTTGGTATCACAATTGAGTTGTTTCTGTTTTTTTGCGGAAAAATGCCCTCATGAGAAGAGGGATTTCAGTCAGACATCTGAACCAACTGGAAAGTCAAAATCAAACCTGCTTCGAAAACAAGGCCAGATTGACAGAAAAATCACTTTTTCATAATTCTGCCTCCAGTTGATTCATTTCACATTTAGCATTATAGCATCAGTGTGTAAAGACAGTGCCGTCTGCAAATCAACACTTTTTATTCAACTTTCTGTTGCTGCCATAAGTCCAACAGGTTTATAGTCCAGTTCTTTCTGGATCCTCTTAAAAATCCTCTGCTGCTTCATCAGCTTAGACCGGAGGCTAAAAGGCAACTCGCAGCAGGTGTGCTAATGTTTTTTTATTTTATTTCTCGAATATCGACTTTCCCAAAAATAAATATTCTAAAACAACAAATTCGAATTAATCGATTAAATTGATTAATCCCCCAGCCTTAATAGGTTGGTATTGGTATTTATTCTTTGTCCATAGCAGGTGTTTTGATACGTAAAAGGCAGAATAAAGAAGGAAAGCTCTTTTCATTTATTTGAAAAGCAACGAGATGTCAAAAAACGGCAAAAATCCAAAGCTAAATACAGACCTATCACTAAGAATGACCAAAAGCATACCAAAAGAACACTTTCTACTGATTGCAGTTTTCGTACAGGTAAAATATGAGTCATACCGCACTAATATTAAGAGATTACATTTTACATAAAACTTTAGACTTCCTACAGGAAGCAAAAAAAAGTCAAATTTAACTTAAAAATGCATTTGTTCTACAAATATGTTTGCATACTCTTTCCATTTATAAACCAGCTGGCAAACGTCCTTTAAAAACCACGGACCACATGCTTGGGCAAAGCAAAAGTACAAAAATATGCTATAAATTTAACATTACAGTCTGGCAAATATCAGAGCCAGCTTCCTGAGAGCTCAGCCCAAGTGAGTCTTTTTCCAACACAAGCACATCACACACAACTGTGGGCTTCTTGTGCGACTCCTGCAGAGTTTTGATATAACACCAAAGAACACAAACAGTCGCTCGGACCCAGCGCTGCCACACACATGCAGATACCAACGGGCCCAGCTTGTGCAAAAGGAGGAAACACTCCTGGGATCTGAGATCTTCCCTAAATGAGGCGATAAGGGAGGGAGCAGCAGGTTGTTTTTTAAAGCAAAAAATGATGGCGACAACTCTTGCAATTGAAGCGAAGCTCAATTAGCACCCCAGTACCAGAGATAAGAGGCATGTTAGTGCTGTGAAGCACGGAATCTGGGTTAGTAACAAAGTTAGATAAAAGCGATTTAGTGTTGTTCAGTGGGGAGCTGCAGCATTAATTGGGTTCAAGTGGCTTTGGAGTTTCCAGAAACTCAAGAAAATATATTTCAGTGTGACAGGATGGTAAGTAAAAATAGATTGGTGTGTTGGGTACACACTAGAGCTGGACAACACTGCCGAAACACTGAGTCATTCAGACTTGAATTTACAAGTTTACACATTGATTAGATTTACAATTCAGCACGACTTAATTAATTATGAATAAAAAGTTTCAAATTTTATCCATAGCAAATTTTGCTTGGTAAAGAAGGTTTTCACTCAATTAGTTACTTGAATTGAAGAAAGATCTTACATTTATTTATATTAATAACTAAATGAAAGCAGTTTTTCTCAAATAAATGTGATGCATTTGAATAGAATTTTCAAATTAAACCCTGCCCTAGTAAAGAAAACCTATAAACTTAGAAACTTAGTTGTGCTTATGTAAAAATAAACTATGGGTGTAATGATTCATTTAAACAACTATCCTGTATCATGATTTGTGGTTGCTGATACAGTTCATAAGCGATATTTGTTCATTTTGAACGATCCGATTGACTAATCACGATCCACAACATCTTTAGCCGAAATTCCACCAGTGAGACTCAGAGATAAATATCTGGGTGCTGAACAGTGCAGGTGAAGTTTTCAAAAATTCTCAGTGTTTCCACACACTGGACTGTAATTATGGCTTGATCACTTTTTGCTGCCATCCCATGTGTGTTTTGCAACACTTGGTCGTTTTTACATTATAGTAAAATAAAACTTCCGTGCTAAATCCAAATGGCATTTTCCAAAATGTATATAATTAATTCATTTAATTTTGACTACTGAGTTTTAGGGCCACCAAAAAAAAAAAAAGTAAAGTGAGTGAGTAAATCTTTATTTATATAGCACTTTTCTCAGAGAGCGACTCACAAAGTGCTTCACAATGTTAAAACAATATAAAATCAGTAGCGAGACCCAAATAAACACACAAAGGCATATAAGTAAAACAAACAAACACGCAGAAGTGAACACAAGTAAAAGTCAGCTAAAAGCTCTCCTAAATAAAACATCTCAACTTGAGCTTTAAAACACTCGACTGAGTCAATGTGCCGCAGAGACAGGGAGAGGTCGTTCCAAAGTCGAGGAGCGACTGCCTGAAAGGCGAAGTCTCCCCTAGTTTTAAAACGAGTTTCTGGAACACATAAACATTTTTTATCAGTGGACCTCAAGGTACGTGCAGTAGTGTAGGGAGTTAAAAGGTCAGAAATATAGTTCGGGGTTTGTCCGTGCAGGACTCTAAAAACTAAAATCAAAATCTTAAAATCTATTCTAAATTTAACAGGAAGCCAATGAAAGCAGAGGGGTGGCATGAGTGGGCTTATTAGTTCCAGTTAAAAGCCTTGCAGCAGAATTCTGGACCAATTAGAGACGTTTAAGAAAAGTAAAGTTACGAGATTAAAGTTGAAGTGCGCAAACAGTGCAGCAAGGAAACACTACGCAGCAGAGCAGACCAACTAAACTTAGTTGAACAGGTAAGCTGAATGTATATTGATTGGAAGCTCATTTGTTTGATTTATTATTGTTTAATTTATTGATGAGTGGCTTGCAGGATCTCTGCAGCCCGTTGATGAAGACATCGGTATCCCTACAGCTGTCCACTTCAATCCTTTCTTCCTCCACCAAAGACAAGATCTCTAAGTCTGTGTGACGCTTCAGTTAAGGAGGAGCACTTTTTGGTATTTTCAACGTTCTAATGCTAATATAACAGACTATTTTTATCTTTGTTGTTTTATGCTGAAACGGGATGTTTCATCTGGAGGAGGGGCATATGAAACATTGCTTACTTCCGCAATGGTCTTCTGCGCATGACAGGTTAATGACGTCAGGTGAACAATTAACTTCTGGGTATGTGAATGAAAGGAAAATAAAGTTGTGCTCCTCTTCACCAAAGTGTGTCTCTGACCTCCTTATTTTTACATATGAAACTCCGCTTTACCGACACCGAACATCGTAACGCCGGCTACACTGAAAATAATCTGGTTTTGAGTCAACAAAAGGTTCAGAATTTCTTTGTTTTTGAAACTTATCTGGTAATAAAGCTTCACAAAAGGCTTCACATCTTTCATCTTCAAGCTGGGCTCCAGTACACAGACAACTTTGGTGTTTTTTCCTCATTAATCTATGACTTTTTCTCGTACATCTACGAGATTTTATGTCGTACAATAATGAGAAAAAATTCTCAGAAATGTATGCGTTTCTTTTCTTGCATATTTAAAAGATTTTTTCTCGTAAATGTACGACTTAAAAGATGTAATCAAAAAAAAAATTGTTTGTAAACTGGCCCTAAAACTCCATTATCCATTTTGAAACAGTTACTAGTTAGATTGTAGGAATATAGATGGATTTACTGATTAAGTCGATTCATTACACCCTTAGTAAAAACTTGTCCTAACTGCATCTAAACAAAACAAAGACTCTAGCTATAGTCTCCTGGGATTAAAGGGCCAAATGTCCATCGCAGTGACAAGACTTAAAGGAAAGTTTCTAGTTAAAATACCTCGTTTTCTATTTTAGATGAAGCTGCCCCTCTTGTCCAGTTTGTGTACAAGTTTTTTGGTGCTAATGAAGACTTTCCCTACAATGAGTTGTCTAAAAACAACTCGTCGTTAAAAACAGGGAGCTTATCCTCAGAAGAGTGACAGTTGTGGCTCTGAAGTTCATTAAAAACAAAAAAGGTGAGTGTGAGACAACATAAACAAAACAAGTAAATTAGCAGGAAAATGGTGGGGAAGCTGGTAGAATCCCTTCAAAAGTTCAGACTGGAGTGTCTAGCATTTGTTTACAATGCTGCTTTGATGTTGCTGTTGTTGTTTACAGCTGCTGGGAAAAGCAAAAAATGACTGGTGTTAACAAACTGCATCCGCTTTATGCTACATGATAGCTAATTAGAATAAGACGGACCAAAGTTAATGTAATTAACCTGTGAGAAGTTCAGGTTGCCATCATACTAGAATAGCCCTTTGGCCTTTGTTAAATGGATGACGAAGGCTGATGAATTCCACACTGTTGTTTGGTTTGGTTAATTTTATTCATACACACTTGTTTTTGCTTTCTTAACGCCAAATCACAGCACACCATCTTTATCAAATAGGTATAAATATTTGATAATAATTAATACCTATTTTAACTGCACCCTTTAGTACACACACCCTTTACCCCACAACAAAATACACTCCAACACACACGCATGCACACAAATACACATACAAGAAAGGTGGGACCTCTGATATTCTGCCCCCAACCCATCCCTGGTGGGGGCAACAGCGGCCGTGTCCCTTGGGTGCTGGCTTCCAGGGCCCGGCGGCCCTCACTCCATGCGGGAAGAGGGATCCCTGAGTTCTCTGGCAAGACCAAGACCTCCCAGTCCTTGCCCCTTAAGCGCAGGTCTTCACCAAAATTCCAGCAGTGGGTGACTCTGGTCGGGCCATATTTACAACACTCCTTGGGGACCCCCACATCTCTTGGGCGTCCACCTCCTGGTCGGCCCCTGCCTTGCTTCCTCTTGGACATCCAGTGGGCTGGGTGGTGGGTGCCTGGAGCATGGGGCAGTTCTCCCTTGGGGGACCCTGGCTGGGGTTGGGGGATACTCAGAGCTCCCATGTGGTGGTGGGTTGCTTCTCTGGGGCTGGGGGTGCTCTCCAGGGGGCGTGGTCCCTCGGCCATAGCGGGGGGGGCTGTTCTTCTGGTCGGGGTGGAGCTTGTACTCTCTGTTCCCCTGCGCCTCCCTGCTGTCTTAGCATTTTTTTATTATCTTCCATCATCCACCCAAGGCAACATGGGCACCCACTCAAGCACTGGTGCTAGCTCACATTTGCACAAATAGTTTGCGTGACTGAATGAATTGTTTCACATGTGTTAGTCTGATTGCATAAGTATGTGAGTGTGTGTGAACGTTAGTTGTATTGTGTACATATATATATATATATATAGTATATATATATATATATATATATACTATATGTGAAGATTTTTGGAGCCAACAGTTATGTTTGTAACATTTGAGAATGTGTGTGGACAGGCCCCGTCCCCATTATATGTATTATACATCTACACCTGACAGTGATGCTTTTTTATTTTAACCCCCCCCCCCCCCCCTTCTAATCACCCTCCAACCCCCCCAACATCCCTCTCTCTTCTTTTCCATCTGGTCCAACTGAAAATTTTAACAAACAAAATTATTATAAATAAAGTTTAGTCTAAATTACAAATGGAGTTTCTTCAAATATACATCTTATGTGTTAGAAGATTCTTAACCCCTTGTTGTAAAGGTAACATATGACCAACACAAGAGGCCCTCAGCTCTCATCCGTTTACTCAGCTGTTGGACAGGACGAGTAAAAAAAAAAATTAAATGATAGTGATTAATACCTTACTGCTCTTGGCTTGATACTTTTATACATCCGCTGCTTTGAATATAAATCTTTAAAATTTGGCCCATTTGCACAGTTAATTTGTACATTACTACTTTAAGTGGCAATGTTTACTCCTTTCAACAGCCGCTTATTGAAGGGTGGTATTGCCTGAAAAAAGAATTGTACCTCGCAGTAACGTGGTTCTCCTTAGTAGCGCCTTCCCCAGAAGGCGCTCCTCTCTGGCGCAACCCTCGCGAGGGGTGTAGGAGAAGATAGGAAGGAAGAGACAAGGAGCCCGCGGGGCAAGGGCGGAGCGCAGAGGCGTCCGCGGAGCAACAGTGTGTCACTGTGGTGGAAGGAAACTTCTGGCGCACGCGCTGCGTAGAAGTCACTGCTGCTCTCTTTTACTGGTATGTTTTTTTTTAACCAGCCCTGTTACTACCATATTGCTGCCGCGGAAGGAGAGGAGAGCTGCTCTCCCGTTTT
This sequence comes from Oryzias latipes, assembly GCF_053564925.1. NCBI lineage: Eukaryota > Metazoa > Chordata > Actinopteri > Beloniformes > Adrianichthyidae > Oryzias > Oryzias latipes. The sequence goes on from NC_136245.1 coordinate 10,173,235, forward strand.
CCCCTCCTTCCGCTGTAGCTCCCTGCTCCTTCTTAAACACGCACGCAGTTTCAGCACATATACATTCTCAATCTACAACAAAGTGTGGCGAACCGGGGGTTAGCCCCGGCTTAAACCCCTAAGACTCATGGGAAGTGGGGAATCGCGGGTCTAAATTTCCTCACCATAACTGAGGGACCTGTGAGCAGAAGTGAGGTGCATGCTGTTTGGAAGATGTGGGTGTGTTCAAATAATTGGGTTGACGCACTGTTAACTCCTCCCTTAGTGAGACTGAAGACAGTCGCAAAGTCTGTGGGTCAGGATAAGCAGTGACAGTCCGGTAGTATTGGTGACAACATGCTGCTTGTATACAGGTGCGGCTTGCGTATGTAAATTTTGACGTAACTTCCTTAAATTGATTAGGTGCGATTTGTAATCAGGTGCGCTCTAAAACCCGGAAATTATGGTAATTTGCAAATTTTGCTTAGAAAAAAACTGCTTACTGTCTTTTGTGCTCGAGCTATGGTCCATTTTTAAACCCACGCGCCTCCTTAAGACACCACATTTGCCCACAATTTACAACTTTTTTTGTTATGCAAACATCCTTTTATTCATCTTGTGTGCCCTTTTGTCTCATTACTCATAATACAATGTGCTTACGTCATTTTCTCCCTTTGGTTCACTGGAGACTCTGTGGAACATTGTACATTAAAGTGAATAACAACAGGCAGCATTAGCAAGTGAACAAGGACTATCATTCTGAAGCAGACAAGGGTTTCCTTTGCATGATCTTCCGCATAGTTTAGAAAAGCTCCAACACCCGTCAAATGAAGCAGACTGTAAGGAAACATGCTCAAGCGTGTCACAGATCTACCAATCTGAATGCACACCTATTAAGTCGTATTGTATTTACATAATGGTTTAAAAAAACTAATTTGTAAATTAACCTTACTTTTGAGATGTGCACTAAATTAAGTTTGAGAGGAGTCAAAGATAGGTACTGAACCTGCTAGTGTTATTTGGCCAATCTGTCCATGAACAGTAGATAAAGAGTAAAATATTTAGAGATATTCTCCTCAATTGTAAACTGTACAGGACTACTGATGTGTTGAACAAATTTACTCTTAGAGCCTGAAATGATCAACTTTGCACATGTTAGAGGTACATTCACCTTCTCCTCTTTTAAAAAAAATCCACTTCATTACAAATAGAGGGTGCTGTCCCAGACCTGTCCCACCTACCAAGCAGTTACCACAGCAAAGACCATAAAAAAGAACCATTGGTTTACAGGCTAACCAGCAGGTAGTACAGAACAAAAATCCACTCTGCATAGAAATTAAATTTTGAAAGTTTTCATTATCGTTCTGCTTTTCCCTTCTTTGCAGTGGATCTGGGTCCATCTAATGCTTCTGCATCTCCTTCTATTAAACCAAACCACATAGGTATCATTTCACTATTTCTCCATCAACAAAATTGAAAAAGGGTTATTAGTAAATATTAACACAATTTATTTTGAAGAATAAATAAAAGTTGTTGATCTCTTTAAAGTATAAATTAGGGATGTAACGATTTATCGACTTAATTGATGAATCAATTTATATTCTTATGATCCAACTAGATCGATCTGAGGCAAATTAATTGAATCAACCTATACGGTTACAAAATCATTTTAAAAGGAAATAAATCAACTATATAAACATTGTAAAATACCATTTGGATTGAGGTATGGGAGGTTTATTTTAATTGGAAAACTTCATCTCTTCATTTTTAGTACTCAGGTATTTACTTTTGAGTCTCACTGATCGAATTTTTGGCTAAAGATGTCCTGAATAGATTTTAGGTGAGTGAATCGAAGCCAATTGGATTGTTCAAAATGAACTAATTTCGACACGAAATCCTATCAGCAACCAAAAGGTATGAAATGAATCAAATCATCGATAAAATGAATCGTTACACTCCTAAAAAACAGCAAAGAGACCCAACCAACTAAGTTAACCAGACTTCTTCTAACCAAAGACTTCTACTTTTAGTCCCACTAGTTAATTATTTACAGTTCGTGTGGTATTTTACCACTGTAAAAATCGGTTCCAATGCATAAGTCCTATTAGAAACATGCGCTCTTCATTCAAATACATTTTGCCAGACAAATAATGACAAATGTTTTCTTTAGCTAGTCTAAAGCATCCTTTCATTTCTTAAGCTGTGTTGTAAGGGATGGCATAACCTGTTGCCCTCCTCACCAAATGGTTCGGATCTGCAGGAGGAAAATGCCCTTCCAATCACCCCTTCACTCAGGCACAATCTAGACGGAAAAGCTTTGTTTGATCTTTCATAACTGGAATGTTCCAGCTGGAGATTGGCATCTCTATGGGAGACCCTGGGGCAAAACACATTAGCATACCCAAATGGTGTTTGGCCTTCGTTTTCAGGATGCTGGCATAAAAAAATCAAAAGGTGGCCACTGGCCCATGTGTTGGTTGGCCACACATCAGTTTTAAGCCAAAAAACCGCTTGGGCATAATGGGGGTGGTTAAAGAGTTTGGAAGGGGAGGTGGGGAAGACGGTGATAAAAGCGCAAAGGAAGTGTGCAGTACAGACCTCTCTGTCACTCATTCTCTGCCTTTTTCCAGCAGTTGTGCTGCTCAAAACCATGACAAGTCTTGTCAATAAAAGCTGGTTTCCTACTATTAAGCATAATGGGAAGCTTTGCAGCAAGCTGCTTTTGCATTGATGGGGGGTACATCCTCCTTCCTGTTCTGATTGCCAAAATAAGTCCTGCTGAGGGCATTGAAGAAAAGAAGGGCCATCAGAAACGGTAGAAAAACCTGCTGATTAACGGACACTAGATTATCTGAACAGTCAAAAGACTTCTTTGACCAAGTCTTACAGAAAAGTTTGTCTCTCTGGCTACAGCCTTTGAACTTTGGGCACAAAATCAGAACCTGTGAGACCCTCACTGTAGTATTGGATTTGATTTTCCATGGCTCATCCAAAAATGTGCCTTAAAGCAATCCAGCTAGTCCGTGGATATACAGCAGAGATTTTGCAAATGAATGCTATCAGTATTCTCTCACGGTCAGAGGGACACTTTTTTCCCTTTCAGATGAAAAACACGTTACTATGATACTTTTTAAGATGTGGAGAGTACAAAACCTTTGACATGCTGGTAGGAATAGAAGAAAATCACTTTCGAACTTTACCTAATGATCCAATAGTGTCACTCAGTGATTGTTGTAATACTGTTTAACAAACACCCTGACTTTTTCATAGATAGGTCAGCTCTTTTTTCAAAAAGAAAAATCCTTTTCTTTAAGGAGCTGTGATTATTTCAGTTCAGCTTTAAGAAAAAGAACTGTTTTTATGCCAACAGCACGTCTTCTTGTCATCCTTACCAATTAACATACAGCTTTCACCTGCTGTGACTGTTTTGCCATGTTTATAATAAAGTGAGATCATTAGAAACTACTGGTCCTGTCATAACTAGTTAGTTTGTCCTGGGATTACAGACAGCCCAAGTTCATCGTAGCTATATTTAGTTTTTTAACAGCTTTGTAATAAACTCAGAAAACAGAAACACAAAACACAATCAAACGAATGCAAAATATAAATGGCTGAATAGCCTAATATTGTAAATTGAATACTTTGAAATCTCCGAAACCAAGTTAAGTATTTAAGCTCGATTTGATTTTTTCCTTTAAAATATAGCTCCCATTTTGTTCTGTGTAAACAATTAATGCTATTTTTTAGTTAAATAATTGTTCCCGGATTGTGGTGAAGGATCTGCATACCTATCACTTTAAAGATTGTGTTTTTTTATATCAAAGATATTAAAGAAAAGCCATAGAACATATTCAATGATTTGGCTTGCCCAAATATACTCTTTTAGCCAAAATTAAATAACCAAAAAAACACGTGTTATTGTCGACAGCGTAGCTAAACAAATGTTGACATATGTGGGCCATGAACAACTTCAGTTTTATGAGAATATCCTAAATTGCCATTAAAGATCAAATAGTGCTGTGGACAGTTTGGTGGCCAATTTTGGGGGGTTTCTCCTGAGCTATAGAACAATTCATCCAAATTAAAACAACAACAAAAAAATCAAAGTGCAGGAAGCTGCACTTTTTCTTGCAAGATACTGTAGACCTCAGCAACACACATTCAAGCGAAATGCTTCAAGAACTCACAATAAGCGTGAAATCTTCATATGCAGGCAGTTATAGAAACCACCCTTCACAGATTTACTAACAAACTGTTACATGTTTGCTTGAGACAGCTGAGAGAGACACTCTCAAAAAGGTGCAAGATGAATTTCAGTTAGTGGTAATGCACTGAGATCAGTAGCCTAAAAGCTAAATTGGCTGCTGAGGTTGTTTATGGGGATCTTTTTCATTCTTGCCTCCATTTGCCATAATTTCCTTGCAACTGGCAAAAATGATAGCTGAGGGCTGCAATTAGTGGCCACAGACTGCTAGTTCCAAGCGGAGCAGCCACAGCTCAGTCAGGCGCTCAAGTGTTTCAAGTGGAGAGGTGCATATGAGCCTTAGAGTGTTTTCAAATGTGTGCCTGGGTGCATGTCCGCTGCTGAGGATGAGGAGTGTATCAGCATCACGTTGAGTGCCTGCTCTGCTTACCCTGCAAGTCACGTCTTTATACAGCCACAAACAAACTCAAACTCTGGCAACAGCAGGAGGCTGACGGAGAGAAAGATATGGGTGGGAACGAGGAGGATGGGAGAGGAAGAGATAAACACCAAAAATAAAAGAAAGAGACAGACCGCTCACACAAAAACAGCAGAGATTTGTCAATGCTTTCATGCCCTCTTTGGGGGTTTTGGTCGCTCACTTGAGACACGGGATCTGAGATGCAAGCTTAAACAGGGAAATTCTACCTTGCAGTTGATTCCCAACATGCTTCACGTCTTTAAGTTTGACAGTAAAATTGCACATCAACAAATATGATGACACAAGTAAGAGGAGGAAAGAAGGACATGGGGAACTAGAAACAGTGAGACAGGAGAGAAGTTTGAAAAAAAAAAAAAGAGTATTACTAAAACAAAAAGGAAAAGGAGCATCTGCAATAAGTTTCAAATATGTAGTATCTAAATAAAGTTTACTGAGGAAATGGGGAAAAAAGTACGCCAAGTAAAAACAGGGACCCTTGGTAGGAAAAAGAATGGAGAAAGTTTAAGCTATAGCCTTATGGATCATGGGACAACTGTCTGGGGAACTGGTAGGGGAGATGCACAGATAGAGAAAGACAGAATAAAGAAAAACAAAAAATATCAGTGATTTTAAAAAAACAAATCATTAACAAAATGCTTCAACCACAGTGGTGGATGTAGTGCAAAGATAGAGTAGACAACCTCTGATTGGAGGATGCCAGGTTCTGTTACTGCCTTGCCTGCCCATGTGTTGAAATGTCCTTGGGTGAGACACAGAACACCACATTTACTATTGGAGGTTGAGGTTGGCGCCATGTATGACAATGTAGCCACCATCATTGTGTGAATATGTGTGTACATGGATGAAAGGGACTGTAAAACAGTTTGGGCTTCAATCCATACAAAACAAAAAAAACACATCCTTTGTGTGAGTAGATAAGATTGTGTGACTAGATAAGAAAACTGAACCAAGTGAGTGTGACCTCACCCATATAAAATGGCTTACTTTGGGCTCCGACCAAATGAAGCCAATAAAGTTGCAAAGTTTTTTCGATACAGATACAGACGCCGCCATTGGAACCAGAGGTCGATAAGCAGAGATTGGTCCAAGTCAGTTACTAGATATATGTCTGTGACGAAAACATGGCCAACAAGTGAAGAAGGTCAGATTTCAAGTAAGAAGTAAAATCTTACTTATGGAAAGCATTAAAATGTTAATATAAAAAAAGTTAAGCATGAGAGGCAGGTCACCAAAGGAAAATAGTATTAAAGGTGCTCAATGTCCAATTGTCACATTTCCACCAACCTGAACCCCGCTTGTTGATTTATTTGTTTTTTTTTATTTCTAATACGCAGACAAAGCTAGTCTTTCACATAAAGTAAATTGGATTATAAATCAGTCGTGCACATGGCAAGAATAGATTGTCTAAAGGCTCGACACAGTAATGGTGAAAGAAGAGAATTATGTCTAGAGCACCTTTTTTATTGCTTAAAATATCAACATTCAGTGCCAGATTATTTCTCCAAAACAAATGACAAAACATTGTTGAATCAATATTTTCCCTCCTCCAAGTGTATGTATAGCTTCTTTTTTTTTCCATTTCTCTTTTGGATGTTGCATTGTGGATCGTGGAAAAAATATTACGTTAAAATGTTGGCCCCTTTGACTCACAGTAATAAACAGTCCATCTCTGCAGTAAATGCAGAAATGCCTACAACAAGCACACAACAATATGCCCTGTACACCTGTTAGCATGATAGCAGTGGTGAAGGTGGTTAACAGTTGAAGGATTGGCTTTGTCGACGTGCATCTTTTGTTCATGGCTACCCCTTCAGTGTCTCCGAAAAATGCACACTGATGCTGTGTTTCATCACCACTAAAAGCAACATAATGTTATCTTTATGGTGAAGGGCACAGCTATCAGTATCAATGTACTAAACAAAGTATCTGTGTGTAAAATCCATTTGTACTGGTATGTTTGTAAATTTGGATTTGAGTGTGCTGATAAGAGTTAAAGTAAATAAGAGCGAGGAGATTACAGGATGTCACCACCAACTCAGATAAACCAATAATCAAATAGGCACCGAAACTCAAAGCCTTTGTGATTAAAAGATGCAGACAGTATTTCACAAAAGGGATTACAAACCACATATTTTTTGCATTGCACGATATATGTTCCATGTAACAGCAACAATGTCTTTGATAGAATGTAAAATAGTGAGCGTACAGCTTGTATAACACTGTGAATTCATTGTTGCCTTCATTTCAAGAATTCTGTTAACTACGAGGCATGGAAATCACTTGAAATTCACAGGTTACCAATAAAATCTTCAACTCTTCTATGAACCTGTGTTCTTTTATCTCCTCAATCCCTTAAAGATAATCAAAAGGGTTTAGGTCTAGAAATTTATTTAGCCAGTCCACTACCATTAAGCTTTGCAAATATTGCACAATGTTTGAACCAAATCCCCTTTAAATTTTCCAGTTTGACTTATGGTGTAATTAGACTGGAAAAGTCCATTGGTCTGGACTTAATTTAGTTTGGACAAGGTCCGTACCCTTGGGCTTGGTCTGTATTCATACTGCTGTCAAGCAGACTATTCTGTCACGAACCTAAGCTTGTAAACAAAAATACAGGACTAAGGAGCTCTTCAGTCATTGGCCAGGAATTACGAGGGTGGGGCAAGGCAACTAGAGAAAGAATATTGGAAGTCTTGTGCTTTGCAAGCCTTGTCAGAAAAGTTCACTTATTAAAACTTTATATATTCCTGACCAATTTTGAATGTCTGAATAGTCAGGTACTCCAATTTATTGCTATTTTGGTACGGCTGAGGCATGCTGCAGTTTTTGAAGAGGGAACGGCTATGTAGGAACTCTGATAAGTGTTTATGACATATACAGTACAGACCAAAAGTTTGGACACAGCTTCTCATTCAAAGAGTTTTCTTTATTTTCATGACTATGACAATTGTAGATTCACACTGAAGGCATCAAAACTATGAATTAACACATGTTGAATTAAATACATAAAAAAAACTGAATGTTTTCTAGGTTCTTCTACGTAGCCACCTTTAGCTTTGATTACTGCTTTGCACACTCTTGGCATTCTCTTGATGAGCTTCAAGAGGTAGTCGCCTGAAATGGTCTTCCAACAGTCTTGAAGGAGTTCCCAGAGATGCTTAGTTGGCCCTTTTGCCTTCTTTCTGCGGTCCAGCTAACCCCAAACCATCTCGATTGGGTTCAGGTCCAGTGACTGTGGAGGCCAGGTCATCTGGCGCAGCACCCCATCCCTCTCCTTCTTGGTTAAATAGCCCTTACACAGTCTGGATGTGTGTTTGGGGTCATTGTCCTGTTGAAAAATAAATGATGTCCAACTAAATGCAAACCGGATGGAATAGCATGCCGCTGCAAGATGCTGTGGTAGACCTCCTGGTTCAGGATGCCTTCAATTTTGAATAAATCCCCAACAATGTCACCAGCAAAGCACCCCCACACCATCACACCTCCTCCTCCATGCTTCACGGTGGGAACCAGGCATGTAGAGTCCATCTGTTTACCTTTTCTGCGTCGCACACAGACACAGTGGTTGGAACCAAGAATCTCAAATTTGGACTCATCAGACCAAAGCACAGATTTCCACTGGTCTAATGTCCATTCCTTGTGTTCTTTAGCCCAAACAAGTCTCTTCTGCTTGTTGCCTTTCTTTAGCAGTGGTTTCCTAGCAGATATTCTACCATGAAGGTCTGATTCACACAGTCTCCTTTTAACAGTTGTTTTAGAGATGTGTCTGCTGCTAGAACTCTGTGTGCCATTGACCTGGTCTGTAATCTGAGCTGCTGTTAACCTGCGATTTATGAGGCCGGTGACTCGGATGAACTTATCCTCTGCAGCAGAGGTGACTCTTGAACTTCCTTTCCTGGGGCGGTCCGCATGTGAGCCAGTTATTTTGTAGCACTTGATGGTTTTTGTGACTGCGCTTGGGGACACTTTCAAAGTTTTCCCTATTTTTCTTAAAGTAATGGTGCCACTCGTTTTTCTGTACTTAAGGGCTTTTTTCTTGCCATAAAACAAATTCTAAGTTTATTCAGAAGGACTATCAGCACAACCCCATTTATAAGGCAAGAAATCACACTTATTAAACCTGACAGGGCACACCTGTGGAGTGAAAAACATTTCAGGTGACTACCTCTTGAAGCTCATCAAGAGAATGCCAAGAGTGGGCAAAGCAGTAATCAAATCAAAAGGTGGCTACTATGAAGAACCTACAATATGACATATTTTCAGTTGTTTCACACTTTTTTGTTATGTATATAATTCCACATGTGTTAATTCATAGCTTTGATGCCTTCAGTGTGACTTTACAATTGTCAGTCATGAAAATAAAGAAGACTCTTAATGAGAAGCTGTGTCTAAAATTTTGGTCTCTACTGGAATGTTGGAAAAACAGTGCGAGAAGCGATGTATATCATATTAAAAGCTGTTTTAATGATTCTGCATTCATCCGACCAAATTGAAATGAGTTGCTGTGTCTTATCGTCATGGTTGCTATGTTCCGATTAATTTTAATGTGAAAAGTCTGATATCAAAACTTTAAAACAAACTTAGTTTTTTAAAAACACTAGGGATGTTATTACTTTGTCTTCTATTGATTACAACAGTATGAGCGTGTGTACGAGCTGTGCTCCTCCCTCTTCAGGCTTCATTTTCACTGTCCAGAATCCAATGGGTGATTTCAAAAAGGATCGTCCATTGTATGTTTAAAGTTGGAACAAAATTCAGTTTTACTACAATAAATTTTCAATTTCATAACTGATGTCAAGATTATTTGTGGTTTCTAACATCCACCATCTTTGTTACAAAATAGAGCTAAATTTCCCGGTTATAGGTTGTTGTTTAGCCTAACCATTAGTCATTCAAATGAAATACCAATAATGCTTGGATATTTTAGAAAATTGGTGTTAAATATCTTTTGAATTTTTTTCCCCCCAAACCTCAAGTTTTAACACTTTGGAAAGAAACTACAGAGAGTCAGTTTAATCAAATCTTTCCCCGCTTCTTCTAAGCTTTGATGAAAACAGTAATCCCGGGGGTGCAGTTGTGGCTCTCTATTTTTAGCAGATCAATATTTCCTTCTGCAGTAGCTTGAAGTGGCAGTTTGAATTGTGCATTACCTAAACTGCCGTTGTAAGCTGTTTCAAAAACTGTCGGCATGCCCAATAGATTAAAGTTTCTGTTGCTGAAACTGGAGACGGCGTTTATGTGCCAACAAGGCTGCTTTTGGAAAGAAATCCAACAGTACTTCCTCCTACTCTGTTGGACCTGTTCTCGTCACTAACTTAGCACTATGCTCCAGTGACAGGGCTAATCATCTAAGAGCCTGATGTTGCTGTGAATACTGGCATTACTCAAGAGTCCCGCTGAAAGTCGTAGGAAGTATCATAGGAGAATATTTAAAGATGAGGAAGTTTCAGGGACATTAAAGGCAGCTGAGGGGGCGGAAATGCTGGTAAATCTATGTACTGCCATCAAAGAAGTCTTGGGACTCCCTTTATTTTGCCAGGAATAGTTGTAAACAAGCTACAATGAATCAAAACACACAAAGTACATAGTAATCTGTAAGGATTTCACTCTGCTAATTATGTGTGAACAACTACTCCACTTAAGACCTCCTAGGAATAGCATCATTACTTTGCAAGCCTCTTTGTACTTCCAACAAACACAAGGTGGTCTCATTTAAACAAACCTCTTGCTTCCCCTCATTTGTTTTTTTACGTCTTGCTTTGTAATTACTTCTTTATCAGTGGATGCTATCACCACTCCTCGTGACAGACTGGGGCGCAAGAAAATGAGGTACAGTAGCTAAATTGTCAGTGGCAAGCTTCAGGCTATTGCCATAATTAGCTCTTTTTCCTTTGTTGTGATGCACTTATTATAAACAACAAATGCAAGAAAGTCACTGGGCCAGATGGGAGGCAATTTAGCTGCGGAAATTACAAAATGGGCTGTGGAGAATCTTTTGTTATGCACACCAGTGGAAATGTCAGGTTCTGCAGATATATTGTAGCAAAAGATCGGACAGAAAGCAGCAGTGGCTTAGCCATCAATCAGCATATCAAGTTCTGGAAAATATATCAAGTAAAAGAGTCATATATAAAGCAACTTAAAGACATGCCTGACCACAATATTAGAAAACAGAACATTTACTTGTAGGAGATATAAACTAATATTTTATTTTAATTAAGTCGGCTGCTTTCACACCAGGATAGTCCCGGGGACACTGTTCCAACGAAAAATGTTGATCAATGTTTACACCTTCGTTAAATTTGGTTTGCGTTCATAGCATTGACTGAATGTAGCAACTGGACTGAGTGAGTGTGACATCTACCACAGAAAATGCCTTATTTCCGGCTTCAATGAAAAGAAGTCAATACAGTTGAGCTGTCAGTAAGTGATTTGTGATTGATCCAAGTTAGTCTAACTTGTATGGAAACCACTTTACCAGTCAATAGTCAGCTTGTTGGAAGTCCACACCCTTACCGTTTGAAAGTGAGCTGCACAAAATTTGTCATTTGTTTTGAAAGTTTGACATGAGACCACATTCCTCTAGTGAGGCATCTGATTGATGCAACAACTTTTACTACAGAAAAATATAATAAAATGAAATAAAAAAAACATGAATATGAACATGTTTATAAAAAACAAAAGGTAGCAGAGAAAGAATGGTTATTCTGACAAATATAATGACTGAGTAATAGCTGTTTACTTATCGAGAAGATTTTGGCATCTTGGAGCCAGCAGGTACTTTCTTCTTGGAACTTGAGGGGGTCACACCAGTCCAGTTCTCATATACAGTCTATAGCTCATAAACAACACTCTTGGGGTGTATTTAGACGGGAAAATCTTTTGTTCTGGAACGAGTCACAAACTTTGCTTTTGGCCTGTAATCAGACTGGCATCGAGCGGCTCATACTGTTACAGACCAAAGCTTGTACACAAAACCACGTTATTAAAAATCTCGTCAGTCATTGGCCAGGAACTATGAGGGCGGGTCAAAACAAAAAGAGAAAGACAGACGTGCTGTGCTTTACAATTTCTTATTGGGACAGTTAAGTTATTAAAATTTTGTAATTCGCTGACCAGTTTTGAACGTCAGCAACAACACTTTTGACTTATTACTTTGGTACAGTGGAGGCCTGCTGCAATTCGGTTACTGGCAAGGAGATGTCCAACGTTTGCTTTAACTCAGAGGAAGCTTTCAACCGAGATACTGAGGAGACATCAGGTATAAAGGTACGTTGCTTAAAGTTTATGACATATAGATTGTCGGGAAAACAGTGAGTAGCAATGTGCCCCACTTAAAAATTTGTTTTAATGACCAGCATTCATCAGACCACAATTCAGTAAGTTGTTGTGTCTCATCGTTATTGCATTGTTTTTAAGAGATTTCTGTTAAGGAAACTACAAGCTAGCTTTTAGGGTGACATCACAGCAGTGCGAGCCCTGTTTCGAGACACAGAATGTGACGCATGTAAGAAGTGTTTTTCAGCGCTGTTAAATAAACGGTCAAACAAATAAACAGTTGGACCCTTTTTTCTGTTTCATAACAGGACAATCGTTGCTTTATATTTGTCCGCAAATCATTTATTGCTTCATTCCTGCTACGGTGGCCGTTTTGGTTCAGTTGTTCTGCTGCGAGGACGGACAGACTGAGGAATCTCAGAGAGGACCGAGGCTAAGACCGATTGGAAACGAACCCAGACCACCTCTAAATATGGGTCAGAGAGCCTCCTTCAATTCTCAGATTTGAACGTAGTAATAATGCCAGTAATTCACCACTACCTTCCCTCAATAAAATTTAAATGTTATTTAACTAATAAAGTTTTTTTGGTTAAATGGATGCTGCAGAACAGAGAATAGCATTGTGCGGATAAAATGAATTTAAAACACTATATATACAAATACAACATATTGCCCTGCACCTTCCTTATTTGTTTTAAAAAATCTTATCAGATTGTTTACATTTCTCCTTCATGCAGTGCAGTTTGTTTTCCATTTGATGCCTAAAAAACATGTGGATGCCATGATCTGCCTGCTAATTCCTAACCATATGCCTTTAGGTTTCCTGTTCATTTTTCAGTTCAATGCACATACCTTGGTTTCAGTTAAAGTTGGGACAAAGAGCAATAAAAACCTTCTGCTTTGACTGTGCCTGAAAGGCTCTGCTGCGTAAGGACGCTAAAAATTGGTCCACCATTTAACCTTGATCTCTGCTGTGAGCACACTGTGGACAAGGACAGAGCAGCAGTCGATGCTCTTTAGGAGGTGGTCGAGGCCCACAGGCTTCATGTAAGACTTAAAAAATTTCTTCAAAAACACCAAAAAGAGTTTGTAAATTTAAAGCGAGTTGCTGTTTTGAGCAAAACGTACTGTGGGGTCTGAAAAACTGCCAAATACAACAACACTCCGAATAGGTTTTAATCAATTGTTTTATCGTTGTTGGTTTGGTTTTTACTGTGCTTGAAAGTACATTAGCGACCCTGTTGTCTGAGTTGCTGGTTTTATGCACAGTTGCATTTAAACTGCAAATAGACAATTTATAAAAAGGTCTAAATGCTGAGATTTTTTTAAACATGCATAAAAAACTTCACTGACTTGTTGGCATTGTTCAAAATTTGGTAGCAATAGTATATGCTATTATGACTGAAATAGTTGAGACCATATACGGTGAGGTCAATAAGTATTAGATCACCCTGTGATTAGCAAGTTCTCCCACTTAGAAAACAGGGAGGGGTCTAAAATTTTCATCATAGGTGCATTTCCACAGTGAGAGACAGAATCTGAAGAAACATTCAGAAATCCCGTTGCACAATTTTTTTTAACAATTTATTTGTATATTACTGTGACAAATAAGTATTTGATCACTTGATTATCAGATAGATTTCTGACCAGCAAAGACCTGCTGTTCTGCTTTTAAATAGTCCAACTCCACTCTGCTCATCATTCTAAATTAGTGGCACCTGTTTGAGGTCGTAGCTTGCATAAAGGCACCTGTGCACCCCACAATCAGTCAGGAGTCTCACTTAACATTGGGCAAAACCAAAGAGTTGTCAAAAGACACAAGACACAAAATTGTAGACCTTCACAAAGCTGGAAGTGGCTACGGGGCAATTGCCAAGCAGCTTGGTTAGAAAGAACAACTGTTGGAGCAATTGTCAGAAAATGGAAGAGGCTAATGATGACTGTCAATGTCCCTCGGACTGGGGCCCCTCGCAAGAGCTCACCTCGTGGGGTATCGATGATGCTAAGGAAGGTGAAGAATCCGCCCAGGACTACACGGGAGGAGCTGGTCAATGACCTGAAGAGAGCTGGGACCACCGTTTCCAAGGCTACTATAAGTAATACATTAAAACGTCATGGTTTAAAATCATGTATCGCACTGAAGGTTCCCCTGCTGAAGTCAACCCATTTCAAGGCCCGTCTGAAGTTTGCCAATGACCATCTTGATGATCCAGAGGAGTCATGGGAGAAAGTCTTGTGGTCAGATTAGACCAAAATAGAACTTTTTGGTCTTAACTCCATTCGGTGTGTTTGGAGGAGGAAGAAGGAGGAGCATCATCCCAAGAACACCATACCTACAGTGAAGCACGGGGGTGGAAGCATCATGCTCTGGGGGGGTTTTCTGCACAGGGGACAGGACGACTGCACTGTATTAAGGAGAGGATGAACGGGCTCTGTATTGTGAGATATTGGGCAAAAACCTCCTAACCTCAGTCAGAGCGTTGAAGATGGGTCGTGGCTGGGTCTTTCAGCATGACAATGACCCGAAGCACACAGCCAAGAAAACCAAGGAGTGGCTCCGTAAGAAGCATATCAAGGTTCTGGAGTGGCCTAGCCAGTCTCCAGACCTAAATCCAATAGAGAATCTTTGGAGGGAGCTGAAACTCCGTGTTGCTCAGCGACAGCCCCGAACCCTGACAGATCTAGAGAAGATCTGTATGGAGGAGTGGGCCAAAATCCCTGCTGCAGTGTGTAGAAACCTAGTGAAGAACTACAGGAACTGTTTGACCTCTGTAATTGTTAACAAAGGCTCCTGTAGCAAATATTAAAGTTGTTTAACTCAAGTGATCAAATACTTATTTGTCACAGTAATATACAAATAAATTGTACAACATGATTTCTGAATATTTCTTCAGATTCTGTCTCTCACTGTGGAAATGCACCTATGATGAAAATTTTAGACCCCCCCATGTTTTCTAAGTGGGAAAACTTGCTAAATCACAGGGTGATCAAATACTTATTGACCTGACTGTAACTATCTCAAATGATTTTATATTTGTTGTGTTTACATTTGTTTGTACTTTATGTATCTAGAAATACAATAACTCTCAGATTGGATTTGTATCCCATGTTCGTTTACATTGTGTAACTGTTGTGGCAGTATAATACCAACATCATGAAACCTATGAGTCATTCTTGGTACATTGTGATAAAGTGGCATCAGTTTTCTTTTACATGATTGACTTCCCACTGGACAGGACAGTATTCAGAGCAAAAGAAAATACGACCATATAGTCCATTTGGCATAAGGAAGGTTAATGCAACAGGGACTGTTAGGACAGAATCATCGGAGATACTTCTCAGATGGGAGTGAAGGGTGCCAGACAGTCTGGAACCAACAGTGTGCAAAATGAATGCTATGCCTGATTGTGCTCAGCGTGTGAGCTCACATGTCTGCATGTCTGCATGCAAAGCTTTTATTTGTACGCATGCTGTTTGTGCCTGCCATTCCACCTGCACATTTGGGTAAGTTGCTCTTGAGGCTGTCATTCTCATAAATAGTCACACCGCCCAGCAAAATTTAACAGCAGCAAGCGAGGAAGAGTTTGTGTAAAAGGATGGAATGGAATAAGAGAGCGCAGTGTTTCTTTGGAATGAAGGGGCAAATGATTCACCGCAACGGCCATGAGAATGACAGCTGGTGAAAAATCAACTAAACCAGAGGTTGGTCTTCCTTATTCAGGTGTGAGATTCCACAGTCACAAAACATGGAGCTCCCAATTGATACCGCTGCTTGGAATTTGGGATGTGGAGTAAATTATTCATGAAATCCTGCTTTCACTTTGGGTACAAAATAGAAGCGGAGTGGGGAAAACATTTCCTCCCACTGGAATTGTGCTTTTCTATAGGGAGACATGGTGCCAGCACAATCATAAAAGATCCTTATTCTTAAAGAATGGACCAGATTGAGCATATCTGCTCACTGCAGCAGGACATTCATCAATCCTTTAGAGAGAAACACGATTACTTTTTATCCCAGGTGCCACTAAGCTTTAGCAATAATAGGGGTATAAGATGAATCAAACTCCAATGGAGGAGTTTGTCCTTTGATTTTGGGGTGACAACAACTGGGACAAAGAATAAAATAAACTCCATTTCATTTCAAAGGTTATGGTTTGGCAAAAAAGATGATTGAAAGTGTAAAACGCAATTTTAATGAATCAGTGGGATTATATAAAAGTACATTTAATGGTGTTTGAAATAACTTACTGGTTCATGATAGGATTTTGGCCTAAAAAGAATGTGAGAAAAACATTAACAACAACACAGACACAAATATACATGTGAAGTTAAAGTTCAAAAACCAATAAAAACATGGTCATACCATCTCCACATTATGTGTTCTGTATGAATCATCAAACTCTTAAGGGCATGCAGTATAATTTTAAGATGGCTCCTTTCTCATGTGGTGGGACAGACTGCTAGTGCATTGATTGTTCTGGATTAAAATTCAAAATTGACATTTAAAAAATAACCTAAATTAAATGTCTAACTTATTGTAATGTTGCGTTCACACAGAACACAACTCTCATTGGATGCCTCTCTTTCGACACACATCAAATTCACTGCTCGACGCCCGTCCAAAAATGCGTTCATAAACTTTCATAATAGTTTTTAGCCCCATCGTTACATAGCAGCATTTTTTAACGGCGGATTTGACCACATCGATTTCACAAAGTTAAAATCTAATAATATGAGCGTTTTGCGACGATTATTTATATGTCCATTGTCTTTTAAAGATAAAAGCATTAATGATTTATTAAAAAATGCATTTAAAAACAGTATTTTGGCAAAAAATGCATTGTGGTTTATTGTGGTTATGCAAATTGTATTCAAGTTAAAAGAAAGGATAACATTATTTGTTTTTTAATTAAACAACTCGTCTTAAGGCTCTTTGGATCCCCGACATCAATCTCAGACACCTGTGATAATTAGTTTGCCAAATGAGTTCAAGTAAAGGAAAAAACTACTAAAGAAGGACATTCCATATTATTAAGCAGACCAATATTTTCAAACAATATGGGAAAGAAAATAGATCTCACTGCTGCTGAAAAGCATGAAATAGTTCAGTGCCTTGGACAAGGTAAAAAAACCTTGGATATTTCCTCAAAACATAAGCATGATCATCTTACTATTAAAAGATTTGTCACTGATTCAGAGCACACACGGGTTGGTGCAGATAAAGGCAGAATGGGGAAGGTTTCTGCCACACAAAAACGTCTGGTACAGAGAGCAGTTACTAAAATACTATTACTAAGCAGCAATCACATAATTGAAGCTGCTGCTGTCTCTGGACTCCCACAAACATCAAGGTGTAGGATCCTCCAGAGGCTTGCAGTTATACGTAAACCTTCTATTTGGAAAACCCCTAAGCACAAGCAGAAACGGCTGCAGTGGGCCCAGACACTCATGAAGACTCATTTTCAAACAGTCTTGTTCACTCTTGAGTGCCGTAAAACCCTGGATGGTCTGGATGGATGGAGTAGTGGGTGGTTGGTGGATGGCCACTATGTCCCAACAAGGCTGCAACATCAGCAAGGAGGTGACAGAGTCAGGTTTTGCATCAGAATCATTGGGAGAGAGCTGGTCGGCCCCTTTAGGGTTCCTGAAGGTGTGATAAATGATCTCTAAAAAAGTACAGTAATCCTCCGCCCATTGGCTGTGTATTATTCGCGCCCCGCCCATTCGCTGGTGGCCGCAGATGACGTGACGTCACAAGCGTGAGACGCAGAACAGCGCTCATTCCGCGAATTTTGAAAAACGATTTACTCTGTACTTTACTGTGAAGTATTGTTTACGCGTTTAAGATGCCATCCAAACGCCCTGCATCATCTCCAGCTTCTGGAAATGAACCCAAACGGCAGAAAAAGGTTCTGACTCTGCAGAGGCTCTGGCTCTGGGAGTTTTAAAACAGCGTCAATTATTCACGGATTTTCGTTATTCGCGGGGGGTGAAGAATACGGGGGGATTACTGTATGTAGAGTTTCTGACTACTTCCTCCAGTAGTACAACCTGAAGAACCATCTTCATGCATTACATGCATTATCTCATGCTGCAAGGAATACTTCTGCTGATAGTGACTGGTGGTGTGGCTGATGGTGTGGCCCCCGTCCTCCCCTGACCTCAACCCTAAAATAAGAGGTTGTTTGTTAAAATATAACTTGACCTATTAAGATGTTTTTGATTGGAATAGCTTTTGATTTCAGTAAATATGACCTCCTAATACAGCAAATTTTCCGTTCTTTTTTTTTTTATTTAAAAACAAAAAATTCTTCTCAACTTGTTCTGTCCAACAGCTGAGCAAACAGATTAGAGCTGAAGGCCTTTTGTGTTGGACAGGTTTTACTATCACAAAAAGAGGTTATATAGCTTTGAGAAACCAGGGTGTAGATTTGTATAAACCCCTTTTTGTTGTATTATTTTTTATTTATTGTTACATTTAGTGTGTGTGGGGAGGGAGGGGAAGAATGTGAGGGATGGAAGAGAGTAAAAGGAAGAGAGGTGAGAAAGTGGGGGATACAAGTAGTGATTTGAATAAGTTATTATTTTCAATAGCAAATTTTCAGTTCTTTAGAATCTATCTAAGATGTGGAAGTCTGCTGTGCTTAATAATTTGG
This sequence comes from Oryzias latipes, assembly GCF_053564925.1. Lineage (NCBI taxonomy): Eukaryota > Metazoa > Chordata > Actinopteri > Beloniformes > Adrianichthyidae > Oryzias > Oryzias latipes. The sequence goes on from NC_136245.1 coordinate 10,191,833, forward strand.
AACTGTACATTTTAGGGTATTTATTTAAAAAACATCCTGTTATCTTTAGGAGGTTTCTTTGATAACATTTAACATATATCCTAATGGTTAGTGACTTGAAAATTATGCTGACTGTCATTTGCATTGAGTATTTTAAAAAAAGGTAATAGAAAAATATCATTTGCATGATAATTTGGGTTTGCTGTTCATCATCAATACATCCCAGGCCAAAGCGGACTTCTTGATTGGTTGACGCAATGAGCCTTCTTCGCCAAAGCACAGATATTTGAACTCTGAAAACTATATGGCACAACGCCTGAAATGTGCAGCCACCACACTGCCATACCTGATGCTCATAACGGGCAACTAGACCCCTGATTGCGTCTGTACATTGTGTTGTGTCATGGTATTTGCTACAGAGAAAATATATCATTTTTGATTTAGGCTAAAAACTGCATAATGATTAGGGCTGCACGATCTGAGGAAAAATCACGATATGCGATATTAGAGATTAATATTGCGATAACGATATAATTTGCAGTATATAAACGAATAGCAAAATAAGCAAAAACATAATTCCCATTTCATTGCAACAGTTTAAAAATTATACTCCAAATGACCCTCATTGACATAGGTGACAAACATCTAACATAATAGGCCTCCATCCAATTGGTCAACAACTTGAATGCGTCCATCCGATTGGTCAAATGCATAAAGGCATTTATTTGATCTGTTAAATACTTCAAGCTGCCATATGATTGTTTTAGCACATTTAAGGTTTACTATTTATTGCGATTTTCGCCGTCTTTTGCGATCAGTATATTGCAGAGCTGGAAATTGCGATAACGATAAATTTGCGGAATATTGTGCAGGCCTAATAATGATAATTAAAAGGCTGGGACAAATTTAGAAAATCCAGAAGAGAAAATTAAGGAAATTTCAACAGATACATTTTACCAAACAATTATGTGGACAACATTTGTGGCTAAATTGTAAAATTAAAAAAAAGGATTGTTACTAATAATACCCATATCTTTTTTGTTATGTTTTTTAAGCCTTGGTCTTTCACAGTTAAAGTGCATCTATAATGAACATTACAGACCTCATTCCGGGAGGTTTAAATAAAGTTATAAAATGTTTTGCATACTCAAAAAGCTAGAAAGGTTTCATCTTTCCTTCTTGCCTTCTGATAATAAATTACAGACAAAATCAATGTGTTTGGAGCTGGTTTGAAAAAATGTTAACCGTCAAAGGATGTCTCAGTATCAACTCAGAATGTACAGAAAATTTTAACAATGAAGGATGCCGATATTTCTTTTTAGAAAATAAATGCTTAAACCGAGGATTTATCATCTAACTAAAAACAGGACAAAACTTTTATAATGTCACAAAGATCTACGCACGTTTTTTTTAAGATTATAAAGACACACTCTGATGAAAATAGTGTTTTTGGTGTTTTTAACAAATTCTTCTGGCATGTTTCTGATCATCCTAAAAAGTGAACATTTTTCCTTAGTAAGTTATGGTTTTTTGTTCATTTAAAAATAATCACAATCTTTACATTGACTTATTTTCTTCCTAATATATTTTCTTTAACTAGCAGAGGTGCCAAACCAAAACACACAGTGATTAGCCAAGCACCAAATGGAAGAAATGAAAAACTGGCAGCTTGTTGGGCAACTAAACTGAGCGCATCATTATATGATTTCTCTTTGTTGCCCGAGCACACACCAACTTGCCAACAGATTAATCATAGTCCCCTGCCGGATTCAGTCTGCCACCTTCCCTGGCCTCTCTCTATCTAACAACAGATCAGTTCAGAGATACACATGTAAGCTCCCATATCTTTCCTCATCATCACCCCAAAGTAAGAGCTCCTCGCTCTGTCCTTTTTCCACAGCTGACCAACGACAAGGGGTTGGGTAGGAGTGCAAAAGCCACACAAATACCCTCTTTTTTATAGATATACAAAGCTTCTTAAGTGTTCTCAAGCTATTGATTGCAAAAGTGATAAACGTGATTTAAAACCTAATTTGTTTTTTTTTTCTTGATTAATCTGGTGTATCATCCATGCATTTCTCTCCAGTTATTTGCCCACATTTTGAGCTAATAACATCAGATTTGATTTTCCCAAAGGTGAGCAGAATACCGAGGCAACCACGCTCATGTCAGCTAAGCTCGACATTCTATGCCTTTCTTATATTTCTACGCACAATTCCAGCCACTATAGTGTTTAGAATGTTGTTGTGCCAACTTGGCTTTCAGCCCTGAAAATAGAGCTACAAATTCCCCCGGCAAATGAATGCAATTACAACGCAGTATTCTTTATTAACAAATAACAGTAACAACTAACTATTACCTATCCAACTACTGATCTAACTATATAGGTGTTGCAGAAGGATTATGTGTATGTGTGTCAGCGCGCTGCGTGTGTAGGAGGAAGGAGGGCACACAAGTGTGTTGGGGGTGCGTGTTGATTCTTCTGCAGTGGACCGCTCTCGAGCTGCAAGCGAGGCTTCACCTGTGCTCTCTGGTACAGACATCTTTTTAGAATGTTATATTGAAAAATATATCAACGAGACTGCAGACACTTTGACACCTTTCTGGTAGCCATTACGTCTGACACCCATGAAGAATGTGGAGCAGGAGGCTCCGCCTTTGTTTATACAGACACGTAACATTGCGCTGCACAAAATAGTTCCCAAACAACACATGTAGTGATAGTCATCGAAATCTAACAGTGCGCGTTCATGTTTGTTGTCACGGAGTGAAACAGTACAGTAACTCCCCCCCCCCACACACACACACACACACACACACACACACACACACAAAATCCTCCGGCAGGCGGCCGTGTTGTGCACGCAGCTTGTAATACAAATGAATACAATGTAAATTGATAATTACAACGCAGTAAATTTGACGTATTTCCCCGGGAGACTTCTGTTGTAGAATGAGGATGTGTGTGTGCTTGTAAAACCGCACAAGTATGTGTGTGAGAAGAGGGAGCCCGTGCTTCGTGCAGCTCTGAGAAGGAGTGAGAGCCGCGCACAGCGCAAGAGGTGAGAGGCGCGGTGCAGGGAGTGAAGGAGAAAAGTAATAAAAAGTTTCCCCCAGAACCCATTGAACACAGGACTAGCAGAAACAGTAAATTATCAGCAAAGATGTACGTGTTTAATGTGTTTATTATAGTTCCAATCACGCACCATATGCAGAACTTTCAAAAAAAAAAACTTTCAAAAGTGCGGTGATGAGGTCATCCCCACGGTGATGCGGTTATCGTCACACCCCTACCTGAAAACACCCCAAACCATGAAAAAAATGTATTACTATCCTTGGAGCTCAGGTACTTTATTTTATTTGACGAGTAATAAGAGAGTAGGCCTGAATCGGCTTAACTTGGAAACACGCAGTTTTAATTGTGATCTAGTCTAATAAGAACCCAATTTCCTCCAATGATATTGGTAATTACCAGCCAAATGGGAAGTGATCCAGACTTTCAGGGTCTGCCATTAAAAACTGGAGAAGGTGCTGAAGTGTAAATAGTAAAAATATGCGTTTGACAAGTGCAGGCCGATTCCACAGACATCAGAAGACGGAGCTGATCTCATGGCATTCTTACAGACTCACGCCTCAGACTTCTTCACTAAGTGATACGCTGAAGTGAGGGCTGCATACAAAGTAGCTTGGGTCTGTTTCGAATTTCTATTTGCGTAAGAAAGAAAAAAAAGAGAAGAGAAGCAATACACGACAAACAATTACAACAACTGCAGTCTCCAGGGACGACTTTCATTGCTGTTCACTACATTATGCTGTCTTAGCCAATAACATGAAATATTGCAAGATAGTAAGAGAAGGAGAGAAGACTGTTGTGTAAATGTGACATCGCAATTATTTGTCTGGATAACAGTGAACTAAATTACAACTCTAAGTTCAACCAAATAAAGGAGAGAAAAAACACACTTTAGTTTCTTGTGCTCTGAAAGATGGGTTCAGGGCTGTAAACCTTTGGCTCCAGGGGAAAAAAATTCAACAATTTTAAATTTGATAAGGCATAAATTAATAGAGTAAGAAAGAAATGTGCTCAAAAACATTTGTTGGAAAAGGGTAAGATACATTTTATCATCTTTTCTATCTAAGTAAAAAAAATTAAAATGATACTTTATTAGATATTCCAATTTGAGGCTGTACAACACTTCTCTTTCAAATATTAGCTCAAAGAAATGCTCCCCTAGTGCAGCATAACTTACTGACAAATGCTTGTATGAGGGTTTTAAGGGGTTCCTGTCTGGTGGGGTAACAGTAGGTACTACCCCTTAATTCTCAGGTAGGGTTGCCAGACCTTAAAAAAATTCCAGCCTTTATACAGACTACGAAGTGTAAGGCTATTAAATATGTTAATAAATGCACAATATTCAGGTATCCACGTGATACTTTATATGACAGGTTTACAATAGTTACAGAATTCATTTGTCCTAGAATGTAAATAAATGTATTAAAATAAATGTCACTAATATGTTGAATTTAGCCAATCTAAAAACATTATTGCATTACTATATGCATCTTTATTAAATTTGTTAGATGTATGTATAGTGGTACAAATCAGTGAACTCTGGTCTTGATTACAGCTTTATTTGTGTTTAAATCTTGCATCTGATACTAAAACAGGCAGGTAAATCTTAAGTTTGGATAAAGACATACTCAAAAATGTAACTTTAAGTTCAATTTTCTTAATATATGTCTTCTATCATGGGAAAAATGCCACAAGAACATGTTAAAAACACCAAAACAGATTTTCACTGGAGTGGAGTCTTTAAGTTTATAGTTTTTGTATTTTAATCCTAGTATTAAATTATTAGTATTATTAAATTATAGTGTTATCCAATCATATAAATGATCTATTTCAGTAAAAGATTATATCAAAATCAGCCATGAACTAAAAGAAGCTTCTTTTAAGCTCTGTGTATGATAATATACATGGAATCTAACACAAAGAGGTTTCATAGAACTGGTTCTTTAAAAGCTGCCAGGAGTCATCACACACAGTTTAATCAACACCAAGAAAACAGGTATCTTATATTTCTGTTCAAAAGAAAAAAAGAATCGACACTCCAGACCCTTTTTTCAAACCCCTGAACTCGCTCTGTCCTGGGAAGTTTGTGCCAAACTAGATTATCAAAGGGCAGCCCAGCCTGGCCTACCTTTTGATGGCTCTGTGCGCTTGGGCAGATCCAATGTGTCATAGTTTTTGTCATTCTCCCCATTCTTTTTCCCTGCGAAGGAACAAAGAAGAGATTAGATCAGTGCCCTATAACCCAGGAGCCTGGATTTTGAAGGACAAGGTTGCTGGCACTAACAGAGATGAGTCTGACGGGAAAATATCAGTATTTTTCAAATGAGTATTTACTTATGGTAAACTATTTCAGCGACAACACAAGGAGTAAAGATATGAGTAGATCTCTATAAGCTCTTTAAGGTGAAGCAGACAGAAATGTGCTACTCGAGGCAGAGGTTTCACAAAAACACATTACTCTTTCCACTCAGAACAAAGCATGAAGGTTTACGCGCAATACTGAGAGTCGCACATGAAATGGACACAAATACACAAGTCAAACCATCTTTTTCAAGTAGTTTAAGTCAAATGCATATTGTAAAAGCCCAAGAGCACACACAGACAATATAACCGCATGCCACTTCTTCACACTTTACCAGTGAAACATCAGAGTTCCTGGAAACATCTGAGAATAAAAGAGAGCCGCAGAAGCAGCAGGGAGGAGGAGGGTGAGGGGTTATTGCAGCTCAGCCAGCTAATGGTCGGCTCACATGGACATGGTTATCCCCACAGGACAGTCCAGACACATGAAGACAAAACTGCCCATTCCTCAGCTAGACTGAGGTCATATTTTCTGTCACTGTGGTCTATTTAAGCATCGGTTATACTCCTTTCTCAATGATATATTTTTTTTTTATTGTTTTGCTTGTACACTATCCTTCAATTCTCTGATAGTTTCTGTCCAAATTACAGTTTTGAAATTGGGAAATATAAAGTTAGGTTTCATTTGTTAATGTTTTCGCATGACGCAAAAAAAAAAAAAGTCTGTAGCTGAAGCATTATTGGAAATGAGCTCAATCAAAAAAATTGAAATATCAGAGATTCTCAATATATTCTGAAAAAAAGTCTAATATCTTAGGTATGAGAGCATGGTTATAACGCCTACAGCTCAAACTCAAGGCCCAGTTTAAAAAAAAAAATAAAATTACAAATAAAAGCATTATTTATGTGAAGCTGCTGTTGTAATTATTCAATGTTTGCAGGTCTGTATGCAGACAACTTGTTGTCATCAAACCATCAGATGGATGCAAGGCTGTGTGCAGAACACGTGTAATACATGTTCTTTTTAGCTCAGTTTTATGTTGTTTTTCTTTATTCACTTGGACAGTTTGATCCTCCATAAATGGAAGAATCGGAAAAATGTAAAAGGATTTATGCTAGAGTAACAAGCAAACATATGTTTTCTATGCAACTGTAATTGTTACTTTAAAAAGTTAGAATGAATAAATAAGGAGTAGTTACATTGATTTTTCATTACATTTAGTTACATGCATACGTTACATTTGGCCCTCTGAGGACAGCCATTATGCTGATGTGGCCCTGGTGAAAACGAGTTTGACACCCCTGGCCTACAGGTATACAGTGTTCCCTCTCTAGTTTTGTTTCATGGATATTTCTTCAGTGAAATTTTGTATACTTTTTCTTTTTAAGAGCACATTGCTTTAAACTGTAAATAAGATTAAACATGCGTACATCTAAAAATGTTTAAAAAAATTAACAAAAAATGCACCAGTTTTCAAGAGTCTCCATTTGTTTTATGGACCGTATTTGTCTTGAAGTTGATTCATGGCTTCTGAACTTAAACATATTTAACCATTAATATCATATTTGATACAGACCTTTCTGAGATTCATTAGGATGATCCAAACTTTCCTTTAAAACCAACTGTATAGAACCTGGTCCATGTTCTCATACATATCAACATATCATAATTGACACCATCCATTTCTCATCAAAGGGTTTAAAAAAACGTCTTAATTCTCATCACTTTGAATTTTCTGTAAAATCTTTGATGCAGTAGGCTTCACAGGGTTAAGGTCTTCTTTACTTTTAGTCCAAATGCCATGCTTCAACGTCAAGACAACGTCACCTAGATGAATGAGAACCAGTGACTGTTTTTGGTAGAGACCTTTGCTTTTTTTCTGTTTATATTGTTTAAGCTGCAGATAGACTGACCAAAAAATACCACCTTGTTTCAAACTGCAAAACACCGATAAAAAACTAGAGAACCTTAGGTTGGGTGGAGTCTAAAATCCCACAGCTACATGTGGATTCAATCAAACGCTACAATTTTCTGAAGTCCTTGGAACTTGAAGTATCTGGAAGTTACTCAAAGCCATTCCTAGCTGCAGCCAGAGGAAAGACAGACAAGACGGAGGAGAGGGAGCTGGAAGCAAAGAGGAAAGCAGCAGCAAGAAGAGTTGAATGGAGGTGCACTCACCTTGATTAAACCATTCCTCTATAGTTAGCCAAGGAAGCAGCAGCAATGCCAAAGGACACAAAGCAAGGAGAGAAGAAGCATGGTGAAAAAAGACGCGGGTCAAGAGGAAGCTGTTCAGAAGCTTAATTGTTTTATTAACTAAACATCATTTTTATAAAAAATAAATAAATAATTAAACATTGATAACTATCCAACTCTAACAGACATATATTTCAAAGGATATTGGCAGTAATTGAGGTAAAAAAATGTTGAGACTAGCCATTCTGGGTGAAAATGTGCAAACATAAATAAAGGCATCAGTTTGCCTCGTTTGTCAGTAACAGACAGACGGTCAGAGGGAAAAACATTGACGCTGCAGAGAGTACACACATTTGCAAACGAGTCACTAAACAGAATAAGTCTTTAAAAGACAATTTTATTCAGCGTGTCACTGAGCAATAAAAGACAACAAATTAAAAATTCTTTCACCTAAAAAAAAAAATCACAGACCTGAGCTGCCATTGCAGCTCAGCAACCTACCTCTATTAGATCATTTAAGAACATTTATTGCGTCATTTAACGTTTCACTACCTGATCCTCTTTGCTTAAAGTCTGAGGCAGCTATAAACTCGTTTCATTACGGCCCGTTTGTAATCGTGCATGTTTGCAGTTCATTAGCGTGTGCACGTTTACACTTGTAAACTCTGTGTGGAACTGACAACTGAGCTGATAAGAGGCTTTGAGGAGCAGTCAGACTACTCCGTGGTCTCTGACTGATGGTTTGTAGGATGATTGAAAAACAGAGTCGTGATTGCTGCACAGCAGCCAAATGACAGCAAAAAGCAACAACAATTAAGGCATTTTTAATCTGTCTACAATCAAAGCACACCTGTCAAGAAAACGGAAGCAGAACTCCAGGCACTGCAGATACTTTTACCTTTTCAAAGCTATTTCTAATGTTAGTGTGTGTTTGATGGTGATTTGAATGCTAAGATGTCTCTCGCTCTCACCTTTGGCTTTCTTGCCTCCAAAGCAGCCAGCGTCATCCTTCTTCTTCCTGTGTGGTCCTGCTGACCCAGGAGCCTGTGGCGCCGATGGGTCCTGGAACCTTTCGGCCCCTGGTACCTCCTTGTGTACGTGGTAGGACAGGTTTCTCATGATACAAACGCAGTTCTCCACCGACTTGGAGAAAGAGGAGTAAAATGTGAGTTGGGACTCTGAGGAGTGCTGGGTAACATTCAAAAAGATGTTGTTTTTTTTACCTTGTTGTCCATATCTTTCTTTCCTACCGCTGACTGAAGAGCGTGAAGCAGGGCGTCCACCAAACCCTCGCATTCCCTTAGTCTGCGACGAGCCTCTGCACCATCTGAACTCACATTCCTGTACAAAATGACAAAATATGAATTATGCAAGAAAAAGCATAATGCATATATGGATCTGTTGGCCAGTACTGACATAGAAAAAACAAAACTGCCTGCTGTGGTGCATTGTGCAGTTTTGCAAGATTTGATTTTGGGTTTTTTGGAAATTATTGCATCTTTTTTAGTAGAAAACTACTATCACTGAAGTACAGCATCATCAAGCATTTCTACAACAAATGGAAGATATAGTTTTGCTCACAGACTGAAACTGACAGGAAGTGACTGCAGATAAGATTGTAAATCATCCATCAGTCAGGAGTGAGATCATTCAACCCTTTTACATCTGAGCTTAATCTCCAGTGTTTACATTTTTTCAATCATCGTAACTTTTCAACCATTTACACAATTAATGTAATTCCAATGGATTTTGAAGCGGTGAAAAGTGGCCTTGCGCTGATATGCAGCTCTTCACAGTAGTGAAAGTTTTTGCGCAATCAATGCAAATGAGCTATTTCTGTCACGGAGAAATTGCGACAATATACGCTTGTAATGTGTTGCATATATCGGTGCAGAACCGACATGAAAAGCCGCTTTCCTCCATGTCAGAATCATATGGTTCATGTTGATCTCGTATTTGGTCAAAAAATTACGGTAGGCCAAACCGCGTTTGTGAATTAGGTGTAACCAGTGCCATCGCCAGTGTTAAAGCTGCTTTTTCCATTCTGTGCTCTTTCACATCTTTGGTTCAGTTGGTTCAGTCAATGATTGAAGGTTCTGCGGTTCGATCCCCAAGACACTTTCTCATCCCTTCCTCCCTACACTGGTGTGTAAATGCGTCTGTAGCTTACCATCACCAAATATGAATGAGGAGAGACTGAATAATGGACACATTGTAAGCGCTTTGAGCACCAGGAAAAGCACATAAAAATCCAGCCCGTTAATACAGTATTATTATTATCTTAGCTGGATATGGGGTCACAGAGTGGCGACCTCACCAAAAACAGATTTATTGGGAGAGACAAACATGTTTGACAGTTGAGACACACCCAAAGGCCCGTCAGTCAAGGGAACACGCCCTTATTTGAGCTCCAGCTATTTGATCTCAAAACAAAATAATTTAAACCCTATTACAGATGTCTTAAATGCAAAAACAGAGACGTCAAAGCTTTTGCAACCATAATGTTGGGCTGTTTCTCATTAGTAATAATAATAAAGGGGGATGTCTTGCTTCCTTAGCAAGTCTCTGATGTTTATCTGGTGAACTAATCTGGCCCTTTTTTTTTATCTAGCGTCAAACAAGTAGTGCCTTGGTGTCAACTGAGACAACTAAATAGCATTTCTCGGGATAATGCACCAAAGTTGCTCTATTTTTGCTTTGTTTTTTTGTCAAAAACAAAAGGATTTCATTAAAGAAATATTCAGAAATGCTATTTTAAGCCTAATATATCTTTATATAAGTCCTCTATCATGAGACAAATGCCACAAGAACATGTTAAAACCAAAACACAGTTAGCTATTCTCTACAGGACACGCAGGCGTTGGACTGCTCAAAGGAACACATATTACCAAGGCCCTGCTACAAGATGGTTTGGTTGTAAACGTGACCCTTGACCTTCACCCTCCCTATTTTCCCCAAAAAGAAAATGCTCTGTAACCAGAGAGCTTTGGGAATAATGTTTTGAAAGTGATGAATATCATTTTCATTTCTGGTGCACAGTGAAATAAATGCCATGGCTCTTACATCAGTCGGGGCCCTGGGCACAGCTCCCACAGTCAAAGCGCGAGGCAGAGATGCTGCTGCGCTCTAACAGTGGCCGTCTGACTGCCTGCAAAAGGCAAGGCTTTAAAGAGGGTTAAAGGATAGCTGGGGCTCCCTGCTCCTCCACCAGGGACTTCATTTATGAGAGCTTCAGACCCAGATAATCCCATTAACTGACCCCCAGTTAGTGCAATGGCAGCCTTGCACAAGTAAGCAAAACTGTCTGGCTTTTAGTGCTGTGTAGACTCATTCTAGCATGACATCCAAAACTGTTATGACCTGACTGTAAAAGAAAAAAAAACCCAAGTGATACTGCAATATCTCAAAAAATTAGAAAATAACTTTGCAAGTGATGCTTGGCTAGCTTGCAAAAAGTATTTCCACCATATGTGGATGAGGCTGTGTTTAAAAGTGTCAAATAAAACTATCTTTGGTCAGGAACAAGCAGATGGTCTCACTCATACATCAACAAACGGTCACCACTTTCACTATAAACAGATCTGAGGGTGCATCCGCCTCAGATTTATGCAACAGGAGTGAACTGGGAGGCCAGCAGAAACACAAGTTTCACTGGAATTCCTTTTATTTGCACAAGTTTGTCGGCAAAAACTAAGGTTGTAGGTAAAAAAAACAGCCTCTGTTAAAACTGACAACAGGGAAAGGTACTTACCAAGCGACAAAATATTTTAGTTTCAAGTCTTTGTGGTTTTCAGATAGTAAGGACTATTGATTTATCCTGTTGTTTTAAGCCTCGAGCTGACTCAAAACATTTTATGTTGGAATTTTGATATAGTTCATCAGTAAAGAGACACGTTTGTCCAATTTCTGCCTTTCCACGTTGCCTCACATGGAATCAGAACAGAATCTAGAAGTTCCTGCCCACAAAAATACAACCCTAAAGCATCAATGACCCGCTGCAATATCATTCCAAATTCTCAACAAAGCACTTAACTCAGGGGTCGGGAACCTATGGCTCGCGAGCCATATATGGCTCTTTTGATGGTCACATGTGGCTCGCAGACAAATCTTTAATTATAGTTTTCTTTTTTTCGTTAGACCATTCCTTCTCGGGCGCGATGCGATGCCAGAGGCGCGCAGTAGTAGCAGTGCTTAGAGAGAGAAATCTGCGCCATCACTATCAGTTACTATTATCTATTATTTCACAGAGTTTGTACCAGCTGGAAACCTGTGAATTGCCGTGCCTAAAACTGCGCGCTCCCGTCTCTGAGAAAGAGCGCGCAGATGCGGGGACGGGATGTGTGAGGGAGAAAGCAGAGGGTGGGGGTGAGGGGTTGTGGGGACAGGCAGCAGGTGAATCGCGCAGGGATTGTAAAAACGTAAAACCCGCTTCCCGTCACTCACTGCAGCGTGTGAGTGTGTGTTTGGCTCCCCGTCTGCATGTGATCAGTCTGTCTCACATCTACAGAACATTCAGACCTACGATGACGTTTGAAGTCTCAACGCCTGAACGAAGCAGAAACTCACCACGTATCAACCAGACTAGACCATCAGCAAAACTACCACGAGAAATACTCATCATTTATTAGCAACAGCATAACGATGTTATTCAAAAGAATCCACAGACTTATTGTACTTTAAAAATGTTGAAATTAAATCAAATGCACACATTCATTTGTATATTTAGTTTTAAACAAATTGTCGCGGACTGAGTTGGATGGCTGTTGGGCCGCGTTAAAAGTTCTGGAGTTCATTGAACGCGTCAAGCAGAGATCTGATTGGCCCTCAGTTCTGTCGCTCAGCCTGTTGTTAGGTAGTTTGGACCAATGGGTTCAGCTGTGGGCCGAATAAGGGAAATGGGAGGGCTGGAGAGGGGAGCAGGGGAATATAAAGTTGGGAGAAGCGCTCTCGTGTCGGCGGGAGAGATTCAGGAGTTGCTGAATTAATTGAACGGCGTTTGTTGCAGTCTGCAGTAATCGGAATAAAGAACTTTAAAAGAGGTTAAGTCTCCGTGCCTCAGTGTGGGGAAGGGACACTACATTATTGTATGGCTCTTTCGAAATTACATTTCAAAATATGTGGCATTTATGGCTCTCTTGGCCAAAAAGGTTCCCGACCCCTGACTTAACTGTTAGACTGAAGTCTCACTCATGGCTTCCAAAGTGTCCAGAAGTGGACTTGGAGGCAGAACCTTTAGCTGTAAGGCTCATCTCTTGCAGAAAAACCTCTCAGCTTGGGATCAAAAACAGACGTCCTATCTACCTTTCAGAAGTCATAAACGTAATGATTTATAAAGTTCATAGACGCTTCTTTAGTCAAGCTGTTTCTCTTTACTCTATGAAATCAAACTATGTGAATTTCTTTAAGTATTTATCTCGCCGCTCTTCTTTTTTATTTTTTATATTACTTTTGTCACCATAAAGTGAGGTCAGGGAACTGAAGTATGGATTTGATATAATGTTTTTGTCTTTTTTGCAGGTTAAGCATTTTTTTAACTAAATATTCCACATTAAGCATAATTGCCCCAAACTAGATTAAAATGTAATGCAAGCAGCTGGATTTACATGTTTTCTCTGTGAAAGTGCCTAACATTATAAACTGGTCATATCGAAAAGAGGTACATCTCCTTAAAGGTACTACGTTTATTTATTTATTTAAGTTTATTTTATACAACTAAATTCTTTCGGGATTTTTTTCTCATTTTGTCTCTCATAGTTGACGTATACATTTGATGAAAATGACCGGAGTGGGATTTTAAAGTTATGTCTATTTCGCATGTTTGACGTTACCTCCCTCAGTGCTGCACATCTGGATGACGGTTTTCAACAGCAACAAATAGGGACGCATTTCATCTTATTAGCATTATGGAAGCATCTAAAAGCCAATTTTTTACTTAATCTTCTTAATTTAAAAAAAAAAAGGAAAATACAAAGAGAACCACTTTGGTAGCAACACTAAGACAAAGTCCAAATATAACTAATCATGAATTTCCACTGATGATTCATTTTATACTCATTTATATATTATCATATATATTATATTTATTTTAAAATACATATTTTACCTAAGCAAATGTAGAACTTGAATTTAACTCAGTCAGATTTTTTACCTGCACTGCAAATATGACAATACTGCAGATATTGTAACTTTACTCCTTACAACAGAGGATGACAGAGTTTTGCTTTTTCAACTGACAATTGTGGATTTGTAGTTTTAAAAGCATTTTTCTGTTTGTCGTGCTCTTACATTCTTTGAGGTCAAAGAAAGAGTCTCTTTTCTTGTCTCTCGGCATCTGTGCAGACACAGGTCTGTCAGTCAGATCTAGATGTGTCGACGGTGTCTCTGCCCACTAACAGTGTGGGTGTGAAGGTCACCCAGAGGAGACAGTGCAGCAATCAGTGAACAAAAGAGCCGGTGGGACAAATGGACTGCAGCACGGCAGATGAGGACAGGGCCGTCCTCCGTCATTGACCTGAGAGGATGACAGAAGTTCTACCTTAACATGGAAGCGTTCTCAGGCTGAGGACCCTCCAGGTGGACTCCTGTGAGCAGATTCTCCTCATGAACAAAGATGAGTTCATTTTACATGGAATAGCTACTGTCAGAAACAGACTTCATTCCATCTTGTGTGGAAGTGAGAGCAAATTAATTTTCACCATGGATCCACACGGTCCTAAAGCTGCCATGGATAAATATGAAGTTTTATTTATAAATGGAATATTTTCCATTTTTATTACACTTTAATTATTTGATGAAATAAATTTTAAACAAATTATTACTTATATTACACTTATCAACCAATTTAAAAAAGGTCATTTAAATGTCCAACTTATTAAACCTTTTAGTTAGGTCATGTTTTCCTTTTCTAACATGGTCTGGCCTGTTTATTTTTAAGATCTAGGGAACAATGTACATGTTGCTTTAGGATTAAGGCTGATTTCAATAAAATCCACAATAGCATGGTCTGGATCAGGGGTCCCCAAATCCAGGCCTCGAGGGCCAGTGTCCTGCTGGTTTTCCAGAAATCTGCCCTGCCTTATTTGCTGCTGATTACCTGGATCGGGTGTGTTTAGCCAATAAAGAGCTTCAAAGGCAGGTTGGTTGGAAAACATGCAGGACACCGGCCCTCGAGGTCTGGATTTGGGGTCCCCTGGTCTAGACCATACAAGCATAGGCTAGTTCTGCTTGCGACTGTTTGAGAAAACTGCGATGAACCTCTGAGTGGTGTTTATACTTTACTAGTGATATGATTGTCTCCAGCCTGTATTTTTTAACATGAAGGAATCTTGATCTTACACTTGCTGCCTCTGTGAACGTGCAGGAACATGAAGGACAAAGGAGGAAGTGGTATGTTCATCCAGTAACAGAGGCGGGGAAAAAAAGTAAATTTAAAAAAACAAGGTGAGTTGTATGATAGTGTTGCAAGATATGAGACATAAAATATATCTTTCCAGTTACGTTTTCAGTTTTTTTATTAAGTTGTCCGCTCTCTCTGTGTCTGTGTGTATAGTTAGGTACTTCCTAACTTCTTCAGTTAAGTTTTCATCATCTGCAGTGTTAAAGATATTTTTGTAGACATAGTTTGATCCGTGATTGCATGCTCAAATCACTCAAAATAAATTCAGGTTGAATGACGCGATTTGCACGGGACTGCACCACTGGAGTACAATTCAAGTCGCGGATGATGTCATCAGCAGGTGCTACATTTTCTCAAAGCGGAATCGCCCCTGTGGCCCTGCGACCGATGCGACCTGAGCGACTACAAAACGCTTTGAAGTATAAACCAGCCCTTCTTAGGTTGTGAGCTCCATAAATGAATGATAACAGAATAATAACTATTGTGTATTTTTAATCATGCCTGCAGCATAAACACTGTATTTAAGCAGACCTATATGACATTAAGAGTCGACCAAAATAAGACTATTCAAGATTGAACGGAAGAGTAAACCGACCTCTGTCGGTGACAGTAGACAGATTCTCCCTGGTTTCAGCATCTCTTTCCATACAGACAACTGTGGGGCTTAGCTATAGTTACCATAGAGACCCAAACTCATCAGCAGCGTCTGAACCTAGGGTCAAAGGAGTGAGAACGGCAGCAAGATTAAGTGATGTGTGACAGAAATGTTGTGATTGAAAATCCAGGGTTTTAAAATATAGATGTACTCTTTGTATAGAATGTAGTAGGAGGGCAGAATTACATCACATCCTTCAACCTTTGGCTTGTTACTGCTTATTGTACAAATTCTATGCCAACAAGATCTCTACATAATTAATTAAAATAATGTGATGAGATATTCAAACGAGCTACTAGGAACTGCCAGCATTAGATAGGTATGCTACAATGCTCGGGATGTCTCCCCGTATCTTTTCAAGTTCCTTTTGAATTTTAACAACAAAAGAACCAAAAATAATGTCATTTAATAAAAATCCAACATTTCAACTATTAACAGACCATGCCTTGCAGTAGAAAAAGTGCACAAGAAGCTCAGTTTGCTACACTCTGATTACTCTGCACATTGGTCTAAGCCAGATACCTGGCATCCTTTCTTAGATGCAAGTTCATCAATGTCTGGGATCAGGCTCTGAGCTGAGGAAAACTTAGTATTGTAGAAGGTCTTTCTTGAAAGCTCTGCTGTCCATCTTTCGTTTGGCCATTTTTGTGGAGGGTGACTTTTTTTCTCATGTGGCTGGAGCATCGTTGTCAATGATTGTCAACAGAAAATAGGAGCGCTTGCCGGTTTCGACTGCGCACCAACATGTTAGCAAAGTATTGTGGGATTTGTTGTATTAGCGTTACAGCATATACTGCGTGTCAGCTCTAATGCACATTTGATATGATCTAGGGGGCCAATTATAATTACACTGCGGGCCAAATTTGGCCCCCTGGCCTGAGTTTGACGTATGTGGTTTAGAGCAACCTTTTTCAACCTTTTTTGAGCCACGGCACACTTTAATCTTGACAAAAATCCCGCGGCACACCAGCATCCAAAAAAATAGAGAAAAAAAAAAAAAAAGAAAAAGCTCAGTCTGTATTGATCTACAGCCGCTCTGCAATCTCACATGCATTTTTGTGATAATTGTTGCAGAAAACGCTGGAAGCTGCAGCTCTTTTTTCTAAAAGATGTATTAAAAATTAAGTCAAAAGATTCAAAAACTGTTTGATGTGTGTTCGTTGTTTTAAGACGTTAAGAGGAGAGACTCATTGTGCGCTGAGACAGTCACTTTACTGCATCATGGGAGATGTAGTGCCCGTAATCCGCCGAACGCAGAAAGACCAGCGTCTTTGAGCTTCATGGTTTTGTTCACTTGTTCCAGTCTGATACCAGATTCTGTGGAAAGCTACACCGCTAAAGACGAGCTTTAGCTGGTATTTTTGTTAGAACAGAGAGACTTTTTTGCGCTAAATCGAAACAAGGAAGTGAATACTTTAACCCCTTCTGATTGGTCAGACTGATGACATGTGATTAAGCCTTCAAGAATGATTGGTGGAGACAGTTAAAGGGGCGGGACTTTTCCTTACACAGTTATAGCTGCAGCTAAATCGCGGTATCCTGTTATTCTTATCAAAATGTCTTTAATAGAATCATATAAACACAAAGAAAAAATAATTTTATAATATTTCATATTCTTAACTTCTCAGTGTTTTATCAGGGCCTGTTTGGATGAACAAAGAGCTGATTTCCTGGAGATGGTACTTGCTTTTAGATCAGTTAATGAGGGCAATTTCTCATGGCACACTTGACCATATCCCACGGCACACTAGTGTGCCGCGGCACACTGGTTGAAAAACACTGGTTTAGAGCATCAAATGAAGTGCAACAAGAACACAGCTGAACATCTTGTCGCTACCCGGTCTCTAACGGCTACGCAATCTGTCCTTGCATGCACAAAAATGCATCTACTTCCACTAAAGCATTTTATGGTCCTTGGATTTTAATAAAAAAGTTCATTTTAATGTTTACAAAAAAAATGAATGAAAAAAAGAAATGTTACAGATCAGGACTGCACAATTCTTAACGCGCATGTGCAAAATCAGACCCCCCAGCTGGGTCTACCCAATCCGTATCGCGCTTCTGCAAATGTTTTCTTCTTCTTCTTCTTCTATTCCATTTGAAAGCAGTTTATTCCCCAATGTATGAGGATACCGCCACTTTATGTACTCAGTTAACACAGACACGTTATTAATGATTAATTTGGCTGGAAAAGCGGATGCAAGAGCCCGCTGGAATCTCCTCAGAGTAAAATGCCCTTAGTTCTTCTCATTTCCTGTTGCCAACATAAAAAATGAAAACAATCAAATGGAGAGAATGACTGCAAGCTGTGTGGCTCTCATCATATCACTCATTTTCAGTGTAATGACAACAATGACTACACAGTGTTGTTTTTAGGCAAAGTTCTTTTACTTGTCGGAGCTGTAATTCAGTCGGGGAAAGCTCTGTGCTGTTGAGGAAAACTTACATTTGTGTACACACAGAGTTACATGTTGTTTAAATGTATCAGACAGTAGGAAAGGAGGCAAAAACTGTCGGGAAATGCTACCGGAAGCTGATCTTTTTAAATATATTATTGTTTGTTTTTTTACTAATGAATTACAGGTTTTATGATCTTGGAACAAACAACGTATTAAAAATGTAAAAATTACGGGAGCTAATCTAATTCAAATTACTTAACTGTCACAATGTTGGCAACAGCAGGAAGTGACGCAAGATTTGCACACGCAGGGAACGGATTCCGTAGCCTTTACAGATCAGGTAGTGACACATCAAGTATTTTAGGCTTTTTATCTCAAAGGAAAATATAAGTAGTCCACGGTTCACTTTTGACCGAAACTATATATCTACAGTAATAAAAAGAATAACCACACAGCCCTGACTTCTGCTTTTTTGGCTTGATGCTTGGCTTGATGCTTTTTTGGCTTGATGATTTTCCAAATTCTATAATCAACAAGATCCTCTCTAGGTAAAATAATGTAATGAGATATTCAAGCGAGCAAATATCTCATGTAGCAAACAGGACTCATTATAGTATAAGGGAAGATGCTTTTCTTGATGAATATGGTGATTCATGTCTAAAGGTTAATCTAAGTGTTTATTTAGCGGCCGCAGAAAAAATTAGCAAAGAAGGGCGGAGTGACAAAGCCATTCAATTTTAAAATTGAGTAATTTTAACAAAGTGGTTTAAATCAGTCAAATCACAGTTACTTTAAATTCTCCAATCCTGGTATTTAAAATACACATTTAATGGACTTGTCATTGTGCATTAAGAATTTACGCTGAGTTTTTAATTTACCCCCACTTAAGCCTTTAAGTCTGAGGCTGGTTTGATTGGCCGCTGATTCAGTGGCATGTTGGTAACATAATAGAGGAACAAGGGACGGCTAATAATGGTACCTCCAAAAATATAAGAGTAGCAAACCTCTCTTTGTACGTTTACTGCAAGTCATAAATACTTTCATGATGTCACGGACAAAAGTCATCCCATAATCCCGCTGTGAACACACCAACATACCTTCGAGACAGGAGGAAAAGCATCTGCTGGATCATATATCAATAACGTACCTAGAGGCTGACATCTGACCTTGGCCCACAGTCAGAGAGCAATCTCAAATGCATCACACCTGTGTCCTTCCACACCTGCTATATGTTTGTAGAAGCAAAGGCTATTTAAGTTAGACTGTTTCTGCTATATTCAAAACCCTGCCTGTTGTACACTTTAGAGGAACTCAAACAAAAATCAATCTGAAATCAATGGGAGATTTGGCAGCTAAACTACATCTCCGTTCCAATTTCTCTCTTTCTTCTTTGAAGTATTTTGTTTAATGACCCACTTCAATGAAAATTAAAATGGTGTTTTTAACAAGCTGGCATTGTGGCCTTTTTCTAATGATGGAGGACATATATAAAGAAAAGTAAGCTTAAATGTGTATTTCTGAGTATTTCTTTATTCAAATTGTTTGAAAAAGATTGTATTTGTTACGCAAAACATACGCTGGGCAACCCACAAGATCCTTGCTTCAAGCACCAAGCAACAAAGAGAGGAAGGGGGGCGGGGTTGTTCTGTACCAAACAGTCCCGCCCATAACTCAGAGGTGAATTTCTCATAAAGAAACAACACAGGGGTTTTTTTTTGGCAAAAAAACAGCATAGTCATAATAAAAAGACCACTGGGAATACTATGAAAATAGATCAAAAGATAAATGGAGAAGGGCTTTAAATAATTCTGTCTGACAAAGCTTTAAAACAAACGTTTTCCCTAAAATAACACAATTTTGAGTTTATTTTCATTACCTTTGGGTAACAATTTTTAATATTAACTTCTTGTTATAAAAGATGTACCATTTTTTGTTATCTGTCAATAGATAGATGTAAAAATGTTAAACTGACTTTAAATCTTAAATCTGGTTACTTATCTCTCAATTGTTCGGAGACTATAGCCAGTGGCGGTTTTTGAATGGGCGATGTGGGCGGTCGCCCAGGGCGGCACTACATTGGGGGCGGCATTTGCCGTGCCCGATGCGTTGCACATAATATGCTACTATATTCAAAGAGGAAGCTTTGAGCTTTTAATTTTAAATTGCTTCAGCTGCCGACACTTTACGCTTTTATTTTGACACATCAGACTCTTAAGAATGTCTTCATCCTATTTCCTCTTCACACTTATGGTGCAAAAAAAAAAAAAAGATGAAATAACTCATGAAACAACGTAAAACAGGCACATGAAAAGGAATTAGGCAGAACAAACACCCATGCTCAACCCAATTTCGACAAAAGCAGGCAATGGGGATTATTTCCCACAATTCCTTGCTCCGACACAGCAGACCCGATGCGCACGTGACCACCGCCCTCTGCTGCAAGACGCTTGCGGCCACACCTCTTTGCGGTAGTCTTTGGAACATAACAAGTCAAAAAACTCGAGAGGGGGGCGCAACTCGCCGGTGGCTGGCTGAATCACACTAACAGGTGATTGGGAGTCTTTTTCTATCTGACAATCAACTCTGGGCCGCAGCTGCGCCTCCCGTCATAGAGACGGAGCCGCGTGTGTCAGAGGGAAGGGAAGGGTGAGGGGTGGTGGGCGCAGACCATTTTTTATGGATTGAGTTTTTTTGGAGGATTTCTACTGTTGGTGTTGCACAAATTTAGGGAAATGCCAAATATTTTTGGAGTAATCCCACTGATGAGTTCTATGATTTAGTCTTTAATGTTTTATAAGACCTAAACATATTAATCACAATAAGTTTTTTTTAGATCTAATCCCTCTGATATGTTTCACAAAGACACACACAGGACGTCACACATTAAGAAATTATTACTAAAAATGAAGCAGGAGTCCAGCTCTAAAAAAAAATGCTCTAAAAAATGATAAAAGAGCAAAAAAAAAAACGGAATTATTTGATTTGTAATTTCTTATTAATATTTCCAGGCTTTCTTTGTTTTGTTCTGCAGCATGTTCATATTTGTATAATTTTGACAGAATATATTTCTATGGAGAGCAAAATATTACAAGTTATTTAAGGTTTAACTTGAGTTATTCTAGATTAATGTTCCTGTTTTTATTCATATTTATGTTCAAAAAGTTCAGTTTAAAAGGTTTAAAAGTTTAGCTTTAGTGTGTTCAGTAAATGTTTATCTTCTTCGGCCCAAAGCGAGTTTTTAACTTAGGCCCCTGTGTGACTGAGTTTGACCCCCCTGTAATACGAGTCTAGAAAATTCATGCATTTTTTGTGTAAAATGGCTAAATAGAAGATACGGAACACAACAGGATGTTGTCAAATTTTCTATGTCTGCGGGGAGGGGATGGGGGGGGGGGGGGGTTACTCGCCCGGAGAGTAAGATAGTGTTGAACCGCCACTGACTATAGCTGAAACGCATGCAGGACGATTCTTTTCAAGAAAAACACAGGCTGGATTACACCACATGCTGGTATCAGACACAACAACCCTTCCTTTGTTTTTATCCCTGAGCATGACTCTCTAAGACCGTGTAGTTGTTGTATTTTGTAGCCGCATCCCAGAGAAACATCTTCTAAAAATTACAAAATTCAGCATTGCAAAAAAAAAAAAAAAGCACTGTTTCAGTTTTACCCCTTCCCTTTTGGAGCTAATCATTAAAGATGAGGAAGTGGAAGTAAATCAAGGCAAAATCAACCGACTCCCATCCTAAAGAGCCCTCGAAACATTTAATTTAACTGACTGAGTTAAAGTTAGGGCTGATAAAAAATAAAATACAGCATAGTTTTTCGTCAATATTAGGCTATTAGAAGGATACAGAAGATAAAATTGAACCTCGATTTCCCGAGGACAAATTATGTAGAAATGTGGTGAAACTCCACCTGAGGCAGCCGGATGTGTTTTTGAACACCGTGGTCCACTCTGCATCCCGTGGCTTGGAGTCCTCGTTGGGTTCATGCTCCCAACCCGAGTGAGGAATTATGACCTCGTTGGTCATGGTCTGCAAGCCATGGTTGATGATCACCATCTTCAGGGGCTCGTAGGACGACAGATTCCACAGCGTACCTGAAAGAGAGAAGAAGACCACGAAAATGAAGACACACGTAGACAGGAAGGACTGGTAGTATGAATATACCAGACAATCAAGCTACTAGTATTTGACAGGTAAACACAAGTAAACGGTATGCAAAGAAAATCCAAGCAGGAAACATATTTGTTAAATTAAACAGCAACAACACTGGTGTAAGCTGCCTCTGGCAAGTTCTGTCTTGGTTCTCTACAACCACACACACTGATGATTAATAAAAATTTGGACTTTATCCCTGTGACTTGTTTTATTTTTTTTGCTTTAAAAATCACATTTCAAAATGTTTCATAGAAACAATAAAAATAATAAAAAATTTGAATACCAATCCACTGATTCAGTTTGAGATTTTGGATAAAACCTGAACAACTGTGATATTAAAATAACCATTATACTTGGATATGGACATTCAAAGTCACAGTTAAACACTCTTCTAAATTTAAATACACTGGACTACAACTATTCAACAAAGTAATTGTTAACCAAGGCTAGTTTAATGAAAATGAAAATGAATTATTCACATAACCAGAACTCTATCAAACCATATTTAGACGGTTTTTCTTTCACCCTTTAAAGCTATTTGTATGAATAAAAAACAAAGAACTGTTTGATACGTTTTTGCAAAAGAAAAGAAAAAGACTGATCATGGTGATTATAACATTACATTTTATAAAGAGGGAGATAAATAAATTGAATGTTAAAGTTAATACGTTAAAAGCTCTTCTTAAAGAAATTGCAGATTGCAGAGAGGCAAAAGGATTTTGCACAATTAAAATAAAACAAAACAATGCAATAAATAAATAAAAGATCTAAGAGCTAAAAACACAAAAATAAGGTGATGCAGCTATCAAAGCAGCCTTTAGCGTAGGAATATTACTAGTTCCATGGATTCACTTGTGTGCGTTTGCAATACGAGGTCAAAGCTTTCCATTATGCAGAGGAAAACAAAGACCTCTGGGAATTATGAACTCACCTTCACCTGAATGACTCAAGACACTGAAACTCACATAAAAGCTAAAGCTTTCTACAGGCAGAAAACAATTCTCAGACTCCTCCAAAAAACTATGATTTGTTTAGTAAAAGGAGTCGTATTGACATGCTGGTCTAACAGATCCCACACATTTACACCAGGAAGCTTTGCTCAACACAGGGGCTCTAATCGCTGCATAGCTGTGCTGTCATGTTGATCTCTAGAATCCTTTCATGTGAAATAGAACCTGTGCGCCATCCCTGATCTACAAATGCTCAGCATTTAAGCATTTTAAACGTTAGTCTGGAGTCTGGGAGTAATTAAGGAAAGTATCAGAAACCCTGCATGAATCCAATTAAAAAAAAACATTCTCTTTTGTGTGTGTGTGTGTATGTATGTGTGTGTCTGTGCGTGAATGCATGAATGCATGAATGCCTGAATGCGTGCGTGCGTGCGTGCGTGCGTGCGTGCGTGCGTGCGTGCGTGCGTGCGTGCAAGCGTGATCCCTAGTATCATTGAAAAAAAAACACCCAAGCAGACTGCTTGTTTATAGAACATCACAATTTCTTTAACATCCGTCCGAGATGAGTAATAGTGACAACAAATGATTAGAATCCCAGTCTAACATGTTGCTTTTGGAGTTTTTATTGTGTTCTTGTACTATTTTTCCGATGATGAAGGACATATATTTGTAAAATAAAGCTTAACATTGCATTTTTGAGTATCTCTTTATTTAAATCATTGTGAATCAGGAACAGACAAAGAGTGCCGTCTGAAGAAGAGCTTACTTGTGACGTAAATTCACTGGGCGGACCACACGCTCCCTGCACTTCTAAAAAGTAATTGATTACTTTACTAAGTAACAGGATCAAAATTGTAATTAAATTACTTTACTCATTATCTTTTTGAAAAAATAATTTACTACTCATTTTGCTTTATTTCACAAAGAACTATTTAATCCCTCCATGTTCATTTTTGCTGACTTTAGGTTTTCCGTTACAATGAGTTGTACCTGTGTCTTTCTCTACATCTGCCTTATGTGCACAGTTCTGCACTGCTGCAAGTCTACGGAACCACCCTCCACCCCCCTCTCTCTGCAGAGTGCATTGAGCGCTAACTGGTATTGACCAGAGACGGACTCTCGTGCAGCTTACAGAGAAGAAAAAGAAAGAAAAGGTGAATTAATATAGAAAGAACGACTCCCAGGAAGGAGCCGGCTCTTGTCTTTCACACCAAAGAGCCGGCTTGAGAGTTGTTTCATTTGCCACCGCCACATCAGTACACGTCTCTCCTCTGCTGCTTGTCAGGCAAGAGAGGACTCCTTGCAGCATCTCTTTTCGTCTCATCTTTACGCCAGTTTGGAAAGCAGCGTGACAGCAGCAATGAGGGCATGTCTGTGCTTTAACCGATCCCAAATCTGCACATGTATGTGTGCGCGTATGTGCCAGTAACTCTGTTTTTATTTTAATTTGAAATTAACCACAGTTTCACTTCATTTATTATTCATTCATTCATTCATTCATTCATTCATCTTCTTCCGTTTATCCCTTTCGGGGTCACAGGGCTGCCTGAGCCTATCCCAGCCACTTATGGGCGAAGGCAGGGGACACCATGGACAGGTCACCAGTCTGTCACACGGTTCGCTTCATTTAACCAAGAGAAAATGTAAAAGCCTACAAAACCTAAGTAATGAAGTAACAATGGTTTCTATAGTCTAGTCATTGCAATTAATTACCAAAATTTGAACTGTAATTTGTTACGTACCTCCATTACTGACAAAAGTAGTTAGCTTTCAGTAATTCACTACTTTGTAATCTGTTACCCCCAACACTGCTGGAGTAGCATCATGGTCATTCACAATGGAGGGGGGCATATTTAAAGGTGCTTCTATGTATTTTCAGCATTTGACAAAAAGTAAAAAGCGCATTAAGACATCTTTTTCATTCATTTATTTGAAATGCCTCACTATGAAATTAATGATATGTGATGTCTTTATTAATGCAGATTATTATGAGTCTTCCTGCTTCCTCATTATCGTGATTTATGCTCAATGGCCCACTTCCAACACAGCTGGAAATGTATTTGTGTTTACAGAACACACCAGAAAAGGATGTGTCTCAAACTTTTGTTTCAGACAAACAAAAGTCGCACAAAACATCCGCAATACGCATAAGAATTCAGAGTTGACACTTTCTTTTCCCCTGGGTAGTGCATTCTTTCGTCAAGAGTTTCAGAGTTAATGCCTCCAGGACCAGTGGAATCAGTCACCTCCATATCGATCATGTAAGGCAGACAGAAGGAAACCGCTTGTCTGCCCTGTGACAAAAACAACACGCACACCTCCCACTGACAGTTTTTTTTTTCTTATTTAAAATGACAGGAAACTGCAGAAGTAATGATCTCCATCCCACATCCTGCCACAGTTTCATGCAGGTTACTCTGGATCAGATCTGGTCCATTTGGGCTTCTTTGTTAGTCTGTCAGAGCTGTGCATGTCAAGGATGTCCCGCTGTCTCACAGGCCTGAGGCAGAAAGCGAGCAGCTGAGATGTCAAATGGCTCACTTCACACCTGATATGAACTTACACCTGTATCCCTGCTGTTATCTGATGTCATTAAAACCTAATCTTTAAGAAGAATCAGGAATTTATCCAGCAGATCATGCACTTTGGCTAAAAGAGGCACTTTAACTAGCATTTTTTTTTCAGAGGGACGCTTTTTAATGTGCAGCAATGGGTTTAAATATGAGCAGTTTCATTCTAACTCCACACAAACCAACTTTCACATACAGACTCAGAAGACTTTCTGACTAAATAAAAGCCGTTTTACAACCGAATATCCCCGATGGAAATCTTTACCTCCAAGTTTGTTTCAGAGACATTCAAAAGTTGCAGAAAAACATAAACAGAAAGCTTGATTGCACTAATTTTCCAAACTTCACAATGATCCTTTAGAGTAAAACATACCTCTGTCAAAAATGTAAGCATATATTTCATTTTGTCTTTTCAAGCATCAAACAAAAAACAATAATAAACAATGACCTAAACTATTTAACTATGACAAACATAAAATATGCATCAATAAACATTTTGATGAACAGTGACAAAAATATGAAAGGTCATATATAAAATTAAGCTTAGATTGCTTTATCAAACTTGTATTTTTACATGGTGGTTGTTTTTAATCACAAAGTAAAAACTTTCTCACTTTTAAATCAAAGCAGACATGAGACTGAATATGAGCAGAGATAAAGTTAGAACTGTATATTTGACCCTCCATTGCTCTTCCTTTAATAAAACCCAAAAGAGACTAATTTAATTTCATCAAAGATGGTGGCACAGTTTAGAAAAAGGGAAAAGGCGAAAAAAGATGACAAACAGAATTCTGTTTAATCAATTTTCTCTGTTCTCACGCTCAAACACTCCCTGCTTCTGTAAAAATGGGTTTGAGCTATCTGCTTCTGCACCCAAATCCTCTGCTGTTTGGTTGAAGATACTGTGTTCCAGTTTAAGACTTGTTGCTTCACTATTCCTGAGCGGCCTTAGTCAAACTTCGGCCCTTCTTGTTGTTACTCGTATGATTCCCTCAACAATCTCTGCACACATCAATGCTTTTGCCTCCTGGGTGAGTTTTTCTTTAAAGACCCACTCTAATCACCTTTAGATCCATTCTAAAAACGTTCCCAATGTTTTTTTTTAGTATGATTATGCTGTTTTTAACCAAAATCTAAAAACCTGTGTCATTTGCTAGGACATAGTTTCTGCAGAGTGGCAGACAGTTCTGAGCAAGACTGTAAAACCATCCCCACTTCCCATCATCCATCAGTTATGTGGCCTCCAGCTCGCTAAAAGCCCAACAAAAAGAGTTGTATTTATTTGTTCAGAGCAATTCACTGAGCCGTATAGGACTGTCACTCTGTACCTTAAACCCAGGAGCTCATGCTTCCTCCGAGAGATCCTGCAGCGCGATTTAAGCGTTGAGCACGCCGCGTTAGTCCAACAGCAGCGGCGCGTTTTGAGCGTCGCTTCTTCCAAAAAAGGCCAGTTTTATTCATCCGGATGACAATTCTTCTCCGCGATTATATTCTTCGGCCTATCCAGCCACTTCTGAGTCAGCTGATGCCATTTCTCCATGCAGGGACACAAACTTCGGTCATAGGATTCAAGAACCGCTGGAACTAGCTGTTGGAAGCCAACAGGCCGGCATGCTCTTCATCTCCTCCCTTCCTCAGAAACTTGTGCAGCACCTCAATCAGTCCATGTGAAACCACAAACATTGAATTTTTTTTCTCTAGCTTTTTAAAGAGCTCTACAAATCTGCTGATCAATCCACATTTTAACAGAGGAAATTGCTACAGGGAAAAGCCCAGAGCAATAGAGAAGAATAGTTACTGTGAACTGTACATAGATCTAAAAATATAAAAGTCTTTTCTGTCTGCCTGTCTGAGGTGGTAACAGTTTTTGCAGGGATTCTTTCAAGTCACCCGCCTCCCCTTGCAGAAAACAGGGCTCTTTGTGGTTTTTCGGGGATGGCAATAACTCTCACAGAAAACTCCTAAAGACATAAACTAAGAAAAAGAGCGCACATTCAAACCCTCCAATTATATTTAATTGTAGAAAAACACGGCCAATTCCAGCCCCGTGGCTGAGGATGTAAGCTGAGCTTGCATTGTGACAGGCATGTTTTCAACACTAGCGGCAGGGCAGCGGCAACGACCGCCCAAAACCGGAGAGGCAGTAAACCAACAATAAAGAGAAATCCCGGAGAGTCTAGATAATGAATGAAGGAAAAAAAGAAAACCTCTAAACGTGGGAGGGTTGAATAATGAGTCAGAGAGGGGAGAAAGCTTCCTTCTGCCCCATCCTCCTCGTCTGCAGGGCTATTTTTAGCTACAGTAGAAAGCAACACTGCTGTAAATGCAATTATTTCTGTAGAGGCAGAGTCATCGCTCACTGCAACATCTCTGTCACAGCAGGGGGGCTCGTGCACAACAGCTGGACCAGCCCAGGCTTTTGAGTGACTTAAGTGTTGAAAACACAACTTAATTTCAAGAGTTTCCCCTTCTAAATGGTACCAACAAACATCTTCTCTTAAAATGTGTGGTTTATGGTTTCATAACTCTCCTATGGCACTTGTAGTTACTTAAAAAAAATTACTTTCCTGGATGCCACACTGCTATGTGAGCTGACAAACGTTGACTTTTATTACACAAGGAAACAAAGCTATTAAAACAATCATTATCTCTCTTTAAAGACCCACTCCGGTCATCTTTTGACGTATTATTGTAAAGTGTTCCCAGTAGTCTCTTAACTATGACTATGCCAATTCTAGCCAAAAATCCCCAAAACCTGTGCATTTTTTCAACAACATCATTTCAATAGAGAGACAGAAGTTCATTAGAAATTTGCCTCTGGGTTGTGGGCGGAAGCGTCTCCCTTTCCCTTCCTGTTTCAAATAAAATATTTTTCAAACGTCACTCTTTTGTCTGCTCCTGATTCACAATGATTTGAGTAAAGAAATACTAAGAAATGCACTCCTGTCCAGGCTCTCTGGCAGCAGGTATGTGCCGATTTATCAGTCTGGCTTAAGGTTTCAATCACTGCCTCACCGTCACTTTGTGTGCTTGGTGACATGAGTGCCATCGATATAGAAGAAGGATTAGCATCTATCATTTTCATAACTCTTTGTATTGCCAAAAAAACTATTTTAATAAATTGGAAAAACAAGAAAAATATAAACATAAGTCAACACAGAAATCTGCTGTTTGATCATATCAGCTTGGAAAAAATGTCAGCCCAAAGCTCAGGCAACTTTGAAAGAATTCAGTCTCTCTGGTCTCCTGTGGTTGACTCCATGACTTAGGGGGTGGAGGGCTTGGTCGTCGCTGCTCCTTGCCCTTCTGCCGTGGTTTGGGGTGGGGGTCGGGGCCTCCGGTGCCTGGCGGGGGCGGTGGGGGGCTCCGTTGTTCGGGGGGTCGGGTCCGGTGCCTGGGTGGGGCGGGCTGGGGCGCTGCGTGGTCCTCTGGGCTTGGGTGTGGGGGTGCGTGGTGGGGGGGTGGGGTGGTGGTCTGGCTTGGCTTGGGGGGGTGGTCCCTTTGACTGTGCTGGGGGGGGTTGGCGGGGGGCCCTGCTCGGGTGGGGGGGGCCCAGCGGCGCCGGATGGGCTGCCCATCTGCACCTGGGGCTGGGATCGGCCCTTCCCTGGCTCTGGGACGGGACGGGACAACCCTCTCGGGGCCCCCGGTCGCTCTGGGTGTCACCCGCTTCGGCTGCGGGGTCTGGGGTGGGGTGGGGTGGGGGGCTTGTCGGCCCTGTCCTGTGGGGGGGCGTTCTGGGGGGGAGGGGGGGCCCATTATTAGTACGGGTCGGGGGGGCTAACGGGTCGGGGTCTCCGCTGATGCAATCAGTGGTTGCCTCGGCCGGTTGGCCTCCTCGGTCCCGTCGAGGCCTGACCAGAGCTCTTCTAGGGCCGGCATCTGGGGGTGGGGGCCTGGGCTTGCTCCGGGGGGGGCGACGCTTTCTGGCTCCTCTCTCTCTGTGTGGGGTGGGTGGTGCCGGGCCTGGGGTGTCAGCGCCTCCGGGGGTGGGGCCCCTGGGCTGGGTGGCCCTGGCCCCTTTGCTGGGGGTGGGCTGGGGGACGGCTGTTTGACCACCGGGGGACAGTCTACCAGCTGTCCCCAACTTACCCCCTTCCTTATATAACCTCATATTAGGGTGAGGGGGTGGGGGGTCTAGCCTGCGATGCGCCTTGGGGGGGGGCTACTTGGGAGTGGCCCCCCTCCTTTGGTTGCCGTATGGAGTGGGCCCCCCCTCTTTCGGTTTTATTTGCACCTTATGGGACCTGGGTCCATCTGTCCCCTACCCCTTCCCTGGTGGGGGGTGCGGGCCCCTTGGCGATGGCGGCCGTGTCCCTTGGGTGCCGGCTCCCTGGGCCCGGCGGTGCTCTCTCCGCGCGGTGGGGGGGTTCATATTACACCTGAGCCGGGGGTGTTCGTGTCCCTGGGGGGTGGGTCCTGGTCCTTGCCCCTGGGCGCTGGGCCCCGCCAAACTTCCAACATGGCCGAGCCTGGTCGGGCCATATTTATAACACCCCTTCTGGGCCGCCCTTTTTTCCCCGGGGTTCCCCCCTCCTGGGCGGGGGCGGCGGGCCCCTGCCTTGCTCCTACCTGGACCAACCGTGGGCCGGGTGGGTGGCTGCCTGGAGTGCGGAGCGGGTCTCCCTTGGGGGGTCCTGGCTCGTACCTGGGGTCGGGGCGGGGGGATGCCCGGAACTCCTGGGTGGTGGTGGGGTGCTCGTCTGGGGCTGTGGGCGTCCCTCTCCGGTGGGGCCCTGCGTTGGGCTCTTCCGGCGCGGCGGGGGGCTGCTTTCCTGGCTGGGCTGGGGCGGCGCTCTCTTTCCCTCTGCGCCTCCCTGCTCTCTGGCTCTGGGGGCCTCGCGGCGGTCCTGCTGGCCCTGGCCTGGGTGGCGGTCTTGGTCGCCCGGGGGGCGGTTGTTCCCTGCCTGTTCCCGTGTGGCGTTGGGGGAATTCCGGCTGCCGCTGCTGCTGCGGCGGGGGTCTGGGTGTGGGGGTGGCTGGGCGCTCCTCCTCCTTCTTTTCACATTCCACCATCCATTTTAGAAGAACATAAATACTCACTTGAGCACAGGTGTTAGCTCACCTTTGCACTAATAGTTTGCATGATTGAATGAATGAAAGATTTCACACTAGTTGGTTTTAAGGCATAGGTATGCGTTCGTGAACACTATCTGTTTTGTGTGCATGTTGACATGTGGACATTTTTGCGGCGAGCAGGTGTGTTGATAATATTTGAGTGTGTGTGAACAGGCCCCGTCCTTTCTGTACTACATTTGAACCGTACCGTAACGATAAACAACCAGTAAACCTGTCTGCTCTATGCTGCTTCATGGTCTTACCCCCCTTCCCCTCCTATTATCACCCTCCTACCCCCCCCCCTCTCTCTAACGTCCTTCCGTCTTTCCTTTTCCGTCCGGTCCAACACCAAAGATTTTCAAACATGATTGAAATTAATAAAGTTTGGCCTCAATTACAAAAGGGGTTTATTCAGACATACCTTTGGTTTGTCTGAAGATGAATAACCCCTCTTGTTAAAATAAAATATGTCCAACACAAGAGGCCCTCAGCTCTCATCTGTTTGCCTAGCTGTTGGACAGGACAAGTTAAAAAAAAAAAAAAAAAAAAAATACTAAGAAATATAATTTTACGTGATTATGTCCTTCATTATCAGAGAAATGCCACAAGAACAATTTTAAAATACCAAAAACACACTTTTCATCGGAGTGGGTCTTCAAAAAATTATAACATTTGTCATTAGCCAGTGTTGTGAAGAGTTTTCCTAACAAATATCAATAGCTGCATGTGTTCCATTTTAATATAGAATAAACTTTCCATTCCCCTCATTCTCTTCTAGATAACATCATAAAATATATTATAAGGTTACATAATAATGTTTTGGGAAATAACACTATTTGTTTTACAACATCGTTTAGTAGTAACCTTTTTAACCTGCAAATAGGAAAATGCCTCTGAGACTGAGAATTGGCTCATTAAACTACAGCGTGCCCCCCTGATCGAGCAACAAGATGAGCTCTCCGAAAGATAATTCACACGGATGAAAATGATCTAATAAATGTTGACTAATTACAGCAATAAATATACAGTTATTGCCACTTACCAACAAACTGGGATTTGGACAGTTTTGTGTTTTATCATCAGGTACCATTAACTATATGATGATGCAGCTTTATATCTACTACAAACTAGGTTTGAGAAATGCATCCCGTCATACAGCTGTTACCAATATACAGAAACTGCAAGAACTGATAACAGCAAGATAATCTTTGCTTATTATCAGAGGGACATTTTAGCTCTTTAGCTCCAGTGTTGACATTCTTTCAACTACCGTAACTCTTCTACCATTTATGTAATTAACGCTTTCCAGCCGATTCTGAAGCAGAGAAAAGCAACTTTGCACTGACAGGCATCACTGTGTTGGTAATGTGTTGCACATCGATACAAACCCGATGTGAAAAGCTGTTTTTCTCCGAGTCACAACCAGCTGATCATGGCTATTGCATAAATAAAGAGTTACAGTATATCAAAGTACATGTATGATTTAGGTGTCACTGGCAACATGAAAGGGTTAAGCTGTGTTTTTCAACCTTTTTTGAGCCAAGGTACACTTTTTCATTCACAAGCCACACCAGCAACCATAAATATTTTTAAAAGAGAAACTTTTTATTGATGTAGAGTTCCTCCATGATCTCACGTGGATTAACGGTGTCACAGTAACCCAATGAATCATGGGAGATGTAGTGAAAACCAGTGGTGCTGATGCCAGACAGACTCACATATCCGGGGCGTCATTGTTTTACTCATCGTTTATACGGTCTGGCATCAGATCCTGCACAGATGGCCCTGCTTATGAAAGACATGGTAGATGTTGAGAGATCCGCTGCATTTAAATTGAAGAGTTTCACAAAGACGTCGGCAAGTTACTTAGAATGAAACCTGGGCCTTTTCTGATGAACATGGAGCTGATATTCTGGTGATGCTGAATGTTTTTTAGATCAGTGAAAATTACTAATTTCCCACCTGATCATGTCTCACTGGTTGAAAAACACTGGATTAAGCCACAGTTGGTCCAGAACTAAATGAGGATAAAGTATCTAAAAACAATTACTTCAATGTCAAACACATCATCCCCCAGTTAGGGTTCACCATCTCGTCTGATTTTTTTTTTTTTTAATCCTCAAGCAGCCAGAACAAAGCATTGCAAGGAGAAAGATTTTTATAATGTTGGTATCTGGCTCCAGTGGGTTAACACACGTTTTGCACAAGAGGAGGCAAATGTGTCATTCTGTGTTTTCCAACCCACTCAAAACATTTGTCTACAAGAGGAAGGAGCTCTGTGTGAAATGTCTTTAATGTGTCACGGTCCCTTCTTCCTATGGATGGCAAGCAAGCTCTGCTTTCACCGCAGAGGATAAAACCAAACTTCAAACCAAAATTCATAATTCAACAGTATTACAGCTGCAATGAAGATGGTGTTGGTTATGTAACTGACCCAACGAAGAGCCACATAGTAGATCTTGGCCTCACCCTGATCTAAAAGAACACACAGCTGGTCTTACTAACTCTGACAAAGCTATCAGAAATAGCTGCCTAGTATTTTTTAGACCAAAATTGCTGTTGAATTCTAAAGTCCCACAAGTCTTATCCCAGCCAGTGTCAAACTGCCCTCAGTCAGGGGGACTTACAAAGCAGCATAGCTTCACTTCAACTTTGCAGCTACTTGATCTTTGTCTTGTTGTACAGTTCCTGTGTATTGTGTGAGTGACATCTTCCTGATTTACATTGTGTTCTTGATCAAAGACAGGCTAAACAAACCAGATTTGCTGTCAGGTCCAGTGATTACAGCTAGACGTTGCATGACAACAACCAAAAAAGCACTCAGTGTGAACATTAAGAGTTCTCAAATGTCTCAAATGGACAAGACGCATCAGTTTTAGGTGAGAAATGGCTGACAGCGCATGTATTGGGTATGAAACAGTAGATACTACGAGGAGGGTACAATAGTCTTTTCTAATATTAAGCTTTTAAGTTTTGGAAAAGTTCATCCTACCTGTGATGAGTTCTCGAACCTCCATGTCATTGGTTTTCCTCAGGAGCCGGATCAGCGCTGGGATGCCATCGCAGTTCTTGATTGCCACTTTGTTTTCGTTGTCCTTGCCGTAGGAGATGTTGCGCAGGGCACCGCAAGCCTTCCGATGGACTTCTGATTTGGGATGATCCAAAAGACCCACCAGGACAGGAATTCCTTTCAGCTGGCGTACATCCTTTTTGATCTTGTCATTTTCGTAGCACAAGTGCTGCAGGTAGGCAGCGGCATTGGACTTGACGGGATCGATCGGGTGGCCGAGCATCGCAATGACTTCAGAGAGATCAGGGTCCCTCCAACGTGGATCTTTACGGATACTATCGATAGAGGGGGAGCGCCGCCCGGCCATTCGGTCCAAGCTAGCCATGCTTCCTCTCTCTGGTTGAGCCAGTGGGGCTGAATACATGCCATGGATATAAGGATGGCGCTCATCAATCAACTCTGCCTCAATGGGGTCATCTGGGTATCTACAAGACAAAAAGATAAGAGCAGTTAGGACCTATCCAAGAAGAATAAAACTTTGGAGAACACCAGGACAAGAGAAAAAGGCTATGTATAGTTTGTAGTTGTTTTTTTAAGGTTTTTTATGATAGCAGTTCTTTGGAAATGAGACAGGATACAATGTATTATGCTTCAAATTCTGTGTCAGGTAGCAGTAACAAACATGTCATATTTCAACCAACATCAAGCATGAGAAAAAGGTACTGAGAGGCAGGAAAACACTGTACAAAAAAGACAGGCGCTTCACAAAGAAACAGAGACAAGGCAACACCAAAGAAGACGCTTTGATGGCAAGACTTATGAAGTTTTTCTTTTTTATGAATCACAGAAAAAGAATTTGATGTTTCTTTCCCCAGAGAACTAGAAAAAAAAAAGGAAAAGATCTATGCTGTCCCCGAAGGGAAGACTGCGAGCCCCTGCAGTGCCTCCAGAACTCTCTTTACTCACAGCTTCTAACACCAGCCACAAAAATTTAATGACCAGGACTTCTGGGATTTTCCTGATAGCATTATTAGGGTTACTCACTGTTAGCATTGGGGACTTGAAGAATATTGGGCTTTACTTGTTTTTAGTGACGGAAATAAGCAGCAAAGCGGTCAACGCAGGGGGTTGTCCTTCACGGAGTCGCCATTTTTTTGAAGCCGGATGAAATCGCTTCTCTACGGTTTTTTGCTCCACAGACAGCCTCATAAATTCTTCAGTGCAACGCGGGGGGAAATATAGAAGCTGGAATTCAGTGACAGATCATTTGTTGTTGGAGTGCAGGCAACTTGTTTTTACTTTAGGCTCTTTAATCAAGGGAGGGATTTTTCACTTGCAGTCAGGACCCAATCTGGGGAATCCAATTTAACATCCATTGACAAGCTGCAAAAACATTTTATGAAACACATCTGATGTGGAAAGAAAAGCAAAAATATTGGTGGGGATGGGGACTGAACTTAAATGAGGGGTTGGGCAATTATCCAGCCATCATCACCCTCTTTCTCGTCTTCATCCATCTCCCAGTTTAAGACTTGTTTACCCTCAAAACAGAGACCAGATGGTCTCCTCTCACCATCTTTGATGTATGGTGGTTGGTTGTGCAGCAAAACGACATCCAAAGTCAGCGCAAATGTAAAATCGAGCACACATTTTTATGAGTTTTATGTTAATTATGTTTGGTGTGTTTTTTTGCAGGCATCCTGAGGAGGTAGCAGAGGGCTCCGCAGGAAATTTCCCCTTGGCTCTGGCAAATTTCTCTTTAAAAAAAATAAAAAGACTCACAGTAGCATATTGGCTTTTAAGGCATTTACTCAACTTTGTGCGACTTTGCTGCTAGAGAAATCAATACAAGATGAGGTGGGATATTAACTTCTCCCCAAACAATCTGTCAGGATATTAAATCCTCTGTAATGACAGAAAGGAAAGAAGATTCATGGGAGTGGAGTGAGATGCTCCATCTGTGGATTACAGCTCTCTTCAAAAAAGTACAATAAAAAAAAGAGGGGAAGTGCTGCTACAGGTTCAGCTATTAAGTAAAAACTAAACAACATGGATTTGACCTTTGTATCATTATTAGCAGTGTTTAATTGAAGATACATAGGAGCAACAATCCAACATCAAAACCCCACAGTTTATAATGAAGTAAAAGATTGCCGTTTTTACAATAGGTGAAAGCACCAAAGTTTTTCACAATACAAAATAAATATAATAAGAATTGTATGGCCCCTTTGAACTGGCCTCATTGACTGAGCGGCTGCTTTAGGCCCTTTCACCCCCAGCCGCCTCTGCCACCCTGGTCATGACAAGTTCATGAAAAACAAAAACAAAAAACTTTTTTAAAATGGCTGCTTTTCTGTTGCTATTTTGGGATGATCAGCAAGATGGATCTTTTGGATTTCCTTGCAAACTGATTTTTTGGTTAACCACGCCCAAAGGCCCAATATGTTCATATAGCTTGAGCCAGGGTGTCATGTATCAAATTTTCACAATAATCCGGCAAAAAATGTACGAACGACAGGGAAACGCTACATTTGCGAGCTTGCCACAATAACCCTGTTTAAAATCTGCAATTTCTAAAACCAATATTTAAGCTGGCAGCCTTTTGTGAAAATTTGTGAAGACCGCAGGAACTGAAAGTTTTGTTTTTCCCATTTTGCAAAAAATTGTGATACATGTCAAATTGTCCTGCTTTGCCACAAAATGGCCACCAAACCATAGGTCCTGTGCAAATCTGATAATGATTTCAAAACTCCCTTTTAATATCCCAAACACGTGTGTTTTGCTTTTGTCAGTGGATGTTGAAGTGTTTTTTGAGACCTAAAAGAGATTTTGGCCCTATTAACTTCTTTGACAGCTTCACCAGCTGTGATGTCATCATTTTGAAGGGCCTATACCATGCTATTCTTAAGCTTTTTATAATAAACCCTATCCACATATATGATAATGTATTACCTTTGGCACCCAAAATATTTTTTTGTTTATTAAATCTTAGTTATTTTCTAGAGCTCCTCTCCTTCTTGAAAGTAAGACGACTCGATCTCTGAGGCACCTGCTTTCGCTTCGTGTGGGTGCCCATTTCATGAAGACAACCTTGAGTCGGCCTTGTCAGCGTGTCTGCGTCTCACCCACGAAAACAAACAACATCCAAACATTTGCAAAGATGGGTGTGCATATTGTGTATTTAAAATAAAAGTGTTTTTGCCAAACACTGTAAGCTCTACGGAGAAAGTGGGTGTGTATGTGTTAGCCTGGGGGCGGTGCTGGCAGCGCAGACTGTTCCTGGAAGGGGCTGTTCTCACTTGCCTATGTCAACGCTCATCAAAACACCACTTTAGAGTTTCTTTTTGTATGGAATTAACATTATAATACACTTAAAAGCTCAAAAAATTGATTTTGCATGGTGGTTCACAACGCCCCTTGAAAAAATCTGCAAGCACAATTGCTTGCAGATTTTGGTAAGTTTTTGAGCATTTGGTTTGGGTGTAATTTTCTCTCAAAGAGAAAAAGAGTTGCAAAAACAAAACATTGTCCTTGCCAACTGCTAATAGACATTAATATGCCAAAGAAAAATGTACATATGCTCATGCTCCCCAATGTTTCCATTTCTATAAACTAGATTTTCTTTGTCATAACCTCTTCGACTAAAAGAGCAAATAGTTCACGGTCTTTGAATCATCACATCATATAATCTGGATGAATAAACCACCCCCTTCCCTTTTCTATTGCATTCTCTTTCATAATGTGCCACATCATGTCTCTTCATCGCAACCATGTCAATGCACTGATAATATGGACAGTTGTGCAGATCTGTTTAGATCTAGGCTCATGCAGCAGGTCTTTGGTAAAGAAGGCATCACGAGGCAGTGGTGGGAATGTCAGGATTTGCATTTAAATTGCTCGCATTGTGTGTGCAAGGAGGAGTGTATTCATGGGTTTTGAAAGGGCTCTTCGCCGCCAGACGCGATAGTCTGAACCTGATTACCGCAGATCACTCTTCTTGTTAATGGAGCTGCTTAATGTCCGTGCTATTTGTGCGCATCTGCATTTATCCAAAGATGCGTGGCGGCTCTTGTTTCGTGTCTGAATATGAAATGCATACGTGTCTGCAAACTTTGGCACTCATTTATTCAACTAGTTATTTTCTCGCATCCTTGTTATCCCGCTTTCTCCTCATCTTGTGTCAATTATTTTCGTCATCTGTCAGTGGCAGCCAAACCCTGCTCTCCAGCAGTCCCATTGAAGGAGACGAGCTGCAGAGGATTACTGACAGGAGTCTGATGTTTGTATCTCATATTTGCACACATACCATCTCTGCCACATTAATGAGCCTCTCGGATCCTCTCTGTGGAGCTGATTGGCTATTCTGAAAATGCCAAAGTAGTAAGAGCAACAGATAAATGGTATTTTCCACTACTGTCACCATTTGTTTTGTGCCAGTAAAGGCATGAAATTAGAGTGTGCTTCTGAGAAATCATAAACCTGAAAGATTAGCTATCAGTTTAATCCCCTTGGCAGGTTTGAGAGCTGGCCAGTTTCACATCACATCTATGCGCCATTCCCTGCAGACGTCTGAGGATTAGATTAAGACCACCTCGCCTCTCTCAATTAGGTGATGAGTGAGGGTGAGCATGTGTGCAGCGTTTATAGACTAACGTTCATGTGTTTGAGCGCTGACCCCCGCGTGCAGGTGGGCTGGAGAAGCAAAGTGGATCGCCCAGGGAGAGATGAGCCATTAGAGATTAGTTTAAAGATGCCTGTGTCTTCTGGCAGAGTTCAAAAGCGGCTATTAATCAGAGCAGCATAAGTCACCTACGCTCACGGATAGGTGCTCATGGCCATACAACATCTCACAAACATCTAATGGATCAGTAAGAAGGGGTGGAGGACATAAAGACAGATAATTTACACTTTTCCCTACAATAAAAATTAAAAACTTCCAGAGTCCATTTTGCACATTTTTTTTCTTGTCTTCTGCATCCTAATTGGCTGTTGACTTTGCCAATCAGTGCCGTGTCTCCTGTAAGGAAGAAACCTCCTGTTTGATGAGAGTCAGCTGTTTTACCATCACTACTGACAGTTTACAACTCTTCGTGCTTAGTGTAGGCCTTCATTCTCATTGTTTAACATCAAACAACTGTAATATAAAGCTACATTCGCACCACCCTTGGAACTGCGCGTTCAAGTGGCCACTTTTATGAAAGGTCTATGTAAATTCTGCTGTTTTAATCCTTCTTGACCTTACCGCTGCATTTGACACAATGAATCGTGATATTTTACTCTCACGATTAGAACACTCCGTTGGTGTGAAAGGCACAGCGCTTCAGTGGTTTAAGTCCTACTTATCCAATAGGAGTTTTTCTGTCCAACTGGGACCATTCTCATCCACAAAGGACCCACTTGGACATGGGGTACCTCAAGGCTAAATTTTAGGCCCCATTTTATTTTCTTTATACCTGCTTCCGCTGGGCTCCATCTTTGAAAAGCATCATGTGTCTTATCACTGTTATGCAGATGATATCCAGATTTATGTACCCTTAAAATCTAGGGGGAGTCCAGATGAACCTAAACTTCCTCCGCTTAAATGAAAGTAAAACCGAGGTCCCTCTGTTTGGGAAAACGGACCTCCTGACAGGATGCAGCAGTGCCATTGGATCATTAGACTCTAACAGATCTTTTTTTAGGAATCTTTGGGTTACTTTAGATTGTAGTTTTAAATTTGACAAACAAGTTAGTGCAGTGGTTCAGTCCAGCTTTTATCATCTTAGATTAATCAGTAAAGTGAAGCCATATCTCCCCCCTGACACCCTGGAAAGTGTTGTTCATGCAACTCCCTTTATTCCAGGATCGACCAGTCTCTCCTCCACCGTCTTCAGCTGGTCCAGAATTCAGCTGCCCGACTACTAACGGGGACCAGACGGCGTGATCACGTCACACCAATACTGCGCTCGCTGCACTGGTAGCCTGTTTCTTTTAGAATTGATTTTAAAATCTTACTCTTGGTTTTTAAATGTTTACATGGTCTGGCACCTCCTTATCTTTCTGAGCTCCTGCAGAGCCATCGTCCTCGTAGAGCTCTGCGATCTGTAGTCCAGATGCTCTCAGTTGTTCCAAGGACTCGACTTGTAACCAAGGGGGACAGAGCGTTTTCAGTGGCTGCTCCTAAACTCTGGAATCGTCTTCCCCTGTCAGTGAGATCTGCCAGATCCTTAAATGATTTTAAATCTGTGCTAAAAACTCATGTTTTTACATTGGCTTTTAAAACCAGAGAGAATGATAATTAGGCAGCTTTTGATTTGGTGTTTTCCTTTATTGATGATTTTATTGTTATCGTTTTATCGTTTTTGGTGGACATTCACTTATATACAGTAGAAAAAGAAAAAAACAAGAAGAAGGCCCTTCCTGCTTGTCCAGTGTGAACACCATGGGCTACAAGCTAAACCTAGGTCCTTAAACCCACATTTAGTGCGTTATAATGCATGTCAAATGCCCAGTGTATCCATTGCTTAAGAGCTTGAACCTTAATAAAAAAAAACTCACTACTCAATCTGTGCATTAGCACACAAATGATTTCACTGTTGTGGGAAATAATAAAAGTGAGGCACGGCTGCAGAAAATATTTAACTTTTAAATTCTTTATTCTTTTCGTCTTGCATCTACGGCAGTATGTGAGTACGCCACTTTACCTAAAAGATGCTTTACAGCATAACTGGACATTTACTGGAGGAGTGTGAGTACTTCAAGCTGTAGTTCGTTCTTTTGTCTTGAGAAATAAATATGAACCACAGAATAACATATCAGCTCTCAAATTCAGGAAAAACTGAGAATTTGTGAATGAGAAACACAAGAAAGTCAAGATTCCTGTCTGTGCAAACATTTCTATGAATCCATTACTGCATGTTTGTGTATGCGTACAAGTGTGTGGGGAATATGCACTCAGCTGTTGGGACTGTGTTGTGACACATGTAAGGCAAACTACAAATGACTCGTCATAGCAATCGTCTCTTACTTGGTAAATGAGGGAGTGACACATTTTGTCAAAATAAAAATTTTATTGAGTGACTGTGCGTATGCACTATGTGCAAATAATGTGCTCCAGATTCAAAGCAAAGCCAAACGTGAAAAACAAAAAGAGTCTTGTGAGGAATCTTTTCTAAAAAGGTTCCACATTTTTTAACAGATGAGCTTTTCCATCAATGTGGGTGTGAATACATTAGCTAAATTTAGGTGATTTAAAAATTTTCTTGCTTTTGTGGTTGCTCTCCATCATATCTGCATTCTGCCAAAATATTTAAAGCCTAAGTGGTAAATAAAGACCATAGAAGTATTAATCGGCTGTAAAAAAAAAAAAAAAAAAAAATTTTCATTTACGCTTTAAATATTGAGATTTCAATTCAGGCTTACTTTTAAAAAGTTTTATATTTTAAATAGCCTGACAGAAAGGTAGAGGGCAAAGCTTCAGTTAGAAGCTGAGGAGTTTGTTTCTACACATTGGATTTAGAGGTTATGCTCCTCTAATCAGTTTGCTTGAAAATTTAGAAAACTTTTAGAAGCTAAGGGATAAAGACTTCCTCGCCAACTTTTTCCCCACACTTTTTGACAATTACTGATCTTCACCTTTGACACAAAGAAATGCCTTCTTTCCATTTGTAGGAAAAGGACAATAAATTAGTGTTTCTGAAAATGTCTATTTAATGCAAGTGTTTAACATTAACTATGTTTTTTTTTCATGATATAAAAGAAACTCCTTTTTTCTCTTTCCAACATTTCTGATGTTCTCTTACATCAAGATCCTTAGTCAAACATAAGAGTAAGCACACCTAGCATTCAAAGCCAGATTATATTGTTTAGACCAAGTATTGATCAGTTAACAATACAAACTTTTGAAAAAGATGTTACTGTTTCGAACAATGCACTTTCAAAGGCAAAACAGAAGAGTAGTTTTGACCCTTACCTGACTCGAGGCATATCACGAAGAGGTTCCCGGTGAGTGCGGCCCCGGTTAGTTCCTGGCAGGGTGCGACGGCTAGCAGTGGAAAAGTCAGGTTCCAGCTCATATGGCTCCTCCTCTTCAGGGCCCAAGCTGCGGCGATCATCTTCTAAACCATATGGCTCAGGCTGAAAGCGCTCTGGTTGTGAGCGGTTCAAATCTACCGTGCTGCTCCCCATGGGAACTTGAGGCTGTGCCATATGGCCATAATCATCCTTGCGAATAGGTAGTGTGTAGCTGTTCTCTGGGCGATAACTGTTGGGCATGTATGGGTAGCGCGGCGGCCTGAAGTTAACACCACGTGACAGACTGCCATAGTTGTCCGTCAAGTCTGCATATCCATCGTGAAGGCCGTAGTGTCGCACATACTGGCTTTCCGGCGTTTCAACGTAGGAGTCATTGTAGGAGTTGTTGTAGCCTCGCGTCAAGGTGGATGTTGCTTGAGGGGTGATATAGCGCTCACTTCCATTCTTCATGTATCTGCGATCAATGGAATCTGCATAGCTGCCCAATGGGGATGTGCCCTCAGGCAGGGGTAAACCATCAGGGCCAAGGGGTACCTGACGGACTGTCCGGGTGGTCACAGTCTTTACCATCTTGGTCACCTGCAGAGATGATTACATGCACCAATAGGACAGTGTCACATGACATGAGAGCATATCTAATTCATCTTCAAGCATTTCATATAAAGTCTATGTACATAGTAAAGAAAAAAAGCAAAAATTAAAAAAATGAAAGCCCACCATTTTTTGTTCAAAATGCCAACTGTCTTATCAGATTTTTATCTGTCGATATTAATGTTCTTCATCAATGAGTTGAAAAAGATGGATGCTTAAAATAAAGTTTAAACCCTGAATGTGTGCAGATTTTAAGGATGAGCTCAACAGCTTGTGTGTTTTGTCTTGTGCTGTAACAACTACTTCACTGGACCATACCAGCCTGTAGTACCACACGGTGGGGGAATACTATTTAGTGAGGAACTTTATACACTCTTATTTTCCTTTTTTGCTTAAATTCAATACTTCCTGTATCGTCTCTTGGGCCTAACAAAGGCAGATTGCAATCCAAAACCTCTCTGGATTTTCTGCTAATATAGAAACCAATCTGCTACCCAATCGACATGGTTGAGGACATAATAATAAGGTATTATGTTGCCTCCTTGAAAAGTATTTTCCTAATTAGTAAGGGTGATAGAAACAAATAATCATCTTCTTCGTCTTGTATTAAAGGAAAAGCAGATTCTAAGATGCTCATCCCCATCTATCAAGGAAACAGCATTATACGTGTAAAAGCAAAAAATGAAAATAAAACATGATGGTACGGAAAGCTATCAAAAAACTGAGATCGACTTTGTTCTGCACAGAAGGGTGCAAAACAAAAAGCACTAACCACATATTGGTTGTTAGACAAGCTATCCTCATTAACTCGACCGAAACAAGCCGAAGTTTGCACTGGCCTCGTTTCTTGATTAGACTCTGACTGAGCTAAATAACAATGTCCATTTCAGGAACATCAAGCTTCATTTCCATATTCCAAGCAATTACTGAATAGTTCCCTCTTGATGCCACCCTGTCTTGGATTGCACAGTTAAAAATAAAAAGGTTTGTTTGCTTCATTAACATGAGCTGCTAGCGGAATAAGTAAGAGTGTAATTATTACCTTCTACAGTTTTTAAGGTGGTGGAGTACATTGGGATGTTTTGCAGTTGATGTCTTAAAGGTACATGTGTCAAACTCGAGGCCCGCGGGCCAAATGTGGCCCGCCATATCATTTTATGTGGCCTGTGAGAGCATAAAAGTTTTTAATTTCTTAAAATAAAAATTGGTGTGTATTTATTTATATCTAGGGGGAATTGGACTTGAAATATCAGATTGGGCAACTATACGTTAGAACTTAAACACTGTCCATATAACCTAACCGAACCGAATCAAATTTAAAAGGATTTATGCTAGAGTAACAAGTAAACATATGTTTTCTATGCAACTGTAATTGTCACTTTAAAAAGTTCGAATAAATAAATAATGAGTTATTTAACATAAAGGAGTAGTTACGTTTATTTTACATTACATTTAGTTACATTTACAAGTTATATCTGGCCCTTTGAGGACGGCCACTATGCTGATGTGGCCCTCAGTGATAATGAGTTTGACACCCCTGTCTTACGGACATATAGATTTATATCATATGCTGAAGAATGAGGTGTTTTTAAAAGCCATGCATCTAAAATTTCTCCTCCTATTTCTTTTTAATGAATGCAGTCTGGTTGATGTATTGATAAATAAATAAATAAATCACATTTAAGTTGCAGAAAGTGTTCAATGAAGGCTACAGCCACCAAATCTTGATATCGTAGGTCAGCTTTTTAGGCAATTTGAAGGAGCTGTAAAGAGAACCATCGGGCAGGTTTAGAAGACTCTGATGTAAGCCCGAGTTCAAAAGCCGTTAAACTGTCATGTTAGGGTGAGATGAGGTCCTCAAGCCGCAGTGGAGCCTCTGAAATTTGCAGAAGTTTTATTAACTGGACCCAAAAAAAAGGAATTGCTGAATTGGTGAAGAGTGCGAGTTAGGACAGACCCAGCAGTCTCACAGATTTCTCTGTATTTTGTAGCTCTGAAGGCTGTGAATGACAGCAATAATGAAAATTGTTCAAACCATCGCCGTTAGACATAGTCATTAGCTGTTTACAAACTGGTAAAATGGAAGAAACTGTAGCAGGTGTCAAACTGTCCAATTCACAGCACTCTGCAGCCTCTCACTTTAAAGAGACTGATGCAGGATTGGCGAGACAAGGAGAGCTTGTAATTTATGCTGTTAAGCAGCCTACAGGGCGTGTGGGGGGGAAACTTAGCAAAAATCCACATGGTTTGGCTTCCTATTGAGTCTTTCATGAAAGTTAGATAGTTAGAATGTTTCTTGTGTGGTCTACTCTGATTGGGTTTTATCAAAGAGAAAAAATAGTGCAGACTTTATTGGTCAAAGCCTAAAGTGTCTCAGACTCCACTAAGACTCTGCTAGCAGGAAAAAGAGGGGTTGGATGATGGCCGAGGGCATTGACATGACATACTGGGACAGGCCTGTAACTAAATTTAATTATGGATTAATTTACACACACAATGAAAACCAACTTACTTTGAATCAGTGAAGAAATTATAAAAT
Organism: Oryzias latipes; assembly: GCF_053564925.1. NCBI lineage: Eukaryota > Metazoa > Chordata > Actinopteri > Beloniformes > Adrianichthyidae > Oryzias > Oryzias latipes. The sequence goes on from NC_136245.1 coordinate 10,236,726, forward strand.
AGCAGTTAATCTACTCTAGAAACCCACTCATGGTTGTTTCACATTTTTTATGAGAAAGCTTTATAGAGGAGAGACAAACAGCTAAATGTAGTTCTATATCATCAATTAGACATGTTTTCTACATCGATTCTGTCAGAGTGCCACTTTTCTTTTCACTCCCTAGTATTTTAGCGATACAGCTGCTGCTAAATCACAAGAAACATGTTTACCACTGAAGAAACAGCTAAGACTGTAGATCAGAAACTTGAGAGAAGTGTCTGTGTTTTATCGTTCAACAGTTGGATGGCGGAGAAACCATCAAGGGAGAGCAGCAGAGAGTGCACAGTATGCAAAGACTTTGGTTCAAAAGCACATAGATAAAACTGAGCTAGTGAGAAATGACAAGAGATGGGAAAAGGATGAGGGTTAAAAAAAAGAGGAAACATAAAAACAGGGAGTGCATAGGTCATTTGAGGCCATTTAAACTTTTTTTTTAGCGGTATGGTCATTGGCATTTCGACCAGATATAAGGTCATTAAACCCATTTGTTTACAAAAACTGACAAACTTGCAGTTCAAAAACACCAGTTAGTTGTTTGTTTGCCACAGAGGCCATTTTAGAGGTCAGAATGGGAGAGTCACATGTCGATTTAACAACTATGAACCCATGACACCAGTTCTTTGTTGCAGAGGTGGAACGGTCAACTTCTGATGTCCGGTTCAATTTCTGCTGTACCCACCCATCTGTGTTCAAGTGTCTTTGGTCAAGACACTGAGCAAAACATTTTCTCCCAGTGGCCTGGTATATGCCGGTGCATGGCTACCTGCCACTATTGAGTCTTTTTTTTCCCATTTTGTCTAGGTTTAGTGATTTATAAAAACTAAAATCTTGAAGTTAAAGAAAAAATACCACCCCAAAAAAATATCTGGGATTGAAGCTGGCCTGAATGATAGCAGTTAAATGGTATAGAGTGTATCCATTTAATTTTTGTTTCACCAAGCATATAACGCGTATGTTACGCGCATTTAAGAACGCGTGGTAAGCGTGTCTTGAACGTGTGTTAGCACATGGTGTTCACAGTGGACTGTTGCTACCCGATCCTAGCTCATGTCCGACACCTAAAGTTGAAAGAGGCTTGGTGAGAAATGTTGAAGCAGTGCAAATCTTGCGAATCATGCTCCAAGCTTTTTCTTGCACAGCTCTATTCCAATTCATAAAAGACTTGGTGTTGGAATTTCTTCCGGGCACAAACTGGCAATTATTAATTTCTCCTTTGTGATCAATTTTCAAAGAGTTGACACCTCTGTGAAGTGTCCCTGAAGTCCCTAAAGTCCCTGATTGGTCAAAGTTTGACCTTGTTTAACTTTTGTACTTAGAGCCTGAAAACGGTTGTAGAAACTTGCATAGAAACTGATAGTAACGTCTGAATGCGTGAGCTTTGAACGCAGAAGCCCGACAAGCGCATATAAATGTATTCACATAGATGTTTCACTGGATGTAGAAACTTGAACGCACATTGTCGAACGTAGCTTGAGGAGGAAGTAACAATGATGCCCACCAAGTTTACTATAATCATAAATTTGTTTTCAGCTAGGCCTGTAGAATAAATCGCAAATTTATCGTTTTCGCGATATCGAGCTGTGCAATATGCATATCGCAAAAGACGGTGAATATCACAATAACTGGTTACTTTAGATGTGCTAAAAAAATCTTATTGCAGCTTAAAGTACTTAGCAAATAAAATAAGTCCATTAATGCATTTGACTAATCGGATGAAGCCCTTTTGTGTTAGATGCTCACTTCCCTGGTAGACTAGTTTAATTTGGAGTATAATTTAAGGTATGTTGACTATTTTAACTGCAGTGAAATGGAAATGCTGTTTTTAGTTGTTTGTTCATGTATCGCAAGCTATATCGTCGTCGCAATATTAATCACTAATATCGCATATCGCAAGTTTTCCTCATATCGTGCAGCCCTATTTTCTACCCAAAGTGACTTTTAGAAAACTAAAAGTCTTCTATGTCGTAGGGGGGGTAAAACACTGTCCTTCTCTCTTCATGTCCTCTGTTAAAGCCCTTTATCCGTAAGGCTATTTGCCGTGTCTACTGTTGTAAATAATTTTTAACAAGTTCTTTATGCCAGTGCTTAATAGCCTGCAAGTGTGCGAGTGTGTGGCCAATCACGTTTCAGTAAACAGACTGGAGAGCAATGGGTCCTCCCTGATGTGGGATTAGACCAGGCTTTTTAATTACAGTTTCACACTCCCTGGAGTGAGAGCTCCACACAGCGCTCCCCACTTCTCTGGAAGTCTTGATAACAGCCAACTGTAACTGTGTCTAAATCTGTGTATAAAGTGCAGCAACACAAGCTTGTAATCATCATCTAGTCAGTCTTTAAATGTGTAAACATTCTAACCCTACTCTACAAGAAATCTAGTGGCAGGATTATAGGACAATGCAGTTACATAAATTTGAAATAAAATTTAGGAAAATAACGCTTTTTTGTAAAGAAAACAGAAAGAATGACACTTTTCAAAACGATTTTATAAATCTGTTGAAATAAACATTTAAATTTTCTTAAAAAAGCTGTTTATTCTGGAATATAATAATGGAAAGTAACTATTTTAATCAACAAAACTCATAATTAAATATGTTGGTTGAAGAGTATTTCTTCCAGTTAACTCTATTTTTTAGTTTTATTGAGTATTCACATTTTTACTTGTTAAAGACCCACTCTGATGAAAATGGTGTTTTTAGCATGTTCTACCAGCCTTTTTGTGATGATGGAGAACATATAAAAAGTGAATTAAGCTTCAATTTGTATTCCTTTATTCAAATTGCAGTGAAATATTAGTAGATTAAAAAAACTGTTTGAGAAAGCTTGTAGATGGACCTAGAAACTATGCTGGGTGGGCCACAAGCTTCTACCCCATTCTGATGCAGCTACTTGTACATGACTGGATCCATGTTCGTCTTTGTTTTCCACGTCTGAGCTGGCATCTGGCTCAAAACTTTACAGATGGATAGTTCCATTGCTCACCATTTTTGTTGTACCATTAATTTTAGATCGGTGGTTGAAGGGCTGTAAACTAGCAGGTGAACGTGTAAACAGATGGGTGAAATAGGCACTGTCCTGCCCACAGCTCAGGTTGATGAACTACTACCACTGCAGAAACTATGTCCTAAAAAGCGCCACAGGTTTATTTATTTTGCCTAAAAATGCCTAAATCATAATTAAAAGACCACTGGGAACACTTAACATAGATCAATAAACAATCTGACTGGGTCTTTAATGTGTAATTGCAGAAGATACCTTTTAATCAATTTCTTTTGTCCCACAAAATGTTAAAACTAATTTTAAAGAGAGAGAAATAAACATGCAAAAACATTGAGTTCTACTCAGAGAGCAGAAAGCAGCAAGCGGTGGCCTAAAACAAAAGTACTATAGAGAAAAGGGCTTGTGTTTAGTTTGCGATTATGCAGAATGTGATGTGTGCTGCTACTGCCACTTTATTTGTGCGTATTAAACTCAGCAGGTGACAAAAGCGATTGTGCTATAAAAGTAAACTCACCTTCATGTTTGTTGACACATCCTTACAGAAAAACGACAGAGTACAGTACAGGATGAATCAGGAGAATAGCTTTTTAGAAGCACACATCTTAGAAATTATCATTATTTTTCTTAACATTGCATAAGTAAGGCTAAATTATCATTATTATTCTTAACATTGCATAAGTAATGCTACGTGAGGGATCTAAAGCCACTTTGGGCATTAGAATTGTGGGATTTAGAGTTCTTAAGAATGGGAATCAGGGAGTGGAAGTGTGTTTCTTGGCAGCAGTAATCCAAATCCATAATTTGAATATAAATTGAAATGGATAATATACTTAGTAAGGTTTCTTGGAATGAGTTGACAGTGATCCTTAGAATGCAACAATGCAACTCTTCTCAGGTGTCTTTCTAACAAGTAACGGTGCAATAATCATAATCCAAAAGCAGATTTCATCTTTTTTTTTCTACAATTTTCAAATTAAGATCTTTAAAAAATCTAAATCAATAGACATTTTGTTTTGAATCTGTAAATAGCAAGCATGGCACAGTTTTCTGCCTCACCTTAGTTTCTGTCCGCCGCGTAGTTCCATCATCGGATGTGACGACAGAGACGTGAGAAGTGGGAGTGCCGGGATCCTCTTCTATGGTAACGGTCTCCTCCACCACCTCCTGCGGCTCCTGCATCATGGCCAGGGGTGTGGTGTTAATGGGGCTCTGCTCCTGCACAGAGTGTGAGGACAGTAATAAATTGAAGAAATCCGGACTATTAATGCAAATTTCCATAATTGCTATCAAGCACAAAAGACCAAAAACAAGAGGGACTCTTCAGAAACAGAAGGATTAATCTTCCATTGTGCGACGGCAGTATTGAATTACATTAGAATGCAAGAGGGGCAAACAGGGATTATTCAATATTAACAACACCTGCAATTTACAAAAACACATCAAACAATTAATAAAACCGAGAGAATAAAACAACCCACATGAATTTTAATACAATCAATTAAAAAAGTTTAATTTAGTTTTGGAATGAATGGATTCAAAAAAACATTTTTGATATAAAAGAAGCATGAAAATCAAATTAACATGATATGAATTACAAAATTGATCACACATCAACACATTAATATATACAAGTGTATTAATTGTATTCTTTGTCAGCATTACAATATTTTTATTGTTTTTATTTATTTATACCTTTATTTATTTTCCAAGTCACAAATAAGCTATTTTTCAAAACAGCATCTGCTCCTGATTCACAACAATTTGACTAAAGACGTACTCAGAAATACAATTTTGAGGTTAATTTCCTTTTTTCATTTTTCCTCCATCATCAGAAAAATGCCACAAGAGCATGTTAAAAACTAAAGCACAATATCCATCAGAGGGGGTCTGAAAGTCCTCTTTAATGCACATGAGTTCATGAAGGATTTCATCATAACCCATATCATCATTTTCCCACCACCATGTTTGACAGTGAAGGTTTAATGTGTTTTGCCTTTGGTGCAGCTGTAAATTACTTGTTTGAGGAAAATAAAAAATGAATAAATAAATAATATTTAAAACAAACATATATTGTTATCTCCACTACTAACTGCATTATCAATCAGTTAGTAAAATCCAGTATGAAAATTAACCCAACAGTATTCTCAAGAATTTCCAGAATAAGGTGTTCTAACCTGAAAAACACAAAGTATATAGGTTTTATGTATTTTTGTAATAGTATGTTTATGTAATTTGTAATAGCAATATAATGACAAATGATGATAAAAACACTTTTAAGTACAGTTAAAATTTTACTGAAGCTTCTTAGTTTTAATCTATTTGTTTTCATGTTAACAGGCAGTAAAGAGAGTCTGCAAAGATTCCTAAAATAATGCCTCTTTCAACCATTAGCCACTCTTTCCACAAATGCAATGTGGTCAGATAAAAGCATCCACAACAATGCCAGTCTTGGCTGTAGTGGCATTTAAATCGGGAGTTTAGAAGTAAGCTCACTCACAGCAAAGCTGCTCCATGAGGGCACAGAAAGGTCAGGAGAAAAAAAAAAAGATTGTCTGGAAACATTTGTACCAGGGTTTAACTCAAGTTTTTTTTTTGTCCTGGATGTCACAATACATCACAGTATAAACCTCAAATAGAAGAAAAAGTGACAGTTTTCTTTTTACTTGTAAACTGTTTTTCTGACTAACAGCTTGGAAATAAGCTTTGGAATGTAGCTTTCCCAAATCTGAGAACAACTGCACAATCAATGCCATTTCCTTGCCACATTTGCTTCCACATCTTTTATAGAGGTGCCTTTAACTTACTATCAACTCATAAAGTAAAGCACCAGGGTACACGTTACTTGCATGAACGTTTTATTTGAACCATGACTTATAAATCCCAGGCTAATGGGTGTCTACTTTCTTTTTTACACCGACTATAGAGTTTAGCCCCAATTTTGCTGAATAATTTATGACAAAATGTAACACAATAAGCTTTGTTGCACAACCAATTCTGTGCAAGGCTTATTTTACGACCCCATGAGAATGGAAAGCTCTTTTCTTTTGACCTGACACATAAAACCTTGGAATTGAAAGAGATTGCACCTTCTTTTAACTGTTAACAGAGCCAATCCTCTAAACTAAAAAAAGAGCAGTTCGTCATCCTAACCTACATTGCAAAAGATGGTTTCAGAGAATATTTAGAACAGCAAAAAAATAAAATAAAAAAGTTTAGACTTCTGATATCGGTATTTAAAAGAAAAAATAGAATCAAGATAGTATTTAAATCAAGTTATCAATAATGTGTCGTTGCTCCATAAGAGTAAATAATTACAATTGTCTAGTAAAATTATCACATGAAAGAAATGAAGTATATACATATTTTCTAGTAAACCGCAAATGCAGAAAAAATAAAAAACCTCCACAATCACTGACACTGTAAAATAGGTTTATTTCAAACAAAAAACAAAGCCTAAATTTTGCTTTTTTTAAAACATATATTTAATCTGTTGCTTTGGATAAAACTATGGATGAAACTGATATATTCAGGTGAGGGGTGTAACACAAAAAGGTAAAAGATAACAACATGTCTTCAGCAATCAGTGCTATCCTCTGTCTTTTGTGTGTGCGTTGTATAAAATGTCCTCAAAATTAATTTGACCAAAAACATATTTCTTCTCCTTTCTTCTTTTTAAGTTCCACTATGATCTTCTTTTGAAATATTGTAAAAGTTTTCCCAGTGGTCTTTTGTTATTATGATACAATTTTTAGCTAAAATGCAAATACCAGTATCGTTTAGCACATAGTTTCTTCAGAGCGGCAGTTGTTCATTAGAAATTGGCGCAGGGCAATCCCACTCCCACTACCCTTCTCCGTTACTGAGAGCTCTCCGTTTACAAACTCTCTCCTGCTAGTTTACAAGCCTCACACCCCCACCTTACATTACCAGTGCAACAAAATGCCAAGCAATATCTGAGCTATTCTGCCGTACAGTTTTGAAACAGATGCCACCTCAGATGAGGAAAATGAAGATGGATCTAGTCCTACATCAGAATGAAGCGAAGCAGGGAGCTTGTGACCCGCCTTGCGCCTTTTTACATCACAAATAAGCTTTTTTTTTTCAATAGCACTTTTTCGATTACTGATTCACAACGATTTAAATAAAGAAATACTCAGAAATGGAATTTTAAGCTCAATTTCCTTTTATATGTCCTCCATTAGAAAAAAGCTACAAGAACCTGCTAAAAACACCAAAACACATCGGAGTAGGCCTTTAAAACAGTGAACTAGAATGTCTTGTCCGAGGATAGCAACAATATAGAGGACTTTGAAGACACTTTTTTTCATTGATTTGGCAGCTTCTCTCCGGCTTCAAAGCTAAAGCGCTGCTCATTTATCTCCACTCTGTACCGCTGATTTGTCAAAAGGTTGGCTTTTCTTTTTTGTTTCCACTAACCCAGAATTCTGCACCCTCAATGTCCTCTCTGGGAAAAAAAAATCCTGAGCCCCGAGTTTGGCAGCTGATTAGTTGCCAAATTGAAACACATGACTCTAACCTCAAAGTAAAAAAACACAGGTGTGTTTATAATATATAGTTCAAGAGCAAAACAGGTCAGTCAAACTGATAATGAAACATCGTTGCAATTATTGGAAGAAGAACTGAAATGAGTGTAACGTTCCAAAATGTGTAGTAAATATTAGGGATGCCCCAATTCTTGGTTTAAAACCAAACCGTATGTTACACTGTTGTACCGAATCGTAGTAAAAGTGAATCGTTGCATTGTTACTGCGTACCAGTCTGTCTAAACTTTTTGCTGTTTTTTTGTAAAACTCAAATCATATATCGATCCAAAAAAAAACTGTGACCAAAAGTTAAGGCTTAAAACTGAATCATGGCGAAAGTGAGTTGTTGCATCGCCAGGAAATGTGAGCTTCAAATATAAATCATTATATAACGTCCCACCATTTTTTTATTAGAAATACAAGTGCTGTCATGCGATTAATATTTTGTGTGATTAATTAATTATGACCTGTAATTAACTAATCTCATTATCTATATTTAATTGCAATTATTTTTAACCTTACTAATTGCACTAAAAAGTCTAATTTTGAGATATTTTGATTTAGATTTGTGACATTGTGTCGCAGTAAAAGATCCAATTACAACAAAAAAATGTCTTTATGAAATTTTCCTAATATAACAGACTTCTAACCTTTACTTTTACACCAACATAGAGTGTATGTTTTTGGAGCTCAATCAATTAAGAATAAAAAAACACAAGAAGACAACATCAGGTCCAGAGTGCTTAAATGTAACATAAAAACAGTAGGAACACTTTTCTGAACAATCCAAAAAAATAGTGATAAAAAACTTCTAATCAATAACATAATACATGCTGGTATACCTTACTCCACAGTTTACCGTCTCATGTGATTAGGCCGCCGTGTACCCCATTAATGTAAATAAGGAACACCTCGCTGGGATAGATAATGGCTGTGGTGTGGCGGGCTTATTTGCATTAGTTCTTTAAAGAACTACAAAATCGTACATTGATGACATCACAGCGCGTGCGTACACAGCGGTAAACAGACACCAAAACGTGCACTGGGAGCGATGTAAGAGGCGTTTTCAGCTGAGTTCAAATGAAACGTTCCTGCAAGTATGTGGCGTCATGTGACTTTTCTTTGAAAACATATGGCATAAAAATAGAGGAGCCTTTAAAGCAGGAAATGCTTTAGGAAATGAGCATCTCACACTTGTTTAAAAGATGCAGGGCTGTTCTGCACACTGTATAAAAGGGGAGTGGGGGGATGAGGGTCGATGACCCTGAGGTTCACCGACGGACCTCTTCTTGATCCAAGATTAATGCAGTGTCTTTCATTGCTCTCTCCCCCCTATCTGCGCATATGCTAAACCCAACATTACAGCCCTTAAATAAATGATTAAAAGCTGTCTGGCTGAGGGCCGTTTCATGGCGGCCACAGGAGAAAAGCCGCTGCTTGTGGGTCGAGGAGAATCAGGAAAGCCGTCATGGGCAAGAGAGATGAGGTAGAGTGAGATAATGATAAGGTGGCATAAAGGGCATTAAGGAAACTGTGCTAAAGGAGCGGGAATAAAGCTCACTTCAAAGAAAAGCTTGTGGAAATGGTTAGTAATTTACAAGATCTTCGTCCCACCTAAAGCAATTTCATAGAAAAAATAAGCACAAACCAACCTTAACATTGAATTTGTTACAAAACGCCAAAATTGTTTTATTCTCTTGAACATACAAAATCAAACGTTCAAACTTTAGCATTATTTCAATGGTTACAAATCCTTTATTGGTTAAGGAGTGAATGATAGCAGTAGACCCTTATAGGTGGATACAGGTACAAAATGGGAAAACCTGTACGGGGCACACAGGTGGCTCGTCCAGGTTTAGATCGTACACCGATTGGTGAACCCATTGTGCAAAAAATTCATGCACTTTTTTTCCACAGGTCGTTGCGAACACTTAACACCCAAGGAGTAGGTACGGGTGACGTAAATGAAACGCAGGGACAAGTTTTCCATTTTTCATAGCCTCCAAAACGTACGCACTGCAGGGGACCACTAGTGCTGTTCAAGTTCCAGCACATACTCATTCTACAACACCTATATGGTTAGTCAATTAGTTAGATAGTTAGTTGTTACTGTTATTTGTTAATAAAGAATACTGCGTTGGAATTATTAATTTCCATTGTATTCATCTGCGACGCAGGAATTTTGTGTTCGGGGGGGGTGAACCGCGAAACTGCGATTATTGTTGCTTCATCACTGCGATGATCAGAAATCCCACACCGTCACAGCTCTAAGTGCGCAATCCTTGCATGCCTGTACTGCGTTTCATGTTTCCAGTCTGACTGTTCAAATTTAGGAAATCGGGCAATCAGAGCGTTGTATGAGCAGGGATTCTACAGGTGTACAGGCCAGCTGACTAGAGTGTGATGTAACAGCTTGCACAACAGCATCACCCCGTATGTCATTGGTGCGTGCAACTTACATTATCCTTAAAAATCCTTCACGATAAGCTTACCACACGCACGACAATGGTACGATGCATTTTTATAGCGTTCTTTATGGTGGCCGTACGAGCCTCAAGGGAGCTGCAAGATACACCTGTGCTAACTTTAAGACGCAGCCATTCCAGTCTATGACCCTCCGTGGACACAGACAACCCAAAAATATGGGTCAACCCCTGTACGGATGAATGCGATCAAGGGGTTGGTGTTGGGTTTGTCTCTCTAGAATCTTTTTGTCTTTAGACTTTTTTTATTAGCTGGAGTAAAAATAAGTTTATAAACCTCCAAGATATACAACACAAATTTCTATAAACTCTAGTGAAAGAAACATCCATAAAGACTTGACCTATCAAGAAAGCTTTGGAGGTCCTGAGGACAAGGATATATTGACAAAGTTGTATTTCCTCGATGTGCAAAAGCCAGACTTCATTTTTAATAATAAGAAAAGAACATGTACAAGTCCTGTAATTGAAATCACAACAGCCGAGACAGCAGCAGCACAGAAGATGAAGCTTCAAAGAGACAGGGATTTGGCTCAGAGGAAGGCCGGAAGATTTGCACAACCTCCACATCATGGTCCGACTCCACAGAGGCTGAAGGCCAGCGGCAGCAGAGGAGCACGGCTGAACCGAAGGATAATGAAACCCCACCTGTCTGAGCTACATCCTGACCAAGAGGAACATCACTGGCCGACTCGCTTCTGAAGTGCGGTCATACTAGGAGTAATCTTTCCATCTAAAAATATGTGCTGTACATAGAAATGTGGAATATACTACTTGAATTCAAAAGTGCTCATTCATAAAAACAAGTGTCAAAATTAGTACCTACAAACCAAACCCTGAGAACCTTTGAAAAATTTTCTGATACATTTTATTACCTCACAAAATACATCCAAGTCTAATAGGAATGGATTGCTGTGAGGAAAAGAGAAAAGAAAGAAGACAACTATGATTGCAAAGATTACACATGAAAAGATCCAGTGTCAGTTCAGTTGCAATCTTCAATCTGCCAACAATCCAACTTTATTCATCACTTGGCTTCCATGCAGGTAAGGTCACCTGGGTAGGAGAGAGCAGATAGAGTTGCCAAAAACTAATTTCAGGAAGACTAAAGTTGGACTGAAATGCAAGTCAGGACTGACGTGTTTAAGGATAAAGATTGAACACCGTCATGAGTGAGTGCTCTTGACTAAATTAATTGAGACCTTTAGAACAATAGCAAAAATTGAATAAACATTTGTTCCTGTTTTAGAGTGAACAAAGTGGAGTGGCTTTTAATCCTGTTATCCAAGAAAGGGTGAATGCGCCTTCCTATTACAGGTCCCAACTGAAAATGTCATTTTCTGTATTTTTTAATTATTCCAGTGATTCTATACAATAGACGGTATTCTAAAAGATTGAGCCATATTTGTTACCTCTCAGCTGGAAAACAGGGCAGATAGTTCACATTTTAAAGAAACTGTGGAGGGTTTTTTCTTTATTATTGTTTTAACCTATAATTACATAGAACAGCTTTAATGAGAGGAAATTAATTTATTGAAAAACAAGGATGCAAATGATCCTCAGTACAACCCGCAGATCCACCTGTGGCCCCGGAGCAGTTCTACTGCAGGAACTGGGGCCTAAGGCATTGCTTAAGGGCACTATAATGGAATAACAAAAATGGGGCAGAAACCACAGTGCCTCAGTCCTAACTTGTTTTAATCCTATTGACCCAGGGAGTTACACCAGGGACCCACCAATAACCATTTAACCACCACTGCACCAGGAGTGTTTTTTACATGTCTTTATGCAAAATCATAGGAAGTTGCAAAAATGTTTCTTTACCTGAAGGATTGCTACTTAATGTTCCTTGAAGTAGCAGCAAATTCATGTAAACAAGAAGAGATATTAGCCTTTTTACTTTAATATCACAAGGTGTTGCTGCAACATTAAAGTTTAAAGCCTGAAACCCATTTGGGCTCCATCAAATGCATTGTCTTGTATTTGATCATTTGATTTTCTGAGACACAGGCTATGTCCAAATTTCTTAACTAATCCCCAACCTCTAAAAGACTATATAGTGCGGTACTATCCAGTACCCAGAATTTCAATGCATTTCAGACTCCATGCTTGAGAGGTTGTTTTTTTTTAACCAAAAATATGACGTCAACCATTTTCCCCGAGTTAAAACCTAATAAATATTAAAATTTTACAGAAAACTTCTTATAAATCAACTATGTTCTGATGATGAAAACTTGAATGACTTATGTGAAATACATGTAGATACATTTTTCAAATTTCAAATAGTTATACATCATGGTCTATATCCACCAATCTAGTGAGCATCGAGGCCTGCTAGTTGTTCACAGAAATTTCCAGGGCACTGGATTTTAGAATTGCAGATACGGACACAAAAAAAACCAAATAGTGAACGTCTTATTCAGACAAACAGGGGTCTCTCGCTAAATCACGATTCACCTCTCATCGTCTAGCTGCTTGCTGGATTTTTTTCAGCGCAATTTTGCATAATTTATTTCAACAACGTACTGTGTTCTGCTTCCTGATTAGCTGTATGGCTTGTCAATAGGGCTGAACGATATGAGGAAAACTTATGTTGCGATATGCAATACAAGTGATCAATATTGCGATGACGATATAACTTGTTGTATATGAACAAATAACAAAATAACCAAAACAATTCCATTTCACTGCAACAGTTTAATTTAAATAAAAGTCAACATAACTTAAATTATACTCCAAATGACCCTTGTCTACTTAGGAGACATCTAACATGAAGGAGCTATAAAATAAATAAAAGAGCTCCATCCGATTGGTCAACAGCATGAAGGCGTCCATCCGATTTGTCAAATGCATAAAGGGATTTATTTGATTTGTTAAATACGTCAAGCTGCCATAAGAATGTTTTCGCACATTTAAGGTTTGCAATTTTCGCTGACTTTTGCGATATGCTTATTGCACAACTTGATAGTGCGATAACGATGAATTTGCTATTTATTGTCCGGGCCTACCTGTCAATCAATCTCCTTTGTGTCATATCTCCTACACATAAATCTTCGATTGCAAGCAGATCTTTGTTTTCATTCTAAATTACTGGACTTATTTTTCTACAAAAGTTTGAACTTTTATAGTTTGAAGAAGAGAGAAGTGTTCAAAATATTACTGTCTGCCCCAAAAAAATAAATAAAGTGTGTAGTGAGGAGTTTCACAACCTTAAAACATCAATAATTTCAATTGATAGGTTTCACCTATCACAGATTAGATAGAACGTACATATTTTTAGAACGTAACCCCCAGGATAAACGAGGGAACACTGTAGCCATAAACTAAGCATTCAATCTTTTGCAGAAAAAAACATCAAAAACATGTTCTCTTTTTTCTTTGAGTATACACTTAAAGTATGAACAAAAATACAAATTTTTCTCAAGATGAGATGACCTTTTTAAGTCATTATCCACAACCGATGGTTTATAATAACAGTCTGATTTAAAGAATGTGCTGCAATCTTAACTTTTGATACTCAAAAATACTTTTTTTTTCAATACTCAGACACTAATCATTTTCTCCAAAACTGTCACCCACAAAAAAAGTCCCGCCAATGTGTACCTCAAAGTCATTATTCAATGCTCACAGTAAAAATATGCTTCTCTCCACAATGGAGTAATTCTACTCCCCAGTTTTGTGCATGCTTTTTGCACGCACATCGAATTTCAGCCCTCAGATTTTTCTGTTAGCTTACAGACCTTTGTGATACAACCGCAGCAAAAAGCTCAATTCAGCTGAATGACCTTCCTACTGGTGTTCCCAGTGTTTTTCTAGCTGTTAATTGTAAAACTACTACAAAAGATGGCACATAGCCCCCCCCCCCCCACCCCCCAATTTTATATCCTTAGATATTGCTGAAACAGAACATTATATCCCCAGTGATTCACTTCTTATGAGAGCAAAGACACACATGCAATTTTTCAGTGTGACAGTAGAGTTTTATGAGATTGCTATATTTAAGCACGATACAATGATGAATAGTCTTAAATGAAAACAATGTGGTCTTGATTAAAAATAACCAAAAATAAACATTACCAGTTCTAAGGGATTGCTTCTGAGGAATGACGAAATCCAATAGGGCACCAACATTACCTTTTACCTCAACCCCCAACCTAAACATTTGCAAGATAATGACATCCTGGCAAAATAAGATTCCTAAAAAGTGGTTTAAAAGAGACATTGGGGCCAGACAGTTCCTGTGAAAAGGGTCACATGTTTCCAATTGTAAATTACTGCAGATGGATGAGGAACACATTTCCTACTCACTCCTACATGAGAGGAGAAATTAGATCTCTGTGTTTCAGTCTGAACCCAGTGGGAGGGAGGCTCTGGTTCGTTTGGTTTGAGACGCATGCACAGATCACCACCTGGTCATGCATTCTGGTGTGATCAGAATCACCTTCCTTCCCAATGCACACCCCTGCACACATACACACACATACCCATTCCCCACTCAGACTTAGCCTGACCCTTGCGCAGCGACTAACAGGATTTTACTCCAGAGCCATCCCAGCAATCATTACATGGCTTTTACACAATTAATCCTCTAGCAAAAGATCACCCAGCCAACCCTTAGACCATCCAATTCTTCCATCAACCCCATCTGATTCTTCCACCTGCTCTCCCAAGAGCCCTCCTTATGGCAAACAATCAGATGATAAAGTTTGGACGGAAATGGGACAGACAGGGAGCTCTGGACAGCAGCATCTATTGGGGTGAAATGCAAATGTGAGCGGTGGTTGTGTAATCCAAACATCCAAAACAAGGCCTGCTTGCAGAATCAGGAAGAAGGGAAGTTGAGTTGAGAAGGGGGAACTAGAGAAGCTGACGATGCATGGATGAAGACCAAAACTACAGACTCTCACGGACTAAAAAACAGGGAGGCAATCATTCAATAACATCCAAGGCACTTTAGGCAGGTTTGTAGGTCCCAACTCTGTGGAATAATTGGAAGTTTGACTGACTCATTGTAATGTTTTGTACACACATTGAATGTAATGCCCATTGCAGAATGCGCTAAATGCGTCATATAACTTTAGCCGGGCACAAACTGCAATTATTCATTTTTCCGTCATGATCAATTTTCAAAAAGTTGGCACTTCCGTGAATTACAAAGTAACACTATCGATACGTCACCTCCAAATCAAAGTCCTAGATTGGTTGACGTTCAATTGGTTTAACTTTTTAAAGTGAATTCATTGCCCGTGCGTTAAAAAATGGTTTATTGATGCATGAACGCGAGAGTTTTGAAAGTGGAAGCCTGAAACGCGCATACACGCAAGTTGATATCGAATTTTCATTGTGTTTGCTTGATCGCGCATTGCCAATCCGAGATTGCAACATAGCATTACATTGTGCAGTTGTAACCTTAATGTGAACAATATTTGTGCATTTAGGTGTATTTTTCAAATCCAATAACCCTTTAGATCTCTGTGGAAGGAGCCAAACACACCAAAAAGCTAATGATGCAGCTGGGAAGGACGGGGTCTTAATCTATCCAATGGCGACTCATCCCGAGCCAAAAAGGAGCTTTTCCTCAACCTTCTTGACTTTCATGCTCGGCCTCTTGGTTTCCCAATTTAGGGCTGCTTTTTCTGCCTCTCCCCAGACCCTACCACACAAACACACACTCATATAGACACCCTCACCCCCCCTTTAGTCGATGTGCCCTTTGTTGCTTTTGCAACAGCGCCTTCACACAGGACAAAACTTAGCTACGTTCCCGCACACATGCTGGATCACTTCAGCGGGGAGTCATGACCATATTTTCCACACCCAGACCTGGAATGAGGACCCCAGCTGAACCCCTACAACAACACCACCTTCATATGTGCAAAAGCTGATATTCTCATGCAAATTGACCAGAAGAGGTTTTGTAACCTTGGATAATTCATCACATATGCCATCAATTACATACAAAATGGTTCGCACACACAGTCACATACCACATATGCTTTCCCTGTAATTCATGGCCTGAAGTCAGATCAGGAGTTAAACATCCAGAAAGTCGCATTATGCACGGAATTCACAGGCCACATTCGGCCAAAGAGCAGCGAGAAATAAGCAGTCCAGCTCTTCGGTTAGTAGCAGAGAACAAACCCAAAGGAGGGGAAATCGCTGGAGCCTGTCAAACTAACTGATTCAGTGAGCGCTGGAGAAAGGGCCTGATTGTTTGGACAGCAGGGTGAAAGAAGAATTTGGCTCTGCAGATGTAGATTAGAAGGAGCTGGGAGCAATCACGGGGCGGTGGGCAGGTTGTGGGGCGCGGGCAGGGGTGGATCTGTTATGACTGTAAAGCGGCGATACAGGAGGGTGACTTGTTTGCTGCGGCCCTGAACTTAGCCTCTGAATTGCTGTCGGCACAATTCTGTCAAATTGCTAGCAACTGAAGGGGGGGTCTGGAAAATGCAGAGGGGGCTCTGCGACAGGTCCAGCCAGAGCTTAGTTCATGTGAGGTCTACCAAAAATGTAAAGAAATGGAAGAAAGGAACATACGCTCCACTTCCTGGCAGGCTACAAATGCTACACTTATTGTCCCCCTGACATCCTTTATCCTGAACTGTCTGTGTGTGAAGCCTCAGGGTCTCTCATTTAACAGATATTTACCCCCTCTCTTTCCACCATTACTGGCATTTTATTCTCAACCGTCTTGTGTTGAAAACACCAAAGCCTGAGGCAGTTAAAAACCAGGGACCACAGACAGGCTCAGTGCTATTTTCTGGATGTTTTGGGACAGATACCAAATGCTTTCCTGTGGGACTGAATGGGTTTATGTAAAGAGGCAGGATGGGGAGGGGGACTTGGAGGTCAAGGGACAGACATATATTTGTATATTTGTCTTGGACATCAACAATACAAACCATCTTTTCAAGTCAACGTCTTTACAGCATACATGACAAAAAGCATGCTGCATAGAGGGAGGCATGGCTGAACAAGTCACCGCAGATTCTCAAGTTAGGACACTATGGGGCAAATTAAACTACCACTTTAAGTAGCCTTTTATACAGCTGCTGTCGCCAGCAAAAAAGGAAACATATGCTCTTCAAACTACAGAAATTCTGCAATCATTTACCGTATTTTCCGCTCTTTAAGGTGCACTAATTTTTTTTTTCCAAAAACGACAGAGCACCTTATAAACCGGAGCACCTTATATGTGGATTCATTCTGGTTGTGCTTACTGATGTTGAAGTAATTTTGTGAGGTAGACAGCCTTCTGACAAAATGTCAGTCTGTTTTATGTACCAGTTGCAAACAAGGGTGGAAGTCATTGTAAACACCCAATCGCTGCTAACATGTAGCGGTGTCTGACTGGGGTTTTTTCACTTGCCACATACAAGGTTTGGGAATTAGCATAGTCACAGTAAAGTTGGTTTTCAACAGCATAGGTCTGTTTTTTACGTGTTGCAAACAAGGTTGTGCGTTATTGTAAACACGCAATCCTGGTCAACGTGTAGCAGTGTCGAACTCTGGTTTTTTTTTCATTTGCCACAAACAAGGTTGTGAATTAGCATAGTCAAAGTAAAGTTTGTTTTAACAGTATCGGTTTGTTATTTACGTGTTGCAAAAAAGGTTGAGTGTTATTGTAAACACATGTAGCGGTGTCTGACTGTGTTGTTTTTTCACTTGACACAAACAAGGTTTGAGAATTAGCATAGTCACAGTAAAGTTTGTTTAACGGTATCGGTTTGTTTTTTACGTGTTGCAAACAAGGTTGGGACTTACAGGTATTGTGAGTACGCTAACATGGCTAACGCTTCTAATGTGGCTCACATGTAGCAGGTCACAAAAAAGTTGCAAATGCAGTTAAAGCCTGACTGACATCCAGACTTATCTCTGACTCTTGTGTACACTAGGTGTGTGTCGGCAAGGGTCAGGAGATACGATACGCATCTTAATATGCATGCCACGATGCAATAAATATTGGGATATTGTACCAGAAGACATTTACTTTTTTCTTTTTTTAAGAGTATGACTTGGAAAAAAAATTCTACCTGAATATAAATGTACCTTTCATTGTAATAAAATGGTGACATTCATGTTATTTAATGATCACAATGTTAAGCACTGCAGCTGTATCTCATAAACAAGTTGCTTTTACCCAAGCAAATTCATAGTGCTTTTATTTTGGTAACTTAAAATATATTTGTTCTTAAAGGGAACAGTCAACATTGTCTGATTTTTTACAACAAATATTTTCAGTTTAAGAAAAAATAAAAAGAATAAATGTGCCTTAACCAATAAGGTTCTAATAGTATAATTGATGAAATAAAGTGCTGTTTATTAACAACATTGCTTAATGCAGCTTCTCCATTACTTTTAAACAGTTCGGGAGCCTGAAGGGAAAAAAAACGAAAAAGAACCCATCAGTTCTTTCCAGAAACACTAAAGTGTGATGAGGCAGTATGACAGGGTGAAGAAGAGCGCTTTAATGTGGCTAAGGTGCTTTATTTACATGACAGTCTGCGCTGCAGCTCCACTTTTTCACACGGAGAAGTAAACACGTATTTCACCGATCATCGCCACGATGTTGGCCTTTTTTCAGAGTGTTGTACACATCACTCTGATCCATCAGGTCGCTGAACTACGATCTATTGCAGTGAGGTTCCGCAGAACTTTGGCCCGCTTTGCCGACAGCATTTTGGCTGATGCTCCGTGCATGACCCGCTGCGCAGCGGCAATGCTTCACTCGTTCCTATCTGAGACCGCTACAAAACACCGCGATCCGTGTTTTTATATGATACTGGCAGCAACATGGCACAGAGTTTTGGTTCGGTACCCATCCTAAGTAAAAAACTATGTAGTTCATGTCTCATAACAACAAAACAAGCTGGTTATCGCTGATATCTTGTTGTTGTTTTGTGCGCTGTAGAGCTGCTCAAAGAGGCTCATTGAGCTAAGCTGCCAACTGCTAACGTAAATACTTTGCTACTTTAAAGAGTTGCATTTCAGCACAAAGCAGCTTTTCTCAGCTTCAGAATCTGTTGGAATGGTCGAGGAGTTACGGTAATTCAAAGATCATCAACACTGGAGCTAAAGCTAAGGCTCCAGTGTTATCGGGTAAAAAAAACATAATTTGGAGTCTAAATTACATAAAATGTCACTAAAATAGCAACTCACAGGACTACAAAAGTCCATCAAAATAACGGCCTGTGCCTTTATAAATTTGTGGTAAGACAAGTTGGAGAATGTCCTGGGGATATTTTTACAGCTTTGTGCCGGTGTATGAATAACAATTTGTCATTTTTTTAGACAACAGCAGAGCTATACACCAAAGGCAGGCTGGAAGAACTTACCAAGGAAGGAAACTCTGGATTTACAGCTAACAGCCTATGGGTCAAGTGATAAGGTGAGGCTGGCTGTATATGTGCCATATAAAAGGAGCCATTGTGCCATTGAACAAATCTGTCAGGAGGCCTGAGCTGCAGCCCAAAGACTTAATTTATTATTTTCTGCTCTGTCAAATAAAAATAAATGGGATGTTTTATGTTTTCCGTCTAACTCTGTTCTGAAGGCCATGACCAGTGCAAAGGAATGCACATGTGTGAGTAACTGAATAGCGCTTTGGCTTCTTAGTGCTGCACTCAAAACTATTTCCAAACTTGATGATATCCAGAAACATTCACCTTTTTACCCCCCCAGGTTAATCTGTTTTTACTTCATGTCTTCCATGTGTGATCTGAATTGACTTAGGTTCAATTTTAAGAGTTTGTACTGCCCTCTTCCCTGTAATAATGAGAATTATTAGATCATCATCATGAATATAATTTGTGTTGCTAGAAAGAAACTTTGCAAAGCTAGAGTTTGTATGTCCCACTAATAGTCATTGTATAGAGTGTAGAGCTACAGTGCCAATAATTTTAAAAGTACAACTAACTATATGTGCTGCCAAACCATATGGTTCATAAATAGCACACTAGACTCTTTGGTTTCTTTTATTTCTGCTAAGCTAAATATTTCATGTTAGTTAAAAAGGCATTTCCTCGAGAAAGATACTAAAAACCCCGGGAACAATTCTCTACAGTCGGAGGAGCTTCGTGCCAGAGATAGTTGCAAAATGCAAACACATCTGATATGTGAAGGTCAACCAGAGTACATAGACACAATGTCCTCTTCATCACTCCAAAACAAAGAGTGAAAGAGACAGAGATGTCCATTTTGCAGCATTTTTTAAGTAAAAAACCTGAAGGGTATTTTTGTTTTATGAGTACTCTTACCGGCAATAAACTTAAAAAGTAACCAGCGGATCAAAAAAGTTGATAAATGACTACATTTGAATCAGTGTTAGATTTGAAATAGTTTTCTGTAAATGACAAGTCAAATTGAGGCCTCAATCTAAAAAAAAGGTATGCTCTTATAAATAACGTTCCAAGCCACACCAAAAAAGTGTTGGTGCTTTTTAAAGCATGTTTGAATTGATGAGTGTATGTTTGTAAGAGAGGAGCTGAAGTGGGCAAAAACAAACAGTCTTTTAAGCTGCTTTTCAAAGCTACAAGCTGATTCTGAATATTTAAAACTAGGCAAATATCTGAATGCAGTTTTGGTAGTGTGCCTTTTTTGCATGCTAAATTATTTGGAAAGTACATTTTCAAAACCAACCATATGCCAAGAGGAAGCGCAGCCTTTGAAGTGGTGGCTCATCCACTGCAAGTGTGACTTTTATCATAAACATTTGTAGGATAAATTAACACATCAAAAATGGAGGATTTTCATTTTCATTTCATCAGAAAAGCTCTCCAGAGAGTCTGTTATAAACACATAGAAAAATCTTGTGAGTTATCAGCTCCAAAGATGGGTTTAAGTGCATACTTTTTAAAGTTTGTTAAGTAAGTAAACTTAGCTTGTTTTCACACAAAAATAGTCCTGTAAAATTGGTTCAAATGGAAAAAAAAATCCCAATAATTTTCACATCTTTCTCTGGATTGGTTTGGTTTTCCTCACACCAAAAGAGGGCCAAAAGCTGAAGCAGACTGCCTAAAAAGCTCCAGTAGGTCAATGGCTGCTCACATGCAGTCAGTAAATGGGCTCTAAAACACAAAGTCCTTTGACAATCATGCATATTTGTACCTCCTCCATAAGCTACATTTGAAACTTTCATCATTAACATATTCAATTTTGCACTATGGACTATTTCTTTCTTTACTCAATTATAATGCACAGTAGGCCTGCACAATATACCGCAAATTTATCGTTATCGCAATATCCAGCTCTGCAATATCCACATTGCAAGGGACGCCGAAAATCGCAATAAATCGTAAACCTTAAATGTGTTGAAACAATCTTATGGCAGCTTGAGGCATTTAACGAATCAAATAAATCCCTTTATGCATTTGACCAATCGGATGGACGCCTTCACGTTGTTGACCAATCAGGTGGAGGCCTATTATGTTAGATGTTTGTCACCTATGTCGAGGAGGGTCATTTGGAGTATAATTTTTAAACTGTTGCAATTAAATCAGAATGATGTTTTTGGTTATATTGCTATTTGTTTATATACCGCAAATTATAACATTATCGCAATTTTAATCTCTAATATCCCATATCGCAGGTTTTCCTTGTATCGTGCAGCCCTAATGTACAGCATTTGAATTAAATTGAATTAAACTTTATCTCACTCAGAGAAATTCACTCAAGAAATTCACTAAAGTAAACAGATTCATAAATAATTGTGCATTATATTAAAATTAGAATTTTATGTATCGGATTGTTATCAGAGCGTCCAAGTGGGGAGAGGGGAATGAAGGAGTATAAATCTCTAACAATTGCATATAGTCAATCCACCATCTTCACTTCACATACATTTCCTCCCCTTGGGTTGGGAACGTATGTGAAGAGGTTGGGTTGGGTTACTTCCTCTATTTGCACTTCACAAAGTTCATCTGACATCAAGGAGACAGACAAGTAAAACGTACCAGACCACATTTAAAGGTAAACTGAGACCCTCGCTCTCAAGGGCTCACCTGTTTGATCCAAACCAGAGTTTGCGTATACTGTACTTTCATATTTACTAAATGAAGCGGACTCTCCGAGAAAATGGCCCTGGATTGAATCAAACCTGCTGGTGTGAATGCAGCTTTACTCCCTCCTCCCTACAACAATGAAAACTCTTCAAAGTTTCCAAACGGGATGAGAAGAACATTCTCTTTTTTGTCCGTCTCAGTATTTTCTCATTTCTTTGTCAGCATCTATATTACTGAATATTTGCATTGTTCTGCAGGTGTATGGGAGGTAAAACTAATGAATGGCAATATACTTTTTCCCACCATCTTCTAACTAACCCTAACTTTACTGCCACTCTTCAGTGTGGGCCCCACCAGCTACAAGCCCCACATCTGATGCACCCACCCCTCCAAACTGGTCTTTAATCAAGCAAACACACCAATAAATATCTCCATCCAGCTCACCCCACGATGACCCGCTTCTCTTTTGTTTTTGTTTTTATCTGCTGTTGTTCCGTGTTTTCTTTTCAATAGGAAATGCAGGCTTTGGAACATTTAAATATCCCGTAAACAGGATCTTCACCCAAAACAGCCATTAGCCGAGAAGGGAGTGATGACAGGTCAGGCACTTCGGACTGGAAGATTACAAGATCAGGACAGTTTGTGTGTCGGCCTTCGTCAGATTACTGATGGCGGCATTACCATACAGGAAGGAAATGAAGCCCAGCCCTTCAAAATTCTCCCAGACATCAAACAAGAGTTGCTACTATAATTCGAGACTCTCACAACAAATGGATCTGTTAAAGCTGCATTCAAAAATACTATCTGAAATGTACTTTCATAACCAAAGATTTCTTAAAACTTGTTTAGTTTAGAGACAGAATTTTACTGCTTTGGACATGCTGTTGGTCACAGCAATGTGACAATTGGCCATTAAAAAATATCAAATAAAAAAATACATAAAGAAAATAAAAACCAACACCAAAGTTTCTGTCAAAGCAGTATAAGAAAAGGTAACATTGTTAACAGCAGACATGGTCAGGTTACTATACAGCTGGAATAGGTTGATATATCGTAGCCAATAAAGATATACAGTTCCCATCTGACACCATGAATGAAACTTTTCTCTTTTTGAAATGTGTTAGAAACAAGCTTTTTTATTTTCCAAAAGATATTAGAAGCACTGGCTTTAGAAAAAAATAAAGCCAAATTAAAAAAAAGCTGTAGTGAAAATCCTTTGAAACACACTTTGCATGGTTTTCATTGGGACATGAAAAAGTTTACCATATACAGTATCTTCCATTAGTGCCCGGACTCTAATAGACGACGATCTCCAATAAATGCCAGGTCTAACAGGTGCTCTTTACTTTAGACGCCGGTCCAATTGTGACCAGGCTACTTTAAGAAACCCCCTCCACAGTCGTGCAAACATTGGGTCTCTGAGCCAGTGTAGCCATCAGGTAGCGATGACCAAGAAATGCTCATTGGATTTAAAAAGTGGATCCCAAACTTTTCTGTGAAAGCCAAAAGCAGATGGCTGAGAAGACGGTTGCAGACAAAGGAGCTAACCAATTGCGTGGTGGAGGTGCAAAAGTGAACAACAAATTGGAAGAACTGGATTTAACATGGATTATTGAGCAAAGACAGAAAGGTGCCTGTGTCTCCAGGAAAATGATCCGCATGAAAGTTAAGAGGATTTTTGATACAGAGGCCGATGCTTAAAGGGAAAAGAAACGTTCGCTAATCATAACATAATACATTGTTGTCGTAATTAAATAAACCCTGAAATGTTCATCTGGTGTTTTTCTCTGCATTTTTTGACCGAATTTCACCACAAAATGAACCCGTTAGCCATCACCATTCTCTCTGTGATGGAACAAATGGCGGTTTCCAATAGGCGCCTGTCTTTAATAAACACCGGGCCGGCTGCCACATTTTTGGAATAAACGCCAGGGCTACTATTGGAAGACATACGGTAATCTAATTACTATAAACATCTAGAGACACAATTTATTTAGGGTTGATTTCATTAGAGACTATTGTTCATTGGAACTACAAGAATTCCATATAAGAAGTCATCACTATTTGAATCCACAACCCAGCTAAGGGAAATGTGAATCATGCAGTTTGAATGCAATTATGTAAAAAACAAAAGCTTTCTTTGGACACATTCTGTGAATTGAGCACAAATGTAGTCAATAAAGCAAAGACTAGATGGACAAAATGGCTGGCAGAGTATTTGTACTTCGCCGTCTACTGACTGCTCTGATTCGCAGAAACACTCAGAGGTTTGTGTGCTCTTGTCTCTGTCGGACAGAGGATGTCCGGTGCATGCCAGCCATCTGATTACCTACAATTCTCATGGAGTGCAGCCACTACAAATTAGTTTAATCTCATCTGGCTCCTTAGATTTACCAAAATAAAGGTTCTTTCCAGCTGCTTTGACCTAGATCGTTGAGCAAACGTCTCTAAATTTAAATCGGAACAGACTTTTTTTTTATATTTACATATTTATAAATATAGAGAGAGATCTGATAATAATGAGAATTTTTGCAATAAAGCAAACCCAAACCACTTCCAGACTTGCAATCTGGGTAGAAGTGTAGTACAGCTGCACCATCTGGGAGATTACCTCTGCTAGTACCTCTGTATTAACTGGCAGGAGCTGTTTTTGTGGGTGTCTTGAGGCCCATGCTGGAGCCCAAACAGAGTGCGTGTGGGCTGGAGTGGGGTCCAGCCAAGGGGAAGTGGGCCTCTGTCTGATGGCTTAAAATAGAGTGAAGGTTGTGAGGTGGCTGTAGTTGGACTGACAGTGCTGGAGAGTGTTTTGGTCAGGAAAGGATTGGGGAAGGCTTGGTGCCACATTCAGAAACTTCCACCACTGTGCATTAAGCTCAACATCACCCCACTGGAGCTGTGTCCAGGAACACATGTTGCTTGGACTGAAGACAGAAAGAAAGGAATACTTTCAAAAGACAGGACAAAACTAAATAGAGACAGGTTTTTCCAAAAATCCTCCAAGAGAAAGAGAAGTGCAGAGCCAGGTTAGGTGAAAGAAAGCAGTCAAACAATCGAATGCAAATCCTTGCCTGGGAAAATGCATTTATTCACCAGAGGGTTGTCAGTTCTCCTCGGGCAGATCGTTTTATTTTCCTCAAATTATTTTTTTACTTTTTGTTCTTCACACAAGATTGCAAAGGTTACAAAAGCGCTGCCGAAAAACAGACTATAGGGTTGGACGGATACCAACTGCATTAAGCACAATACTTGCAAAAATCCCATCCCTTCTTGGCCTTACCATTGTCCTCTTCCTTCCTGCCTCAGCAGGAATGTGAGCATTCAAGCGCAGAAGTCTTCCGTGACACAAGCTGTATACTAAACATCTCTGCCTGCCGTCATGTTTTAACCAGCTACCAGTGGTATTTCACTTACAATAGGGACAGACGAAAATACAATCAGAAAAGAAACCTGTAAGATCCTTTTTGATTTCTGGTATGTTCTGACGGTTTTGCAGTAAAACAGAGGAGAGTTTACCCACCAAACCAAGTTCATGTCTTAAAGTTTTACGCCCAACTTTTGGAATAATAACGTCCTGACCGGTATTTATAATTCCCCTCCCGGCTTCAGAGAATGTAGTCAAAAGACTAAAGCAATTAAACACCATTGACAGTCAGCGTTCATTCTAGTGCAAAAAAGTGTGCTGGCTCTACATCCGACTTGACTGGTCTGCTTCTCCTAAACCATATTTGGGCAGTTTGAAAACCTGTGAACCAATTATGAATACTATTTTTTATGCTACAACAATGATTTTTTAAGAAAGTCGTTTTTTATTTTTTAATAGAGATATGAATCACATATGATCACTAGCTCTGAAGATCCTAAAGCTACAGTAACCAAACTTTCTCTCATGACCTGACTGTCCTATTCCAACTTAGTTTTCAGGGGGGAAGAAATCAATTCGATTTTTTCAGGATTTTTCATGTAAACTTCCACTTTCGGCTTCTCCCATCAGGGGTCGCCACAGCGAACAAGTCGCGTGGTAAATTTGGCAATGTTTTACGCCGGATGCCCTTCCTGACGCAACCTTCTCAAACCGGGCTTGGAACCGGCAGAGGCAGAGAAGGGAAATTTTTTTTTTTTTTTTTTTTTCATGTAAACATGGATCATAATTAATTAAAAAGCAGATCAATGTTCTGAAGATCCTGAAGCTACATTCACCAAACTTTCTTTCATGACCAATTATCACCTATTTTTAATAATTAATAGTTAACAATTTTTTTATTTTTACTTGATTGTTAGAGCTAATTTACAGAAGTGCGCTTTTAAAGTGTTGAATGATAAAAGAAGGTTAATGAAATAAAAATAGGGACCAACCTGAATCTATCATTTTCTTTTTTTTTTTACAAAAGCATTGGATCTGGACTTTGTATTGACAGATACTCAAACTCAAATGACTCAAATTCGGAATGGGGCCAATAAATTCTGATTGGGACATCCCTAGCTGGTACCACCACAAATGCAAACCGATAAAACGGATTCTTTGTGTCAATGCGCCAAAACTTGAAACAGAAAAGAGAAGACAAATGTGCTGTGTGCCACAACAAAATGACTAGTCAGTCTAATTATGAGGATCTCGTGGCATCAATGCCTAACCAGATTTCTATCTAACTGCAAAGTGTTGTACAGAGATAAAGTGTGCGTTGGAATGCCCCTTCATGGTGAACATTTCATATGAAGCCTATTGTTGTCTGCCCCACTGAGGCCTCAGCAAATGGACCAAAGAGGAGGGGAAAAACGCTCCAGTGGATTCCATGGGCCAAAGCCCATTAGTCCAGTGGCCTGAGGAAGAAACTAGGCAATATCTCAGGATGATGAAAACTCTTTTTTTCCAGTCCATGATTCAGTGAACAAAGACTGATGGCATTTAAGGACCTCAGCTAAACCTGTGGAATGCATCAGACAGAGAATGACTTGTTCCAGACAATCATTTAAGGATTTAAAGAAAAACTGCATCCAAACAGAATACAAATCACTGGCAATTCTGACAAGAAATATTTTGTCTACATAAAACTAAAGATTTTGCAATATGAGGCACACAAACTGCTGCTCCCCAAGCCTCAAAGCTCAAATGCAAATGCTCCAGATCTGATGCCAACATGAACAACATCTCTCAACAGGAGTGACGTCGTGTTGCCTAAACTGTTGACTTTCCCATTTACCACAAAATGAGACCATAGCTTTCTGTGTCATGGTTGAGCAAAAGCTGCTCGTCAGCCAGAAGTAAGCAGCTAAAGTAAAAATGACACTTGGATAAAGCCAATCAAATTCAATAAGATGAAAAAATAAAAAATAAAGCAATATGAAAATTGAATGAATGGCAGAAAAAGCACCAAGAACTTATGCAAATCAAACAGATGAGAAAATACATTCAAAATGTGAATTTGGAAGTGATGAATAAACCATTCTATTTAAAAAGAAAAAAGGAAAATAACTGAATTGCTAAAAAAAAAAAAAACAGCCTTAAATTAAGAGAAATAATTTCACATGTCCAAGCCCTCCTGAGAAACAAGAAAGCTACTGTGCTGCTTTACTCCACCACAGGAGAAAAGCAGCCACATCTGGCACATAACGCCTCCATTTGAGTGGAGATTGGATATTGTTCACTTTGCTGTTGCTTGAAGGTCGTGAAATAGATTTTTTTTTTTTTTAAACAGAATTAGCAGCAACTGAAAGACTGTTGAAAATCCTGTTTTGGGCGTTTTTTAACATGTATTTTCTGATAATGAAGGACATATATAAAGAAAATCAAGCTCAATATTGCATATTCTGAGTATTTCTTTATTCAAATGAGTGTGAAGTGGAGCTGACAAAAATTGCATTTTGAAAAAGATTGTATTTTTTACGTAGAAAATACGCTGGGCAGGCCACAAGCTCCCTGCTCTGCTCCATTTTGATGTATCTAGTTGTAGACAAATAGATCCATGTATGTCTTTGGTTTCCTCGTCTCAGCTGGCGTCTGGATCTAAACTGTACGGCTGAATGGCACCAATATTTATCGCCATTTTTGTTGCACCGCCGATGTTTGGTTGGGGGTGCGGGGGGGCCGTAAGCTGGCGGGAGAGAGTGTAAACAGATGGAAACTATGTCCTAGAAAATGACAGATTTTGTTTTTTTTATTATGGCTAAAAAAAAAACAACATAGTCTTATTTAAAAGACAAATGGGATAATTTTAAAATAGATGATCAGAGGGGGACTTTTAAGGCCCGTTCACACCGGGACAAATTTCGCCGACGATTTTCGCCGACGTTTAACGCCTCGTGACTAAACAAAGGGCACCAACGAGAGTGTGCACACCGACGCGAAAAAACGCCACGCGTCAAAGCGTCAAAAAAAAAAAAAAACGCCTCGGGTTTGTTTTTGTTTTTTGACGCCTCGCGTCGAAATCTATTCGACCAATGAGAATGGCGCTTTTGCACACGTGTCTGGAGCTTCTGAAGTTACAGTAAAACACAACTTGGGGGCGCTCAAAAACAAAACTGCCTTGCTGAGCACACATACCAGCGAAGAAGATAGACGCCAAGTAGTGTCTACACAGCCGCGAAGAAATATTGACGGACATTCTAAAATATCCCCGAACCAAGCACCAGTTGGAGATACTGGTGCTTGAAATATTCATGTTTTCTTTGTATTATTCTGACAAGCGCGTAAATACTTGCTCTCTTCATCTGAGTGAAAAGCGACTTTAAGAAGCGTAAAGTTGCGCAGCGCCACCTTGTGTACAGGAGTATTTCTGTTTACATTAAGCGCCATCTAATGTCAGGGAATGAAATTGCATGTTCGCTCGGCTCATCGTCAGCGAAAATCGCCTGGGTGTGAACACAAAAAATGTGGCGTAAAACGCTGGCGAATAACGCCTGGCGAATGTTCGTCCCGGTGTGTACGGGCCTTTAATGGTGGGATGGTAAGAGCATGAACTCATCCTGTAGGAATCTGAGGAGCTACTCCTCTAAATAAATGTTCTCTGTTCCGTTCTGGTTGTTTTGAAGTCATGTTCACATTTTGGTGAATTGCTTAGGTCCTGTCACTATCATATACATGTATTACTATACATTTTTGGCCCCCCTATGGTTTTCTTTAAAGACCACACCCATCCTTGTTTGTTAATAACGTGGCGAAAAACGCTGGCGAATAACGCCTGGCGAATATTCGTCCCGGTGTGTAAGGGCCTTTACACTTACAGAGGACTGGCCTGCAACACATGAGCCATTCTCCATCGGCCCTTGCAGTTTACAGTTGCTACTTGACACCTTAGAAGAAGCTATGGAGTGAGGAGACAGCTCCATTTCTCCTAAAAAGCAAGGCCCTTAGATTCCACACATGCTGTGAAGATTAGACAGCAACTGCGTGGAATTCCAAGCTCCATATGGTGACAAGGTGCTCACATTTCCCCTTGTTAGTTTTCCTTTCCATGCCAGCAGTTCCAGCACTTGCTCTGAAGCCAAAACAAAGAGTAAGCAGTAAGGAGGCCAAAAGTAGTGTGTAAAATTTTTTTTAACTATTGGTTAAAACTCCTCTCTTTGGCTGAACAAAAATGGACTTGTAGTAAGTAAAAAAAAAAAAAGTAAAAGCCAATAGAGGATTCATCTCATGGATTTTTGACTCATTTGAAGTATTAGACCACTGCTGTTCCAGCAAACAAAATCCCATCTATAGACTTGTGGAGATGCATGCAGTGAGTCGTCCTTTGGGCATCGTTTGTACGGTATTCTCCAGTTCAGTCCACAGGAGTCCATGGATTGGCCAATGAGCTCCCATTATGCAAATCCCTAAAGTTTACAGGAAAAGCCTCATGGTGACAGAAATCCCTTTTACCTGTGTGATTCCTAAGCAGTATCGAAGAGATTTAACAGCTTTGAGGGTTCACTGAGCTACTTTCCCTGAGTAGAACACTATCAGTAAAGGCAACAACACAACCAAACCCCCTATCGAGGCCTCTCAGGAGCAACATAAAAACGATTTTCTGCTCATCTACCATGAATTAGTGTAGGCTGTTACAGTCTGAGAAATTAGCCTGTAAATGTCTGAGTGCAAGGCTGTCATATCTCATCAAATCCGTTGTCATGCAAGCGAGCGCCAGTGAAGCATCAACCTCACACAATCACCCTAAACTGTTATCACCATAAAAAAAAAAAAAAAAAAAAATCAACATCACAGGCAGAAACCACTTTGATTAAAAAAAAAAAAAAACGTAGTCACGAAAAGCATCCAGCGGCCACAGCAAGATGGTTGGTCACACTAAAAACTAAGCAAAGGCTTATTATGACTGTGCGGCAAAGGGGAAAAAAATTACAGCTCTGACTGATTGTAACCCTAACAGCCCTATTAACGAAGCACGTTCCAGAGGCATGCAACAATTAAGGTGGCTCTGCCTGCCAGGGAGGACAATAAGACCCATGAGCAGCCAAATACCCATCAGTCAGAGCAGCCAAGCAGAAACCACAAAAAAGATGCAACTTCATGGAGGGGAAAATAACAGTGTAAACAAAACATCATATTAACCACAAGGATTCCACAACATGTTTACAGCTGCCTCATAATGAAACCAACCAAGGAGTAATATTGTACTTCCAAAAATAAGTGGGATACACTTGAGTAAATTGGATGTACAGTTAAAGCAATGGAGCATTGTTGAAATTTTGAATGCATCTGGCACAGAGAGAAAAAGGTTTTTTTGCACATGTGCTGTTTTCCGTGCAACTAACTCACACGTTTTTCCCCTTTGGTTTGTTAGGTAAATGTGGCATTAACGATTCTTTTATAGTTTTTTTTTACCGGTAAGCTGGAGTTTGCATATGATCACTTTCTTAATGCCTTCGTCACATGCACCTGTATGGGTGCTGCAGGTTTTTGGGTTGTCCACGCACGAGGAGGTTGTAGACAAGAGTGGCCCGTAGGTGTGTCTTGCAGTCCCCTTGTGGTTTGCGTGACCATCTTGGGGGACGCCATGAAAATTTTAGATTTGATTTTGATGTAAAATGGTTTATGTCAAGCAATCAAAGCAAGAAAAATGCACAAAATAATTCAATCAGCAGTAATACATTCATACAAAGAAGTCTCAAACTTAGGATAAGCAATGAAATTTGAAATGAAAGGTATGATTGTTGCGCATGTGATACGTGTATTATAATGCATTTGTACGGACAATATAAGTAAGAAACACTTGCGGCTTACAGGTGATGCTATCATGCGGTGCCCCTGCGGCACACTTATCCTTAGTGAGTTGCAAGCACTGGCTCTGTACTTAGTGTGCACAAATGTTGCACGTACAGAGTGTGCAGGTGATGCATAGGTGCTCACAGGAAGCCCACACAAACTACAATCTCACTGTCTAATCTCTTCATTTCCAACCGCCATGATCCAAACACGAAGCACGCAAGCACATCACTTGAATATCGCTAATGGTCCCTTTGCACAATGCACAGGTTATGGGAGAGTTAAAAAAAGAAAACTGAAAAATCCATACATGCCTGCATATGTGTTTTCGTCAACAGCAACAGAGAAAAAAGTGCACAACACAATTTTGCTCTACGAGCTCAGTGTGAGGTCTACGGTGCTAAAATTTCTTGTGGGCCACCTGCATGCCCTCCACAGGTTTGCCAATTTTTCACCTGCAGACTGCTCGTATCAACTAGTAAGGGTAGTTCTGACTAAGACACGTGTTATTTTTGAATGATTGTGGCCTAATTGTGCAGTTCTTTGTGTTCATCTTTGGTATTCCTTCTGAATTAATTTGCAGCAGATATTTTTCTTTTATTTCTACTCCACTTCTGTCTTCATGTGGAGTTGTTAACAGCTTTTTCTCTGTAATGCATCAGTATGTATAACTCCTGGTTTCCATTGGTTTAGTGTAAAATTATTGACCTTTACTTTTCTGGTGTCTTATGCCTTTGTGTGTTTAAGATTTTGTACTTTTTTTATACTGCAATGCTTCTAAAATGTTCTAGATTTTTGCAGTAAACAGCATTCAGTCATTGTGTGTTGTTACACTCCTGACACACTCGATCTCTCCATTCGAAACAGAAACGTGTTCAGTCACAATTACAGGTATGTCCACCCATGACGGATTCCTCCAGGTTCAAACCGCCTCCTCTGAGAGTTAACAGAAGCTTCAGCACTTCAGAGGAGGTGACCCACTTTACAGACTCCTAGCACAATGCTGCAGTGCTGCTGCTAGCAAAGTTCTCCACAGCTCAATTCATAGCCACTGTAGCATCAGCATTCAAGACATGCAGACACAAGGCGATGAAGAGCTGTTCCTATGAAAAACACTAAGAAAGAAACTCTTTCATTTATCCATCAGCTCCTCTATGCTGTCTGAGGCTGTCTGCAGTCAAAAAGTTTGCCTGTGTAGGGCCTGCACCCAACTCTCCCAAACCAGGGCAGGTCATTTACAGTCTGCTCGTGTTTGACTGCAAAGCAAACCTCAGAAATCTGGTGCTGTACCACCTAAGAATGATTTGAGCAACAACAGATTGGAAGACCATTCAAAACAATAAGTGCACCTTAAAGCACAGCTGCAGAAGAAAACAGAAGCGCTTGGCCAAGAGTTAACTAGGTTTATTGGAAAGAAACAACTGGGCTTGTTTCCTACAGAGACTGGAGGAGAATGCGACAGCAGCAGCTTGAGGCGCTGGCACTGCAGGAATCGGAGTGCAGGAGACAACACGCCAGCCATGCAGCCTGCAAGCGTCAGATAGAAGGAAGAGTATGGACGCCTGTAATATCAGATCCGTGTCTGTGCACATTCCCAGTGTGATTTTCACACCACAACGTGGCAGAAGACACGATTCCCTTCCCTTTGAAGGCAGTCCCGCAGCTTTCGCATCCAACTGACTTGGATGCGGCAATAACCATATTTCAGAGACACTGGATAAAGGAAATTAAGCCACTTGAAGGCTCTTTTACATTGCTAACATACCATGACATGGACTTTTAGAGTAGAGTTTTGATCACGGGCAAAACTAAAGCAACAGAATGCAGTAGAAATGGATTATTGTGTTATCTGGTTGGTACGGATTGGAGCGCACCAAGACATTAAATGGGAAAGGGAATGGATTTCAACTGAAGGTTGCAAGTTGGACACTTTTATTGTGCATCCTAAAAATGGAGCAGTCACTATTTAATTTAACTGGAAGTATTATCCCAGTTATTTTGTGATATAAAAAAAAACATACAAGAGATCTGAATCAAAGGGGCATTGTTTGTTAATTTTTATATTTTTTCCATCCAACTATTTATGTTTTCACCCCTCCTGATAAGACAAATAGGTTGGTTGAAGCCACATTTCCTCTGATGTTCACTGACCCAAAGTGTGAATGCATGCCGCATTTGCCAGCATTTTAATGCATCAAAAGCTCAGAAATGCATCAACTTCTTCAGGCTCCCCCTTGCTGGCACAAGCAATCAGTGCATGGCCGTGTCCTTCTGCATAACCACTGTGTAAAATACACAACCACCTGAAAGCCACAAAACTCCACATTATTTAAATTGGTTGAGGAAGTGGCAATGGCGACTTTTTTTCCTTTCCCTCACTAAGCAGTTTCTATTAAAAGCAGCCATATTAAGTATTTGGTGATTTTTTTTTTTTTGCAGCGTCAGTCCTAAAACACTCAATTCTAGCACAAAGAAAAAGAAAGGCGGTGGTTTGGAGACGTAAAAGTCTGGCTTTTGGAGTGCTCTGAACTCAGGAATGTCGATGCTTATGACCTCAAAAACACCCACAGTGCTACATTATGGCCTGGACAACAGAATCTGCAGTTGGCCACTCCCTTTTCTTCAGATTCAAAAGAGGCAAAGAACAAAACAAACCAAGAGTGGCTTTGATTGGATTACGCTTATTTTTCTGTAAAAGAAGATGTTGGAAAGAATTTGGGAACTCATGGAGGTCTGTGTCAACAGGACTTGTTTGTTTAACTTTAAGAACCTTACTGGGTTTAGGGCACTTTTTCTGCACATACTAAATCTAAGAAAGTTCAAAAGAAATAAACCCTTAGTGCAGTCGGTGACCAACCCAAGTTTTAAACTCAGCTTCTATTTTAATCTCTAGGAGTCTAGGAAAGCAGCTTGGTGACCAAAAGCAACGTGAAAGAAGCCACAGGGAAATAAACACCCATACAAGTGTAATGGTTAGATATTTTCCGAACAGCCTCTTAAGGAAAATATATGCTCTAACGCACTGGGGATTTTTTGGTTTTGTTTTAGAGGCAACAACTTCAAGTTTGAATATTCTCAGATGGGTTATTTTCTCCCTGCCACAAAGTCTAAAAGCGCAGCAGACTTTAAAGTTAAGAGGTTAAAAATGCCTATTCAGTTGTCTATTTGACGTCTAAAAAAAGGGGATAAAAGACAAGGGCTCCACTTGGCAGCAATGGTGACTGAGCCATTTGGCCTTGACCAACACGCTCCTCTTACATTTTAATCAAAAAACATAAAAACAAGTAACTACAGGTGGTAGCGAATCAATGTTTTCATTTGAAATCAATTCAAAACTGAGTGAACGTGGCAAAAAAAGAAAGAGTCGTTCAGTCTCTGCCCTGCCTCTGCACTAGGCCTGCACAATAAATTTATCATCGTCGGAATATCAGCCAGTGCAAACCGAAAAAGACAAGCGTAAATTGCGATAAATGGTTACCATAAATGTTTACACACATGCTAAAGAAATCTTATGGCAATTTGAAGTATTTAACAAATAAAATAGAGCCCTTTATGCATTTGACCAATTGGATGAACCCCTTTTTTGTAAGCGAGGGTCGTGTGGAGTACAATTTAAGCTATGTTGACTTTACATTACATAAAACTGTTGCTGTAAAATGTAAATTATGTATTGGTTGTTTTTTGTTTTGCTATTTTTCCATGCATTGCAAGTCATACTGCCATTTCAACACTGATCAATAATATCACACATTGCATGTTTTCCTCACATTCTGCACCCCTACTCTACACACTGCTGATGTGACAGAGAATAGAATTGGAGCTGAAAGAGAGTGAAGTGAATTGCCAAAAGTGGTCTTACTGGTCTGCAATTGAGTCCAGGCACATGTCTTTTGCTACCTTTCAGCTACACCTTCTTCACACACACACACACACAAACACACACACTGCTCTATTACTAGACTAAAAGCTTCCTTGGCTGGAGCAACAGAATACTGGCAGCTCTTAAAGGCTGTGACACGGGGCTGAGGTTGTACGCCATCCAAGCCAGTGCACTGTGTTAAGTACCGCACCTTCCAGGGATGGCTGGCACCTGTCCCTCCATTTCTACAGACCTGGCTGGCACAGATCAACGCTGCACTGCGCTCTACTTCACAGCCTATTACCCACTCCAAACAAATCATGTACTTGGGGGGCTCTATGCAAGACGGTATTTCTGTGGAGTACCATCAGCAAGCCCAGGATGTACATAAAATAGAGGTTAATTAGACTTCCCAGTGGAGCCACGTGGAATGTGGGAAGAGGAGCAGCATTTCATTGTTCATTGGCAGCACCTCTGGGAATGAGCTCAACAAAATTAAGAGATTATCATGAGATATGCAACTTTTTTTGTGCAGCCATACATAATAGTGCATGACAAGCAACAAAGCATTTACATGCCTATATTCCTAAAAGGGGACAAAAAATACAAACAAATAGAGAACGCCTGAAACTTGTCTGTTTTTCTGATATTCTGAAGTCTTTCAGCTAAACTTTTGCTACTGATCAGTATGGGGTTAGTGAAAGCAGCCCAACATTTCTTTCTCCTCAATCCTCATTAAGCATAACTCGTCACATTTTCTCTATGTACCAATGCTTTGGTTCCACCAAAAATGTTGTGTGCATTCTAACAGCATTCTATTGCCAGGAGGTCAGTAACGGGTAATATTTACTCCAAACACCCAAAAGGCTTTTTGAAGGACCTCTGAATGAGCATGAATCTATTACAGTTAGACAAACACCACACTGTTATTTAAATAGTCTTGAAGAAACCTTTAACTACCCTGTAACTAAATAATTTCAGTACTAGTTGTATTACTACTAATTGTAGTATTTAGTCAACCTAATGGATGAATCAATTTATATTCCTACGACCCAACCAGACCGATCTGTCTGAGACAGTTAATCAAATCGACATAGCTTTATACAATTGTTTCAAAAAGAAATAAATCAATTATATTGATATTGGAAAACATGACCATTTGGATTGAGATATGGTAGGTTTATTTTACAATAACGTCAAAACAACTAAGTGCATTACAGTGGACAACATGCGCGATACCATGAATCAAACTGTTCAAATAAATAGCTACAACCCAAGTAATAGTGCAGTTTAAAACACAAGTGTGGGGTTAAGTGATGGTTTGTGAATTTAAACAGATAAGTTGATATTTGTCAATAGTTTTGCAAAAGCTATAGAAACCCAAGGATTTTAAAAATATATATTATTCAGCTGAGTAATAATAAAATCCATTGTCACATGACTGTGTGATGTGGTCAATAAATCCACAGAGGAAAGCTGTCGGAGTGAATCATTAATCCCAAAAGGCAGCTAAGAACAGATGGTATGATGGTGAACGATCAATGCCCTCCTCGCCATCCTGAAGGCTTTCAGCCGCTGGCCAAGCTGCAGGAAGTGGGCTAATCCCTCCAAAGAAAGTTCTAGACTAAACAGAGAGCTTGCGATGTCTCCTGTTCTCCCAGACACCACTGTGAAATGTACTGAAGGGGGCTTAAAAAGAGGAAAAGGTGTAGGGAGCCACTTGGTCTCTTATTTTAGTTGAGCAAAGCTTTATGAGGACCTTAACCTTCCCCCCTCTGGGCCCCTGAAAGAAGTTCTCGTCTGCAGGAAAACTGGGTGGGGCCTTCATGAACTATACATAACAGTCAGGGAAACCCTAAAAAATGTCTCACAAACCTGACCACTGTGTAATTAAAAGCTGACACAATTACTATGTTTAAACTCAGAGTTCAGCAGCACTGGTACAAGATACTTAATCCTTCCAAGTGTAGCCTTTGTATTCTATACTCTCCATTCCAAAAGGAATTTAATGGCTTTAAAAATTACTCTTATCCAAAGGAAAAATATGAAACATGAAATATTATTTGTTTCCCTTAAACTGTTATAGTCTAGTTGTCATTTAAGGTACGAACTGCCCTGAATGGTTTCTTTTGTGAATGTTCTGAAACAGAAATCAGTAATCCTCAGCTTTGAAAACTGGTGTTGAAATCGAACCCAACAAGCAAACACACAAGTACAGTCCAAAAAGTTTTTTTTAGATAACTTTAAGAGCAAGAGGGCACTCATGCAAACCTTTGAACCTGCATGGTTTGACATTTATTTGGGAGCCTTAAGTTAAATCCATTTTAACACCTTATAAGAAATCTTATGCAATGTTAAACAGCGCCGAGCGGCTATATACATTGACATGTCAGCTCGGTAAAATACGAGATGATCTTCTAAACGTGCTTTTTATAATGTTACGGTTATTATGAAACACCTGTTCGCTCATCATTTGAATTTTAATCCGTGTGGTCAGTGCTTTTTCTGAACGAAGCCAGGATTAGCAGTATGCTAACACGGGCTAACAACATTAGCTTTGGGTGGTGCTGCTTGCTGGCTGCACGTAAACATGTAAGAATAACATCAGCCTTTATTTAGTCGGGACACGACTGGAAACACAAATCCACGTGATTGTTTGAATGTTTTCTAAGGACTGAGCGACATTTTTGCTTTGAAGCTCAAACCGCTGTGTGTGCTGACGATCCGAGCTGTGCTCAGACACACACTTTTAGACCCGGTTCTGAGTTCGGTTGCTTGTACCCCCCAGAGCTGCGGGACGGATCGCAGTCTTAAATCTCCCACACATACCGCTCATGTAACAAAGCACCCCCCCCCCCTTCCCCTTCCCCTCAAACACAAAGCTGTAAGTCCGCGCTCCGCCGGTCCACTTCACTAGTGAAGTGCGGGAGCGGACTACTTCTTTTATATTTTGTTTGTTACTTTTTTTGTTAAAGTCACTTCCCTCAGTTTATACTGGATCATCGTGGATTAGTCATTAGTTGGGAAATAAAATGAAAAAAGCAAAAAAATGAATAGCAGTTATATAAGAAAGGAAAATGTAAAAATACCCCCCAACCCCCCCCCGACGATGTCATCGTCCATCCCGATGGTTGACAGCAAACATTGTCAACGGCCAATTTAAGGGACATCGCCCAACCCTAGTAGAATGTGTACACGAGTATGCTACAGCGCTGAAGCAAAGGCTCTTGTCATTTGATGTAAAGGGTTATTGTGTTTTGAAGCATTAAAACCATTGACTATGAATGAGAACTGGATCAAAAGGAGTGCGACATCACCCATAGATAATGGTTTTCCCCCCATTCCAACAAAATGAAGTCAATTCAGTCACCATTCTTTCACAAAACAGACATCACCATGTTGGAACCAGACGTAGACAGTAAGCAGGAATCAGTCCGAGTCTACATCCCAATGATAACCACTCTCACCAAACAGGAGTAACTATATTAGAAGTCTAACGCTTACCATTTGAAAATGGGCTCAGGCTCGCTTTGAATGTTCGACGTAAGACCACAGACTTTTATTGAGGCATTTGAATAGTCAGTTTATGACTTTAATAACTTGCAGTAAAGAAAAATATGAAAAGAACTGAGATTTGCAAGAACTTTTTTTTTTTTTTTAAAAAGGTATCGGATCAAGATTTGATATTCTGAAAAATATAAGGACTGGATAATAGCGGCTTATTTTTATTTCTATTCTATTTC
The DNA here is from genome assembly GCF_053564925.1 of Oryzias latipes. NCBI lineage: Eukaryota > Metazoa > Chordata > Actinopteri > Beloniformes > Adrianichthyidae > Oryzias > Oryzias latipes. The sequence continues at coordinate 10,275,580 of NC_136245.1, forward strand.
TATTTTAAGTCTATTTGTTTTCAGCTTTTTGGAACCAGCTGTTACAATTTGGAATGCGAGGGAGGGAGGGGTTACTCAGTCCAGTTCTCATGTTCAGTCATTGATTGAAACACAAAATCCTAATTTCCAAGGTTTAGTCAGCTAGATTGTGTCAGAAAACTATTTCTGTCTAAAACCCTGTACATACATTCCAACTGCAAAACAATCTTTTTGCATTAACTTTTATACAACACTGACAAACTGAAGAGGTGATACAAAAACAGCTCTCTCGAGATAATAAGCTGCCATCTCCTTAATGAACCACTTTGTCCTCCAAAGGTAGCAGGATGAATGAAGGCATCCATCTCCAGCCGCCCAAATTACTGGCACTCACCTTTTTCTAATTCCATCAGCGTGATGATGAAAGCAGAAAGCGCATTATGGCTCTCGCCAGTGGTCGGACAGTGAGGGAGCAGGTGCAGGCCTGCATCGGTCACACTGTCAGCCAGCCAAATGGATTGGGACAGATGGAGGGGGGAAGCCAAGGCAGAGGAGATGGGGGAGCTCTGATGTGCCAAAGGCTGACAAGCATAGACCTTTGGTCGTCCACAGAACATAATCACAGGGTAAACACTAAAAACCAGGGGTCGAGTCATTTCAGTGATCCATACCAAAATTATATATCATTTATACACAGCTGCAAGGGATTTTTAGCCCAGTTGTTAAATCTAGCTTTGTCTATTAATCAAATAATCCCAATCATCAAGGATAATTGCCATCTTTTAAACATGATCACTTTAATTTATTTGTATCTGTGAAGAATTCTAATAGGAAAAAGCTATCAAATACAAAGAGGATTCAGTGTTTTCTACGTTTAAAATTCTCTGACGCTTCATGCGAGTCTGCCGAAGACATTTTTATTTGATGAAATAGGCAGGAATTTGATTTCCTCTCTTTCAATCTTGTTTTGATTTTTGATATATGCCAAGGTAACACTGTTGTTAAATAAATTGCAAGCCAACTGAGGTAATCAAAGAGGATAAAAGAGGCATATTTTTAGAAGTATACATTTTTTTAAGGTTGGCAGTAATTGGAAATTACTCAGTGCACTCTGATAAAAATGCCCCGGGATCATGATGGTGGAAGTTATCACTTGGACATCCATGTACAGTGGGGCAAAAAGTATTAGACACCGATTCTGCAAGTTGTCCCATCTCCCTCCACAGATTCTTTTTTGGGTTAAGGTCCAGAGACTGGCAAAACCACTGCAGAAGCTTGACATACTTCTTACATAGCCACTTCTTTGGCCATTGATGTGTTTGGGATCATTGGGATCATGTTCTTTTCTGTTTACATTATTGCACAGCACTTCAGGTCTGCACAGAAAATTTGAGTGCTCTATAAATAAAGTTGGTGTGGTAAGGTATTGTCACGATGGAAGATCCAGTATTACTTCATCCTCAATGATCTCACTGATGGAAGGAGGTTTTTGCCCAGAATCTCACCAAACATGGCCCCAGTCATCTGTTCCTTAATAAGGATCAGTGGTTATGTCCCCTTTGCAGAAAAGCAGTCCCAAACCATGATGTTTCCACTTCTGTGATCACAGCTCCTTGCCTATTGTAGACTGTTCACCTGGACAAGACGGATGAACCAATCTTGTCTCTGTTGTCCTTAGACAGCTCTTTAGTCTTGTCCATGTTAGAAAGGTTGCGTCTCATTATTTAAGGGTTTGTAAAGGTGTATTTTATTCAGATAACCAGTTCAAAACAGATGCCATTACTACAAGTAAGGAGTGGACGACAGAAGAGCTTTTTAACAAAAAAGAAAAGGGTCTGTGAGAGACGGAATTCTTGCATGTTTGTAGGAGGTTAATACTTGTCTTCTACACCAATATACAAATACATTATTTAAGAAGAAAAAAATCATACAATAGAATTTCCTTGATTTTATTTTTTTACATTCTGTCTTTTGCAGTTGAAGTGTATCTACATTACAGACCTCCATCTTCTTTTAAATAGGACAACCTGCCAATTCAACGACTGACAAAAACCTTTTGCCTAACCTTACTTGTAAAATGTTATGTCACTACAAACCATATTAGTCAATCAATGTAAAATATGAGTGGTGTAAATGATGAGTGGGTTGAAGGATGCTGTGACATAAGCATGGTGGGCATGGAAAGTATGGATGGACTGTGATGAAAAGCCCATTTGGCATCAATGGTCACCAGAAGGGCAGCCCAACAGGCTCAAAAGTCTTCCAAGACAGCCTCGACATGGATTTAGAAGAACATTTTGGACACTTGCAAACCCTCACCCAGCCCCCATGCACTCATAGACTCTTTACAGCTATTGAACGCTCTTGTTTCCGGTCATTGGCATACTTGAATGGCCACCCCCTCCCCAAACAATAGCACTCCTCTTGCTCCACATGTCTTCAAATATTGATTTGTGCATCATTTTCTGCAGGCATACACAGAGAGCCTGGGGAAGGGAATAAGGGGAAAAAAAGGAGACAGGCAGCGACTTTGGAGCTGTCGTACAAAAACACCCCCACAGAAAGGAGTCTGACAGCTATTTAATTTAAGCAAGAAATGAAACGGCATGGGGGGGGCTGGATCTGAAACCCCTGTTTGCTGTCAGGGATCTGGCAGTAACCTGCAGTCTCAAGACAAGACCTCCTCTAGTCTTCGGCTGAATCGCGTATAAATTATTTTGTATTTCAGACAGATTCGTCGACATGGCAAAGGAAAAGAAACGTCAGGTTTTGCAAGGCTGTGGCAAGATGATGACTGCTGGATTATTCATAATGTTTTTTCCCGTTATCCCTCATGACAAATCTGGTATTCTATTTTCATGAACCACTGATGCTACAGCTTTCGTGATGAGACAAAATGAATAAATAAATAAATAAATAAATAAAATAAAAAAGTTTACAAGGGGTGAAAGGAGTAATCAACTTAATCAATTAAATGATCCAAACAGTGAAAAGTTGTAAATCAAATCACCCTATTCCATTAAAAACGTCATTTCAAATAAATAAAAAAATTGATGCTACTGATAGCAGAAAATACCATTTGGATTGAGGCACAGCAAAGTTGTTTTTTCTATACCATAAAAACTATCAAGTGTATCACAGCGGACAACGCATTTGATAAGAGCAAAAACTGATCAAGCCATCATTACAGTCCAATGTGTGGAAACACTACATTTTGCAAAGACATTTGACCACACAGTGTGGTAGAAAGTTCTAATAATCTTCTGTTTGTATTCTTTTGATTTGGAAAAACAACATTGGGTTGAACTTATGAAACTAACATTTAAATGAATTTGCCAATAACTTGTCACAATAACACAATAACACACAGGTTGAATTTTTGGCTAAAGATGTCCTGGATCGACTTTAGGTGAATCAGATCAAATTGGATCGTTCAAAATGAACCAATATCAACCATGAATCCTATCTGCAACCACCAATTATGATTTCAATCGAATCGTTGAAATGAATCGTTAGAGGGCTAGCTAGAACTGGTTCAGTTTTAGTGCTACTGCCCCTTCACTATGACCTGATGGCACAGCAGCATCTCAGAATTTCAACTGCCATCAATATGTCTCTGCATAGACGTTATATAAGCCCACAGAAATCTTTGAGGACACACAGAATACAGCTACAGATGTACTGTAAAGAAATCAAACCATAAATCCGTTTCTGTTCCATGCTGACATCAAAGGAAGAATTAAAACCACAGTTTTGGAGCTGACATCCCTAGCTTATAGCTTTGGTGTGACTTTGACAAATGGTGACTGCCGCATCGAGCCAGCAGAAGAATGTATACCACAGTTCAAAAAGTCAGCGGCCAAGTTAAAATAACGCCAACTACCTAAATTTTGCCAGGGGTCCCGCACACAAGGGGGCAACCTTTTGGACCCATTCTGGAATGCGTTTCAAGAGTCACATGCTCTCTACGCTCTGTGTCTTTGAAAACACACCAGCAAGTCTTTCCTCCACTTGAATTCATCTGCTCACACCTATCAGCACACTTGAGTGCAGGCTTTAAACTTAGCTTGATGGAAATTGAATCTGTGAAAGATTGAAGTAGAAAAAAAAAAACACACTCTCTCATTGGTTCCTCCGCTTATCAGGTGGCACTATATCCAGCGAGGACAATGATTAACCCATCATTATCAGAGGAATGAGGGGGGCTGACAGTATAGTATTGTCAGCCAAACAAGGGCAGGGTCACTCCACCCATCCTCCAAAAAAAAAAAATAATAATAAAAGCAGGGATGAGGATAAGTTGGCATAGTTCAGCATTACTTCATTTTTTTAAGGTTTGTTTCTTTGTTTCTGCTCATCCGATCGCTGCCAAGCTTGGTGGGAACACAGTGTTGAGGTAGTGTAGGCTGCCTGTGGATGAGCTTCAAATACAGGAAGTGCTTGCATTAATGTATGCACATCAGGCTTTGGTACCCACACACCCACACAGACACAGTTACACACTCACTACAGCTAACAAAAGCACATTCCTCTGGTATCTGTGCAAGTGCTGGGACAAAAACAGTGTAATGTCATGTCTCTCACACAATTGGTACTACAGTCCATGAGCAATAAATCCCGCTGCTGGCTCAAGGGATAATTAGGGACAAACTTTCAATTCTTCACAGCCTTTCATTTAATCACAGAATCATCAACTTAAATACTTAAATCTCTAACTTTTTTTTTGTTTTCTTGTCTAGAAAGTTTAACCATAAGTGAAATGGTCATTCAGTCCTTTCAAATGAATGGTGCTTAATGTTTGTGATGCACGACATGTGTTGGACCTGCCTTCACGCTCAGACTAAATATTTGTGCACAAACATTACAAACACGTTCTGACTGATCTCGTGCAGGACACTGACAAATCCAATCAGCTCTAAATCTCAGACAAAACTGAGGAGAAAACAAACAAAACTCAAGTCACAGATTCAGCTGTTGTAATGAGAGAAATTACAGCACCAATTTACGCAAAAAAATGAGGATTTTTAGGAGTTAGAGGCTCAAACAGCAGAAGAGGACACCACAGTTGCACTAACCTGTTTCACTTCAGCGGGCATGGTCTAAGAATCCCCCCTTCCGATCCCGAAAAAGAGAGAAATAATAAAATAAAATAAAAAGATTTTAAAAACAAAAAAGCAAATCCAGAAAATGCTGTAACGTTTATGTTCCGTTCGTGGGGAAAAAAGTTATCCACTCCCACCTCTCTGCCTCTCGTGGACTCACGTTTAACGTGTTTATTTACGTGGAGTTTTCTCTCTGTGTGGCAGAGCGGCAGCAGCTCAGGCGAAGGCGGCCATCCTCTGCTCACGGACGTCGAGCTGCACGAGCGTAAAACGGGAAGCTGCCGGAAGTGCCACCGTGCACTTCAAAATAAAGCTATGTTCACAGAGTCTGTTAAAGATCCACTCGATAAAAGGTGTTTTTGTTGTTTTAACATGTTCTTGTGACAATTTTCTGATGAGGAGGACTTATCTGAAGAAAATTAAGTTAATAATTGCGTTTCTGAGTATTTCATTATTTATATTGTGAATCAGTAGCAGATCAAAAAATGCTGTTTGTAAATGATTGCATTTGGTGGATAACTAGTGATATTTACTCAAGTAACCACAAGAAGTATGGCACTGTGCTTTTGACAATTCCTGAACAGTTATATTTTGAAAAACTTGTAAATATCTATTTATGAGGCTGTACTGGCCTCACCCTTTTTTTCATTCTACAAGGACTTTCATTTTTTAAGAAAAATAGTAAACCATCAAAATGTTATTTTATTTTCATTATTAACAAATATGAGAATTTTTGTAATTTGTTTTACACTAATGCCAGCCTTTTACTTCTGCTTTGGGATAGAAGTAAAGCTTTTCCTACGTAAAGACAATTTTGGCCTTCTTCCCTGTAATTTTTGGAAGAATTGAGCTGCAATTTTTGCTCAACTGTAATGTTTCTGATGATTTGATAGAAACTGAGAATCAAATTCATAAAGCTCTTTCAAAGTTTCTGCATGTTGTTTTTAGTTTTCCTAAATGTTTGTAAAATTCAATAAGTTAATCAAGAAAGCAATAGTTGTAGTCCAACAATGCTGGGGAACCTTTTTGATGGTTTTCAGTCCCAAATATAATCCTATATGTTTAATATCAAGCTGGGAGTCATTGATTCCCATTTTTTTGTGTCTTCTGTATGCCTCAACTGTGGATTCAAACCCAGAGTCTCATACAGGCTTGCTCAGCCATTCACTCTTTGAGGAGAATTGTAGATGGATTAAAGATCAAAGTACAGCGCTTCCCTTGTGGATTGGCTAAGGCTACAACTAAAGTCTGAACAGGAGTAATATCAAATATCACCAAGTGGATCAATCTGGATCAATCAACACATTGACCCATCACATAGATACAATTCTGCCCTTATCAAAAAGTAGTCTATTGTAGTGTACTACAAGTATACTTAGACTATACTAAAAGTTATGCAGTATACAGGCAGTAGTTGGCCTTCTTGCCTCACAGCAAGAAGGCCCCCGGTTCAAGTCCTGGCTGGGGGACCAGAAACACCATTGGGGGACCTTTCTGTGTGGAGTTTGAGTGTTCTCCCCGTGCATGTGTAGGTTCTCTCCGGGGACTCCGGCTTCCTCCCACCATCCAAAAACCTGCTTCATAGGTTAATTGGTCACTCTAAATTGTCCCTTGCGTGAATGCGAGCATGTATAAGTGGGTGATTTGTGAACCTGCGACATCCTGGTGACTTGTCCAGGATGTCCTGTGCCTTCTCCCATGAGTGGCCAGGATAGGCTCCGGCAGCCCCGTTACCCCGAAATGGCCAAAACGGCTTAGAAGATATATATACCGGTATATATAGAGAGAGAGGGAGAGAAAGAGAACAGCAAAATAGGCCCAGTTTTCCTTTGGAAAACATTGCTTCAAATATGTGAAACCTCAAAAATCCCATCATCCATTTTCTTTACCTGCTTCATCCAAAGAGGTTTCATGTTTTTTCCTCCCCCTAATGATTATGGGGCAAGGGGAAAGTACACCCTAACAGTCTGTAGGATCATTACAAGGCCACATACAAAGAGTCAATCACATCCTCAAGTTCACGTCTTGGGTGCAAATTTAGAGTCAGAACTAAGCCTGCAAAATGTGAATCTTGATTGTTGAGTTTTTGAAAGAAACTCATTCATCGGGGGAAAAAATGGAAGTTTCAAATAGACATGAACTCCAGCTGGGTTTTGAACCGACAACCTTATCGCTGCGAGACAGCTCCTTTATTGTGAAATTTCTGCATCTCCCCTGTAGTATAAAATAGAGAGACAAAAAGACCAGTCTGAAATGCACTTTTTTTTCGGTCAAAACTAAAATGCCTTTACTTTGAAAGGAAATTAATTTTGCAGACATTGTAATTCTGGCAGTGTGAGGCTGGTTTGACAGAGTCTAAAAAGCACGTTGCTTTGTCTTTGTAGAGATGCTTGAGTTCAGAGGGATGAAAGATGATGCAGAAAGGCGGAATCTTCCCTTTTTCAAAAAAATATCTAATTTTAAAAAAAAAAGAAAAGGGGAATTCCTGAAGATAGCTACACATTCATTTTCTAAAGAAAAGAACTTGGACAGAAAGTGAACAAAAACATTCAGTACTGGGGAAAATTGAAGAGAACGGGGGTGTTAATAGAAAGAAGGGTTCCCAGACTGCCTCCAGAGTTAGAAAAGTAGCAGCTCTCTCTTCCTCTCATTGGGTCAATGTCTCTCGCTCTATCTTCGGCATCAGTAGGGTGGAACCAGTTCCCTCCTTGCTCTCCAGCTGCTTCTGTCTGTCAGCCTGTCGTCCCTCCCCCTTTTTGGCTAGGACGAAGGGAAAGAGTAGAAAAATAAAAGTGGAATGGGGCAGCTGAGGGATGAGGGGGGGGGGGGGCAGGCGCACAACAAAAGTTGCCTCTATTCAAGTGGAGGCATCCTATAGGCTACTCTGCACATTTTTACACCCTATACACACACGCACCTCCTTTTCCCAAGCTCTTTGTGCCACTTCTCCCACTGCACTTGATACAAGGGAGGAGCTTTAGAATCCACATTCAAATATCTATGACTGTGACCAAGACTGACTAGGAATGTTAATCTAATAACGTCCATGGAGGCTTAACTGAAGAGTCCTTAGAAAGAAAGAAAAAGGATGATTGGGCTAAAACAGAAAAAGAAAGAAGAGGGAAATGGCTGAGGTTTCACATTCCAGTAGCTTAGCAGTGCTGTTTTATACCTCAGAATGTTAGTGCTCCATTTATTCTTAATAAAAGCCCTGGCTCAAACAGGCACCATTACATTTAGATCTTATACTCTGAACAATAGAATCAGGAAATACACCAACGTGACTCTAGAAAATTGGTTAAGAAAAAACAAGTCACATACCATAGGCTGCAGTAGTTGTTTTTACGAGATTTGCTACATCAAATTCTGTTTGAGCGACTTTCATACCCCTGTTTAAAAATCCATTTGGTGCTTTGGAATTCCCCTGGGAACAAATGAGGAAGGCAGCACTACTCTTCACTTTATCATTAATTCTTAACTCACGCACTAATTCAGTTTTTTCTAGTGTTCTGCTTATTGATTTACCAACAAATCTACATGATATGTAGATAATGCTTACCACTAAATCAGAAAAAAACATATTTTCTAAGGTTTTTAAGAATATCTTTAAGTATTAATAAACACATGATTATTTTCTTTGTTTGTCTTTAAAGACCCTCTCCGGTGAAAATCGTGTTTTTAACTTGTTTGTGTGGCATTTCTCTGATGATGGAGAATATATCTCAACAAATTTAACCTTAAAATTTCATTTCTGAGTATTTATTTGCGAATCAGGAGCAGAAACGAAGCAAAAAAATGCAGTTTAAAGAAGATTGTATGTGTTACGTAAAAAAAAAAAACACTGGATGGGCCACAAGCTCACTGCTCCTCTCCATTCTGATGCATCTAGTTGCAGAAAAATAGATCCCCGTATATCTTTGCTTTTGCCGTCTGAGCTGGTATCTGACTCAAAACGGTATGGCTGGATAGCTCTGATTTTTTCACTCATACTTTTGCACTTGTAATGTTAGGTTAGGGGTGTGAGGAGCTGTAAGATAGCAAAAAAGTTTGTAAACGGAGAGCTCTCATCAAAGGGAAGGGGTTGCATGGGTGATGATCAGAGTGGGACTTTAAAAGAGTGTCATGCTTGCAGTATAGATATCTATTATATTGGATTATATAATAATAATTCCATTTAGGATTTCTCCCAATTGCTACTTTATAGTTTCACTATGTTTGTATCTGGTAATGCATTAAGCCATGTAACAAAAACACGAAACACAGCAGATTATATCTTTTATGTTTCTCTCATTTTCACATGTCTGATGTTTTTTTTTCTAGTAGCACATAAAGAACATATGTATCTTTAAAAAATTAATAAAACACCCAAAATAAAGTTATGAAGGGGAAAAAAAATCCTAGTCCTAGTCCTTTCACAAGGCAATGTGTCTAAATAGACTGAATAATTTCTCTGTCTCTGTGGAGAAAAAGTCAGCAGAGTCAGCAGGATGTGTCTGGAACTATAACGGAGCTGCTAATGGCACAAATTAAAGTCTAGTTACGAGCATATTTATTAGAATCCATTCTGTTAAGCACACGTCTGTCTCAAAAACATATGAGCACCTGTCCGCGATGGATGTTTAATACTTTAATGCTCCCACATGATATTCCTTGGAATAATTTAATCTTTTTCGTAACTGCTATTCAGTTTGTTTAGGTTTAGGTGAAATATAGAAGAGCAATTAAAATGTTCTCCTTTTCTGCTTTTAGGAACATCAATTTAAAACACATCAATTCAAATATGCAGAGATATGAAAGAGAAGACCATATGTTTTTATGAGCACTAATTGTGTGAAAAAGTCCATCACAACAGCTTCATATATTAAAAGAATTCACTTTTTTTGGCGTTCAAAGCACAGTAAGGGGGACTGTGGATAATTGACATTATTGTTGGCATTTTCTGCAATCTTAATTTCTTTCTTGAATATGATTTACTTGCTTTTATAACTGAACCTTTTAATATGGAAAATTTCTAAAAGGCATCACACCACCTTTATTGAATTTGTCTCCTTGACTCCTAGTGCCAGACTTAGCTTGTATGCGCTGAAACAGATGGTAGAAAGGTTAATGTTCAACAACACAGCACAGTCACGCACCTCCAGTGAAGCTACATCTGTTAACATCCGTTTCTCTCTTATGCCTTCCCATAAGGATGAAAGAACAAAGAAAACAAATGAAAAGAATATTTAAAAAATGTTATTATAGCCTGCAGATTCAAAGAAGTCCTCCATGAAAATTTACATTCCCAGCAGCACCTTCAGTTTGAATTACACATTTTTTGCAAAGAATACACATATTTATTATAGAGCCTTTAACAAAGTGGCAGAGTTACAGAGGGGAATGGGGGAGACTGCCCCCCAACAAAAATCTTTGCCCCCCAATTTTAGACTCAATACCAGTATCATCATGGACAAACGTTGAAAAAAATCAACAAATATTGAAAAAATCATCAATACAAGCGCCTTAAAGCATAAATAATAGCACCTCAGCTAAAAGAACTGCTGTTTTAACATTAGTAATAACTGTCACTGTAAGAAACTGTTTGAAATACCTGTTTTTGATCTATCCTTTCCCTTGTAATGGCCTTCCACTCTCCTGTTCTTATTTGCCACCTTACCAAAAACCTCTGCCCCCTCCCGACCCCCCTTTTAAAAGGTTGTAGCTGTGCCGCTGCATTAACTTTAAGATGAGTTCAGCAATGCTCTTAAACAACATAAAAGGATTTTTTAAAGCAGACCTATCATGGCTTTCATTTACAAACTAACATTTTTCTGGAGTCTCAATGAAAAAATATTGTTTTGACACCTCAAACTCAAACACCTTTTTAAACCATATATATATATATATATATATATATATATATATATATATATATATATATATATATATATATATATATATATATATATATATATATATATATATATATATATATCAATTGGGAGTAGCTGACTCTACTCACCACTCAATGGTAGGTACAAAAAAAACTACTCTCTGCTTCTTTAAAAGTGAAAATCTTATTATTTTGAAGTAACTCTTAAAGCAAGTTATCGTATTAGATACCCCACTGTACCTCGCCTGAAGGTTCAGAAAAGCACAGATGGCATATTGTGCTCACAATACCACAAATCCAATGGAAAGAAAAACATAGGATTGACAGATTAACTCCTACTTATGCTTCTCTTACTGTTGTATGGCCACAAATCATCTGTCCGGTTCGTTAAAATAGATGAAACATTTCCCTACAGATACAGAAAAATGTTAGCAATGTTTCTATTGTTTTATTAGAGATTGGTTCACACCCACTTTTACCCAGTCTGTGGCTGATGGTAGAAACATTGCTTCTCATTTTCATAGAATGACAAATCTCACATGGAAACATTGTTCTTTGAAAATGTAACTAATGTCGATGTTCATTAGGACCGGAGAAGTGTCTGTAACTTTTGACACTAACTACTAATTGACCAAAACCCAGGCAGACCCACAAAGTCCTACTTTAACACTTGGAAAAATACACTTTGTTTATGTTTTCGTGTCCTTTAAACCATTCATATAAAAGATGTAGCTCTTAAATATTTACAATAGCTAAAATTGACTGTTATATTTTTATATACATTATAATGTTAACTTTGTTTACTTTTATAAGTCCTTTATCAATAAAATAGCCTTGTGTCAAAAAAGATCCTTCTGCTGGTGTAAGAAAGCAAGAAAATGCAATTTTCTATAATTATGACTATTATTATTAAATATTAATCCATACAAACAGCTTTACTTTAAAAAATCTATGTATGTAAATGCAATTCCATATTTAAAGAATTTTTGTCTCTAAACAGTAACTAGATACTGTTGGGCAGCAGAAGATAAGAATATGGGCTTTAAACATATTCTACTAACAATAGATGAAAGCTTTTATCATTATTTTGTTCAGATACCTGACATATTTAAAGTCCAAAATTAAATTACACAACTTGATTAACTAAAACAAATGAACTAAAGCTATAAATTCAATATTGATTTAAATTTTAAGTATGAAGGAGAAATGGACACAATGTTACCGTCTGCTGAGGCCCAAAAAACACTAACCACATTATAATTATGATCATGTTTTATTTTTTACTTTAAAATAGTTTGTCAGCAAAGGACAAGAGCACGATATATTGAAAAGCTTTGTTTTGCTAAAAGACAATTTGGGCTTAATTTAGTCAAATGAAGCCCTGCTTGATCACCATCATTGCAGGATTGTAGCAAGACAAATTTGAAAACAGATTTGTCTGTTTTTTTTCTTATTCTTCTTTTAGTTTTGGACACTTGGAGGTTCTAGCACTCTGCAAGTCTTTGCTTTTCAATCCATCACACTTTTAACCTTGATTTGAGTTTTACACACACTTTGCCTCTGTGATTAAATCAACTTTTTTCTCAGATAAAGGCAGTCAACTGGCAGCTGATTCTCAGCCTCCCCTGTCAGGCTGTAAACTAACAGATTTCCATCCCTGTAAGTCTGTTGATGTCAGTTTAAAGACATGATATGTCTCGTTCATTAATGCTAATTTTTCTGCCAAATTTACCACCAATCCTGTCTTGTGGTGATGGTAGATGATAGAGTTAGAGATGGATTCCTAAACCTGCAGGGTAATTTGGGGAAAATACTTAAATATCTTTGCTACTTAGAGTTTTTTCAGTTTAGATTTTATTTGAATAAAGCAGGCTGCCAATTAAAAATACTAAATAGTCAAAATATAAAGAATAACTTATTTTTTCAGTACAATCATTGCTACTCTTTTAAACTATAGAGTTTGATTTGGCAGTCTGCTTACTACAACAAGCATTTTTAAACAGTCCGACATTTTCTTTTTTTCTTATCAATTGGGCGCTGGGGACCTTTTTTTAACTCTTCACCCCATTTAAATCATCAATAAATAAAGACAACTTTCCATCTTGGCTTAAACTTAAGACAAAATGTGATTCTTAAATGAAAAGAATGAAAGCAATCTTGCAATACAAAACTGCAAAGGCTTGCCAAATCCACGCTACGTTGTCAGTCTGCCCAGATCTGCAGCGTTCATAAGCCTGAGGCCATGCCAAGCTTTATCTCATCAGTAACTCAAAGTAAAATGTCTACAGATAGTTTTGACTTTATCGCTAGACTGTGTAGGAATGGAAAAGGTGAAACTATTGTTGTTTTAAAGACCCACAATAATATTTCTTTGTTTTTAACATGTTCTTGTGACATTTTCCCATTATGGATGACATATAATGAAATTTGAGATAAAAATAGCAGTATTTTTGAGTATTTCTTTATTTAAATCGTTGCGAATCAGAAGCAGACAAAAAACCGTCGTTGGCAAAAGCTTGTACTACATACAAACTACAATCAGCATGGCACAAGCTCCCTGCTCTGCTCCATTCTGATGTATCAAATTGTAGACGACTAGATTGATGTACGTCTATGTTTTCCTGGTTTGAGCTGGCATCTGGCTCAAAATTCTATGGCTGGATAGTTCAAATATTACTCCCCATTTTGGTTGCACCGGTAATGTTAGCTTGGAGTTGTGGGGCTGTAAGCTAGCAGGAGAGAGTGTAAACAAAGGCATGATAGAATATCAGTGCAGGCTTACTCTGCACCAACGTTCCCGCAGAAGCAAATTTCTGACAAACTACTGCAGAAACCAAGTCCAAGAAACAGACACAGGATTTTTGATTTTGGCTAAAACGGCATAATCATAATTAAAAGATCACCGGAGATGCTTTACAATAGATCAAAAGACGATTGGAGTGGGACTTTTTAAAAAAATGCTAATTATTTAATTTTATATTTATTTCTTTTTGTTGATTCTTCCATCTGATCTGTTTCCTTAAATAATTTTTTCTTCCAAAAAAGGAAAAGAATGACACAATAGCAAAACAGATGAGTATTTATAATTTACAACAAATACTTGCTACTGAAGTGACAAGAACACAAACTCTCTGTTTCAGTGCCTTGGACAATAATTTGAAGGAGCTGTGAATTTATGCATGGAAGATACCCAGAAATGCTTCTGTTTCTCATTACATCATCTTTTATGTGCTTGTATGTCATGCAGTAAAAAAGCCAAACAGGTATGTTGGACTCATAAAGATAATGAAGTCAAGGCTTTGATTTTTGCCACCAATACAAAGACTGGTTTTCATTTGTTGTCTCTCAGCTGAGGTGCTTGAGCTTAAAGCTGTTTTTAGTTGTCCTGCTGGACACTGAAAGGGGCGAGGTCACATTCCTTTAATGACTTGAGGGGTCTTGTGAAAAGGAAGAAGAGCTATATTGTAAACACATGTGGTGGACCTCAGTTTCTGATTTAATCAACCAATTCAAACATCTGTTTAATGTGGTTTTCTTTAAAAAACAATATTAAAGTCTATGTCATCATGGACTGTTTAAAGATTCTCCACTCCTCTCAGAAATTTAAAGGCCTCATTCAGATAATTTCTGATCCATTGTGAAAGTGTTCCCAGTGGTCTTCTAATTATAATTATGCGAATTTTAAAACCTGTGCTGTTTTCTAGGACATAGTTTCTGCAGAGCGGCAGGAGTTCATTAGAAATCGCCTCTTTTAACAGCGGGACTGTTAAAAGCCTTCCCATTATCACCCAGAAGTGAGAGCTCTCTGTTTACACGCCCTCTCCCTAAAATACCTATATTTTTTTCTTTATGTACATCATCAGAAAAATGTATAGACAAACATGTTTAGGCTTTTAATGTGTATAATCACCTATTGGATTGTGATCAATACCTTCAGCCAGAAAGACATGAAGTCTAAAAACACTGGGAATGATTTGAAAGATGACATTTAACTAAAGAAAAGTACCTTTCCTTAAAAATGTTCCCTTTATCTTTTCATCTCATTTCATCCTTTAGTAAAAACACTTTCTTTCATGTCATGTTATGCGGATCATAGTTTTCTAAAATATGTTTAGGAAACAAAGTATGAGCAAAAATGCAGAAATATTTGGTGGGTACAGACAAACCTTCTTATTTCTGACCCCTTCATGGAGCCCGGAAAGAGCAGAGAATCGGATTTGGACATCGTCCTAAACAATCACTGCACATATGTTGCATCCAGCAGCAGGTTTTACAAATCAGATGTGTTTCCAACTATGGAAATATCCTCTTCAGCTCAATTAAGGGTAAAAATTGAATCCAATGCAGTGGAAAAACAATGGGTAACATAAAAAAAAGTCGAACTTCTGCTGCCAATTTACAAAGTTTCATCCTATACTTCTTTCAGCTAGGATAGTCCTTTTCTTATTGTATATACATGCAAAAGAAACAATGTTGTCAAACCAAATCAGTCAAAATGGTTTCCATCTTCTCATTAATAACAGTTTTTTTTATCATATATATTTATAATGTCTTTAGTTTCACACCACAAAAATGACTATAAAAAATTAGCATATCTTGACTAAGAATCTCTCAAAAATATTTTTGACTCTTAAAGCAGGTCTTTCCATTTTAATTTTTGTTGCAATTTTAAAACGAAAAGCTAAAAATATCTAGCCTACAGTAAACATTATGTATTTGTTTTTAAAATTAGCTACTGTAAAAAAAAAAAAGGCTTTTAATTGTTGATCTCACAACAAGGGAGCCCAAGTCTGGGTCTCCCTGTGCCGGTCCCCAGTCCGGATAAAATGCAGGGTTGTGTCAGGAAGGGCATCTGACGTAAAAACCTCTGCCAAACTTCCTGTGCGAATCATTGAAAGCTGATTCGTTGTGGCGACCCCTGAAGGGACATGCTGAAAGATGAACAACAACTTATTTTAATAAGTGAATGCTGAAAAAATAACAGTAGAAAACTTTCAGCAAACCGATTTCTCCACTGCCTCACTTTGTAGTTTACTTAAAAACACTGCATCAGTAGAATGGTGTTGTTGTGTATGAAGACCAAACCGAAAAAGGATGAAAACTTTGAAACATTTTAACAAAAACCAGGAAAGCAAGCAGCAAATTTGACAAAAATTTAGGGTGACTTTTTTCAGAGGCTCCACAGTAATGAGAGGAAAGGCTTGTTGGAAGGATATGGGAACAGTGGGGTACACAAAAAGGACACTTTCACAACAAGGCGATTAGGGGGTTTATGAAAGGCAATGAGCTTCTTGATGCCACAGCAACAGAAAAAGACAGGAGGCAATGGAGAAAAGGCAGGGGGGGTAAACGCAGCCTCGTTGTTAGGCAGGTGATTTACGAGGGTACAGGGGCTCCCGGGTCCTGCCAGTGGAAGGATAGATTGTCTAATGCTACAGCACCCTCAGCCTTTTGTACTCTTTGTGGCCAGACAGGTTTTAGAGGCTGTGGGATGTAGCGGTAAAAGAGGGTGGAGGGAGGCTGGAGGGTACAGAGGTGCCACTGCCGGCACCTCTTTAGCACAGACAGCAACACAGATCAAAGATGGCATTGTTCGGTTTAGATCCTACAAACTTTGAAAACTTCACACAATATTTGTGAGAATTATTCAGAAATCCTCAATGTATGCTAAATACATCTCCACAATAACAAACTCCAGTGCTTAAAATGACTGCATAATTTTTTTCAATGAAATGTAAGTGTACCTAAAGATTTATGCATGTTATGGACATTAGCTGTGGGCAAATAAATCAGGTGTGTGTGTTGTAAGCAAAACAAGGTCACCTTCTCCCTAAGCGCTGTCTGCCTGTCTTTGCACACGGATAACCGCCATTTGACCTTTCACAGTCTTGGCGATAACCTTCCCTCAGGCTAAAATCAATTTCCAGACAAACAAGACACAATGTAGAGAAAGGGTATCATCTTAGCATGTGAATAATCACTTGTGAGGACTGCTCCTAGGTCCAGGTCACTGAATGTGCACAAATGATTTCATCATGCTAGCCAACAGACTGCCCAACAACATTGTTCCAGTTTTCCCCTTAGTGTGGGACAAAGCATAAACACCCCTTTTTCTTCCTCCAAATCCTTTCGTGTGTTTCTCTGAAAGGAGTAGAGATCTGAATTCTTTAAAATCATCAAACCAATCCAGGTTTGATGCAACATTAAGTGCTGCTCTTCTTTTATTGAGATAATAATTAGGATGATGATGATGTATAAAAGGGATGGCTGTTCAATGACGCTTTAACTCAGTGTGTTCAGAAGATAATGCACTAAATCACAGAGATATTTAGATCATTGGTTTATTACACTCATTAGTTGCATAGTTTAATTTTAAGTTGTTTTTTTCCCCCCCATGTATCCACTTTAAATAGTGACGAGCTTCTTTGACTCTGGCCTCTGTGCTGTGAATTTGAAACACACAAGACTAATTGATGATCCGTGTTCATTATTCAACCAACTGACTGGGGGTCTGAATGGAACTTTGTATCCATTTGTATCTTGACCTGTTTATGTTGTCCTTTTAAAGCAGAGAAAAAACAAATGGCCTTAAAATAAATATCAAAGAACTGAGAGACCATTACAACATTTTGATATCAGAGCAGAGACTACTTTACAGTCCAATATTGATTGTGGTCAGTCTCATTTTGGCAAACGATCCAAGTGTCAAAGGAATTGTACAGTTCTGCTTATGCCTTTGTCACAACTACCCTTAGAAATGGACATGGGCTGTCTGTGGGCAAAAAAACGGACAAATCTGTGTGAGGTACACAGTTGAAGATCGTTTGGTGAACGTGTAGGGCTAAAATGCTTATGGACTTTTTTTTCCATGGGATTTCAATGGGTGAAAGGTCATAGCAAACACTTAAACAACACCTAAGGGTAAGTAAGGATGAAGTGGAGTGGGTATAGTTTGTGTGGGCATCCTACGGTTGCGTAGGCATATGAGCGTGATCAGTAAAGAACCAGTAAAAACACTTTACTTAATGCTAAGTAAAGGGTACCATGCGACAGCACCTGTGTATCAAGTGTGTGTAACTTACATTATCCTTACCAATACTTCACGATACACCTACCACACGCACGACAATGGCCTGTTCTATTTTTAAGATCTCCCTTATGGTGGCCATACATGCCTCAAGGGAACTGCAAGACACACCTGTGCTCCCCTAAATATTCAGTCCCTACTGCCAAGACCCCCAACGGGCCCAGACAACCCAAAAACCTGCAGGGGTTAACCTGTACGAGTGCTTGTGACTAAGGCATTAGGAAACTTTTCATGTTCCCTGTGTGAATGAGCGGTTTTCCTCTGGCTTGTGCTCACACTCCAACAACCCAAATTTCAGCTGGGACTCTAAATTGACTAAGATTGAGGGGCGAGCCTGCATAGCTGTTTCTCTCATTTGACTTTAAAACAGTCTTCTTATGAACCAATGACCTGGTTTCCGTCCCCTTGATAACTGTAGCAGGTAAGCTAAAGGCCACTTCAATGAAACACCACCACAAGACAATTTCAGAGACCAGTGGGTTCAAGGAAATCAGACATGCAAGAAGTAGCTTAAAGAGGAGGAGGCAAGGAAAGAATGAGAGCCTGAATCCCCTTAGCCCACTTTAAAAGATGAGTTACCACAAAGGATGTTATTCATAAAGGGGAATTACCTGCATCACCACTTGTTGCCATGCCAGCGGTTGGCTAGTTGGGGGGTTAGGAGGCAGGTTGGAACGCTCAAGCTGCAGGGTAACGTTGCGGCGCTCTTCCTCGAGGGCTCGGGTCAATTGCTCAAAACGTGCCTCCTGCTCTTTCACTGAGGCCAGGATGCTGGCGGCTGAGCGAACATCGTAGTCCCCCATGTCCAGTGTGTGGCTGAAACTATACGGATCTTCCAGGTTCAGGATGGGAGGAAAGAAAAGGAGGGGAGGGAGGTGTACCAGGTCATTAAAGACATCCCAAACCCAACAGGCTGGATGAGCGGAACCAACAGGGGGATGAATGGTGCAAAGATCATACAAGATTAATGCACATTCAAGATGGGACACTGATGGTGTAGTATGGTAGGGCTCTGATTTATGAACAACAATATCACACCATCAGTACAAAACAAGATTATTTTCCCCAGATAGGTGAAATTTGAGTTCAGAGTATCTGTTTAACTCTGGTTGTGCTTTTTAAAGAGCCAAAACTGGACACAATTAAATTCTTTTTGCCAAAACTGACAACACGACTAATGTCGGGTCATGCACAGCTAACACAATAATGAGGTTTCTCAGCTGGGTGCCAATTATGTCTTTGCTTACAGAGGTTTCATATAATTAACACAACGCAGGCAGCATAGAGAAACTCTTAATTTCAACAAAATGAAAACATAATGAATCAGCTTCACAGACAAAGAGAATGAGACAGCACAGAGCAGACTGCAGACTCACTAAAACCACCACTCCAGACATCAAATAAGGGTGAAAGAAATTATGTCAGCTCGCCACATGAGCAATCACAGCCAGCATTTGAGAAGCAGCTCTGTCTTTGGATACAGTCATGCACGGCCCCGAAATGCGTTCTGACACACAAGCACTGTTGCAGGCAAAATTACAACACATGCAGGCATCCTACAGCCACCCACACATACACTCGGGCCCACACAAACACACACTCAGCAAATGACTGTCACACACACCCTAATATCCATAAATGATGGCAGCGTGATATCAGGGGAGCTGACAGCACAGTAACATATGAGGGTGTGAATACAAATCCTCAACAATACAGACCAAGAGATGAGGCAGGCTGAGAGGCGTTAGAAAACAGACATCCCCAACTCTAACAGAAGCAGAGGGAAATTACAAGAACGGAAAGCTGTGGGAGAGGGGGAAGAAAAACAAAGGGAAGAAAAAAAGAAAAGGATTAATTAAGAAAAAAATGAAATGCTTCCTTTTATTTGTAAAACACCTGTCCAATTTTCTTTTGGTGGTCTCACCACAAAAAGCTGTAAAATGATTTAGATTTTTTGATCAACTCAACAGCATTTAATACATAAAGAGACAGAAGAAAATGTCTCCAGGTATGAGATATGGATGTGTTTATAATGTATCAGTCAGTATTGTTAAACAATGCATAATTATGTTTGTAGACTAACATATGTGTACATGTTTGTAAACAATCTATATACAGTCATATATATACAGTCTATATAGTCATTTACTTTGTATATATATATGTATAAAAACTTTTTTTTATTTTTTTTGTCAAATTCTATTGGTGTGCAACTATGTAAATAACCCCACATGGGTTTCTGTCACACAGCAGCATCACATCTTTTTATTTTCTATTTCTTGATTTGTCTTTTTGTTCATTTTTGTGTTTAAGATTATTAGAAAGTTGAAACAAATCAAATAAAACTAAATCTTTTCAACTCTCTAATAATCTGACAATTTGTGAAAAAGTTGTTTGTTTCGAGCATTAATAAAACCTAACAAGTTTGATTTGTCTTGGTGATAAAATCTAAAGTACGTTCTTGTGAAGGCAAAAAAAGTACACAACATAAACATCCCCCATATTCTGTCTTTTAGAAGATCTAAAAGACAAAAGTGAACAATTTATTCGTAAAGATCTATCTTTTAGGTCACAGTCCTCTTTGCTGTATTAAGTTTGACAAAGGACAGGACTGGTGGAGTTTCCTAGTAAAAGTATAAACTGCATAACAATACAAGCATGACTTCTTTACAAAACATTTCATTCGCAACCCATTTTAGCAAGCCGCATACTTTTCAGCGATGTGGGTTAAAAGTGTGGATGGGCGGTTCGCTTCAGTTGGGATGATCAATGCAGATGCAACCACTGGAATTTTAAAGAAGTCGCATGACTGAACCAGAGAAGAGTGCCTGTCTCTTTAAATGTGAGCTTGCATAGAAAGAATTCATTCTTTACTATAGAACGTGGTGAGCATGCAGCTCTTATTCTCTTTGAAGCACACAATCCCTCTTTGATGTTTGTTGCACGCTGATCATTTATTTATCTTGCCTGACTCCTTCACTTCAAGCAGTGTGTGCCAAGGAGCCTGGCTTTCCAAAGTCAAACCTGACATCCATTTGAAGAAAAAAAAAAGTTTTTTTTTCCTGACATTTCTCTGTAACTCCTTTATTGCTCTTACACGGTTGGTTTACAAGCAACCAGAAACTTTCAAAATGGAAAGTGCTTGACAGTCACAGCTTTCAAAAATAGCATCCTCTGTGTCTGTTTTAGAAGTAATCAACTACTTGTGATAAGAGTCAGTGATAGGGGACCATAGCACATGTTGATTGGGCATACTTGAAGACAAGCCCTAATGATTCACAGCCCCCAGAGACCTGGTGGGGCCACATAGCCATGGCTTCCTGAGTCATAAGGGGAATTATATGACAAGCATGCCAGCTACGCCCCAAAGCTTATCATTAAACCCTACCTTCTGGAGTTGCTTAAAATAGCCCAGAATGCACCAGGAGGGGTGTCTGAAGAATTCCTCCAGTATGACAGCCCTGGTTCTTTACAGCTTTAGCCCAACAGATGTCTGCTAATGGCCTGGGTCAGAGGAATAAAAACATACTCAGGTCGGCATATTTTAACCCCATTCTTATTTACACATGCCCCAGTTACCCCAAACTTCATGAGGGGGAAACATATTAAAGAACACTCTCTACTACCAAAGGAAATTAATGCACAGAGGCCTAACTCATCTAAGTGATAAAATAAAAAGCAAATACTGTTAAATTAATTTTGCAAAAGCCCATTTGTTAGATTTGAGAACTATTAAGGCGTAAACATGGCAAATTAACCTTCCTTTTGTGCTATGGGGTCGGAGACAAAGGTTATTGACACAACAAAATGAATTAGTTGTTCATCCTTACAAATCTATACTTCTTGTCCTGACTTACTCTGCTTTACAGAATATCATGAACTCTGGCTTTGTAACCCAAAATGAAAAACGAATCTTTGTTCTTTTCTTGAAGCTAATATATATGGATCAAAACTGACCACAACACCAATAATATAGCTATTGTTAGCAAAATTAATATGTTAAATAAATAAAGTGGAATGTTGTAATGTCCCTCAGTGATAGTAACACAGCAATCTTTTATTTATATTTGTGATTTTATTTTAGGTACAATTTACCGTTTTTCTAAAATTGATATTGAGGTATATGCTGAAAAACGGCTAAAAAGCCCTGACCAAAAAATTAAAATTAATCATGTTCATAGATAAGAAGGCCTAACAAGATGAGCAAAGAAAAAAAAATGTGGATAATAAATAATGGTTCTTTTGTATTTCAAAGTAGATTGAAGACATGAGTTACCTTTACCAAAAGGCATGAGAACAGAAAGCTAACAAAAGAAAAACAGGCTGAAGTTCCATGAGAGGTTCACTCTTCACCTTTGCCGACTTATCTTGAGCAATAAACCCACTTTAGCAGATCTCCCAGCTTTAAAAATAGTCGGGTAATAAAAATACAACCACAACCCAATTTTTTTTTTCTGCAGATGGAACGTAATCACCTGCTTCAAAGGCTTCCTGAAAAATCTGGCTGTTGTTGTTAGACTCCCCTTTAATAACATCAGCAGCAGTCAGCATTCCTCTCTCAATTGTAAACTGACCTGCAGTTAAAATGCTGTTCTTTTAGTAGCGAGAGGTCTAGTTACATCACCAAATGCTACCACGGCAAGTAATTTCTAGGTTACCAAAGAAATGTAGTCATGCTTAACTGAATATACATTGAAGAGCCAGAGCGAGCTAGAATACCCAGCATGCCCCTCCTGTTCTGAACACTTATGAATATCGTCAGCTCACACCCAGAAGGACTGAAGTCTGCTGATGTTGGATTCCAGAATCTTGCTGCCATTTGAAACCAGTAATGTGGATTGTAGCCAAATGCATCTGTTAAAGAGGCTGACATTTCCCTGAGGGCTTGGTGGTAAACCCGTCATATTTTGCAGCTTGTGAGGTATTTTGTGAGTTAAAGAAGAGCAAAAGCAATGGCTCTGGAGAAAAAGGCATACTGCACAACTTCATGTTTAAATCTTTAAAGAACTTTTCCCCTTTTTCTTCACTCAAAGTCAGATTTAAATCTGCATGTTTTTTTTAAAGCTGAAGCTGTTGCCAGAGTTTTTTTTATGAGTCATATTTTAAAGATCCTGCTAGCTTCAGGGGGGTCTCTTGTAGACTTCATATTTTACGTTATTACTTATAAATCTTAAGCATTATATATTTAAAGACACACCAGCACAGCTCTCTGAAAAAAAGAAGGTCTTATACTAAATATACTCAGCATGGCAAAAATGTAATCTGTTTCACTCGAGTACATTGGCACAACATCATGTTATGACATAATACTGTGATTTATCTTAGACACACACTTAATACCAGAGTGTATGAAATACAACACAGTTGGTCATGTCAAAATCAGATCTTCATGTAAAAGTATGTCGTAAAGAAGTACAAGAGGAAAAATATAGACAGATAGTAGTATAAATCTTGTTTATCTATTTGATCTGTAATTTAAAGGTCCATCCTCCCTTTGTTTGGACTTATATGACATTCATGAATAGAACTTCCTTTACAGATTGCATGTTAGAGCCATTGACTGTATATGAAAACTGGACTGACTCAGTGTGACATCGCCCATAAATAATAGCTTATTTCCAGTTCCAACAAAAGGGAGTCAATTCCGTCGCCATTTTTTCCACAATATGGACCTCGCCATGTTGGTGCCAGACGATGTCAGTATGCAGTGATGAAAGAAAATTAGATATAGCAAGAACATGCTAAATAAAGGTATTTGAGCAAGATCATCATCGTCATGGTTTATTTGCTTTATTTATTTAATTTATCATTCTTGTTTTCCTCTTTTGGGTCCTCCATAAATACCGTTATTGAAAAAAGCATATTTTGTATAGTAAGACTGCAGGATTTTGCAAAAAAAAGGCATCAAAGGGGGTTATGGTGTCATTGCAATAACAAATTTCCCTAAGAGTAAGTGATCTTTGAGCAACATAATCAGTATGAATGTTTTTTCCGGTTCCGGGTTACAGCACGGACCCGTGTGGGTCACGCCGGCTACGCTTAATTCTGTGTGATAAAATCTAGGAACGGGTAATGATAAATCACGTAATAAAATGGTTACAGTATAACGGGGTGGGATTATATAAGTTCGCTTCCTTCCACTTCCTTTCAAGCAATATTTATTAATATGTCTAATTATCCTAAGTGTGTATTATTCTTATTTGATTGCTTGGAATAAACCATTTCAAATAAAAAAAATCAAATTAATGTAGGATGTTTTCCGGTGTTATGTCTTAAGTAATGGATAGAAAAACTTTAGCAAAAAGTAGTCTATGCTAGAAGTGGAGCAGTATAGTTGAAGTTTACTTTTATAAACTTTGTAAATATTTAACTTGAAAATTTCCAATTTAGAAGTATGGAGAAGAAGTACCGGTATTTAGAAGAAGTACGTATTCAGTTAGTATACTTCATACACTATTCATATATAATCTATGGAAGACTTAATATATGCATACTTATGCTCAAGTATACTCAATAAAATAAAATATTGCCTCATTTTACAAAGGGGAAGTCTTGAGAGGAATCAGACAACAGATGGAGAACAGAAAAATAAAGTGTGCCTGCTGGTGCTGGATACTAAGTTAGAAACATTCACCTGATTAGGAACTAGGTGGGTGGTTGGGTCTTCATCCTTCCATACCACCAATTTTCACTGTCTTCAGAAGCGGTTTAGATTAATCCCCATTCTAAACCCATATGATCCCCATCTGAGGCAGCAGCTCTCACCCGCACAATTGGGTACTTAAAAGCACCTGCTCCGCCCCCGCCGCTTCTGTTTGAGCGGCTGCATCCATATGTGGAGTTTTTCCCCTCTTTCTTATGTATCAAAATCTTTTTTTGTGTGTCAGAACTTTTAAGTTAAATGATCTATCATGTAAAAAAACTACTTCATCTGGGAAGAAATGCAATTCTTTCAAGTGAACTAAGCCTCAAGTACAGTTTAATTATTCATACACCTGGCAAATTTGGACTGAAAATAACTTTTATTAAACAAGAAAGTTTCTTCTTGATTGGAAATGGCATATGAATCTTTCAGGAGGTAATGAGACAGTGTACGAGAGCCATCATTGTAAAATTTATTTGCGTTTCTACAAAATGTGACGTGTCTAAAACTTGCCAGTGGCAGGAGCATTTTTGGCTGCACTGTTTTTTTTTCTTTTACAAATTCTGCTGGTTTAATCATGTCCTTTTTTTCTTACAGATGTTTTAAATGTGCTGTAGAATTCTGAAATAGCAAAATGTTATGGAGAGAAGGAAATGCACTGTAACCATCATAGAGTATTCCTGCAAATTATTAATCCTATACACATTAATATCAGTTATAATGCAAGAGGAAGAGTGCCAAGGCATGTCTGATCAAGTTAGGTTTGTGCATGGACTTCAGTTTAGATTTTTTTGCAAAAAATGTATTTACTTATTACTTACTTACTTACTTTAGTGTATTTTAGTGTTTTATCAATTTTTTTCAGGGAAAATAAACCGATAAATGAATCAAATGTGTATTTTGTTTTAAAATGAAAGAATGAGAAAGTCTGGATGGACACTGACATGCTTCTCTGCTCTGCAACAGCTGCCACTAAAACCTGGGAAGAGAGCTAAAATTATTTCCCCTTATCTAATATAACTGTGTGAATTATTAAACTAAAAGCACATTTCCTGAAAGAAAAAAGCTCTAAATGAACCTGAATTTCAAACGTGAAATCCTGCAAGCCACTTATGAGCTAATGCAACGCTGTCTTGAAGCGAATGAGAAAATGTGATATATAGGAAGACAAAAAAAAGAACAGATAAAAGTGGATCAAAGGGATTTAGGAAGGCATATGTGGAGAAAAAGGCAGTTGTACCTTCGATTTCTGGTGTCAGACGAGTTGACAGAGGACACCGGTAGCTCCGTAGAGTTTGTTCAGTGCACCAGGGGAAACCTGCAGGTTTAATAGAGAAAAAAATGGACAACTTATTTGACCTTTGACAGATTATAGTAAATAAATACATCTGACAGAATGAAAAACAAAAAAAGTATGGGTATTGTACCAGCAATCATTAATGGACCTATTGTTGTCCTTTACCTCTTCTCGCAGAATTTAGTAATAATTTTTGCACCGTCATTATTTTACTTCTGCTTTTATAATACAATTATGCAGGACATCACTGAAATACAAGAATATTATGGAGGTATGGTCAACATAAAATAATTTTTAAAAAATGGCAACAAAATCCCAATCATCTTTTCTCTTTTCACATGTGAAAAATCTATAAATTACTTCACATGTGAAGAGAATTTCAACCAATATGTCATATTTGGTAAAATAGGGCTGTTCCAAATGTAGCAACCACTTGAGTCTTTAAAAGCTTTTTCCCATTTCTGCTTCTCTGAAATGTGGCTCTTTCTCAGACTTCCTAATTTAAAAAAACAGAAAAGTTGAGCGACATCCAGGGTTGTTACTTTTAAGACATGGTGTTGAAACTGGAATCTGGATCGGTCCAAGTCAAAGAGGTGATAATGTCAGAGAACCACATTTTCTGCACCATAAGGCACTTTTAAAAGCCATAATTTAAAATAAAATAATAAATAAACACAGTGCGCTTTATTATCTGGAACAACTAATATTTTAGCTCTGGTTGTGTTTACTGATGTTGAAGGGATTTTGAAAGAGACACTCTGCTCTGTCTTCATGTTTGGTTGGGTGTTGCTGTGAACATGCTAACGTGGCTAAATAGTTGTGTCTGACTTTTTTTTTTTAACAAGGTTGGGGGTTACTGTAGTCACAGTAACATTTGTTTTGGTATCTCTCAGTTTTTGTTTTTGTGTTGCAAAAAACAAGGTAGGCAGTTTTAGGCCACAACAAAATTTCGTCACAACTCACTACATAGTGCACTACATAGTGCACTACAGTGTGTTTGCAATTTTGTTGTCCTGGCCAAATCTACAATTCCAAGATCAAGTGCCCTAGAAATTTCCAGAAGTCTATGCAAAAAACTAGTGTGCATCAATGCTCAATAGATAGAGGAATATAGCCTATGCACTGGGCTTGAACAATTTTTGTAAAAAAAAAATATGTTAAAATGTTTGTCTTTTTTAAACATCAATGTTTTCATCCTCAGGTTTTATAAATAGTTGTTGTAAGATACTCAAGTTGAAAAGATTTTCACTTCGTGAAATTGGTAATGTCATAATTCCCGTTTAAAAAAAGAAAGTTGTGAGCATGGTGACTGAATTGGAGTCCCACACTACTGTATATAGTTTTCTAGTAGTTAGGTAGTAGGGAGGGAGTTTGGACATAGAGCTACTGTCTACTGACAAACTTATCTGTGACTCTTTTGTCTCGCTTAATGGGCCTTACAGTTCAATGCGCCTTGTACAGTATATGATATAAGTTCAAAAATAGACCCTTCAAGATGCCTTTTAATCTTGTGTGCCCAATAATGCGGAAAATACAGTTAAAAAAAAGATGTGTTTTACATAAAGTCTGTTAATCTGAAGGAGACAAATATTTGCTCTAATGTAAATTTTTTCCAACATTGTTTGGTCTGGACAGATTTCAGTTAGGCTTCAGACAGCAACACAGCAATGACACTGCACTTGTCGGCGGTTGAAATGACATGCATTGATACAATTTTCAAAGCTTCAGTTTTGTTACTTGATCTAATCTTCAAGCATATTTTTTCTACCTTACTATGTTTGATGTCAGAATTTTGCAGAGACCTTGTTGTCAGCTCTGCTTTGGTCTTGGTGCTTGTTTCAAAAAGTGTTAAAAGGGTTTGTCCAGCAGGTTCACAGAGAGGTCTGCGTTTGAGTGATGGCAACAGATAGGCGCCAAAATAAGCTTAAAAAATTTCTCTTAAAAAACTAATTCATCACGCACAATGATTGTATATGAGAACTGGACTGAGCGACCCCTCCTACTTGGTGTTTAAAACAGTAAGTATCCGCTGGTTCCAAGAAGCCAAAATACCATTGACTTTTATTGAGAAATAAACCGCTTTTACTCATTCATTATATTTGTCAGAATATTCATTCTTGCTCTATTACCTTTTTTATTTTTTAGCATGTTCTTGTTAACCATCAATTTTTTTGTGTTCAAGTTATTCATGTTATAAACTGGCCAATCAGATGCCTCAATAAAAGTATGTGGTCTCACGTTAAACATTCGAAGTGTTTAACAGATTCTTTCAAGCCCCGCTTTCAAGTGGTGGGGTGTGAACTTCCAACAAGCTCACTCTTGATTGCTTGATTGTAATGTTGACTTAAACTGATTCGGAGCAATCACTTCCTCATAACATCGTCTGGCTCCAACATGGTGACGTCCATATTGTGCAATAATGCAGATTGAATTGACTTCTTTTCGCTGTAGCCACAAGGAAGTCATTTTCTATGGGTGACGTCACACTCCAGTTATCCATACACTTATAAACAGTCAATGATCACTTACCACAGGTTTTGTGCATTGTTTTCAATTTTTTGCTTAAACTTTTTTTTCCTTTAATTTAATTAATCAAGCATAGAATTTTCTGTAGTTAAAAAAAGTGGCTTTGATGAAATTACCACTGAGTTTCTTCAGTACACCTATTGTGTGCCTTAGTTAATTCAAAACTGCTTCCTGAATCAGGGTTGGCTGTTACACCAAGTTTAGTCGTTGGGGATCAAACTGTTAACAATGGAATTCTGGGTAATTTTAGCCAACCGTTACAGCTTGTGTGACATCTAAAGCCTTAGATCTTAGATGTAAATCATTTAGATGGTTATTTGGGCTTTACAGATAATCAGTTTGTTTCATCATGGAAGTGACCTTTGTATTTCGGCCTTAAAGGAAATTACAAACAGACACCTTTCCTCTGATTTAATTGAGTACACTGACATAAAGTGTTTAATAAATTGCACTAAAGAGACATGCCTGACATTAAAACAATGCTGTTTTGTCGGAACATCAAACAGAACATAGAGGTTCAATTATGTTAGCAATGGGGTACATCAGGAGAGGGAAGCTTTCATGCTATTTTTGAATATAAACTACTAACTAACTCAAAGTCAACTAATTAAAGGTTGATCACCAAATAAAAGAGGCCGAACCCTTTTGGTCAGTATACCAAAGAAATGAGACCACAGTTATGCAGCACTTCAAACAAACCATTTCCTCAGGCTGACCTTACTAGTCACTTTGTAATGTGAGAGAAATATAAACACTCTAAGGGAGATAAGGTCATCATGCAAGAACAAACTACTTTGACAACTCATTCTGCCACGACCAGCAAACTTTTCTGAGGCTCGGCTGCGTGAGCAACGTCCTCCTTGAAGCTGTCACTGATTGAGGCAATAAATGAGGCCGGTCACTCACGTTTATGAAGGACAGCATTCGCTCACACTTCAATTTGAACAGAACGCAAAGAGTGCAGCATAATTGGCACATACTTCAAGGGAAGCTTCACTTTAGTGGAATATTCATTTTAGTTAAATACATATTCTTGCATTAGTTATGCATGACTTCATCAGCATTTTGTCTTATTTGTATGCTGATTTGGAAAAAGGGAATATTTGAAATTTAGGGACATCTAGGATTAAAACTTCTTCCCGTTACTGCAGCTTTCCTCCCAAGGATTAGAATAGCTCCCCTTCCTGTAGGATTGCAGGGTGTGTTCACTTCAAGGACAGGCTGTGAACGCTGAGGATCTCTAGGACAAACATCAAAGATGAAGCTAAGCCAGGCTGCATTTGTTATCTCCTTCTCTGGGTTTTTGAGGAGGCCTTACATCACTTGGGATAAGAGATTTTATTGACACCTAGTCACAGCTCCCCACTCTGACAAATGTGCATTTCATTTTGGTTTCAAGCGATGCAGCTCTTCGGTAGGTGGCATAGCAACCGGCTGACTAAGGGAAGACAAGATTGATGGTCAGGGATGATAAATGAGGGAACAATACATCCGCTGTGCCTCAGGTTATCCTGCTTAACCTCTCACCTGATTCTGTGGAGCTCTCAGAGGTTAATAGAGGGAAGCTGTGATTATTCCAGTGACATTTGAAGGTTCCTGAAGCTAAAAATGTATTAGCAAGTGGACAAAGAGCGGACACATCTCAAAGACTGGATATCTAAATGACAAATTCTTTGCTTTTTAGAGCAAATTAAAACAAAATCCAACAATGCTAGAGGCTTCTACATCCAGTAACATGTTCTTCACCAGTACTGCTGATTCTTCCAACTGATCCAACTATGACAAGTGACAAAATATGCAATATTTTGCTCCGGACCAGAAGCTCATACCTCACCAGTCGTCTATCATGCAGACAATCGCATATTTTACTGTGATTTGCCCCTCTTCAACCCCCATCATTAGAAAAGGACTGGAGTGTAATTTTGTTATTAATAATGGATGTAGAGTGAGGCTTTGCCAGCAAGCTGAAGGATTGACTGAGTGAAGGGCTGTCTGTCTGGGGAATGTCACACTGATCAAAGCCTTTCCTTTGCTGTCATGGAGAGGAATATTATTTATATTTGTTGATAGTCTCGCGTGCATTCACAACAAATATATATTTCATATTACTCTGTACTGCATGATGTAAATGCAAGTGTCAGTGATTCAAAAGAAAAGAAACCATATTCCAAATGGAGGAAGTGGGCAGAAACTCCATTTGTGAAGATTACTCTGATTTTGGTTCACATCAGAAGCAAAAATAAAGTAGTTTTGGAAGCTAAAGTGACAGTGTCTATTTCTACTAGCCTTACCTAGTGACTTGGATGCTTAAACAGGGGTTGCACAAGGTTATTGCTAAATATTATGTTCATTTTTAAAAGATGATGTGCCTATTCTGACCTAGTTCAAATACATTTGGAAAAAAATTGAAGTGAAATTAGTATAAAAAACAAACATTAAACTTAACTCCATAAAGATGTCAAAATATATATTTCTGGCTACAGCGAAATGAAGTCAATTTGGTCGCCATTCTTTTGGCGATAAGACGCTGCCAAGTTGGAGCCAGACATCGCTGTTAACAAGCAGTGATTGTTCCAAGTTGGCCAGAGTAGATGTTTCTATGGAAAAACTCTGGCCAATCGGGAGTGAGCTTTTTGGAAGTCCACACCTCTAACATTTGAAAGTGGGCAACACAACATCTGTCAATAAAAAGTTTTGAACATTCAAACTGAGATCATATACTTTTATTGAGGCATCTGATTGGCCTGCTTATAGCTTGAAGAACTGGTAAAAAAACAAACATATTATGAATAAAAAAATTAAGATTAGCAAGAATATGTTAAAAGGTAGCCGAACCGGAATGGTTATTCTGACAAATAGTATGACTGAGTAATAGCTGTTTATTACTCTATAGAAGTGATGGGATTTTGGGTTCTTGGTACCAGCAGGTACTTCCTATTTGGAACATGAGGGGGGAGAGATCACTTATTTCAGTTCCCACGTTCAGTCAATGGGTTTAGCAATGGTTTGTATTTAAAACACAAACACACATTTTAAAGCGCTGCATTGACATTTGCAAACTGAATTATTTTTGTGAGTTGATAAGAGTAAGTTTAAGAAATGTATTTATTGAATAAATTTGAGGACTAGAGCAAAGGGATTTCATGAGAAACTTTAAGCCTTAACCTAATAAATGCCCTGAATTGACATCCAATAAAGAGTTTCATGATCTTTTTGTGTAACTAGGAATCTGGTGTGTCTGAGTTTGAAATTCTTTGTGTTGCTTTTGGATCTGAAAGGAACTGAATACGTTTTTCCTTCCCATACTGTGACTGTGTTGGCTGAAACTGTGACCGCATGTAGGAAAATATCCCTAACAGACTTGTAGAGGGTTGATCAGGCATTCTCCTGCCTGCTCACTTTAATGTCATGTTGCAAGTTTCTCTTCTTTGATCCATCTCCACTAAAAAATACGTCTCATCTGAAATGACTGGATCTGTCTGGTAAAAGTTTAGTTTTGTCTTTAACCATTTTTAACAAAAAATGTGCAAAAAAAATAAAATCATCCGTTACATAACAGTTAAGGATATTAAGACATGCAACAGATGCATCACAAACTTTCTTTCAGTAAGTGATAGTGAAACGCTAAATAGGTATGTATATTTGGGATTTTTATTTGGCCTCAACCCCATGATACAACGCACATGTTTAACACTCAGGAAATGAGCCATTGCACAAGCTCCCAAAGCAGTCAGATTTCCTTTAATTACCACAGTCAAAACCCAGATAAAAATTAATGACTGCATATTTTTCACACCTTTAATTGAAAATACAGAAAATAAATTTTGATTTTAGCCCACATAAATTGTACCGTGATATTTCTATAATTTGCTAAATGCTTTGGTCATGCCGGGATGAATGCAGCACTCCATGCAGCCACTGAAACTCACTGCTGATGAAAAAGATCTGAAGGTTTTTTTACTTCACTCTCTGCCTGAGAAAAGAAATTATTAAAATTATTATTATTATTATTATTAAATTATTAAAATGCATCTGAATGTGGTGGAGTAGTGAGTTTGGGGCTCGCCAAACGTATTTTCTATGTAACAATCTTCTTCCAATAGCATTTTTTTGTCTGCTCCTGATTCAGAAAAATGTCACAAGAACATGTTGAAAAATTCAAAAACACCATTTTCATTGGAGTGGGTTAACATTAACATTAACTCTTTCAATTTAACATTTTTGATGATAAAAAAAAAATCAGTGAATGTACAGTTGCTCTGTCCTAAATTTACCAATGTTTTATTTTTCTCCTAGGATTTTTAGACATTTGTTTAGCCAAGAAAAAACTGCAGGGACACATTTCAAATATCTCATGATCTAATGTGCTGACTGTGTTTGAAACTGCAGCGCGGCTTATCAAGAACTCCAAAAGGTTATTACAAAGCATGGCAAGGAAAGTGAAAGACAGAGAAGATGAGATTTCATGGTTCAAATGGAGCTGCCAGAGAGAGCGAACATCTCCATTTCTATTTTTACCAGCAAGAAATTGTTTTACCTTATCAGTGCATATGAAGGAGTGATGGGAAATATGCTATGGCTCAGAGAGGAAAAGACGTCCTGCCAAAAAAAATGAGATGTTTGAAGGAGACAGATGGGTAAGACGGAGAAATTGATTTTCTCGTTTGGATGTTAGACTTAGCACATTAATTACTCAATTTGTGCAATTTCGTGAAGATACTTGATGCAGACTCATTACATGAGCACTTCAAATGCAAACAGCAGGTTTATAAATCAGCTGAGAACTGCCTCAGGTACCATCTGTGCCACTAAATCAGATCATGCAGCTTCTTGCTTTGATCGTCAAATTTTCCTTTATGTTATTGGGCCTCATGTTGGTCATTACCTTTAAACTCTTGCAAGGAAATATCTACAGAAATACTTTTTCATTAAAAACAACAGATAATTATAATGGCTTTATCAAAACATTGGCATTGATTTGCTTCATTCCTGAAGCACTGGGATTAACTGAATCAAAAAATGGAAGAATAAGATCATATTTACTCTATTTTAATTACTTTCACACAAAAGTAAGATTGGTAAAACAAGAAAACATCCAGGCAGACCAAAAATGTGTTATACAAGGGGATGTGAATCAATATACAGTATTTATCCACTATTCAATCTTGTCTCTAAATATTTACTTAAAAAGGTTGAAATGTGCTCCTAATGTGTTACTATAGATAGGTGTTGCTTAAGTAAATTACAATATTTTAAAACAGAATACTTATATTTCTCTGTAAAGCTGCTTTCACACTGCCCTCAGCAATGTGATCCCATTTCAATAAAGTCTATGAAAACTTGAGTAAAATTCTTGCGTTTCCACATAGCCACGCAAGTTTCTACAACAGTTTTTGGGCTCTACGTACAAAACACGCATTAAAAGTCAAACCAGGTCAAGCTTTCACCATTCAGGAACTCAGATTTTTGCAGTGATGTATGGATTGCGCCCCTTTAGTTTCAGGAAAGTGCCAACCGTTTGAAAATTGATCAAAGATGAGAAACTAATAATTGCAGTTTGTGCCCAGCCGTTCCTTCATATCGGAATAGAGCTGTGAAAGAAAAAGGCTGTAGCAAGATTAGCAAGATTTGCACCGCTTTGACAGCAAGAGTCCAGTGTAAACACCATCTGATAAAACATATGCAAAACATACCATAATACTGTCTAAGGCTACTGTGGATGTAAATCTTTTTCTTCTCATCAAAAAATAGGAACTAAATTACCTTTTTGCCTCTCAGACAGTGAGTACTGTGAAAACACAAACTGTGTTTGGTCTGAAAGGGTCAATCATTTACTACTTGAAGACTCTTTCCACCTGAGTCATCCCACTTTCACTCAAGTCCAATCTTCTGTAACACAGAGGTATAAATCTGTCAGCTGAGGAACACAAGTCTGTCAACTGCAGTTACGAGGCACTTGCTTTACCTACAGGAGAACTGCACTGATATATTATCATGGAAAGAGGGACAGTAGTAAAAAACAAGTGATAAAGGAGTCTTTTGCATTTCAATGCTTCAAACGTCCAATGCAATTTTTAATCTGCACTAAGAGATCATATCCTTACTTTGAGGAGGGTGAAGATGAGAACACTATAATGATGACTGTTAAAGGAGCTAAGAAAATGTATCTGGATGATGTTTGTAATCATGTAAATAATGCTCAGAGAGAACAAAAGTACGTTTTGCTTTAGATACATTTTTCTGTCATTGTTTCGAGTGCATTCAGAGCCTGAAGCTTGTAGCACGATGAATCATTTCACTCTTTTTTGAGTGTACAAAGAATAAAATATCCCAAAAATAGTGGGAGAGTGTTGAAAAACAAAGCACAAGAAGAAATCAGAAAAGGTAGGTACTATAGGACATCACTGATTGGATAATAAAGTTTTTCCATCATCCAATCAGTGATGTCTCAGACATATAGTATCTACATTTTCCAGTTTCTTCTTTTGTTTTGTTTTTCAACATTTCCTTTTTAATTCTGGAACTACTTTTGTTTCCCGAAATGTTTCATATTTATTGTATTTCATTTTTTTGGAATTGTGTTTTGGTTTTTAAAATGTAATAAAGTTATTTTTTATTATTTGTTTTTCTTTTATAATTATATGTTTTTGTGTTGAAAGATTTGTTGATGTGATTTGCACTTCAGAGCCACCATAAATAACCCTATTTAGGGTAGTTCCACTCTAAAAACCAAGCAGGACTAACACCAATGCACCAATGCCCGGTATTGAATGTATTTTTAATTGTAATAAAACACAATATTTCAACACTTTTTATGAAATCATGCACCTCATTCTTGCTAGTGGACTATGATTGCGCAGTTCATTACACTAAAATAAAATCTTTGTTAGCGCTGATTACTGCCTAATTATGTTGCAGATTGTTCACATAAACTGCAAGGGAGAGCAGCTGAATAAATGTTGAAAATGTATCGATACGTCTACTTGTAGCTAACTTGTAAAAGACTTCTGCACAATTCAGTGGGGACTGCGAAATGGAGTTTGAAGCTGCACCTGATACGGCTGTGAAAATGTTTGGACGCATGTAAAGATCATTTCCTGTTGCAAGGTAAAACTTAATGTTACTTTTGCTCCTAAGACCTAAGAATTCCAAATAAAAAAGCATCCACATCTGATGCATTAAAACAAAAAGACCAGAAAGTCAATAGTTTATTTGCTGGAGGGGAAAAAATGAAAAATTTTGCTCTTTTTTACAGGAATTTTCAAAAACAAACATGTAGAACATTTACAGAAATTCAATTAAAACTTGAAAAAAGTGTTATTCATGATGAAAACCTCCATTTTTGGTGAGCTTAATGATTTTTATTTTACACCCACCTGAGTTTCTTAATTCATTCACAAACTGATTTTTATTCAGTGGAACTCATTCAGAACCCTCTAATAGAAAGAACACAAATCATACAAATAAAAGTTTTACTTCATATTATTTACCTTTTTGCTCTACTTTGAAGAGATCAGTGGGATGAAAACAGCTTTTTCTTTGCTTACAGCTATTATGTTAAGTGATCTGCACAAGCACAGAAAGTACTGTGGTGAAATGATCCACCTTTCTTCAGCTTTTTGTTTAATTGTTTTCCATGACTGATTATTTTACTTGCACAGTTTTTGCATAAAACCCTGAAGGCACTTTATGGGACTAGGCTTAAATGTAGCTGCTGAACATTGACTGTTTCCAAGGGGAGAGCTTGAAGAACACTAACAAACATGGCCAAGTAGCTTCGATAAGGCAGATTGGGAAAAAAGCAACTGCGGGTCATGATAACCTTCATGAAATAGTGTCATCATTGATGGTACCACTGATTCCTGAACCTTCACCACACCAAAATGTAGTGACATAACTCTGTTGCCAAACTAAGTGCTGTTTAATGGATATATCAGCTTTCATTTCTTGAAAATACTATTTTTCAGCCATAGACCATCCTTCCAAAAAGACGTGACCGACACTTTTTCATTGTGTTCCACTGTGATCAGCTTCATTATGCAGTCTTTTACCTTGAGGTTTATATCAATCAACACATGAGAGAGCAGCACTCAGGAAGGAGATGGGCAGATGGGATTTAGGCTAAGTAAAAAGAGAAAAAAAGAAAAAACTATTCAGAAGGCAAAAGGATCCATGCTGTATCAATATTCATTCAGGATGTGCGGGGCTGTGACAGGAAGAAGAAAAGCTAGCCTAAGATTGGAGGGTTGATGACAAGTAACACACAATGTCTCTGAGGCGTCACTCAACAAGAAAGGCAGCCTCAATCCATCACTCCCCCAACACCTGAGCAGCGTCCTGCTCTGCGCCTGCACTATTGATGAAAAAGACTTGCACCAACCTGTATGCACTGACACGCTACCTTTGAGCTTATTTGCAGAACCTAGATTCAGGTTCCTACTGCCAGTCACATTCTATGCTGGATTTTCAACAATGACAAATGAATCTGCACTGGTTTTTCACCTTCCCAAGAGTTTTTGAGGACAGCTTGTATCAAGTGATTAAATTGCGGGTTGTGATTAATATTAAATGGCTGATGTAAAAATATGAAATGGTCAGGTACATCATAGACCATCAGGCTAGCAGTGCTGAAGATAACAGATGCACTTTTCTATTTGCCAGTACAACCAATTTAAGCTTTAAAGCTAACATTTAACATTGTATTCATACACATAGGGCCTAGAGGGATTGTTAAGAAAATAAACTTAAGGAAAATGGTAGGATTGCTATTTGCCAATATCAAAGTGCAAGACTTAAGGTCAGTTCCACTTCTTTGCTTTATAAAATGATGCAGATGATGAATGTCTATTATTAATGTCTATGATCAGACGGTACAGGTGCTGGCTTCAGAGCTGTCATCCATGCCGAGGAGGCAGATGAGGCTCACTTTCACTTTTTGGGGGTACAGAGGGAGAAAGAGTAGGGATTTCTTCGTCAACGTCAAATACCAGCACAGTGGTGACATCGTAGCAGCATTGAGGTGCAGAGCGGAGGTCCAGCTTGCCACTAGCATGGCTGGTGTCAGGAATCCAAATGACGAGGTGGCCAATCCTCCTTTTAATTTGGATGGGGAGCAACAGGATTTTTTAGAGCACAACGACCACCAGCGGTGTCAAAAAAAAATCGCATAAACTCTACAGTGCACAGCGAAGAGTTACACTTGCTGCCATTGCTGGAAGGAGAGCTGTTCACCATGGAGTTTATAGGAGGAGTAAGACACACCTCCAGTGTAAGCAGATTCTAGCCAAGGAAAACATCCGGAATCCAGCTGGATCATGTTCAAAACTATACTCCAACTAACCCTTCTATAATTCTTTACCACTGACACAATAAGAAGAATTTGTGAAAATAAATAAATAAATAAATAAAAAAAAGCAGCACAAAACACAAATTTAGAAAACAACAAAAGTAAAAAGATTTAGGCTTTAGGTTCCAAAGGGTTAACATAAATACCTTACATTCCATGCATGCTACACATTCCATACATGTCTTGCAAACCATGCTTATCATGGATACCATGGATACCATATATACCATATCATAATACGCATACTGTACGTACTGAACATACTCACTTTGCAAAACATTCATACCATACATACAGAAAACGTATTTGCGTATTAAATGTAGTTGTGACACTAGCAGTATAAAAAGCTTAAAAAGGTTGCATTCGAGGATAGAAACCCTAACAATTGGTTTTTCTGCAGCAAACTTTCTATTATGTATATTCTAAATTGTTTTTCACAGAGTATATTGGAAATCTATCTTACTATTCATTTGCGTTAAAAGAGATTTTATTTTACGCATCCAAGTTGAATTTGATTTGTGTGTCGTCAAATGTGATGTAACGTTTTTCTATGTTAGCAAATTTGAAGGTCAGGGATTTATTTTACATCAACATGTTAATGTGTAGTGTGAAAATTTGTAATCATTGTTGAAACTGTTCACAACAGTGAGAAATTTCACTTTTGTTCCTGAAAATAAGACTTGTCTTTGCAAAGCTTTGCAAGTCGCAAATTGTTACTTAGTTTCTATATCTTGGCCACTCAGTCAGTGCATTGTGATTTTTATTACATATATATATATTATATATACATATATTTTGCCTCTATTTTTGTTCAGATGATAAACCTAAAATATATTTTACACAGTACGTTAATACTTTCCCCCCCAAAGAGGTCGGTGCATAATGACAGCAACTGTGCTTTTTTTCATCATCAGAACTACCACAGTGTGCCAGCTCACCATTACAATGCAGCCTACTGTTGCCCAGTTTTATAGCTATAATTTAGCGTCAGATGTCAAGGCTTTGTGAACAGAGCTCACCAGAGAGAATTAAATTCCTATTATAATGGACATTAACTGGTCCCAGAAAAAAACAAAAAACAACAAAGCATTCATTTTATGATGAGAAGCTGCTACTAGTTGTTTTGTCCATACAAAAAGGTGATTGTTGAGCACAGTAAAACATCCAAACATGACAATTCATCTTGTTGCTGTGACAAAATAAACTCCTAAAAAGGGGAGACACACAGGAAGGAAGTTAATCTCTGAAGACAGGCGATCATGCAGCTTCACTTTCGAACACCAACTTCCACTGACAATAGGAAAGACCTACAAACTTGATAGAAGATTCAAATTAATTCATCCAAAAAAAAATGTTTCCGCACAATATGGCGCATCAGATTATAAGCCGCATCGCCAATGAATGGTCTGTTTTCGAAGGTCAATTGAATTTAATGGGGCATTAAGCAAGAAAGAAGAGTCAGAGATAAGTCTGTCAATGAGACTTATCTGCGTTCACTGTAACTCTTGGGCTCTGTCCGAATTCCCTCCCTAACTACTAAAAAAGTATATAGTGCGGCATTATACAGTGCCCTGAATTTTAAAAGCGATTGGGACACCATGCCCACTACTTTTTTTTTAAACAGTGGATATGATGTCATTGATTTCAAAAATCTAATAATATGAGCGTTTTGCGACGATTATTTATGGGTCCACTGTCTTCTAAAGATTAAAACGTTCATGGTTTATTAAAAAAATACATTAAAATAATTTTTTTTGGCAAAAATTGTTCCGACGCAATGCATTGTGGTCTATATTCCCCAGATATAGTGAGCATTGACGCAGACTGGTTTTTTGCAAGGACTTCTGGGAAATTTCTAGGGCACTGGGTTTTGAAATTGGAGATTCGGACTGCACTACAAAATGGCAAATGCACTATATAGTGCACTATATAGTGCACTATATAGTGGCTAGGGTGGAAATTCAGACATAGCCTAGGGGGGTTCTACGAAGCCCTTAAGGCAGTGTATGGGCCCACGCACCAAATCCAGAGTCCCTTGCGCAGCTCAGACGAACGGAGGCTTCTAGCAGACAAGACTTCCATCTTGGACCGCTGGACTGAACACTTTCGAGCCCTCTACAGCGCTGATCGTGTGGTTGGCGTGTCAGCAATTCTCCGTATTCCCCAGCAACCACTCAAGGAGGAACTGGATGAGGCGCCTTCTATGGATGAGACCTTAAAAGCCATTAAGCAACTGAAAAGTGGCAAGGCAGCAGGAGTTGATGGCATCCCACCAGAGTTATGGAAGCATGGTGGCCCAGCGTTACACTCCAAACTCCATGAACTGTTTATCTGCTGCTGGGAGCAGGGAAAATTACCACAAGATCTCCGTGATGCAGTCATCATCCCCCTCTACAAGAACAAGGGAGTAAAGTCTGATTGCTCAAACTACAGAGGGATTACCCTACTCTCCATCGCAGGGAAAATCCTCGCAAGAATCCTACTCAACAGACTTGTGCCCACCATTGCCAAAGACCATCTTCCAGAATCCCAATGTGGCTTCAGAAGCAACAGGAGCACAACTGACATGGTGTTTGTCCTCCGACAGCTTCAAGAAAAGTGTCGTGAGCAGAACAAGGCACTCTATGTAACCTTTGTCGACCTGACCAACGCGTTTGACACTGTGAGCCGAAAAGGCCTGTGGCAGATCATGGAACGTCTCGGCTGCCCACCCAAATTCCTCAACATGGTTGTTCAGCTGCACGAAGACCAGAGCGGCCAGATCAGGCTCAATAGCGACCTTTCAGACACTTTCCCCATCATCAACGGCGTAAAACAGGGCTGTGTCCTGGCACCCACTCTTTTTACGATCTTCTTTAGCATGATGCTAAAGCATGCCACTGATGGCCCTGATGACGAGGATGCCGTGTACATTCGCTACCGCCTCGATGGCAGCTTGTTCAACCTGACACGACTGAAGGCTCACACCAAGACCCGTGAGCAAATGATCAGTGACCTCCTCTTTGCCGATGACGCAGCTCTCCTAGCTCACACCCAGAGAGCACTTCAGCGACTAACTTCCTGCTTTGCAGATGCTGCCAAGCTCTTCGGACTTGAAGTTAGTCTAAAGAAGACAGAGGTCCTCCACCAGCCAGTACCTCGGGAAGTGTACCAGCCTCCCCATGTCTATATTGGAGAGACAGAACTAAAAGCTGTCCAGCAGTTCACCTACTTGGGGTGCACAATTACCTCAGATGCCAGGATCGACAAAGAGTTAGATAACAGGCTCGCCAAGGCGAATAGTGCCTTTGGCAGACTCCACAGTCGGGTGTGGAACAACAAGCACCTGAAAAAACCCACCAAGATCAGTGTATACAGGGCAGTTGTGGTGACCACCCTTCTTTCCGGCTCTGAGTCTTGGGTCACTTACCAGCACCATCTGCGAGTCCTCGAACGTTTCCACCAGCGCTGTCTACGCACCATTCTTGGCATCCATTGGAGCGACTTTGTCACCAATGTTGAAGTCCTCGAGAGGGCAGACATCCAAAGGATAGAGGCCATGCTTCTTAAGTCGCAACTGCGGTGGGCTGGGCATGTACACAGGATGGAGGACCACCGACTGCCAAGGATCACTCTGTATGGCGAACTTGCATCAGGCCAGCGAGATAGAGGGGCACCAAAAAAGAGATACAAAGACTCTCTTAAGAAATCCCTTGGTGCTTGTAACATCAACCATCGTCAGTGGTCTACTCTGGCAAAAGACCGTGACACCTGGCGCCAGTACATCAAAGACGCTGTCTCCTCTTTTGAAGACAAGCGACGGACTAGGCTAAAAGACAAACGGCAAATGAGAATAGCCGGCCTCACGACTGCACCGAATCCAGAACAGACTTTCACCTGCAGCCTCTGCTGCAGGATCTGCCTTTCCCATATTGGATTGCTCAGCCACGAGCGAGCTTGTAGAAGACGTGGACAGCCCTCTTCATAATCTTCGTTTACGAAGCCTCGCCATGATATAGTGCACTATATAGTGGCTAGGGTGGAAATTCAGACATAGCCTAGAACTTGTTTGTAACACTACACATTAGCCATGTCAGTGTATTTAAAACACCTGTTACCCCAACCTCGTTTGGACCACTTAAAAAAATCAGATTGAATTTTAAGGTGACTACACTAACTCCCATCCTTGTTAGTAACACAAAAAAACATGGCCCGCTACTACACGTTAGCTGCATTAGCATATTTACAATAACATCCAATCTTGTTTGCACCTTGTAAAAAAATTGGACTGACATTTTGACAGAGCGTAATGCACCTCGCTTTAGCATCAGTAAGTACGACCAGCATTACGATAATCAATATCTAAGGCGCTCTGGCTTAAAAGGCGCATTGTCATTTTTTAAAATAGAAAATAAGGCTAAAAGTGTGTCCTATAGGTACAATATGGTATACAGTTTACTACAACTCAAAAAAAATGCAACAAAAGGTGAACAAAATAAAACCAGAACCTTATAGAAACTTCTGCAGATTTGACTGTTGTTTCCTGTCTTAAACTGATGCATTGTTGCTTGTGACAAATAAATATTAACGTGTGAAGAAAAAATACATAGAATTTGATGCTGTTGCATACATCTTGGTAATGTCCTTTCTAATTGTGCAAAGCCCAGAGGAACTGACCGAGCAATGAAATTGGCCTCTTTGGCTGCAGCAGTTGTTTGCTACAGGATCTGCAGATTTTCAAAGAATATGATAAAAATGGAAAGAAGCTTCACAGAGAAACAAACACCACAAACTAATGGATTTTCTAGAAACTTCTAAAGAAAAGCAAGAGAGGGAAATTTTGATTGATTATCAGAAATCAAAAGTATATCAGGTACAGTAAAATTGATGGATAGAGCAAACTTAAAGTATTTTTCTTATAAATGCAAACTTGGTTTTTACCAAGACTTGCTCCTTTAGGACTACACTTTGAGCTCAGGAGCTCTTTTATTGACGCAGTAGGAAGGTGGACAAAGTTCACTGGATAAAACAAGAAAAAGAATCTTTCAGGGCTTGATGCATTATCTAAGACAGGAAGATTTTTC
The DNA here is from genome assembly GCF_053564925.1 of Oryzias latipes. Classification (NCBI taxonomy): domain Eukaryota; kingdom Metazoa; phylum Chordata; class Actinopteri; order Beloniformes; family Adrianichthyidae; genus Oryzias; species Oryzias latipes. Next base: position 10,318,495 of record NC_136245.1, read on the forward strand.
TTCCCACTACTTCAGGTCTCTATGGCTTTAAAGAAAAGAAATGTGAATAAATATGACATTTTTAGCAAAAGGAAATTCTATGTAGTTAGGTCAGATGATTTATCGTGAATGCTGTTTGTTTTGCGCTCAAACATTTTTTCCTGAGAGCAAAGTTATGGGGAAAGTTAAAAACCCATTTTTAAAACTCAAGTTGCACAAAATTTGGTAGTTGCTCAGATGAAAGAGGCTTAAGCTCCGCAAACGTATACATTCATACTTAGAACAGCACCAGAGCCAACCCAGAAATCTGATAATCTGTACTTTAGGGTTAACTAGACTTTGGCACAGTGCAAATAACTTATTGAAAATCAAGTTTTGTCGATTCAGTATAAGATTTTGTGATTTTACATTGTTATTTTAATCTTAGGATTGACATCTTAGGCTTCGTTGAAAGTTATGGTTCGTACAATTGTGTGATCGTGTTTTTTATTTTCTTCCGTGAATAAAGGTTTTCCAGTCAATCAAACCAGATTAATTAGCATAGCTGCTTCTGTTTCAGGAAATTGGTGCAACCCCTCCTTCACAGCATGTCCTGACAGTATCTCACACGAGCCTCGGTCTTGCTCTCCGTTCAGCAAGACCAAACCAGAAAACAGTACAATAGAACCAAGGATAAACAGAGGGAGAGGAGACGTATTTGGCTTCTATCTGCTGTCCTCCATCTGTGTGTATCTCTGCTACATTCAATACATTCACCCCAGTAAAAAAAAAAGACAGCTAGTTCAGCAGAAATGCTGACCCCAAAGGTTCTGGTTTTATTTTAAAACCTGAAGAAAAAATCAACTACTACCAGTAGTTCTGTGTCTTGATGCGAGTCTGCTGATGACACTTTGAGACAAGTTCAAGTTCAACATCTGACTGTCTATTACCAACTCAATGGTGCACTATGGCCAGGTGCCGCTGATCTTCTGTTAAGCGATGTCATTTTTAGGGCTGTTTGAATGATGAACTCGGAATGTCTAACTGGCAAAATCAGCTTTTTAAACCCACAGAATATTGAAATTGATGCCACTGAAAAGATTTTTCTTTTAGAACGTTTTGCTTTTGGCCCCAGTAAGTAAGACAAACTGTACACAGTGAGACCATTAGATCGAAAACACAAAATACGATGACCTCTCTATCATGAAAATCTGTTAAGTGAAATGCTGTGTTTACAACATCCACTGAGTTTTTCACAGCATCTCTAACTTTTTTTGAGTAGTGTATCTCTGAATTATCATGATGTCTGACTTATCAAGTTAACTTTGAGAACATTTGTAAATCCAGTCCCCCTCTTATGTTCCTTTGAGTTTTTGAACAACTTCACCTCCTGCAAAGTGTTTTCATTTCCAGCTCCACCATGACTTTGCTCAGCAGGGCACACCTGAATCCCATTTGCTCCCCACGATGATGCTCAGTCCTGCAATGAGCAACTGATTTTGTGCCACTTTCCACTCATAATTTTTCAAATTACTGAGATTTCTTTAGTTCTTACTGTAAACAAAATCTTACTGCCCAAAAATTACTGAGTGTCATGTTGCATGTTCTTGGTTGAGTGGACCATTTGGTGTTATTTATGCAGGAACCTCTTTTAATGTGAAATCTAAAATTGATCTGGTATCCCAATGAACAGCCTCAATGGCCAAGCTGCGCTACAGTCAGCCTAATGTGATCATTTGTCGAGCGACTAGACGACACCGGTGGAACGGTACAGTGATGAGCTGGCCTGAGCCCCTCTGGAGCGAGCGTGCCTGGCCACTGATAACAGGGCCCAGAGCTCAGGCCAGACAATCCCATTACAAATAGCTGCATTAGGTCTGTCAGATTGTGCAGCTGAGGCTGTACATCTCCATTGACCGTGGACTGCCTCAGCCCCCCTCACAGGTCAGAGCAATGGCTCCTCATGGGAGAAAATATATTGTTGCTCCTTTCATACGTACACTGCTAAAACCACAAAACAAAGATTCTAATAATAAAATGCCAACCACACGCACAGTTGTAAGCAATGCAGTAGTAACTATAAAAAGACCTGATTTCATGAGATGTCAAAACCAAACAAATTTAACACAGGCAGTTATCAGAGTCCTGATGCTGCATTACCAACCTTTAGATAAGGAAAATTTGGATTTGTTTTAAATAGGGCTCTGCAACCTGAAGCTCCGGAGCCACATTATACCTTTCCACAGTATCTTGCTCATAGAGGTCCCCAACAAGAGCATACAGATGCATCCATAGGAGAAAGACCATCCTTCACTCAGTTCAATGGATTCCTCTCCCACAGGTTTTTAAAGAAAGGTTCCCACCTGTTTAAAGCTAGAACGTTTTATTTTTAAGGAGCCAATCAATATCACGGTAAGTAAAAAAAACAAACTGAACAAGAATCTTAAAAATGAATTAGCATACAGGAAGGGACAAAAATCAAATAACTAACAAAGAAAATCTCTTTAGAAATAAAATAAAGTACATATTGATAAAATCATACAGTTTAAACTGCTGCTCACTTTACAACTGAAGTGATGGACGACAAAACACTAACATACATACTGCACAGCTCTCTGAGACCTTCAAACCTAAAAAAAGACTCCCTTTTGCAAGGAAGAAATTATCAAACAGAAAAAAAGATTCTGCTTCAGGGATAGTCATCTGAGTATGAATGGCAAATGGAAGCTTCTTTGTCTCAGTATTTAAGCCAAAAAAAAAAGAAACTGCTCCAAAAAAAAAACAAAGACTCCCATTTTACCACTTGATCAGCGGCTTACATCTCAAACTCTTTGCATCAAAATCCATATAGAGGACCTAAAAAGAGAATTATATAATATGGATTATAGTGTCATAGTCCAGGAAAAGGAAAATGTTTCAGAAAAAGACTAAAGAAAGAACTAAAAGCCTGCCGATGATTAAACTTTTTAGATGTTCTTTGGGTAAATGCAACTAACTCTGTTTTGACCATGACACACTGTAGTGGCAATGATGTTGTCCAATTTTGATAAAGTGCTTCAAAGACTCACCAAGATTCTTGTCATCATTCATTTTTTATTAATAATCAAAATGTTGCATCTTATTTCCTTTTGCAATTTTCCTATGGTTTTTGGAAAGTTCTGGGGGTATTGGTGTTGCTAAACAATTACACTCCTGATCAAAATCCTAAGACCAGTTAAAAAATTGCAAGAATTTTCATTCTGCCTAAAGTTTAACAAGGAGAGCTTCAAAATGTAAAAAGAAAACACAGGAACAAGAGGACGAACATTTTGAGCAGACAATTTAACTAAAATAACAATTTAGATCAAATTAAATGTTTATCAACTGACTTAGACCAGAATTTGCATTCAAAGGTATGTTCAAATGAGTAAAGGCAAGAGCCGGCTCCTTTTATAGGAGCCTTGATCATTTTTTTTGGAAATAAACTTTCTTTCAATCTCTCATTTTTTTCTCTTCAATAGTTCAAGATCAAAACTAATGCAATGGTAGAAGTTAAACACGCACCAAAGAAAATAATTTATATTTGAAAAAATCATTGCAAAAAGAAAAATGCAGGGACAATTGTTCAGGAAGAAGACTGCAAATGAGGATGAAGATGTACACGCAGAAATTAGTAGAGTGGTAGAAAAAAAATTTGAAAGGAGGTGGATATTCTGCATTGATCAGTATCTTTAGTACAATAATGTATGAGAAGTCCTTTTTTATGAATAAAGTTTTATTTGATTTGAATAATCGATTCATGTATTTTTTCCACAAAGCCCTGCCTACATTATTTACACTCAAGATTTATTCTCAAATGCATTTATCCATTTTAGTGTTGGAATGATTCATTTTAACAACGATTTAAATCCTAGTTTGTGGTCGCTGATCTGATTTATAGTCGATATTTGTTCATTTTGAACGATGCAAATCACTGACCTAAAATCGATCTAGGAAATTCATCCAGTGTAACTCAGCGATACCTGGATACTGAAAAGTGCAGGTGATGTTTTCTAGATTCCTTGTATTTCTTGCAACATAATCAAGGGTGAATTAAATATGTGTGCAAGTAAACAAGAATTAATGGTAAATCCATTCAAATTTTAGTTTAATAAGGTTCAGCCCGATCAATTTGGTTGAATAAATCAATTCATTCATTCATTATTACACCCTTAATCTGCATTTACTGCTATTGTATGTAGATTAAACTTGTTATATTACCAGCATGAACAAAAATCTAATTTCACCCCTGTTTGCAAGGGAACACTATAGATGGGTCTAGATGTGCAACATACAAATTCTTGCATTTTCTTAACTGGTTTAAGATTTTGATATGCAGTGCATTTTAGATATAGCTTTAAAATCAAGGAAATTATTTATTTAGTCCAATAAATTTCAATCCAAAAGGAATTCATCAAATGAATGTGATCTGGATACTTTCCTACTAGAATAACCTTTGTATTATGTGAATTTTGAAGATAAATTTAATGTTTAGCCTAATGGGTTGTAGTAAAAATTAACTGGCATGTTTTTAGGAAGCATGTTGGATTTTTCTGTTTTTTGATGAGCATTGGCAAATGGCAATATGACCAAATGGATAAGCATTTCTCAAGAGTCATAAGATAGAAGGAAGAGAAGAGGGAGACCATGGAAATGTGCAGAGACACAAACAGTATCACTGATACCGGGTGCCAGTGCTCCGTACTGATGTACCTCAGGTTTTGCTGCACTAAAACACTCGGTCACGGGATTAAAAACACATTAAATACCAAAAACCACGAGGTAACAATTACCACTTTTTCTAGATTTTTTGCAAATTTTTTCTTTGCTATTTGACAAAGAAAAGTGCTTCACCACAGTGTATATGTATCAAAGCAGATTTTTATGCTCCAAATGGCAGTAAAATACATCTAACAGAGTGATAACATGACATTCAACTCTGAGAAGACAAATCACATCACCAGAGCAGAGCAGTGCTCCAGATGAAAAAGATAAAGTTCAAAGACAGGTTTTAAAATGGATTTCAGCTTTGATCTCAGTACAGTATTCGCACAATCAAATTAGAGCACAGATAGACATGCTTCATGCTTTCAAAAATAGGCGCACAATAAACTCTGCAACATGAGATTGTATTGTTTTGCATCAGAAAATAGGCTAATTATTCGTGACATTAAGGCAATGGCAGAAAAATGCCCAAAAGGGAAGCAGGAATCAAAGAAGCATTTTGGGAATGGCAATTAAAGTCATGGAAAGAAATGCAAACAAAGACACAGGCAAAATGATCCATGTCAGGCATCTTTATCAGAGCTGAAGCCTGCAGCTAGAGCGGTTTGCTACGCAAAGGCTCTTCAGCTGATTTCAAAATTGGTAGCTGTAGGGTTTCAGGAAAACAAAACACAAATTAGGCTCATATCTTCGTTGGGAAGGAGCACGAACATGTTTGGTGAGACAGGAGGCCTAATTCTAATCACTTTGATCAGAATGCTGACAGTTAAATCTAAAACAGACTTCTCAGACTTTGCCATTCCCAAATGTGAGCTGATATAAACAAAGAACTCTAATTAGCGCTAGGATCACAGAGGGTATGTGAAGTGACGGAGGGTGCAGCGCTCCTTGAACTTCTCAGCATCAGTCAAGCAAAGTTGATTGTGCTGTTTATAGACATCCTTAAGCAGACGCTGTTGCTTATTTATGATAGTCTAGCTTCATACTTCGGGGCTTCCTTCAGGGTACTACAGAATGGAGCAGAGTGGTACATGAATGTGCTTCGATTAGCCACAATGGCGTTCAGTCTGATTATATAAGATTTCTTCCTTTGGAAGTCAGGATGCCACTTTCTGACACAGGTGATTCACCAGGGAGAATGATCAGGTATTATCTTGAACTATGCTTATGAATGGGTTGAAATGAGAAGGGAATAGTTAACATATTCAGATTCATTAGGTTGTGTTTACTTTCACTATGAAGGAGACAATATGGCGACAAACCAAGTCAAACATTTATGTTCATTGACAGACCTGGTTTGCTTGCTTAGTTTGCTACGGATTTCCAGCTTTTACATCAGCCAAACAGAGTGGATTGTCCCAGGATCCAAACTTTGATGGAAACAACCTTAAAAGTGTCAGAACAGAACTCAGGGCTGGACTCAGATGCAGAGTTTAGAGCTTTAATCACGGACAATGGCTTTTACTGTGGTATGTCGATGAAGACTCTCATTCATCCAGGTTGATTCCATTAAGAGAAGGTTTATCCTTCTTGACAAAGATGGCTTCTTTCACTCCTCGCTCAAACCATCCTTTCTCTCTGGCTAGAATTTGGACTTCATTGTCCTCGAACGAGTGGTTTGTGGCCTTCAGGTGGAGGTGCACTGCAGACTCAGATCCACTTGAGCTGGCTCTGCGATTTTGGTAAAGCCGCTTGTGTAGAGGTTGTTTGGTTTCTCCTATATACTGTTCATTGCAGTTCTCTTTGCAGTGGATAGAGTACACAACATTACTCTGTTTGTATCTAGGAATGTTGTCCTTTGGATGAACCAGTTTTTGTCTGAGAGAATTAACTGGTTTTGAGATTTTGAGATAAACTGGGATGTTAGGTTGTCTGCAAATCCTTTTTAGTTTTTCAGACAGGCCTGAGATATAAGGAATTGAAATACTGTTCCCTTTCGGCTCTTGTTCCCTCTTGTCTTGGCTTCTTGTATGTTGGGATCTGCAGTGCACCTCCACCTGAAGGCCACAAACCACTCGTTCGAGGACAATGAAGTCCGAATTCTAGCCAGAGAGAAAGGATGGTTTGAGCAAGGACTGAAAGAAGCCATCTTTGTCAAGAAAGATAAACATTCTCTTAATAAGAGTTGTGGTCTCAGGTTTATTCTTCCATCCATCTACGTCAATGTTCTGAAACCCAAACAAACCGAACCAGTTCCACCTGGGTCGTTAACAGCTGAAAGAGATGACCAGTTTGGGGAGGGAGTCACTGGCTCCCCAACCCCCAGCTGAGGACAAAGGACACTGAACGACCCGAAACCATGTAGGGTAAATTGACAACACCATCCAGTTTCAGGTCTAACTCCTCCCCCATGGGCACATATATACCAGCTCTTTAACCAGCTAATTCAGAATTGACAAAGCCTTTTGGATAAGAGGTGAAAGGTCTTCTAACTTTAAAAACTAAGTCCAGATGACAGCCCCTAAACCTACCACTATGATTTTGCTATGGTACAGGATACGACCAAACACACTGGCACAGGACAAAGGGAGACTCAGACAATTTAAGACATGAGGGAAGGAATCAGTTAGTGTTTGAAAATAAAACAGGAAGTGCAACACAAGATAACACAGGTGCCATACATTGACCAAAAGTGCACAATTCAGGGCATAACATAAGACTGACAAGACATGACAAAAAGAGGTTTTACCATCTGATTTACCGTATTTTCCTCAATATAGGGCACACCAAATTATAAGGCCCATCATCAGTGAATGGTCTATTTTTAAACTCATGTCATATAGAAGGCGCACCAAACTACAGTACAGACCAAAAGTTTGGACACACCTTCTCACATGTGTTAATTAGTTTTGATGCCTTCAGTGTGAATCTACAATTTTCATAGTTGTGAAAATAAAGAAAACTCTTTGACTGAGACGGTGTGTCCAAACTTTTGTTCTGGACTGTATTAGGCGCATTAAGCGAGATAAAAGACTCAGAGATAAGTCCGTCAGACTTTATTAACTGTGTTTACACTAACTCCAGAACTTTAATGTAACACGCATATGTTAGCCATGTTAAAAGCAATAGCCGCATTAGAGTTATCCCAATAGCTGTAACTCCAAACCCTGTTTGCACATAAAAACATACTGATACCACTAAAACAAATGTTATTGTGACTATGCAAACTCCCAACCTTGGTAAGTAACACACGGAAAAACAGAGTCCAGCACTGCATGTTAGTTTTGCTAGCGTATTTACGAAAACCCCAACGTTCTTTGCAACACATAAAGAAAACTGACAGAGACTTGCTATAACAAACATTACTGTGACTTCACTAACTCCCAACCTTGTTAGTAACACATTAAAAAAACACTGTTTTGCACACTGTTAACTTAAAGCTTTAAAGTGCTCCCATAGTGCGGAAAATGCTTTTATTATCTACAGACTACAAATCCACATTAGGTCTTAATTGATCTAAAAAACGTTTTCTTTATATAAGCATTAGGCAATCACTATTTGTAGAGCACTGTTCATCAACAAGGTGCTTAAAGACATACAAAAACAAGCTGAAACAATAAAAAAATGCAATAGACCTGAAATAATAGCATTCAAAAGAGGAACTTTAAATGGTAGGACAAGCTGTGGCTAATACTGAATATTAAAATCCTTAGGCCTATGACCTCGTTTACAACAATCCCAAATAAAAGATCAATATAACACAATGATGTACATTTCTAGTTCAAGCCTCCATCTTGAAAAGAGGTCCTCTTTTATAGGTGGTTGGCTCCACCCCTTACCAAACAAACACAATTAACAATCAAAATCAAACATTTCCTAAAAAACAAAAGAACAATTACATGCATTTTCCTAATTACAAATGCAATAATTAGACAAAGATGTCCAAACTTTAACAACATTCTTTAAACAAAAATGCAAACTAAAAAGAAATAATTTTGAATTTAAAACAGGCCTGTAAAAGGAAACCAAAACAATACATGGGTCCATTGGACCTTCTGGATACAGGAAGTGCTCCTATGAAATCAGTAAGTAAACAAATGAGACATTGAAAACAACCAAAAACAGAAAATGAACAAAGTGAATTGCAAGAACTATTGGAAGTTTACAGCTATACAGTGTGTGCACCCACTGATGCTGTCAGAAGCAAATACACTTTATTTAACACTCAAATCGTGACAGACTTGTGCTCTGTCATATATTGCATTTACCAATGCTAATTGTGCAAAGAACAACCACAAACAGCAGTATTTAAAATCAATATTTAGAGTACACTTTGAATTCCATGTTAAATCAATGCATTGGAGAGAGGAGAAGAAACACAAGAATAGGATGTTGATGGAACTAATGAAGAAGACTGGAGCCCCTAAAGATGGTCTGACATCTTTGACACACAAAGTTTGTGTTGCTCTCTGTGATACAAGTGCAGACATTAAGTCCAAAGAAGTGCATGCTTAGCAGCTGAGGAGTATGAATCTACTCGGATGATGATCAATACTATCCTTGCAGGGGGGATGAATATGGGGTACAAGTGGGAGTGAAAGCTCTCATCAGCCTTGGAGAGGTTGGAAAGAAAAGAGCATTGAAGAAATGAAAGCGATGAGGAGTAACATTCAAGGTAAATATGTGACCTTAGCAAATAGGTGGAAAACAGAATGATGAGACTAATGTCAGCGTTATTTAAAACCCTTTGCTTTTCCAAAAGCTTAAACTTTCCCCCATTGGGTAAACCCTAGCCTTTGATAAAGTTTCTGTCACTGACAATCCAAAGAATTTACATTTAAAGAAAATGTGTTGTTTGTTTAATCAATGAAAGAATACCTGCATCCTCCTTAATAACTGCAAGTGCAATAACTCCATCCTCCTTCTGTCTTGATCCATCTGGACCTCAGAGATGCCATGGCAGTCGTTCTACCTTCTTCTCCCCGTCAGGTCATCTAATTGCCATCAGCAAAATGTCGAAAAACTTTGGTGGCCAGTAAACTTGCCCATGCTCATAACCACTTTGGCAGACTGCCAATCTGGTTCAAAGATTCTTTTTTTATGAAGCCAATTTTGGAAGTTGGATAAAGCAACACTTTTTTTGCCTGCTGTTTTTGTGTTTATGAGTATTTAAAAAAACAAAAACAAACGCGAACTCCTTGGATTGCACTTGCAGGAGAATTAATTTTTCATTAATTCACAATGATTCGTTGAGTTTCAACCTCGAGTGGCAGTGATAATCAGATGCTCTGAATTAGTTTTCCATCTTGAATAATTTGTACTCATTATTTCACCGGTTGTTATCAGAAAGAAAGGATTCAGTAGCTGGCCTTTTTGGCTTCACATCGCAGCGATATGCAGTGTTGAGGTATTTTTGAATTATCTTAGTTTTGTGCGAAAGATAAGCTCTGAGCGCCAACAGACTGAGACAGTCTGAGGTGACAACAGAGATGTGCAGACTGGGTGAATGACAAGAAAAGCAGCAATGCACCGCAGGCCTACAGCATTTGTTAATGACGCCAGCCGCAGCGTCTCTCCAGCAGGTGTGCATGTGATGATTAAAATAAAGCTTCCTTACTTGACAGATGCCATTTTCAAACATTCTACTACCTGGTTTTCCTGCAAAGGCCTGGTGCTACAAAGAATCCTTGTCTTTGAAACAAGTGGAACACAGAGTGCGAGGAAGATTAATCTGTTATTACTTGGAAAGCAAACAGTGCATGAGGAAGGTCAGTCCCAAACACAGAATGCATTGTGTTAAAAGAGAGATGCGATACTAACAATCTGTCAGGGAAAATGGAAGTCATCAAGAATGGTAGTTCACAATTCTGAAACAGCTGAACAAATTACTCTGATAGATGTAGATTTAATGGGTTTATGCTTTTTTGCCATCTCAAACATAAGTCTGATCTTTTGAGAAATTACATTAAAAATTCTCCCTGTTTAAAAATGAAAACATGTAAACATTACATTTTTTTATTACACAAACCGTTTTTTTTGCCCTTATTGAAAACTATGATGCAAAATTATCATGGTTCCCATGAGGAAGCAATATAGGATTATCTTATCACTCTTTAACAAGAAAGACCTACAATTGAATTAAAAACACAGATTCAAAGCTATGTGCAGCAATGTTTGAGCTTTGAGGCCCCTGTGCATCAGTTCTTGATATTGCCTCACTCCTAACCATTAGTCACTTTGTCTGACACCTTTAAATTTAGCTTGCAAATAGTTTTAAAAAAATTGGCGAGCGCGCAACTGCTTGAAAATTGAAATACTTTTTTTTAGAATGGTTTAAAAGATTGAATAAGCTATGTGGTAAAGAAGGCAGTGCAACATTCATCTTTTTTGGTAGAAGATGGAAGGCACTGGAAAACTTTTAAGTGTTTGTCTAATAAGCAATTATGAGGAACAAAAGAGCAAATCCGAGCCCGTGTAAGAAAACATGTATGAGGTGATAAATAAACACTGTTGCCATTTTTTCCCTGTATAAACGAGAGGTTTTTGTTGTGCAGAACTTTTTCCCAGCAGGTTTCACAGCTGGGTAAGATGAATTATTCTCCTAAATACTTGAGAAAGTCTTTTAAAAGTTTGTTGACGTGCAAGTGTAGTTTTGTATGGGTGGTTCAGAATGAACTATGTCTTGTACTGCACCTCATAGTTTTGTAAACTTCTCTTTTACATCATCCAAGAAGAAAAGTAAACCTCACGTTTGCTCAATTTGTAGCATGATCAGTTTGCATAAAAAGAAGGTTGAAGGTGGGAGTTTACAGGTTAAGCAGGTCCTATTTTTTTTCTTTCCCAATAACATCAAAATAAATTGACAGTTTAAAAAAACTGCTCACATTTCAGGTAAAATGTTGTTTGTTGGTGTGCAGGTGTGAAAGAGAGATATCATCCTCTCCACTATCTCTGCTGAAGCCTTTATCCAAGACTGCAGCTACTCGCTCAAGAGGAGGAAGACAGGTTAATGAAAAACTATTGATTCTCTCTCTGTATTTTTCTACAGATTAACAAAAATAACAGTAATACTTTTGAACTTCATCTTATTCTGACAGGTAGCCCTTTCAGTGGCAACACTGGAGCTTAGACAGAGGGAGAGCTTTGTGCACACTCATGGAAAGAGGGGAGGTGAGCAGAGAACAATCTTGGACATTTAAGTCCAAGGTGTCAAACGTTTGTTGAAAACTGCAGCTCTGTTAATGTTACTGCTTACTGACTGATAAATAAGGTAATTAATCAAGTTTATTGGTAACCTTTATATGTAAACATTTGAACAGAAAGAGCTTTACATGTGACAAGTTCAAAAAACTATAGGCACACAATATGAAAGTAGGACATAAACCACATTCAAAAACAAACAAATAACAACAGTGAGAATGAAATATAATAAATTGAAACAGTGTAATCTCTGTTTCATAAAAAATCCCTACAGAGCAAGGTAAAGGAAGCCTTAATTTTTTTCAAAAGTATGCGCTTTTCATCCGGAACGCTTTGTACATGAATTAATTCTGGTTGTGTTTCCTGATGTCAAAGTGATTTTGACAAGTACAAGACATCAGTCTGTTATTTTGTACATGTTAGTCTTGCTTAATTCGGTTTATAATCTGGTGCGCCCATACTGCTGAAAATATGGTATGAAAAATAAGTAAACCCTGCTATATTAGTTAAAGACTTTATTAAGAAAGGGTTTTCAACTCAGGTTTAAAAATGTTCACTGAAGCAGAAGCCTTCAGGTCATCAGGCAATTCTACAGGTGAGGATCATAACAGAGTAATGCTGCTCCATGACTCTGGTTCTTACAGTGGGAATTGTTGGAGAGCCAGCATCTGAGTACCTGACAGTTCTGGAGGTTTGTAAGGGAGAAATGAAGATCTGAAGGATAGTATTAGGAATGGGTGAGACCATTAAGAGCTTTAAAAACAGATGAAAGAATCAGTGGAAAGATATTACTGGAGTAATTCTTCTGCTGTTGAGAGGCGAGCAACAGATTTGTCTTGTATGTACCATTGATCTGGTGCATTTGCAGTTTAACAATGACAGCTGTGTCTGAGGTTGAGCTGTAAAAGGAAATGTTTTTGAACACAGAAAGAGGAAAAATCCAGACTCTGCTGACAAAAAGGAGTCAAATGGAGTCCAGTAATCCTCTAAAAACAGCGGTAAATCATTGTTCTTGGTGAGTGAGACCAAATACTTTGACAAAGATCGTCACTCTCTTTTTGACATCAACAATTTGTTAGGAAGTGAAGAATATGAGTAGTAGCAGAGGGACTGACTATAGCAGGAGAAACCAATCTCCCACACAATACTTCATTAAAGATTCACTCCAATCGAAATCATGTTTTTTAGGATTTTAATACGTTCTCGTGGCATTTTTCTCTTGATGGAGGACATAAATAAAAACTTTGGGCTTAAAATGTAATTTCTGAGTATTTCTTTATTCAAATCGGTGTGAATCAGAAGCAGACAAAATAAAGGATTTTTGAAAACAATTGTATTTGTTACGCAGAAAATACCCTGGGAGGGCCAATAGCTCCATGCCAATTAATCCACTTGAAGATGACTAGATCCATGTATGTCTTTTTTTCTTTGTCTTTCTTTATCTGGCATCCGACTCAAAACTGTACGACTGGATAGTTCCTATATTGCTTGCCATTTTTGCAACGTCAGGAATGTTGGGTTGGGGTGAGAGGAGCTGTAAGGTAGCGGGAGAGCGTGTAAACAGAGACCTCTCAGTTATGGGTTATAGGAAGTGGGGGCGGTGTTTATCCACAATAATAGACTTGCCCATAACAGAATTTTTGATTAACTTCTGTTGCTCTGCAGAAACTATGTCCTGGAAAACAAACTATGTCCTAAAATAAACCCTGCATAATCATGAGTAAAAGACCACCAACATTGGTGTTTTATTTAATAGATTCATTTTAATAGACCAAAGGATGATTAGAGTGGGACTTTAAAAATAATTTCTGAGGCATAGAATTGTAGCAAAATGAAAAACATTCTGTTCTTTACACTCAATGCAGGTTATATTTAGTCAGATCATTTTCCATATAAGATGATTTCATGTATTGCAGCACCTGTTTACATGCTCCTAAGATTCAATAATGCAGCGCCGGTGGCCTATGATGTTATGACACGGTGCTCTGATTTCTGTCAGCAACTCTTATCTCAATATTTTAGACCAATAAAAATGTGTTTTTGATTTGTTTGCATGTGGAGCCATAAATCTTAACAATTCACAGCCAGATCGCCCAGGCGGATTTGGATGAAGCTCACACAATTTAAAAAATACAAACTGGAGAGAATATTTTTCAGCAAGCTCCACCAGCTGATAGAATATTTTAAAATTCTTTAAAAAATATGTAAGAAATCCGATTCTCAGTAAAGGTGTTCACACGCAAGAACCAGCAATTCCTACATGTATAAACCCAAAATTGATCCAACAAGTACATTTACATGACAGCGTCTTGTTCAGGACATGAGAAAAGATTGGAGTATTGCTTGTAAGCACAGTCATGCAGCCCTGCCCTATTTTTGTATCTAAATCCAAAGACACACTAATCTTTGGGGGTTGACTGCTTGTCAGACAGTGTGACGTGTAGGCTCCTGAATTTAATTTGATATCAGACAGTGTGATTGTACCATGAAGACTTCATGATATGCTGTGATTTATAAGACAGAATCGCATGCTGCATTACTTCAAATACAGTGCCAGCTTTGTTGGCTCATCAAAATCCCCCTCCTACGCTCAGACATTTGGCTCAGACCTACATTTTTAGCCAGCGACAATGATTTGATAATAACTCCATGTGGATAAATAACTGCCAAAGTGACACTCAGCCATCCTTCAACCCCCCTTTATCATGTGTGGCCCCACTTGAGTCAGAAGTCTTGCTGTGAGCACATTGTGAGAGTCAGTGGAGGGAAAAATTGTCGCCTGCCTGCAATCAAAAAATAAAGAAGAGCCCCTGCCAGGAAAACGTCATGGTGTTATTTTCTGATCCTGCTGTGTCAGTTACTTGTGGGTGCTGGGAGTTGAAACAGAGTAAATGATATAGTTGGCAAATTTAGACATCTGTCAGCTGCTCTATCTGTGAAGATTCTGAACCACTAAGTGCATTCATAAAGATGTCTATACTTAATCTGTATTGTTTGGTTTTTGGGATGCCAAAGACAGTACAGAAGGATTTCTCGAAAACAAGTTGTATTTTATAACTGTATTTTTAGGTATGTTGCCACAAATGTTGAGCATCATGTGAGGCATCAAAGTTTCTCTCACTCATATGTGCACAACTTATGAATAAACCCTTGTCTATGAACGTGGTTTAGCTAAAAACAAGTTTGTTGATCTGCAGATCCCTACAATCCTTAGCTTATTAGTCTCAAAACTAAAGGAGGTTCCGGTTTCTACAATTGTGGTTAAATACGACTAAGTCATTTTTGCAGGCCATGTCTCCTTTTTGTCTCCATGTAAGTGGTATTTTAACAACACTGGGAACACCGCTAACATTTAGGAGAAGAACTGTGCGTTCTTTCTTGCAAAGGAAATTAGAAACAACACTCACTTCTGAGTGGGAAGAAGGAACAACCTGCAAGGCTCCAGGAAACAGGCTTACACCAGCAGCTGCACCAACAGGGGTCTTAAAGATTAAGGTTCTGTCCAAATTCCCTCCCTTCTCCCCAACTACTAAATAACGATATAGTGCGGGACTATCTCGTCCCCTGGATGATGATGTCAAGGATTTCACGAAGTAAAAACCTAATAAATATGAGCATTTTACTGCCTAAAAATCTTAATTAAAATACCACTAGTAACGCTTTTACAATACATTAAAAGATGATCAAGGTGGGATTTTAAAGACCCAAAATGCCACGGTGCCCCTGTCTGCCCCGCCTCCTCCTGCTCCGTTCCTGATTCCACCAGCTGTGACCACTTCACCTTCATCAACCCGTCTGCTCTTAAGGAGATCCAGTCCATCCATTCGACGCCAGATCGTTACCCCTTATGGTGACTACGCCTGGTCTGCCTGCTCATGCCTTGTTTACTCTCGTCTTGCCACGTTCTAACCCTGTGTATCCCTGTCACAGGATTCATCACGACGAAGATCACCTGTGTGGAAAACCTCGGCTGCTTACCTGTTGCTACGACGAAATCCGGAGACGCTCTGCCGCTACTCTGCCTCCAGCCACGCCACGAGCCACGCTCTCGCCAAGGATCATCTTACAGCCAAAACAGAATTGACATTAAAACACTCTTGTGATCATTCTGGGTTTCAGCGTCTGGGTCTGTCCCGCCTACCGATCATGACAGAACGATCTGGCCAAAATCCAGACCCAGCTGACCCAGATGGTCTTCGCTACGCTGTGAATCAGCAAGGGATCACCCTGGGACGTCAAGCTGATGCTCTGTCGCAATTCGCCTCAGTCCAACAAGAGCTTTTCCGACGCCTTGACGGTATGTCGCAAACATTACTGGAAGTTACTGGTCAAGCCTCCGCTTCTATTCCCACAGTTCCTGTCACCGCTTCCGGCAACAATCCTGCTTCCGCACCAGTCCTGACGTCAGAGAATATCCGCCTCCAGCCCGAACCATTTCACGGAGATGTGGAGGCGTGTGGAGGCTTCCTCCTCCAATGTCAGCTTCTTTTCCAACAAGCTCCACGTTATTACTTCTCCGACCACAGTAAGGTTACACTGATCATAAACTCATTACGCAGTAAAGCCCTGCAATGGGCACAAGCCTTTCTGACAGCTAACCCCATAACTCACCTAACTTTTGAGCGTTTCATTGACGAATTCAGATTAGTGTTTGACCAACCCCGGAAACAGGAGGAAGCCGTCCGCAAACTGTTAGCCCTCAGGCAACGTAACCGCCCCGTAAGTCAACACATCATTGATTTCCGCATTTTAGCGGTAGAGGCTGGTTGGACCGACCCGGCACTCCGGGGCGTGTTTTATCAATCTCTCAGCGAACCCATCAAAGACCATCTATGCACCCAGCCGGAAGCTAATTCATTCGAGGAGTTGGTTGCTGCGGCCCTTCGTTCCGATATCAGGCTCCGAGAGCGCAATCTTGAACGAAGTCATATGCCCCGTATTGTTCCAGTATGGACATCTCCTAACCTGCCAGTCTGTCCCGATCCTGGTTCTCAACCAGAGAACCCACGCGTTACCCCCGATAAACCCATGCAGGTTGGACATTCGAAGCTCACCGCGGAAGAGCGGATGAGACGACGCAACGAAGGTGCGTGTTTTTATTGCGGGGAACTAGGTCACCAGGTCAATCAGTGTAATCGCCGTTTAAAACTCCAGAACCCCCCGTTAGATGACGGGTCGCGGGGGGATAATGCTAATTCAGCAAATGAATTTTTTTTTGTACCCGTCAAAATATGTCATCAGTCTAAAATGGAGAAGTTTCGGGCGCTCATCGATTCTGGCGCTGAACAGAGTTTAATAGATCAAAATATAGTCAATCGGTTATCTCTACCCACCGAACGCCTTTCATCAGATGTTAAGGCGGCCGGCCTCGGTGGTCAACACCTCTCGCTCATTACGCACCGCACTAAACCTGTCATGCTAGTTACCTCGGGGAATCATCACGAATTCTTGCAGTTTTTCGTTACGCACACTCCTCAAACACCCGTGGTTTTGGGGTTTTCCTGGCTTAAGCTCCATAATCCCCATCTCGATTGGAGTAACCACAATATCATGGGTTGGAGTGATTACTGCTTGAGTAATTGTCTCAAATCTGCGGTTCCTTCTATCACTGCTCCCATTAGCGTTGAATCTGACATCATCGATCTATCTAACATCCCTAAGTGTTATCATGATTTGAAACTGGTATTCAGTAAAGCCAAGGCCGTCTCCTTACCACCTCATAGGCCCTATGATTGTTCCATCAATCTCTTAGAGGGGGCCCCCCTTCCTAAAGGGAGATTGTTCAATTTGTCAGGCCCTGAAAAAGTGGCCATGGAACGCTACATTCAGGAAGCTCTCACCCTTGGTCATATTCGTCCCTCCTCGTCTCCCGCCGGAGCAGGGTTTTTTTTTGTTCAGAAAAAAGACGAAACCCTCAGGCCTTGTATCGACTTCCGTGAACTCAATCAGATTACGGTGAAGGACAAATATTCGTTGCCCCTGATCAGTTCGGTGTTTGATTCACTTCAGGAGGCGCGCGTTTTTACTAAACTCGACCTCCGCAACGCTTATCATCTCGTGCGCATGAAAGAGGGGGATGAGTGGAAGACCGCATTTAACACCCCCATCGGCCATTACGAATACCTCGTAATGCCCTTCGGTCTCACTAATGCTCCCGCTATTTTTCAACGTCTCGTTAACGACGTCCTTAGGGACTTTTTGAATCAGTTCGTTTTCGTATACTTAGACGACATCCTAATCTATTCAAGAGATCCTGTCGTCCACCAGAACCATGTTCGTCAAGTCCTACAGAGATTAGTCGAAAATCAGTTATTTGTGAAGGCTGAAAAATGCCAGTTCCATGCCAACAGCATCCCGTTTCTGGGCTACATCTTTGAAGCCGGCAGCATACGTCCAGATCCCGCCAAGATCACTGCAGTCTCCCAGTGGTAAACCCCCTTCTTCTCGCAAAAAACTCCAACAATTCCTAGGTTTTGCCAATTTTTATCGTCGGTTCATTAGAAACTACAGCGCTATTGCCGCACCTCTCACCCAGCTTACTTCCACATCCAAGCCCTTCCACTGGGGTCCCTCAGCTCAGAATGCTTTTGATACGCTCAAGAAGTTATTTGTCTCTGCCCCCATCCTCATACAGCCAGACACCTCCAGACAGTTTGTGGTCGAGGTGGACGCTTCTGACTCCGGAGTAGGGGCTGTCCTATCCCAGCGTGAAGAATCATCAGGAAAACTCAAGCCTTGCGCCTACTTTTCCAAGAAGCTATCCCCAGCTGAACGGAATTACGATGTGGGAAATAGAGAACTCCTCGCTATCAAACTGGCTCTTGAAGAGTGGCGACATTGGCTGGAGTGCTCGACGCATCCATTCATAGTGTGGACTGATGATAAAAATTTTGCATATCTGCGCTCAGCTAAACGCCTCAACTCACGTCAAGCCCGTTGGTGTTTATTCTTCGATCGGTTCAATTTTTCTATCACATACAGACCTGGCAGCCGTAACATCAAGCCGGATGCCTTATCTCGCCAATTCTCTGACTCTGTACTCTCTGAAATCACCACCAGCATCATTCTGGAGACCTGCATCATTGGCAACCTGACCTGGGACATAGAGACAAGAGTCATTCGGGCGCAAGGTGAGGAACCTGACCATCCCACACCCCCTAACGGCACTCTCTATGTTCCCCTCTCACTAAGGTCAGACGTCATCACTTGGGCTCACACCTCCCGTATCGCCTGTCACGGCGGAGTTACACGCACTCTCAACCTTGTGCGTCGACGGTTTTTCTGGCCTTCCATGAATCGAGACGTTCGAGACTACATAGCCGGCTGTTCCACCTGTGCGCGCTCCAAGTCCTCGACCTCTCCTCCAGCAGGGTTGTTACATCCTCTGCCCACGCCCAACCGCCCTTGGTCCCATATCGCACTAGACTTCGTCACCGGCCTGCCCCTGTCACAGGGTAACTCGGTCGTACTCACCATCATTGACCGGTTCTCTAAGTTTGTCCACTTTGTTCCTCTCCCTCAGCTGCCCTCGGCCACCCAAACCGCTGACGTGTTGGTCAATCATGTCTTCAGGAACCACGGCATCCCCTCCGACATCGTGTCCGACCGCGGACCTCAATTTGTATCTCAAGTCTGGAGAGCTTTCTGTTCTGCCCTAGGTGCCACCGTCAGCCTCTCTTCGGGTTACCATCCCCAATCCAACGGGCAGGCCGAGCGGGCCAACCAGGAGCTGGAGACTTCCCTCCGTTGTATTGCCGCCCAGAATACTACAGATTGGGCCCGATACTTAGTCTGGGTCGAGTACGCCCACAATTCCCATCCTTCCTCGGCCACAGGTTTGTCCCCCTTTGAAGCCTCACTCGGTTACTTGCCTCCTCTGTTTCCCTCTCAGGAACTTGATTTGTCCGTCCCCTCCGTGCAAGAGCACCTTCGGCGATGCCAACGCATCTGGCACCAGGCTAAGGCAGCCCTCCTACGCACCTCGGAGAATTACTGTCGCGCAGCCAACCGCCATCGTGTTGACGGCCCCACATACCAACCTGGCCAGAAAGTGTGGCTTTCCTCCAAGAACATCCCTATTCAGGCCACATGACGCAAGTTGGCTCCCCGGTTTATCGGTCCGTACACCATCGACCGCATCATCAATCCCACCTGTGTCCGTCTCCGTCTTCCCGCAGCCCTTAAGGTACACCCATCGTTTCACATTTCTCAAATCAAGCCTGTTCTGGACAGCAGTTTGTGCCCGCCTTCCACTTCCCCGCCACCCGCCCGGCTCATGGATGACGCTCCGGCGTACACGGTCAGCCGCATATTGGACGTCCGGCACCGGGGTCGCGGCCATCAGTTCTTGGTGGACTGGGTGGGTTATGGTCCTGAGGAACGGTCCTGGATCTCCCGTTCCCTCATCTTGGACCCCTCCCTCATTTCTGACTTCTACCGCGCTCATCCGGATCGTCGGCCTGGACCGCCTGGAGGCGGTCGTTAGGGGGGGGGGTACTGTCACGGTGCCCCTGTCTGCCCCGCCTCCTCCTGCTCCGTTCCTGATTCCACCAGCTGTGACCACTTCACCTTCATCAACCCGTCTGCTCTTAAGGAGATCCAGTCCATCCATTCGACGCCAGATCGTTACCCCTTATGGTGACTACGTCTGGTCTGCCTGCTCATGCCTTGTTTACTCTCGTCTTGCCACGTTCTAACCCTGTGTATCCCTGTCACAGGATTCATCACGACGAAGGTCACCTGTGTGGAAAACCTCGGCTGCTTACCTGTTGCTACGACGAAATCCGGAGACGCTCTGCCGCTACTCTGCCTCCAGCCACGCCACGAGCCACGCTCTCGCCAAGGATCATCTTACAGCCAAAACAGAATTGACATTAAAACACTCTTGTGATCATTCTGGGTTTCAGCATCTGGGTCTGTCCCGCCTACCGATCATGACACAAAATCAGTTAATGACAAATTAACTAAATATTTTGTCCACATGACTAATGTATTACTAAAATGAGAGAAAGAAAACTGAGATTTTAAGAGGATAAAAGAAAACTACGTTTCAAATTATATAGGTCGCCAGGGTCAAGCTTAGAAGTGTTCAGTGACTGGATGGAAAAGATGTTTACCTCTCTAAATAACAAATATTATACATCTGTGGAGACTTCAATGTCGATCTGATAAACCCCAGCAAACATAAAGCCACCGACGACTTTATCAGCAGAATGTATGGAATGAGTTTATATCCAACCATAACAAGACCCAGCAGAATCACCACTCAAAGTGCTACTCTTATTGATAATATTTTTACAAATAATATGGAATACACTCATATGAGTGGACTGATGATATGTGACATAACTGATCATTTACCAGTTTTTGCACTATTTGACATCAAGGTGAAGACAAAGAAAATTATAAAAGAACCAGTCTACAAAAGGTTAAAAAATGAAAAAAACATGAATGCTCTGAATAATGACTTATCCAGACAAAACTGGAACTCTGTGTACAGAGAGAAAGATGTCGATATTGCTTATAAATGTTTTTTAGAAATATTTAGCTCACTTTACAATAAGAACTGTCCAATTTATAAATTGAAGAACAAATTTGCCAAATGCCCTTGGTTAACCACCGGTCTACAAAATGCTTGTAAAAAGAAAAATAACCTCTATAAAAAATTCTTAAAACAGAGGACAAGAGAAACTGAACAAAGATATACTGTAAGTCATATAAAAATAAACTAACTGAAATAACACGTTACAGTAAAAAAGTGTACTTCAATAATCTACTGAATGAAAATAAATACAATGTAAAGCGAGTTTGGGAAATGTTAAATAACATCATTAAAAATGGGACAAAAAAGCAAACTTATCCAGATTACTTTACAGATGAGACGGGTCAAAGCTATGACATCAATGTAGCAGCAAACGGTCTCAATAACTACTTTGTAAACGTGGGTCCAGAGTTGGCAGCGGAAATTCCAAAATGCAAAACTAGCAAAGACAATAATCCACCCATCGAAAGGATCCCACACTCAATCTTTCTCTCTGATGTGAACGAAAATGAACTGATATCAATTGTGAATAATTTCAAGCGTAAAAACTCAAAAGATTGTGAGGATATAGATATGAAGGTGGTGAAAAAAGTCATTTATAGTGTATCTAAGCCTCTAACATACATCATTATCATTACGAACTGGGAGATTCCCAAATCAAATGAAAATAGCCAAAGTGATTCCTATCTATAAGAGTGGAGACAAACACCAATGTACAAACTATAGACCTGTTTCTCTTCTTCCACAACTCTCAAAAATTTTAGAAAAAATATTCAATGATAAATTAGCTTTATTTATTGAAAAACATAACATTATAAATGACAACCAATATGGTTTTAGAGAAAATAGATCAACCTCATTGGCTATCATTGATGCTGTGGAGGAAATCACAAATGCTTTGGACAAAAAGAAATATGCAGCTGGAATTTTCATTGACTTAAAAAAAGCATTTGATACTCTCAATCATGACATCCTACTTGACAAACTGGAAGTGTATGGGATAAGAGGACAAGCGTTAACTTGGGTCAAAAGCTATTTAACGGGAAGAAAACAATTTGTCAAGATTGATGAATATACATCAGAAACCAAAGAAGTAAGTTGTGGTGTCCCACAAGGATCAATTCTAGGCCCGCTGCTATTCAATATATACATAAATGACATATTCAATGTTTCAAAGCTTATGAAACTCATATTATTTGCTGATGACACAAACATATTCTATTCTACAGACAATCATAGGGAACTTATCAAGGTGGTGAACACAGAGTTAGACAAAATAAAATTATGCATGGATTACAACAAATTATCTTTGAACCTAGATAAAACCAAAGTGATGTTTTTTGGAAACTACAATGCAAATAAAGAGCTCTCAATTCAAATAAATAATGTCTTAATCAAAAGTGTTACAGAAATAAAATTCTTAGGGTTTTTTATTGATGACAAATTAAGGTGGAAGCCACACATCAGACACATACAAACTAAAGTCTCAAAAAGTATTTCAATCGTAAATAAATCTAAACATATATTAGGATACAACAGTAGATATTTATTGTACTGCTCCTTAATGTTACCATATTTAACCTACTGTATAGAAATTTGGGGAGAATAATTACAAGAGCTCACTACATCCTCTCTTTTTATTTCAAAAACGAGCCGTCAGAATTGTACATAAAGCCGGATATCTTGATCATACAAACAATCTATTTTATCAATCTAGACTTTTAAAACTGCATGACCTTGTTGATTTTTACACTGCGCAACTTTTATACAGAGCCAGTGGGAAATCGTTACCATTTAATATCCAAAAACAGTTCTCAGAAAATGAAGGAGGCTACAGACTGAGGGGATGTAGGAACTTCAAGATCAAACTGATAAGAACCACAAAGAAAAGTTTCTGTGTGTCAGTGTGTGGCACTAAACTTTGGAACGGTTTAAGTAATGAGCTCAAAAAATGCTCAAATATTCAAGAAAATGTATAAAGAAACTCTTATTTCAGGATATGAAGATAAGAGGATTTAAGGATCAACAGGTGTTTGAATAATTCCAAATCCATGTGTGAACTTGACTGTGGTGAAATTATCAAAGCTGTTTTAATTACAACCAATGAGTGTTACATTGTAATGTGCAATAATGATTACTGAAATGTTTAAATTACAATCAATAAGCTATTGATTTTGTTTACTTGATCTGCAATGTGTAGCAATAATTACTAGTTTAATGTTATCATGTGTTCTAATGATAATCAATTATTATTACATATCGGTACCGTTAATGTTTACTGAAATCATGAATGAATGTTTTCTGAAGATCATCAATCATTTCTAGGCACTGGATTTTCTTACTTGAAGAGAATCTATCTGATCAGAACCGGATTTAAAAACACTGTTAAACTATCAAATGAATGAACTCAGTAGGGGTGGGATTATATACTCCTTTTCAAACAATAAATCCAACTCTACTTATACCTCAGTTAATGATCACTGTATTTAATTAAGCATACATGACTTAAGTGACATTTTTGTTTTGATTTCTGTCTTTTTAATCTATGCATTTCATCATTTCTGTAATGAGTTTGATAAATATGTGTAAATTCTTTATTGCTTTGACTACAATACTTGAAATAAATCACTAAAAATCAAATAAAATAAAAAATCAATAAAATCAAAATTATTGCATTAATCGGGATTAATTAATTACAGACAAAGTAGCGCTTAAGTTTTTTTAAATCGCATTAATCTCATTTTTAATCTGTAACTATTGTTCTGTTCTCAAATATAAAACAAAGGGTCCAACTTGCATGAACGTTTTGTTTGAACTCAGCGGAAAATGCCTCTTATATTGCTTTCAGTGCATGTCTCGGTGTCCATCTACACAGTGATTACCACGCACTTGTTGTTGCTGTGACATCATCAATGTGCGACTTTGCAGATCCTAACTGAATTAATCCAATACAAAGCCACCACGCCACAGCTATTATCTATCATGCAAGGCATAAAACCAGACGAGGTGTTCGTTATCATTAATTAATGGAGTATGCGGAGGGCTGATTGTATCAGACGGTAATCTATGGAATGAGGTTTGTAAACATGTGTTTTAGTATATTAAACACTTTGTTGTAAATGATTTTTGGACTGCTCAGAAATTTTTTAGCTACTGTTTGTGTTCAATGAGAGCACTCTGGACCTGTTTTGGTCTTGTGCTTTGTTTTTTTTTCTTAAATGTTTAAGATTAAAAGAACACCTCTGGTTGGTTTTAATGTAAAGGTTGGAAGTCTGTTATAATAAAAAATAAAAGCCACGTTTTGATATTATTTTTACCTTTTACTGTACAACAGTGTCACAATTTTAAATGAAAGTGCCTCAAAAGGAGGCTTTTCACAGCAATTCCCAGCCAGCAAGGCCAAGTGGGCCCCATAAGGCCCCCAATTATGCCAGTCTGGGCAAACACAGGTGGAGCCTCCATGGAAACTGCGGACAAACCCATTCGGGGCCCACATTTTCTGCCCAATTTTAAACCATATGTGGCCCACTTGGCCCCCGCTGGGTTATTAGGTTTGATTAAATTAGATGAACTAATTACAGGTCATGATTAATTCATTGCACAAAACTTTTTGCATGACAGCATTAAATAAAACTAGTGGTATATTTTAGAAGGGAGCAAACAAACTGGGGATCAAACTAATAGCCAGAATGACGAAAACTGTCAAGAACTGGAGATGTAGGATCCAATATGCAGGAGATCGGGCTTGTTGGCAAAAATCTAAACATTTAACACATAAACTTAAAAAGGAAAATTGAGAAACAAAAAGTGGACAAAGCAGAGGAGAAGACTTGACCATAAAGAACTGAAGTAAACTGAGGACCATTAACACAAATCTAGACCCTGTGAATATTTGTCAACCTAAACCTGATGTGACTGACATGACATTACATGACAAAGAACACCAAATCCGTACAAAATCAAAGAGTCAAAACCAACTCAAGTGCAAAAAAACAACAACCTTACTTTATGTTACACCAGTAAGAATGTATTACAAGCTCTGTTTATTTCTTTTTTTTTGCATTTTGTACTTATTTCAACTTTTTAATTACCTAATTAAGGCCATCACTCAAAAATGTCAGATTTTCATTTAATGCAAATGATTTCCAGCCTACGTTTAATAAAGGGACGTCTCCCAATTTCCTCCAGCAAAATCAGCATTAATGACTGATGGAGTAAAGGCCACATTCTACGCTTGTACTGTAGACTCATTCTCTCCGTGACTATTGTGTATTTTTTAGTTAAATTGAATCTATTCAGTCATCAAGTTTATTCAAAAGATGAGATTGTTTGTCTTTTTACTATAGCTTGTCAAATATATTCTTTTTTAGTTAAATTGGGAATTCGGCCCAAGTTTAATGTTCTCATGGTACAACAAAAAAGACTTAAATTATTATAAAAAAAACAAGCTATGCTTTGGTTGTTGATGATAAAAAAAGCAATCTGAAAATAGTTTTTTGATTTGCCGCATTTCTTCTAGACTGCTGTGCCCGTTATTGAAAAGTGCTAATGTTTTTTTATGGATCTGTTTTACAACTACACACTCTAATCATTGTTGTAATGATCTACTAACAAATGCTAATTTTCCGGGGTGAGTAAATCCAGGCTTAAGCTTTTATTGGCTGCAGCCTCTGCCAGCACAAACCTATCAAAGGTTGGACGTCTGGTCTTCATTTTCAGACTTTTTGCCACTGAAAGTCTAAACATTGTTGTTCACCTCACTCACGTCTCATGTACTGGGCTGTTACGCTCTACTGAAGCTGAAGAAAAGATCAAATGAACTAAAAACTTAGTTTGGCTCTCAGTTTGTGTTAGATAGATGAAACTTTTTTTTAATGAAGCTATAATCCATTCTGCACCAGGTTTCATTCATCTCATATATTAGACATGATTTAAATTGTAAGATCATTTTCTTGCATAAGTGCTCAATGGTGTTTTGCTCGTCCTTCTAGATAATCTTACTGAAATGTGTGAGTATTGCATGAATAATTGAGAAAATGTAGCAGAAATATGATCCTGGAGTAATTCAGTTCCAGACATTTAATTGCTGCTGCAGCAGTAATCTAATCTTTCATGCATGAAAGTGAGAGATATGTGCACTTTGTACACCATACTTTTGTGAAACTAACACTATGGAGTCAAGGTTTTACTCAAAGTCCACTCTATAACTACTGCATTGGTTATATATACCCCATTTTCTGCACTATAGGTCACCAATGTATAGGGCACCCTCAGTCATGAATGCAATACCTCTAGTTCTAAATATTGTTTGCAACACGTAAAAACAGATTGATAACTGCTGAAACTGTTACTGTGACTACGCTAACTACCAACCTTGTTGTAACACGTTAAACAACACAGTCCAACACCGCTAAGCTGCATTAGCGTGTTTACAATAATGGTCAACCTTGTTTGAAGCTCATACAAAAACGGACTGACCCAGAATTACTCTATATTTAAGGTAATCCAGCTTATAAGGCGCGCATCATTTTTGGAAAATATTTAAGGCTTCTAAGCACGCCTTTGTCAATAATGCGGAAAATATATTTCAAAATACAAATACACAGCATGACACTTAATTACAGAACAAACCCCATCCACAGACTTATCCATCCTTGTTTTAAGTAATTCCACTGGAGCACATTACTGCTGTCTGAAAGCAGAGTAAACCCTGGATGAGTCACACTGACTTCCTTAAGGTTAAACGCTTAGATGACCTTCTAGTTTCCAGAATTATTAAGACATCAAAGAAGATGCAAACGACAAGGGGGGTGGTAAATATGAGAGGAGCTTCATATTACATCCCTTATGAAGAAGCTTCCCATCAGGCGTCCACACTGAGCTTTTTGTTTCTACCGTTTGATCTAGCTTCACCTCCCCAAGACAGCATGTGCAGTTTGAAGCCAGAACTGTGTCCTTGAATGGAAAAGAATGAAGAAGATGATGAAGGGGAGGAAAAACAGAAGAGAGCAAGAGAAAAGGAAGGACAGGCTGAGGAATTATTCAAATAACTGTTAGATTTGTAGCTTTGACAGGATCCTCATTAGCATAACTTCAAAACCTCACAGCTCCAGTCTTAGTAATACACGCACATTGAGCGTCCCCACAACCCTGTCCTCCATTTCTAATTGTCATGAAGAGATGTGGACTTATGAGGGAGTGATGGAAAAAAACCAAAGCAGCCCCTCTTCCTCTGCTCCGTCTCCTGAGATGACACTGGGGCGTCCCCATCTGGGTTTTTCTTTTAAATAGTGGCCTTGTGTCTTATCTAGGAGGCAGACCAGTCCTGCCAATTAACATTCCAGTACAATGCTGGTGCAGCCTGGGAAAAGAAAGTCCAACTCCCACTTCCATTGACACACAAACACATTCTTATGACGCTTCCACATAATTATTAAACAACTAAAACTTTAACCACAAGAAGATTTTTTAAAGGGAATTTGTGTGGACACCACAAAAACATGCTGAGTCATGAGAATTCTAGAGCGGTACTTTGTCATTTAATTTATTTTCAGTAATCAAGTAATATCATTCTGGACCAGATAACAGCTTCTATCAGTCTGCATGATTTTTTATTTCTGCCTTTTTTTGACAGGTTTTTCAGGTAAATCATCGTGTTTGATGTTTTTGTTGCATTTGTTCTAATAAGTCACTTTAGCATCAGATGTCTTGTTGGTTAGGCCTATTCTTAATTTAAAAATCATAGATTTTGAAAAACCTTACTAAAAAAAGATGTGCAATGGAATGATAGTCAACCACAAATTAAAGATACTAAATCAATACTCACTTTTTTAAGTTCGTTTTAAAAACATAAACAATAAGAAAAGTTGGTTATTTTGTCTATATTTTAGTTATCTTGTGTGTTTTAACAAAGTTACTCATATTTGTTGGTTTTCGTTGTGTGTTGTTTTTTACTTTTTTGTGTATTGTAATGAGATACAAGTGTACCGATGACTTTATGGACTAAGTAAAAAAGGTAGAAAAAAATTCTTCTGCCTTTCCCCCTTTCCTTGACACACACAAAAAATGTTGCATGTTGTGTTGTTTGGTGGGAATGAAATAAAATAGAAATAAAAATAAAAAATAAAACCCAGCTGAGCGGAATTGCATGATAAGTGTATTAGGGTCACCATAAATAAATAAAATGTAAAATATACGGGAATAAAGTTGGCAATTATGAGAAAAAGTGAACATTTTATAAAAAAAAAGACTTGTAGAATTATGAGTAAAAAAGTCAATATGTTACAATATTTTACAACGATGAAGTTGTAATTTCATAAATTGAGAATTTACTAGATTATATTTATAATTTTTTAGGCAAAAGGCTTCTTACTAAGAAAAATAAAAACAATAACAGCAAAAACCCAATATCATGTTTCAGTATCAGAGACGTAGAGCGCATTGTTTGATTGGTTTCAAAAATAAAGAAATATTCTTTTAGTGAGTCAATATTGTTTTGTTATAAGTATAAAAAAAGTTTTAAAGAATTTGCAGGAAACTGGGCCTCTTCAGAACAAGATTCTTGGATTTCTGGCGGGTGCTTCCCTGATGCCATTGGCAGTATAGTTACAGAGGTCCAAATGCATTATGGGGCTGGAATTCCTATATTAAACTGAAGCCTTATAGCATCGCCATAAATGGCTTTATTGATGAATTTAGTTGGGATATAATGTGGATGGAAGCTTACACAAACAACTTTATCTTTGGAAAAGCTTTGCTTCTGTCTTGTAAAATAACATTTTCCTCATCATTTTATGAGTTTATTCTCATAAAATGACGACTTTGTCTCATGCTTTAATTACTTTTTTTTTAATTCAACTTTTTTTACTTTCATGTTGGCTCTGATTCGTAAAAATGGATTATTGGTAAAGTGAGAATAAAGAGGTCAAGCTTCATGCAACTCCTTTCTTTAAAAGTCTCAGGGAATGGGAGAACTCTGGCAAAGGCAATTTGGAATTGGAATTTTGAGTTTGAGTTGGTAAAACATGAGAAATAGCATTTGAGACTAGAAATCCGCAACCAAAGATGTAAGGCAGGATACAATTTTTTTTAAAACATTTCTTATAATGTTATGTTCAGCCAAAGCACTAACCACAAGCTAAGCCAAGTGACCCAGAAAAAAATGAAGACAAATGATAATAAGCCATGGGAGATTTAACCTCAAAATAATTCCTTTGGTATATGTAACCACATGTTATTTACAGTGCAGATATAATTTGTTTCAACTGATATTTATGCAAAAATTTAAAGAGTCTTTCATTTGGCTCTATATAGTGTTTCAACACAAAATTTATTGGCAGTTTTCAGGGGGTGTTTTGGTGCCAGAAACATAACAAAACTCCAAAGAAATACTTTCCCTTCCTGCTGTTACAACAGAAAAGAGTATGTAGCTCATGTTTGTGTTGAACTTGGAGGAATTTAGAACAGTTGAGAGGCAATCAGCCAATGTGAGCTTCCCTCACTTCAGCTGAATAAGAAAAAAGTGCTCCCATTAACAAAGATTAACTTCCAATTTCCTTCCTTGGAAGCTTTAGAAGGCGATGCTTTGGCAAATGTTCTTATTCATCACTTTTGTCAGTTCTGTTCTAACACGCAAGATGAAACTGCCATATTAAAACTAAATGAAGGTCTCTGAAGGGCAGCAGCAATGAAAGAATTCTTACAAAGTGAAGCCTATTGAGTCAAGAAAAAGGTCAAAGACCAAAATACTGAATGTGACAGATGACACTTGGAAACAGTCCGTTCAAACAGAACTGCTCCGGGATTAAAAAAATGCTATTTCTCTTGATAATGGATGTCTTTTTCCACAACCAGTACAGGGAATGACCCAGAATGCAGTGCACAAAGGTTAAACCGACATATCTCATGTGAAACACAGATCTTTCACTGCCAAAAAATTACATGATACCTCAAAGGACAGTAACCTCACTGAAGAAAACATGGGGTTTAAGTTAAACAGTTTGGTTCAGAAAGACAATTGTACAACTATCTACTGTGATTACTAAAATGGTTTGGCAAATTTAAATACGAACAGTTGATGCTATTGTCTCAAACAGCCAAACGAGTGTTCCGTATTTTTTTTAAGAGCACAAGTTGTTGTTTTTCATAGTTGGGTTAAAGGTGCAACTTGGAGAGAAATTAGTCTTCCTGGATTTGTGTGCGCAAAATACTTGATTTTTAACTTGTGTCTGCCTTTTTGTGTTTAACTTTGGATTTGTGAGTGTGAAATAGCTTATTGTAACTCATACATTTTGTGCATAACTATTTGTAGATGATGCATTTAAACGCTCCTACAATGCTGGGTCATCAGAATTTTCTTATCAGCCACTTTGAACTTAGGTTGTGAATTGTTTATCATCATGTTATCACAAATCCAGTGAGACAGTATTCACTATATAAACTTACACTCGTGCAAATTATGTGATTTAAAAAAATTAAATGGCAACAACCACTAGAGGTCACTGTAGATGTCTGCGCCAGTATTTGCTACTGACAGCAACGAAGAAGAAGAAGCACAGCTCAGTCTCACGCCAGGCTTAGCAGAATTCTTCCAAAGTGACACAGACAAAGAACTCAATGGATTTAGTGTGGATTAAGTGATTTCAAGTTCTTTATGCTATGGCTATCTTAATAATTGTTCACACGTACCACAAATGTAATAGATTCCTTCTATGTTTCATTAAGCTAAATAAGCATCAGTGTGTTACGGTAGGGAAGCGTGCAGATGTTCAGTGTATTGGTGTTATCTATTTTGTTGGTATGATTTAACTTTCAGGATGAAATGTCCGTTCTTCGCCCCATATTTTGTTAAATACATTTCCCACAAAAGTGTGACTCATACTCCAGTGTGACCTATATATGATCTTTGTTATGCATTTTTTGTCTGCTGCGACTTATAGTCTGGTAGGCCACTGTAGGAGTTCATAATGACAGTCAAAAGGTATATTGCATGTTGCGATAGAGCAGAGAGCTCCACATGAGACTACAACCAAGTCTCACCACTCCATCAGCGTGTGAAGCTGTGGGTGAGCGCCCTCATTCACAGAGTCGTGAGGCATGAAGGTCGGCCAGCCGTACACACAGCTCAGGAGATCCCTGGATTAGACACGCTCAGCTGCTCTCTGCTGATGCTGCCCTGTGCTGCATCCAAACATTCTCAAAACACAGCAAGGGCAACGCTGCACAAAATGCACAAGGTTAGTGCCCTGCTAACTATTCTGGAAAACAACATGACAATTGAATGAAGTGGGAGAAACACTTTGAAGATGTGAGGAAAGTCACTCCGGGACAATAAATGGTAAAAGGTAAATGGCGCATACTAGTGTAGCGTTTTTTCTACCTTCATCGAAGGCTCAAAGGGCTTTACAGTCACAGTCCCATTCACACACTGATGGCGGCTCCGCTGCCCAACGCTGGTGCCAACCTGCCACCAGTAGCAAGGTGGGGTTCAGTGTCTTGCCCAAGGACACCATGAAACATGGGCAGGCAAGGAGGGAATCAAACCTGAAAACTTTTGATCAGAGGTTGACCATCCTCCCACTGCACAATGGCCCGTAATGTTTCTATACTTTTGTTTATATACTCTTTTTTTTTTTCATTCATTCATTTTCTGTACCGCTTTGTCCCTTTCGGGGTCACGGGGCTGCCGGAGCCTATCCCGGCTACTTGGGCGTGGGCAGGGGATGCCCTGGACAGGTTGCCAGTCTGTCGCAGGGTAGAACATCCACAATCACACACCCATGCACTCTCACACTCACACCTATGGACAATTTAGAGTTGCCAATTAACCTATGAAGCATGTTTTTGGACAGTGGGAGGAAGCCGGAGACCCCGGAGAGAACCCACGCATACACGGGGAGAACATGCAAACTCCACACAGAGAGGTCCCCGATTGATGTATTTTTCATGTCCCCCAGCCGGGACTTGAACCAGGGGCCTTCTTGCTGTGAGGCAAGAGCGCTAACCACTGCGCCACCGTGCAGCCCACTAGCTCTAGCTAACTAGCTCTCTTTTTATCCTATATATTTGTTTTTTCTGTTGCTTTCATTAGTTATGTTCAGACAATTTGCAGCATTCTTGTTATAAAACTGTAAATCAATGCATTATAACCACTGAAAGATGAAAATGTCATTCAATAAATTGTAAAAGAAGCTTATTATTTGAAAAACAACTCCAAACTCACACTAAATAAGACATTTTTGTATTAAAGAAACTCACAAACCAGTATTACCCCCCCCCCTCCTGTTTTTTTAACTTAATTTGCACCCATTTAAAAATAAATGTTTCAAATTGTCAGGCAGAAATTAAAGTCTATTGAAAACGAAAATGGTGTATTCTGTTGCGATTGTCATGAGGGCCGTAATTATCGCTGAGAGAAGCTGTAAACACACGCCTCAATGCTTTATGAACTATTCTAGTGAAATGGCTTTTTCAGACCCCAAGCATGTTTAATAATTCTTCTAATTTGGTGCTGCAAGAGAACGGAAGCGCACAATGCGGGGCAGGGTAACTGTTTACAGATAACATAAATTCTTGACTAGAATACCAAGTGAACCGAGTTTGTGCATGGACTGCAAACATCGGCCTCACACCAACCACACTCTTGCAGTGTGCTCATAATATTTTGGACTACAACTTTTTGATGGACAGGGACACTGTAATCCTGAGTTTTTTTTGTCCTTTGTTGAAGACTGTGCTACAAAGAAAACAGGAGAGACAGCAAAATACAAGTATGGTCGGGCTCATTAAAGCAGTAAATTCAGACCTGAACAGCTTGAACGCTTATCATTATAACTTGTAATTTTCAAAGAAGATTTCACACTCAGCTGTAAACTGGAAATTGATTCTGCAGCCAGAAACCCATTACAAACTCTGTTCCTTTTGATATTTGTTTTCAGATCCAGTCAGAGAGAAATAAAAACAATACCCTTTCTCTAAAATGATTGTGCCAAATTTTTGGTTTAAATGTATTTGTATTTGGGAAGTGGGGGCAGGCTTACTCCACAACAACAGTCCCGCCCACAACTCAGACGGGATTATCGAATGAACTCCTGCTGCTCTGCAGAAGCTATGTTCAAGAGAATGACAGGTTTTTTGATTTTGGCTAAAAACGGCAAAATCAGAGGTAAAAGACCATTTCTGTCAGAAATACAATGTAAAAGCAACAAAAGAAGTAGCAAGCAAAACTGAGAGCTTTATATTATTTAAGAGTATGAGTATCCTGGGCCAATGCAGATCCCTGAGCTGCTGCACAGGCAGTGAATGGCCCTTTTTGGAATAAAGAAAATCTGGGTTACTGAAAGGTTTCTGTGTGTGTGAGAAAGAAGGTGATGCAGCATATTAGAGAATAAATTCAGAGCCCTGACTCTGTTCAGCCTCCTTCTCTAAAAAGTATTCAACAAGAGTGCAAAAGTAATCTCTCAAGGTTTGGAAACTGTTTTCATTTCTATTCAGATGCAGTGCATCATACAAATAAGATTACTTATTAAGTTTTGTCATTTTATGTTAGCAATGTGGGCAAACTGCTGAGGGGAATTGTGGGTCAAACGACCATGTTTCATTCTATAGGAGGTAATGATTTTTGTGTTCGACCCGTCTGCCACTAACAAGAAGTGGCAGAGCTCCAACAGGACAGCAGTGCTGGAGGGCTGATGAGAAACTGTTTTGCTTTTGCTCATCAAAAATCAAATCTGTTGTCTGAGGCTGCCTCAGAATCAGTTCACATGAGAATCTTTTAGATTTCTTCTCCTCAAAACATTTCCAAAGTCAAGGTTTAGACCTGTCTGTCTTACTGCAAAAACAGGCCCCTCAGAAAAAAGTCAAATTCTTTCTCTGGTAGCAGCTTTTCTTATTTTTAGAAAAATATTCTATTTACTAATCCATGTTTTGTAAAACAAAAAATATTTTACAATTGAAAAACTTCTTTTCTACCATCTCTTGCAAGACAAAAAATAAGACAATTGTTCTTGAAACAAAGGGGTTTTTACTTTCTTAAGATTCAGTTTTTGCAGTGCTGGCAAATACTTACTTTGTATATTAAGTTAGACGTGGAAATGCAGAATGTGGAGTCTATTTGGGGGGTCATGCTAATCACACAGGAGGGGCTGAAAGGCGTGATCTGACTTTCTCTCTCTTCGTTTCCTCAGGAGCTGCAGTTCATAACTAATCCGTCTTCCCCTCTGATTCATCCTTTTCTTCAATAAGTTTAAAAACAAAAGTCCGTGCAAATTCCTGCCATGTTGTTGCAGTTTTGCTGCCAGATGCTTAGAAATTATGATTTTTGGTGCCATAAGAAATTATTAAGGAAAAGCTGACATTAAATCCGATTTATGAACCATCACACAGAAGTTGTTAACAGATGACAGAGAAGTTAAATTCGAGACATAGGTACAGGCAGCCATAAAAAGCAAAAGAACACTAATCTTAAAAAGAAAACTGGAGAAAAGGAGTAAAATTATCTGTCTGTACAGTAAGTAATTTTTACTTATTAATCTTGTGATTAGACATCAGAATAGAAAAAAGAGGTTCCACACAAGCATTTAAAAAAGGAATGAAAAAAGCTGAAAAAGCATACTGTTTAATAGAATTACCGTTCTTCAAATTGGATGTTATACAGCCCAATAATAAGTATTTTTTGCTATTTCTGAGTAAATTGTATTTTTGGAGTTTTTATGCACCTTATTGTAGTTCATATTGATTACAGTTTAAAAAAAAACTAATGTAATAGGAGGAAATTATTTATTTTAAGAACAAAATGTGAACAAAATGAGAATATGATCTTAGTACAAGCTGGCCCATCTTAATAAAATAAATCGTAAATCATAAATCTAATGCTAGCACATATTCTTAGAACATGAATCTAAATTTTTGATTCAAAAATAATGTAGATGTCTAATGAACAGTTCTTAGCAGTTCTTAAATCAAACAATTTGAGGTTCTTTTGTCTTAAATCAAGTTTTTCTATTGTTAACAGCATGGAGCAAAAGGATTTTTACTTATCTTAATAATAATTTCCTAATTTCTGGTTCCGAAGTCTTTATGAGATCAAAAAAAATCTTGACTGCTTATTTTGGGAAAAGCTTGGAAAAGGCAAAGATAAATTAAAGCGAATTAAAAATCTGGTAATTATCTTGAATATCTAAAAACAGGGTTTTAAATCTTTGCAAGTATCAAATAGATTGCATTGTGTGAGCTGGTCAACATTAGTAAATATGTTTTTGAAATCCGATATACGTGTGATGCAAAAAAGTGGCCACTAATTCCTAAATTCAAACAAACTTACCGTGCTTAAATATCTAAAATCAAGATCAGTAAGATTTACGTCTAGTTTTAAGATGAAAAATCTTGGGTATCTTCGCAGTGAACAGTTAGAACTTGCAACTGTGAGAGATGACTAACTTTTCAAAATGCGAGAGCAACATCCAGCCTTAAAAATAACCTCAAGATTAGCATTGAGTTTTAAACATGAAGGAGGTTTAAAAAAAATAAGAAAGAAGAAAACATTCTTCGTGTTGAGATGTGATCAAGGTTTCAGGAGTTTTGAGTCTTGCAGCTGCAGAAAGAGAACTTTATAGATGGTTGTGGTGGAGGGGTGAAAAAAAAATCGACTGCACTCTTGCAACACCCTGTGGTTTTACAGTCAACCCAACTC
Source organism: Oryzias latipes (assembly GCF_053564925.1). Lineage (NCBI taxonomy): Eukaryota > Metazoa > Chordata > Actinopteri > Beloniformes > Adrianichthyidae > Oryzias > Oryzias latipes. The sequence goes on from NC_136245.1 coordinate 10,354,566, forward strand.
AATGCAGCTCATTAACTGATGTAACAGCCAAGTTAACAGCAGCTTTTGTCTCTGTGAAAGCTGAGTGAGGAACCATTATACCAGCGCTGGATTTATATCAAGATGGCATTGCACACTGGGAGGATTTTGTTGCTATGCAACACACACTGCTTGTGCATTTGCAAAGCATGTATCCATGCCAGTTCCACATTGTAAAGCAAACAAAAAGAATACTTGGGCTAAAACAGCAGAAAGTGGTAAAATATTTCTTTCCTCTATACATTAAAACTAAATTCTTAGTTACTATGAAGGAAATTGTGCAGCCAAATTTTCAGGTAACAGAAATCAGAACCAAATTTCCAGCAAAATGGAGTTGGCATGTTAATGTTCTTTCCTTTAATGGACTGAGCAACATGTCAACCATAATTTTTCATATTCAATTACATGAAAACCTGAGAAGACGGGAGTTTAAATCATGCAGCTCAGGCCTGGAGAGGTCAAATTAGTCCATAGGTAGTCTGCATGAACAGTGACAGCAAACCCTAATTGGCCCCCAGCCAGCAAATTAATATGCCCTCCCTTAGTATTAATACTAGCTTTTTCCCCAAAGGCTCAATTTGAGAACCGTTAATAGGAAAGACTTGTGGATGCCTTTATGATCACTTCAACAACTCTGCAGTCTACATTCACACCAGAAGTTTGCATTTGGTGCAGATGTGGAAGAAAGACATGGGAATTTTGGTTGTGACTAAAAAGTTCACACCAGTCATGGGACGCAGTTAATGAACGCGCTGTTCTTGAACACGCCTTTAGCTCAAGGTGTTCACACTGGACTGACGTTATGAGAGTCTAGCGCATATCTGCCATGGAAGCGGCTTGGTGCGAAGTGTCAAAGCAGTACAAATCTGCAAATCTTGCTCCAGGCTTTTTCTTTCACAGCTCTATTCCGATATGTGAAAGACTTGGTGTTCTGGCCGGGTATAAACCCGATTATTATTATTATTTCCCCCTCTATGTTCAATTTTCAAATGGCTGGCATTTCTATGAACTGAAAGGGACGCCATCCAAATGTCACTACCAAATACGAGTTCCTGATTGGTCCAAGTTCAACTGGTTTAACGTGCATTCAGTGGCCACAAGTTATGTACGTAGAGCCCGAAAACAGTCGTTGAGACTTGTGTAGCGACGGAAAAAAGCGTAAGCCCGAAACGCACATATACGCGTGTTTACATAGACTTTTCATTGGAAGTGGTGCGTGTTTCCGAGGGTGATATAAATGTAGCTCAACTTACATTATCCTTATGAATACTTCACAAAACACTGACCTCACACACAACAATCAAAAATTCCATTTCTATAACATCTATTAAGGTCGCTGCATGAGCCACAAGGGAACTGCAAGCACACCGACACTCCCTTTGAGATGCATGCCACAGCCGTCTACGACCCTCTACAGACCTGGACAACCTAAAACTCCTATAAAAGGAGTACCAAACTGTTTCACAGACAACTGTGGTAATGTTCTGAAGAAATACAGAAAAATACAAAGATCATGCTCCACTTTTTGATCAATTTCATGACCAGCTAGTCATACTGAGAATCAGCAGTTTAGTGGCCTCATACAACAATCTCCTAATCATTATAATTGGTAACATGCAGTATCTTTTTCAGTGATACTCAGCAATCGCAGCCCCACTTGTATTTTACAAAATACCTCCATCATAAGATACTTGAAAAATGTCAACAGGTCCATAAAGCCATCCAAACAGCTTCTATAAATAATTCATACAGGCTCAGGTTCAAAAAGTTCTGAAAAATCATCAATACAATGATTCCTGGTTGACCTCCAAGGAGTTTGAGGAGCAACTGGAGTGGAGTGTGTCCTGGAATTGACCTGCTTCAAAATATTCCATAAACACAGTTCACAGATGGCCACTCATTCCATGAAATAAGATGGAAGGATTTCCGTGGCTGTTGAGAGCTAAAAAACTAAAAACGAATAATAAAAACAGAATGACTGCATTTGTAATGGCCTTTATATGTATATGCTGTAAACGGGCAGTGTAGCAGGAAGTGAAGACACATCCACGTCTCTTGGTGGGACCGTAAAGACCAGCGGGCGCAGAAACACAGCCCCAACTTAATCTTCCATGCAAGTGCTTTCAATAACTACATGTCAGCTTGGCAGTCCAAAGCATTTTGTGTGAATTATCTTCCGTCGTTAAATCTTCCTCTCATGCCTAGTCTAAAGGGCTTTATCTCATCTGAGGCCAGGCTGTAACGTTTGGTCGAGGCGTCCAGAAGCAGCTCAGGTGATGTACAGCTCCCTTAAGAGCAGCCAGGAAGGGAGCTGGATCCCATTAAAGAGAAAACAGGACAAACAAACCAAAAATGACCTGGCAACACTTTTTTCCCCTCACCAGAAACTTTCAAACAACCTGTTTTAACTGCCAGAAACATGACTGACCTCTGAAGTAAAATGATTAACATTCTTTGAGGCTTTGTTTATAAGTAGTCTATGATTAAAAATACTCTTGATGTCAGACTAACCAAAGAAAAGCCTTAAAACTTCAAGAATATGCTGAACTGTTTTTGCCATTCCCCTTAATTTACCATCAAAAACGGAGGTTCAACCTCAGTTCATGGCTAATAAAGACAATGTCAAGGAGAAACTGAAGGTTTATGACGTTGAGTTGTATTTTGCTGTCCTCATCCTTTCTGTTTTCTGTGCAGGCTGGTTGTGGCTCCCCCTGGAGGGCAACACCCATCCCACTCACCTGTAGTTCTCTGTGGAGTGGTATCCAGCTGCCTGAACCTTGAATATTCGTTTAAGTAGTATTTCAGTTCCACTGTTTATGTTCTTTGTGCCTGTGTAGTTGTGTAAGTTTTTTCCCCTCAACTCAATTTGTACTTTTTGTATTTAATCATTTGTGCTTTATTAAGTATTGCCCAAGCTTTCCTCCATCTGGGTTGCCTAGTCGAGCCCTGGACATGACATGTCATATGTGCATATGAAATATGAATTTGTGTGCATAAATTATCATTTAGAGGTCACAAATTTGTGTGCATAAAATTTGTAGGTTTGTAGTATTTTAGTATTTTTAATTCCTACTATGAATTTATGACAACAAAATGCTAACTTGTGACCATTAAATGCTCATTTCTGTGCCCATAAAATTCTAATTTGTGTGCACAAATTAATAATCGGTGTTGACAAATTAGCAAATTGTGCGAAATAAAAATAAAAATAATATTCAAATACTAACATTAAAAATAAAAATATTCGTATTTTTGTATTTTCAATTCCTATGACTAATTTGTGGCCACAGAATATTCATTTGTGTGCAAATAAAATACAAAAGTTTGTGCACACAAACGCATTTTTGTATTTTTTATTCCCACTAATCTGATTACTAATTTCTGACCAGGAAATACTAATTTGTGCACACAAAAATTTGGTGCGATAAATTATTTGTTCTTTACAACAAACTATTTATTTGAGGGAACAAGATTTCCAGGCCACCATAGCCCTGCATTTCAATGACAGAATCCTAAAATTATGGTTTGTTTTAAACTTAAATATGATGCAAAAGCAGCAGTGTGCAAAGGATGCAAATACTATGCATCAAACTGGCCTTAATAAAAGACAGGAAATGCATATTCTTCAACAGAGTTAAAGCCACTAATGATACAAGTACTTATGTAAAACAGACCTGACGACCAATCACCCTGTTTTTTTTAATTTACTTCTATTTAGTAAATATTGACTGAATGCATTCAAATCTAATGAAATATTTGCAAGGAATTTTCAACTGCCAGCATTATTTCTGAATTATTCTTAGGTTAATTTTTATCAATCTGAATATTTTTAAAATTTTTGTATCAGTCAATTCAGTAAATATTCTAACAATTCTCTTCAAGACATTTATGATTACTTCATTACTTAAATGAAACAGTGATCCAACTCCTGTGTCACAGGGGATATATCCCTTAAATACTATCACCTAAGACTTGCTGGGTATTTTTTTTTGTCTGGTTTGCACACAGAAAGCAAACCCAAACAGCTGGCTTTTGTTTTGAAGAAAAAAGACAAACATCTGGCTTTCATGTCAAAGATATCAAAGATGCATTCGAAAAAGAAGAGTCAACTATTTCAGTAAGTCTGTAAGAACTGGACCTTTGATAACACAATGCAATGATGTTGTTAAAATGTTACTAAATGAAATTTTACTGAGCTTTGACGCATTTAACACAATGTCCTTAAATCATTACTTTGCGATATATTGGCCAGTGAGATCCTTTGGTTGTGCAGCCTTCTGTCAGTTTAATTTTTTTTTTTTCTTTTAACTTGTCCTGTCCAACAGCTAGGCAAACAGATGAGAGCTGAGGGCCTCTTGTGTTGGACATATTTTATTTTAACAAGAGGGGTTATTCATCTTCAGACAAACCAAAGGTATGTCTGAATAAACCCCTTTTGTAATTGAGGCCAAACTTTATTAATTTCAATCATGTTTGAAAATCTTTGGTGTTGGACCGGACGGAAAAGGAAAGAGGGGAAGAAGAGAGAGGGACGTTAGAGAGAGGGGGGGTAGGAGGGTGATAATAGGAGGGGAAGGGGGGTAAGACCATGAAGCAGCATAGAGCAGACAGGTTTACTGGTTGTTTATCGTTACGGTACGGTTCAAATGTAGTACAAAAAGGGCGGGGCCTGTTCACACACACTCAAATATTATCAACACACCTGCTAGCCGCAAAAATGTCCACATGTCAACATGCACACAGAACAGATAGTGTTCACGAACGCATACCTATGCCTTTAAACCAACTAGTGTGAAATCTTTCATTCATTCAATCATGCAAACTATTAGTGCAAAGGTGAGCTAACACCTGTGCTCAGGTGAGTGTTTATGTTCTTCTAAAATGGATGGTGGAATGTGAAAAGAAGGAGGAGGAGCGCCCAGCCACCCCCACACCCATACCCCCGCCGCAGCAGCAGCGGCAGCCGGAATTCCCCCAACGCCACACGGGAACAGGCAGGGAACAACCGCCCCCCGGGCGACCAAGACCGCCACCCAGGCCAGGGCCAGCAGGACCGCCGCGAGGCCCCCAGAGCCAGAGAGCAGGCAGGCGCAGAGGGAAAGAGAGCGCCGCCCCAGCCCAGCCAGGAAAGCAGCCCCCCGCCGCGCCGGAAGAGCCCAACGCAGGGCCCCACCGGAGAGGGACGCCCACAGCCCCAGACGAGCACCCCACCACCACCCAGGAGTTCCGGGCATCCCCCCGCCCCGACCCCAGGTACGAGCCAGGACCCCCCAAGGGAGACCCGCTCCGCACTCCAGGCAGCCACCCACCCGGCCCACGGTTGGTCCAGGTAGGAGCAAGGCAGGGGCCCGCCGCCCCCGCCCAGGAGGGGGGAACCCCGGGGAAAAAAGGGCGGCCCACAAGGGATGTTATAAATATGGCCCGACCAGGCTCGGCCATGTTGGATGTTTGGCGGGGCCCAGCGCCCAGGGGCAAGGACCAGGACCCACCCCCCAGGGACACGAACACCCCCGGCTCAGGTGTAATATGAACCCCCCCACCGTGCGGAGAGAGCACCGCCGGGCCCAGGGAGCCGGCACCCAAGGGACACGGCCGCCATCGCCAAGGGGCCCGCACCCCCCACCAGGGAAGGGGTAGGGGACAGATGGACCCAGGTCCCACCTTCCTTGTAAAATGTGTGTGCGTGTATGGGTGTTTGAGAGGGTGTTTGTGTGCATGTGTGTGTGTTTATGTTTGAATGTATATATTGAAGGGGGAGGGGTGTGTGTACTAAGGGGGGTGCAGTTAAAATTGGCGAGTAGGGCACTAAGGGGACATCTCCTGATTACTCACAGTGATGTCCCCTCACCCTCCACACCAAGGGGCCCTAAATGTCTAAGGTGCGGTTAAAATTGGCGGGTAGGGTGCTAGGAGGACATCTGCTGCTTGCTTGCAGTGATGTCCAAGCACCCCCCCTACCAAGGACCCTACATGTCTAAGGTGCAAATAAAACCGAAAGAGGGGGGGCCCACTCCATACGGCAATCATAGGAGGGGGGCCACTCCCAAGTAGCCCCCCCCCAAGGCGCATCGCAGGCTAGACCCCCCACCCCCTCACCCTAATATGAGGTTATATAAGGAAGGGGGTAAGTTGGGGACAGCTGGTAGACTGTCCCCCGGTGGTCAAACAGCCGTCCCCCAGCCCACCCCCAGCAAAGGGGCCAGGGCCACCCAGCCCAGGGGCCCACCCCCGGAGGCGCCGACACCCCAGGCCCGGCACCACCCACCCCACACAGAGAGAGAGGAGCCAGAAAGCGTCGCCCCCCCCCCCCCCCCGGAGCAAGCCCAGGCCCCCACCCCCAGACGCCGGCCCTAGAAGAGCTCTGGTCAGGCCTCGACGGGACCGAGGAGGCCAACCGGCCGAGGCAACCACTGATTGCCTCAGCGGAGACCCCGACCCGCTAGCCCCCCCGACCCGTACTAATAATGGGCCCCCCCTCCCCCCCTCCCCCCCAGAACGCCCCCCCCCACAGGACAGGGCCGACAAGCCCCCCACCCCACCCCACCCCAGACCCCGCAGCCGAAGCGGGTGACACCCAGAGCGACCGGGGGCCCCGAGAGGGTTGTCCCGTCCCGTCTCAGAGCCAGGGAAGGGCCGATCCCAGCCCCAGGTGCAGATGGGCAGCCCATCCGGCGCCGCTGGGCCCCCCCCCACCCAAGCAGGGCCCCCCGCCAACCCCCCCCAGCACAGGCAAAGGGACCACCCCCCCAAGCCAAGCCAGACCACCACCCCACCCCCCCACCACGCACCCCCACACCCAAGCCCAGAGGACCACGCAGCGCCCCAGCCCGCCCCACCCAGGCACCGGACCCGACCCCCCGACCAACGGAGCCCCCCACCGCCCCCGCCAGGCACCGGAAGCCCCGACCCCCACCCCAAACCACGGCAGAAGGGCAAGGAGCAGCGACGACCAAGCCCTCCACCCCCTAAGTCATGGAGTCAACCACAGGAGACCAGAGAGACTGAATTCTTTCAAAGTTACTTGAGCTTTGGGCTGACATTTTTTCCAAGCTGATATGATCAAACAGCAGATTTCTGTGTTGACTTATGTTTATATTTTTCTTGTTTTTCCAATTTATTAAAATAGTTTTTTTGGCAATACAAAGAGTTATGAAAATGATAGATGCTAATCCTTCTTCTATATCGATGGCACTCATGTCACCAAGCACACAAAGTGACGGTGAGGCAGTGATTGAAACCTTAAGCCAGTCTGTCAGTTTAATTTAGCGACACACAGACACCACAGACGTGACAGACACACAGTTTTTTCCCCCCCCCACACACACACAAACACACACACACACTCTTGTGGATCTTTTTAATAAGCTTCTGCTGCTCCTGAGTGTCAACAATAAATTACGATTGATCTGGTTGGAAAAGAGATTTAACTTACGTTTGGATGATGAGACAGGATGCATGCAAATACTGGAGCGGGTTGACATTTATCAAGCGGAGTCACAAAGCTGAACCTGAAAGAGAAAAAATAGAGAAAAGCTGTCACAAAAATATGCAAAATTAAAAGCAGATTTTTTTTCAAAAGGTTTAATAGAACAAAGCAGAACCAGGTATTCATTTACGTTATAAAATATTCAAATAAATACATAAATACATTTCGGGATATGTTAGGGATATGGTGAAAAACTCCGTGGATGTCGCGTTTACAGTGTTTGTTTCACTTCTCAGATTTTCAGGACAGAGAGTCAATTTTTCTAGGATGATGAACACACCTCATTTAATGTTTTCCACATAATGGTCTCTATGTTTCTTACTTATTCAGGTCCTAAACCAAAACAACTCCTAAAAGAAAAACCTCTCAATGTGGCATCAATTTCAACATTCTGTGAGTATAAAAATCAAATTTTGCCAGTAAGCCATTCCAAGTTCATCATTTAAAGAGCCATGTACACACGACGTGGCTTAACAGCGATCAACGCCAACTGGCCATAGCGCGCCTTCAGGTTGGTTGTAGGCAGTCAGGTTGCAGGTAAACTTGCCTCAAATTTTCATCATAAGACTTGCATCAGACCAGTACCTAAGGATCTGTACACTCAGACATGGATTAGCATATGTCACACAGCTGCAGGCCCGTTTACCAAATCTGAGTGAAGGATACTAGGGTTTGCCAGACAACTCCACTGACACCAAGACACGGCTATGAATGTTTGCAATTGGTACAAGACCATGGGACCTGGACAATGCAGGAATGGTCTACCATACTTGTCACTGATGAGTGTCCATTCACGTTGCACAGAAATGATGGTCGTCGCTGTTCCTGGACAAGGTGAGGTGAACAATACTTGAAGTTAGGCCTGCACAATATACCACAAATTTATCGTCATCGCAATATCCAGCTCTGCAATATGCATATCGCGAAAGACGGTGAATATCGCAATAAATCATAAACCCAAAATGTGTTAAAACAATCTTATGGCAGCTTGAAGCATTTAACGCATCAAAGAAATCCCTTTATGTTTTGACCAATCAGATGGACGCCTACCCATTGTTTACCAATCAGATGGAGGCCTATTATCTTAGACGATTGTCACCTATGTCGATGAGAGTCATTTGGAGTATAATTTTTAAACTGTTTCAATGAAATGGGAATGATGGTTTTGGTTATTTTTCTATTTGTTTATATACCGCAAATTATATCGTTATCGCCATATTGATCACTTATATCGCATATCGCAAGTTTTCCTCATATCGTGCAGCCCTACTAGAAGTCAACATGGTCCTCAGGGTTCACTTTGATGGAGGATGAGCACCAGTCTAGGCAGACATCACCATTCAGTGCAAAACCCATTTTGATTATTGTAGAATGTCCAGTCACTGTATGTTCTTACTTCAGAGACATCATGGAACCTTTATCATCCCCCAATTCCACCATCACACCCTAAACCTTCTGTTTATGGATGATGATGTTCCACCACATCGTACCAGAATTATCACATTTGGACTTCAGGAAGTGGGAGGGCCTGACATGGTATGGCCAACAATGTCCCCTCTCTTGAACCCCATATTGCACGTCTGGGACCAGCTGAAGCAGAGACTGAATGATCGTAACACCATCCACAAGTGACCTGACAGAATTGTAGCACTTGTTGAAGAGTTTAATGCATTGCCTCAGAACAACGTCATGAGGCTAGTGAGGAGCATGAAACGTTGCTGTCAAACTGTCATTGCAGCAAAGGGTGAAAATACCTGCTACTGATGTGGTCATTGGTGTTTGGGGCTGTCTTTATGATGGTTTGTGTTCTCAAATATCAAAAATACTAAACGTTTTCGGAGATTCCATCTGTTTCACTTTTCAAAACTAAAATCTGCTGATGACAGACATCTTGAAACTGCAGAGCACAGCTATGTGGACTGACATGATGTAGTACTACAACCATCACGTATCGACTTGCTGTAGTTAAAAGAGAAATACCAGCATGTCGGATGCTAACCATATTGACTGGCTGCTATTGGATTGATAATTAAAAATCAACACTCACTGACTGAATCAGTCAGAACAGCAGGGGTGGCTAGGTGGGAGATTCTGTGTCGAAAGAAACTAAGAGTGATTAGGCAAAGCAAAACACTCCAATATTTGTTGTGTGTGTAGAGTTGATGGAGGAAGGGGGATGTTGATCGTGTCTTGTTTGTTCATGGGGTGAGACCGTGTCAAGACCCTGACAAAAACAATACCGCCCCCACAGATGAGTATGTGACTCCCTCGTCGACTATGCAGTTTGTGTGTGTAGCATGTGTCTCCCTCACACAAAATCATTAAATTGGTTTCATTTACAGGGTTAAGTGGGCACTCAGTGGGGTGGGTTGCGCCCGGTGGACAGCTAGCTCTGTCGGCCCATGGGTGGTGCCACTCGCTATGCTGTCTATCACTGAGTGCCCACTTAAACCAATGTGGGCAAACACAGCTGGGGCCACCACAGAAACTGCGGACAAACCCATTCGGGGCCCACATTTTCTGCCCGCTTTAAAACCATGGGTGTCCCACTTGGCCTTGCTGCCTGGGATCTGCTTTGTGTTCCCATCTGTGTGGAGTGTGCTAAAAATGTACAAAACTTTTAATCATCCAACCACAACTCACTGAAATTTATCAGGGTTTAAAATAAGTCCAATAAATACACCAATTGATTTGTAGGTCATAACTGCCTTGTTTGTTTGGCTCTTGCAGAAGAACATGACATGTTTGACTTTGGCCCTATGCCGTTTAATACTTTTCTTTTCGTTGGCCCTGAAGCACTAAGATTTTTCTGCCTCACTGCTCTGCTATTACTTTTTCCGCAGAAACTAAAAAACAGTTTGCCACCAAAACAGCTTGCTTTGTGTCATTTGAAACAACGAGCACATCTTTGTCCTTGTATTGTTTAATTTTAATGAGCAGAAATATACCACACAGAGTCATTAACAAACCCTCTTCTCTCTGCTTTCCTTTTAAAGACAGTGACAAAAGAGGATAAAAATGAGTTGCAGGCAGTGGCTTTTTTTTTTGTGGAACTCTGATCGATCAATTATCCGCTGAGCTCCCTCCACTCCATTCAAATCATAAAGACCTGTCATGTTGGAGCTCGGAGGGCTCCAGAAGAAAGTCTGCCTCTTTATGCCCCTCCATTCACAGCATCCCAACGCCCAGTTTCACATACAAACTCAACATCTAGTCAAACCTTGAGACTCGCTGAAGGCAGTCAGGCCGAAACATCCTGGCAGCTCCTGCTGGTCGAAGATAAAAATCAGAACTTTGTTCTAATGCACAGAGGATTTATAAAGCCAGAACTAGCAAGAACAAAAGCCTGTAGCAAAAATCCAAATTAAATGTGATTCTTTTTTCAACTGGATATGTGGTTTGAGCCACAACTTCTGTAGCACAGTACACAATGTTACGAAGATCTTCAAAGAAACCTTAAACATTTTAAATTCCTGTCAAATATTTAACCTGTAGATGTTTCCATTTTTTGGAAACAAGTTTTTGGTTTCTGTTAGGAAATCTAAAAGTGTTTAGAACAATTACATTTCTCATAGTTTTTAACGGCACATCCAAAAAATATTGTACATTATAAAAAAAAAAGAAAATTGGGCGTTTGTGGCATTAACCTAAATTTAACATGCAGCACTTACTTTATTAATTTGTGTTTTGTGATTTCCCATTTGGAAATTATGTTCATGTAACAACTTAACCATTAGACCTTTTGCAAACTCATATTACGCATAAAGTCAAAAGATTGCAAACATAAAAGGTGGCAGAAGTCTTGCCCCTTTGCATTGTGGGTTGTAACGGTTTATTCTGTTTAAGATTTTTTTGTGTTCTGGTTGTTAAAGACCGACTCCAGGGAAAATATATTTCTTGCCGTTTTTAACATTTCCTAGGAGCACTTTACTTATGATGGAGGACATATATAAAAGAATTTAAGATTAAATTTGAATTTGAATTGAATTTGAATTTCTGGGTATTTTTTAAATCAAATTGTGGTGAATCAGGAGGAGATGAAAAAATGCCATTTGAAAAAGTTCTCATTTGTGACGTGCAAACTGCGGTGGGCGGACAACAGTCTCACTGCTCATCCTCCTCCCCCTCTGCACGCCCCCTTGCCCGCTCAAGCTTCAAGAAATGGTGGAGTGTTCAACATAAATGTGCTGCAATGAATTAAAATTCTCAGAACAAATATCCATGTTAGCTTTCATATTTTTTATTGCACTGCTGCTATTCTGGCGGCAGAGCATGCAAACAGAGCTCTCAGCGATGATGTGGGGAAAGGGGGTGGGGCTACACTGCGCCAAAGGTCCTGCCCATTTTGCCATTTTGTACTTCCTTTTTTCTGCTTGTTCTGGGGCCTTGGGATGCACGAGGCATGGGTCAGCACAAAAATGCCTTGTAGAATGGTTACGTTTGTGTCTGTCCAGCCATGGCAGCCATGACAGTACTAAGCCTAATCCCTTTTTGATTTTGAATTGAACTTGTTTTTTCTGGGGGTATACAATTTACTAAAATGTTTACTATTATTTTAAGACGTACCTAATTAAATTCAGTATCTTCTACCTTTAAAATACCAGCTGAGATGACCTAAGAAGATCAAGTCAGACCATACTTTGTTTTGCTGCATTTACCTTTACAATAGTTGGCCTGCTCCTTGGTATCTTGTTACAATAAATTATGTTCCACCTACATATTTACATTCAGATCTCTCTCTCAAAAAAGTGTTTTGCTAGGTTAACAGATTTGCTTTAAGTGGAAATTCTTCCCATAATTTTATGATAGTCGACCAACAAGTGATTTTTGTGTGTGGTTAACATCATTACAGTTGATTTAAGCAACTGTTTTCATCATATTTTATATGCGTTCAATAAACAGTGGAACTCTTGGTTTGAAAAGCAGGATGTTTGAGTGCTGATCACCTGCTGGGACCAGACTGGAGAGAAGTAAAGATGGGGGAGGGCAGGATAAACCACATGGACTCTACAGTCTGTTTGACTGAGTAGGAAGAACATTTTCAAACACTGGACCTTTCCTGCTCTTCAGGGGCCTCATTTATAAAAGTTGCGTACGCACAAAAGAAGGCGTACGCCACTCTCTACGCAATAATTGAGATTTATAAAAAGCAAACTTGACGGGAAAATGTGCGGTCCTTCACGCAAGCTCTGACCCAGGCGTACGCACAAAAACGGGTGATATGAGAAACGGTGACACCGTCGGCAGATGGAAGAAACACGTGAAAGTGAAAATGAAAATGACAATACTGCCTCTCATAAATAACAGGAAGACTTCACAAAGCAAGTCTTACAATTAACAGCCTACACGAACACCCGTTTGATCGATCAGCAGTGAAACAAACAAAAAAAAATCAAACGAAAATTACAACAGAAATTCAAATGAACACCTATTTGCAGAAAGAAAAGTGAAATATGTTCTGCAATATTGGCATGTTGTGCAATTCATCCTCATAAATAATATAGTTCACACAACGAAATAATGTCCAAAACTGATATTCTCGTCAATGTGTCCGTCTGGCGGAGCAGATATGTGCAGACAGACAGACAGACGGACATTTTAATTGTCCACTGGGGAAAGTTGTTTACATAGTAAAACATTTCTTCATAAGCTACGGAATTATGGTATTCATGCATATGCCCTTAGTTTGTTTTATTTTTGATAAAACAATGTATGGCGTATGTCTCAACCATTCAGAAAGCAACAAGAAATTACATTTGCGCTGATCAATTTCCCATTTCCACGTCGATTATTACCGACATCTGTAGCTTGTCAGATGTAATTAAATGGAGGGAAATAAAATGCCCCATCACAATGCGTAATGACGCACAATGGCTGATCTTGCGCTCTTGATGAGAGCAAATGGAAGAATTCGGAGTGAACGCATCTTTAAACAGCAAGAAGACTTGCTGGCAAACGAGGACGAGTGGCTTATGAGCCAGTTCCGACTTCCTCGAGCCGTCCTGTTGGATCTCTGCGGGCTTTTGGGGGGGTGTCACCCAGTGCATCTGGCGCGTCTGTGTTCCCCCTGCGCCTAAGTCACCACTCCACTTAAAAGGGATTCCCCAATTATTGCCGCCAGTCTCTCATCAAGAGGGGTCAGCTCCGGTGTCCCCCCCCGTGGCAGACACACTCTGGCGATGCAGCGCCAGACGTTTTTTTTGCCTCGAATTTGATGTCCGACCATTTCTTTTTCATTTCGGCCACGGTCCGAGGGTGTGAGGCTTCAGCATTTACTGCGTCTGCCACCGTTTGCCACTCACGTGCCTTTTCGGCATTAGTAATGCCCACACTGTGCCCACCAAACAACACTTTTCTCCTCTTTTCCACCTCGCCAATCTTCTTCTTTCTCTTTCGGCTTTTCCCATCAGGGGTCGCCACAGCGAATCATCCTTTTCCACCTCACTCTATCATGAACATCTTCTACCCTAACGTTAGCCAACTTCATGTCCTCTGTTAAGACATCCATATATCTCCTCTTTGGCCGTCCTCTTGCCCTCCTGCCAGGCAGCTCCATCTCCAACATCCTTCTACCAATATATCCACTATCCCTCCTCTGAACATGTCCAAACCATCTCAGTCTGGCTTCTCTGACTTTGTCGCTAACACAGGCAACATGAGCCGTCCCTCTGATGTACTCGTTCCTTATCCTGTCTAACCTGGTCACTCCTAAGGAGAACCTCAACATCTTCATCTCTGCTACCTCCATCTCAGCCTCTTGTCTCTGTCTCACTGCTACCGTCTCTAACCCATAGAGCAGAGCTGGTCTCACCACTGTCTTGTACACCTTTCCTTTGAGTCTTGCTGGCACTCTTCTGTCACACAACACTCCTGACACTTTCCTCCAACCGCTCCAACCTGCCTGCACTCGCCTCTTCACCTCTTTTCCACAATCCCCATCACACTGAACTGTTGACCCCAAGTACTTAAACTCCTGCACCTTCTTCACCTCAGCCCCCTGTAACCTAACGCTTCTACCTTGATCCCTCTCGTTCAGACACATGTATTCTGTCTTACTACGACTGACCTTCATGCCTCTTCTTTCCAGAGCAAACCTCCACCTCTCTAGCTGTTCCTCCACCTGCTCTCTACTCTCACTGCAAATTACAATGTCATCCGCAAACATCATTGTCCAGGGAGATTCCTGTCTTACCTCGTCTGTCAGCCTGTCCATCAGCATAGCAAACAAAAAAGGACTCAAAGCTGATCCTTGGTGTAGTCCCACCTCCACCTTGAACTCCTCTGTCTGACCTACAGCACATCTCACCACCGTCATACTTCTCTCATACATGTCCTGAACTACTCTGACATACTTCTCTGCCCCTCCAGACGACCTCATACAGTACCACAGCTCCTCCCTCGGCACCCTGTCATACGCCTTCTCTAAATCTACGAACACACAATGCAGCTCCTTCTGACCTTCTCTGTACTTTTCCATCAACATTCTCAAAGCAAAAATGGCATCGGTGGTGCTCTTACGGGGCATGAAACCATACTGCTGCTCACAAATCTCCACCTTCTTCCTAAGCCTGGCTTCCACTACTCTTTCCCACAGCTTCATTGTGTGGCTCATCAACTTTATTCCTCTATAGTTGCTGCAGTTCTGCGTGTCACCCTTGTTTTTAAAGATCGGGACCAGAACGCTTCTCCTCCATTCCTCAGGCATCTTCTCACTCTCTAAAATCCTATTGAACAACCTTGTTAGAAATTCCACTGCTGTCTCTCCTAGGCACTTCCATACCTCCACAGGTACGTCATCAGGACCAACGGCCTTTCCGCTCTTCATCCTTTTCAGAGCCTTCCTAACCTCATCCTTTCCAATCTCTGCTACTTCCTGCTCCACCACAACCACATCTTCCTCCCTTCTTTCCCTGTCATTTTCCACGTTCATCAGCTCCTCAAAATATTCCTTCCATCTTTTCTGTACACTCTCTTGAGTTGTTAGCACCTTTCCATCTCTGTCCTTAATCACCCTTATCTGTTTCACGTCCTTCCCATCTCTGTCTCTCTGTCTGGCTAGCCTGTACAAGTCCTTCTCTCCTTCCTTTGTGTCTAACCTGTCATAAAGCTCATCGTAAGCTTTCTGTTTGGCCTTTGCCACCTCTCTCTTCACTCTACGCTGCGCTTCCTTGTACTCCTGTCTACCTTCCTCAGTCCTTTCTACATCCCACTTCCTTTTAGCCAACCTCTTCCTCTGGACGCATTCCTGTACTTCCTCATTCCACCACCAAGTCTCTTTACCGTCTTTCCTCTTTCCAGATGACACACCTAGCACCTTCCTACCTGTTTCCCTGATAATCTCTGCTGTAGTTTCCCAGTCATCTGGAAGCTCATCCTGACCACCCAGGACCTGCCTCAACTTCTGCCTAAATTCCTCACAAGTTTCTTCATTCTGTAGCTTCCACCACTTGGTCTTCTTTTCTGTTTTCCCTATCTTCTTCTTCCTGACCTCCAGAGTCATCTTACACACCACCATGCGGTGCTGTCTGGCTACACTCTCTCCTACCACCACTTTGCAGTCATTAACCTCTCTCAAATGACCTCGTCTACATAGGATGTAGTCCACCTGAGTACTCCTACCTCCACTTCTGTATGTCACTCTATGTTCCTCTCTCTTCTGGAAGTAAGTGTTGACTACAGCCATTTCCATCCTCTTCGCAAAGTCCACCACCATCTGTCCCTCCAGATTCCTTTCCTTCACACCAAACCTGCCCATCACCTCCTCATCACCTCTGTTGCCCTCACCAACATGCCCATTAAAGTCTGCTCCAATAACAACTCTCTCTCCTCTGGGAAAACTGTCTATGACCTCATCCAACTCACTCCAGAATCTCTCCTTCACTTCTAACTCACAGCCAACCTGTGGCGCATACCCACTGACTACATTCACCATCACCCCTTCAATTTCTAACTTTAAGCTCATCATCCTGTCTGAGACTCTTTTCACCTCTAGAACACTGTTTACAAACTCCCCCTTCAGAATCACTCCTACCCCGTTTCTCTTCCTATCAACACCATGATAGAACAGTTTGTATCCTCCTCCAATACTACGTGCCTTGCTGCCCTTCCACTTTGTCTCCTGCACACACAGTACATCTACCTTCCTTCTCTCCATCATGTCTGCCAGCTCTCTGCCTTTCCCTGTCATTGTGCCAACGTTAAGAGTCCCTATTCTCAAACCTATGTTCCTGCCTTTTCCCTTCTCTCTCTGGCAACGGACCCTTCTGCCTCCCCTCTTTCTTCCACCTCGCCAATGATCACTTCTACTTCACATTGAGTGAAGTTATGTTTTTTTGATTTCCTCTCGGTGTTTGCCACGATTTCGCAATCAATGAATATTCATTCGTGGGCGTTTCACGGACTATTTATGGGCAACTATAGGCGTGACACGAAGCCGCAAAAGCTGCGCTGCATTTCGAATTGGTTGTGATTTAATAAGGGAAAGATGCATAAGATGTGCGTGCGCAGTTTTATAAATCCGAATATTCCTGTGCGAACACACGTCCTATATTTCATCCGTACGCCACTTCTGACGCAAATCCTACGCAAAGTTTTATAAATGAGGCCCCTGGTCTTTAATGTTTTCAAATCCTGACTTTTGTGTGTGTGTTTTTCTTTCCTACCTATGGTATTTTTGGAGTAAAAGGGCTGGGCTAAACTATTGCGTTGCGAAATTTCAGAAAAACTGTCAGTAAATGTATCTGACTGAGCAGAAACCAAAACTGCTGTAAAACTCACACTTTAAGTTGAGGTTTGCAGATGCAAAACATCAATGAGCATTATTACCTCTTTCTATTGTATGTATGTTGGTGGCTTCAAATTCCATATAATTATAAAAAACTATAAAAGAAAAAAACTGAAAGATTTGTCAAAAAAAAATAGAAAGATAAGAAACTATACAGTTACCAACAGTAGTGATAATACCAAGAGTGATGATTTTAACCACAAATGACTGTAATACTTTAAGGATTTATGCAAATGTTGATATTACTTTATAGCTACTTTGTAAAGAGCCATCATGTAATAACTGAGTTACAAAAATGTAGAGAAAACTTGTATCAGATACTTGATCAGGAGTCATATGTCAACATCAATTGTATAAAAGCAAAAAAAAATGTTGCTTTTACGCATTTTTTTTAAAAGATCTGACTTCTTTTTTGTCTGTCAGTGCAAGTGTTGAACAGATGCATCATTTGGTTTAATGTGCAGAAAAGTCCATTTTTCCTCGGAAACTGTTCCAGAGATTGTTCTGTCAGTCTGCTGCACTTTGAGGGAGCAGAGCTTCACTGGCAGAGGGTTAATTGATGTTGATGAATGAGGTAATGTGGAAGTCATTTGGAGTCAGGTCTGGCTTCTTTATCAGTGGCTGCACTCCACATCTCTGGAGGTAGAAGCTGAAAAGAAGTGATTCTCTCCAAATGGTTCATGATCTTTCTTACAGTGATGGCAGACTGATGACAAGGAAGCACAGCAGACTTGTGAATGAGGCTCATATTTTATTATAAGGAAAAATCCCTTGTTTTAGGACAAACAATCACCCGCAGTTAAAGATTTCTTAAATTTAAGCCATAAAACTTGAGCATAAGTATGAAATATTTAGTCTTGCTGGCTTTCTGTTTGGTGATCTGTCTTTAGTTTTAAGATGAGCATACATTTTGCATTAAATTTTGTAAAAAAAAAAAAAAGTCCCACCTAGGTGTGGGAAATTTGTTTGCCACATTTGGCCCATCCCCTGAGGGAGCAGTGAGCTGCAGACGCACCATGCTGAAGAGACAGCAACGTTAAGGGCCTTGCCCAAGGACCCCCACTGGGTAATGTTAATTGCTCGCTATTGATATGGTAATTCCCCCCAGTACCATTATTTATTCCCCTCAGGGAATCGAACCCTGGATTCCTGCGTGGCAGCCCTTTTACCTTAACAACCGAGCTACCCAGCCGCTCCAGTTCTGTTTGCCTGTATGTATATTTTTATATTCAAAAATAAGAAAAAACAATCACAAATAATAATAATAAAAAAATAATAATAAAAAATAATAATGGATTAGATTTATCTGCACTTTTCCAGGCGCTTATAGTGCTTACAATGTGTCCATTATTCATTCACTCCCCATTCATTCTGGGTGATGACAGATACTGTATAAATATAACTTCACACAAATTTACAAAATAGTACTCCAAATTTTGGTTTCTCATCTTTTGATATAAAAAAAACAGTATTGAGTTTGTGTAATGCATTCTGGTTATTAAAAAAAAAATGCTGTAGAGAAATTCCAAGAGGAAGAATATACGCCCTTCATGTCAAACAAACATTCTATTCACATCAAAAAAATATGCCAAAATGTATCAGTGGCAACTTTTCCTTAATAAAGCCAATAAAGAAACAGTTTGTCAAACTTGCCACAACAACAAAAACTACAGTTGGTAACAGATGAACAAGACTACAAAATGATCCTGGAAAACTGTTAATTATCAAATCGGAATAGTAACTAAATGTTTCTTCCATGTCTGCCTTAACGAATAAATAAATTCAACTTTTTTTTTCTTTTTACTTTTTTAAAATTTTGACTTTAGTTTGACCTTTTGTTTTTTTCAAATTGCTACCAGTAGTTTTGTTTCACAGATGTGTCTTCAGCACACAGGTGGCCGACAGGTTCGTTTTTTTCAATGGTATGCTGTGGGTGACGGATTTGAATTGCTTTCCTACCCCTCTGGCTCTTCCCTATTGCTTTAATTGTAGAAGCATTTGAAGGTGTAGTGGAATCCAAGGTCCAAAAGCTTTTTTTTAAGGTGGAGTCATAGCAATGTAGGGCTGACTATCCCTATCACCCCTAGGATGATCCGCATCGCACTATGGTGTGAAGGAAAAACACATTTCTTCACGTGGGTGTGCTCTGAAGCAGGGGAGTTTACACTTAAATCTAAGTATTGAGTTTTTTGTTTTTGCCATCCTTTTTAAAGTTATAAAACCAATGTTGTTATGTATTTTCTGAGCACTGGCAGCTATGCCCTAACGTAGATGACCTGTGAATATTGTTGATGTCATCTAGAAGTAGTAACATCCGGATTTGAAGACAGTATTTTTTCCATATCTCTCTGATTGGAGGGATAAGTTTAGGGGTAGGCAGAAGCCGAAGGAGTATGTTACGGGGAGAGGAAGAGGGAGTACCCAGGCGCAGAGAGGAGAGGAGGCAGGAGGATGCAGGGAATAGGGTTTAATAACATAAACTAAAGACAAAAACAAAACCACTGCATACGGCAGGCTAGAATCTCGAAACACTACAAAAGCACTCAGCTCGAAAAACCGGGGAAGAATACAATATGGACCAGCACAGGAGGAAGGGAAAGACAGCACTTAAATACATACAAGGCAACAAGACACAGGTGGAAACACTCAGGACTGATGGGGCAAGGTAAAACTCGAAACAACAACAAAACAGGAAATACTACAAAATAAAACAGGAAATCAAGGAACAAAACACAAAGTGACTGAAACCGTAACAGAGTAGGGAAGCAATTCAGATTTGGCCTTAAAAAACATGTAAATAAGGGGGAAGTAGGTGAGACATAATCACGTCATGCAGATTTTTTTTTCAGCCAGCCCCAAAACCTGTACAAGTGGCCTTGTGCTTCCCTTGTGTGCAGCCTGCCTGTTTCGAAAAGAGTGTGTGGACATCCGAGCCTCCCTCTACTTTGTGCATAAATGCTATTTTTTGTTTACTCTGCCAATAAGGCGATTTTATATATCCAGCACCTTTTGTCCACACGGGCATTTCAGTGATTTTATCACAGCTGAAAGACGTCTTTACAATTTGAAAACATTCTCTGGTGAACTACCCCTTGACACTAACCAGGAGGAATGGAGTGCCAGACACTAATGCACAAATGTGTACAGTTACATTGGCCCTAAATTATGGCTGCCATACATTAATTTGTCTAAAGTTCCACTTACTGGCACGACAAAACAAATCTGATGTCTTCCATTATCTGGACTCTGACCTTGCAGAGTTTATCTGAGGACAATCAAGATGCAATTAGAATTCAAGCCTCTTCACAGAACAAAAAGTTTGATCCTCTGTCTGGTCCGCCTCTTAGAATGGCTCACTGTTTCTCTGGATTGTTCTCAGAAATTTAGCTGAATCAGTAAAAAAAAAACTCAGGGAATTATCCCAAAGGCTGCAAGTGAAGTAATTTTTTTTCTCACAATTATCACATAAAGACTGAAGATCCAATTTTCAAACCTTGGAACAGATTCATAACAGTTATGCCATCATTTGGCTTTATGATCAATTTGTTCCAGTTCGTTCTTCAGACATAAATTATTCATTTACCTTTGGAGCACAGTCTAATAAAGCGGCTTATTGCTGCTGTTGCACAGAGTCTCCAAAACACTAATTTCATTTTTCAGTTCCTCGACTGTTTTTGTCTTTTTCTGAAGTTTTGTGACTCTGGAAACTCACCACATAGCCACAGCAGAAAGTAATTCCAGCCTCATTTTTTTCAACTCCGTTTAACAGAAGCAAAGTGCGTGGCCTGGCCCGTCACATCCAACATCCCATAGTAGTTCCTCAAATGACTAAAGACAAAGACACTGACTGGATGAAGCACTAAAAGCAACAGTTTCCTATTATGACTTATGGATTAGCCTGTCTAAAATCTCCCACATACACATCCACACGAGCTTAAAGACAGCTTTTCCTGGCACCAGCGATGTGTCAAACAATGGCTGCCAAGTCTGCTGTATGCAACAAAAGATGCAGAGACTTAGGGAAATGGAAATGGTGATTCAGTGCCGTTATTTAAAAAAAAAAAAATCCATTCAGATGGACTAAATGCATCGTGGAATCTCTTAACCACTAAAGCGCCCATCTCTACGGAGCTAAAGAAAATGCAAAACCCACTCCGCTGTTTTGTCCCTGATGGTACATGCACAAAACTGCAAGGGAAATTTTAAACTACAAAAACACATAAATGGTTTTCCAATTAAAAATATACAACAGAACAAGTTTTTGGGAATAATACTAGAAAGCAAACTATCCTGGAAAACACACAACAGACAAAAAAAGGAAAATCTAAAAAAATCTTTCAATCATATACAAAGTTAAACTCTTCTGTGACTATAATTCACTTCATACATTGTACTGTTCTTTGGGACTCCCTCACCCCATCTATTGTAATGAAGTATGGGTGAATAATTATAAATCTTCATTTAGGGGTCTGACAATTAATCGACTTAAACGATGAATCGATTTACATCCCTACGATCCAACCAGATGAACTGTCTGAGGCAAGTTGATAATCAAATCAACGTATCGCATTATAAAATCATTTAAAAATGAATTAAATCAATTATATCACTATTGGAAAATTATTTTTGGATTGCAGCATGGTAGGTTTATTTTACTATAACGTAAAAACAACTAAGTGCATGACAGCAGACAACACACATGTGAGGGCAGCAGAAAATGATCAATCCATCATTCCAGTCCAATGTGTGGAAACACTTTGAATTTAGTGATAAAATGTTCTAATGTTCCCTTTGGATTATTTTGATGTGAATAAATTTTATGAAACTAAAATGTGAATGGATTTGCCATTAATTCTTGTTTACTTGTTTGTTTGTGCACATATTGAATTTGCACTTGATTATCCTGCAGGAAATGCGAGGACTCTGGAAATCTTCACCTGCACCCTTCAGTACAAAGGTATTTATCTCTAAGTCACACTACTTGAGTTTTTGGCCAAAGATGCCCTGGATTGATTTGAAGTCAGTGAATCGCATCAATGAAAATAAACCAATATTGACTTTGAATCAGATCAGCAACCACAAATTGTGATATGAAGTGAGTTGTTGTTAAGATGAATTTATACACCCATATCTTCAGTACATCCATTATACATGTTATAAGCAATCCGGATTGTTCACAAAGTGGAATACTTAGAGCATAGTAATTAATAATTATTAACTATTGCAAACAAATTTAATTGAAAAAGATTTATTTTTCTTATCGTTTTTTCTGTTATTTAAGTTTCATTGTGTTTTTGCTGAATGAAAGGAAAGCCAAAAACTTATATTTTTATGCTGCAAAAAGAGAGCTGCAATTCAGCATCACGTCCCCAATATTTTGCTCACTCTGTGCATGCTAGTCTATTAATAACTTCTGGCCCACTTCACCTCACATATCCTCTCCCACCCAACAAAGTTACAAGTTATTGAGTGCTCCCCATTAGAAAACGCAACTACAGACCTTTTTGACATCTATTCAAGCCTGCAGCCAGATATCCACGTCCGGAGCCAGTCCAGGAGTTGTAAATACTCAAGCAGAAGCAGCAGAACCGCTGCAATAAAAAGCCCTGCATGTTGATCTTAAGCTGCATAAATAGCTTCTACTATTACATAAACAAAACACATTGTGAAATTCAACTGTTCGCACTGCAGCTCATGGGCATACAGCCAAAAGCTACTCTGCTTTACAGTTATATATTGCTGGCCTGTTTTCTTTTTTTTCAGTCGGGAGGGGAGCTGTAAAGCTGGAAACACCTGAGGAGGAGAGTCCAATAGCAGAACGATCAAAAATTACCTTGATGGTAAAATAAAGTTTTCCCTGTGGGCCATGGCTTTGTTTGTGGAAATGCAGCTCGAGCACTGCCATGATTACACAATATTGCATAAATGAACACTACCTTATTGTTTAAGGGAGCACACACACGCAGATACTTGGTTTGTTGTATCCTGTGAGGAAAATTAGCAGTCAGATCGAAGCAGCCTTCTCTATTTGCTGCAGAGAAATAAATACCCTAGCTTCCCCTCCATGCTGGAGTTGCACAAACTCCATTCAGTTTAAACAGCTTCTGCAATCTGCCGTGAGAGGTAATCTAAAATGAGCAAAGGTAGGATGAGAAGTAAAGGAATAGCCGCTCAAACAGCGGTCAACAGGAACAAGGGAAACACAGGAGATGGACGAAAAGGTCATGAAATAAAGATGTAAAGGGGAGGGAGGTGAAGCAAGCCCTGACAGGGATTCAGGGAGCAGCGGTGGACTTCAATATCTCACAGTTTTTCCTCACAAGTGAATTTCGCAGCAGGCTGTCAGTGATGCTGTCGAGCAGCATCAATACTCGTCTCTCCGGAAACAAGAGCTGTAGATTTATTCATCTAAATCCACCTCAGAACTTCACTCATAAAGCACACACTCAATGTCTGTCACACAATGATGGCAAATTTGTTTTCTTTGTGGAGAGGTTAAACCAGGTGCATATGAATAGTTTATAGTCTTATGTGCAGCAGGCAGCAGTCGTGGCAGAAATTTTGGGGAACATGGGAGGAATTTTGATTAGAAACTGGGTTAGCAGCCATTTAAAGTACTGTGGTGGAAAGTAGGAAAAAAGTTTCTAAGAAAAACAAAACAAAAAGAATACAACCTAAACAGTATTTAATAGACACCTGAATAGGTTTCAAATAACTTTTTAAAGAGATACATAAAATAACAAGAAAGCAACCCCAAAAAACGAGACTTTTTCTGTCTATACCATCAGTTAGTCAATTTTGTCATTAGAATTCCTCCTTAAATCTTTAAAATAAGAGAAATCTTCACTGCAGGATCGTAAATAGTATCATAAGGCCCCCAGTTCAAGTTCCTGGGGGACCTGAAACAGAACACCAATGGAGGACCTTTCTGTGTGGAGTTTGCAAGTGCTGTCAGTGCATGCATGGGTTTTGTCCGGGGACTTCGGCCTCCCACCAACGTCCAGAAACATGCTTCATAGGTTAATTGGTTACACTAAATTTTCCCAAGGTGTGACTGTGAGTGCGCATGGGTGTGTGATTGTGGCCCTGCGACAGATTGGCGACCTGTCTGGAATGTCCCCTGCCTTCGCCCACGAGCTGCCGGGAAATGCTCCGATAGCCCCGTAACCCCGAAAGGGAAAAACGGGTTTAGAAGATGAATGAAAGATGAATGAAGGGAGCTATCACCACTTTAATGATAGTTTCACGAGTATTTGCTTGGATCTGCAGATACTAAGAGTGTAGCAATTTAATTCAATAATAATTAAATTTATATTATAATCAGTTGTTGCTGATACGATTCATAGCTGATATGGGTTCATTTTGAATAATCTAATTCGACCCGATGTACTGACTTAAAATTGATCCGATATCTTTTGCAAAAAATTCAATCAGTGTGATTCAGAGATAAATACCTGAGTACTGAACTATTCTGGAGTAGTTTTCCAGATTCCTTGTATTTCTTGCAAATTGATACATTAATTCGGTCGATTACTCCCCTAGCAGATGCATTGGTTCAACTTGATTCGTATTTAACATTTTTAAATGCAGGATATCACAAAAACTGATTTGTCATGGTCAAATTTCATATCTTTTTCTGAACAGCATAAAGTACTGCTTAAGGTCATCAAGATGCTCAAAAGAGAAACTGATAACTTCATTTGTCTCTGGGACAGAGGAATCATTTCTGCCAAATGGCAAAGAGTCAAGAGCTTAACGTTTCTACCTCTCACTGCACACAGATTAGGTAAAACAGACTTAGTTAAAAGAGTGAACAGTTTTCTGAATCAGGCAGCTTTAAGATGGTGCCTCTCCTATCAGCTATAATGAGCTGAACACATACAGTAATGGGCATTTGAGCCCCTGCTTAAAACCTACACAGGAAGATGAGTTTGCAACAGATCGTAATACTGTAAGATTCCCTAAAGTCACTGGATTCCTTTAAGCCTACCTGCGTGAGGCATTTGGTTCCCTCATAAAATAGATTCCTCTGAGGATAAGAGAAGAAAATAACCGCAAAACTGACTGATTCTGACTCTGTTTGCCTGCCGCCTGCCCAGACCCTCGCCTGAATTTTGACCCCCCTGTCTCTCCTCTGATGATCTAATGCCTGTTCTCGACTCCTGCCTCCCTGACCTTGATTTAGCTTTATAGACTTTTAGCTGATCTAATAAACCTGCTGCATTTGGAACCAACTATCTGCCTGTTCTTGCGATTAAGTATATTACATAATAAAAAGATTTTAAAATGTTGCTTACTCCATTGGTAGAATTTATATTTATTCTCTAAAAGTAATTGCCAAAAGCCAGAAAACAAAAAAATTACCGTAACATTTTTTGTAATCTTGAAACATTCACTCAATTCTCATTAAAATATAACTTTTTGGTATGAATTTATCGAACTATTTTGACTTTAACATTTTTTGCAGTTCCAACAAAATGCATTGCTTCTTGCGAAAGAAATTCAGTTTCCTGTCATAATATTTGATTCTTTAAGGAAATGGTTGGTAAGACAAACTGCGTGAGAATGTCTTAGAATTACAAAGAAATTTATCAAATTTCTAAAATTCGAAGTTTAATCAAATTTTATGTGGATGAAGAGGAGTGAGAAATTCTATCCTAAAATGAAAAATGGAGGTTCATTGCAAAAAATTTTCCCAGCTCTGGTAATTTTCCCACTTAGGTCTTTTTACTATGATTATGCGGCTTTTAGCCAAAATATTAAAAATTTGGCATTTTTTTGGAAATAGTTTTGGAAAAGTTTTTTGGGAAATGTTTTTTTACAAGCTTTTCCAAAAGCCTTTTTTTTTTTATTTGCTCCCGATTCACAGTGATTTTAAAAAAAACAACTCAGAAATGCAATATTAAGATTAATTTTCCCAAAAAATGTCCTCCGTCATGAGAAAAATCCCACAAAAACATGTCAAAAACACAATTTTCATCTGAGTGGGTCTTTAATGATCACATACTTGTTTCTGGTTTGAGCAGAAGCTTCTTTACCTCTAATTTATTGTCTTGAGGCTTTTGGACAACAGAGCAGCAGAGCAACCATCTGTCACGTGTGACGGCACAGTGAAGCAGACTTAACCTTTGGAGACAGAGCTTCCGCTTTTCCAGCATGAGGAGGATAAACACCAACATGTGCCACTTATTAGATGATACAGTACAATTATCGGGTGCAGACGAGCCAAACAAAAGAAAAAAAACAAAAAAGTTAGTTATGAGCAACTGAATGAAACAAACACTAATGAGAGAGTTACAGATGTAGATACCATTTTCATTTACTGGTCAAGGTCAAGGAAGACCTCAATATTTAATGTGATAGGGTTTGATTCATTAATGCCAGCCAAGACTTTGACTCAAGAGAGTCAGTTTCGCCTCCCTTTGCTCCCATTTCTTTCGTTATCTGTCAAAATAAACACATTTGCAAGTATCACACCAAATGAACTTCATGGAAACCATCAAGCTGAAAGAGTCGGACACAGACAGCAAGTCTGAATAAACCAAGCGTCTGCCCACAAGATTACCAACAGTTCGTGGCCATAAACAGCACAGAGTGTGAAATGACTACCAGAACAAATCACAGAAAAATGTGACTCTCTCCCTCTGTCTGTGCCTTTTAGTAAGAGATGAGCCAATAAGGAGATCACAGCTGCCCTCTATGGGTGTAAGATCATACTAGAAGCACGTTTGCAGATGGGCAAATGTTTTTTATTTTAAAATAGGAGTTTTTATTTGACTGCAATGTTAAGTATCTGAAGACTGCTTTAACATTATGTGCTTGTAGAATATATTTCAAGCCAAAACCTGCTGTACCACAAACCCCTTCATGTCGGTTTCAGATTCTCTCCATTTTCACACCAAGTTCAACACAAAACAAGCTAAAGACAGTGTTTGGTTTTGCTCCTTCACTGTGCTGTGCAGAGAACAGGAACCTTGATAAAGAAGGTGGAAGCATGCGTTTCTCAGAGAGGGCCCAAACAAATGAGATTTGTGTGTACGCTGACTTAGCTTCAAAGCTTCAGTGGAGGCCACGGTTCAGATTGCTTAATCGGCAGGCTTCTCTGCAGCAGAAACCCCTGGAGATCAAGGAAGAACATTGCTCCACAAAAAAAATCCTCAGCTACTCTGACGTCTTCCTCGATCACACCCAAAACGCTGTGATGGGTGAACCAATAAAGGCTCAGGGGAATCAAAGGAATAAAGATGATTTGGATATCTGAAAACTTAAAATAAAGAGAACATGTATATAACTTTTCAAGAGAACAGTAGTCCAACTATATGAATACTTCTTAGTGTCAGGAGTCAAAAATTGTTTATAGATAATTTTTGAACTTTTATTTTTTTATTTTTTTTTATAAGTTCTACATCCTGAGCCTTTGTTTTAGAAAGAACTTCATCAAACTGAGCCCATGTATTTTCTTTTTCTATTAAATGTTAAAATAATAAAAGAACGCCTAGTAATTAATTACTGATTGTTACTCAATTTGTTCAGTTTCTTTGTTTTGTTTTTGCAACCTTTGTTTGTCAAATTAAGCAGAAAAAGAAATGCCTACATTTTATTCTTTACAAAAAAATTTTTTTTGGGACATTGAACAAATATTTTTACAAAACAACAACACTGCACACATTTTATAGGATGTCATCCAAGTATTATGTAGAACAATGTGATTTGATCTGTGTTTGATCAATGTTCTTGTAAAGGTAAGTTGGAAATGGTAAGGCAATACTTTGGCATCCATTTGTTGAATAATTGTAAAATTTCAAAATGCTTTCACAATAAAACTTCATTAAAAATAATAAAAAATCATACAAAAAACGAAACCTCACTTTACAAGGTCACATGCAGATTTTTATCATTATAAAGTTTTAAATGGGCTTCACGGTGGTTAGCATACATACTTTTTAAGGATCTATGCAATTTTAAACAGGCTTTTTAGGATTGGAAAAACCTTTCATCAATACCTGGCAAAAAAACAAATAAAAAAAAGCAGAGTTAATATGACCATCAGAATTAACAACAGATCACTTTTGCAAAGATAATGAACATTTCTCTTTATGATTCACAACTGCAAAAATGTTCTGAGCTTCAAAGATTAGGTACAGATCCAGGGATCTGACCTGGCTGGTGCGCTGTCAACCACAGCAAAGGTCTGCCAGAGGAGCAGAGGAGGAACTAAACTCCCCGCTGTGCAGACAGAAGCTCTGAGCTGGACAGACGCGTCCTTCACAGTGCTATACAAGTGACTGCTGCAGCTGCTTTTAACTGGACTGCAGGCACCTAGGGGACATTAAACACATCCCGCCAACAGTTTCGGCAACACTGAGAGAAAACACTCCGTTACCAGTAATAATGACTCACTCATTCAATACACAGACTTGTTTGTTCAGTCACCTACCCACACAGACAGCCAAGTCACTTGCTTGGTCATAGATTTACTCATTCACACTGTCCTGCACTCACTCAATGTTTCTGCCTTCTAATTGATAAAAAAAAAAGATTGGAAAATGCACAAATGCAACACATACAAAAAGATTATTTCAGCTCAAATTATTGACCTAAACGATCTAAATTAGTGTTAAATAATTGTTTTGGTATACAATCCTTAAAAAAATGTGCGAAGTTCAATTTTTAACTGAATGGGGGGAAAAAAATGTAAATCACACCAGATTTTATAGCATTTAAAACAGACGTAACGTCAATGTCTATGAGAAGTGTCACCCTTGAACCACATAAAACAGCTAAAAGTAAGTAAGTAAGTAAGTTTTATTTATATAGCACCTTTCACAGATAAAATCACAAAGCGCTGAACAATAAACAATATACAACCCAGTAAAAGCAGAAAAACAATCAATTAAATATAATGTAAGCAAAACTAAATTGAAGAATAATAAACATAGAATAAAAGTAACAATAAAACCAGTCAGCTAAAAGCATTTTTGAATAAAAGAATACATTCAGCCCCAAACTCTTCCCAAAATGATTTATCAGCAGAGTAAAAAGACCACATGCCCACAAATAATTATTTTCAACACATAAAAGATGATGTCATGTTACCATCAAAGAAATCTGCACGCGTTTCAAAAACATTTCCAAAGAGCGCACATGACACTTGGTTTTGTAGACAGTCACGGTTTGATGTGGTAAAAACTAAACATTAGAAAGGGGACTTAAAAACTGTTAAGGGAAGTCAGATTATTTTATGTCATACTGGATCTGAATTTGAAACCGTTAAGGTGGGCTGCCAGGTGTCCAGAGCATGCAAAGTAGGACCAGAGCTGCAGTTCATCACTAAAAAGGCAGAGCAGAGCAGATCAGAAAGGAGGTGAATAAAGCAGAAACTATCAAGAATACCTTTAGCATATATGTTTTATCTGACTGCAAGAAAAAAAAAACACAATCTGTACAAACATTCCCAAATGGGAGCCTATCCTGAATCCTAAAGCCACAATAAAATGTTAAGGCATTACACAAATTACTGAAGACTAATTATTTGTTCATGTAATTGTTAAATTGCAATGAAAAATGTTTCATATTGAATCAGTACTCATTAAATGAAAGGCATTCATTTATTCAAGCTCCAATGATCGACCACCCTGATGTATGAAAAACATATTTTAATAATTTGCTAATTATTGGCTTGATAAGTATTTTGGAAGTGTAAATATGTTGTCCGTATGACTACTTTGCATGATTTTTATAATTGAAAAAAAAAAGAAATCAAGATTTACCAATCTTTAATTTTTTATGCAATTCCTCTTAAAAACTTCAAAATAAAAATAAGGAATGAGAAACCACTGCAAACTTTCTGACCTTACCCAAACGTTATACCAAAATAAGTACCCATTATTAAACCTGATTTCTTGAATAATAACTACTAAGATGTATATATTACTAATACATTTCTGAAAAATTTCCGGCCTGTTCGTACATTTAAAAGTAATTGCTGATTATTTAGACTTGAGTGCCGTTTTTGTATTTAATGCCAAGTAATGTCATCCCAGGAACTCATTAACCATCAGTGCATCTTGGGAGTAATGTTTACTTTTTTAACAAATGCTGGCTGGTATGATAGCAGAGAAGTTTCAATGTGAAGATTAGGACATAGAGCACTGTCATCCTTTTTTTTTTTTGTAAAAGTAGTTATTTAAGATTTTTGCAAAAGGAAATTCTGACAAAACCTTTTTACTGTAGCCATCCTTTCCTATATTCTCCTGATGATATCCCAGCCATTAAAATTTGAACACAATGTTTCATTTGTTTTGAATTTTTTTCCTTTTTATATAAATGTTAAGAAATCCGCTTCATAAGTGAACTTTTGATAAATGTTTATTCCAGAAATCAAGAAGAAATAAAAAATGATTTAAAAGAATGAGGGGAGGGGGGAAAATAAAAATCTAATGTTTTTCAAGGCTCAAGGATGGATTCTACTCGAAGAGCTTTGCTTCAGATGAAGCCTACAGTGAAAACACCCTCTTGTCTGTGCCAAGGTGATTAATCCAAATTAACTTTGTCAAAGATTGCTTAACGCTCCAACACCTGTCAGTTTGGCCTGGGCTCTCAGCCAAGCATCATCACAATTATCCAACTTCTACTTGCTAGGAAATCATTCTCTGTACAACACTATAAAATGAAGATTATATCATTTTACAACCTTGAAAAGTTTATTCTGTCTTTGAATCATGCCTGACACCACAGCAAGCAAAACTTTACCAAGAGTGGGGCCATGGTGCAGCATAGGGCGGTCGACCTCTGATCAGAGGTTTTCAGGTTTGATTCTCGCCATGCCAACCCATTGTCGAAGTGTGCTTGGGCAAGGTACTGAAGCCCACCTTGCCTCTGGTGGAAGGTTCCCGCCAGTCAGCGTGTGTGAATGCTCCTCCACCTGGCCGTGTACCTCGTCTCTACTACTGCTCCTACACTTGGCTGTGGATTCTGCCTCTAGCTCGTCTCGCGCCCCCAGCGTCCCTCAACTCCATCTGGATGAAGCTCATCTGCTGGACTCTTTAAATATGTAGTTGTGGAGACAGATAAGCTAATTCTTCTCTAAGAGTTCTGGTACATCGCCTGTCCGTCCTGGGGGAGGATCCCTCCTTCAACCCCTGAGGCTTCTTCTTTTTTCCAAATTCGTTTTTTTGCCTGAGTTTTTCCTTACCGCAAAGGAGGGTCTAAGGGCAGGGATGTCCAGTTTAGTTTAGTCTGTTTAGTTAGTTCAGTTTAGAATTCTATGTATTGATGATCCTTTTGATTTTGTGTTTACTTTACAATTACTGGTACAAAGCCCATCGAGACGACTGTTGTTGTGACTTTGGGCTATACAAATAAAATTGAATTGAATTGTTGAATTGTTACGGTAGAGCAGGGGTGGGTTTATATAAATGTGCTTCTTTTCCACTCCCTTTCAAGCGATCTTTGATTTAACATCTAATTATCCTATGTTTGATACGTCTTTGAATGAATGCTTATTGTATTGTTTTGTGCATTATTCTTTGATTGCTTGAAATAAGCCATTTCAAATCAAAATCAAAAATCAAAATTGAATGGGTGAATAGGACTGTGACTGTAAAGCGCTTTGGGCCTTTGAGAGAGGTAGATAAGCATTATAAAAGTGTACGTAATTTACCAGTTACTAAAATTCTTGATGAAAGACAAATAAATTTCAATACAAAAAAGTTGTATCCTTTGATAATAAAATTTGGGATTCTTGCTATCCTTCTGTGGAGTGTCAATATTCTGCTGAGGGATTTGTATTTCAGAGTGAATACAAAGAAAAGCAAGAGCTTCTCTACAGTAAGGTGAGGAAACTCTTGCACTGATAGGAAAATCCCTAAGTAACCTGATTTTCTAATCTCAGTCAGAGCGGAAGCAGTTTCATTGCTGCCAGCTCAAAAATGTTGAGGCTCTACAATGGTTTGGCCTGTATCTATGGCAACAGTTGACTCTGAGGGACAAAAGGGTTAGAACCAGTGGGAGCTGATCTATGTGTTGATAAATGAACCAATTCTGTAAATAAACCTGGCAGTTTAAAAATTTACCAACTGTGTCACGGGGGGGTAGTCATTTATCAGTAAGGAGGGTAGTAGTTGAATTCCCCATGATCTTCAAATTACAGATTACTCTTAGGAAAGAACAAAAAATGCATTAAACCTTTAAAATACTATATAATTAGTTTCATAATACTAATATGAAACCACGTTTGATTCTCCAACACAGTAGATGGAATTTAAGAGTTTTTACTTTTTTTTTGAGGAATGAAAAGGTTTAAAGACCCACTCAACTGAAAATAGTTTTACCATGTTCTTGTAATATTTGGTCATGATGGAGGTCATAAATAAATTAATCTAGGATTAAAACTGCGTTTCTGAGTATTTCTTTATTCTAATCATGATGATCAGGAGCAGACAAAAAAGAGCCTTTTGAAAAAGCTCTAATTCGGGACGCAGCAACTGAAATGGTCTGGTAAAAGTCTCCCTGCGCCGCTTCATTCTGATGCCTCCACTTGCAGACAAAAAGATACATTAATGTCTTCGTTTTCCTCGTCTGAGCTGATATCTGGCTCAAAATTGTACAGCTGGATAGCAACAATATTGCTTGTTGTGTTTGTTGCACTGCTAATGTTAGCTTGGGGTTGTGAGGGGCTGTAAGCTAGCGGGACAGAGTGCAAACAAAGTGATGATGAGATATTAGCGGAGAGTTACTTATACGCCAACAGTCCCGCCTACAACTCAGAGCCAAATTTTAGATGAGTTCCTGCCGCTCTGCAGAAAATAACGACACATAATTTGGGATTTTGGCTAAAAAATTGTATCATCAAAAAAATAAAAGACCACATGGAACATTTATAGAATAGATAAAAATATAGTTATTGTGAGATTTTAATCGTTAGAGAAAGCACAAGTAAGAGATAGCAGTAAACTGCAGGTAGTCTGGAATGGACAATCTGCAGCAGTTTATCCCACCCTGACACCCAATTCTAATCTGCCTTTTAATGTCAGAGCTTTTGTGATGCTACATTTAAACATCACAACAAACATGTTCTAATTTCTTTAACTTTAAAGCTATGGACACACCGGGGGTGTGACGTGAATCCTCAAATCAGTATTTAGCCCATAGTGTTCCACCTGGACATACGGGGAGGGATTTCTTCTTTTTAATCCTTTTCTACTCTTTACTAACGCATGTCCACCGCATACAGTTGGAAGAGGCTTGGTGTGAAATGTCAAAGTGGTGCAGATCTTGTGAATCTTGCTCCAGGGTTTTCTTTTACATCTTTATTCTGATATATCAAAGACTAATTGTCATATAATTCTAGCCAGCCACAAACCGAAATTAGTAAGTCCCTGATTGGTCACAGTTTGAACTACCATAATTTAACTTTCAATATGCATTCAGTGGGCATGCGTTTTGTGCATAGAATCCAAAAGTGTGTTTAAAAACTTCTGTAGTGACGCGTGAATGCAAGAGTTTTGGAAACGCATTTACTCATCACTTGAAGGTGCTTGGCTGAGGGTAGTGTGAACGTAGCTTTAGGGCCACATGTTGTAAAATTTAGCAAATGAATGGACAGAGGGTTTTATAGAAGTTTCAGATATTCAAATCAAAACAAACCATAGGCATTATGGCATATTTCCCTGAGGGATCGTTCATATTCACAGAGTAAAAATTAGTTAACCAACAGTTTTTGAATGATTTTGAGATTTCATATTTTCTATCTAATCATTAGTTTTAACAGTTAAATCAATAAAAACGGGTTTTTTTAAATCAATGTCCCAATTTTGCTGGTTTAGTTTGAAAGTAGGATCAAAATGCCATTGCCATGCCATTGCTTGTTCTGTCGTGTTTGGTTCTGTTTCCTGTTTTATTTTGAAAGGTGTTCTGTTTGGTCATGTTCCTGAGTTTTACTTCCTGGTCCCCATCTGCCCTGATCGTGTTCACCTGTGTCTTGTCTGCCCTGTCTGTATTTAAGTCTCGTCTCTCCCTTCCTCTTGTGCTGGTCCATTAACGTCTTCATGTCCTAACTTCGTAACGTCTCGTCCATGTAAGTCTTCTGCCATGTTTCATGCCACGCCACAGTAGGTTTAGGTTTGTTTGGTTATCCTGCTCTGCAGCGCCTTTTGTTTGTTCATTAAACACCTTGCCCTGAACCCGTTTGCCTCCCGTCTCTGCACCTGGGTCCTACCGGCTCTCGAGCCCCCCTCACCGTGACACATAATAGTCTTCGTATAATTTTCATACTTATCAGGTTTTTACTTCGGGAAGTCTGTGACGTCATACTTGGCATTAGAATAAATAAATAAATAAAAGTAGTGAGCATGGTGTCCAAATTTGCTTTTAAAATCCAGGACACTGGATTCTCCTGCACCACATAGTTTTTTTAGTAGTCGGGTCAGAGGGAAGGAATTTGGACATAACCCTACAGAAACTACCATCCTCTTGGTCCTGATAAGTTTTGAAAGTAAAGACTCAAGTGGGAGCTAAAAGCTGCAAGTCATGTGGGATTTGGTACGGAGGCTACAAGGTTTGATTTATCCCCACCCCTACCCCCCACCTCACTGTCTTCAGCAGCTGTTGGACACACAGGGGTTTATGCCACAGGCTGAGACCCATAGAAGCAGATTAAGATTGATCAAAAAGGGGGGAGGCTATAATAAAGAGAACAGCAAGCTTTCATCATTCAGCAGGACAGCGAAGGTGTGACTGATGCCAGTTTATTAAATGTCTATCATTTTCCCGCAAGGGCTTTTTTTTTAACTCTTGTATTTGAAAAAAAATGGCTGACTTACTGCATTATGTGCAAAATCCCATGATTAACAATAATGTTTACACTCACTTTGCTTGGTATGCAAAAGAGTCCTCAGAATAATTAAACTCTGTCCCAAACAGCTGGATGCCGACTGCAAGCCCAGCAGGAACGGTTAACACGAGGGAACTGCAAAAAGACGGCATGGCATTTTGGATGTAAGGTCAAACTGCATTCCCTGCAGTCAGTCGACCGATTTCTGGAGCGACGCATGCAAGCCAGTTTTGCAGAGTTTTGACACTTTGATTTAATGATAAAAAATAAAAACTCCAATAATCACCACGAGGCTGAAAATGTTGAGAGACGGTTATACGCTTGAACCAGTCTTGTCAACAGCACAGTGCACGTGCTTTTCAAAGCAGTTAGCTGCCCATTAAATTAATTTATGACTCACTAATGTCAGCAAGGCAATAACAAAATATGACATATGCATCCATCAAAAGATGTTTTTTCTTTTTTAGGTGACATGTTTACACCTTGTGAAGCTGTGTGCCTGATCGATGTCTGGGAAAGCAGGAAGACCAAACTCTTTTTCCATCATAGCTTCAAGAGGAAATAGGTGGATTTGTGTTGTAAGAACCTACATCATCCAAAATCAACTTTTTGAGCTTTTAAGTGTATTATAATGTTCATTCCTCGTGAAAAGAAATCCTAAAGCAATATTTTGATCCATTCACACATTTCTGAGTATTCCTCTGAAAACCTGCGCTGAGCACCAGCCCCTCCCAATCCACGTAAACGAGCGGGTTCTCACATTGTGACATAGACCAGAGAGAACAGCCCCTTCCAGGAGGAGTCTGTGCTGCCAGCACTGCCCCCAGGCTAACACACACACACACACACCTACTTTCTCCGTGGAGCTAGCAGTGATCGACTAAAACGCTTTTATTTTATATGCACATCCAGCTTTGCAAAAGTTTGCATGTTTGTTTTTGTGGGTGAAATGAAGACACGCTGCCGAGGTCAACTCAACAATGATGTTATGAAATGGGCGGCACCCACACTTACTTCCGGGTAGGAAAAGAACTCACGAAAAAAACTATTTTTTTTTTATTAATTGTTCTTTAGTGTGCCAAAGGTAATATATTATCATATATCTGGATATAGTTTACTCTGAAAGTCTTAGGAAAGCAAGATATAGGCCCTTTAAAGTATTGTAACAGTATTTGTGACCTTAAATCATCTTCAACTCTAAAAAGGGCACAAAGTTTGCTGGGCACTTATCAAAGATCAAAACATAAAGCTAACAACCAAAATCTAAATACGTTTGTGATAAAGTTATGAATCACTACACATATAAAGTAAAAATATAACCAATTTAACAACTTTTTTGCTTTATCATTTTTACAGATCCAAATACATAATTTGCACATATTTTTAACTTTTGATACTTGATCAATTTTTGCTACGATGATTTTTGAAACAGTGTTATGTCTATTTTACTGATATAGTATTTTTTTTCATATACATGATTTTTATAATTAACATAATCTGCATATATTTCAGATAACTGATCTGCATTTGCCATGTTGATTTCTAAAATATAGTCATTTTTTACATAATTTATGTTATTCTTCTTTGTCATGTGCTCTATTGATACCTAAGGATTCTTAATTCTGTCTGATAAAAGTTGAACTTGATAATGATCAATCATGTAAAAAAATGGTTACGGTAGAACAGGGTGGGATTATTTAGGTTCGCTTCCTTCCACTCCCTTTCAAACAATATTTAATTTTATGTTTCATTATCTGAAGTTTGACACGTCATTGTATGAATGTATAATAGATGATTGTAATGTTTTTCTGTATTATTCTTATTTGATTGCTTGAAATAAACCATTTCAAATCAAATCAAAAAATAGACTTTTAGGTGAGATAAAAATCACAATCTATTAAATTAAACTAGATGCTTCACTGTTTTAAAAAAAAAAATCTCATTAAATTATTTTCTTTATAAGTCCCTAAGTCAGCCAAATCATTGAACAACCAAACAAAGAAAAGCAGCTCCACATTAATGCTTAAAACCATCATCATCCACAGCAGAAAAAAGAAAAGTAGCTTACATACGCCACAGCCATTCCTTGGTTACAGACTGGCAGCAGCTGCTGTACACTGCAGGATTACAAAATGCTGTTTGAACTCTGGAATTTGAGAATTGGCTCCCTTTTTTTGGTCCAGCCTTCATTAGCTATGTTTTGTGTTTCAGTCATGGTCTGTCTCTGTCCTGCACACCTGATTTAAGTTAGCAATTACTTTTTTCTTCTTTGTCCTGTCCAGCAGCTGAGCAAACAGTAAAAGCAGAGAGCTTCTAGTTCTGCACAGTTTTTTTGGTTTACAACTGGGGTTCTGTTATATCCTCTTTGGGCAAACTGGATAAAGAGTTTTACAAATACCTTTCATTTTAAAAAATAAAACAGTACTTTAAAAAAATCCTATTTATTTGGGTTTTTTGTTGGTTTTTTAAATTCTGGACAGGATGGGGAAGAAGATAAATCACAGGTAGGAGAAAAGAATGAGGAAGAAGGGAGAGAGGATAAAGAGAGCACAGAAAAATTAAAACATTGGATCCAAAGAGCAAACATTTAAAAGAGATTACAAATTTTTTTAAGGATTAGCTTTATAAATTCCTAAACTTACTCTTTTTGTAAGTAGCGTACTGCATTCTTGTGCAGAATAATACATATTCACACACATAACCATACACACATGTAAGCAAAAATATACTATGATTATTATTAGACCATCCTGCGCACATATGTTCATGCAGATCCTCACACAACTGCACACACTGAAAATAGAAGCTAACACACACATACAGTATATGTGTGTATGAACATATAAAAGATGCATGCATTTCAATTTTTTTCGACCTTTATTTTACTAGAAGGATCAGTTAAGAAAAAATTCTCTTTTAAAATGATGACCTGGCAAGAAGGCCTAGAAAAAGTAAAACCATGAAAACAAAAAGACAAATACGCATCCTACACATCAGGCATGTTTGCATGCAAACACATCTATGTTTGTGCAGAGTTGAGCAGGCAGGTGTGTTCAGGTGAGTGTGGGTTTATAAGAATGTACAATCATGTTACAGAGTGAGACCACAATGAGCAGAGTGGCAGCACAGGCAGCTAGGGTTCAAAAACACCACTGAATGTACCACACCCACCAGTGACTCCAAATCCCCCATAGTAGTTTAGGGCTACTTAAAAAGCAGGCAGTCCATTAGACAGCCCTGCAGTGAATGGCAAAGCCCCCCCCCATCCTTTATACCCACAAGGAGGACAGACCAATGTCCAATGTCTCAACATTAAAACAGGTTGAGCCCTCCAATGGAAAGAGGACCAGTCAGTTACCAAGGCAACAGTGGAAATACAGTGGCCTGGTTCACAATGGCAGAAATTTGTTTGGCCGGCCGGGGCTCAGCTAGTCTGAGGTGCTTGGCGGACCAGATAGGTCTGAGTGGGAGCCCATGGGGCCCATTCCCATGTCAGGTCTTCATGTTTCTCCCTGTGTCATAGTTTTGTCTTATTTGAGTTTCATTGTTTAGGTTCATACATTAAAGTTAAAGTTCCTGCCACAAGCTCGATCCGAAGAGTATGTTGGGTCCGCCACCCACTTTATTGAAATGGGTGCTGTAGACTGCAGAATGGCCCAAAATTTTGAGTTAAAGTATGTCATATTATTTTTCTTAATTACTTAACAATAGGTCTATCTCTGAATATAATACATTTATACTTTATTCTCATGGTGTTCTCAGAAATAGGGTGACAGACTTTGTCAAAAATTTCACAGTGTTGGCATGCAATCCTAGTTATTCAAAAATTTAAGGAGGTAAGCTTTTTAAGACACTGAACCACGACTCAGCAGACTTCCTTACCCTGCACCAAAGGACAAACAGGAACACCTAAAAACTACTAAGGAACAGAAAGCATGATTTCACTGCACTTTTACCTAATTTTATTCTAGTGAAGACTACAAAGCAAACCATAGAGTAATTTTAATGCCAGTATCTCTTTAGTGATAGGAACTTTTATTATGTTTAGATGGAGGAGCTTATTTTTACAGAGTGCTGTCACTTAGCAGAGCTGTCTGAGCGGTACAGGTCTAGGAATTTAATTAAAACCCTCCACAGCTACAGTCAAAGTTTTCACAGCTCACTGTACCTGACAGGAAGCAGGGAGGGAGATACTGACATGAAGCACGATTGATGTTTGCAAAAAACTAACTATAAATGAAGCCCAACAAACTCGATACAAAGCATGATGTATTCTCTTTTGCTGGATTTCAGTCTCACTGAATTGATCTATTCAGATCAATTAAAATCCAATTTACTGACTGTTTATTTTGTTATTATGGTATCTGTCTGAAAGGCTGTGATTCTACCTCAAATGGTAAAAAAGTTTTTTTTTTTTTAAGTAAAAGCACTACAGTTGCAAGCTGCAAACAATAAGCTTTGTATTTAGAGCCAGTGAATATAAAGCTAGGAGATTTTCTTTGACTGTGTACTAGGGATGCCACAATTGTTGATTTTGAACAAAAGCATATGTTACACCACTGAAGTGAATTGTTGACTAAATGAATAATTGAATCCCTTCTGCATACCAGATTCTTTACATTGAAAGTTTCAAACACAAGAGCTAAATTTAAGTAAAGACTTATTTATTGTTTTATTACATTACACCAGAATTACTATAGGCCGACTGAAATGTTTTTCTTCATTTTTAATCGCTTATTAGCAAATAAAAATAAGGATCTTTCTAAATTTTTAGTTTTATGCGGTTGATTTGCAATACACATCATCTCCTATATCAAACATAAACAAAACCGTGACCCAACAATTGAGGTTTGAATGGAACCATGGGAACCATCCCCAGTATTTACACTGCTGCTATGGACTAAATAGACCCCAAAGTGCTTTTGTCAAACAGACAAGACAAATTACACTCAAAAAAGATGAACTTTTAAACATTTTTTGTCTGCTTGTAACATAACAAAATCATAAAAAAGCATGTTGTCTCTAAAACAGCCAAAAATGGTTTACATTAAAATTTTCAGTTAGGTTTTTTTAAATGTTCCAAAGACTAAATGTTAAAAATAGATCTTTCCGCTTGTACTAAACACCCACCCTGAGCTTTTTGGAGACACTCATTCTAGGCTCCAGTTTTAGCAAAGCATCACCCCAGAATGGTGAGGTGATGCTTTGACATGTCAAAAATGCTGCAGTGCAAAGAAGCTGTGAAGTGCTTGGTTGGAACTATAAAGTATGCAAACCCTGCTTGTAAAACATTTGCACTTTGATGTAAATGGGATAAATTGTTGGCACAATGACAGACTTGATGCAGCTAAAGAAAATATCTCATAGGATGAACAAAGCAGAAAAAAAATCTAATTTGAAAAATCTGTCCTCCTTAAATCTGATGGTCAGACTGAATGTGGTTTGATGAATCCGAGTATTTTTTTTCTTGTCCAAAATTAGAGCTTGGGTGTCTACGCTGAGACTTGAAGGTCATGAGTTCAAATCCAGGTCAAGTAATACCAAAGACTATAAATGGGACCCACTGCCTCCCTGCTTGACATTCAGCATTAACGGGTTGAACTGGGTTAAACCACCAAATGAATCCTGAGCACAGCTGTGTCTGCAGCTCACCGCACCTCTAGGTGCGTGACAACAAACAGGACTTTATCTTTAAAGTTACACCGGTTCTTTTGTCAAACAAGCAAACAAATTCCCATTTGCCCCGATGTAAAATGTCTCAACATTAAAACAGGAATTCATACAGAAATAGCCTAGTTTGAAAAGATAAACGGCTGGTTGGCTCAGTTGGCTGGGTGTAGGACTGGCCCGCAGGAAACCCAAGGTTTGCCTTCCAAGGTTCACAATGAACTAATTCTAGTGTGGGTCATTTGGCGTTTAAAAAAAAACGGTCCGCCAAACCACCCGTGCGAGCTGTGGCATCCCTGACAGGATGTGACGAAACATGAACAACAGCCTAGTTTCAAAAGCTTTCTTTTCATGAAAATCTTTCTGGAAGTTCATTATTAGAAACCCCTTTTTTTTATTAGCATTTGAAATTTAAATTGTGCCAAAATGCCATTTTGATCGCCAAATGACCATCAGACTCTCAACTCTACAAATTTGTGCCAATTACTGACAGCCTTCTTTCTTTCCCATTTTCACAAAGGTTGGAACGACATGACTGAGGAAGATGGCAATCTTCAGAACTGCACAGAACTGACAACCTGGCTTCAAACCACTGACCAAGAATTGACAGTACACATCTGCTGCCCATCTAGTCTCTGGCTTAGATTTCAAAATGTTTTATTCTTTTCCAAGATAACTCTTATACTTATTTTGTTATTATTCATTCATTCATCTTCTTCCGTTTATTCCCTGCCGGAGCCCATCTCGGCCTCTTGTGGGCAAAAGCAGGGGGCACCCTAGACACGTCGTCAGTCTGTCGCAGGGTACAGTGTCCACATTCACACACCCACACACTCTCACATTCACACATAGGGACAATTTAGATTAACCAATTAACCTATGAAGCATCTTTTTGGACAGTGGGAGGAAGCCGGAATCCCCGGAGAAAACCCACACATGCACGGGGAGAATAAGCAAACTCCACACAGAAAGGTCCCCCAAGAAGGCCCCCGGTTCAAGTCCCCCAGCTGCTGTGAGACATGAGCACTAACCACTGGGCCATCATGCAGCCGAATTTATGATTATAATGATGATGATGATTATTGTTATTATTATTATGGATTTGTTTTTTGTGCACTTTTCCAGACACCTAAAGCGCTTACAATGTGTCCATTATTCATTCACTTCTCATTCATACTTGGTGATGGTAAGCTACCAATGCAGCCACAGTTGCCCTGCGACATGCACAGGATTTTAGAGGGGCAGAGGCTCAAAGTCAGAAGAGGGCAGCAAAAAATAAATGTTTTTGTCCTTTAAACAATACAGGATGGAGTAAAATAAAAATAAAAACACTAATAGATAAATACTGTAGCTACTGTAGGTGACAGTGATACAATTCTTATTTCTTTTACTAAAACAGGTTATTGTGAGCATGAGTCTTAGACTTGGAAGACATCAAAGCAACAAAACACTGGAGGCTACTTATGTTGTCTCAGTGTGCTGCAAGCATAATCAACATGAATCACGTTTAATCCAGATGTTAATATTTACTTTTATCTCCAGAATAAAAAGCAGTGTAAATATTTAATGTTATTTTACTGTTGCTGGGAGGATTTTGGTGTTTAGTTCAGTTTTTCAGTGATGTTTTTGGTCATGTTTTGTCCTTTATCAGTCATTCCTGATTCTTGTTACTCATCCACAGCTGTTTTCAGTTCTGTTAACATTTTTTCTTGTTTCTCTAACAGAAATGTAATAATGTTAATACAAAAAGAAACAAGTGTCCAAGCCCCCCTAGGTGGGCCATCATAGGGCACACCCCTACCTATGATGGCAATGCCTGGCGGGTTAATCATATGCACCAATGGAGCCACACTGGAGGGAGGGTGAGGTGTCTTGCCCAAGGACACAACGACAGTTGACTGGGGGTAGCAGGGATTGAATTGCTGATCCTTTGATCATTGGCCGACCTGCTCAATCATCTGAACCACTGCTGCCCAACACAATCAACACAGATTCAGAGAATCCATACTCTATTTCCTCACTCCTCGATGTGTAGACCTTCACACCTACTGCTGGTTTTGTGTGATGCATGTAGAACCTTAAAATAAACACACATCGCTCACCCAACAGCAGCAATTTGTAGGCCTTAAGCACCATCAAAGAAAAATCTAAGGCTGACTGCGTAGACAGCCAAATCTCTGTGGACTTTGCAGAGACATAGAGATGCACATCTGGCTCCCACAAACCGATCCTTGTCCTTTAACACCAAAGATTATCGCTGTTTCTTGCTGTTTGTTGGATTTTTTATGTCTTACACCTCTGTGTGACCTTGCCTTTCCTTGCAGGGCAAAAGCAATATAAGCCGTGTGTGTTGATGCGCAGGACACAGAAGAAGTTTGGACAAAGTGTGATATTATTTTAATGGAAAAAAAACGTAGCCAATTTCAGGAGCAGAAAGGAATTTAAATTAATCAGAATAATCTCTGAATTTTCCTTTAGTCTTAATTGACTTATGGTTTAGGTAGAATTATTTTAATTTGTTGGTGAATTGTGAACTGAGGTGAACAATTTGCATGAATCCAAACAGAGCTGCAATACTCACCATTTATTCTTTCACAAATACAACAATGAATGACAGAAACTCTTTTTGTAAACTCACATTTAAAATATCTACATTAAAAATAG
This sequence comes from Oryzias latipes, assembly GCF_053564925.1. NCBI lineage: Eukaryota > Metazoa > Chordata > Actinopteri > Beloniformes > Adrianichthyidae > Oryzias > Oryzias latipes. The sequence goes on from NC_136245.1 coordinate 10,398,018, forward strand.
AGGAAGAGATAAGTTTTTTTTTAACAAATCTATAAACTAATGCCAAGGAAATCCCAGGTAAACAAAACCATCTAAAATTAAAAGTCCCTATGTCACTTGATTCCCTCAATGTGAAATATATACCATCAATTTTTGTACAATAGTACCATACTATTATAAAAAGCATTTCTGATGTTGGAGAGAGGCAGCTGGGGAAAGCTCCTGGCTTTCACAGTCCACAGAGGCCACACATCAAAAACCAAGCCCACACATAAAGCCTGGCATTGATTAATACCCAGGCATCTCCTTGGCCACATTCATGTTGTCACAGTGTCCTTTTGTACTTGCTGCCAGCGCTTAAGTAGAGGAGAAAAACATCTTCCTGTCTTTATTTGTCTGCCTCTTCATGAGACCATTTCCCGTGAATAGTACATAAATTAGACACATTGATGCCGGGATGCCATATAGTTATAGACTATATGGCAGAGAATAAGGCAGAGAATCAGAAGTCACGTTGAGGTGATATGAGAATATCACAACTGTCCTTACGGTTGGACAAGGGCTGTCTGCAGGCGAAAAATTGACTTTCCATTGGAAGTGGCTACTTAAAGGTCTGTTGCAGATGGGGGGTGAACATACAGTAGCTTTATAAACACGCCATTCTGTTGTTTTGCATGTTTACTTTTCTCTAAACCAAAAAAAATTGGTGTACAAAGAAACTACATTTTGGCTCCTACATGGGGGATCAAAAACATTAAATGAGCACATAAAAGCAACAAAAAACTACTTTGAGATTCATTACTGTTGCTAACACATGTAAATAGTTACCAAAAGGGAGGATTTTTGTGGACAAGCAGTCAGATACCTAAATATAAGAACCTTTCTAAATGAACAGGGCTTCTTAGACAATTTCCAGGTTTTCTGTGACTCCGTTGGGACCTTTTTTGTGGGTCATTGGTTCCCCCACGTGTAGTTTACATCTTTTACTGAAAACTAGAGATTTAATGTGAATATACTAGGACTGTGGTAGAACAGCAAATTCCACAAAGTGTACAAATAGGTCACTAACAGTATTTCTATAGGAAGAAAATATATGCTTTTAATATTTTCTACATGAGCTCTAAAAAACAGGATTGATGCCTCTTTCACTCCATTTATAGGACTCTATAGTCCAATTCGTTAAAAAACCGAATTCATGTCAGATTCTTGGACAAATTATGCACATTCATTTTACATATGGACCTAAAGCACAAGCTTAAATCTTTTTTGAGGTGGGCATGCATAAGACTGCGTGAGCGCAGCAGAGAGTAAATATTGTGCTGAAATCCTTCTAAGAAAAAAACATAATGCCATGGAATGAGCAGTTCTAGCAGTTCTGCTAGAATGTGCTGTTAGGCAGAGTATTTTCTTACAACCACAGGGCAAAGTTAGAAGAGTTTGCAAACTATTTTTTCAATCTAAACGGAAAGCAAAGTTAATAAGATGCTCTTTTGCGCAGAAGCATTTCTTTATGTCTAGACATTAAAAATGTGCCAGACAAGAAGGAAAGGTTTTCAATTAACTGCTATTTAAGTTCATGAAGGCATCAATCTTAAGTTATTTCTTAAAGCAATTCCACAAGATCGTTTCGAGGTGCAATTTGAGCTTTAATTACCTTAATTAAATCCACCAGAACTGGTAAATGTGTTTATTTTTTTACCTTCCAAACCTCAATTACAGATCCTGTAAATGTTCAGGTAAACTAAATAGCTAAACACAGAGGGGGAGCAAACAGTAATGAGAAAAAAAGCACCAGATTCTCTAATGAGGTTCTGAAAGCAAACATTTACACCCGGAAGAATTTTTTTCCCCTCGTTGAATTTAAAATATCCTCTTAAATCTAATTCTTTGACTCTAATCTTTGAAGCTCTTTAAAAAATGCTTTACAGAAAAGAAAGAAAAAAAAAGGACATATTGGCATTTCATTTTCAATTTCTTTTTTCTGTTTTGGTCTGCTGAAACTTGTCAGGGATTTTTTTTCTTTTCAATAATACATACTTTTCATACTTTCACCTTTTGTTTCCCTGAATATTCAATATAATATAGTTGAGGAGGGTGGTGTAAATTTATTATAAAGTAGTTAATGTTGGTATTTTAGAGTCAACAATGTATAAAGTCATTGCATGAACATACATAAAGAATGCAAATACATTTTCTAATTTACGAGTTCAAAGTCAATCCCAGTTTCACAAAAAGTTTTTTTATACATAAATAAAGCAGATTGACCACCTAAATCTGCTTTGTACATGAATGAATCATTTACTCTGACTTCTAAACAAACACTTAGGAGATTTGCCACTTACTGAGTTATGGAAGCACAGGTATCTTTCAGGTTAAGACAGATGGAGCAAGCCAATTACTTGTTTCAAGGTTTTTCTCCAATGCTGCCTATTTTAAAGGTGTCTTTGCCCCCTTAGGGAAAGAAAAGGTTCAGAAAAATTGCAGAAAAATGCATTAATAATTCAGTCAACTGCTTGTGGCAAAATAGGCGGGTCAATTTTTGTCCCTTAAAGGTCTACACATCAAGACACTTCCTCTGTGTCCCATCTGACATATTCATTGTAGTGTGATTAAGATAGATTAGCACACTGCTGATTAACAGGGATATGTCCTATAGACTAAAGAAATTGCAGCATGAAAAAATGTTAATGAACAAGCTCCTGAAGCAGTTAAATAGATTACAAAAACAAGTTAATATAAAGTATTTTGTAAATAAAGTACACAAGATGCATGTGCTTTTAAAATATATAAAAGTTAAAACATTAATATCAAAACTCTTCAGTGGGTTTGCAGATTCCATATTTCAGTCTGGGTTGACTCACAGTCTATTTGCTTCAAGAACTGCAAGCTAAATGCCAAATCTCCTTGCAAATTAGGGAGCAGCTGAAAGATAGAAAAAGTATAATATCAAAACACTGATTAGACAGTTGTGTCCAAGTGCACTGGAAAGGTTATGTCGGGATCCAGTAATTGGCTGATGGGGCAGTCTAACGCAGTTCACAAAAATCTTTCCCTCTGCTTTGACACAACCAAAAATGCCAGATGGCCACCCTCCTCTGCAAGCCCGCCTTTGGAAAAAATTCCACTCAAATTCTGCAAAAGAGTTCAAAAATTATATGTTCTAATGAGTAGATTCCCAGGCAGACATTGCGTTTAATCGTTTAACAAGCTTTAATTAATGAGAAAAAAGACACGTGTTGAGTTATCTATGTATGTTGGGAAAATACTTTGGCAGGAAAACTCCAGAGAATCTTACTGCAGACATGAAATGAAACAGCAATATGTTCATGTGCTATCCTAAAAACTATCAATTATTGGGTAGGGAAAGCAATCTATAGGTGATGTACAGGTGTGAATCCTTGCTATGGTAGACACCATCTCAAGAGGCTCCAACTTCAGTGACCTTAAGTGCAAACATCAGATATGTCCTAAAGGAAGGTTTTCTAGGTTTGAAAAAGCAAAACTGGAAAAGCAGAAGAAGGAGAAACAAGAAACACGTCTGTCCCAATCACACACTATTTTTAAACACTTCCAGTTAGGTTGTGAAAAAATACTTTAAACATTAAAAAATACACATAAACCAACAAAGGTTGTGTTCAAAACCAATAAAATTGAATAATAATAGCTTCAATTAAATCATATAGAATATGACAAAATTTGGTCCCACACATCAAAAGTCCCAGTTCAATCATCTTTTGATCTATTTTAAAAGCGTTCAAGTGGTGTTTTATTTATGGTTATGCTGTTTTTGGTCAAATTGAAAAAACTTTTGTTTTTTTAGGACATATTTCCTGCAGGAATTCGGTTCAGAGTTGTTGGCCGAACTCTTGTTGTTGGCACAAAGTAAGCTTCCCTCATTTCCCATCATTCATCTGTTCACATTCACTGCCGTTCCAGAGGCTTCTCCTTCCGTTAGCTTACAGCCCCTCACAACCGTAACCTATCGGTGGAACAAAAATAGCGAGTAAAATTGGAGTTATCCACCCGTACAGTTGTGAGCCAGATGCCAGCTTGAAAGAGGAAAACATAGCACCTGGTTGTCTACATGCAGATGCATCAGAATGGAGTGGAGCAGGGAGCTTGTGGCCTGTTGATTGTAGATTTTACATTTATTCATTTATTCATTCATTCATTTTCTATTCCATTTTATCCCTTTCGGGGTCACGGGGCTGCCGGAGCCTATCACGGCCACTTGCAGGCGAAAGCAGGGGGCACCCTAGACAGGTCGTCAGTCTGTCGCTGGTTTATAGTTTACATATCTAATGTATTTTTAAAGGGCACTTTCATCTGCCCCTGTTTCATCACAATTTAAATAAAGAAATACTCAGAAACGCTTAATTTTCTTTCTTCTGTCTTCCAGCATGCAAAAAATTATAAAAGAACATGTTAAAAACACCAAAAACGATTAAGTTATGAAAGTTTAGGTTAAGAAAACTCAGGTTATAATAATAAAAATGTTTAATAACTTTCAAAAATCAGCCGCTATTATCTTGTAAAATAAGTTGGGCTTTCACACAAGATATGAAGTTCAGTGGTCAGTTTCCAAACAATTCCGTCAACGATATTTGGCCTTAAATGGGACACATATCAAGATAGAGACCTGGAAAATGTGGAATTTCGTATTTAATTATACTTTTATAATTTTTGATTATGGATTTACTGGGTTCTTTATATACAGGAACATTGTGTGTGTGTTGTAATAATGACTGTGCTCGCTTGCTGCAAAATGAACAAGCGAACCAGCATGAATTACCATTTAAGGGCATGGAAGTGCTGAAAGCTGTTTCTGTTTTTTGTCTGTGCTGAATGGCTTATTGAACAGAAAGGAAACATCTGTAGGGATGCAGACCCAACTGTCCTTCACAACAGAAAGTGCTGGGGCCTCATTTATAAACGTTGCGTACGCACAAAAGAAGGCGTACGCCACTCTCTACGCAATAGTTGAGATTTATAAAAAGCAAACTTGACGGGAAAATGTGCGGTCCTTCACGCAAGCTCTGACCCAGGCGTACGCACAAAAACGGGTGATATGAGAAACGGCGACACCGTCGGCAGATGGAAGAAACACGTGAAAGTGAAAATGAAAATGACAATACTGCCTCTCAGAAATAACATGAAGACTTCACAAAGCAAGTCTTACAATTAACAGCCTACACGAACTCCCGTTTGATCGATCAGCAGTGAAACAAACAAAAAAAAATCAAACGAAAATTACAACAGAAATTCAAATGAACACATATTTGCAAAAAGAAAAGTGAAATATTTTCTGCAATATTGGCATGTTGTGCAATTCATCCTCATAAATAATATATTTAACAGAACGAAATAATGTACAAAACTGATATTCTCGTCAGTGTGTCCGTCTGGCGGAGCAGATAGGTGCGGACGGACGGACAGATGTACTTATTGTCCACTGGGGAAAGTTGTTTTCATATTAAAACATTTCTTCATAAGCTATGGAATTATGGTATTCGTGCATATGCCGTTAGTTTGTTTTATTTTTGATAAAACAATGTATGGCGTATGTCTCAACCATTCAGAAAGCCACAAGAAATTACATTTGCGCGGAACACTTTCCCATTTCCACGTGGATTATTACCGACATCTGTAGCTTGTCAGATGTAATTAAATGGAGGGAAATAAAATGCCCCATCACAATGCGTAATGACGCACAATGGCTGATCTTAGAAGATGTGGCAAATGGAAGAATTCAGAGTGAACGCATCTTTAGACAGCAAGAAGACTTGCTGGAAAATGAGGACGAGTGGCTTCTGAGCCGGTTCCGACTTCCTTGAGCCGTCCTTTTGGACCTCTGCGGGCTTTTGGGCCCGGCGTTACAGAGGAGCACTCGGAGGAACCACGCGTGTCACCCAGTGCATGCATCTGGCGCTCCGGTCCCCCCGGTCCCCCCCTCCCTCCCTCCCTCCCTCCCATGGAGCGCTGTAGCCTCACAACCTCGGACCGGCCACCGTTCGCCACTCACGTGCCTTTTTGGCATTAGTAATGCCCACACTGTGCCCTCCAAACAACACTTTTCTCCTCTTTTCCACCTCGCCAACGATAACTTCTACTTCACATTGAGTGAAGTCACGTATTTTTGATTTCCTCTCTGTGTTTGCCATGGTTTCGCAATCAATGAATATTCATTTGTGGGCGTTTCACGGACTATTTATGGGCAACTATAGGCGTGTCATGGGGCCGCAAAAGCTGCGCTGCATTTAGAATCGGTTGTGATTTATTAAGGGAAAGATGTGTAGGATGTGCGTGCGCACGGTTTTATAAATCCGAATATTTCTGTGCGTACGCACGTCCTATGTTTCATCCGTACGCCACTTCTGACGCAAGTCCTACGCAAAGTTTTATAAATGAGGCCCCTGGTCTCTTAATCTCGTGCTTGTCCGGACAGACATAGAGCCATTGTATGACTTCATTTACACATGTTATTCTTTTGGATAGTAAAAACTGCTTGCCATGAGGGGGGAGCTCAGAGCAGCGCAGATCAGAGCAGAAGCGGAGCACTTCTTTTCTGCAGACGCCCCTGGCTCTTCCTTTGCAAAGGTTTGAAACTTCATGCAGACTCTTGTGTGATTTTTCTTTTCCCACTGCACATTAGGTTTTTGGTGTCCTTAACCATCCGAATCTGACTGGAAATAAACGCAAAGTTTAATTTACTGTGTCGTGCAGTTGCAGATGTTCTTCTATTCTTTTGTGGTGCTGCGCTGTTGAACCTGAAGGTCACTTTGATTTTGTTTGAATATCCCTTTTGCTATTTGGATGTCTTTTTTGCTGCTACAGACAAAATAATTGCCCCATCGTGGGATGAATAAAGTCTTATCTTATCTTATCTTATCTTATCTTATCTTATCTTATCTTATCTTATCTTATCTTATCTTATCTTATCTTATCTTATATTAAAGTAAATTGCAGGTATATAAGACATAAAATATATAAAAAGACACAATCTTTTGTTCCAACAGTCTCTTCAATGATTTAAAATACTTTAAAAATATCACAAGAAAGCTACAGGCATCCTATTCATTCCTGACATGAAGAGAAATGTACTTAATATCTCTACAAACACCTAATGCACCTAACATATTTTAAACCTGTGACTGAACATACATGTAACATCAAGTTATTATTTTTAGCCATGTTTTGCTTGAATCTATGAGCAGAAAACCTTGCTCCTCTGGTTTTAACAATAAACTCAGGGTATGGTCTGGACTGATCTGTGCTCCTGTATTTATACTGCTCAGGGCAGCTCCAGTGATTACAATTAAGCAGCTCTTATCCCTGGACATAATCAAGGCACAACAGAATGTTGAGGGTGGGGCTAATCCTTCTGTGACACACAGACCTATAGCCCGGGAGTGAAGCAAGAGAGGTGAGAGGCAGGGAGATATGTCTGTGTTTTAAAGCCAAAAGTGAGGACGCATCCAGTAAATGTCTGGGTTTTTGAATCTGTGCGTGCGCAGGATGCAGAAGAGGATGTATATGGGGTAGCTATTTTAAGGACAGAAATAGGGAGGACAGAACAGGGAGCAAGTTTGGGAATATTGAGTAGAGGATTTGAATCAGAGCTCTTTTATAATGCAGTGCTCGTCAGAGGGATGGTGTAAGAATAGGATAGTGGATTATCAGCATTTGAGCATGTTATGAAGCTAAGGCCAGTTGATATTCTAATAACAACCTCAACTGAGAACCCAACAAGCGCGGGGGGTGGGGGGGTGGGGGGTGACGTGGAGAAAATCTGATTTAAAACCAATTTTGACACGAGCGTCATCATGTGTCTGCCGGAGCAGAGATGCCTCCGCTGACCTTGCAATGTAAGGACACATAACACACAGAAAACAAAATTAATCCCTCAGAGAATTTGACTCAAAATATTAGTAACTCACTGCAGCCTGGATACACTTGTCTGGATCCAAAGAACAACCATTCAAAAGCAAAGACTTCTGTCATATAAGTTTGAACTTTTGTGATAAAGAATTAGTTTACGTCCTAATTTGTTCATTCTTCTTCTAAGTCCACTGAGTCGAAAGCAGATATGGGGATACTGGACTCTACTCAACTACTGTAAGGTAATGGTGGGATACACCCTGGACAGTTTGCCAGTCTATCATAGTGCAATATCCTAGAGTTCTGAGTTATGTATTCAAGTTTTTGCCAAATAACAAATAGAACAATAGAAACATGATATATTTATGTTTTATTTCAGGAAAAACACACAATGGCAACAAATCATTTTAAACAGTGGCCCCAAACCCCCGGGCTGCAGACCAGTACTGGTCCGTGGGTCACTTGGTACCGGGCCGCAGGTTTATTTTCTGATACTGAAGGATGTTTTATTTTGGAAAAATACTGGGTTCTGTTCATCACATTCATCTGTCTTGACGCGTTACGTGACTTTAAGCAGCTGCTCCGACCGCTAAGTTAATAGCCCAAATCTAAAAAGCTAAAAAAACAAACAATATAACGTATTTGGAAAGTTTCTTCAGGGAGAAAAGAGCCAGTGAGGAAACTGAAGAAGAGCCTTAGACTTCAAAGAAAAATAAAGCTGCTATTTAGAGACAAAACCAGGAATCTTTCTTCCAAATATGGATTTGTTGAGACAGTTGTTCCGACGTACCAGAAGCCGCTTTGCATTTATTTGCAGCGACTGGCTTGAATGTTTCACACTTGCAGATAATGAAACTGCAGACACAGTGGATTTGTGTTTATTATTATATTTAGAAAATACCAGTTTTACAATCATTGTGTCTTTTTATTTTTCTAATTAGAAGTTGGTCGTAGCTAAAGGGAAAATCTCCATCACAAAGTTGAAGTTAAAACCAGCCGAAAAACATTTGACAAAGAAGGAAGATTCAATAAAATACAGTTGCAGGAGTTTTTTCTGATTTGTGTAAACTTGTAAAAGGGACATTTATGATTTTTGTTAAGAACTGTTAAGAAACTTTAGCACAGAAATCTTCCTCTATGTAAAAACACAATTAATCAGGATTTATGTAAAAACAAAATATGAAGATGATCTGATACTGGGTTGAGTTCTCAGTGTCATGGTATTTTATGTAGGGAAAAATCTGTAATGTTGCTTTCATTGAATTTTTTACAAATCAGAAACAACTTCTGCAAATCAGCAACTTTCTTTCATTGAATGTTTGTCATCAGTAAGAAAAAATGACTAATGTTTTTAGATTTTTTTAAACTAAATTTCTTGTAGTAGGATTTTAATTTGAAAAACAGGTTTTTCAGAAACCAGAAGCTAAAAATATTAAACATAAACTTCGGCCCCGTTCTGACTGGTCTGGGAAATATTGTCTTATATTAAACCGGTCTATGGCTCGAAACAGGTTGGAGACAACTGGTATCAAACTCAACCATTATGTTAAAGAAAAGGCCAATTTTCCACAATAAAAGTTTGGTAGATTACCTTAAGTCACTTTCAGAACTTTTCTGTCAAAAATAATGTGATTTCCTTTTCATACCTCTAACCTGTAATAGATATAACCATGTTACACTTCTGTATTCATGGTGTGTTGAGTGGGTAGAGACAAAGGCATGTGTTATTGGCTTTACTGGGTGGGTGATGCAGACCAGGTGTCAACTCCACACATTGGAGTCTGGGTTATTTTGGCCTAGGGACTTGAAAATGGAAAGGACAGAGAGGTTGGAGGTGAATGTTAATCACTTCATGAGCAGCAGGAAGAGCTCTGCAGGTGCATGTCCAACAAAAGGACCATTCACTTCAGGTCCGGATTGGCTTCCTCCTAACCACTCACTACCATCACTTCAGTCAGCTAAAAAAATAAAAATAAAGATAGCCTGTGAAACACATTATAGGCAAACTTAATAAGTTAGTAAGTCACATATTTGTTTGACAATCTTTTTTCTTGAATTCCAACACATCCGAGTCAATCAATGAGAGTTAATGATCAAATTATCTAATGCCTGGTTTATACTTCATAGTAATCAGCTATCGCATCAATCGTATCGTGTCCCTACCACAATCATGCAGTTTAGTTCATATTAAGGTTGGTTTCACTTGCAACTGTCCATGATAACTGCGATGAACCTCTGAATGGCATTCATACTTTTTAAGCTCGACATGATTGTCTCCAAAGTTTCACTGGTATTTTTTAACATGTACAACATCTTGCTCATACACTTGCTAGTATGGGCCACTGGTGTGATATGCACACAATTGTACTATATAAAAATTCTAAATAAAATTCCAATCGTGGGTGATGCCATCAAATTGTGTCACATTTTGTACCGATTGGGGCAATTCTCTTCCGATCCCATCGGAAGTACCAAGCGATGGCATCATCATAGTTAGCGTAAACCTATGAGGTAGCATTTTGTTTTTATTTTACTCAACATATTGACATGACAGAAAGTCAATGTAGTCCAATTCTGATACAAGAAGTATCAAGTGATGGCATCGTGCGTACATGTATACATACACTAACTGAATACTTCTCCAGACTAAACCGGAACAATTTAAGTTAAGTAGCCAGTAATGGCCAACAAAGTCTGCATTATCAGAAATTAAAGCACGCTGTAGAAGCCTGAACTGTCCGACGCGAAACAGAGGATGGCTGCTTCGCCGAAGTGCATTAATTTCTGATAATCCACACTTCGAAGGCCATTAACCCGCTTATCCCATGGTCACTTACAAAAGAAATAAATAATCAATCGATTTTTAGTGCTTTATTCTTGTTATTGTTATTAGATCACTTTTTATTTAACAAAAAGCGGACTATTTGTCACGTGGTGCTGCGTGTTGTCATGTTACTGTGACAATGCTCCGCTTAGCCGGCTGAGCAATAATAATATATAATAAAATATAATTATATAAACATATAATAACCTATTCTGTTTTGTTTGTAAAGACATAGAAAATACTGCAAAGTAATTACTTTTAAATAAAAAAGTAAAATTTATATTTATTTATTACAGAACTTCATCTGTTTTATAACACTCTTGAAAATAGTCAAACTCCCAAAGCAGTAGAATTTTGTATTTCCCTGTTTGCTAAGTAATTTTTTCTCGTTTATATATATATATATATATATATATATATATATATATATATATATATATATATATATATATATATATATTCTCTATTTGCCATTTGCTAACCAAACGTTTCTTATTAACATGTTACTTGCTGTAATTTTTTTGTGTAAAAATGTTATGTTCAATCCTGTTTTGAATCCACCCTTGTTCTGTAAATATGTTTATTTTCAATAGTTTTTTTAAACATGGTAACATCTCAAACTACATAAATTTTAATGAAAACTCTTTGAATTATACTGAGACTTTTAATTGGTCTAGCGTGTGCGTTCCCAATTAGAACCAAATGTATGCTAATTCGTGCCACGTGCTCACAGGTAATTGCCTTAATTGCATCCTTCTGCATCCTGAGGCTAGCAGGGTGTGAAAGCATAAACAGAGATCAATCAGAGTCTGTTGAGAACTTCATTTAAGGCTTTGGCGCTGATGAGAACCACTCGCTCATTCTGGCACTAACTCGCGCGGGACATGAATACATGAAGGCCATAACCCAACATCACTACAGCCGCCCATTCCTCCAAATAAGGTATTTACGGGAGAGGCACCGGAAGACTCTCCATGGCAACCCACTCACAAACAGTCAGGGGGATAACAATGGAGTAGTAGCTGGGCTGAAGATTGACAGCTTGGTGCGGTGCGCTGCACTTGACTGCTTCCGTTCATGAGCATCTACAGATTTGTGGCGCAAAAATAGTAAACATTACATACGAATAGCTCTAGTTAACAAATAATAATAATACAATAATAACAAAAAATAAATATTAGGAGGCTTAAACTGAATATAATTGCACAACCTCGTCTTCTCCATTGAATCCTTAGGAAAGAAGCGTCGGAAACTCCCCCTGCAATTTCCCCCAGTTCACATTGCTCCCCATTATTATACCAACGGCGTCAAAGCCCACTAAGTTGAAACGGTCCCCCACTACAAAACAGCAATAATTACCTCAGTTAGTCCTCGTGCTGGTCTTCGCAGACGAGGAGACGCTGCACTGGGGGGGTTTACTCCGAATCTCAGCTGTTATTTTGGCCACGGCAGGAAGAGCTGTCTACTCTGCAGATATATTAGATCTCAAAGCAAAGTTGCCAGGCTTTACAAATGGTTTGGTCCTCTCAGTCCTCGCGGGGGTTAAATGAAGTCATTTCAGTGTATTAAAAGTTAAATAGAAGGAAACGTCGTTAGTAACGACGAATAGTAACTACGATGTGGCGGTGGATGAAAAGCAGAGCAAGCCTTTATCCCTCATCCACGGCAGAGCACGATTCTGTTGGTCACGCTGAGTGTCTCCGCCCATCCACACACACACTCATAGGCGGACTTTCTTTTTGAATATTTTCAACTGACACTTAAATGTGTTTATCTGCAACAAAAACCTAATTCTTATTGGCTGCGCCTTTTTTTTATTAACTGGCCTAGTGACTTTAAAATGTTTAAGTTAAAATGTTAATATGCAAATAATTAACGCATACGTTTGTAAATTAGTTGCACTTTTCTAAATATATTTTTTATTTAGCTTGTTTCATTTAAGTAGTCTTAAAATACCTCAGACTGCCTATTTACTGTTAAAATAACTGGTAGTGCGGTTCTCTCATCTTTATGTAAAAAAAACTCAGGATGCCAAGTAGCATTTTCAAAATAAAAGCTTTGTTGCAGCAAATATGATTGCCATTTTGTTTTGGCTTGCAAATAACCTTATACAGCAACCGAAATATTACATATTGAGTGATTTTGCAAAATTCTGTATATCATGTCTAACATTTGTAGTCATTCCAACATTTTCTGATTACTCTTTTTGTTACGCTTGCTTTTGTTTTGAAGAAAACTAACTAACCGGAATTGTGGCTGTCAAAGTGGCAAACTTTGTGAGTAAGGCGACCAATCGAATAGCATCTTTATAGATTCGTTCGTTCTGTACATTTAAAGTGCCTAACCGGGCGGGGTTAAAGGAACCCCTCTAACCCAGGCCATTGGTGGAGTCTGTCGGTGTGAGTAAAACCTCAAATCGAAGTTATACTGTAGAAGGACTTCCTTTGAGTTGACAACAAGCACGATAAAGGGGCAGTGAGTTTAAGTCAGTCATAATTCAGCACTGTATTTAGTAAAGGGCAGAATTAACAATTTGATCAAGCCGCCATTTTTTGTGTGTATTGTGTCGCCTTTAACCCAGTTTGCCAGATATTTTTGATCCGTTGGGTTTGTTTCCTCGTCACTTGTAAGTATGCTAATTTGTTAGCAGTTTAGTAAAACTAAATTTACATTAGTGCTGTGTTACTGAACCTGTCTTTGTTTCATTCGAAATAAGGTGTCTATAAACGAGTTCAGGCGTCTGGTAAATACTAGTCTACCGAATGTCGTGCTTGGTGACTCTCTTTCTTTGCTGTGTGGGTCATTGCTTTTGTAATTGTGTTATTTATATACTCTGACAAAATGTATTTTATTTTTAGATTTTGAGCTTAATTGTAATTTAGGATATATAGTGATTTGTGCAGTCCTGATGTTTCTATATCACAATTACGTAAAACTCAAATATCTTTAATTACTTCTTTTATTTCAGGTATGACTTACACCTGAAGACCAATGTGGAAGAAGTGATAATCAGATCGTGCCACAAAATGTGTATAATCTTCTTCAAGTTTGATCCCCGGCCTGCTTCCAAAAATGCATACAGGTAGAGATCATCATCACCCCTCTTTAATTTAACATAAGACCACATTTTAAAGGACACCAATAAACAAAAGAAAAGATACACAACAGGACACAGAAATAGTCAAGATGAAGCATAATATAAAATCAGACGTTCATTAAAGATTGTTTGGGGAAAAGATGACACAAGAAAAATTTTGTCCAGAGAAATTTGCGCTTTTTTTTAAATCAAATTGAAATAATTATTTTAATGTTGCAACAAACAATGTCTGCATTGTTACATAAACCATGCACAGAGGTTATTAAAACAAAATCCCATGTTTTACAGTTGTTTCTTCATAAGAAACTACACGTCTTGTGAAATGAGTTCTGCTGATCTGGTTTCAAAACAGTCTCTGCAGAGTTTGTGTGAGAGTTCTGAAGTCACGGCCTTGAATACCACTGTCACAACTCCATCAATAAATGGAAATTTGGAGAGACAGGGTCAAGTTTTATAATACATTTATTTTTGTTATAAAAAAATGTGTTTTCATAGCTCTTCCACAAAATCCCTAGTCTGACATGTTTAACGTATTTTAAATCATTGAAGAGACTGACTTCTTGGTTCTTTTGTTATCAGAAACGGGTTGTGCTTTTCACATACCTGACATGTTTCAACGGACGTCTTCCGTCTTCGTCGGAGTCGTCATCAGATAGTAGTGTGTGACGTATATAAAAAACAGTTGATTGTGACTGAGGCGGAGTTACTTGTCAAACTTTGACAGGCTGCTCCGCCCCTTGATGTCCATTTTCTGCTGGAGGTTATTGTCATCTCGGTTCATGGAAGTGTGGGTCTGATCACAAAAGAACCAAGAAGTCAGTTAACAACTAAAAGGAGCCGCATTTCCAGAAGAAAATGCAGGGTTGAACGCTATAGTGCCGAATGAAAATGAAACCTAAAGGGTAATAATTGGCAATAAATTAATGATCAAAATTGGCAATAAATAAAGCGAAAACAGCACAATAACAAAAAACATATCTTTGTGAAAAATGCCAGCGCCGGCTCTTGAACCAGCGAGCTTCATGCAACAAGGATTCCCCATGTATTTCAATGGAGGCCATATCCTGGAAATCCTGGAATATCTTGAAAAGTTCAAGGATTTAAAGGACCAAAAGTCAAAGCTGAAAGAGCTGAACATTTTAATAGTTGAGTGGTTAAAATAGCTGAAAAATTGTAGAAGGAGTTAAGCAGCAAAAAATGGCGGAAGATGTGCTTTATAGCATTCAACCCATTACAGACACTAAGAACTTTATTGCACTAATTTAATAGACTGATGCAATAAGACTTTCAGTCTTGTGAACATCCTTCACAATGGTCCTTAAATATTGCTTATTGTTGCTTGTTGCAACAGCCACCATGAGCAATGTTTGAGATGGCAAAGATTTCAAATATAAATCTTTTCACAATCTTTCATACAGTTTAAGGAGAAGAAAACTTGTTTGCTGCATTATTAGAAGAGAAGTCATTGGAAAAAAAAACTTTGTATTGCATAGAGTGTCTCTGAATCCTCATAGCCTTGAATGACCCTATATGTTATTTGAAAAAGAAAGCACACAGAAAAACATTTACTTGTCATCAACTCTGAGTGAAAGGCTCATTGTCTTGGCCGACTAATGGAGAAAAATCTATGGCTGGAATTTCTGAGAATCTTTTTCTTCTTCTTTTCCTTTTGACTTTTCCCTTCAGGGTTTGCCAAAGCAACTATCCCTGTCTTCTGAATCATCTTTAACACCAGCTAAATTCACGTCTTTGTTCAGTGCATCCAGAAACATCATCTTTTGTCTTCCTCTAAACCTTTTGCCTGGCAGCTCTCGACTCGGCACCATTCTGCTAACATATTCCGCTGCCTCCCCTCTGGACATGTCCAAACAATCTCAATCTCGCCTCTCTGACTTTATCTCCAAAACCTCTAACATGTACTGTCCCTCTGATGTCCTTCCTGATCCTGTCCATCCCGGTCCCTCCCAACAAGAACCTCAGCATCTTCATCTCTGCCACCTCCAACTGTACTTCCCGTCCTGACCTCAGTGCCAAACAAGAGGGCATTTCTCAGTACAGTTTTGTTTACCTTTCCTTTCATTTGACCTTAAACTCTTCTATCACACATCACACCTGGCACTTTTCTCCACCCACTCCAACCTGCCTGCAATTGCTTCTTCCCTTCTTTTTCACACTCTCCATTACTCTGGACTGTGGACCCTAGATACTTAGAATCCTTTTTTTCCCTGTAACCTCACCCATTCCCACACATGTACTCCGTCTTGCTGCGACTAACTTTCATTCCTTTCCTTTCCAGGGCAAACCTCCACCTCTCTAGCTTCTCCACCTGTTCCCTGCTCTCGCTACAAATCACAATGTCGTCTGCAGGCATCATAGTCCATGTCTAACCTCATCTGTCATCCTGTCCATCACCATTGCAAACAGGAGGGGCTCACAACTGATCCCTGATGTGTCCCATGTCCCCCATGTCCTGCACTGCTCTAACATACTTCTCTGTTACTCCAGACTTCCTCATACAATACCTCTGTTTCTCTCTGGGCATCCTGTCATAAGCTTTCTCCAAATCTACAAAGACACAGTGTAGCTCTCTCTGTCCTTCTCTGTATTTCTCTATCAACATCATCAAAGCAAATATTGCATCTGTAGTGCTCTTTCTTGGCATGAAACCATACTGCTGCTCCCAAATGTTCACTTCTGCTCTTAGTCTAACTTCAAGTACTCTTTCCCATAATTATATTTTATCACCAGCTTTATCACTCAGTAGTTGCCACAACTCAGCACATCTCCCTTATTTTTTTAAATGGACACCATAGCACTTCTCCATTCCTCAAGCATCTTCTCACCACCTAAGATCCTGTTGAACAGCCCAGTCAAAAACTCCACTGCCATCTCTCCTAGAAACTTCCATACCTCCACATGTATATCATCAGGACCAAGTGTCTTTTCACTCTTCATCCTCTTCAATGCCTCTCTCACTTCCCCCTTTCTAGTCTTTGTTACTTCCTGCTCCACAACATTGACCTCTTCAATTCTTTTCTTCTCTCTCATTTTCTTCATTCATCAACTCTTCAAAGTATTCTTTCCATCTTTCCATTACACTGCTGACACCTGTCAATCCATTACCATCCCTATCCTTCATCACCCTAACCTGCTGCATGGCCTTCCCATCACGGTCTCTCTGCCTTGCTAATCTTTATAGGTTGGTCTCTCTCTCTCTCTCTCTCTTTACTACTCAACCTAGCATGCAAGTGATCATAAGCCCCTTGTTTGGCCTTTGACACCTCTACCTTCACCTTAAGCTGGATCTCCCTGTACTCTTGTCTACTCCCCTTAGTCCTTTCAGTGTCCTTCTCCTTCCTAGCTAGTTTCTTACCCCGTATACACTCCTGCACCTCCTTATTCCACCACCAAGTCTCCTTATCAACTTTTTATCCTGATGACACACCAAGTACAGTCCTACCCGTCTCTCTGATCATATTAACTGTAGTTATCCAGTCATCTGGGAGGACCTCCTGACCACCCAGAGCCTGTTTCAAGTGCTTCTTAAAAGTCATGCAACAATCTTCCTTTTTCAGCTTCCACCAGTTTGTCTTCTGCTCTGCCTTTGCCCTTTCTTTGTTCATCTTCTTCATCACCAGAGTCCTCCTACACACCACCATCCTATGAGCTCTGGAAACATCCTCTCTTCACTATCAAACCTGTCCCTCACCTCCTCATCACCTCTGTTCCTGCACCAACATGTCCACTGAAATCTGCACCGATCACAAATTTCTCACTTCTAGGGATTATCTCTTTATCAAGGTCCAACCAGAATTTCTCCTCGTCTTCCAGCTCACATCCTACCTGTGGGGCATACCCACTGACAACATTAAACACCACACCTTCGATTTTTATCTTCAGACTAATCCCTCTATCTGACACTCTTGTTACCTGCTCCTTTAAGATAACTTACTCCATTTCTCTTCCCATCTCCACCATGATAGAATAAATAACTTATACCTTGCTCCTCAGCTTCTACCTTTTCCACCTGGTCTCCTGGACAAATAGTATGTCTACCTTCCTCCTCTGCATCATGTCAACCAATGCTCTACTTTTTCCTGTCATAGTTCCAGCATTCAAAGCCCCTACTAGCAGTCCAACACTCGTGACTTTCCCTTTCCTCCTCTCCTCCTTCTTCAACCAACAGTAGTCCAATTTCCACCGGCACCCTGTCGGTGAACGGCACAGATGGCGGTCATTATTCACCCGAGCTTAGACCGATTTGGTATGGATATCATAGGTCTGATTCACATATTTGGTTTGGCAAAGATTTTACGTTTGATGCCCTTCCTGGCACAGCCCTCTGTATTTATCCTGCCATGGGACTGGCACAATTAGACCCTTGCTATGGCCCCCTTGTGGCTATATTGCTGGAATGCATGCCGGTCACAAGCTGGTCATAAATCTTTTCTTATCAATTATCTTATGAGTGTAAGTCCATTTCAGAAAGATCAATTTAAGTTTAATGCAAAATATAATCTGTGAATATCTGTAGTGGTTAAGACTGGCATGCAGAAATGCTTGTAGCAACTCAAATTTGTTTTAAAGGTTCTTTGAACTTTCTATTTATTCTGATCAAACTTTTCACAATAAATTACCTGATCTGCAATGATTGCTTCTTTTTTAATGTTAGAACATTGTGACAGTGTATGTATGAAAGTGTGAGTGTTTAATCTAGACACAAAGTTTTTACTTGATGTTTTAAATTTGACTTAATGTGGTGTTAAATTTAATATGCCTAAATAGAAAAAGGCATTTTTCACTTTAAAAAATACAGATTATATTGTTTGGTCTTTTTCCTTGAAGGTTCCTGTAGTCTAAGCTGTAGCAGGATTTGTGCATTTGTTCGTACTTGTATTTTTATTTGAACTATTCTCTAGATAACACTTATCTTATCAAGAGAAACTGAAATATTCTTACCTAAAAATAGCTGGAAAACTGTACAAATAGTGCAATTATCTACGATCAGACAGGGCTTCCTTCAAACATTAAAATCGGTTTGTTTTGGAATTTGAACAAAACCTTTTTGCAGACATTTTTTTCCAAATTGAAAGTTTGTCATGTAAGTAAGTAGCGGTTCGTGTTTTAAACCCTTTTAGTTTGGAACCAGTGCTGCCACATTCTTACAATAGTGCAAGGACCTATTTTGCTTCTTTGATGTGTGTACATTGTAACAGGAAAGCAATATCTCCCTGCATCAAATTTGCCGTTCATATTATATATTTCTGCGTCCCTGTTATTCCCAGCAGTAAGTGTTAACCACCCATTGCATTACAAGAAGTAAGTTGTAATGCAGCGGTCCAGTTCATTATAATCTCCCAGAGGTCAAGAGCCAGCTCTCTGCCTCTCTGTCTCCCTGTTTGGGACTGTGACCCCGCCTCAGGGGATGACCACAGAGGTGTGTTATGAGTGCTGACTTCCACATGAACCTGGGGAAAGGTGAAGTAGAGTATCCTAATGTTGCCATGTGGAGTCGCTTCATTGATGTTTGCAGGAGTTCTCTTCTTTTGCAGCTTAGAAAGAACATTTAGCATTACAAGAATAGACTTGGAAAAAATAAATAATAAAGATTTACTTTTTGAATGATTGGAAATAGGAAAAGGTATACATTTTTTCTGCGTGAGTTAAAAAATGAAAATGGGGCTTTTGGTGGTTTTAACATGTTCTTATGACATTTCTCTGATGATAGAAGAGGATATATAAAGAAAATTAAGCCTAAAATTGCTCTTCTTGATTGAATTTCTTTATTCAAATCGTGGTGAATCATGAACGATGATGTAAAAAGGCTCTTTCAAAAAGCTTATGGTTGTGATGTAGAAGCTACAATCAGCAGGCCACAAGCTCCCTGCTCCAATCTGATGCATCCATTTGCAGACAAATAGATATATGTATGTTTTCTTTTTTTTTTGTCTGAGCCATTGACTGTATATAGAAACCAGACAAAGTGGTCCTTCCCAGCTCGCGTTCTCAACAGGAAGTACACGATGGCCCCAAGAAGCCAAAGTCCCATAGACTTCTTTTGAGAATTAAACAGCTATTACTCAGTTATTCTATTTGACAGAATAACCATTCTTGTTCTGATACATTTTGACATCTTTTTGGTAATCCTAAATTTTCCTTGATAAGTTTTCTTTTTAGGAAGTTATTCAAGTTATAAACTGACCAATCAGATGCTTCAGTAATAGTAGCTGGTGCCTAATCACTTCAATGTTTGAGAGTTTCTCGAGCCTGCTTTCAGTGAAAGGGGTTTGGACTTTGAACAAGCTCACTACCTATCGGCGTCCGTGATTGCAATATAAATGTTGACTCAGACCACTTGTATCAATCACTGTTGCATGGCTCCAAGATAGCGAGGTCTGTATCGCGGAAAAATGACGACTGAATTGGCTTCAAACTCTGCGGCTGGAAAGATCCAATATTGCTCGCCATTATTGTTGCACAGGTAATGTTAGGTAAGCTAGCAAGTGAGTGTGTAAGCAGGGTTTCTCCGCACCAACAGTCCCGCCAACAACTCAGAGGTGAATTTCAAATGAACTCCTGCCGCTCTGCAGAAACTATGTCCTTGAAAATGACAGTTTATTTTTGGCTAAAAATGGCATCATAAAAAACCCCACTGGGAATGATTTTATATCAGATCGATAATGGTGCACTTTTTGGTTTTGAGTGAATGTTAACAGTAGATACATTTCAAATGTTTGCATTGTATTCTTTTAATTTGAACATTTTTCCCCATTTCATTTGAAATTCATTCATTCATTCATTTTCTAAACCCGTTTTTGCCCCTTTCGGGGTCACGATGCTGCTAGAACCTATCTGGGCCACTTGTGGGGAAAGGCAGGGTACACCCTGAGCCAGTCTGACGCATGGCCACAATCACACACCTATACAAACTCAGAGAAAGGTTCCCCGTTGGTGAGTCTGTTACAGGTCCCCCAGTTGACTTGAAAGTTCCCCTGAGGCAAGAGTGCTAACCACTGCGCCACTGTGCAGCCCCTTCATTTAAAATTCTTAAAATAAAAGTGACTCTAATTACTTTCTTTGCCACTTATACCAAGGTTTTTCTTTTCTGCTCATGAAATGTGACATTTTTTTCTGCACCTTTTTTACAGAATTACATTTTTATTCTAGAAATCACAGTTTCTATAACACAGTAGGTTTGTGAAGGACGGGAGTTTGTCTGAAGCTTTCAAAACATTCAAAGGCCTCACCATCACTTGGCTGTAAAGTCTCGATTATTCCTGTTCAGTTTGTTTGTCAAAAACTCAACGCCAGGATGTTGACTGGCATTGATACCTCCCTGCCTCTCCTCATGCCTCCTTACATGATGCAGCTGGCTGACAGTGGCTGGGATCCGAGATGCCTGTGTGCTCCCTCAGGATCCCATAACAGATGGTTTCTCCATGCTGCAAAGCATCATTTGCGTTGGCTTTTTCTTTTAGGAATAAATGTGGCTCACGGAGCCCCCCCTGGTCATGCTGTCATTACCCTTTGATAGATCAAGGTCAACCCCTATTAGGACAATTACAGCTCATCTGTTTGTTCCACAGTAGAAGTGTCCTCACAACGCATCCTGGAGGACCACTGCTGAGTTTTGAAAGGAACTTCTAAAGCTCCGTGGTCCCTGATGGTCTTTTTAGCATGTGTTTTTAGTAGTCCAATTCACTTAAAGTTCCTTATGGGAGTGGAAAATACTCATCAGTTGGCAGAAATGTTGACTCAGACCAACTCGGACCAATCAATGTATATGACTACGTCTGTCGGCTTCCATTTCGCAAAGAAACGCGACTAAATTGACTTAATTTGGTTGGACCTGGAAGTAAACTATTTTCTATGAGTAACATCACATTCTCTTTCTCCAGTTGTCATAAAGATTGAATGGCCTTAAAGTATACCCGAGCTAATTCACTGCCATAAGACTCTATCCCACAGATTCTCAGAATCTATGGTGTAGTTTGATGCTTGGACGCTGTTTTGAAGTCTAAACTCCATTTCTTCTTTGTGTTAACATACTTTAGAGTTTAACTTAAAGCCATCTGTCTAAAGCTAAGGTGAAACTGGTGATCCCAAATCACACCAGTCAATCTGGAACAAGGCGGTTGGAATAAAAAGAGGAATCAAACGACTGTCTTAATGCAAAATCCAAGAATCAACTTTATTAAAATCCTGTGGTGATTCTATAAGGCTCAAGTGACTGCAAACTTCAGTAAACCCAATACAAGAGAGGTCTTGATGAATTGTAAAATGAGTCATGGAATTGTTTTTTATTTACATTTCTGGTAGAGAACTAATCAGGTTCTGATTTGTAAAGGATTATTGGTTTCAAAAGACAGTAAATAAAAAAACAGTCTAATTAAATGCAAGAACGGTAATGTTTTCTAAAAATGGCACGTATAATATAGGTTACTCTTTCCTCTAAGCAAGGACGACAGTTTCTTTTGTTTAATAGCTGCACATGTATACAAATGAGCTTTGTGAAGTTCATGTTGCAACGTGAACACCTGCTTCCCCCGTGACAGTGGGTTTCATTGTTCCATAGATGACTGTAAAAAACTCAGTTTAGGTCTCTATAGAGTCTAATGGTTGGTGATGATGTTATACAGGTCATGAGGCAGACTCTCTGTGCTAATCACCTGCAGCGTAATTAGTCACTCACTTTACCCTGAATGAGGAAGTCGCAGAGAGGAGCTGCTGCGCTCAACGTGTCCACCCAGTTTGGGAGTCATCGTAAACCAGGTCACACTCTTCTCTCTGTTTTTAATCATAAATATTCATGTTGCAGGCTTATCAGGGTAATAAAAACAGAAATAGCAAAGGATAAAGTACAGTTTGTTTTTGTTTTTTTACATATGGCTGGAGCATCAAATAACTGAATGAGATATCCATCTTCCTCCGCTTATCCGGAACCGGGTCTCGGGGGCAGCAGACTGAGCAGAGATGCCCAGACTTCCCTCGCCCCAGCCACTTCCTCCAGCTCCTCTGGGGGGACCCCAAGGCATTCCCAGGCCAGCTGAGAGATGTAATCTCCAGCGTGTCCTGGGTCTTCCCCGGGCCTCCGCCCTTTAGTACATGCCCGGAAAACCTCTCCAGGGAGGCGTCCAGGAGGCATCCGGACTAGATGCCCGAGCCACCTCAACTGGCTCCTTTTGATGTGGAGGAGAAGCGGTTCTACTCCGAGCTCTCCGCGGGTGGCCGAGCTTCTCACCCTATCTCTGAGGGAGCGCCCCGCCACCCTACGGAGGAAGCTCATTTCAGCCGCTTGTATTCGGGACCTCGTTCTTTCGGTCATGACCCATAGCTCATGACCATAGGTGAGTATTGGAACGAAGATCGACCGGTAAATTGAGAGCTTTGCTTTTCAGTCAGCTCTCTCTTCACCACAACGGACCGATACAGCGACCGCATAACTACGGACGCCACTCCAATCCGCCTGTCGATCTCACACTCTGGTCTTCCCTCACTCGTGAACAAGACGCCCAGATATTTAAACTCCTCCACCTGGGGCAGGGAGACTCCACCCACCGAGAGATGGCGGGAACAGGTCTGACTTACTGCCGGCTATGCGAACCAAGCTCCTACTCCGGTCATACAGAGACCGGACAGCCCTCAGTAAGGCTCCCCGGACCCCATACTCCCAGAGCACCCTCCACAGGATACCACGGGGGACGCGGTCGAACGCCTTCTCCAAATCAACAAAACACATATGGACTGGGTAAGCGAACTCCCACAATCCCTCCAGCACCCTAGATAGGGTATAGAGCTGGTCCACTGTTCCACGACCAGGGCGGAAACCGCACTGTTGTTCCTGAATCCGAGGTTCAACTATTGGACGGACTCTCCTCTCCAGTACCCTGGCATAGACTTTCCCAGGGAGGCTGAGGAGTGTAATTCCCCTGTAGTTGGAACACACCCTCCGGTCCCCCTTCTTAAAGAGGGGAACCACCACCCCTGTCTGGCAGTCCAGTGGTACAGTTCCCGACTCCCACGCGACGCTGCAGAGACGTGTCAGCCAAGACACTCCCACAGCATCCAGAGACTTGAGGTACTCAGGGCGGACTTCATCCACTCCCGGGAACTTGCCAGTAAGGAGCTCGTTGACCACCTCAGTGACTTCAGCCCGGGTAATAGACAGCCCCACCCCAAAGTCCTTGTTCTCTGCTTCTTCAAAAGAAGGCGTGTCAGTGGGATTGAGGAGATCCTCGAAGTATTCCTTCCACCACCCGACAATGTCCCCAGTCAAAGTCAACAGCCCCCCACCTGCACTGAAGACAGTGCCTGTGGAGAACTGCATTCCCCTCTTGAGGCGCCGGATGGTTTGCCAGAATTTCTTCGAGGCCAACCGATAGTCCTTCTCCATGGCCTCACCAAACTCCTCCCAGGTCCGAGTTTTTGCCTCCATAACAGTCCGGGCCACAGCTCGCTTAGACTGCCGATACCTGTCGGCTGCGTCTGGAGTCCCGCAAGCCAGCCAGGCCTGGTAGGACTCTTTCTTCAGCTTGACGGCATCCCTTACTTCCGGTGTCCACCACCAGGTTCGGGGGTTACCGCCGCGACAGGCACCAGAGACCTTGCGACCACAGCTCCGAGCAGCAGGAGAGACAATGGAAGTGGAAAACATAGTCCACTCGGACTCAATGTCCCCAACCTCCCTCGGTACCTGTTTGAAGTTCTCCCGGATGTGGGAGTTAAAGACTTCCCTAACGGAAGGCTCAGCCAGACGTTCCCAGCAGACCCTCACAGTACGTTTGGGTCTTCTAAGTCTTTCCGGCCTCCTTCCCCGCCAGCGAATCCAACTCACCACCAGGTAGTGATCAGTGGACAGCTCCGCCCCTCTCTTCACCCGAGCGCCAAGACACAAGGCCAAAGGTCGCCTGAAACAACTACAAAGTCGATCATTGACCTCCTGCCTAGGGTGTCCTGATGCCATGTGTATTGATGGACACCCTTGTGCTCGAACATGGTGTTCGTTATGGACAAACTATGATGAGCACAGAAGTCCAATAACAAAACACTACTTGGGTTCAGATCAGGGGGGGGGGGGCATTCCTACCAGTCACGCCCCTCCAGGTGCCACTGTCATCGCCCACGTGGGCATTGAAGTCCCCCAGGAGGACAATGGAGTCCCCTGTTGGGGCACTTCCAGTACCCCATCGAGGGACACCAAGAAGGCCTGGTACTCCAAACTGCTGTTCGGCCCATAAGCCGAAACCACAATTAGAGACCTGTCCCCCACCCGGAGGTGGAGGGACATGACCCTCTCGTCCACCGGGGTGAACTCCAACACTTGGCGGCTGAGCTGGGGGCTCACGAGTAAGCCCACACCAGCCTGCCGCCTCTCACCTTGAGCAACTCCAGAGTGGTAGAAAGTCCAACCCCTCTCTAAGGACTGAGTTTCAGAGCCCAGGCTATGTGTGGAGGTGAGCCCGACTATATCTAGACGGTATCTCTCAACCTCTCGCACCAGCTCAGGCTCCTTCCCTCACAGAGAGGTGACGTTCCATGTCCCAAAAGCCAAGTTCCATGACCGGGGTTTGGGTCGCCGAGGCATCCGCCCTCGACTGCCACCCAAACTACAATGCACCGGCCCCTTTTGAGGTCTCCTACGGTGGTGGGCCCATGGGAGAGTGGTCCCACGTCTCTCCTTCGGGCTATGTCCGACCGGGGCCCGTGGGAAGAGCCCTTGTCACCAGGCGCTCGCCTGCGAGCCCCAACCCCGGGCCTGGCTCCAGAGTGGGGCCCCGGTGACGCCAATCCGGGCGACGTAATCGGTCCTTGATTTTTCTTTTCATCAGGGGGTACTGAACCGCTCTTTGTCTGGCTCGTCACCCAGGACATGTCTGCCATGGGAGACCCTACCAGGGGCTTAAGCCCCCGACAGCTGAGCTTCTGGGATCACTCGAGCTCTCAAACTCCCCCACCACGTTAAGGTGGCGGTTCACGGGCTGAATGAGATAATATTGACATTTTGACACTGATGTAAGATAATATTTCCAGTACATTTAACACCACTTATGTTATTGCTGTTACTAACATCATTTTTTTTATTTAAGCTCTTTGGCATATTTAAAATCCACCCAAAGTTCACATATTTAGACACATTTTGGTGACAGATAAGGAAATGTGATCTTGATCCCTTTTTGACAACTTTTTATTAATTTTTTTCGATCATAAAAGTGATTTAATGTACTCACTTCACCTCATTGCTCTTTCATATATACTGTAATTTATTCTGTTGTTTGCTTTTGTTTTTTTTGTTTGTTTCAATCAATCAAAACAAAAACAAAAGACTACACACAATATGTATATGAAAATATACATATACATCAAACATAACTAAGATATTTATACATGCAAATGTAAATGATGTAAATGGTGGTGCTGTTAGGCTTTTCCATCTCTAAACCACAATAAAACGCACAGTTTATTCACAAGTTGAATTCTTTATTTGTAATATTTTTTTATTTTGTCCACCTTTATTGACAGTCAAGAGCTCAGATTTAAAAAGGAGCAGAAGTTTTCATGCTTTTTGATGTAGTTTGATCAAAAGACTTTACAATTCATCAAACTAACTTTGTCTCCACTCATTTCTGTTTAGACTAATTTTGGCTGCAAATAGAGACGAGGTCTACAACCGACCATCAAAAGTGGCACATTTCTGGGGAACCAACGGGGAGATCCTCAGTGGTGAGTGGCTGTCTTAGATTAGTGATGTAAGACTTCCTGCTTGTTAACATTCATGGTTACAGACTTAAAAGTCCCACTTCGATGAAAACTGTGTTTTTGGTGTTTTAACATGTTTCTGTAGAGTAATTCTTTTGATGAAGGATGTGTACAAAGAAAGTTAGGATCAAAACTCTGTTTCTAAATATTTCTTTAATCAAATCATGGCATTTGATAAAGCTTGTAGTTGTTACAAACTACAATCGGTAGGCCACAAGCTCCCCGCTGCGCTCCATTCTAATGCATCAACTTGCAGACAAATAAATCCATGAAGGTGTTTTTTTTTTCTCATCTAAGCTGATAGCTGGTATTTGGCTCAAAACTCTACGGCTGGATAGCTCCAATATTGTTCCCCATTTTTGATGCAGCGGTAATGTTAGCTTGGGGTTGTTAAGGAGTTGTAAGCTAGTGGGAGAAAGTGTTAAAAAAAGGGATGATGGGAAATTAAGGAAGGCTTACTACACACCGACAATCCCACCTACAACAGAGGAAAATTTCTAATGATCTCCTGCCGCTCTGCAGAAACTATGTCCTAGACCTAGAAAATGACACAGGTTTTTTATTTATTTTTTTGCTACAATTTAGCATAATCATAATTAAAAAACCACTGGAAACACTTTTACAATAGATCAAAAGATGATCGATGTGGGACTTTAAACAACACCTGAAACTATCATCTCAGTTTGATGATTAGAATTTCAGAGGGGGGTTTGAATACCTTCACATCTGGACCTTGCAGCAGGTATTCTTCTCTTCCACCACAGATTTACAGTGAGCTATATGATGCCTAATACACACCATAGCTTAGCTGAAGCAATCAATCGTCCTTTTCTCCTTCTGCAGGAGGAAACACAGATACAGCCTCATTGTTCATCAGTCTCCTTTTGGCTCTGTAATAGAGGGGTCACAACTCCACTCGTGGCTCTTTAATTGATGGCTGCTTTTATGTGATGTGGCAGGAATAAATGGGGCTGCCTTATCTTCCGAGCTGGGACCAGTGGGGCAGGAGAGTGGGTGGAGGGCAGCGCCAGGGTCGTGAAGGAGATGTAGCATGACGAGAAGGGAAGTAAGCAATTGCTCCCAGTGGAATTTGACTATCAAGCCTCCCTCAGGAGTAAAACAGTTTAGCTCGATTGGTCAGCATCTCTGTAACAAGGGGCTGTCTCCATTGATCAGCAGGGAATGTGGGAATATCATAAAGAAGAAGGCAAATAGAAAAGTGCATAGTTTTAGCAAAATAAAGCCCCAGAGGTTGCTCTGAAAAATGAGTGACTCATGTAAATTCACTTTTTCCATAATTATTCACTAAACACTTTAAAAAAGACGAAATAAAGTGTTCTCTGTCTGTCAGGACTGGATCAGGAGTGTGGAAAAGAAGGTGGGTCATGGCTGGGGATCAACAAAAGAGGCAAGCTGGCTGCACTCACAAATTATATGGAAGGAAATCAAAACTCTGATGCAGCAGGGAGAGGTACTGCATTGCATTTTCTAATTATATACTTTGAATCCACTGTTATTTCTCCATTAAGCCTTTTTTATATCAAATGTTTGCTTGAATCTTCTCACCTGCAGGGTTTCTAGTGTCCAACTACCTTATGGAGAAGGATTTAGACAGCTACTCGTACCTGAAGAAGGTTTCCACAGAGGGACACCTCTACAACGGCTTCAACCTCATCACAGCAGATTTCAAGTGAGTGAAAGGTGTGCAGAAGTCCCTTGCATGCGTGGCCCTCTCTTACCATGACCATTGTACTGCAAAAAGCAGGCGTCTGCTTTAAAGCTATTTTTCTACAATTTCATTGCAAAAAAGATTGTAGGGAGAAGCTGCTCTGAAACCTCCCGTCTTGAAGCTTTTTTCCCTCTTTGAATGAAATCATAAAACAGCTTCTTAGCTGCAGTTTGTTGGCAAGCAGAAGGAGGAGAATTACAAAAAAGAATACATTTTCTTGCACTAAGCTGAACTGACAACATGATGGTATTAAAATTCAAAAGCAGGTTGTACTTCAGAGCTGTAGAGGAATACATTTTAAGTGCAGTAATTATTGCAAATTGCTCTTCCTTTTTCTCTCACTTGTCTATTTGACTGAATTAATGGTCAACTAAGGAAAATAAAATCAAGGTCGGGTCAAAGATATTTGTCAGGGTGGAAGTCCTGGTTGACCGCAGCATGGACATGGGCGTTGATGCCTGTCGGCGAGGAGCAGTAGGCTTGATCAGAATGAAAACCGGCTCTAACCCTCCTGTCCTGTGAATGCATCAGTGAGACAAAGGCAGAGGAGGGGTGTCCTTCACCAACCTATGAAAAGATGACAAAATAAAGAATCAGAGCTAACTATATGAAATATCTGAGGTGATTCAGAAAGGAAGGAACTATAAGATAAATTCATCTTTCATTTTCACTCTGTATTATAAAATTCTGATTAAAAATATGTCTAAATGTCAATGACTGTTTTTTATTGGTAACTACATTGGCAGATGGACAACTTGGAAAAAAAAACTTTTATTTTAGCTTGACGATGACATAATATAACTCTGCAGCCTTGGAGGGGGTTAACATCCTTGTATTTATACTAACAAACTAACAAACTTCATCTTTTTTTTAATCAGACTCTCTTATTCTGATTTTTTTTATCTCATGTATAAATATTGGAAGAATAAAATCTGTCCCTTTCAATCTGAAAACTTCAACTGCTACAGGAAAGCTAACTGAAACTTCCTCATAACCAGAAGTAGCTCATCTCATTTGTGTGACACTGTTGAGTAGGGTTGTGCCGATATCATCGTCCATCGTGATGGGTGACTGACATCCTGATGGAGAGACCACCGTCGTGATGCCACGCCCCCGCCACGTTGCGCTTCGACACCATAAGCCGCGGTTACATGTGCAAAATATCTTGATGGGATCAATGGTCGGATTAGAATCCAACCGTGTACATGGGCCCAGAAAAATGTTTTCAGAATATAAAAACGTTCACTAAGGTCACACTTTCCGTCGGAATAAATCATTCGCACATGCGCAGTAGGGTTTGAAAACCGGAAGGATATAAATTCCGCCGAGCGGCTTTTTTTTTCAAACTTTATTGAATGTAACAATTCAGTACAAAACATTGTTAAACAGCGCCGAGCGGCTATATACATTAACATGTCAGCTCGGTAAACTACGAGATGATCTTCTAAACGTGCTTTTAATAATGTTACGGTTATTATGAAACACCTGTTCGCTCATCATTTGAATTTTAATCCGTGTGGTCAGTGCTTTTTCTGAACGAAGCCAGGATTAGCAGTATGCTAACACGGGCTAACAACATTAGCTTTGGGTGGCGCTGCATGCTGGGAATAACATCAGCCTTTATTTAGTCGGGACACGACTGGAAACACAAATCCGCGTGATTGTTTGAATGTTTTCTAAGGACTGAGCGACATTTCTGCGTTTGAAGCTCAAACCGCTGTGTGTGCTGACGATCCGAGCTGTGCTCGGACACACACTTTTAGACCCGGTTCTGAGTTCGGTTGCTTGTACCCCTAGCGCTGCGGGACGGATCGCAGTCTTAAATCTTCCACACATACCGCTCATGTACCCCCCCCCCTTCCCATCAAACACAAAGCTGTAAGTCCGCATTCCCCCGGAAGTGCGGGAGCGGACTACTTCTTTTCTATTTTGTTTGTTACTTTTTTTGTTAAAGTCACTTCCCTCAGTTTATACTGGATCATCGCGGATGAGTCATTAGTTGGGAAATAAAAAGAAAAAAGCAAAAAAACGAATAGCAGTTATATAAGAACGAAAAATGTAAAAATACCCCCCCCCCCGACAATGTCATCGTCCATCCCGATGGTTGACAGCAAACATCGTCAACGGCCAATTTAAGGGACATCGCCCAACCCTACTGTTGAGTACTTCCATAAATCAGCTCACATCTCTACTCGCTGATTTTCTCATTCCGGACGTTTTTCTCACCAATCACTTTATTGTGAAGTGGCTCAAGCTTCTATAGCAGGGGTGCCCACACTTTTTTGGCAAGCGAGCTACTTTACAAATGACCAGCGCCAAATGGTCCTACGGGCCTAGCTGTAGGCCTGTGTTCTTCTTAAAGTTCTTCTGTCATTTTTTCTTCAACAGCTTGTTGAATTGGACCCATGTGTTGGTGGTTGTTATGTCTACGCCCCAGCACATGACGTGCTGACAACAAAGACATTCCATGTGCCTTCTGTTCAAGGTCCTTTTTGACCTGCCGAGAAAATATTTGGCACGCTAGCGGCTAAATCCACGGTTATGAGTCTGGAGCTGAGCGCTCACACCTCTCTAAGGTTTAGGAGTAAGAAAAACTCCATATCTGGCGACTTATGTATCAGAGGATGTTCGATTGGCTATTCTGCATGTTAATCAAGTGATGTAATTCATGGCAAGGATGATTAGCTGACAGCAATTTTTTATTTATTTATGTCTGATGGCCCCGTGATTTAGACCGGAGAAAAGTAGTCTGCCATCTCTCGGTGGGTGGAGTCTCCCTGCCCCAGGTGGAGGAGTTTAAATATCTGGGGGTCTTGTTCACGAGTGAGGGAAGACCGGAGCGTGAGATCGACAGGCGGACCG
The DNA here is from genome assembly GCF_053564925.1 of Oryzias latipes. NCBI lineage: Eukaryota > Metazoa > Chordata > Actinopteri > Beloniformes > Adrianichthyidae > Oryzias > Oryzias latipes. The sequence continues at coordinate 10,429,143 of NC_136245.1, forward strand.
GAGCGGCGTCCGTAGTTATGCGGTCGCTGTATCGGCCCGTTGTGGTGAAGAGAGAGCTGAGCCGAAAAGCAAAGCTCTGAATTTACCGGTCGATCTTCGTTCCAATACTCACCTATGGTCATGAGCTATGGGTCATGACCGAAAGAACGAGGTCCCGAATACAAGCGGCTGAAATGAGCTTCTTCCGCAGGGAGGCGGGGAGCTCCCTTAGAGATAAGGTGAGAAGCTCGGCCACTCGGAGTAGAACCGCTTCTCCTCCACATCGAAAGGAGCCAGTTGAGGTGGCTCGGGCATCTAGTCCGGATGCCCGTGTCCTGGGAAGACCCAGGACATGCTGGAGAGACTACATCTCTCGGCTGGCCTGGGAATGCCTTGTGTTCCCCCCAGAGGAGCTGGAGGAAGTGGCTGGGGCGAGGGAAGTCTGGGAATCTCTGCTCAGTCTGCTGCCGCTGCGACCCGGTTCCGGATAAGCGGAGGAAGATGGATGGATGGATGGCCCGTGATTTACTCCTCTATTTACCAGTACTAGCATTGTTAGTGGCCAAACAGAAAACTCAATCATAAACTCTGTTTTAAATGTAATTTTGTATTGACATTTTTTTCCTAATGGAAACACATTTTTCAATTAAGCAGCTACAATAACCACGTTATCAGGTAAAAAAATCTGTCAATGTGTTTTCCCCTACAGCGTCCAGCTGTACCTAGACAAGGAGGATTCCTTTCTCTTTTTGAATCAATAGCTACATATTGGATGACGGAGGGTGCTTTATAGGGTTTCTCACTCATCTGTAACCAGAAACGTCTATTAGTAGTGGTAAGGGGGTTAGGATGTTTCCTCTCTGTCTATTAAGTCAGGGTTGGCCATGTCATATCATCCTGACTGCATATAAGAGACGTGCAGTAAAATACTGCAGAATGTCTGATTCTGGTACTGATGACCTTCACTTCCCCAAATATTACGTTGAGGCTTTTCTTTTGAGAGCTGAAGTTCTACATATTTAAACAATGATTTCAGATAGGATCTAATTGATGCTCCCCAGACTCTGTAATGACTTTCCTCTAACTTCAATTTTTGCTCCCGGTTTTGTTATTCTTTCTACATAGCCAAAGCCCAGACACCATCTGTTTCAATGAATATATTTGCAGCCGTTTGTCCATCAGAACTACTTTCTGTCAAAACAAAAGATAGTTCTTTTATTAAAAACAGGTTTAAGACTGGCTCACTATTATTGCCTCACAAAATGTGATGAAAGACTAACAAATAGGAGACCTTGGTATTCTGCTTACAGGCTTTTCTAAAGTGGCATGGAAAGATCTTAAAACTCTTAGAATTTTAACTATCTGTGGTAGTATTTTACCTATTTTAACCAGTCATAATTACGTGTTATTTGTTTGCTAATAAACTCCCCTGCCTTCGCCCACAAGTGGCCGGAATAGGCTCCGGCAGCCCTGTGACCCCGAAAGGGACTAAACAGAATAGAAAATGAATGAATGAAAAAAATAAAAATAGACTCCCATTTCCCAAAAAAAAATTAAGCCACTCTTACCAGCATTATAATATCTTTGTTTTTTTAGAATCAGAGAGTCTAGATTTGACTCATTTAGCCACTATATGATTAAACGTGTTAGCATCAGACAAAAAGACATCAGAAGTAATTTTGCTGTAATGGAATGAATGAGAATGTTCCGGTCTGTATTCAGCAAAAAACAATTTCAATTAAAGGCAAAAACCTCTGCAATATTTAAGTTCATTAAAAGAGGGGAAAGAAAACTTCCTCTGTAAATTCTTCTCCTTTTCCAGATGATACTTTTAAAGGAACATTTTGCAAATGTTGATGTTCTTTGTGCTGATGTTCTGAATCAAATGAATGAAAGAAATAACAAGACTATAAAAGTAAGCCCAAACCTATATGAAAACACATTTTGCACTTGTTTTGGCACTTATTTCTTCTTTAATATTTCTTAATAAGCGGGGAGTCAACAGCTTCACCAACATGTTGACTTTATCTCTAAAATGCATACCGGTTATTCGCTGTCAAATTCTGCAAAAATCTTTGCTTAAAAATTATTTCTGTAGATTTATGTAGTAAATAACAGTCGTAACTTCAGTTGACCACATTTTTATAACATTACATAAAATACAACTTATAGCACAATGTATTTCAAACTAAGTGCTGTGGAATCAACAGCATATTTAAGCTTTTAAGGGGTGACCAATGTCTTTAAAGATTAATACAGTACAGTCCAAACGTTTGGTCTGTACTGTATATCTAAAAATGAACAAAAGTCATGTTTTTTTTTCTTTTTCTTTCAATCTTCTTGAGGATTTGGTTTCCACCATTGACTGTATCTGAGAACAGGACCAAGAGAGTCTGACGTCACCCATAGAAAAAGACTTACTTCCAGCTCCAACAAAATTAAGTCAATTTAGTTGCAAATTTCTTGTATTCTTGTCTTGTATACAGTCAATAGTCTCCACTCACTATTAATATTTCTTACTATGGAAAGAGAAAACGTAAAAGCCCCCCCCCCCCCCCCCCCCCCCAACACGAAATGCAACTTTCAGTGTATTGAGCCACCAGTAAACTGACAGAGCCTAATCAACTTTACTAACTCGTCCAACTGATTGTTTTGTTCCCAAAGAAGTGACCTTTAACTTTAACAGCCTGGATCATCTTTGGGATGATTAGGCTTTGGTTTAAATAAAGAGAAAGGTAAATATATATGATGTAAACCAAATGTTGAGAAGAATTTTTTACAATGACCACTTTCTCAGCCTTAAGTTCATTGATTGTACAAGAGAACTGGACTGAATAACCTCTCGCGTTTCTAAAGGAAATACTGTACCTGGTGGTTTCAAGAAGCCAAAATCCCATAGACTTCTATAGAAAAATAAACAGCTGTTACCTATTCATTCTATTTGTCAGTATAAACATTCTTTCTCTACTTCCTATTTTAACATGTTCTTGCTAATCCTATTTTTTTATTTTATTACAAGTTATTAATGTTATGAACTGGCCAATCAAATGCTTTGATAAAAGCATGTAGTGCCCACCTCAATGTTTGATTGATGGTCTCTCGAGCCCGCTTTCAGTGGAAGGGGTGTGGACTTCCAACAAGCTTACTCCTGATTGGTGACAGTTGTTGCCATAGAATCGTTGACTCAGACCGACTCGGACCAATCGCTGTCATTTGGCTCCAACATTTTCTATGTGTGGCTTTGCACTCGCTCAGTCCAGTTCTCTTATACAGTCAATGTTTACATTTCTTTACTGAAAACCCTTTAAAATCACTTCAGTGCAAATAACATGAATAATTTATAAATCATCTTGGGACTAGAATACTTGTTAGGGAAGCTGTGGAGATAGAGGAGTTGTTTCTCAGCCGTGGGTCAGGGGTTTAATACCTGCTACAGCATATTAAAGTGTCCTTGGACAAGATGCTCCAGTGGGTTGCGTAATAGGTGTATGACGAGGTCTGGGAATGGAAGCCATGTAAAAGCATTTTTAGTACCACTGGGTAGAAAAGCTCTGTACAATGTGTTGAGAATTGTTTTGCAGAAAAATTCAACTAAAGAAGACTTTAGTCTTTTCCTACCCAACAAAATACCTGCAGATTGCTTGCAAATGTCTTTGGGACCTCTGTTTGGAGAACTCTTTAAAACCAGCCAGCAGAGCGATTGCTTTTCTACTGGAAAACTAGAGAGAAAAAAAACTGTTTCGACTCTTCTACGTTTGCTCTTTCTTTGCCCAGTTGTCTCAAACCCTTACCGTTTCTTCATCTCAGCCCAATTCCACCCAATGCACCGTCTTCAAACTCTCTGGCCAGTTTCAAATGGCAACTTTCTGCCCCAAAGCCTCTGAAGTCAATCTGATACAAAGTTTAAAAAAGTGTAAACACAGACACCAGATCCTTCAGGATATTGTGGTTTCAGAACTCAGGTAAATATAAAAACGTATTTCAGGTATTGTGTTTGCTCACCAATGCAAGCTCTACAGCTTACATATCCTCTCGGGTTACATCTGCTTCTCATTGAACAGCTATTGTAGAGGCAGCGGCTACACTCACTGCTGTGTTCATTTTCACCACAGGAGCACAGCCAGTGTCTGGGTTTGAGTATAGAACAGAAGATGATGGTCTTGAATTTCCTTTTTTTCTTCTTCTTATTATTCACCGGCTTTGAAGATTTCCTGTTGATCTATTCTCTCCCCATATTCCAGCACTCCACCCTCTTCATTTCCTTTCTTTTGATTTGTTTTTTTTTATATGAACATGCACAAAGAAAACTACATGATCAGATGCTTTTAGTAAAACCTTTTCTAAGCACATTAGAATTCAGGTATTATAGGGTCCTTGTTATTTTAGATTTAATATTTAACAACTGATTTTAGACCATCCTTTTCTTTGAAATATGAATCAAATAATCAGATTTCTTCCTTTCAAGAAATTTGGGTTTTCAGAATACAATTACCAATGTCTGGATGCTTAACTGGAAAAAATGTGGAATTAGAAAATAAAACACATTTTGCTATAAAAACAAACTGGATAAATACTTGTATTGTCTAAAAAAATTACCAAATTTACGGTTTTTTTAACATTAAATTCACTGTTTTATGCTTTAATGTGGAGTCAACAAAATTATGCCACCTGCTTTTGTTTTGAAGGTTTCTTTGAAAAACGTCTGTCTGCTTTTAGCCCAACTTATCTTGCCTTTCAAGCTCTTAGTAAGAACACATTTAAAGTCACGGTCCAATCATCAATTGCAAAAACGTTCATACTGGTCTTTTATTTCTGATTATGCTGTTTTTAGCCAAAATCAAAAAACCTGCAGAGCACCAGTACTTCATTAATTATTCACCTTATAGTTGTGGGCGGGAATGTTGGCACAGAGCAAGTCTGCATCCACTTTCTTTCAGTCACTAACAACTGAGCTCTCTGTTTACATGCTTTCAAGCTATCTTACAGCTCCTACCTAACATTACTGTTGCAACAAAACTATGAGTGGATGCATCAGAATGGAGCAGAGCAGAGCAGAGCAGGGAGCTTGTGGCCCACCCAGTGTATTTTCTACATCACAAAAACAAACTTTTCCACCTGCTTTTTTTCCTGTCGTGATTCACAACATTTGAATAAAGAAATATCCAGAAGTGCAATTTTGAACTTATATTTTATTTAAATATATGTCCTCCATCATCAGAAATATGCCACAAGAACATGTTAAAAACTCACATTTTCATTGGAGTGGGTCTTTAAAGCTGGATGACACGGATTTGGTCATAATTGATCACGCAGCGTGCTAAAGCCATAACCTATTCCTCTAGATGTTGCATAGGTGTTTTTAAAAGGGACATCTTCTATGTAAAGGTTTTGGGAGGGATCTCTGGTGGCATGACCAGATAGGTCTGCGGAAGTAAAATAATGCTTGCATCTGTGATTTTTCTGAAGTATTACACCTGCCCTTTTAGTTCAGCACAGTGATCGGGTCTTTGGTTTTTTTTCATGTTTAGTGGGTTCCTGAAATCAAACAATCTTTTTAGTTCTTTTTCCTGGTCTTAAGAGAGAGAAATCCATTTGTTGTGCCAAATATGGTATTTACTGGTCTGCTCACATTTCTTTTTTCTACCCCCAGGCCTCATTTGTAAACATATCCCACTGAATTTTCTTGTAAACACAGTTATTGCTGTAGCTGCAATTACTCCATTGGCATAGACGTGCAATAACTCTTGACATATAATTCATATCTGGGCATAAACATGTTTAATTACCTAAAATGTAAGGTCTAATTTTCCCCAATGCTTTTTATTCAGAGCCAAACAAGACACACTGTGTTACTATGGAAACAGAGGGAGCCCCGAACCCATCCGTCTAAATCCAGGTCTGCATTTTTTTTTTTTATTATGGTTGCTGTAGAAACCTATCCTTTTCACAATCATCTCCTTTCTCTGCTTTTGGCCTATTAAAGTAAGTCTGACATTTCAGTGTTGATAATGTTTGAAGATGGTGTCCTTAGCTGAAAGATGCAGCAAAAAGAACACAAGCAAATTTGACTAATGAGGCTTCTTTTTTAATCATATATTTTTGTGTGTTCCTTAGCAGGAATCTATGGTTTAAGTAATTCTCTGCTGGACACTCCATGGAAGAAGCTGCTGCAAGGCAAGCAGCACTTTACCAACATCGTCAATGACCAGTCTCTGTCCTGTGACGGACTGGTGCAGGAGCTGCTCACTGTCCTTAATAATGAAGAGCTGTGAGTGATGCAGAGCTCATTCAATCTCCCCCAAATCAAATCACACTTGCATTTATCCCAACTAGTTTTTCTTGAATATAAAAGTTTTGCATCTCCTTTACATTGCACTTAGAAGTGACTTTGTTTTGACCTAGTAAAGTAATTTCCTGGAGTCCTTCCTGTCAGCTTGCAGACACCAGACATTATTAAAAAGTGAGGAAAATCCTTTCTCAGCATTTTTTCTCTCCTTTTTTGACAGGAATATACCTGATCCAATTTTGGAAAGCCATGGAAGTTTTTACAGTAAGCCACTGATCGAAGCTTTGTCATCTGTGTTTGTCCGCACCCCTAATTACGGCACAAGGTCAGTGTCTTCTAACGATAGTCCACTCTAATTTTATCATGTTTGTCTCCACTTCTGGCGCCTGTCACACAAGCTTGCCCTTTTGCTTCATTCAATTGAAAATACAACAGCTGTCTTGATTCCGTGAAATGAATGATCACATTTTTTGTCAATCTGCCCACTTAGGACCAATACAGTCATTCTTATAGATGCAGAAGGGAATGTCACCTTCACAGAGCGCACCATGCTGGACAGTGATGCAAATAAATGGAGGACCAGTTCTTTCCAGTTCAACCTGCAGGATTAAAGTCAAGAAAAATGAGACCCACTGTGCCTTTCTGCAACACCTGTCCTTCAACTCCTGTCTGCTGCTGTCCTTCAGCGGCTCGTCATCATGTCAACATGGAGGATGATTTTCTTGATATCAACTAAAGTACATATAAAAACTGTGTGCTCCTTTACAACAAATAAGCCAAAGAGCATTTTTTGTGCAAACAATAATTGACAAAAATGTTAAGTTTCTTTAGTTTGATCTTCTACAGATATACAAATATAGAATTTTTGGATGAAATATATTATTTTCTGTGTCAGCTGTTTTTCCTTGAATCGATGACGGGGATCGTATGCCACAGTTTTAGGAAACCGTTGTTACTGGATGAGATCAAAACGTTTCAGGTGAAAACACCAGTTTTTTCTGTAGCAGAGTAATTTATAGTTACTTAAAAACAAAAATCATTTATCCAAACAGGCATTTGCATTGAGGCATCAAAGCTTTGTGTGATTCTCTGGATTTGTTTAAATGTATTTATCTTTCTTATCTCATTGCTCATCCGGGTGTTTGGACCCTAAGGCAACAATACATTGAAAATATATATTTTTTAACAAGCTAAGTAAAGCTTTAAGATTATGATTGGTTGTGAAATATTATTTTTGATAACAAAAAAATCCATTCAAGGTCTTTCAAAACATCAGGTTAGTTTTTATCTTCATAATCTGAAGAATGCAGCTGGTTAAAATGTAATTTATTTCCTTAATAGGCTTCTCTCCTAATCTAAGTTATGCAGTGGGCTTAGATATTTTTGGTATTTATTGATAGTGACAGTCATTTCAATGCCCATCCCTAATAAACATGTATTTTTAAATAGCTTCTTCCCTCGTGCTGTTTGTCACCGCCAACTGAACTTAATTTGTAAACAGTGTCCCCAACTGGCCGTTTTGAATATTGCAGTTTTTGTTCCCCGTGTACTTTTTTATTTGCCTGATGAATAAAATATTTTCAAATAGCTAACACGGAAATAAAACTTGTTAAAAATATGTATTTTAATTTACCATTAAAAAGCACGATACCTGCAAACATTTAAGGTTTTGCAGTTGATATATTACCTTTCATTCAACTTTGTCAAAGATGGAATAATATAATTACTTTTTTTTAACAATAAGTGTCGATTGGTGCGATGTACCTTTCGTGATTTAAGATAAACGATCTCTAAAACTATTCAGTCATTGGCTGAAACAAAATCCCCGAACGTGTGGTGATTGGTCCGATGACCTATCAATCATCGCGAACGTTGGCGCAAGCAGGCGGGACATAAATTGGCTAGCCGCTTCGCTTTTCCCCAAGATGGCGGGGTTGCCATCGAAGCCATATGGCCGCACGTCGAGGAGAAAATAATCGAGGAAAGGAGGTTAAATCACCAACAGGAGACAAATGTGCAAATTATATCGGTGAGAAGTTCTTCAATTCAACTTTTAAAAGCTGTGATACTCGCTGGTCATTGTATGTATGTGGAGGAAACGTGTTAGCCTCATGGCTAGCTTAGTAATGCAAAGGCCTGCTCTGTGAATGCATCAGTAGACCAAAAATATGCTCTATTTTATTTAACAAACGATTCTGTATTTTAAATTTTAGTCCTGCTTCCACTTAGAACTGTTTTTAAGGTGTGTTTTATTGTTGTCACACGGTTATCTCATCTTATTTTCTTATTTCCCTTCTTTCTTTTCCCCCCCTTAGCTCCCTGATGATCACAGAGGGTGGCCTGTGTCTCTATTCCATAAGCTGAATGCATTGTGATTTCCAATAATTGAGACAGTGATTTTGAAAGCTGTCTACATTAATGAAAAGAGCAATGTAGTCAGCTTAGCATAAAACACCTCTGGCACGCGGTCTTAACAGGGATGCGTTTCTTCATGTTTTCTGATTTGGTGTCAAAGATAAAAAACAAATCAAGTTAAACCTTTTTTATATAGCTGTCAGATTGAAGTTTTAGCTCTTAAGTAGAATAACATGGAGCTAGATGATATTTTGCCCCCGCTCCCATTGGAGCCTCCTGATGATTTCGGCCTGGAACAGGGCAGGGCACCTCCACCACCTCCCCTGCAAACGTCCAGTGACGCAGAGGTAATGGACGTTAGCTCTGGTGGTGATGGATACACGTACACCCCAGAGGACGGGACACAGGAGCCTCTTGGCAAAGGTTCATTTACTTTCAGTAACCACCTTACCAACGAGGCCAGTTCCAACCCTCCGTGCCCAAGAACCGCTCGCCACGCTCCCCCAGTAACCAAGTTTCTGCCAGACCTGAAGCTGCTCAGAGATGTCAAGATCAGTGTGAGCTTCACTGAAAGCAGCAGCAGCAGTAGCAGCAAAGACAGGAGAGTGTTGTACACAGGGGAGGGTGAAGAGCCAGAAAGTGACAACGGCTTAGCTAGTCTGAATGGAGAACTGCATGAGCTGGCAAGTATGCAAGAGGCAGCTGATGAAGGTAGCTCTGGAGCAGGAAACTCAGCAGGCAGGAAGTCAGAGGAGGCTGAGATGGACATGGAAAATAGGGTAGAATTTGCGGTTCTGGATGAGTTGGATGACCTCTACGAAAACCTCTTGGAGCAGGAGGATGGAGAGACCGATGGCCTTAAGTCTGAGGGCATGGCTTCCCTCGAAGCCTCTGGAGCTTTCCCCTATGAGGTACGTTGGGTCTCACATCTGTAGATTTATCTTTAAGCTACAACCCAAATTGAAACTGCCAATGTGCTCAAATATTTTGGTATTTCTTCACTTTTTGGAATGATTTCTCTGTTTAAAAATGTACTTGTTCTGACAAGATATCTTAAGTTATTTTTGTATTTTATATAAACACCCCTTCAACTGAAAAACAATTTGAAGAGGATTTTTGACAATCTCTGTAACTTAAGGAACCAGCATATAGACAAAACAGCATATATACAACTTTTTTATTTAATTTTGAAGGAAGCTCTCTTGGTAAACTACTAGATTCCCTCCACCACATCCAACTAATTCTTGACGTATGTAATGTCCTTAGGTCACGTGTTAAAAACACATTTATTACTTTTTTAACCCTTGTGCTATCTTAGATGACTCCACCCTTACATTGACGTGTTCTCCCTACCATGACAAAGGTGGATAAAGGTGGAAAGATTTCATGTAATCCATGGACACCAGAGAGGTTCACAAATCATTGAAGAAAAAAGGTTCAGCGCACTGTCTAGTGGGTCTAGATGACCCAACTCCCAGTGTTAAAGTGCCTAGGATAGCACAAGTGTTACGGCAGCTGCACTGACCGCTACATTGAAACCCCCAAGCTAGCTAAATAAAATAAAAAAACATATTTGGAATATTTTTTTTTAGCAGAAAAGAGCCAGAGAGGAATGGCAGAAGAGACTTCGACTTTAAAATAGAAGAAATCTTCATTTAAGACGCAAAAAAAACTGAGTCTTTACTCCAATACGGATTTATTGTGACTCATTTTATTTATTTTCAAAGCTTCCATTTTTGCACTTATGAGTTAAAGGGCCTTAATCATGCTTTTCTTAAGCCTTTCAGAGTAAACCATATCCATATATATGATAATATATTACCTTTGGCACACTAAAAATTGATTTTTTACGAAATGAGTTATTTTCGTAGCGCTTTTTCCTGCCTAGAATTAAGATGACTCTGTCCTTGTGGGTGCCGCTCATTTCATGACGTCAGCAGCGTGTCTGCTGACGTCAGGGCAGAAGTATAAATTTGCAAGAGCTCAAATGCAAATATCTGAACTTTTGCAAAGATGGGTGTATTGTGGGGCCTTACCAAGGTGTTTAGCTCATCAATCACATTTTTATGGTTCCTACACAAAATCCAGTGAACAAATAGTTTAAACCAGCTGCAGCCATTTTACAGAAGATGAAGATCACAGTTCTTCCTTGACAGCAGCTTGACTGGTTCATTTTGAATACTCCTGCACAAAGCTTAAAGGAAACATAAAGATTTAATTTTAAATGCTGGGAAGGGAAAATATGAAAATCTACCAGTTACTTAATGCACCCACGACCCTTTTAGATGGGCTAAAAAAAACCAGAAATCTTAATTTAATGACTAAAAGACCATTTCAGCTTCAGCTGCACATTAGCAATTGAACTGTCTGCATTTTAGAATCATACATTTTAATGTCTTTTTAATCCTTTCTTTTACTTGCATCTCTTTTATTTACCATAGGACGAGAAGTATAAGTATAGAAGTATAAATCTGCAAGAGCTCAAATCATTTAAACGTCTTTTAGCCCCTAAAGGAAGCCACAGACTTAAAGTTTTTATTCCCCAGATGTTGTTGTCGTCTTCTTTTTGTCATGGCTTCTCTTGAGGTTTTTTTCCAGGAGTTTTTCTCGCCTCTGCAGTTTCTCACACATCCCTGTCTGCCGTGTTAACCGCCGGCTGTTCCAGGTGGAGTTTGACACAGATGTGGACGCGCTGTTGGAGGAGGGCATGCCCATGCCAAAGAAAATGCGTCAAGCTGAGGACAAATATGGCGGCGACAGTGATCACCAGTCTGATGGGGAAGGAGGGGTTCAGCCGATGATGACCAAAATTAAGACGGTCCTGAAGAGTGAGTGGTGCACCATCTTTAGTTCTATTATTGTATCATTAGGAAGCAATTTCTGTCTTAAGGGTAATAAAAGCAGATGGGTTGTTTTATTTTTTATTTTTTGGCACTACTCCCTAAATGTAGCCACAGGAGGGCCCAAGCCTGGGTCCCCCAGCTTGGAGGAAATACAGGGTTTTGGCTTTTTGTTATTTTATTTAATTTTTTGTTCTTTTTTTTAATATTAATTATCTTTTGTAGCACATGCCCATCTTAATAAACATTTTGTTTTTAATTTTGTGTTTTAACGCCCTGAAAAAGCCTAAAAATCCACCTTAGGTACTTGTAAAATCAGTGACTACGTTTTGCAATAAAGTGCATGTTAGACCTCACTTAACTCAAGTTATAAATAAACCTTTACCTTTTCTCAAGTGTCCTAAAATAACATTTCCTAAATCATGTTACTAGTAATTGCCATTTTAAGAGGATTTTTTTTCTTTGATAGAACATGAAACCTTTTCTTCCAGCTTTGAAGTCCCACTCCAATCATCTTTTGATCGATTGTAAAAGCGTTCCCAGTGGTCTGTTAACTGGGATTACGCTGCATTTTAAAAGAACAAAAACCTTTAATTTACTAGAACAGAGTTTCTGCAGAGCGACCGTAATTATTTGGAAACTCACCTGACTTGTGGGCCAGACTATTGGCACTGAACCCCCCACATTCTGGCGAAAAGAGCAGGGAGCTTGTGGCCCGCCCAGCGTATTTTGTGTGTCATAAATATCTTTTTCAAAGAGAATTTTCTTTTTTGTGTGTTCTCGATTAAAAGCGATTTTTAAATAAAGAAATACAAGAAATGCAATTTTAAGCCATTTTCTTTAGATATGTCCTTCACCATGAGAAAGTCACAAGAACACGTTTAAAAAAACAAAACAAAAAAAAACACAAATTTCAGTGGCGTGGGTCTTTACAGCCTCTGTGTCGGTAAAGTTTGCCACACAAATTTTTGTTTTGCCGCCACGCTTCAGGTCGGGGACGTCCGCCTACTGAGCCTCTTCCAGATGGATGGATCATGACATTCCATAACTCGGGCATTCCAGTCTACCTGCACAGAGAAACTAGAGTGGTGACCTGGTCAAGACCTTACTTCATTGGAACTGGCAGTATCAGGGTAAAATGCAGATTTTTGGTTTGTCCTTCTGTTTTTGACATTTCACGACTTGAATATGAGCACAAATGATTCTTATGAAATTACATGTTTAAGAATTGTCTTCAGACGTTACCAGAGCTGGGCGATGTGACGAAAAAATAGAATTACCACAGCTAAAACGCCCCCCTGCGCGCACACACACGCACGCACGCGCCACACACACACACGCACGCACGCACGCACGCACGCACGCACGCACGCACGCACGCACGCACGCACGCACGCACGCACGCACGCGCGCACGCACGCGCGCGCGCGCGCACGCACACACACACACACACACACACACACACACACACACACACACACACACACACACACACACACACACACACACACACACACACACACACACACACACACACACACAAGGAGAGGTGTCAAGAAAATGAAATGGCATAAAAATAATTTATGAATGGTATTAAAACATCTTTAATATCATCAACCTGTAAAGTCAAATTACAACTTGCTGAAAGAACAAGGACAGATTTACTAGAGGACTGTAGATTAACAGATGAAGCACTTGCTTTCTAATTCTGCCTCCAGGTGATTTTTTTTTTTTACATGAAATCATAACAAAAAACATGTTTTGGATTCTTGCCATGATGTCATTAACAGTAGAGATGCAGTGCTCTTACCAGGGAGGGTTCAACACCGGCTCTGTAATGTTGAATACTGCTGATAGTTTCATTCAAAGTGAACTGTAGTTAGAAAATATTGTTTTTAATAAATGTTCTATGAATTAAATTTGTTGTTATCCTCCACATCTTAAAGTCCGCTCCATCCTAATATTGTTAAACTTTAAACTAGTTTGTGGTCGTGAACTGGTTTAAAGTTGGACAACATTTTGGCGACAATTGGGACGGCTCTCTAGCATAGCGTTATAGCGTTGTAGCTTCAGAGCTGTCTCCAGAATTACACTTCATTAAACTCACGGTGAGTCCGGTAAATCCCATTAAAACCGCCACATGTCCCGCTGCTCCGTCTGCCTAAACTAAAACCTTTTTCGGAAAAGTGTACAGAAGTCACGGGGTGGGGGTGCTTTACGCGTCACATGTGCAACAAGAAGCTCCTCCTTGTTTGTTGCCATTTTCATGTTTTTTTTTTTTCTTCTAACTTGTTCTGTCCAACAACTGAGCAAACAGATTAGAGCTGAAGGCCTTTTATGTTGGACAGGTTTTACTATCACAAAAAGAGGTTATATACAAATTTAAACTCTGGTTTTCTAACCAGAGTGTAAATTTGTATAAACCCCTTTTTGTTACTTTATTATTTTTTATTTATTTGTTACATTTAGTGTGTGTGGGTAGGGAGAGGGGAAGAATGTGTGTGTGTGTGTGTGTGGGGGGGGGGGGGGGGGGGCGGAGTGGAAGAGAATAAAAGGAAGAGAGGTGGAGAAAGTGGGGATACAAGCACTGATTTGAATAAGTTATTATTTTAAGCTGTAACAATTATACCAGATCTGCTGGAAAGACAAATATTACATCAAAGTTGAAATTCTGACACAAAAATGAGCGGCAGGTATCTGTCCATCAATAGACTGGGTTAGGAGGAGGGATGAAGCAGACAGGGAGCAGTGTGGTAGTGTGCCATTTTCATGTCTGCTTGTTGTTTGGGGTGGGGGGCTAAACTCCAACCACAAGAGAGCAGAGAGCTGAGAAAGTAAAATATCTATTTTTATATAAATTATCTAAAACAGATTCAAATTTATTGAAAAAATCGATTTATCTCCCAGCCCTAGACTTTACTTCATAATTGTTTTTATTCAATGTCAATTAATTGAAAGGTCTAATTATTAAAAAAAGATGTCTTCTACACAAACTGAAACTTTTACATATTTTTTGTTTCTGTAAAAGTTTTGCACGACTCAGTAAAACAGTATTTTAATTTTGAATTTCTTTTTTTTGTACAGAAACACGACCCACCGACCAGCAGCATCCCTTGCCTTCACTACAAGAAAATGCGAGAACAGGATGAAAAAAATTTGAAGGAGGAGCTATCCTCAAACAGCGAGCAGCTACCCACCAAGCCGGGTGAACAGGGCTGTGGTGAAGAGGCAAAGGCCTCGGACGAGCAGGATGTTGCCGCCGCCGCGGTTCAAGAGGCAGATTTAACCACTGACAACAGCCAGCAGAGTAAAGAGGCCCAACCCTGCGACACCGCCCAAGGAGCCCTGGGGCAGGTCAAGGCCAAGGTGGAGGTGTGCAAGGATGAGTCCATAGGTGGGGTTTAAAACACTGTTTGGCTCTGTGTGTTTTTTGTTTTTTTGTTTCCCTCCTTGCTAAGAAAACAAATGATCCACTTAACTCTGTTTACAGAACTTGAAGATTTTCGCCAGTACCTGGAAAAATGCTTTGACTTTGAGCAAGTTACTGTCAAGAAGTTTCGCACTTGGGCTGAGCGGAGACAGTTCAACAGAGACGTGAAGAGAAAGCGTGCCGAGTCCGAAAGACCTATTCTACCCGCCAACCAGAAGCTCATAACACTGTCAGTCCAGGATGCCCCAACTAAGAAAGGCATTTAAAGAATTTCTTCTAAAATCCCTTTCAATGCCTGCCCCTATTTGTCCAGTGAACAAATGTTTTTAAAATGACTTTTTAACCTAATAAATGTGTACATTTTCAACAGAATTTGTCATTAATCCAAATGGGAAGTCTGAAGTTTGCATCCTACATGAATATATGCAGCGTGTCCTGAAAGTTCGGCCCGTTTATGACTTTTTTGACTGTGGTAAGTGGAATCACGTGATGGGACTGTTTCAAACGAGTAAACCTCAGCCTGGTTACAATTTACACATTAAAATGCTCCTTTTAAAGCATGGTTGTTTTTTTTAATACATTTATTTCATGGTTTTAGACATTTATGTCCAACTGCTCTAATCTTTTTTTGTTTTGTTTTGTTTTTCCATGCAGAGAACTCGAGTGAACCCTTTGGCGCATCTGTCATAATAGATGGAGTCACTTATGGCACAGGAACTGCGAGCAGTAAAAAACTTGCCAAAAATAAAGCTGGTAATGTTGGGATTTTGACTGACATGATGGAAAAAAGATGGGGGGGGGGGATTTCACAAAGATTGCTACACATGAAACCATAAAGTAGTGCCTGCTAATTAAGTTATAAAGCATTCAATCACTTATTTTAACTTAAGAGGACATTGACAAATATTTCATTGACTCAACAAAAAGTTTAGCCATTCCACTTTTGCATTTCTTTTCATCATCTTGACTGAATTCCTTGTGACTACATGATTGAATCAGTGGAAACATGGTGTGTCAGTGATGTGCTGTGCTGTCCTCTGCAGCTCGAGCCACACTGGAGATCCTCATTCCTGACTTTGTGAAGCAGACTGCAGAGGAGAAACCTGTAGAAGGGGATGAACTGGAGGTATGGCTTTAGGATTTAATCGGATTGTTAATGCAGTTGGCGTGTTATTTTTTTTTCTTTTTTCTTATGTTAGCCATGTAACACCAGCGATGTTTCTGAAGACACCTAAACAACACACACTCTTTGACCATATGGCAAGTCTTCGACTGTTAATGCGATCATAATCTGATGATTCTGACAGATTCATGGAGAACAGCGACTTTTCATGTCAGCTTTGCACAGATATGTAACACATTACTAACGTTGTGTTTTGCATTATGACACAAAGTCGCTTTTTTTCCTCGACAAAATCCGTTAATCATGTAAACGGTTGAAGAGTTATGTAGTCAAAAGAATGTAAACACTGGAGCTAAAGTTCTGGGGGTATTCCAGGAAGCACGTTTAAACTACCATGACTTTAACCCTGAACTCTGGCTGAAATCTGCCTGAACTTGCTTACTCTGGGTATGTGGGTTCCAAAAGACCAGATATGAGTTACATAATTACGCTCGACTTGGTAACCCTGGGTTAATGTACGTTCACGGCAAGTACATAAAGACATTCTCAATGGATCGCTGATATCCCGAGTCACCATGAGAACAAAAGAGAGCGCTACACTTCAGTGAGACGGAGTCGGAGATTTTAATGACGGCGTATGAAGATTATAGGTCCATCAAAAGTGATACGGCTGCATCAGCAAAAAGAGTTTCCACTTGGAGAAAAATAACAAAGTAAACGCATAAGTTTCCATCTCATTTCCAGTTTCATTGTGATATATATATCTATATATATATATATATCTCCAACTTAAATGAATCACTTCAATTGGTAACAAGTAATGTATTCAACCTAATTTCTGTCTAACAAAATATTTTTTTTTTTACAACTCAAATTTACATATTAATCTAACTAAATGTCATATTACTCCAATACAGTTAAATTTATTATAATTCTTGAACTCTCATATGTTTGAGCCTGCAGATATTCTCATTTTTATAACAATAAAATGAATGAAACAATGTCATTTATCATTTCTCCAACTTTAACATTTCACTACTAAACAGTAGTGGTGCTAAATAAACTCATCATCCTCTCCCTCCCTCTCACTCATGGTGCAGAAAGAATTAAACATAACAGGACAAATAACTCTGAAAACACAGCTAAACAACTAAACACACTTGGTCAAAAAACCACACTTAAACGCAAATCTGTCCAGACAGGCAAAGGGAATGGTATCCCACAATTCCTTGGGGTGCCGATCTAACAGCAGCACCAAAGTTGCACCTACTTAGTTGAATTAATTTAAATGAAAGTAAAATAAATTTCTGATTAAAAAAAAGTTCATCTTTCCAACATCCATATGTGGTCTTATCACCCTCTCATGGTGGAAAAAGTATTATCTGAGCTTCTTCATCCACTAAATCATCTTCAAATGGACACATCATGCTGCTTCACCTCTCTGAAAACAAACTAACCTTCAACTAAACCTGCTCCAGACCAGGTTATGTTCAGAGCATGGGTTTCTATGGCAACTTGACATACCCTGAAACATACTTCCATTTCTGGAACCAAAGGATAAACTGATTGTTTTCTGGTTTTGTTCCTGGCAGCAGCTCTCATTGGACAGATCATTTTCTGCAATATTCTTTTGGGATTATATTTTGTTTTTGCATTTAGCACCTTAGAATGACATCATTTTCAAAATCTTTCGACATCATGGAGATGACAGAAAGATTGACTATTTTTCAGTTTATTACTTAAATGTTGATGATTTGTAGATGTCAGCTAATAAAAACTATTAGACATATTAAAAGTACATTACTGTTGATAAAAGTCAATAGCAACAGTTGATACTGACTTTAGTAACAAAGTGTTTCCAAAGTTGGTGGTTGGCTCTTATGGATGTTATGAGGTTGATGCAAAAAAAAAAAAGTTCCTTTTTTGTGCACACTCTGCACTTCTAAGAGGAAAAATGTCATGCTCCTTTGTGCTTCTTCCAACAGTATTTTAATCATATCAGTATAGAAGACTCAAGAGTGTATGAGCTGACCAACAAAGCGGGTCTACTTTCGCCATATCAGATTCTTCATGAGTGCCTTAAAAGGTTTTGTATAAGTCATAAATTTCAATCTCCTTTTGCTCTTCAAATGGTCCTTTTTATTGACGTGATGTTTGTTGTTTGTTTTAGAAACCATGGGATGGGGGACACGAGCATTAAGTTTGAGGTTATACCAGATAAAAATCAGAGGAGTGAATATGTGATGACATGTGGGAAACATACAGTACGGGGCTGGTGTAAGTGGACTTGAACCTTCAACCTTTATATTCTATCATGGACACATTACATAGAGGATTAAAAACATAAAAATAAAAAAAGCTTGTTTTTTTTTATACTGGTTTGGTTTATCAATTCTAGCTCTTCCTTTTACCAACATCGATATTTTTATTTATGTTTGTACTTTTCTTTTTACTAACAGGTAAGAATAAGAGGGTCGGCAAACAGCTAGCATCTCAGAAGATCTTGCAGATGCTTCACCCGCATGTTAAGAACTGGGGCTCTCTGCTGCGTATGTATGGCAGGGAGAGCAGTAAAATGGTCAAAAAGGTAAGCAGTCTGATGGGTTTAAATCTGTCCGACCCACTCTGTCATCATATGAATTTATCCACAGACACGGCAACTGTTTCCTTTGTGCAAATGTGTACTTAAAATAAAACATGTTCTGCAGGAGAATTCTGATAAGAGTGTGATTGAGCTTCAGCAGTACGCCAAAAAGAACAAGCCTAACCTTCATATCTTGAACAAACTACAGGAAGAAATGATGAAGTTGGCAGCTCAGAGAGTAAGTTCTTTCATTTTAATTGTTACAATTGTATTTTACAGTTCCTAACATAATAAATAATTTTTTCCCTTTTTTCTTACCTAGAATAACACAAATTGCTTCTATTCCAGAATTGTATTTTATAATTTGTGCTTATTTTACACTTCTGGCCATAACTGCTCTATGCTGCGATCGCACCAAACATGAATTACACATCAAATTTGTTGCTTTATAATGCATGGAAGACACAGATGACGTTTAGACATGAGGTTTATTTTTTGAAGAGTTCTAGAAAAGCATCAGTAAACATGTCTCCATGTCTGGGTTCATGAGATCATTCAGAGACTCTGCCAGTACGGTGAAACTTCTCCATCTACTGCAGGAGCTGGGTCTGAATGACAGCCACTTTCAGCGGTACCCCAGTCTCTCTGTTACCCACTTAGACAACTTTCTGTCCCTTGTTAGTCAGTGGAAGGGGAAAAAGCATGAATCAAAGTAAGAGGAACTTCTTATTTTGTCTCGATACCAATAAGAAAGACCTCAAGAAGTTCAGGAGGAAACTCAGATTCTCCCCGTTAGTTTTGGACTCGAGCCACTGATCACGACAACACGTCACAGGCCAAAGCAGAGTTCCTGATAGGTTGACTCAACTGGACCTTATTTCAGAAATCTGAACATCGCAGCACTGCTGCCTGACTGCCGCGCCGCGCCTTACACTCAAAACCTGCGGCAAAACCTCTGTACATGACATTTAAAATACATTTAAAAAAAAAAAAAAGGTTTTTAGACTCTAAACGACACCCATGCTCCCACTGTCACAGACCGTATCTGTATTGTCAGTCTCATTTTTTCATAGTGGGAGGCGCTACAAGCTAGCGGAGCTACGGCTAATGTTTACAGGATTGTTGCAGTTTTCTCCACACAGTAAAAAATGTGAGGTTTACCCAGCTTTACCTGGGTTGTG
Source organism: Oryzias latipes (assembly GCF_053564925.1). Classification (NCBI taxonomy): domain Eukaryota; kingdom Metazoa; phylum Chordata; class Actinopteri; order Beloniformes; family Adrianichthyidae; genus Oryzias; species Oryzias latipes. Next base: position 10,448,921 of record NC_136245.1, read on the forward strand.
GCCTGTGAGAACTCTGATGGTGCCATGGTCAGGACAATAATGGGAGTGTTTGCATCTGAGCGGAAAAAAATCTTTATTTTTTCCTCCACCACATGACAAATTATATTTTTGTTTGCTTCTGTTTCAGGAGGAAACAAGAAAAAAACCCAAAATAACCATCATGGAGTCGGCCCAGCCGGGGAGCGAGCCCCTCTGCACTGTTGACGTTTAAGTCCTGGAATGGCTTAGAATCACAGCACTGAAACCCAGTTACTGTCCAACATTTCTCAGCGTCCATCATTGAGGCGTGCATCACTGAAACCTAATGGCAATATAGTGCAGGTGAAGCTTCTCACATCTTTCTTTTTGTTTTTGTCTTCAGTGGTCAAGCTGGTACATGAGAGGGTAGAGCTAAATACACTCGTGGACCCAACAGAAGAAACATAATGTCTACCTCTCTAGATGCATTCTTATTATGGCACAAAAATTAGAAAACTGTCGGAGAGCAGAAAAAACCTGCATGCTTAGACTGCAAAGGAATAAAAAAACGCAGCAGGAATCCCCCCTCCCAGTATTTTAAACCATCTTTTACCACCGTCACTGTTTTGTGCTTGAAGTATTTGAAAGGGACTACTAATACTCATATTTATACCATTATTTTAATTGGGAAACAGTTGGGGGTTTTTAACTGTAGCTGTTCTGGGTATTTTGGATGACGAACATGCGCTTGATGTTTCTATCCTCGGAATGGAATGTTGTCTGCACGACGAACTGTGATGTGATCACTAATCAGATTTCTTGGTATGCACTCATGTCCTGTCAGCTGTTTTCGTCGAGTGATTGTGCTCTTTTTGGTACAGACATCCCTGCTTTCCAGATGTATGGGTGGGAGTCAGTCTTGTTGCCTTTCTATGCTTTAGTGGCACGCGTAGTTGGGATCTTTTGCTTCATGTCAGTACTGCAGTAAACCCAGTACATGTTAAAAACATCCCGCTAAATCTTTTATTGCTTTTTAGGCTGCACTCGAAGAATGCACACTGTTTTGCATGTTTGTTTTGTGCCCTTTAAATAAAAAATCAAATTAAAAGTAAGTTGGTCCTGTTGCCTTAGTTTCTGAAGGGCTCAAACTCCTAATAATACATTGGACCTAAGCCCCCTTCAGTGGAAGATGGAAGCCCCATTTCTGAAGCATTTATTGAATTTTAATGGAGGCAATGTGCAAAATGTCATTTCTAGGGCAAAAAAAATAGTTAAAGGAGCGTCAGATATTTTTAGTGCATTGTGTATTTTCTTTGGCATTTATTGTCTGAAACGCATTTTTCAAAAAGAAGCCTTGAAATAGCTGAATAAAACCAAAACTTGTTTTTAAACTGTTACAAACTATTGGACTCAAATTAGATTCATTAAGTTGAGACAAAATGCTTTTTTCCTGTGCATTTGGATTGTTTTCTCAGTAATCTGTTTAATCAAGGCTCTTGTGATGTGTTGCTTTAAGAATGTGCTTCCTTCCCCCTTTTCTACGTATCTCACCTCCCCAGTTAGTGCTGGTCTGACGTGAGAAAAAGAAACTGCTTTTGTGTCGACTCGTACTAATGAATTGTTTTGACTTTATGCTGCCTAGAAAATTCTGTATTGGAAGGAGAGCTCTACAACTTCAGTGATATTTGTTATGCAAAAATAAAAGATCTTGACTACCAACTGGAATGGATTTCTTGTCACATAATAAACACTTGTATCTTATTTTAAGCTTTATTTTTGCATGAAACTAAATGATCCATTTGAGTAAACTGAAACACAATGAAAATATTTTGTAGTTTTAACTCGTCACGTCTGCTCCTGGGATTTGTAGTCCACTCTCTCGAACAGAAGCAGCATTTCCACATGTATCGTCTGAGGGAACAGATCCACCGCCATGGCTCTGACAGGACGGAAAGGGGATCCATGGACCCTGTTGGACGGAGCTCTGCACAGACTAAAGAAAAAAACAAATCTTTTAGGGATGTAAATACTTTTAGATGTTCTCCATTTTCAAAATCAAATTCTCACTCTATGAAGTTGGTCATGGCTGCCTTTGCATTGCACGCCACATAAACGAGCCTCTTCAGATGCTCCGCCCTTCTGATGGCGAGAATCACTTTGGGATCTGTTGAATAAAGAATTGTTCTTTTAGGAAAAATAAGGTTTTAATCATTTATGCATGGAGATGTTCTTACGCAGGCCAGCTCTTGGTGGATCCACAACAGCAGTGAGGCTGGGAGAGACCAGAGCGTTGAGGATATCTGGGAACACATCCTCTGCTTTCCCACAGTGGAATTCCACATTGCTTAAACCTTCACCAAAAAAATCAGAAACAAGCAGCTGATTAAAATGATTAAGCAAAACAAATTTTACCCGTCAGTCCTCTACTGCGGAGAAACACTGACAAGAATGTAAAACATCTGATCCTTGACATAACAGATTTACAGGATATGGAGGATATTTGGGTTGGTTATAACAAGATGGAGACTACCGTACCGTTGAGCTTGGCATTAACTTTGGCGTCCTCTACTGCTTCCTGGCAGAGCTCAATCCCAATGACCTTTTTCACTCTCTACAAACCAAAGAGCCACAAGAAAAAAAGCCTCTGAATCCACAAGTCTATCATGTGTAAATACTATTATGAATATTATCTGACGATAAAAGATAAATGGCCCACAGGCGCTACCCGCCCCCTCCTGACATGCCCTTACTGGCTGAGTGGCTGCCATATGCCCTTCACTCTCCCACTCTGCCCCTGTCTCCCTGGTCAAAACAGCATGTGACAAGTTCAAGAAAAAAGAAAAAACCTTTTTCACAATGGTGCTTTTCCGTTGGTTGCATCTCCATAGCAACCATTTTATTTTCTGGTCGACTGGGGGTGACGAACAGGCCTGTCATTTTTAGAAGAATCAGCTGAAGTAAACTTTTTCGATTTTCATGGCAGCGGAGGTTAGTTGTTAAACATTCCCACATTTCTAATATGTTTATATTATACGTCATATTGTTTTGTTCTGCTCGAGCCAGGGATTCATGTATTACATTTTCACAACTTTCTGGTCAAAACTGCAAAAGGGAAGCACCGCGTTTATGAGCTCGTCACGCTAACGTCATATCAAAGCTACAACTTCTAATTCTAACATTTTTTCCCAAGTAGCTTCCCAATGATGCTGCAGGAGGAGGAGGCAATAGATTGAAAGGAACTGAAGGGTTTATTTTTTAATTCAAAATGGCCGTCAACCTGTAGGTCAATATCCTTTGGATATCCCCAACACGTGTGTTTTGGTTTTGAGCTGTGATGCCTTTGAGATGAGTTTTTGACCATGTGGAAGGGTCAAATTTTCACTCAAAGGTGCAGCAACAAACATTAATTGCTAAAACAATCTGGTCCCTGCAGTCCAGGACTGCTGCGGGACATTAAAAATAAATAAATAAATAATAGAGGAGTTACTTTAGCGAGGGAGATGCCGATGGTTCCTGTCCCACAGCACACATCCAGAACTGTGCTGTCCTGATCCAGCTGGGCCCAATCCCCAACTGTGGAGTACAACACCTCAGCAGCAGCTGTGTTCACCTGGCAGGTAACACACATGATCAGTCAGATGGAATAATTAACACATTGTTCTTGAAAAAAGAATCTGGTTGTTAGTACCTGGAAGAAGGAATGAGGGGATATTCTGAAGCGAAGACCAAGCAGCTCCTCATGAATGCAGCTCTCTCCAGCCACCAGCTCACACGGCAGGTCCTCTGGATTGGGGGATTTCCTTCACCGTCAAAGAAGCAACAATTGGATTTTTGGGTGACCGACATTTTGTTTTTGCAAGTTCCTAACCATAAACACCAACCTTTGGCCGTCTCTAACAAAGTAAAGAGAGGTCACTCCACTGTCCTTCCCGTCTCCTTCGGTGAAGAATGTCCTCATAGAGGTCTTCAGAGCATTCAGATCCTCCTCTTCCAGTTTCTATGTGGTTAAGCAAGTTAAGGCCACCAAAGAGGAAAAGTTCAAACTAATTCTGTTAGATGTTCTGCCCGGTTTATACTTCATAACAATCGGCCATCGCTTGGATCGTGTCGTGTTCCTACTGCAATCATGTGGTCTAGTTCATACTAAGGTTGGCTGTTTTGCCTGCGACTGTCTGTGTTAACTGTGACAAGCTGGCGAATGGCGTTTTATTTTTCAGCCCAGAGGACTGTGCTTTGGTATTTTATTTATAGTGACATATATATATCTTTGAGATTCTGTTTTAAAGTTTTTATGAAAATACTGAAATATGTAACAAGCTTGTGGTTAACTAACAGTGCAGACGAGAAGAGGGAGGTAGTAGATCAGGGGTTTTTTTGGATTTCAAAAGCCTCAGCTTACCAAACAACTATTTTTTTTTTTTAAAAGCTATATTTGAAATCTTAATATATAAATTGAAAGTAAATATGCAGTGAAAATGGTTTTTATTTTTGTGGAACTGAGTCAGAATGAAATAATGTCTAACCCAGGGGTGGGCAAACTACGGTCTGGGGGCCATATGCGGCCCGTTAAACTATTTAGTCAGGCCCGCCTGGGTGGAATAAATTATATTTATAATCCTTATTAATGTTTTACTTTTCCCTGTAATTCTTGTGTCTACAATTAAATTGAGCTTTGCTGACGTTCAGAAAGTTATTTTGTGTTAACGGAGGATTGTTTTTTTCTGACATTTATATGTGTTTTTCAAGTTGGAAAGTCATTTTTCTGATCATTCCAACACTACATGAATGCAGCATTTGTCTAAGCTTGCCTTTTTCCTTGAGGGGCATCAACCCATTGGTGCAATTGGCACTTAAAAGAAAAGCCACCGTTTTGAAATAAAGCCCCCAAAATGTTCTGTTTTAATGTATATATATATCATTTTTCGATCAAAATTAAAGTGGGCTTTTGCTATTTCTTTCTCTTATGAGGTGGATTTCCAAAACACTCTAGGCGTCTGCTCCCAGTCCGTCCCTTGTGTCAAATTTTAGAACCCTAAATTGCCCACGAGTGAAAAAGTTTGCCCTCCCCTGATCTAACCCTTCTTGGATTTAGAATGTCTTTGAAATTCTGGGACGCGGAAACGTCAGTTTTCTGGATCGAGATTGCTCAGTCATTGTGTATTCCAGTCGCTCGTAAGTACAGGTTAAATGGTGCAATATGCTCACGATTGTACTACAGGCATAGTACAATTGCCTATAGCTGATGTCATCAGCTTGTGTCCCGTTTCGCAGCGCAACCAATGCACCCTGAGTGATTACAAATCGCTTTGAAGTATAAACCTTACAGCACTTATGTCTTCTCACCTGTGGGTTGAAGAAGACAACTGCCATGGCTTCTTTGGCCCTCGTGGTACGGACAGTCAGCTGCTTCCAGTGTCCCTCATAAGTCTCAGGGCTGTACGCAGAGTAGGGCGTTGTCCTGTTTGGAGAACAGATTTATTTTCCCACTGGAAAGGCAAACTTACCAATAGCGATTTAAAAACTTTAGATAAATAATTGCTGGTTATTAGAACTAGACCTGATGAACTTCTGAAACTCTCGGACGACCGTCTTGGCTGCAGCCGAAACGTGGCAAGTAGCAGATGGCCCCACAACAGCACAGGAGCCCCCTTTATATTTCCCCAAGCGGAACCCGATGGTCTTATCTTCACCGTCTGCACCCACGGAGATTAGGAACTCACACTTGTTCCTGTATTCCGTCTACAGAAGTCAAGGGATTGATTTGTTAAAGAGCCACTCCAATCATCTTTTGATCTGTTCTAAAAGTGATGGTCTTTTAATTAGGATTTTGCTGCTTTTAACCAAATTCAAAAAACCTGTTGTTTTATAAGACAGTTTCTGCAGAGCGACAGTAGTTCATTAGAAATTCACTTCTGAGTTGTGGGTGGGAATGTTGGCATGGAGTAAGGTCACCCCATTACCATCAACCCTTTGTTTACACTCTCTCCTGCTGGCTTCCAGCCCCTTACGAACCGAAGCTAACGTTACCGGTGCAACAAAAATGACGAGTAATATTGGAGCCATCCAGCTGTAGTTTTGACCCAGATACCAGCTCAGACCACGAAACAAAGACGTACACGGATCTAGTCATGTCCAAATAGATGGATGCATCAGAATGGAGGTCCTGCCGTTGTAGCTTCTACGTCACATCGACAATCTTTTTTGTCTGCGCCTGATTCATAAAGATCTGAATAAAAAATTACTCGGAAATGTCATTTTAATCTGAATTTTCTTTATATATGTCCTCCATCATCCAAAAAAAGCAACAAGATAACGTTATAAACACCAGAAACAGGATTTTCATTGGAGTGGGTCTCTAGGCAGCACAGCGATCACCTTAATGATGGATAAAAATGGCTACCTGTGTGGGGGATGGTCGGATAGCCTCCAGAGGACAACACATTTTGTTATGTTTCACTTTTTGTGCAAACAGCCACGGCAGCATGGCTTTGTTGGTGCTCCCAATTTCTCTAAAACCACAAGGAATAAAAGATGTTGAACGTGAACAGAAGGTTTTGTTGATCAGTATGCTGTTCATCACTCACTTGGCTAACTTCTGCAGAACTCCCACCACCTCCTGCTCTTTCATCTTCAGCTGCTCTTCATAGGTAGAGTTCCACAGAGGAGTCACAACGTTGGCTATCTGAACACTGAGCGGCAGCTCCTCTTCATCGCCCTCTGCTCGTTTGGAGGCCGGCTGTCCAGCCCCGCCCTCTCCTACCTCCTGCTTCCTCTTCTTGAGGATGGGGTCTTCTTTAGGTTTGGCCAAGCGGACACTGAGCACCTGGCCCTTCCACTGCATGCCATGCACCAATTTGTGCGCCTTGTCCCGCTCCTCTTCGTTTTTAAAAGTGACAAAAGCAAAGGTGTGCTTGCCGATCAGCTTGATTTTATGCGGGTTAATGCTATGTTTGGCGAGAAACTTCTTCAGGTCGTTGAAACCTATGAACTTGGGGAGGTTGCGGATCTCCACTTTGTAGATCTCAGAGGTGAAGAGGTCTTCTTTGATGTAGCGGTACTTGTCAGGGTCAGAAGGTCCCTCTGGGTCACCTTCAGCTTTGACGTCAGGGCTGAGAGCATTACTACTGCAGTTCTGGAGATCTTCAGGCCTCTTCTCATTTGAAGATACATCAGCTGCTAAGCTGCCATCGTTATCTGCCATCATTCTGCAATAGAAAAAAAGTAGAAATCCGGTTGCCATAAAAAAAACTCAAATCTTTATTTGACTTTTCAACTAAAATCTTTATATTTAAAGGCAATTTGGTCTTCTAGACATATTTTCAATTAATTAAAAAAGTTATAAATTCGTACGTGTGTAATAGCTTAAGAATAATAGGTTGTTTTTTTGTTTTTTTTACCAACCAATACAGCATACTTTATTGCTAACGTACATAGTTCAGGGAAACACTAAAAAAAACAACCTCTGCAGACTCCTTTTATTTTAAAAATATGATTATATTTGTCCTCGTGCAAAGAAGAAACAAATAAACACCACATTTGTCACAGGTAACTCCGGAATTTACTGAAAATCCACGTTTTCAAGGCTTACCTGCAGGGCTTCCCGTGCGCACAATGCGTCGCCATGTGCTGACGTCACCGCGTACAACGTGAACTTTGAACTTTTTTTTTCTTTTTTTTAAAGTGGCAGGGTCTTTTTCCGATAAAACGTGTAGTTTAAAAACAATCTGTTCATAATTGATCATCCTTTTTATAATCTATTTATTAAGTCGTCGGACAACATTCTACATTCGTAAATGTAAATGTATCACCATATAATATATAATGTTATATATAATATACAATATAATATATAATATAATATACATAATTCCCTAAAGTTCTATATTTCCATTTCAAATCAAATCAAAAAGATTTCTTTCGAAAAAGATGTTTACTCCTTATTATATATTTTTTTCAATTAAAGAACGGCCAGATGTTTTAGATAAATCTTAAATATTTTCGTGTATTTGCCTTACAGGCCTGCCTTGTTTGTGAAACTATTCATGATTTAATATCATTTTGGTTTACCATGTCATAATGAAGAACACTATAGTTGAGGATGGACATTCTTGTCAAATTCCTCTCAAAATCTGCTGGTCCCCCCTTTGTAAATTGTTTAAAACCAATGTGACTAAAGTCATATAATCCTCAATTTCTGTGCTTTGTAGACTTAAAAAAATAAAATAAGTGAATGTTTAAAAGGGTATTTAGTTTTTAAAGGTTTTCCAATGTTTTAATCAATGCATGTTTCAAATACACACAGATAAATCAAAAGTTGCCCACAGACACATTTTAAAAATCAAGAATTTTGCACACACAAATAGGGTGAGACTTATTTCTCTCCATATACTCATTCTTCAACAGGAGCGGTGCGCGCGCCGTAACGATGGATCCACGAGCATGCGCAGAGAATTCAGCGCGCGAAAGCGCTAACAGGAAGTGAGGGTAGCAAAGGGAAACGGCGGCTAGTTTGGGATTTGAATCTCTCAAACTTTTTCCACAATCTGCAAACATCTAAATTAATATGGCAGACACGAAGGTGAGGTATCAATTTAGAGGTTGTTTAGAGTTTTCTCTCTGCTATAAAACCCAAATTTTGGGCGGAATCCTTTTAAATTGTCATTTTAATTCTTAAAATATAGAAGCTGACAATTTATGTTGTTTCCTGATGTTTCGAAATCTATTTGAAGCGTTTTTATCATCATTCTGTAAAGAAGACCATTACCAGTTTACTGTACTTAACTGGTAAATGTATTTTAATTATTTCAGTGATTACAGAGGTAGCTATAGTTTATGAGCTGAGAGTGGTGTTCATGCGGGCAGCGTGTGAACATTAGCTTTTGCAACGCGCTCTAGCAAGAAAAGGCGACGGTATAGCAACTTTTTCACAGCTTTTCTATATGTTTATCATTCACAGCAACATTAAATGAAACCTAAATAATTAAGCGACTCAAGACAACAAGGTTAATCAGCTAACTTGTCTTTGTCTGCACAGCTCAACCCATGCTAACCTTAGTTTGGCTAACGGGTCCTCTCCGTTAGCTTGAAATTAATGTCCAATTATTTTGAGGCCAATTTTTTTGCAGGCGGCAACGCTTTGTGTTAGAGAACGTCAATATTAATATCAGCCCGATTTCTTTTTTAACATCTTAAGGAATTTTTTGTCACCGTGTAGCTACAGTTAAGCAGTTATTTGGCTAGTTTGCTGGATTACGGCCTTTTGAACTGTGACCCCAACTTTTCAAAAACTAAATATCTGTTAATTGACACTTCAGAGGTTTGATGCAATTACGAAAAAAATAGAAGTATTTCGTTTGAATAACGTTTAAACAAATGAGCCGTGTATTTTACTTTTTCACTGCAGTTTTTGTTCCAGATTTTATGCTAACTCAAGGCAGCAACCTTTTTTTGGTGAATATTTATTTTCTCACCTAAAGAAAAGGTCCTTCAAATCCACAACCTTTATTTCCTAGGCAAGAACTATTAACCAAAGACGATCTCTTTCAAACCTTGGTGATATTATTAATTGGTCCTTCAAATTGTTTAATTTAAAAATGCTGTCTTTCCCCCTGTTGAATAAATTACAGTGATGTTTTTCATTGTTTCAAAAGCTAAATTAGTGGATCTGTGTACATTGACATTAAAGGTGCTTATCTCAGCAACGGTTACAAAGCTTTGTCTGGCCTCTCACTCTGCAACAGTTATCCTTAAACAATGAATCCTGGCACCCCCTTCAGTGAAGCTTTCATTGTCTGCTCATTGCACTCGTGTCACATTTTAATAAAATTTCTTCAAAATAGCCTTTTAAAATATCCTCTTTTTTTTGCCTTGTTCATACATGTTTTAGGACCAGGATGATCACGAAACCTCAACAGATAATGTTGACGACTCTAACCATGACCCCCACTTTGAGCCCATTGTGTCTCTTCCTGAGCAAGATGTGAAAACATTAGAAGAGGACGAGGAGGAGCTTTTCAAAATGTAAGCTACTTATGATCCCTTTGATATTTGGAGCTATGCAGGTTTTGCATTTTTCAACTTGTTCCTGGACCATGGACATTTAATTTAGGAAGTCACTGTTTGCATGTATTTAGGGCATGGTTAGGATTAAATATGTGCGGGCAATGTGCATTTTAGCCACACGTAACAGGAATTTCTTTCGGTTTTTGTGCTTATTTGCACGTAAATAATTAAGGTAAGTTTAAAAAAAAAATTTCCTCAGAAACGAGAAAGTGGCTAACAGTCTTTAGGTATGTGGCGTGTAAGTTTAGTTAACTTAATCTGTCACGTTTCTGCTCTTTTGCTTCCAGGCGGGCTAAACTATATCGTTTTGCCTCTGAGAATGATCCTCCAGAGTGGAAGGAGAGGGGGACAGGTGATGTAAAGCTTCTGAAACACAAAGAGAAAGGCACAATCCGCCTTTTAATGAGGAGAGACCGAACTTTAAAGATCTGTGCTAACCATAACAGTAAGTCAACCATCACCTTTTAAGCGTTCCAAATGAGACGATGATTAAAACATGTTCCTGAAATAGATGCACAATAGGAGCTGAGAACAACCTACCCTGGTTTTTTGTGTGTGCCCGTTTTCTTTTGATTATGTACTATTTGGACATGTACTATGTCGTCATCACGAGAAAACGTTTTTTTCCCTTGTGATAACAAAGTCATGAATGACACACAGTCCTTCCAGCCTGCACCTCTTGTGCATCATTTTGTAACCGTGTACACAGCCTGCCCCCCTCATCTGGTCACTGATGTAAATTGACAACAACCGTAGGATCACTGAACTGCAGCCGCCTGCGCAGCTGCAGCCGGGCCAACCTTCTCATCGAATGACAATAACTGATTTGGACATTGTTTGTGACTGAATCTCTGCCCGAGTTGGACCATGATTAAACTGATCAATTATAAATTGATCAGTTTTTCTGTTGTTTGACATTTTTCTAACTTTGTATTGCAGAAAATGAAAAAAGAAAATTTCAAAAATGTATCTTGTGATAACGACGTGTTGTGTTGTAAGGTTGTAAGGTTGTATCTAGGGTTGGGCGATGTCCCCTAATTTGGCCGTTGACGATGTTTGCTGTCAACCATCGGGATGGACGATGACATCGTCGGGGGGGTATTTTTACATTTTTCGTTCTTATATAACTGCTATTCGTTATTTTGCTTTTTTCATTTTATTTCCCAACTAATGGTTAATCCGCGATGATCCAGTATAAACTGAGGGAAGTGACTTTAACAGAAAAAGTAACAAGCAAAATAGAAAAGAAGTGGTCCGCTCCTGCACTTCACTAGTGAAGTGGACCGGCGGAGCGCGGACTTACAGCTTTGTGTTTGAGGGAAGGGGGGGGGGGGGGGGGTACATGAGAGGGAGATTTAAGACTGCGATCCGTCCCGCAGCTCTAGGGGTATGAGCTACCGAACTCAGAACCGGGTCTAAACGTGTGTCTGAGCACAGTTCGGATCGTCAGCAGACACACAGCGGTTTGAGCTTCAAAGCAGAAATTTCGCTCAGTCCTTAGAAAACATTCAATCAATCACGTGGATTTGTGTTTCCAGTCGTGTCCCGACTAAATAAAGGCTGATGTTATTCTTACACGTTTACGTGCAGCGCCACCCAAAGCTAATGTTGTTAGCCCGTGTTAGCATACTGCTAATCCTGGCTACGTTCAGAAAAAGCACTGACCACACGGATTAAAATTCAAATGATGAGCGAACAGATGTTTCATAATAACCGTAACATTATTAAAAGCACGTTTAGAAGATCGTCTCGTATTTTACCGAGCTGACATGTCAATGTATATAGCTGCTCGGCGCTGTTATCGTTTTGTATTGAATTGTTACCTTCAATAAAGTTTGGAAAAAAAGCCGCTCGGCGGAAGTTGTATCCTCTTCCGGTTTTCAAACTGCGCATGTGCGAATACTGCGCATGTGCGAATGATTTATTCCGACCGAAATTGTGACCTTAGTGAACGTTTTTATATTCTGAAAACATTTTTCTGGGCCCATGTACACGGTTGGATTCTAATCCAACCATTGATCCCATCAAGATATTTTGTACATGTAACCGCGGCTTATGATGTCGACGCGCAACGTGGCGGGGGCGTGGCATCACGATGGTGGTCTCTCCATCGGGATGTCAGTCACCCATCACGATGGACGATGATATCGTCCATCGGCACAACCCTAGTTGTATCCTTTGCTTCTGTAATGCACGACTGATTCACAGATTTAATTTTATTTTTCTTTGGATTGAATCAGGACTGGTTGGTTAAGTTTTGACTAAACAAAATGAAAATAATTAGAAAGGATTCTGCAAACAGATTTATATTCAGATTGAACAGATTGCTGTTAATGTTTTTTGTGTATTTTTCTTTGTTGACAAGACTGACTTTGACAGCAGTTGTTCAGTCAAGGGTTCATGTTGCTTTCGAGCAGGGTTGTCCAATCCCAGTGCCTAAAGGCAACTATACCTGCTTATTCTGTCTACCTCTGCTTGTCATTGGTGGAATTCACCTGAACGTGATAATACGCTCCATGTGGGGCGGGGATATCTGAACCATGAGCAGGACATCCGCTCTTTAGAACTAAACGGGACGCCTCCCCTACTCCAGAGCCTTGTGCATGATTAGAGATGAAAACTTGGAACACATTTAAGTTTATTTTTTTGCCCATAGTATTCTGCTAAAGAGCTTTCAATGTTTTTATGTTGGGACAATGTTATAAATGTCACTATAAAAACTAGAGTACAGTGCTCATTTTAATCTATCAAATATATTTTCTACAGTAAAGGTTCAGCTTGGAGATATGTGTTGCATTTATAAATGGCAGATCATTAAATAAAGGAATTAGGCTTTTGCATTCAGTTATATCTGTTGTTCTCCTTCCTCTTAGTCGTACCAACGATGGAGCTGAAGCCCAATGCCGGCAGCGACCGAGCATGGGTGTGGAACACACTAGCAGATTACGCAGATGAATGCCCCAAACCAGAACTTCTGGCCATTCGCTTTTTGAATGCAGAAAGTAAGTGGTTTCACACTGAATTCATTCTGAAATGTAAATTTAAAAAACTAATCCTAATACATACATTTCTGTCTACAGACGCACAGAAGTTTAAGGTCAAGTTTGATGAATGCAAGGATGAAGTTCAAAAAAATCTGGAGAAATCAGGTATTAAATTAGATTTCTTGAAATAAATGGAGGTATTTTAATTTATAACTGCCTCCTGTTGGGAGCTTTAAAGGGGTTTTCAACCTGAAAACACACAGTATATGTAATCTAATGCAGACACGCTCTGTTCTTTGCTGCATACTCCAGCTTGGAACTTTTTCTGTCTGCTACATAAACATGCAGAATGTCAAGACTAGACAGGCTTTTTTTCAGGCATGTTTATCTGTACGTTCTGCTATATTTCTGTTCTTTCAACATTCAAGAAGTATCTTAGTAAATAGACTTTTCAGACTCAAATAATTCAATGAGAGCGCTTCAAAAACCAGTCAGCAGGTTTCACAGTTCATTAATTAATGGCACTTCTGATTGTTTGGCTGCAGGCAACACTGATAATGCAAACAAGGTGGCAGAGAAGCTGGAAGAACTCTCTGTAAAGGACAAGGAATCCGGGGAAACGAAGAAGGGTGACAAAACGGAGACTGAAAAGAAAAAAGAGGAGGGGGTTAAGAACTGAAATCCAAGAACTGGCTTTGCTGATCGTCAACTTATCAGTTTTCCTCTTTTTCTACAATAGACTGTAAACAAACTTAATTTGGACACTTGCATTTAGGTTTTTTTGTTGTTTTTTTTTGCATCAAGATCACAAGTCCTCAATGCCACTGGAGAAAAAGAAAATCAGATAATAGTGAAAAAACCCTTTCCTTTGCAGCATGGATTCACAGGTCAACCTCTCTTTTGACAAACTGTAAAAAAAAAAAGGGCTTGTTATAGTGATAATTCCCACATTGGGTATTATTTTTTTATATTTTATTTTGAAGGACTGTTTGGCAGGGGGTGGGGAGAGGAAACTAACCTACTTCCTGTTAGCACAGCGCCAGATCCTGCATTCTAGAGATGCATTGAACACCATAATGATGCTTGTTAGCCGGCCGTCGTCACATTTCAGATTCTGGTTTATTTTCCAGTTCTAAGAGCAGTCCATTCAAGAAAGTTGAGGGATAACAGATAAGTTTTACAGATCACAACACTCAACGCTAGCATATCAGGAACATTTGTTAGCTTTGAGTTTCTTTCAACTTTTAAGCCCCGAAGTAAAACGGTTCATGAATTTGGTGCAGTTTACCCAACATTTCTCATCAAGGAAACCAAGTTTTTACTCTTGAGTTCGTAACATTCCCTGACTTCAAAGCATGTAAAGCATATACTATATATATGAGTGCCCTACCAGATGTGTGTGTGTGTGTGTGCGCGCACTTTACCACTCACCTCTTGTTTTCAGTAGGTTCTTAACATGCCTCTAAAGTGCATCCAAGTGCCAGTGCATCTGTAAATACATGTACATGGAAGAAATGTTGCTCCTCATTTGCACTTGAATGACCTGAAATGTTTCCTCCAACTTCAAATAAAAGCTGTTAAAGACCACGTTTAATTTAAAGTTATTGTCTGGGAAAAATGGTCAGGTATGAGTTTGATTCACCCGAGTGGGAAACTCTTTATTGACTTTGCTCAGATCAATGGGAATATTTCCTCTTCACAAAAATACGTTTACACTCGTGGTATACATGGTTTGGACAGTGAAACCAGCAGCCTGTGGCGGATGGATTTATCACCAGCTGTCAGGAACGACCCGACATGCAGTCACATCCATCTGTAGACATGAACATTGTACGAACGGCAGTCATCTTTAGGGGAAATGACATCAATTCCATTTTGATATGCTGTCATTGTAGGCAAATGAGGACTTTTCAGGGGTCCTCTGTAACTGAAGATGAAGTTGCACACCCGTCCGGTTTGTGGGGAAAGCTAGCCCTGTTCGCCACCAAAAGCAGCAAGCTTTGCTTCACCGTCCTAGTTAAGGCAGCTGGGTGACGCGTTCAAAAAGGGGCGGGAACTACGGCGTTGGCGGTAACCTCCACACAGCCTCCGTCCTGCTTTCATCTCCAAAATATCCTGGAAGATGTGTTTACCATCGAAAAACCCACGTCTTCTAGAATGCTAGCCACAAACAAAACCACAGCTCAATCTTAAAGTTTCAGCCAGTTTGTGAAGTAAACATCTCTTTGACAAGAATAAAACAAAAAGGCAACTATGGTTTCCCCTCAAAAAGGAACATTTTACATCCAAGTCCTTTGAAAAGTGGAAACAAAGTCACTGGTGTGACGACATAGCTGTACCAGACAGCTTTGAGGAGTTCCAGGTCTTTATGGCCACATGGGACAAGTTTCATGGCAGTTGAACCAAAAGCCCTGTCAGACAGTACAGAAAGTCCACATTCCATATGGACTGTAAATGTTCACCATGGATTTATATTTGAATTCCACAACATTTAAACCTTTTTCATTTCATTTTTTTTAATTACACAGCAAAATAGAAGTGACTATATTTTCTTAGATTGATCCATTTTGATCTTATTCATCCATTAAAAGTCATAATTTATAAGAAAAACACTCAACATCCATTCCTAGCTTTAACTATAAAGAAAAAAATCAAACATAGCTTTGAAAAACTCAAGTTTATACAGAAAAGAGGTTTAAGCATGAAATGTATGAAGCTTACTTTTGAAAACCCTTCATGTTTTATTTAATTTTGGCAAAAACCTGAACAACGGAGTTTTTAACTAATGTTTCTGACAAATTATTCTAGTTTTCAGATTCTTAGTAATCACTTGTGGGTTGATCTGAACTTTAAGAACAAACAAAAAAAAACAAATTGAGATTTTCTTATGTTCCATAATTGTAAGTATAACAGAAAACAAACAATCTCAGAAAGAAAACCTGCATTTGGAAAAAGACAAATATACATCATGTAGAATCTCTGCAGCTTGCATTAATTCCTGAGAAAAGTATTTTTTTATTTAAACAAACAAAAAAAGGGTTTTCATTTAAAACGAGCCTTTCTCATTGAATTTGGAATGCAACCGCCAGACTAGATCAGAGAATTTTCCTGTTTGTGTCCCCATCTCTTCTCGTCCATTTCCTCTCAAAAGACGACACCATCACAAAGTTGAGGTGAAGCACCGTAGATTTCTTAACGGCAGAGGTCTTCGGCAATGAATTGAACTCGTTCATGAGGTTTGGTGACGTGTAGAACCACCGAGGCTTCATCGGGGCTCAGGTGAGGGACACGACCGGCTTCCAGTTCTGTCTGAGGAGCAGAATTACAGAACTTCCCTACGAGAACAGTTTGTAGCATCATCTGCCACCCCAGAACTTCCAAAAAACAGCAGATCCAAAGGGTCTAATATCTTATCAAAAGCAGAAGAACACAGAATTTCATTTATTGGGGTCGTTGCTGTTTTTTTTCTTCCCCTCACACGGATATTTCGTACGTTGTTCCTCCGACACCTGTCACCTTTTTGACGTTACTGTGGCGACCAGGGCTCAGGGAGGCATTCTGGGTGCTCGTGTGGCAGTCCATCTGCCCGTTTACTTTCACAGCCTCTCTGAGTGGAAAGAGAAGAACAGAAAAAAAAGATTCAGAAGATTGAACATCAACGAAGGCTGACCATTGACCGACTGCATCAATAAACACCGTTCCTAAGGACAGACATGGAAAACGAGCTGGAAGGATCCCAGCACACTTGTTAGTAAAGAGGACAACTCAGGGATGTTAGATGAACATGAAAAACATGCAAATAAATAAATCAAAGCATTTTTATTCATTTGACACACAATAGTACAAAAGATGTTTTCTAGACAGGCAAACAAACAAATCAGAATGAGGAGACGTGAGGATCAGTGACAGATGCGAACAGATATCGGTATGAACCGCTGAGGATGTCCGGGAGTGTTTCCAGCGGAAAAACCATTCCCCACCCACCAGGTCACGACAGTGCATGCAGTCTCACAGGGGGAGGGGCACTCTTAGGACTCATACCTTTGGCCCCCCAGTCGAGGTGACTCTGTCTTCTCATGAGCATTGATGTAGGAGAGTTTCTGGTGGGAGTAGGAGGGGGATCGGGGCATGGCAGGGGAGTGAGGTTGGTGAACCGGAGAGCAATAGGGCCCTTCGGGGCCAGGGGTCCGGTTCTGGCTGCTGTTGGTGCTACTGTGATCTGTGTGCAGGGAGGTGGATGAAGTCCGAGGGGCGCGGCCCAGTGTGGAGCCAGCGTAGCGCTGCACAGGGGTTCTTTGACCGTAGCTCATCACCCCAAGCCCCATGAGGTTGTCCCGGGAGCCCCCATAGGTTGGGGGCGTTGGGCCTCTGGAGCAAGAGCCACGAGGCCCCTCCGGGTAGCAAGCTTTGGTCGGTAGACCGTAACCCCCATCGAACGCGGCAGAGTCCGGGGTGTAGATGCTGGTTTGGGAGCGTCCGTGCATCATCTTGCGTTTTTCCCTCTCCTCCAGTTCCTTTCGCTCCTGGATGGAGGCCATGATGGTCTGGGAGAGGTTGTCATAGCGCACTGGGGAGGAGTCCCTGTCCCGTAGGTGGGGGGACTGTCGACCCATCCCTCTAGGGATCACAACCGGACTGTAGGCGGGGGCAGCCTGCTGTCTGTGTATTTCCGTCTCCCTGATGTGGCACATTTTGTTGGGCAGGTAGGGGGAATGGAACCCCATGGGGGGCATCCCTCTGTGGGCCCTGCACTCATTGGCACCGGCTGGGGAGATACTGGGGTTGAGCAGGCTGTCGTAGGACAGGCTACCGTTTCTGTTGGAGAGGGTGTTTGGTGAAAAGGCACCCTTGTAGGAGGTGGAGGCAGCCGTCTGAGGCCCCAGGGCCTGGAGCTGGCCCTTTTCCAGGCGGCACGGCCCCTGCTTTAGGCTGAGAGTGCGAGAGGCCACGGGGTCCGAGTCCAGCTGGAAAGGGGACGACTGAAAGGTGCGGTGGAGAGGAGCATTGGCGTACTCGGGCAGGTCCAGATTCGGCTCAGATCGGTAGTCATGGCCACGGACGCCTTCTTCGAGGATAGCTGAAGTCTTTCTGTCTTCTGACATGATAATCTGAGGAGGAAGCAGAGATTAAACTCAAACATGGCAACTGTGAGGGGACAAGCTGAAGGAAAACAATGACAAAAACTGACCTACAATTATGAAATAAATCACGCTTTGATAGTATAAAACCAAGATGGGTCATGTTTTTAATAACTACCTTCTCTTCAGCAGTGTGGTAGTGAACCTTCGGCATGGTGCCAAAGGACGGCCTGTATCTGTACATGGCAGGGGTGGATGGGTGGGTCCTCCCGGAGAGAGAACTCTCTGGAGCACATAAAGGAAAAAAGCAAAACACTGGAGATAAAAGGTGAAAGCGCCACATAAAAATGAGTATAAACGGCTCATTTTAAGTTCCTACTGGAATTTCCTCCTGACCACCAGCAGGTGGCAGCAGCACTTTGCGAACAAGCAGTGAGAGAACACTCCCTGACATAATGCAGCATGACCCTCTTCATCCTCAGAAGAAAACCTGCCGTCCACCCCACTTTATACATTATTAACCCAACTCATACTATTGAATGTTTGGTTGCTTCAAAGCTCAAATCCCTGCAGACTCCTGATTTACAGAAATCTGCCCCTGTGGGTAACCATTTTCAGCAGCAAGTTCTGATTAAAGATCATTCAGTCACCACCTCGGAAAGAAAAAAAAAATGCTGTGACTCATGTTCCAATGATTCACTCTGAAATTGTCCGGCAAATGTGTTGATTTGGCGAGCTGGGTTTGCCTCATCGCCACAGATCAGGCTGGTTCTCTGGCTGGGTTTCGGAAAGGCGATCATCTGCAACCCGCCACTGCAACCAACATTCATCAGGCTTAATTAGAGCCTTCTCGTGAACTGGGGCAGAGTTTTGAGACCTGCCACTTGGTAGCAGAAAAGGGATGGATGGGATGGATGGTGACTGACAGAGCTTGGGGAGGGATGTTCTTACCTTCGCTGGAGGTCTGCGGGGCTTTCAGCTGGCTGTACTTGTCAGCTTTGGGCGGCAGTGGCGGCTGCATTTCTTTGCTGTCCAAACCGTCAAGGCTGCATTTGGACTGCAAGGCAGAGGGCGGAGCGTTAGAGAACAGGTGGGCAAGTGCCACAACGAAAAGAGGCCCATATGCTGTTGGTAAAGATGCTGAACCTGGTGTTTTCTCTGCCTGGGCAATTCTTTTAGAGGTTGATGTGGGGAAAAATAGATTGTACTTATTTTTAGTCAAAAAACATTTGTCTCCATCCAGGATGAGTTTAACTGCAGTTATTAAAAATAAGACTCAGATGTAAAAATCTGCGCCTTTAAGAGCAATTTTCTGTATTTTGAAAGTATTTCTTACCAAAAAAAAAACAAATAATGACATTTCAACCATAACTACAGCCAATTAGGGTGTAATTTCTAAAATTAGCCCCCCAGTTTCCCACTGATGAAAATAATGAAATTACATTTCTGAGTTTTCTTTATACAAATAGTTGTGAAGAAAGAGTAGATTGAAAAAATGATTTGGAAAAAGATCTTATTTGTTACATAGATGAATAACACACTAGGCGGGCAACAAACTCCCTGATCTGCTCCATTGTGATGCATCCATGTGCGTCTTAGTTTTCCTCGTCTGAGCTGGCATCAGGCTCAAAACTGTACAGCTGGATATCTCTGATATTGCTCAGCATTTTTATTGCAGCAGTAATGCTAAGTTGAGGTTGTGAGGGCTGTAGGCTAGTGGGAGAGCGTGTAAACAGACGGATGACAGGAAGTAGGGGTGGGCTAACTCAGAGGCAAAACTCACAGATGAATTTCTAATGAACTACTGCCGCTCTACAGAAGCTATGTCACAGAAAGCAACACAGGTTTTTGGATTTTGGCTAAAAACAACATAATGATGATTAAAAGACCACTGGGAACGCTTTGAAAATACATCTAAAGATGATCACATTGGGACTTTAAAGAACTGTACTCATGTCCTGAACATGTTTGCTGCATTTCAGTGTCATTTTAATGAAACAACTTCATAAAAGCTTCACATTTTTGTGAAAATAGCTTTTTTCACTCTGACAATTTAGACAGTAGGTACATTTGAAACCAGAAGTTTACATGCACCACATAAAAACACACATATGCTTTTTTTCTCACCATCACAAAGTAAACTTTTCCTGTTTTAGGTCAATTACAATGGACAAAATTATTTCTCCTTGCTAAATGCCAGAATAATGAGACTAGGTTTTTTTTAGACAAGTTTTTATTACTTTTATCAGAGCTCAAAGTTGAAACAGTTCATTTCATTAGTATTTGGCACCAATGGTTTTTAACTGCAGTACTTGGGTCAAACGTCTTGGATATCCTTCCACAAGCTTCTCACAAGATTGGGTACGACTTTTGGCCCCTTCCTCCTGACAGAACTGGTGTGACTGAGCCACGGTGGCCACGACCTCCGATCTCGACTGGAGCGGCAAAGGAAAGCGATATGCTGATCGTAACGATGGATTAAATAAATAAAGTATCAGTTCAGAGAGAAAGTTCACCTCTTACCACTTGTTTTTGTCCAGATGATGAAGCTAAAGTTTGTTTTAAACAAGCCAGCAGAGTGATACAGAACATTTAGGCTATGTGACCGAAACGTCTTTTTTAGGTGTGCATTATCTCTGTGCATTATCATTTCAACGCACACCCAGCAGCCAACAAGAATCAAGAATTCACCCGGACCATGGTGTAATTTTATTTCATGTCTGACGGTGAGAAAAAAACATGTGTGTTTTTATGAGGTCTATGTAAACTACTGGTTTCAAATGTAAAATTGTTCCATTTTGTTTGCCATAGATACTCTGATCTACACTTTTTTTCAGTTTCAAGCTGAATTTTAAGCCAGTTTTTGTGTAAGAGTCAACATCTCCTGATAATGATTCCCTGACCTCACAGGCGCACGTACAGACACTAACACAGGGGGCCATTACCCTCATTTTTGGGCAGAATTAATCTCCTCAACAATATTAACCATATCTGACAGTTTCTTGCATCTTCCACCAAAGCTCCTCTGGTCCATGCATTAGTCACATCCCGAATTCATTCATTCATTCATTCATTTTCTTTTCCGTTTTATCCCTTTCGGGGTCACGGGGCTGCCGGAGCCTATCCCGGCCACTTGTGGGCAAAGGCAGGGGACACCCTGGTTAGTTCCCCAGTCTGTCACAGGGTAGAATGTCCACAATCACACACCCATTCACTCTCACACTCACACCTAGGGACAATTTGGATTAACCAATTAACCTATGAAACATGTTTTTGGACGGTGGGAGGAAGCCGGAGACCCCGGAGAGAACCCACGCGTGCACAGGGAGAACATGCAAACTCCACACAGAAAGGTCCCCCATTGATGTTTTGGTCCAGGTCCCCCAGCCGGGACTTGAACCGGGGCCTTCTTGCTGTGAGGCAAGAGCGCTAACCACTGCCATACATCCCAAATTGACAACTCTATTTCTTTTGGTCTCCAATGAAAGACCATCCTCAAGCTTAAGTTTGTCCAAAGCTCTGCTGCTTGGATCATTTTCTAAACCCCCTTCACCGATCATATCACACTGGTTCTTCTCCTCACTTTCAATTCTCCTCTTCTCTCTGATCTCCTCCAAAATCCTAAGAAGAACTGGTTACATTTAACCTAATTTGGGCGAAAGAATTCTTTCACTTGAGTGATGTGGACGTGAAGAGATTCTCTAAATATTGGCGAGTCATTGAATCTTGCCCAATGTGTCTGGATCAGAACCAGCTCCGGCTGAAGGTCAACACGGTGACAGGAAAAGGAAAAAAAAAACAGGTCAGTGGTTAGCGTGAGCTACTCACCTTGGAGTGGATTATGGTGCCATGGATACCATTGTCGCTGACCTTAATGGTGATATGCCTCTCTGAGGTGTCAGGTCTGATGAACGGAGGCTGAATTTTGATGTGAGGTTTTTTCTTCGGGTCTAACACGTACCTACAATAAAACACAGCAGAATTACAACAGGGCTTTTGCTGGATTAATTCATTATTTCAGTTCTGTTAGAATGTCAATAACTAAAAGAGCCATCACTCTAATCTTTGAGTGTTTGGACTGATACGTATGTGAAGAGTTTTCTCAAAGGAAAATGTTGTATTTCAACCAAATAACCCCTTTACAACATTTTTCGTCTTCTGCGTTTCAGGAACTCTGTTTTAAAGCGAATAGACTCTCTGCACAGCTTCCCATTAACTGATGGTTTTTCGAGTGAACCATTTCTCCTCATCTCCAAGGCTTTGCTGACTGCTTTAAAGCTGGATGCATTTGTTTGCAGCCACATTGGAGCATGTTTATACGCTGCTGTGTCTGAAGCAGTGAGGCGTTTGTTGTTTGCACAGAATCCGTGCAAATGCACGTGCACAGCTCCACGGAAAGGACACGCGTTTAAAAGATCCGTATAGAAGCATTTTTTACCTGGGTGCCAAGGGACTGCACAAGACATACTCCACGTTGCCACAGCAACCTTTGGTGAAAGGATTTACTCCTCCACGGAACTTACCCGTCACCTGAGGAATACATTGTCTTGTTCAGCGCCAGCAGTCAAAGCACAAGGCCACAGCGAATAAACAAACAAAAACACTTTTGAATTTTCAATGCTTATCATAAAAAAAGGAAACTGTTGCTCATGAGGATTTATCTAAAAAAAAAAGATTTTTAAGTCAGCTGATGAGACAGAGCATCTCATTGGAATTCTAACCTGTTCATTGGTTGTCCGACCACGAGCTACAAGCACCATATGAAACCCAGTGAGTCCCATGACTGGAATAAAGAAGAGCCCTGCGACGCACATCACCACCAGACTGAATAAAATCAAAGTTAAGGCTTCTTCCCAGAGCCACCACTTACAAATGTGCATTTCAGCAACAGGTTGATCAGCTAAAGGATACGTGACGGCTGTGTGCAGAGCTCCCAGCATTTCTCTGTGGTGGAGGACAAAAATGAGACCAAAGGAGAAAACCCCCACCATGTGGGCGCTCAGCGACAGCAGGAAGAGGAAGAAGTAGCGGTAGTTCCTCCGCCCGATGCAGTTGTTCACCCAAGGACAGTGATGGTCAAAGTCCTGGAGAACAGCAAAGGAGAGAAGCTACAATTTGGAGATCCCTTAATTAAGGAAAAAAAACACATCCTCTTTCCTGAATCAACTCCTATAAAAAACATGTGAACCCCAGCACCTTCACGAATGCCATCACTTAAGCATCAAATTCTCCGCAGGCTTCGGTGTGTTCCGGACAGTTTTTATTTGGGGTGATCACTTTCCAGCATGGCAAAAGGGGGTGGCTGTTGCCTCCTTGGGCATTCCTATATCCCAGACACACCTCTGTCTGCAGGTAAGTCTTACAGGTATTTGTGTAAACGCCCTGACATGTACATTTGCAGGATGTTAATGGGAATGGGACAGTTCATTTTTCATAATAAATAGTCATTCTTTGTGGCAAGAAAAGGCACACACTTTACACTAGAAAGCTGCAAAACACTCAATAAACTATTAAAGACACAGTTGATATATTTATCAATAGCTTATAAGGGATTTATGAATAAGCCTTGTGAAGATGAACACATTTGTCACGCTTTAGATTGAGGGTCTGGAAAATAATAGATTAACTATCAGGAAAGATGCAAATATTACATAAATTATTATCTTAAAACCTATTTATTAATAAATATAAAGCATTTGTAAAATAGCTACACATTTTTAAAAATGTCTATAAAAGGATGTTAAAACCTACATGACATTTGTGAGACATCAAAAAATACTAATAAATGTCTTAGCAATGTTTCTTGACAAATGCAGATAAATGTTCTATAAATGTCTAATAAAAAGGATTTTTAAATGCTATTACATTTTTATAAATGTCTAAAAAGGCTTTTCAAATGCTAATAAATGTTTTAAAGGGCCTATATCATGCTATTCTTAAGATATTCAGAGTAAACTATATCCATATATACAGCATAATCCTATATTATCTTTGGCACACTAAAGAATTTTAAATTTAAGCTTATAGATAAATGGAAATCGACAAACACGTTTTATAAGCACTCCTATTATAATGATGTTCTACGACAGCATTGTCTAAATTTCTTGCAGAATTGTCGCATAGAGATGTTATCTGAATTCTGCAGTGATTGCTTTTCCTCTCTCCAGTTACCGGCTTGGTTCTAGTGTGTAAGCCCGGTGGGTTTGTGTCAGTACACACCTCCACACAGTTGTCACAGACGCTGCAGTGTGAGCAGCGAGGCGGCCTGTAGAAGTGACAGGTGGCACACCACTTCATCCGGACCTGAATGCCCTTGATCTCCACGTTTTTGTAGAGCGGCGCACGGAAATCGTCGTCCTTGTCTTCATCCTCGTTAGCTGCACGACAAGATGAAGGTGATAAGATTGGCATGTCAAAGAAAATCTTTGAAACAAAAAAGGGATTCAGGTCATTTATGTGGCAAAAATGAGCACTCTGAGAAAGAAGTGCAGATTTGATTAGTGGCTCTATTTGATGAGGCTGATATGGAGGCATGTTAAACAACCCTAAACATTACAGTACCTCCAGTGGAGACACAAAAAAACAAACATTTTTGCAACAAAAAAAGATCGTTATAACAAAAACAATCTGACTCATCAATAATGGAACCACTTAGTTTCATTCATGAAGACGTATTCTGAAGAAATATTTTCTTATCAAGAAGAAAAACCTATTTTCTCTAAGAGTTTTCCAACAAAAAAAGCCTCTAATAATTTCTAAGAAGCTCTCTAGTACTTTTTTCTTCCAAATTACAGCAGAAAAAGTGTTTCAGCCAAAAACAGAGAGCACATTAATCTGTGAAAAGCAGCACAGAGCAACAAGAACTGCCAATGGAATACAGTAACAGAGCCTTCACAAAACAAATGCAAGTGAATAAGAAAGTAAGAAGCAGGCCACAGAAATAAATAGTTCCACAGCAAAAATGACTGTTATTACAGCTCTAGGGTCGATTCAAATAGATTTTAAGAGGTGACCGCCTGTGAAAGCAGCAGACGGAATCGCAGCTCCTTTTGGAGCTTCACAGCTGCAAGGTCTACATGTGAGCAAACAAAGCACTGAATCAGAGTTTTAATGTACAGCTCGCAGCCAATTACAGCAGTCACAGCAAAAAATATGCAATACGTGGTCTGACTTTCAGTGCAAAATGTTCCAATGTGCAATCACAAACCATAATTACAAAAAACTCCAGGATCATTTGTTTTTATGGTTTTGTTTGTTTTTTTAATTCATAAGCCTGAATCCTTATAAAGTGGTTGCTTGTATAACAGATAACATGTCAATGTTACTCTATAGTTAGCAGGTTTGTTCCCTACTTACTGTTGTTTGGTAACATAAGAAGATTATTTGTATGTTTTATCCATAGATACTAAATACTGTGTATTTGAAAGCCTCCGTGGCTGCTGCCTAAAAGACTGTAGAACAGGAAGGTATTATCTACATCTAGCGATTCCTTGATTTTGCTGAAAAGCTGAAGAAAACATGTCTTATTCCAAACCTAGCTGAATAGTTAAATTAGCAGGTGAGAAGGTGAACATTAGCAGCTCTCTGTGGAGATTCTTAGTAATCCTGATCATGATAATATAGAAGTCTTGTTTTTAACTGGTCTTTAAAAGGTTTATCTAGAGAAATAAGAAAGTAACATTCTTTGTAAATATGAAATTAGGTTTGTTTTCTGATTTGTGGGCGGGACTGTTAGTGCAAGTTAGCCTGCCAACACTTCCCATAATCCCTTTTGAGACAGTTTTGATCCAAAATCTAGTTCAGATGTGGAAAACAAAGACAATACATGGATCTATTTGTCTTCAAGTGAATGCATCACAATGGAGCGGACCTGGGAGCTTGTGGCTCACCAATTGTAGATTTTACATAACTAAAATCTTTTTCAAACGGTATTTTTTAGTCTGCTCCTGATTCACAACAATTTCAATAAAGAAATACTCTGAAATGTAATTTTAAGTTTAATTTTCTCTTCACATGTCCTCCACCATGACAAGATTCTACGAGAACGTGCTAAAAACACCGAAAACATGGTTATAACTGGGGCGGATCTTTATACTTTTTCCAGTTATAAAGAAAGTTTAAGAAGATCAAACCTTTCACCAAAGTTGTTCCTCTATATTTTAAAATACGGGCATTCTGGAGAATTTATGAAACACACAAGGCCTCTTGATTTAAAGACCTACTCTAAATAAATGCATGTTTTTTAGTGTTTTTAACATGTTCTTGTGGCATTTTTTGTGGCATTTATAAAAACTGTACACACTAACTTGTAACCAATGCTAAAAAATTAACTCTTGCTTTTTAAAAAAAAATACTCATTTCTTTTTTTTGTCAGCCAGAGAGAAAAACAAGCTACATGCCACTCTGGACACTCAGGTTGCAAAACTAGCTAGCTTTATGCAAAGCTAGCCTGATAAAATACTAATGATATGTTATATCATGCCAGATATATTGACTTATTAGAAATTGGTCAATCTTTTTTCTGCCCACAAATTCCACAAATTCCATGGTTTAAAGTGTTTTTGGAAACTGCAATGAGCTGTGTTGAAATCAATTTGGTGACAGCTAATGCTAACGAACAGCTCTTTCACATTTCAGTTTAAGATTTTTTACACAGGAAAACTGATCCTGTTAGAGAATAATTAATTTTTCTCTAAAGCAAATGATTTTTCTTTTACTTATATCTCAAAATGTATTTTTGGACTTTTTTTTTGCTTTTTTTGTTGTTGTGATTTTTCAACTTCCCAATTAGTGTTCCTCCAAATCATGCATTTTGGCAGAGTAGCATTTTGCCTGTGGTAATAGAATGATACAGTGGCCCTCAATATGAAACAAATTATCAAAAGATTCAAAATAAACGTTTGTATGAGTTTACAACTTACAAACTAATGTTTAGTGATTTATTTTTGGAGTATAATGTTTGTCATTTGTTACATTTCGCACAAATGAGAGCATTTTTAATCAAAGCTACACCACTTAAAGCAGCTTTTGTGGTTCTTTTCTAACCATTTGTAAAACATTGATACCATTACCTCTTTTAAAAAGGCAATATGAATCCATTTATGGCCAATTTATCCTTAATCATATTTACTTTGACACCTGTATAGCATTTTGTGTGGCTTTGATGCTCATGTTACTTTGTAAAAACATATTTATGGATTTTTCTGTCTAGCCCTGCCTATAATATAATGACACCAAGTTTTTTTCTGATTAGTTTATTAGTTTTCTTCACAGTTCATTTATCCATATCTAGCTCACATTGAGTAAATTAGGGTAAACTAACAAAACTTTCAGAGTCTTGTTTTCTGCATTTACAAAATGAACTTCATCCACCTAATTTATTTTGGGGAGAATGAAAAAAAATAGAACATTTTCCAGGTTAATATAATACAATTCAATTAGTGTTGTATCTTCCAAGCAGTACAGCAGATGTGCTTATGAGTCTGACCAGGTAAATAATCAGAGAACCAACGTTTGGATTTTGACCTTTAGACCATGTGAATTCTAAATATTTTAGTTAAATTTAGAAAGTTGGACATCTTAAAGGATCCTGTTAACCTCAAGACAAATGTTCATTTAGAGTACCATCAACAGCAGCCTGTTAGACAAGACAATTAGCCGCGGTTACATGGGCAGAATATCTTGATCGGATCAATGGTCGGGTTAAAATTCACCAGTGCACATGGGATCAGAAAACCTCTTTCCGATTAGAACAAACGTTCCCATGGCTCATACTCTCGTTCGGAATGAATCATTTGGGCATGCGCAGTAGTGTAAAAATCACCCGGATGCGGATATAGGTCCCGTTGTAAACAAACCGCTTCCACAGACATTTATGCAGCAGCTCGGTAACATACGAGACGATCTTCCAAACGTGCTTTTATTAATGTCATGAATATTATGAATTGCCTGTTCGCTCGTCGTTATATTTAATCTGTGTGGTCAGTGCTTTTTTTGTGGAAGAATTAAGCTGGACGAAAGCTTAGGACAGACTAACACGGGCTAACATCATTAGCCTGATGGATGGACACAAAATCCAGGACCGTGCGAGAAACGCAGCAATCTGCAGCTTTCTAAGGACTGAGCGACATTTATTTCTGCTCTGAAAGTTCACACAGACCGCCCCAAAGCCACTCTGTGAGCTAGCGGCCCGAGCTCTGTTCGAACACGGTTCCTCCTGAGTCCTGCAGCCGCTAACCAAGAGCGGCGGGACGGCTCGCAGTCTGAATTCTCCCACACATAACAAAACAACAAAACGCACACGTAACCCCCCCCCCCCCCCCCCCCCCCCGACACAACATTATTAATCCAGCTGCTCTGCTCACTCGGGTGCCAGTGGACCGAGTGAGCGCTCCTCCTCCGAATCTCCCCCGTGAGGGGTGTAAGAGAGGGGAGAGCCAGCGGGGCGAGAGCGGAGCGGCGCTTTTCACGGGGTGTCCGCAGAGCTGGTCGGTCCCGTATGCGCTCCAAAGCTTTCTCTCAGCGAAACACCGTCTATGCGTGACGTAAACCAGAGCAGCAGTGACACACGATCGGAATGACCGTTTACATGCTCTACGATCGGATAAACGATCGGTATAACCCACCTATCTCGATCGGAAAGAAATTCTGATCCGAATGAGTCTGACCGGGGCAGAGTATTCCGAACGGCGCGTTTACATGACGCATTTTCTTTCCGATCAGGCGTTCATTCCGATTACTTTTGCCCATGTAAACGCGGCTATTGTAAAGGTTCATAGATTTGTACTGTAGGCCGTTTATGGTGCTGTGATGAAATAGGCATGTGGTGAGAAATGCTGGGGTAACTTGGGTACGAACCTCTGGGGTAAACACCAGGATCCATAAAGGTTGCCATGCTGAAGTTGGCCAAGACAAAGAGAAAGACGAGGCCATTGTAGAAAGGCACAGCAGGAGAGATCACCTTTGCTAGCCAGGGGCACCTGTGGACACACACAAAAAGATTGAGTTATGACTGATTTCCAAAAATCATTGTGAAATTTGGATCAAATATGTTTTAATAGAAGTCCTACGCTTGTTCTTTTTTACTTTTGTAACTTCAACACAATAACCTCAGTCATGGCTGCTTGCCAGCACACGCTTCCAGCAGACCTCTCCAGCCTGTTCCGATATCAAAAAGTCAATTCCTGGTGCTCATGCACAGAGATTATCGTCAATCTATATCTGCTCCTCCAAATTCAAGAGCTCATTTATACTTTGCTGAATAATTCAGAGCTCAGGCTGCAAAAAGCCACTAGTGGTGCAGAGAAGTGTGAAGGTTGAGCCTCTTACACAGTTAATCAGCGCCAGTCCTCAGGGATGTGATGGTTAGCATGGATCAGATTTTACAACATCACTGTAAAACACTAGCAACCTTTATGACGAATAATGGGCGGAGATAATTGTTTTCATTTAGTTATTAAGAATTTATTTTTCAACAGAATCTATGAAAAAAAAAATTCTGACTTTATCTACAATTGATTTATAGTAGGTTTTGTGTGCAGTGAGAGAAGTTGTGTACAATTATTTATTTTTTTGACAATCTTCAAGAACTTTACCAATTGAAATTTAGTCACATAATGTCACATTTACTTCTAACATAAGTCAGATATTCTGTCTTAAAATTAAGAATTCTGATTTCTAATGTCAGATTTGGAGTTGCAACAATCAAATTTATTTAGGAAAAATAAAAAAAAAAGATTCTGTAAACTCCAAATACTGTCGTCATATCAAAATAGCAAGAGAAGCTCTCAATTTCCAATAAGAAATGTTGTTGTTTTTCAGAGTTAAATATGTTTTTAACCCATTATATGTAACTGAACTTAACCGATTTCAGATCCTTTTGATGTTAGGCAACTTTTCAGAATTTAAAAAAATGTGAAGAAGCACAGTCAGAGAAAGTTTAATTAAGATCACACGCAGAGCTGCAGACTTTGTAGATGTGTAACAAGTAACCACAAAATCCCCATAAACGATGTTTGGACCACTTAAACTGCTGCCTCGAAACACCAAACTTCATCTAGTTAATAAGTCTGCATCAAGATTCTGTTGCCACAACAGACATAATGTCAGGAGCTTTTAAATTTAAGTTCTGAAGTTGAACTAAATTTAAGAAAGTGATAACCAAAATAAGAAAAACAAACATCATGAACATCAATTTAAATTGGATCTTCTGATTTAGACAAAGGAAGCAAAGTAGACACAGGACATGAAGAGGAATTAATCCTGCTTTGCTCCTCGGCCCGACAGATTTTCAGACGCGTCTGGAGTCAGTCTGGTGGTGAGAGACAGGCAAACACCTTCACACCAGCCTCCAGGCTGTTCACACTCCTGACACATTTGCACTTTAGAGTGCAGATGATAGTGTCAGACCCTGATTCCTGCTTATGTCAAACTGAATCCAGAATTTGCTCATCAAAAAACACAAAACACAAAGAATATTTATAAACCCCCTCGAGTATTTTACCATTTATGTTTCTAATTTGGTGATCGGTTTTATATTATTTTAGATTTTATAAGAGAAATATTCAGGTTTTTTTTAACAAATTGGATTTCTGCTTTTGTTGAAGGATTTTCCATTGTTGCTTCAATCATCTAAAGTCTCATTTGCAACTACTCTCACTGGCCACTTTAGTACTTTATTAGACACACCAGTCCAACTCCTCATTAACACAAATTTCTAATCAGCCAATCACAAGGCAGCAACTCAATGCATTTAGGCATGCAGACATGAACAAGATGATCTGCTGCAGTTCTAACCAAGCATCAGAATGGTGAAGATAGGTGACTGAAGTGACTTTGAATGGGGCATGGTTCTTGGTGCCAGACAGGCTGGTCTGAGTATTTCAGAAACTGCTGATCTACTGGGATTTTCACGCACAAGCATTTCTAGGGTTTACAGAAAATGGTCAGAAAAAGAGAAAATGTCCAGTAAGTGGCAGTTCTGTGGGCGGAAATGCCTTGTTGATGCCAGAGGTCGGAGGAGACTGGCCAGACCAGTTCTAGCTAATAGAAAGGCAACAGTAACAGTAACTCAAAAAACTGCTGGTTACAACAAGATCAGCAAATAAGCATCTCTGAACGCACAACACGTCCAACCTTTAGGCAGATGAGCTACAGCAGAAGAAGAGTGAGAGCTAAGAGCAGGAAATTGAGGCTACAAAAGGGGCAGCAGTTTAGCTCAGGCGGTAGAGCAGGTCGTCCAAAAACCGAATGGTTGGCAGATCGATCCCCACTCTCCCCAGCCAGCTGTCACCCCCAAAGCGCGGCTAGCCTGAAGCTCACCACTGGGTCAAAATGTGGAGAAGAATTTCCCCATTGCGGGATAAATAAAGTATCAATTATTATTATTATTAATTCACACAGGCTAGACAAAATTGGACAATAGAAGAATAGAAAAATGTCGCCTGGTCTGATGAGTCTTTGTTTCTACTGCGTCAAGGTGCCCCTAATAAAATGGCTGATGAGTGTAGTAGAGTCAAAATTTGGTTTCAACATGACAGCATGGATCCATCCTGCCTTGTATCAATGGTTCAAGCTGGTGGTGGTATAATGGTGTGGGGGACGTTTTTTTTCTCCATTTTTTGGGTCCCTTAGTACCAACTGAGCATGGTTCCAATGCCACAACCTACCTGAGTATTGTTGCTGACCATGTCCATTCCTTTCTGACCACAGTATACCATGTTCTGATGGCTCACACTGGTTTCTTGTAAAATGACAGTGAATTCACTGGATTCAAATGGCCTCCACAATCACCAGATCTGAACCTAATAAGAGAACCTTTGGGATGTGGTGGATCATGGATGTGCAGCCGACAAATCTGCAGCAACCGTGTGATGCTATCAAGTCAATATGGACCAAACTCTCTGAGGAATGTTCCAGTACTATGTTAAATATATGCCGCAAAGGATTAAGGCCGTTCTGAAGTCAAAATAGGTCCAACCTGGTACTAGCAAGGTGCACCTAACAAAATGGCTGATGTGTGTAGTCTAGAATATAGAGAGAAAGAAGATTGAGGTGAAATCAAACAGTTTAAGAAAGAAATTGAGGAAGATTGGATGTGTTTGAGAGGTGCTGCAGCATGTCGCATCCCGTTCTAAAATGAGAAGCTTTTCCTGAACAGCATTATATTTGTGAAGTTTATCATCAGACACGACGCCTCAACAACCTGAAAAACTCCTGCATCTCAGTTGGTCTGAAGAGACGAAAGACTTCTAAAAGCATCTCCAAACTATTCGACTTTCCAAATACTTTCGCCTTTCATTTGCCCGCTTGGATTGGAGCAAAAAGAGGAGCAGAAAAAGCTCCTCTTTGAAGCTGCTTTCGTCTGTTCTTTTGTCTCTCAGAGCGGAGTCTGAACAAGCATCAAAGAGAGAGTAGAATCAATCCAGGGAGCTTTTTCACTTGGAGCATTTAAAAGGAATGCAGACATATTTTGGAATAAGGCTATTTATTTTTTCTCAAATTTACAGCAAGCCTATCAGATTACCTCAAAATCAATTTAATCTGGTTGTTGCAGAATGGTCATGTGTACAACTATTATGTGGACGTTTTGATCATTGACACAGAAAATTAAAGGGGACAAGGATGACTCAGAGTGTTCCTTTGCTTGACAAAAGATGTAAAACATCTGTTTCCAAAGACTCCAACATCTGTTCCATTTCTTTAAAAAAAAGTTAGGCCTGCCTTTGCTGAATTTAAAAGCTTTGACTTCTTCTGCTGCAATGGTTTACAAATGTATCTGCTTAACAGTGAATAGTGTTTTTGTGTAAAAATGCATTCTAAAGCACTCTCGTCTCAAAGTGAGAAGGCCCCCGTTCAAATCCCGGCTTGGACCTTTCTGTGTTGAGTTTGCATGTTCTCCTTGTGCATGTGCGGTTTTTCTCCCAGCACTCCGGTTTCCTCCCACAGTCCAAAAACATGCTTCACAGGTTAATAGGTTTCTCTAAATTGGGTTAAGTGTGTGGTCCTGCAACAAACTGACTTGCACAGCAGTAGCTGAGTCGGCTCTGGCAGCCCTGTGATCCCGAAAGGGATTCAGCAGGTTCAGAAAACTCATGGATGGACAGATAGATATGACGCATTTGAGATTTATTGAAATATTAGATTTTCTTTTTAGGTAAAACAAATGTATAAGTAACATTCATTTTTATTTATACCAGTTTTCTTTTCTAGATTTAGCTAAAAAAAAGTCTTGCACGAATTCTTTTCTCTTTCGGACAGACTGAACCCTCCATCTGTATTAGATCTGCTTGTTGGTGAAAGACATTGTAGACGAAACGATTAGCAGACTAGAACATGATTAACCCATATGTCATGCTTACATGCTAGAAAACAGACAGGAGTTCCAGATATGTTCAGTCACATGCAAGTCATAGACAGAAAGGCAAAATATTGTGTCATTAAGTGTGAGCAGAGTGGGACACCAACAGGAAGTCTAATTTCACACAGAAAGCATTCTCAGACCTGGTGATGCTGAATCAGTTGGGAAGGTTTCTCTTATCCTCACCAGGACATGTAAAATAATAGATTTGATGAAAGTTTCCTCACATTTATTCCAACTTCTTTTAAAATCCATCAGAACTTTACCTTCCATGCACTGCGGTCGACTTCAGCCTCCCTGAAGTCGTAAGACAGGCCTCTTCTGTGTTCATGTTCAAATCTAGACTTAAAACATTTCTGTTTAGCCGTGTATATGACTGAAAGGTCCTACCTGCACTTTTCCTTCCTTTCCTTCCTTTATTTTTAAATCAATTTTCAATATTTTTTTTCTTTTCTTTTAAAGTAAATTTTACGTTGATTATTTTTATGATGTATTGTGATTTTAATGCATTTTTCTGTTTTGTGAAGCACCTTGAATTACTTTGTGTACGAATTGTGCTATACAAATAAACTTGCCTTGCCTTGCCTACTTTTCCACTTCCATCTCAACTCTCCAGTTTAATCCAACTCCTCATACTCCTCATAGAACTGCTTAATGGGAGCGTCGCTCACTGCTCACTGCTACCAGGACCTGCCAATTCCTTGATGCAAACCAAATCCTGAGGCCCTGCCATTTAGTATTCTACACATGGTGCAGGCAGGTCTGCAGAGGCGGAGGTGATGGTTGCTCCAGGCATGGAGCAGTTTCACACACATGCAGAAAATTCTCTCTGTTTCCTCATCAAACTTGAAGGCAACACTACATGAGTTAAGGCTGCGAATATTGTTTCTCTCCTAAATCAACATAGAATAATTGGAGACTAGAATTGACATCAAACCTGCGATTGGTTCAAAAAAGAACACTTACTTTGGCCTTAAGCTACATTCACACCGGGCATGTGACGCATTCAATAATACGCTTTTAGCAGAAGGTGTTTACATTAGATGAGAAGGGAGGGGCCTCTTCTTCGTCATCTTTTTCTACTGTTTTTAGAATTATTACTGTTTCTGCAGTGCTGGAACTACCTTCCTCTCAGCCATAGATCTGTGAAATCAGTGTTTTCTTTTAAAAAGCAGCTGAAAACCTATCATTTTAAAATTGCTTTTCTCCTGTGTTTTACTGTAAAGCACTTTGTGACTTTTATTTTGAAAGGTACTATACAAATAAAGTTTATTATTATCATTATTATTATTACTTTGATAATGAAGGTTCAAGGAAAAATGATGCAAAGCAAGAAGAAGAACAACAAACTCTGTAAGTGAGCTTTTATTTTATGGGAATAGATCCAAGTCTACCTTTAAGATAAACATTTTGATTGGGAACCGTGAGTTATTTAATTAGTCACTCCAGAAAAGGCTAAATGTAATAAAGACACAGTTTTGAGATCGTTCCCCGCAGTATCACTTCTAAATGTGGATAAATATCGAGACTGAGCAGATGGACATCACTGATCAGTCAGACACATTAGCCTCACGGGAGAGGAATGTGTTGGCACGCATGCGTGGATGCAGAAAGGAGAGTTTTGCTTTATCACTCTTTCCTTCACACTCCCACCAATTCAGAGTAATGTAGAAATAATGACACAGAAGGTTTTTCATCTTTATCTCCTTGGTAAAAACCAGACAAATCAAGAACGCAACCTTTTTTAATCTTAGAAAATCTCCCAAAAACGGGTACATTTTTTTC
The DNA here is from genome assembly GCF_053564925.1 of Oryzias latipes. NCBI lineage: Eukaryota > Metazoa > Chordata > Actinopteri > Beloniformes > Adrianichthyidae > Oryzias > Oryzias latipes. The sequence continues at coordinate 10,484,146 of NC_136245.1, forward strand.
CTAATCCTAGCACAGACAGTTGTCAACAATCTGGGAGGAGAAAGCTCACCCAGGCACAAGCTTTCCCAGCCACTGCGTACTCCGAGGCCTGGGTTAGTAGTGTCAATCCCAGGCCAAGGGGAGATGACACACATGTTGCCTTTATTTCCCCAGCTTCCCCCCTCTGGGAAACTGAAAACCAGAGCATGGGTCAGCTGGAACAAATGAGGCTTATGAGGCCAAAGACACTGTGGTTTAGCAAGTGCAGTAACATATGTGTGTGTATAAGAATGGCTGCAAACTTCTGCCAACACTGCTGTTGCTGATATTTGTAAGCACAAATGTATATTATGGTTTTGCACATTTGGATGCATGAAAGCATAGATGCTGGCTTTGACGATTGGTCAGGTAGCAGATAAGAGGATAGATTTCACCAACACTCGCAAATGTTGGTGGTGCTCACTAGGTTGCTAGGTTGAAATGTAAGGAGACAAAGCAATGGCTGCAGAAGTGGAATTTCCCAGCTTTCCCCAGTGTGCCCTGTCCCAAAAGCGCCACGACTTATGACTCCAAAAGGCGACAGTTGTTTAGCATGGTCTGTGTTCAGGTTACCAGACAGGGGCATGAACATTTAAGACAGCACCAACATTCATCTAGATCTCACACATAACCCTTTCATTAAAAGGGAATAACAAAACAAAAAATAAAGTTTGCTTTTAGTAAATTATAGTTGGTGTACTAAGGATTCTAGGCTGGATGGTGTTTTTCTTCCTAAATGGTGCCACATCACAAAAGAACATATATTTTTGGCATAAGCAGGTTTTAATGTAAAAAAAAAGAAAAAAAACACTCTACTGATGCTGAATTGCCTTTTCTGCTGTAGCTATAACTGGTTTTGAGCTTCCTGAAGCTCCAGGTGCTCACAATCATGTGGTAATCTTGTCACTTGATTGTGAGCACCTGAAGGTACAGGAAGTGGTTAATCTTTGCTCTGGCGTTCCCTGTAGGGCTGATATGAAAAAAACAGGCCCACATGAGAAGGCAATTTCAAACTGATGTCACAGAAACCAAAGAAGCCAAACTGAACTCCAACCTTGGAGACATGCCAGAGAAACAGCACCCAAAGAAGGAAGTTTGTTCGTTTACTCAGCACATAAGCAGTCTTCCACAGATTTGTACTGAAAGCTCAGAGGATTGCAGATGGATGTCTGCCCAGACAGTCTGGAACAGACTCCATGCAGACAATTTCTGGTTTTATAGGGTGGCAGAAGTCCGGCCCATTTGTGCTAGTAGTGACCCACACATGCACTGTAACCTTAATATGTGAAGGACTGCTATGTTCTACAATAAATCCAAATCTTGCCAATGAAAGGGAGATCGTATGAAAGCGAGATCGTAGGGGTCAATGGGTTGGAAGGACCATGAAGATTGATGCCCTGGTAGAGTATCATCTTCTGCAACATGCAGTGTGCTGGTTTAAATGGCCTCCTTGAAGGAGATTTACAAGATATAAAAGTTGTGCGTTCATGAAACTGAGTAGAGCACATTGTTGAATGCACAACACATGCACGGTGTGAATGTTGCATCGGTCATAACTGCTCTTATACCAATCAAAGTCTTGTGAGATCAGCTTGAGCCTGAGTGATTAATGAAACAACGTTGGCTGCTTTAGAACAAATGTTAGGACGCCTCCAAAAGCAGAATGCGAGCAGGTTAATGACCAGCATCAGCAGGACGCTTTTACACAGCCTACCTCGGCTTCAGTTATATATACATATATACATTCATGATTAAAATGAGGATTTCATACATTAAATAACAGTAACTAAAATAAAACCTTTTTCTACCGGAATAATACACAAAAGGAGATACTGTTGTTCTTTTAATGTTGAGTTCACACGTGGCACGTTTAGCATATGCTGTTCACACTTGACTGTTGACATCTCCGCCACCTACAGTTGGAAGAGGCTCAGTGCGAAAGGTTGAAGCAGTGCGAATCTTGTGAAACCTGCTCCAGGCTTTTTCTTTCACAGCTCTATTCCAATATATATTAAATACTTACTGTCATATAATTCCAGCCAGGCACAAACCGTATTTATTAACTGCTCCTTCAAAATCCATTTTCAAATGGTAAGCACTTCCATGAGTTAAAGGAAATGGCACCTATAAGTCACTACCAAATCTGAGTCCCTGATTGGTCAAAGTTCATCCTGATATAACTTTCAACATGTGTTTAATGGCCACAGGTTTTGTACATAGACCCCGAAAACGATCGCAGAAACATGAATGTGAGACTTTTGAAAGCAAAAGCGAAAAAGGGGTTCTTGGATTCAATATTGCAATTTCTAAGTGAAGATTGATTTCATTGATCATTATTTTAATAACTTTGGTAATATGTAATGTAGCACATCAATTCTGTACCATGTATGCAGCTAAAGTTTTGGGCAAGAAAATATGTTTGTTTTTTAAATCAAATTTTCTTGTCCACATTTTATTCTCGTTTGCTTGCAAAGTCAGGCATATTAAAAAGTTTTTTTTTTTTTCATCAGGTGAGATGAAAGTAGCTTTACACAAGAAAACAAATTGAAGACAGAGTAGTGTGAGATACTATTGAAACCTCTATCTAAACGTAATGTTTTCATATACCAAAGACCAATAGAAAAGAGAGAAAAAAGAAAGAAAGAAAGAAAGAAAGAAAGGAATAGCTGAAAAGGAACCTATGTCCATGTTCTATGTCCAGAAATCCAGCAGGAGACACATCAACTCACAGCCATGTGTGGATGAAGCTACATCACCTCAGAGGCCTGACAGAGTTTGCAGGAAGCTAAGAAGTTGTTGGACCTTACTACCCGTGCCTCAAAGCACAATGACCTCTCACCATGAGGCGTCTCCACCCGCTTCAACACAGCTTTGACTGTTTGGGCTCTCTATCTGCCAGCGCCATCTACAAGCAGCTCGCTCCACGCTGCAGAGGTCAGGCCAATTCTCCTCTGGCTTCCTGCAGGAAGCCAAGATTGAACTCAATCACACAAACATAGTCAGGCTCTTCTCCAGAGAACAGGAGTCGTCTTAGCTTGCAGCAGAAACCATCTGGAGATGTTTAGGACGTTCAATCGCTAACATGACAAGCAAAAAAACAAACAAAAAACAACTAAATAGGTACCCAATGATACAAAAACGTAATATTATCAGACAAAATTGCAGATTTTTTCTGGGACATAAACAACAAAAAGCTGTCCTTAGCAGAGTAAATAAAGTTCCCCTTCTACAGATTAACTGCTCTTTTTCTCTCTGGTTCTATTTAGTATGACACCCACTGATGAATTCGGGTGGGAAACACATTTTGAAAGCCTAAACTTGCTATTCTCCCAAATCCAATTAATATAAAAAAAGAGCACAAATATGGAGTTAACTGAGCACCCCCAGGGCTCATATACATTACACTGTTTCCCCAACATCGGGAAAATTGTTCATGTCAAACTGCTGATGCAGCTGCCGTCGAGCCACTTTATTATTCTGCTTGTATTTGAGATCCTGTTTGGTTGGCGGATGTTTTTCTGCCCCTGCAGAGCCCATCAGCCTAATGAAGCGTTCATCAATCAGTTTAATGTACTCGTGCAGCCACTGGCTGCGGGGAGGACGGCAGAGACCGATGACTCGAAAGACAAATGGTAATAAAATACAGTGAGGTGGTGATGCACCCCAAATGTGTCACACGTAATGGCTCACTTTCCTGCAATTTTGAAAACTAATTTTTATCATTTGGGAATTTAATTGAATTTTTTTTGTAGGTGTCTGCATAAAACCTTTTCCCATAACCTTTTTTCAAGTTTTTGTGAACATGCTATGATGGATTTGGTGAATATTCTGCATCATGTTTGTCTTTAAACTGGCAGCTGCTGGTAGAGCTCAGTTTAAAAATTGGAGAAAAAAAATGGAATATTACAAATGAGATTTGTAAAAATGATTATGAGCCTCTACAGCAGTTGGAGTAACTTTAAGTAAACCTAAGATCATAGTGTCTGCCCCAGTGTTTGTTTCAACTAAGGATCTGGGGCCACACAGATCAGGGTCAAAAGTCATGAAAAAGGTAGAATAAACTTGTCCTTGTTTGCCAAGTTTAATGCCGGAAAATATATGACTTAGTATAAGCTAAGATTTGTGGTATATGCACGATTTCTGTTCTGGACAAGATGGCTTTGTGCAGGTGGCTTAATGAAACACTGCTGCCTCACAGGCTTTTCAAAGTAAGAGCCCTTTTTAAACTCAAACTGAATCTAGAGTACATGACCTCTCTTTCTAAAATATATGAAATCAAATCAAATCAAACTTTGTTCTTGCATGACTGTGCAACAGACTACCAAGGATTCTTAATTGCTGCTCCGACTTTTATTTTAGGGGATAAGCAAAGACAGCATTATTTTTTTAATTTAAAAATGGTTTTTGCCACATATAAAAAACCTTGAGGGGAAACATGCTAGATCACAATTAAAAGAGACTTCAATCGTCCTAAACTTTCTTCTTTGTCTTCCATCTTTGCAGCTTTGATAGAATGTTCAATCAAATACATTTTGAAGGTATGTAACTTCTTAGAAAAAAATTCAACCTACATTTGGAGCAAAAAATGATAAATTGTGAATGAAATGTGAAGAGGTAATTGTGAATCTTTATGTACAGCGAAAAGTGCATTAACACCATTTTCTAATTCTTATATTAAAACAATTTGATATTTTTAAACAAAAATCCTATCTAGAATATCGTTTTAGCGTCTTACTTTATTAGTAAAACAGAGGCCCTTTTATCTATCTATATATATATATAGATATATACATATATCTAGATAGATGGAGAGATTGAGAGATAGAGAGAGAGAGAGAGAGAGAGAGAGAGAGAGAGAGGAAGCTGGTTTTTAGTGGAAAAAAAAAACTTTTAAGAGACAAATCAATAACTTTTATCATCAATGCTTAATTTGTGAATCAGCTTTTATCAATGACTTACAAAATGTTTTAGGGAAAGTTTACAAACAAAAAACTTTTTTTTTTTTTAATTACAAATCAAAATACGTAGATTTATGAGAAAAAAGTCATGACAGTAAAATCACAAGTCTAAATTTGTATATTTATGACTTTATAAGTCACAGGCTAAATTTATGACTTTCTCATAAAGTTACGTGTGTAAAAGTTGTAAGTACACGACTTTAAGAACACTTAAGATAACGAGAAAAAAAAGCCATAAATTTAAGAGAAAAAAACCCCACAAAGGTTGTCTGCTTATCTGAGTCATTCTCAAAGATGAAAGATGTGGAGCATTTTGTGAAGCTTTATTTGTAGATAGGTTTCACAAACAAAGATTCTGAACCTTTCGACGATTTAAAACCAAATTATTGTCTTTCCAGGGTTCGGTGTCGGTAATGCAGAGTTTCAATGGTAAAATAAGGAGTTCAGAGACACGTTTAGGTATGGAGGGCCGCTACTTTATTCTGTCCTTTTCATTCACATATAAAGAAGTCCATTTGTCATCTTACGTCATGTAACTGGCATGCACACAAGGAACACCAAAGGGGAATGAAAATAGTGTAACATACATCACCTCCTCCAAAGAAAACATCTCTTTTCAACATAAAACAACAACAAATAACGGAAACACGACAATTTTGCAAAATCTTGCATTTATCGCATGGAGGAGGTGGTTTTTGAGTCATATCAAAATTGACATATTTGGCAAAACTGCAATGGAAAGACGTTTTTCAAACTAAATGAGCCACATGACTAACAACAAGATACCACTGGCTGTCTCTGGCGTTGCACAGCGGGCGCCACAAGAGGTCCCACATCATCACACAGCTTATGAAAAATTGAGTGTGTCATGTGGACTTGTTGGATCCACAGCTCCTCTGTAAAATCAGCAACAACAGCAAAATGCTAACATTGGCATATCTAACATTAAGATGTAGTTTGATGCTAAAATTGTGGATAAGTATCAAAGTAGGTAGAAATAGCAAAGGAATTCCAAAATTATAAAATGATTAATGTTTGTTGGAAAAAAAATGGTGCAAAGAAATAACTTTAACCTTTAAACCTGGGAGCTTTAGCTCCAGTGGTGAAATGTTTACATATTAAATGTAAGTCAGCTGATACTGACAGAGAAAAGCGGCTTTGCGCCGATATGCAACACTTAACTAATACTATCAGCGCTAAGCTGTAGTGCAAAGTCAGCAGAACGGCAGCAGCGACATCTCCAGTGTTGCAGACCACTTCATGGGTAAAATCAATGCTATAAGATCAAACATGTCATCTATGCAAAACACGGATCTTAACAGACCACCAGCATTGTTTTTACCAGAAGAAACACTGGGGAGTTTTGTCCTGGTTGATGCAGAGATGCTTGGTCGAGTTGTATCCCAAGTAAACACTACAACCTGCCTTTTAGATCCCATTCCCACTTCACTTTTTAAAACATTTTATGGATTCTTTGAGTCAGAGCTTTTAAATATAGTAAATTGCTCTCTTCAGACGGGGGTCTTCCCCTCTGCCTGTAAGATGGCGGTGGTGAGGCCCCTTCTGAAGAAGAGTCAATTAGATCCAAAAAATCTGGATAACTATAGACCCGTATCCAACTTACCATTTTTAAGTAAAATAATAGAAAAAAGTGTCGCTACTCAACTGCATGAGTTTTTAAATGCCCAAAAAATTTTAGAAAAATATCAGTCTGGTTTTAGGAAAAACCACAGTACAGAGACGGCTCTTTTAAAGATCGTTAATGATCTAAGATTAAACTACGACTCACAGAAACTTTCTGTTCTGGTGCTGCTGGATCTTAGTGCCGCTTTTGATACAGTAGATCACCAGATTTTATTAGACAGACTTAGTAGTCTAGTGGGCCTCTCTGGAAATGTTCTTAAGTGGTTTTACTCTTACCTGACAGATCGACACTTTTATGTAAGTATGGATACGTGCTCTTCAAGAATCCACGAAATAAGTTGTGGGGTTCCCCAAGGGTCGATTTTAGGGTCAATACTTTTTAATTTGTATATGTTGCCTCTTGGGGAGGTCATCAGGAGACACGGCGTTGACTTTCACAGCTATGCTGATGATACACAGCTTTACATCGCCGTGTCTCCTGATGACCTTGAACCTGTCAACACTCTTTTAAACTGCATTTTAGATATAAAGTTGTGGATGGCAGAAAATTTCTTACAGCTCAACCAGGACAAAACTGAAGTTTTAATCATCGGTTCTGAAGACAAGAGAGAGATGATTTTACCACATCTTCATAATTTTAAACCTTCTTAATTTGTGAGAAACCTGGGCGTACTTTTTGACTCTGAGCTAAATTTTATCCCACACATTAAAAATGTCGTTAAGACAGGATTTTATCATCTCAAAAACATTGCCAGAGTCCGCCCGTTCCTCTCTCTTGCCAGCACAGAGGTACTAATGCATGCTTTTATTTTCAGTCGTTTAGATTATTGTAATGCCCTGCTCTCTGGTTTACCCAAAAAGTCTCTTTCAAACTTACAACTTCTACAGAACTCAGCGGCACGAGTTCTGACAAGGACCAGAGGGCGAGAACACATTACACCGGTTTTAAAATCGCTGCATTGGCTCCCTATGCGTTTCAGGATTGGTTTTAAGATTCTTTTAATGGTTTATAAATGTTTTTATGGTCTTGGGCCTTCTTATTTAAATGATATTCTTTTAAAATATGAGCCCTCGCGGACCTTGAGGTCCTCCGGTGCTGGCCTCTTAGTTGTTCCCAAGGTGAGGACCAAAACTTATGGTGAGGCTTCGTTCTGCCATTATGGTCCTCGCCTGTGGAACGGCCTTCCGGAGAGCCTCAGGCAGAGCCGCAGAGACAGTAGAGGTTTTTAAGAAGAGGCTCAAGACCCACCTTTTTAATTTAGCTTTTAGTTGATTTTAACTGCTAATTTATTCTATTAGTTTTAGTATAGGCTATTTTATGTATTTATTTTAATTTTACGCATCTTATTTTCAATTTTATGTTGTTTTTTTTTTCTTTCTTTTTTATGTTTTTAATTTTAGCATCTTATGATTTTAGCCCCAGTGTTTCTTGAGGGGATCTTTTCCTCCAGGGATTGCCGGCTTGGTCAGCGGTTGTTGCTGCAGTTGTTGCCCTTGCTGGGGCGGCTGGGGTCTAATTTTACAGCTTTTGGCTGTGAGGGGGACCCCGGTGTTGACCCGGTCTGGGTGGGCACTGTGGCGATGTTCCGGTGGCCAGGCTGGCTCCTGGTATGAAAGGATTCCCAGATACTGTTTCCTCACAGCAGAGCCAAGCCATACTTGTTTGTTTGTTTGTTTATTTATTTATTCTTTTACAGTTACATAGTCATATTTCATTGTACGTGGGAGCCATGGGTCATGTGGTTTAATGGAGGGGAGTGGGAAGGGTGAAGGGTGGGTTGGGGTTTTTATTGTAATGTTGTGTGTTTACTGTTTTTAGTGTTAAAGCGCTTCGAGCTGCACAAAGTGCATGAGAAGCGCTATTTTATAAATAAAGTTTGATTTGATTTGATTTGAAAGGGTTAAAAAATATGCGTCCTTTAACTAAAGCCAACCTTTCCTTCCACCCTTAAAGCAGGGACTTTCACTCAATACCCCTAAAGAGAAACCTTTTTTCCCCTACTCTCATTCAATACCATCTTTTCTCCTCATTTATCTTCATCTCCATTCTGCCCATGAGTGCTTTCTCCATCTGTTTCTCTGACTGAAGGAACTCCTCAGTGGCTGCTTCACATCTGCATCTTAATTGCTGATTGTCAAAAGACAGATTTTATTTGTTCTACTCCTGAGTCTTAAAACTTATCTGAAAGTATGCATGCCACCTTAACAACTGAACCTTTGCAGAGTGTTCATTGTGAGGGGTTCCAACACGTGAGGTGAGAGGTAAAACCTCACTCCTCCTTCAGCAACCATTCCAACCTCTGAGCTCAGCAAGCCGCAATCCCGACATGTCTGTGCGGGACGGGCCTCCGCATCCTACAGGCTGCACCCAGAACAAAGAGTCCCATTGATTTACCGGGAAGCCACAAAGCAACACAATGATTCCTTTTTGGCGCAGCGGCTGGCAGCACAGGGCAGAATCCCACCACTGTTCTGCAGGAACAAAGACAGGAACAGAAAGTGGTGGTAAGGGTCAATAAACTGGCCTGACCTACCTTACATGCGCAGTCAGAACATAGTTACACGCTGGCACATACATGGCTAGAAGCGTTCACTCTGAACACCGGCTACATTGACATGAGTGCTGTCAAAGTCTATTGGGCTGCATCGGTGGGTCACTTCACATTAAGAGTCCAATAAAAAAAGTATCTATAAGTTTCAACACAAATTCTTTCAGTCTACATTAAGACAACACTTTCAGATTTTCCAACTGTCTGGATGAAACACAGCATTTATCTTATTATTTCCTTTGATAACAATGTGAAAAATGCAAACATAAATGTCATGATTTCGGCAGAAATACAAACATTTGTGAAGGCATGAATGTTTTTTGGGTCCCTCAGCCCTGCTAGTTGAGCCGTTTATTAAAATAATTGTACATTTCATGGTATAACAACAAAATTATCATGGATAATTAGGATCCCTTTTTTCAGAAAAGTACGTTAGCCACGATAAAATCCAAGATTTTTAAAACTATGTATTATGTATATAATCTACAGTCAGGACTATAATTATTTGGACAGAAACACATTTTTTCTAATTTTGTTTCTGTACATTACCACAGTGAATTTTAAATAAAACAACTAATTTAGCTGAGAAAACAGAGAAAAACCATGCGAGAAATTGCTGCAGTATTAGGAGTGGCAAAATCAACAGTGTGGTACATCCTGAGAAAGAAAGAAAGCAGTGGTGAACTCAGCAACGCAAAAAGACCTGGACGTCTACAGAAGACAACAGTAGTGGATGATGGCAGAATCTTTTTTTATAGTGAAGAGGAACCTGTTCACAACAGCCAACCAAGTGAACAACACTCTCCAGGAGGTAGGCGTATCAATATCCAAGTCTGCCATGAAAAGACGACTGCATGAAAGTAGATGCAGAGGGTACACTGCAAGATGCAAGCCACTCATAAGCCTCAAAAATAGGAAGGCTAGATTGGACTTTGCTAAAAAAAAAAGCATCTAAAATAGCCAGCAGGGTTCTGGAAAAACATTCTTTGGAAAAATGAAACCAAAATCAACCTCTACCGGAATGATGGCAAGAGAAAAGTATGGAGAAGGCGTGGAGAAGCTCATGATCCAAAGCACACTACATTATCAGTAAAACACTGTGGAGGCAGTGTGATGGTCTGGGCGTGCAAGGCTGCTAGTGGCACTGGGACACTAGTGTTTATTAATGACGTGACACAGGACAGAAGCAGCCCAATGAATTCTGAGGTGTTCAGAGACATACTGTGCGCAGATCCAGATGAATGCAGACAAACTGATTGGGCGGCGTTTCATAATACAGATGGACAACGACCCAAAACATACAGCCAAAGCTACTCAGGAGTTTATTAAAGCAAAGAAGTGGAATATTATGGAATGGCCAAGTCATTAAGGATTAAGAATAGCCCTTTGATGAGTCAACCTTTCTTTTTCTTTTTTAAGAGAGCATTAATAATTCTCCCATATTGGGGAGATTTACTCAACATTTCCATTTTTTAAACTCTTTTTTTTTTTAAGTCCAGTCTTTAAATCCGGCTACCCTTAAATAATTTAAAACCACCAAGGCATTTTCTATTTAGAGGCTTTTTATGTTGAAAAGTATTCATATTTCAGCATTTAGAGATTAAACAACATAAAAATAAATCCTGGAAATGCTCAATTCACACAAAAATTAGCAAGATTTATCAAAACCCTGGATATTCTGGACCATTTTTGGAAAACTCTGTGTTAGAAATAAAAGGATGTGAAGTTTTTCAGCCACTGGTAAAAACATTAAAGGTACACTGGTTTTTTTTATGTTTATTTAAACCAATAACTTCTATTTCTCTTATTTCTATTAAACTTTGAAAATTTAGTTTGAAAACCTAAAACGGTTTGATTAACATTTTTGTGAAAGAGGTTATAATTCTGTGACAGAACAACCTAATCCCAAGGAAACGGCTTAAACACATTACTTATTCTAATTTCGACTAGCCTTAGCTCAGATCAGTCATTTCCTTTGAAATTCATTGTAACTGCAGTCTAGCAGGGTATTTACCACTCAGAGAAGTATTACAAAAATAGTCAAAAAAAATAATTAGAAATGAAAAAATATAAGCTTAGTTCTGGTAATTAATTAATGAAATCCACTTTAGCAAAAGAAGATCAAAAAACTTGCCTTTTTAAAAATCTCTTTCATGGTTTAATTGAAATATTTGAAGAAAACTTTTATATCAAAACACGTCGTCTTTTTTTAAAGCTCCTACCATAAGCCTGTTTCCCTTGTGTCCTGTGGATCTCTCCCTCGACTCTGTGGTCAACCATCTGCTCTGGCTGCACTAGGGAGTTTATTACAGTGCTGACAGCCTTGGCAAATTGTGACACTTAATGAAATTGTGGCGCGATATGTAAAGTCTGATCCGCTTAAGGGTGTTGCGGAGATCTTTCTCCCTGCGCCTGAGTGTTTGGGAGTCAAAGCAGAGGAAGATTGCAGCCAAAGACAAATCAGCGTCGAACAAAACTAATTTAAGAGCAGAAACAGGACAGAATGGATTTTTTTTTGGTGATCCTCAGCCTTACTGAGAGTCAGACGACCAGCTTTTTTTTTCCATAGCTCAGCATAAACCAGAATGATTTTAAACAAAAACAAACTCTCTTTCTGGCAGATGCGATGCAGCTTCGACCAAAGCAGTATTTTCTTCCGGCTGACGTTCTAACTGGTGGTTTCACAGGATGCTAATGAGACAAACTGATAACAGCTGGTGTTTACCTACAGTACGACCATTTTGGACCATTTAGCACCACAAGCGGTACTGGACTGTTACATTTCTGACTTCTCTATAAATATATTTGCTAACCAGTTGTAGGTGGAGTATAATCAGCTGTACTTTTAGTTTGAAGACTTCCCAAACAAACAATCCTGTACTAGAGTGGGCTAGTAGATTATCTGACAACAATTTACCAAAAAAAATACCCAAAAAAAAGGAAATAAAACAAAATACTAAACTTTCATAGAATTCGATTTCAGATTTGTGGGTAAAGGAAGGAATTCCCACATAGTCCAAGTGTTTTTGACATAAACACACAAAGGTGGAAGTTTCACAGTAAATTCTGAACTCATAACCCAGATTTCTGTGATCTAATCACAAACTCCAGGAGCATCAGGATTCACTCTGAGGCTGCTGTGAATCAACATGCATTCCTGAACAGACGGGGCGATGTCACGCTACATGACAGATTGCACATGTGCATGTCCTGCACATATCTCTCAGGGTGGCCATCTGAAGCCTATGGGAGTTCACTTTATTATCTTCTCAAAATTAACTCAGAGGTCAGAAAATCGACTAAAAATCCCATTCAGACTCCTTTATGTATGGTCATCTCAATAAATTAAATAATCACCAAAAAGCTACTAAAACATTACAAAAAAAATCTTTGCTTATTAATCCTAAAATTCTTTATAGTTAGTCTATTAGACACACGCCCAGAGGTGGAGGATAATGAGCCACATATAATCAGTTACATCTGATTAATTAACTTTTTGAAAAGGTTGTACAGTTTTCAGCAACATACCGGTAAGTTTTTCTTTTACTTAGTGAATGATGACAAAGCAGGGTTATTAAACAACTAATAGTTTTAGTCTAGTCCCTATTGGTGGTGGTTAAGAATAAAATTATTTTTTATCTAGAAAATAAAATATATTTTTGTATCTAAAAAAATATGTACCGGTATATATTTCCGACATTAGGATCAGATATGTTCAAATTATTAATACCTATTTAACTTTTTCTTCATTTACTTTTTCAAAATAATTATTTTTAACTTTTTGGAATTTTTATGAACTCTTGATATTATTTGGCTGTGATTCTACTCTGACTTGGTTACAATTTTTGGATGCTCCACATGCCTTTGGTCCCAATATAACCAAACAATAAATTTAAATCACCGAAAAATGTTTTTCAGGTCTTTGACTAGTTAGTACAGACTAGTCAAAGACCCAAAAATACATTTTGATTTTTTTTTTCTTTTGAATTCAAACCCTTAAAATCTGCAGGAAGAGATGTGAGGCACGAAATCCAAGTGTTAGGTGGTGCAGTGTGAAGTTCTCTCAGTCAGAGGTGGATTATGAAACCCTGCTGGTGTCGATCGGCTGTGTTTTATGGAGTCCAAAACCAGAACAGCCCTCCATCAGGAAGTTTTAGCTCAGTGGTCTTCAACCGGTTTAATGACAGACAATATTGTCACGGACAGGTCTGTATGAGGCTGAAGTGGCTGTTTTTGTTCCAGCTTCCATCTTCCCTTAACTTTTGAGGGTAAAATTCATGTTCATCTGTAAAATATATATATAACTTTACTTGTACTCTAGATTTTTTTTTTAAAAACAGTAGGATTCAAATTTTCCCTTAACCCATAACTGTCAAAGCGGAATCTAATAAAAAAAAATCAAAAGTCAGCTTCAGCCTCATCCGACTTTTAATGTGCGACACAAAAATATTTTGAAAAAAAGGCACTACAACTGGTTTTATCTAAATATAACCGTAAACATGAATCCACTATTTGAGCAACTTTTTGGGCAGTATCATGCATTATTATGTTCTGCAGGAACAACAGTTGCAATAAATCCATGTTTAGAGTAAAGACTCCTGGTTTTTGTCTGTTACATGTAGATTTCTTTTATTTTGAAGTTTCTTCTTTCCCTGCTGACTCTTTCTGTAAAAAGAACTGTTCCAAATAATTGTGTTGTTAATTTTTCTAGCTTGGGGGTTTTGATTTAGTGTTCGGCACAGTCACTTTAAGAAAGTAGCGGATGGATTTTAAAAACGTGACTGACCTCTTTGACATGCATCATTTCCTCATGTGTTGAGAAAAATCCAGTTTTCTAAAACAAAACTTTCTTCCCAATCCTATTATAAATAAAACAGAAGATTTGTAGCTTTTTTTTTTCTATGCAGCCTGGTATCAGTTCTCCCACAGATCTCTACCAGTTTGCGGCACGGAAATTGGGAACCACTGTTTTAGAGCCCCAGTTTTATGGAGATCCTGCATTCATTTTCCTACAGGATTTGGGTCTGGACTGCCAAAAGTACCATTTCTCATGGTACTGTTGTAATCAATAAACCGGACAGCTCACCTGACTTGAACTTCAGAATAGCTGTTAAGTGTTGTGAAAAGGAAGATGACGAGACATAAGAACATACGACTTGAAAGCCCCTATCAGAGAAACTTGGACCTCTTCATCCCTCCAATTTTGCATCACATTGTTGCAGTCAATCATGCAAATAAAATCCTTAATTTGAAAGACTTCACATTTAAAGAAAATACTTAAAAAATAACTTTTTTAAGAGTTAAACTAAATTTTGATTTTATAAATTTTAATTTTGGTCTAAACTTCGAAGAATGAAATCTGCTTCTTCCACTTTTGACTTGTATGAAAAAAAAGCAATCTTTTTTTCTGTTTTATGTTAAAAGATGATTTAGTAGCACTTATTTGGCATATAGGCTTTATATGTTTCAAGCTATCTAACATTGTTCAGCGTTAAAGCCAGATGGCTATCCCAACACAGCACAAATGAGGGGAACACCAGCATGATTTACTCCCAGGCAGCCATCAGGACGTGTGTCAGGATGGGCAAACATCTACACTCAACCAAAATAGAGCTCTGCTTCCGAGTAATCCCAGATGAACAGGTGCTTCTATTTAAAGGACCAAATCCTCTACAATCCACCCATTGGAATCCCAGCCCCGTTTCTCCTGTCACTCTCCACTATGTATGTTTTCTTCTCATGATTTCTTTCCCCTGATAGTTCCGAGGGAAACAAAAGCACAACAAAAAGCACTTAGGAAACCTTCACCCACCACCTTTCCTCCACTGAATTCTTTTTTCATTGTTTTGCAAGATTCATAGAAAAATATATATAAAAAAGGCTTCTGACTAATTCCCAGTCACAAAAAGGTGCTTTATTGAAGCTTTTATTTTTTTCTCTGAGAGAGAGAGAGAGAGCGCTCAGTGGCAGGGTCAAAACAGCCAAGCAGACCCATCAAGGCTAGAAACTGAACAGTACTGGAAAAGTATATGGGAGAAAGAGACAGCACATAACAGCAATGCCCAGTGGCTGGTCTCTCTGAGAAAAGAACATAGCAACCTCCCTGAACGGAATCCAGTAACCATCACAGTGGCAAACATCCAAGAAAGAGTCTCAGGTATGAAGAACTGGACAGCACCGGGCCCTGAGATGATACATGCCTACTTAAAGAAACTCACCGCACTCCATGAGCGCCTAGCAGCACAAATGAACCAGCTGCTAAGAGATGGGACTCACCCCGAATAGCTAACGAAAGGGTGACCGATCCTGATCCAGAAGGATCCCTCAAAGGGTGCAGTCCCGTCCAACTACCGGCCAATAACCTGTCTGTCCACAACATGGAAGCTCATGTCTGGCATCATTGCAACAAAGATAAATAGATAAAACATGACAAGCAACACACAGAAGGACATTTGTAGAGACTCCAGAGGACCCAAACACCAACTGCTGTTTGACAGAACATGCAGGTCACGCCTGGATTGATTATAAGAAAGCCTATGACTCAATGCCACACACGTGGATCACTGAATGCTTGGAACTGTACAACATCAACAGGACTCTAAGAGCCTTCATAGTAAATTTGATGAAGCTGCGGAACCCCCCCCCTTGAAGCCAATGGGAAGCCACTTGCACAAGTGTCCATCAAATGTGGGATATACCAAGGTGATGCTCTGTCCCCACTGCTGTTCTGCATCTCCGTCTCATCCTTCTCCTACTGGAGCATTCAGTGTGATCAAGATACACACTAAGAAGCACAGGTCCATGAAACTCAACTGCCTTTACACTCTTGCAAAAATACGGGCATAGGTAATGTTACAAGCAGAATGTTGGATATGTAAGTAATGTGTGTGCACGAGTTAATTTCAGTCAGTCAGATATATTTTTACTAATAAAGTTCAGCTTCATTAAATGGCTAAAATAGACCACAATGCAGTGCATCTTTATATTTTATTTTTTATTTATCTAGTCAGCATCGATCATTGACTATATGAGAAATGGGTTGAGTGCGTGTGACGTCACCCATTGAAAATAATTTACCTTCAGCTCTAACGAAATGAAGTCAATTCTCTCTCCATTATTTTGCAATACTGAGGTTGCATTGTTGGAGCCAGACGACACCAGTAAGTAGTCATCGGTCGGATTCACTCTGAGTCAATATTGCTATGGCAACCACTTCTGCCAATCAGAAGTGAGCGTGTTGGAAGTCCACACCCCTACCATTTAAAAGCAGGCTTGGGAGAATCTGTACTTTTATAATCTGATTGTCCATTTTATAACTTGAATAACTCACACTACAGAAAAAAATGTCATGAAGAAATTAGAATAAGCATGAACATGTAAAAAAAGAAGAAAAAGAATGATTATTCTGACAAATACAATGTTTAAATAACAACTGTTTGTTTCTAAATAGAAGTCTATGTGATTTTGGCTTTTTGGAACACCAGGTATGTGGGGTCACACAGTCCAACTCTCAAATACAGTCAATGGCATTGATGCACACTGGGAAATTTCCAGGGCACTGGATTTTGGAATTGCAGATTTGGACATAAACCAAAAGTGGAAAAAATGAATGGTTCAGGTCATTTAGATACAAAGAGTAAAGTTTTACCACTTTTACATTAGAGCTTTTGGACTTTTTTTGCCAATAAAAATATATCTCTAATACATACAGTGAAGTCAGTGAAACCGGCCTCCGGTGGTCATTTGAGGAACTGCAATGGTAGGTGCTGTCTGGTTTTCTTCAGATTTGGAATTGGAAAGTGAGTGTTTGGTTTCATATAAAAGAACAAAAAGCTCTGAATTTATGGTTGACAGCTGGAGTTCAGCATGAAGAAAGTTCAGATTAGGTGGATGAATGATTTAGACACCAGAGAATGAATGGCTGAGAGAAGGAGGCAGAGGAATGAGTGGAAAGGGCAAAAGGGGAGGGGGGTGGACTTTCCTGTTTTCTTTTACTTCAAAGTTTTGGGTTTTTTTTTTTTTGAGATACTGAGAGGCTTTATGAAACAGCAGAACACCAAGTAGACGCTGAGTGACGGGACAATCTGCTCCAAGCCTGCACTGCCAACCATTGCAAGGAAAGCAGAGTCAGCACAACAGCACCACCGTGAAGCAAACCAAAGCTCTCATAAAAGTACCACAGTTAAATCTTTGCTAATTTTAATTTACACCCCCATCCCCAACCCAATTTATCTTATTTTCAGTACCATAGGATTCTTCCATCTAGCTGATAAAAACGCTCAGGGGAGTGTTTCAAGAAGCTGTGATGAAAACCATCCCTTCTAAGAACCAGTAGGAGTTTTCGATTAGCATTGAAAAATGCAAAACAAAGTAATCCCTCCACTCCTTATCTCTATAAGACATGGGTGGAGTGTGTGGCAGATAGCAGACATGCATTTTACTGTCGTAGTCAAAGGCTGCTCTGCTACAAACAAAGCAATAAGGCCGACAGGCCCCTGGAGCCAGTCTACAGCGCTGGATCTTCACACGAGCCTATTCACAGCCTTTCTAGATATGAGTTTGGTTTAGCCTTTGCTTTTGTTGTGGATACAATGTGGTAAGCATGGGCTGCAGCACCAAACCAAAAGAAGAGTACCGGGGGGGCATGTGGGAGAGCGTTCTCAAGGACTCTCTTTTTCTTTTGGCCAAAAGCAGATTAGAACGCTGATGCGCCGAGTTGAACTCTGATTTGAAAGATTTTAAAATCTTAACGTCACGATCCAGAACTACACAACGGTGTAACGCTACATCCAACAACACAGGGGCTTCTTATTCTTTTGTTTTTCTACTGTTTATTAGCGCTTGTCCACCTCCTACAGTTTGAAGAGGCTTGGTGCAAAATGTCTCAGCAATGCAAAACTCGCAAATCCTGCTTTTTCTTTCAAAACTCTTTTTCGATATGCGGAATACTTGATATTGTATAATTTCGGCCGAGCCAAAACAGCCATTATTAATTTCTTCCTCAAGATCACGTTTCAATTGGTTGGTACTTCCGTGTCTTGAAAGGGATGCCATCCATACATCACTACCAAATCCAACTCCCCTGAGTGGTCAAAGCTCAGCTGGTTGGCATTGACACAGTTGAACTTTCATCTCACATTCAAACCACGCCCGATTCCTAACTAGAGCCTGAGAACGGACTTTAAAAAATTCTTAGCTACGCATGAAGGCGAGAGTTTTGAACGCGGAAGCCCGAAACGCAGATTTACATAGACTTATCATTGAAACCAGCCGCTGAACGCCAGTTGCCAAGGCCAGTGTGTACTTAGCTTAATGGTTCACACTAAGCCTCACAGCGAGAAGGTTTGTCTGCTCCCCTGGTGCATGTGTGGGTTTTCTCCCAGCACTCTGGTTTTCTCCCACACTCTCAAAACATGCTTCATGGGTTACTTGATGACTGTCAATTATCATTAGGTGTGAATGTGTGTGGCCCTGCGACAGACTGGTGACCTGTTCAGGGTGTACCCCGCCATTACCCAACAGACGCTGGGGTCTGTCTCTGGCAACCCCATGACCCCAAAAGGGATTCAACAAGTTTGAAAGATGGATGGATGGATGGATGGATGGACAGATGGATGTATGTTACAATCCACTACAAATACTGTTAATATTTTAGCAGATCTTGGCTGTGCAGGTAAAGAAACCTTTAGGAAATAAAAGTTTTATTTTTAAATGGACATAAACACGATAAGGCAGTTTGGAAGACAACAAAAGTCATGGTGGACTAAAGAGATGCAATGTGGGAATGAGTCACAATGGCTTTGTGTAATTAGTAGATTGGAATATGTATAGAAAATGAAAAATGCCAGACATATGTAAACAGCAGGACTAAAACATTTTTTCATAAACCATTGCAAGTACCCATTTTCTGCAAGTTACTGTTGCGTATGAAGGCTGGCGTTTAATTATAGCCATCCATGGCTTCCAGAAAAACAACAAAACTTACAGTATAACTGTGAAGATCCAGCTCAGTTCCGGATATAAATCGATCCCAGCGGCACCTGCAGGAGCTGCTTTTTATCTCATGTCATCATAGTTTCAGATTTCCACTGGAGGCTCATTAGGATCCCGCTAAACTCCTCCCAGCATGCCTGACAAGCTGATGAATGAGCTCATGATGATCATGCACAGTTTCCCCAATTTTAAAAGAGGTTAAGCGGTCATGCAAGTTAACATTTTTTCCCCTCAACTCGAGACAATCTAGGACTAAATGTTTCCATCTGCAGCATGCATGCTGAGGCTAAACACACTTGTAGTTCTGTGAAGTGGACTTAATACGATTATCTCTCTAAACTGTGTGCCTAACAGTTAAAAGAACCATCTGGGAGTGAAAAATTAGGACTCACTCAAAGTAAAATTCATCCTAACATCCCTGGGGCTGAAAATTCACAGGAATCCAAATGATACATCTTATTAGTGGAAACGAGCTTCCTACTGGTGTAGGAAAACGCAGCACTTTGGGCTCTCCTCTGGTCCTGAAAGCTCAGAGAAACAGATGCTCAGCAAGCAGCCACAAAATGCAACATAAGTAACAAAATCTTGCTATAACGCACGTTTAAGGACAGTTTATCAGCTATCAGCAGTTGTTTCCATTAGACAATTATTTTTCCCCCCTCTCAGAGTAGAAAGATAAGACTGTGAATAGTTTGGTAATGGTCTAGTAACCCCTCCCAGTCAGATGAGTGGCTATGACTTCCTCCTAAGATTACTGATAATGTCTACTCTCTTGGGGAATTCAACAAACATCTCAACACTTCCAATGAACAAGCTGTTCAAAACCACCACTTTCAGGCTCGGCTAACTCCTGCTGATGATCCTTGAATTCCTCATCTTTGATTGGCAGTCCCCTACCGCCAACAGCACCCTCTTTTACTGATAGATTAACTAAAGGAAAGTTTACATTTGTCAACAGATGACAACATTTTGAGTTTTAACCAAAAACCTATGAATAATCTTTTCAAGACAGATACAGGGATACAACATTTCCAAGAGGTTAGAGGTTAGCTTGAGGCAGAAAGTTAAAAACCTCCAACACAAGGAGTACAAGCACCAAAAACCACACATAAGGAAAAATCAATGAGCGGAAGATAAACACATGAGAGACCACAGCTTTACTAGAATGTCTTCATAATTCCCATGCCTAGTTTGTTATGTAGCAAAGTAATATCTTTAATTCCTTGCTACAGCACAACATAAAAATGACCCAACAATAGCACACCAGGAGAAACTAAGCCTTAAGCTATAGTTCCATCCATCCGTATGGGTCAATCCCTGTATGGGTGCTGGGGTTTTTTGGGTTCTCCTGGCCGGTGAAGGGTTGTAGAGAGGAGCGGCCACATCTTAAGGGGAGTCCGGGTGTGTCTTGCAGTTACCTTGAGGTTTGGTGAAAATGGAACATAACATTGTCGTTTGTGGTAAATGTATCATGAAGTATTTGTAAGGCTAATGTAAGCTGCGCCTTGCAACAGACTGGCTACCTTGCATGCCCCCAAACAAGCTTGCCCATAATTTTTTGCCCGAAGACACTCTTAGCTAGCCATAAGGGCAGTTGTGAGTAATGCCAACGACTTCACAGGTTTATTATGGAGTACTGGTGACTTGTTGCCTGGCAGCAACTAAAATAAGTTTCACCTTCCTTCAAATATTAAAAGACTAAATATTTAAATTGCCTGAATGAACCAAGGCCTAGCAGGAAGTTAGCTTCTGAATTCTCAGGATGTACCAAAGGTGTTTTTTTGAAGTTGCTATTGTTTAGAGACAAGCTATTGCTCAGCTATAAAGAATGCTAGTTGCCATGGAAAAAGCATAACAAATTAATTGTGTAGAGTTCACAGTAGTTTTAAATGTGTGAGAATCAGCTGCAGTGGCGGTTCTACACTAACTTACTCCCTGGGCGAGTAACCCCACCAGCGCCCCCCCCCCCCCCCCACACACACACATACAAAATTTGACAGCATCCTGCTGTGTTCCCTATCTTCTATTTAGCCATTTTACACAAAAAATGCATGAATTTGCTAGACTCGTATTACAGGGGGGTCAAACTCAGTCACACAGGGGCCTAAGTTAAAAACACGCTTAAGGTTTTGGGCCGAAGAAGATAAACATTTACTGAACTACACACTAAAGCTAAACTTTTAAACCTTTTAAACTGAACTTTTTGAACATAAATATGAATAAAAACAGGAACACAAGTTAAACCTTAAATAAGTTGTAATATTTTGTTCTCCATATAAATATATTCTGTCAAAATTATACAAATATGAACACGCTGCAGGACAAAAAGCAAAGAAAGCCTGGAAATATTAATAAGAAATTATATCAAATAATTCCATTGTTTTTGCTCTTTCATCATTTTTTAGAGAATTTTTTTTTAGAGCTGGACTCCTGCTTCATTTTTAGCAATAATTTCTTAATGTGTGACGTCCTGTGTGTGTCTTTGTGAAGCATATCAGAGGGATTAGATCTAAAAAATAAAACTTATTGTGATTAATATGTTTAGGTCTTATAAAACATTAAAGACTAAATCTTAGAACTCATCAGTGGGATTACTCCAAAAATATTTGGCATTTCCCTAAATTTGTGCAACACCAACAGCAGAAATCCTCCAAAAAAACTCAATCCATAAAAAATGGTCTGATCTCATCCCCCTCCCCCTCCCCTTCTCTCTGACACACGCGGCTCCGTCTCTATGACGGGAGGCGCAGCTGCGGCCCAGAGTTGATTGTCAGATAGAAAAAGACTCCCCTCACACCCGTTAGTGTGATTCAGCCAGCCACCGGCGAGTTGCGCTCCCCTCTTGAGTTTTTTGACTTATGTTCCAAAGACTACCGCAAAGAGGTGTGGCCGCAAGCGTCTTGCAGCAGAGGGCGGTGGTCACGTGCGCATCGGGTCTGCTGTGTCGGGGCAAAGAATTGTGGGAAATAATCTCCATTGCCTGCTTTTTTCGAAATTGGGTTGAGCACGGGTGTTTGTTCTGCCTAATTCCTTTTCATGTGCCTGTTTTACGTTGTTTCACTCTGAGGTATTCTTTTTTTTTTTTTTTTTTTTTTGCACCATAAGTGTGAAGAGCAAATAGTATGAAGACATTCTTAAGAGTCTGATGTGCCAAACTGAAAGCATTAAGTGTCGGCTGCTGAAGCAATTTCAAATTAAAAGCTCCAAGCTTCCTCTTTGAATATAGTATGTAGCACCTTAGGTGTAACGCCTCAGGCACGGCATATGCCGCCCCCTATGAAGTGCCGCCCTGGGCGACCGCCCACATCGCCCATATCAAAAACCGCCACTGATCAGCTGACATGCCTACAAGGACAGCACTCTGCTTCATTTGACAGTAGATTTCCATACAATCTAAAGCTACAGCTTGGATCCTTTTCACTTGAGGTAAAAGAGAAGTCAGATTCCTGCTCCTCTGCCCAGCAGGCCCAAACAGCACTCTCTTTGTGATACAGCCATAAATCTTTGCATCATTACTACTCCCCGTGACCCGCTCTTGGAAGGTCGTATATCCCACATGAAGTTTAGGACATCCAGGAGACACATGGTTATAAAGTTTGATCTGACTGCAAGCTGAATCACTTCCCAGCTCTAAAGTTTATTTTCCTGATCGCAGTGACAGATGGATGTGTGTCACAAAGAGCATCCCAGAAAATTGGTATTTCTTCAGGATTTATTTGAACAGATTGTTAATTGTTACTGGCAGACCTTAGCTCAATTTTGAGCAAATTTTTGGAGTCAAAACCAGCAAAGTTTACATTACATCACCGAATACAGCTAGATCTAAACACTTCACTATTTTTGGTAAGCACAATAAACACTTGCATTTTATCAATTCAAGTTATAATAGTCACAATGAGCCATCTGGAGGAAAGAAATGTCTCTTCTTGTTTGTAAAGAGAGAATCTGAATGTGAAGACTGCATGTATTTTTGGGGTGCTACTTCAACACTCCTTGTAAACTCCTTGTCACATGACTCCTCATCTTTGAAGTGGAAATATTCTGGACTATAAATAATTGGGAATACGTAATGAAGTGGCCCCGCTCTGTATTAAAAAAAGAATGAATGAAGGCTTATAATCCTTCATCTCCTTTTGATTTCAGCAGTTTCCTAGTAAAGTGACTCTCCGTCAGTTTGTAAGAAAATGGCAAATACAGATTTTCAATTTGTCATTATCACCAAAAGACATTGTTCTCACCAAAAAACTGTGAGTCATCTGGTCAACGACTGTCAAGGATGCAAGGTCCCATTACCAACAGAATCATTTGCTTCAATATAAACCGGGGGGGAAAAAGTCAATAGATCATTGGCTTCATGGGAGTTGTAGGAGGATATATCAGCCATTCAGCCATCAGTACTGATATTCTTTACTACAGCAATGATAGGTTTTAGGATCAGTTCAATTAAGGTACAGTCAAAGCGGTTTACAACCTTGATATTTTGCATGGGCCACCAATGTGCCTCGTACGGGTTTGTCCCTTTTTCATCTGCAGAAAGCCTGTTTCTAGTCATAAAGACACCTGTGACTATAACTGACTATAAACTTTACTTTATCTGGACTGATGACTACTTTAAAAGATTTTCTAAATTGTGCATTTGAAATCAATAAGGGGAAGTCCAAGAACTGCAGACACAAATTCTAATGGACTTTGTGAACAAGAACTGTACAAATGTTACTGCAGGCCAACTCCCTCCTCAAAACAATCCTGTCTTTTTCTTGAATTTTCTTAAAAGTCCTTTAAAATGAGTTCATAAGAACATCCGCTCTCCTCCTGAGCCATGAATCAAACCAATAGTCTTAACCCCCCACCCTCCAGCTCCCACTCCCCAGACCCACATGTATTCATGAACAGGAGGAAAAAAAGCCTTCGTTAGTAAATGTACACTCCAACCTTTCACCCTCAGTTCTTTTAATGAATGGATGCTCTATTGGAGCCTGGATGGTCTGTTGCCTCAACCCACAGTGGAAAATCTGATGGCCAGCCGTGTGTAGGTGAACGAGTCCTGCAGCCTGCGTGAGGAGAGGTTCCTCTCTGAGGACTACTATGAATTACACACTTAATCTTTGTGCCTGTTTTTATTCATCCTTTAGAAACTTGCAGTGACTAAGTTAAAGAGAATTTTGGATTTGGATTGGAGTGTGAATGCAAACAAGTAGTAATTACTTATAGTTACCAACTACTTAATCCAAAAAGCAACTAAGTTAGTAACTGAGTTACTCTTTTAAAAAACGCAACTAGTCACCAAGAAAAGTAACGACATGGCTTTAGCCAATCATAACTGCTTATCCCGTTGAAAACCCACAAACACGTGGCAGAAAGTGACTTTTCAGCACAACACCAGTTGGTTTCTGCGTTTGCTTTGCACAGTTTATTAAATCCGTTTGTAGTTATGCATTATGTTTAACATTGAGTAACAGTAACGGTGTTGTAAAAGCCAAAACAGCCAAGGTGAGATTACCCTGTTACTGAAAATTGTGACATTACTACAAACTCTGAAATGACACATTGAAGCAGAGCTAGTAAACTACAAAGGCAATTGGCTCAAAATTTCAAATGTCAAAGATTCTGACTAGCTGGTAATACAGGACAATAACTTAAACTTGATATTTTTATTGAGGAAAAATTGAAAGCAAAAATAACTATTTGTTTTATGGAACAGCTTTCGTTTACAAACAATCCAAGTGGCTCAAAATTCAAAATAGCAGACCTTAACAAAGTTGAAGTGATGCTTACAAAACACTGAAACTGCTGAATTTTCATTTGCAATTCATATTACATTGATACAATGCTGCCAGTGATTTGTTATGGTAGCTCCTTCTACAACAAGAAAATTAAGGAGTAATTTTAGTGACTCAAATTACACAGATTAGGAGTAAAATTTGTTCAAGCAATACTTTAGTAACTTTGACCAATGAAAACACAGCAACCAAATGACAACTTCCAAAAACCCTTACCAAAAACTTAGTGGTGCCTTTATCCAGGCAGACTAGTTTCTCTTTCTCTTACTTTTTTCCATATTACTTTGAAAACAATATATTATGTGATTCTCAACAAAAAAAAAGATTATGTTCACTCAAGTTTTGCACAATTGTGAGTGCAACTGCTGCTACTATTGGCAGGCAGAACTGGGATTCTGGGTTGGTGTTGCCAATAGATGCCACTTTCATGGGTGTGCTTGTGTGCCACTTTCCTTTTGATTTGGTAAACAGTGACTTTTTTTGTGGGGAGTCAATTGACAGGTGTTTAGTAAATTCAAGCGTAGTAGTATGTTTTTTCCCCCGTGAAACTACACATATAGGTGGGGAAAAAGACATCGTCTGGACCAGGTTGTGCTGCATTCATGGACAAAACACATGTGGGAAATTACACACCAATTTTGTAAAAAGTGCATTAAAACTTTTTATTAGCTTTTTATTGTTTAGTAGATGTGCTCTAGGCCACTCAGAAGTAGCTGTTGGGCCAATGTGACCCATGGGCGCTTTTTGAAAACCCCTTTGTGAAAATTTTACAACTTTCTGTATAAAATTGTACCATTTTTTACAACATACACTACAAAAATATCTGATTTACATTTAAATGAGAACATTTCCAGTGAAGATAAATTAAAGATGTGTTTAATTGACTTAAATACAGATATAACTAGGATGTCACATTCTGTCTCCAAAAGGCTTATGTTTTATGCATCATAAAGTGAAACTCTAAAAAAAGCCCACATGAGCTTAGATGAAGTAATTTCTCCGAAGTCCTTGAAAGGTCAACACAACCCCCTCTTCCTTTGTATCATAAAGTTGCCAAAAGTTCTCAAACGGGGCTGACATTTCTTTTGAATGAGCCACATTGTTCCTTTAACCGATGACCACGGGAATAAGGCTCATTATTTCAAAATGTCTTTGGTCTGCTGGGTTTATGACATCACAGATGCAAATATACCGGCTGCAGAGCAAAATACCTCAGAGAACCACGTAATAACTAAAAACAAAAAAAAAGGAACATTGCTTATGAAGGACTTCAAACCAGGATGAACAGCACATTAACTAGAATTGGCCAAGCATGACTAGATGCTTGGTGAAAGTGATTCTTCTGAGAACTTTAACTGTTATAAAAAAAAAACCTTTCCCCCACTCCATTCAGTCTCTTTTGTCTACAAATGGAGCTACAAACTCCACTTCCCGTACCACACAGAAACAGTAACAGACATATAGTGCCTTACCGCCTACACTCAAACAGCTTTTAGGTCAGAGAACATCCTGACATTTTTCAGAGAACACCCAAGGTCAAAAGTTCAGAATCTGTCAATGGGAGTGGGGAAAAAAAGTTTTTTACTTTTAAAAGTGTGATAACTATTTTTCTCTAAAGTTTTATCATCGACTTCAAGACACTAAAAATGTTGACAGAAGTTTTTAGAGGGTTTAGAGCAGGGGTCTACAGCCTTTAGCACTTAAGGAGCAATATGGGTCGATTTCTTACCGAATAAGAGCCGCAAAGTCTTTTTTCACCCTTTAGAAAAGTAGAAGACTGATTTGTATTTAAGTTGGGGTCACTATTATGATAAATAGAAATGGACTGTTGCTTATTTGGCACAAATTATAACATAAAAATTATATAACATAAAGAAAAGATTTCATGTTTTTCTCAATATGATATAGTTAACAACTTTAGTTAGAGGTTCACAAGACTTCCATTCATAATAAAAGACCCCCTGTGGATCATCTCAATGGGGAAAATGTAGTAGGTAGTATGATGTCAGCAGTGATTCCTTTTTTTTTTTCAACGTTTATGATGCATCTTAGCCAGAAATGAGTAAATCTAACTAACAAAAATGAAATCAAAGCTACGTAAGTCACCCTTAAAATAATTTTCGAACAATAAGGCACACAAAATTCTTGCCTTAGCTCAAAAATAGAAAATCTGCCTTATTTCTGGTTATGCTTATTGACGTCCAATTGTGTTTTTGTGGTACACGGTGCACAGAATCTGACAAAATGCTTTTAGTTTAATAAAGTTTTAATTAGTTTATTTAATTTACTACTTATTCTACTTACTTTATATACTTTAAAGTTGCTTTTTATTATTAAAAGCATTTTCTTTTTCTTTAACCAGAGAGCCACAATGGAGGGGTAAAAGAGCAACATGTGGCTGCAAGTTCCAAAGAGTCAGTTGGCGATGTGTTTTTTTGCCAAGCCAAACAAAAAGCTTTTCTGGGATGACATGGGAATGTGTGTGACATGCTTTCCACTCCCACTGACTCCTGATAGTTGCATGTGTTTAAAACCTTTCATAATTCTTATTACAATTGCAAGAACTCTAGACCTTTGACAATTGTCAAAAACAGGTATTCTTCCATCAAAAATATGGACGTAGATGATTTGGATGCTACTGTAAATGATAACTGATGAGCTTTATGCTAAATTAAACCAAGAATGGATTGAAGACTGGTTGTCACAATCTTTTTTGGTGGACTGTAGGCCATTTTTGACAGTCAAAGACAGTTTTTCACAAATGAAATAACAGAAAGATTGGTCCATGTACAAAATAAATCTATACATAAGTCCTTAAAGAAAAGAAACTAAACAAATACAAAAAAATGAAACTTGCAAGAACTTGTGAGTCCTCCTCCTCTATCATGAACACTGCACTATCAAATCTCTATTTGTAATCCATTGTAAATTTAGACCATAGTTATGAAGTACACACATTCTAGCATCACACAATCCTACAATAAGTCAAATGACAATTGTCTAATGCAGGGGTGACCAAACTTTTTCGCTCAAAGGGCCAGCATCTAAATGTGATCCCGGTCTGTGGGCCAAATCAATCAATCAATCAATCAATCAATCAATCAATCAATCAATCGATCAATCAATCAATCAATCAATCAATCAATCAATCAATCAATCAATCAATCAATCAATCAATCAATATTATCAATCAATCAATCAATCAATCAATCAATATTTATAAAGCACTTTTCATATAAAAGAATAACATAAAGTGCTTTACATTAAAACAAGTCAAATTAAATATCAAAAAAAGCATGACGATTAAAATAAACAAGCACAAAAAATAAAAAATAAAAATGGGGCCCCTCTCCCTGTACCTACACAACCCCCCACTTCTCACACATCTCACACCCCCAGTGAGAATTAAGAAATAAGAAACAGGCCGAGCACGAAAATGCTGGTAATTGGGACCTCCCTCTCTATGGACAGCCGCATAACAAGCCAAATGCAGCATCACAGGCTGGGACCGCTCCACCACAGCTAAGTGGTGATGCAGTTTCCCATCCAGAGCCGCAGTGGCTGAACAGCAGCCGACCCAGAGGGAGAGGTCCAAACTGAAGAAGCACCGGAAAAAATAAATAAATAAAAAAAATGAAAAATAGAATGATAAATATGAAAGAGAATGAAACCTTAAATATATTGATAAAAGCACTAAAAATAAAACATTGAATTAAGATAAATTTAAATCAAATTAACACATTAAAATCTAGTGTAAGTTCATAAAACAAGATAAAATAGATAAATAAAAATACATAAATAAATAACCAAATAAATAGATAAATAAATAGTGGTAGTAAAAAATTAGCTGAAAGCCAGGTTAAAAAGATAGGTCTATAGCCTTTTCTTAAAAACTTCAATGCTCTCTGCGGCTCTCAGGTCCTCTGGCAGACTGTTCCATAAACGGGGCCATAGTGCTGAAAAGATGGAATGGTTAACAGACCAGTGCCAGAGGATCTCAGAATCCACGAGGTTTATACTTTATTAAAAGATTGGATAAATAAGAAGGCGCAAGACCGTTAAGACATTTAAAAACGGTTAAAAGTATCTTAAAATCAATCCTGCAGCATATGGGGAGCCAATGCAGGGATTTTAAAATTGGGGTCATGTGAGCTCGCCTCCTGGTCTTGGTGAGAACTCGTGCAGCAGAATTTTGGAGAAGCTGAAGGTTCCTAATGTTGGTTTTTGGAAGACCAGCAAGCAGGGCGTTACAATAATCAATTTTACTCATGATAAAAGCATGCATTAGCATCTCCATACTAGCAAGAAAGAGTAGTGGGCGGACCCTAGCCAGATTTCTAAGATGATAAAAACCAGTTTTAACCACCTGTTTTATATGTGGGATAAAACTACTAATACAATAATTTTTTGCATGTCATGAAATAAAAGCAGAGAATAGTTTAGGTTATTTATTTGTATTTGGTACTTTTCAAGGTAACACACATTAGTGAGACTAAAAAGTTGGTAAAATTTTTCTTTAAATCTCTCTCAATCTCCCACTCTCTGCAATTAACTTTCATAGCTAGCCAATGTGGCGCTGTCCTGTGCTGCCGAGGGCATCATGAGAGTGGCTTGCTGTGACAGAAGTTTAGATTGGAACTCCCTAGAATTTGTCTTTTGCGCCTCACCTTTGTGTTTGGATAAAACTGCGTGTTTAGTCTCGTAGGGCTGGCGTATATTGTACTCTTTGAGTACAGGCACGGACTGCTGACAAAAAGAGACAAACAGACTGAGAAGAGATTTCTGGAGAAAAATAATCCTCCTCCCATATTTGTTTAAAATGCTTCTTATCCGTTTGCTACTGCCGTTGTCGCTCCAGGAATGAATGGGAAAGGTTAAGGGGTTTTAACTAAACACGCCGCAGCCTCTACAGGCACGATTTGGTGGGCCAAAAGACAACCTTTGGTGGGCCAAATTTGGCCCGCGGGCCCTATTTGGGGCACCCTTGGTCTAATGTATAGTAGATATCCTTTCCAAATATAAAATACATTTATTAAGTTCAAACCAGAGTGAAAATGTCAGTTTCTTATAGATGTGAAGCATCCCCTGAACGCATTCTTCCACTTTAAGTCCACTTCACCATTTTTGACCATCCCGGATGCTAGGATGGAGCAGAAAGGTTTTAAGTATTTTATGGGTTTGTGTGTTTTTTTTAGAGTGACTTTCTAGGGTTTTTTTTTTAACAGCCCACTGCGTCCTGATTGATTGTTGATCTTGTCAATCTATCGCTTCTATGCCACTTCCTGTCTAAAATTGTGGCATGTGCAGCTTGGCAGAGTTACATAAATCTTCTATCACGATCGGATCTTTGTTTTCTTTCGATAATACAGGAATTATTTTCCTCTGAAGGTTTGAACTTAGAGAATTTAAACCATAGAGAAAAGTATGAAAATGTTCAAGTCTGTCTGAGAAGAATCCTACTTTGCAGATTTCATATTTCACTGCTTTTATTGACCGTATTTTTTTTGTGTGCCTTGAGGGATCAGATGACATGTCTGCTGTCCAGACATGTCCCTGTACATTTTAAGCTAAAATTAGCATTCTAGCTGGTCGCACACAGATGGATTGGAAGCAACCAGGTAGTGCAAAAATAAAAACTGGTGTGCTAAGGTGCTTGTTGTCCTTAGATCTGGGACTGCTTGGCAACAAGTTAAAATTGGACGGTGTTACTGCATCCAGTTGAAAAGCTGCCGACTAACTTTAGGGTTGGTTTTATCTTGCATTTATAAGGCTTCATAAGAACAGTTTCCATTATCCCCAGAGACATCTGTGCTAAAATTACATGCCATCCAATGATGGCACATCTCCGTGGAAAGAGGCAGTAGATACAACACTAAGGAATGCATAAAAGTATTCAGCACAAACGTCGCCACAAATTTGGTTAGAAGTCTCCTAAAGATCTGATAAGGTTATATAAAGCAGTAGATTGAGATGACACCAGCCTGTTGCGATTATGTGTAGTCACAGCAGTGATTGGTTTAGGAAAAAATTGGTCCTTGCCACAACATTGCACCTTTTTAAAGGTAATGGCAGGTCACAGCATACACACTGAGCAGCATAACTAAAAACACTGAAGACATGAAAGCCTTAAATAGTCTTGCTTTGGGCTTGCCCCATTGGCCTGTTCTGGTTGTGCTGTTAGATCACATGCTGGGAGAAAAAGTCAGGTCAGGTTAGAATGTAAAACCCTATATTGTGAGGGTTTTTTGTGTGCATTTTTTCTGAGCGCTGACTCGACGTCTTTGTTTGACTCCAAAGTTCACCTCTGCCCTATGGGGGTCAATTTGATAAAACATCTCTGGCCTCATCCCTGCATCACAATACAAGGTGATGTCACAGTTGGGAGCCTGCTGACACTTTCACAACTGTGAACACTTCTGACCTGGTCATTTGTCTTGACAACAGAAAAGCCAAAACTGTTGACAGATGACCTCCCTGAAGTGCTGGCATAAGCATGGCACTTGATGCAACAACTAGAGTGGGTAAAAGCGCCCAGATTTTGTCCATATTAAATATTTTCTCCCTTAGAATAAAGTCTTAAGGTTATGAGTTAAGTTCATTTATGAGGTGCACCATAACAGTCATCAGCTAGATGCTTGAGAAGCACATAAACAACTGTAGAAAAACAAAATAGGCAGATAAAAGGTGTAGTCTGTATTTATCTTAGTCAGGATTATTTACAACGTGAGGGACATTTAAGGCCTAAACTCAGTTTATAAGACAAAAAGAAATTTAGATTGACTATAATAAATACTTGCACCAACATAGAAGTTCAGATAATTGAATAAAGGATAAATGGTATACACTTATATGGTGATTTCTACCTTGATTAAGAACTAAAGTGCTTAGCAGTCGCCGTCCCATTCACTCATGCACACACTCAAGGCTGTTTTGCTTCCATACAAGGTGCCAACTTCATACCCTCAGCAGAACTGTAGAGCTCAGTTTCTTGCCCTGGGACACTTCAACACATGGGCAAGAGAAGTGGGAACTGAGCCTGCGACTGACCGATCAGAGGTTACCCGCTGAGCTTTAGTCATCCTAACTTACTAACTTTTAGCTAACAAAAACCAAAATAAATAACTAACAATATAACTATTATTTTTCGTCCCACGTCTTCAAGTTTTGCCTGTTTTTAAGATGAATGAATGTCATGGCCATACAAAGCTGTTTGACAGCAGCTGAGGTCCGTGTATAAAATGTTGTAGAAGCAAACTATATTTTTCTATTGCATAGTCTAATTGTATATAACCTATTTCAGATCATCAAAAGTAACTAAAAAAGGTACCAACTTTTCTTTCTGTAACACAATAAGCAACGTCATCCATTCACGCCCTCCAAAGAACCTTCATACAAATTATTTTCTGAGTTCTTCTTAAGACTAAGGTCAACAGATGATTGTCAAATAAAAATTTGACTAAAAGTTAGAAAAATAAGCAAGACTAGCGTAGTAGTTGTAGGAACATGACTCGCAAGGGGCTGTATTTCTCAGTCACCTGTCAAATAAATTACGAATCCATATTGTATCCGAATCTAGATGATGGGTACAATGAGGCACGTTAAAACGCAATACCTACGTGATTTATAAGAATTCCGCCCTATGAAAAATAAATCCAGCCCCATAAAAAAATGTAAATGAGAAGTATAGTTTGTTAATGTTTTAAATAGTTTTAGGAATTTTATTGCTGATTCTCTTTTTGTGTGTATGTGTATGTATGACTTCCTCTTCATCCCCAGGCCCAGATTTTTTATCTCAATAGGACTTCCCTGGTTAAATAAAGGTAAATAAAATTTCCCTGAAGTCTCCACAAAAAACCAGTGTGCATCAACGCTCACAAGATTGGTGAGTGTAGACCACAATGCATAGCATCTAAACAATTTTTGTGAAAAAAAGTATTTTAATGTATTCTTCTATAAACCATCCACGTTTTCATCATCAGAACACAATGTATTAATAAATAGTCTTCATAAAATGTTTGTATTTATAATGATATTTACTTTGTAAAATTTATTGCATCATATTTGCCTTTTAAAAAAAGCAACAAAAAATAGTGAGCATGATTCCAAAATTCTTTTAAAATACAGGGCACAAGACAGTCCTGCACTATATAGTTTTTTATTAGGGAGGGAATTCAGACGTCCGCTTCACTAAATATGCACAAATTTCAGGTCTGTCTAAATCAAATCAGTCGATTAAAAAATTAATGTCCCCCTCCGCGTAGAATTGTCATGAATAATAAGTATAGCAATAACATTAAAAAAAGCTTTATAAACCAGAATGTACATAGGTTTGTTTTAGGTGTTAAGTCAGACTTTTCATTGAGACTCAATAGAGAACGGCTTTGTTTTTAAACCTGCCTCCAGTGGTCATTTGAAGTATTGCAACAGTTGGTACTTCCTGGTTAACCTTAAATTTGAGATTGGAAGGTGGGGTTGTGCAACCCGCTAAAGCATTTTAAACTTTCTTTTGTTTTCTTACAACACAAGATAAAGAATCAGAATATGTTGCACTGAATTGTTTAAAAAAACAAAACACAAAAGATTTCTGTTTCTCCTCCATTGGGTTTAACTGCACAATTTCATTTATGTTGTGAATAACTGGACAAATGGTCCAGTCTCGCCAGCTGTCAGTGTTTTTCCAGGCACATTCGGGTTATGCATCATTATCAACCTCTGCCGAGCATAGCATGTGCATAAATCCACAAGCACAGGTAAGCTGTGTATGAATAAATGTAGGGGTTTTATCTGTTTATGAGGAAAAAAAGGACAAGGCTTCTTTAGAAGCGGGTTTCCACGTGGGTGGCAATCAAGTGAGCATATGCTCCTTTCAAGCTGTTAGGTACTGACATTATACTCATTGGAACAGCTTGAATGAATTAACTATGTACACAGGGACAGGTGTATGCCCTCTTGTCCTACATAAGTTTGATAGCAGGGAGAGTACTGTAGTTTCTGGCAGAGGACCAACCCCGAACCTCAATCAGTAACCCCAAGAAAGGACAAAATCAGTCAGACACAGGATCATCCCACCCAGATCAGACATCTAAGATGCAAACAGCCCAGAGTACTAGAGAGGAGCCAGAGAGAAGCAGAAGGCTGATCTTCACTAATGAGAACTCTTCCATTCTCTGATTCATGTGTCGCTCCATCAAACCATTAAAATGCCTCGCTTTGACAAGTGGCCTCATCCCTGAACATGAATCAGAACATAATAAATACTTGTGAATCATGTTTGGAGAGGTCTTCAGCATTTTTTCCATAAATTTAAGCTGACTTAGATAAGCTCAGGGAACGATCCTGGAAACAGCTGCAGGGCTTCTTTTATACGCAATCGCTCTAAACGAAACCAGACGAATCTCCTGATGTCACAGGGCTTCATAGTTCAGTAAAATGAGAGGCTAAACAGTTTCTTTAAGAAACTCAAACCATTGATTCCATCTGCACTACCCATCTCTCGGAACCAAATCAAATTAGTTCTACATAGTGGCAGGGCTTAGCTGATTAGTAAACCTATAGAAATACATCAAAAAAATGTCTGCTGCTCCGAACTGACATGGTTCAGACTCTCACTCACAAGTAACACATCAGCAATGAATTATTTAAATCCTTGCACTGTCTGGTCATAATGAGAGTTGGCTTTAAGATACCTTTTAAATTGGGTTTATGCTTTTTATTCTTTTCAATTAATGTCTCTACAATATTTTATCTTGGTTTTATGTTTTATGATTGTACAATGTTTTGTTCTCACCGTGTACAGTACTTTGGGCCTCCTTGGCTGGTGGTGGAAGGTGCTTTATAACTAAGTAAATGATGATGATGATGATGATGACCTTCTGATTTAGAACCAAGATGGGTTACGGTCACAGTCATTTAAGACTAATTAGATTAAATCACATTAATTTTCAGTGTTCAGTTCAGAAAAACTAATAATATAATTTGTACAAACAACAAATTCAGAAAAGTACACTTTTCTCCATAGTGAAACATGAAACAAATCTTTCCGAAGGTATAAATAGAGACTTGAACACCCACTTTCATAATAATTGTGTTTTGGGTGTTTTTAACATGTTCTTGTGGCCTTTTTCTTATGTTGGAGGACATATGAGAAGATAACTAAGCTCAAGTTTTCATTTTTGAGGATTTCCTTTTTCAAAATGTTGTGAATCAGAAACAGAGAAAAAAAAGCAGTTGAAAAAGATGGTATTTGTGACGTAGAAGCTAAAATCAGCAAGCCACAAGCTCCCTGCTCCATTTCATTCCTAGCTGACCCACCATTAGTATAGTTTTTATTAAAAATTTCACACAAAGGTTTCAAAAAGATTTAGGTTTAAAACAAACATAACAAAAGTTCTAACATATAATTATGATTCCCCTTGGAATAAATCCTTGTTTAATGGAGGTTTACCTGTTGATTTCAAATAGATTTTTCACATTGTTCTGACCTTATCTCTGCTTTATTTTGTCTGGACACCTTATTATGAAACATAAGAAACAGTTTGCTGAAAAATGTACTACTTACGAGTTGAGTTTTTTGAACTACATAGATGAATATCATGCAT
The DNA here is from genome assembly GCF_053564925.1 of Oryzias latipes. Lineage (NCBI taxonomy): Eukaryota > Metazoa > Chordata > Actinopteri > Beloniformes > Adrianichthyidae > Oryzias > Oryzias latipes. The sequence continues at coordinate 10,519,686 of NC_136245.1, forward strand.
TATCACAAAAAATGTAAAGGTAAAATATTATGAAAAGTAGTTTAAAAACAAAATGCTCGAAAAGGCCCTTAACTACTAGTAGTGTAATGATACATTTTGTTTTATTTGTGGGGATTCCTGAAGCTTATGATACATATTTAAGTGAAACCTGGCTCCACAGTCTTTGTGCCACCACCACCTGAGGATTCAAAATATCTGACTACCGTAATATTTTTTTCCTATTTATCTTTTAACAGACACATACCTGCTGTACCCCACAGAGATTGGCTCTAATGAAGCTAGAAGCTTCCAAAATTATGTTTGCCTTCAATATAATAAAAATCATTTAATCTGCTTTTGTAGGGTGATAAAGATGTCCTCTGGGTGTAGTTAGAAGATAGGATGTCTCTGAGCCCTACTGCTATTAACAAGAACATTAGTCTGTTCATGAACACTTCACTATTACAGGTAGAAAATGACTAAGAAAAAGGCAAACTGAAGTGTGTGAGATCACCCCACTGACGCTGAATGAGAATTACCTGCCTGTCTGTCCTGTTACCCATTTGAGCACGAGAACCCTGCGCTCCAGTTACGAAGGGGGGGTCGTTTTAAAAATAGGCTTCAGTCGATCACCACTTAGCCTGGAAATGTGGAGAACAGATTGTAAATGAGCGGGGTTGAAGTGCCTGAATGGCAGCCCTTGTTGTACGTTCTCCTGGCTTTACTGCACACACTGAATGTAAAGAAGCAATGCAGTTTGCAGCAGTGGACCGCTGGCACGCTTCACACGGCAGGGCAGATAAGGACAGCCGTGGACCTGCTGCATCTTGGGACCGTGTGCTGAAATTGCAAGGGCGTCTGCAGCAGTTTATTAAACTGCAGAAATAAAAAAAAAGGCTAGACATGTCATTCTCTGTAATGGTGTTTGACAGACGATCGGTGACCAAAAACTTGTTACACACACTGATGAGCTGAGTGAGGCAACGTCTGACACAGACATGAGAAGTGTTTGCTCTCAGCTCCAAGGAGGGAGACGGCTACAACCAAGTGTGGGTCAGCTACTGGTCATACTGCAGCACGCCACTCACACATTCACAAATATGAACTACAGTATGTTGCAAAGTTTAAATGGAATCATTCGAGTCTTCCACACCACTGACATCCATTAATTCCATGTCAACAAAAAGTGCAGTCATTAACTTTCTTCGGCCTGTGTGCAGAGTGTTATTAGCTCCTGCTTCTTGCATTACCCATGGAAGGTTCTGTCAATACTCTGGCTCATTCGGCCTGTGCCTCATTAGGTACAACACCAGGCAGTGCCTGCAAATTGAGCTGGACGCACCAAAGGCCGTCAAAAGCCTCATGCCAGGTACACATCAGGCATGCGTTGCGTGCTCAAGAAGGCACTGAACGTGGGTTCTTGAACACGCATTTAGCATTTTGTGTTTATACTGGACTGCTGTTATCCGATACTAGTGCATGTACCCGTAGTTGGAAGAGGCCTGTTGCGAAATGTCAAAAGATCTGCAAATCCTGCTTCAGACTTTTCCTTTTGAAGCTTTATTCTTATCTATGACATACATGATGTCATGTGATTCCAGCAGGGAACAAATCCCAATTATTAATTTCTCCTTTATGTTCTATTTTCAAACAGTCGGCACTTCCATGAATTAAAAGGATGCTACCCATATGCCACTACCAAATCAGAGCCCCTGACTGGCCAAAGTTCTACCTGGTTTAACTTTCAATGCATGTTCAATGGCCGCACGTTTTATACATAGGGCCGTAAAATGAACTTTAAAACTTGAGTTTTGAACAAAGAAGCCCGAAACACGAATATACGCAGGTTTACATAGACTTTGGAAACTGTTGCTTGAACGTGCCTTGCCAAGATCGGTTAAATGTAGTATTAGTATCATCCACTTGTACAGGGGGTTTAATCATACAGGTGCTGTGGGTTTTGAGTCTCTGGGTCCATAGAGAGTCATATACGAGGGGATGCGTATGCATCTTAAGGGGAGTACAGGTGTGTCTTGCATTTTTTTTGACACTTGTGCAACTACCTTAAGGGACGTTGTTGCAAATGGAATGTACAGTTGTTGTGTGTGTAGTGAGCATATAGTGAAATATTGGTACGGCAAATGTAAGCTGCACAAACTGGCTGATTTGGCTAAGTTTACTGCTAAGACAGTCAGGTTCAGTTCCAGGCCATTTTATATTACTGACCCCTTACGGACCCCACACAAAAGCCACACTTACTTATTGAGTAAGTGCCCATCTGAAGGATGTCCCATCTCCTTGCCCCCTACAGGTTTGTCCATTTTTGGCCTGCACAAAGCCCGTATCTACCCGTAAGGGCAGTTGTGACTAAGGCATAAACAAAGGTGAATTCCACCTGTCTGACAAACTCTAGATGTGTTATGACAACAATGTGACCAAGGCATTTAGTGCAACAGGAATCCTAATAAAGGAAATGCTAAAACTGCGGCCTCATCAGAACTCATGAATCAGTCTCTAAAATCCAGATAAACTGTAATTGGCATTGAGGTTCACTAAATATATTGCAGTGGTTTTACTGCAGCCGTGTTCAAGGTAAGAGTCTATTTGGCCTGAAAAAGTCTGACTAGGCCCGTTTCAATCAAAGCCTCAAAGGTTTATGAAACATTTCAGGTCATGACGAGCTATGACATGAGACCCAGTCTGAGTCCAAGAAGCTTTTAGCAATATCGACCTGATTCTTGACTGTCTTCAAGTGACTTGACTGCTTGGAAGGCGGCAGGCTGTGCTTCAGCGTTGGGCTTAAGTCTATATTCTGCCCTGAAACCAGAACCCGAAGCACCAGATAAATCTAAAGAGTCTGGAGATCGTATATAGACCTCTAATGTGATTTATTTCTGTCTTCCTTTCACAAACATGGGCTTAGTGAATTATAGGCAAGATATACTGCAAAATATACGATTACTTAAACAACATAGTTGAATTTTGATTGTTTTAGTTTAGAAAACAGAGGCTTTGGCTGCGGACATGGATGGAATCCAACACAACAGGTCTTAGAAACACTTCCTCACTCAAATCAGAACTTCAGACATCCAGAAAACATGCACAAAATCTTGCGTCATCAGGAAAGACAGGGGATCAAAATGTAAGATAAGAAAATGGTAAGTGGAAGGTCACACATAGATTTGGATTAAATGAGCTAATAGATATTTATAGAATATTTTGCAGGGATGACAAAAGTCCTGCTTAGACGTGCATTATACCTCCTGAATAATTAAAGTTAAGTGGAAGTGTAGGGGAGCTTCACTTGGAAAGAGAGACGTGGAGTCATGAATTCCTGTCTGGACTCAAACATAAACCTCAACACATTTATCAAAGGATATTAGGACTCAAACCTGTCCCTTGTGTTTCTGTTAGTTATCCAATATTTAATGTGACACGTCTTATGAATCAAACCATCAGCAGATGTCCATTTAAGCTTTGTAATTGGTTTGTGCAAGGTGTCAGCAGGAACTTCTTTTAATAGGGGATCAGCTGGATTTCACCAGTATATTAATAGTTTCACAACAGATTATGCAAGGTTTGAGTAATCATTTAGACTATAGAAAGAGCCCATAGTGTCAGCGGCAATCGGTTCTGTACAGAGCCGTCTAAGAATATCTGCTGCTCCCATCAGTTTAGACCAAACTGTTTAAGGCTTCTTAGCAAAGCAAGCACATCCAGGTGAGTGAATTAAAACCCCTGACAAACACAGGTGGGATTAGGTTTCCAGATCTAAAGATCGTAAATTGGAGTAAAGTGGCTTTCAGAATTGACATCTAATAGGCTCTTTTCGTTAACTACCTGATTTGGCTTAGTCTATTGCTGCGAGGGAATACTACCAAAACGGTCAGGATCAGTTCCAGGCCATCTTATAAAACTGAAGGCATTTAGTCAGTTCCCTGCAAGAAGAAGCAAACTTCACAAAAAATATCTAACAGGCACCTTGAAGATGAAGTATGTTGTTTGCAAATATAGGATTAGCATTACGTTTTATATTTTAGTAAAATGACATCCCACGGATGTAAGAGCAATGTGGGCGATAGTGGTATTATTTAAATGTAATCTAAGGTCTGAAGCTCCGTTCACACTGGTCATGTGATGCGCATTCAAGAACACACTAAACGGGCATTCTTGAACAGGCTTTTAGATATGGAGTTCACACTGAACTGCAGACTTGGTGTTATATATCTCCGGCCGGGCACGAACCACAATAATGAATTTCTCCTTCATGATAAATTTTTAAACGGTTGGCTCTTCTGTGTATGTCACTACCAAATCCAAGTCCCTGATTGGTCAAAGTTCAACTGGTTTAATTTTCAAAGCGCATTCAATGGCTGCGTGATTTATACATAAAACCCAGAAATTGACTTAAAAACTTGCAAAGCGATACGTCAACTCAAACGTTTTGAATGCAGAAGCCCAAAATGTGCATATATGGCCGTTTACAGAGAGTTTTCTTTAAAAGTGGTCGCTTGAACACATGTTTTTTTTTCCGTCACTTGTGTACCGACTAAATATTTTTATCAAATTGAACTAACTTTTAAAGAACCACGACAACACACGCATTGAGAAGAAAAAACTATAATGTAGTTCAAAAATAAGCAAAAAAGATATCCAAATTTTTCTGGTATATACATTTTTGTGTGTATTATCTACTGTTTTATGTTTTATTCCTTTTTTTTTTTCGATAAACGGAAAATCTGTTTGAAACTGAGCACCATACATAGCATCTATGCAGCCCTTTTAATTCTTCTTCACTGCTCTGTTAGAACTGCACCATCTCAAAGTGTGTAGCATTTTTTTCAAGCTTTGATACGCCTACATACCATCTTGAGAGGTAGGAGCAAACTTGGACTAATAGAAAAAAAAATAGGTGTGAAAGCACGAGCCAGAACAGTAAATATGAGTTCACTGCACATGATACAAGACTGACTATCAGCAGTTTTGTGTAAACATCTTTGTCTCACCCAAACAGTTCAACTGATGGCTTAAACTACCGTAATATACGAATGATTATCATTGTTTTGAAGCAATCCCTGATTGGATGGAAAAAAACTAGCCTCCTCCTAGCAGAAGCTTTCCCATCCAATTTTATCGGCTAAGTTGTCCTGTTCAGAACTTAACCCTAAAGCCTCGAGCGTAAACCTGGTTGCAGGGTGCTTTGTTTTGGGTTTGTTTGTACAGGGTTTCCGAAAAATCAGAGCAACAGTGTAAGCTTGGAGAAAGTGAAGTGTAGCAGTGCTCAGCACTGACTTTTTTTTATGTTAGCAATTCCTGAGTAGCAATATTTTGACTGTAGTCCCCACTTCTAGCTATAGCTAAGCAGTTCATTTAGATTTTCTGTTGTTAGCATGATAGCATTACCTCTTTGTTAGCACCTCTTTAGCCCTTGTGCTCTCTTATGGGGTCCACATGAGCCCACCCTTACATTGACGTGTTATCCCTACCATGACAAAGGTGGATAAAGGTGGAGAGGATTTCATGTAATCCTTGGACACCAGTGAAGAGCAAAAATCATTAAAGGAAAAAGGTTCAGCGCACTGTCTGGTGGGGTCCAGATGACCCCACTCCCAATGTTAACGTGCCTAGGAGGCTGGACCCCAAAAGATAGCACAAGGGTTAGCTGTTGCCAATCCTGATGAAAATCCAACCTGTGCATGTGGCAACAGAATTGTCACTCGCCCATCATGTATACTTTGGCATGGTCTTTTACATCTATCCTTTACCTTCCACACACTAAGCATTGTATTTCTTTGTAAATGTGCTACAGAGAGAATGTGCATTGGTGGTATAGTGGCAGCATGGCTTGCTTTCCAAGCAGTTGACCTGGATTCAATTCCCGACCAATGCATTGTCCTCTAGGTGCATCCATGTCTGATGTTTTGTAAGGATGTCATAATTTCCAAACTGTCATGTTTTCACACTGGATCTCATACTTTGCATCTGTGAGGTGTGAACCATGGGTATCCATGTCGTGAGACTCACATTCATGACATTCATGTGTTTAATTGACTTTTGCCAAAGAAATCCTTGAAAGTTGAGAGATGTGCTTCCGGTTATGGGTTAAAAGGGATGGTGACCTAGAAAGAGGGTTTGACAAGAATTTATAAAAACGCCCCCAAAGTGGGATACCAAGATAAGTCTGGTATTAGGATGGACCAAGGAGAAAGGGGGCATAAATGGAATCCATGAAAAACAAGACGATTAAAAGGAAAGGCTAATGCTCATTATTTTGAGGTTTAGCGGACTACAGCTCCTGCCCACATCGATGAGGAGGTTGGAACAGACAGCAAACACGACCCGGTCAGCTTGACAATGATAGAGGCATTGGGAAAGAGGTGAAAGAATTCCGAAAAGATACAAATAGCAACTGCATGATTTCCGGACTGAGGTGAACAGAACCAGCGAAGTTGAAGCCTAGGTGACTGAAAATGGGAAGAATCTTCAATATACGAATGATATCTTGTCCATGATTATTACAATGCAAGAAAAGCTTCAAATAAAACTGACTGCTTGAGGCACATTCGAGGAAAGACACTCAGAATATATGGGGTCCCAGAGGGAGTAGAAATTGGGTCCCTATCCATTACCCACTCTGTGGAGAAGTTACTCTGTGAGAACTTGAACCTCCCTCCTCTAACACCCTTGCAGATCCAGAGAGCACATAGAGCCTTATTACCTCCCCCTTGGAATGGTGCCCAACCCAGGTCAATCCAGGTAAAAGTTTTCGTTCTTCACAACCGAGGAAGAGATGCTCAGGCTGGCATGGGAGAACAAAGATTTTCTGTGGAACGGAAACAAAATAAACCTGGATCACGACTATCCCCCAGAGATGATGGCTATGAGGAAGGAGTATGCAGAAAGAGAAAAACATTTGATTCAGGACCTCCTTCCCGGCACACTTGAAGGTATTTTACCAAGATGGAGTAAAAAAACTACCATAGAGTGGAGGAAGCGACAGCAGACATCGCCAGTTGGGGATTCCCTGTGAAACCCGCCCAAGCCGTCCATGGGGGAAGGGAAAGCCAGTTGCACAAATCTCATGCTAGCTGTAGTCAACTTCCTTTTTGTCCTTCAGGACCACCACAGGGAGACATCTGACTAGATTCAGCTTGATTTGGCTTTGGTTTTATGTCATAAAACCCTGCCTGGCAACCCTCTACATTAACCCACACTTGGGACGAGCACACCACAGCACTGTATTGCTGCACAAGAAATAATCTAAATATTTTTCGCCACATACATTTGCTTTACAATTACATTTGTTTTTGATTGTTTTACATTTTAAATCATTTTAAAAATAGCTGACAGTGACTAATACATCTAGTTTTTGCCTTCCTGCAAACATGAAGCACAGACACTCAAAGATGCAAATTTAAACCTTTTTCTGGTTTTTAACTTGATGAAGCACTGTAACCTGTCACCAAAAATCAGCACAATCCCCAAAATGAAGAGGAAATCATTGACCTAACTGTTGCCTCTTTGAGAAAATATTAATTTTACACAAAGTTACACAAATAAAATGTTCAAAACCGCAGACAGATAATTCATCCTTACAAACCTCTTTAGTGTGATATTAAACTAACAATAGGTGATTTCAAATATTTTTACATCCAAAACGACCCTCTCTTCCCAAAGCAGAAAGGATTATACAGTATAAGTTTCATTTCTCAAGACTTTTTGAGCGGAAAATGAACTTAAAAAATAAAGGACCCTTTTTAACACGTGGTCAATGTGGTTGTGGGCAGATTGAGCTGCAATAATAAAAGTCAGTCAAAAAGAGATTCCTATTCTTGTTCAGAGAGGTGTACAATAATAGCCCTTGGCAGATGTGGAAGAAGAAGGTCACATCTGCAATGAACCAAATGAGGGGAGCAGGCGAAAGCAAATACAAACCCCTGAATGCCACCATTTATAGTGTTGCACACTTAAAAAGTAAAAAACGTTTCAATGTTACTAGCTGGAAATTTTAGCTTCTGTAGCTTTTTTGTTGAACACTTCAACTTTTTTTTCAACCCCACGTTTGACAAAACATGTATGTAAGGTATGTACAGTCAATTTATGACATATTTAAATTTATTTTATCATTATTCATGTTCTTTAATGTGTCAAAAAATCATGATTTTGTTGCAAATGCTCATAAAACATAAATTATCTACAAAAAAAATAGAAAATAATGGCTTTAATGAAAAAACAGCCAAGAGACATATAGTCTGCTTTACAGATTTATTCAAAAAAGCCAGCCCCCCTTTAAAATGTTCCAAACATGAGGAAAACCTGCCCTCTTAGTCTTGAAGTTCATCTGCCTTTCTTTGCTTCTGGCCCCACTGAGAGACACATCCTTGACTCTTTGGCCTCTCGAAAAGCAACTCTGACTGAGGGAATATAGACACACCGATCTGCTTCTTACCAGCCACACTCTTCCCCTACATCGACCCAAAAAACAAGGTGGAGACACCCAAGGAGGGACACAAATGAATCCCACATGTTCCCCATGAGTACAGGCGGTTGGGGTTCGCTCTGCTGCGGGAAGGGTGGAGGAGCTCTGCAAACTCAGAGCACTTTGCTGCTCTTTCCCGCACTTTTTCGCCCACACACTGCTGTGCGCCGACTACACATGGATCTCTTTAGCTGCACTGTGGCATCAAAAGACACAATTTACTTCTTTTGGCAAGCTCGAAGGGTGGGGAGGGGGGCTGGGGGCTCCAGAAATTCACCGTTTTCCAAAAGCACTTTAAATAGACTTGGACTACACGACTCCCCGTCTCTACTTGATCTTATGCAGAAATGACACGTTTGTGGATTAAAAAAAGATAAAAACACTTCCTCTATGTTTTCAAAGAAGCATGACTATGATTTATGAGTCTTTCATTTCAAAGCTTGAAAAATAAAGAGGACACGTTAATTTTAGAAAGCACTGGTTTCTATTAAAGCTCAACATGGGTTGGAAAATCATCCCATTATATACCAATCAGCTCCCTAATCACCTGCTGCTACAGATTAGGATGTTCACAATCCGATTCATTTATGATTAATCATATGAAACTGTAAACAAACATCTCACTCTCTCGGAACATGAAGGAAAAACTGTTGCTTATTAAAAAAACAGGCACTTTCTGCCAAACAGATTAATAAGTGACTTTTTTTTTCACTTAAACATCATTTTTTTCCTGAGAGTCAACAATTTGAAAAGTCAAAATGATGAGCTTCTCCATCTCTCTCTGCACCTCAGTTCATATTATCGTCCAAACCTAAATCGTTGGTCACAACTGCCCTTACGGGTGAAAATAGGCTGCAGGCAAAAAATAAAATAAAAACGGGCAAACGTGTACATTTCTGACAGATGGGCCGCACGAAGTTCATGGGCTGCTGGGTGAGGGCGTAGAGCGAAAAGTTTTTCTTCGGGTTATCAAAATACTTTGGGCAATTAAAGTAATTTGTGTGGGCATCCTTCGGGCACTTGCACCTCATGTGTGGCGTAAGGACAAATTTAAGAGCACTTTCCATTCGTCATAAGTGCGAGCAACTTTTATTTGCCGTACAAATACTTCACAATACATTTATCCCACAAATGACAATCGTACGTTTCATTTTCATGAAGATCCTTAAAGTGGCCATATGAGCCTCAAGGAACTGCAAGACACACCGACTGCTCCTGTCTGTGACCATCCACAGGCCCAGACAACCAAAAAACCTGCAGCAAAACCCGTGGATCTGACTGAGGCGTAAAGCTGTTGGACCAGGGTCTGGAAACGGGGGTAAAAGAATGGTTTAGGAAACTAACTTTTAAAGAAAAAAGACAAACACAACGTTGCCACCAAACTTTATCAGCCGTCAGGGGCTTACGAATGTCTGACATATTCTGCTGAGATGGAGGTGTAGTGGTTTGCTTGTTGGTCTTCTGAAACAAAAAAAGAACTGTGGAATGACAAAAAAAGACGACTGCTAACTGGAGTCTGAGAACAGCTGGACATAACTGTGCCCTGCAGCTGTTGAGCGGCAGCTCCAGACCGTGCAGGGCCCAGTCAATGTGAATCGACAATCCATTTCATGACAGCATTTAATTAGATTTGGATTTAAAATCAAGATTTGTCTGAACCTCAAATAAGTTCCCATTACTGTCTTTGTTCTGAACCATCTAAACAAATCGGACCAAGAACCAAAATAAGTATGTTAGGTCCACTCCTTCATCCAAAGAATAAAATGGTAAAACTAAAAGAAAAGATGATCAACATCATAAACCACCTTCACTTCTACATTTGTGAATTGTCAAAGGTCTTCACTTCAGTTCAGTCTGCCTGTCACTTTATCTACCCCTGCAGAGCAGAAGTGACAAAGCTCTGCTCTTCAGCTGTCGACATGCAGACCCTTGCTCTCAGATGCTGATGGATGAGGGCCTGCAGAGGATATTACATCCTTATCTAATCTAAAAAAAAAGCTGCCACTGTGCTGCAAGTTCTATCCGTAGTTAATAAAAAAAAATGGTATCTCTACGAACCTGTGCTCCATGTTTGAAGATATTAGGAAAACACATCTATGGTCTATTCTTCACCTCATCAAACAGATTAGAAATGGGATGTTTGTCTGTGTGGCACCAGGAATGGATCGGCATTCTCCCTCTGCTCTTAGGCTCGAACTGAATGGTGTTTGAGTATTTCAGGGGAGGCCTCTCGTGCATGACGGGCAGGACGTGTTAAGCATAAACATGATTCCGATACTCTCATAGAAAGATTTCCTTCGGGAATTCTGACTCTCCCTAATCTGCAGTAATATCTCTGTATCATCACACCTTTAGTTTTTATATCTAAATAATGCTTCAGACAAAGAATTTTACTCCAACAAGTTAGTTAGCGCCTTAAACAGACTCAAGCCAAAGCAAACATGTGGGCCATAATCAAAATGTGCTAAGAAAGTCAGATTCCCGGGTATAGTGGTGATTTAGTGCCAAACCTTGAGTAGGTCGGGCATTTTTGACCTCTCTGCACACTCTTTGCCACCACCTCAGAAATATCTCTCTTAAGTCTCTAAAGAGACTCTGACTGGAGGACAGACACAAAACATAGTGACTCCGAATGAAGTCTGAGTCACTGCATGAAAGGGAGGAAACAGATGTGGAAGCCAGTGATTAGATCCCCCGTCATGCCTGTTCTCCATCTTGGCTTCAACTCACAGCAAAAATCAGAGCTCCCTAGTTTGGCCCACATAGTTTAGGAACATCCACTCGCGTGCCCTGACACCAACTGTCGCCTTGGCGTGCGACGGCCTACATGACAGGTCTGTTTCCTGGATAGGTAGCGGTTTGGCTTGTGGTCAGCGGTGGCGATTAAGCAGCTTCTGCTGTGCAGCAGTGGAGATTCGGGACAAATTCAGACACACAAAAACACTAAGCTGCAACTGCATCCATGTTTAAATCTGTACTCATGGATTAAATCATCACTTGTAATTGTAAAGGATAGAATTTAAAAATCCCCCCGTACGTATTTGTTGATGCCAGGTGTCAGCAAGCCAAACCCAGGAAAAAATGTTCCTGCATGTGTGTGTGTGTGTGTGTGGGTACTAGTGCTGTCCTCAGGTCTCCTCCATTACCCAGATGACACCAATTTGGCTTTTTGGCAACACCCCAAGACCTCTAACACACTGCGGCCAGTGAATAAAAAAAGATTGCCATGTCTCTGGCATTCAGCGTAAACTCACATCTGTGTGTGTATGTGTGTGTGCATATGTGTGCGTGACATGGTTTTGACCCCAGCTGACCATGTGACTCGGCATGGTCCTAATTTTGCATTTAGCTGCATGTTATTTTGGTTAGAAGGTTTTCGCATAAAGGCACGCTGCTGTACTCCGGCGTGTGCAGCCATCTTCTGCAACCACACAAGGTTAGACTAAGTTCACTACAGATGAGGCTGCGGCCCTGCCTACGCCGCCTCCGCCACCCCCGCCAGGTGCAGTCGATGTGGACCTGCCACATCGACTGCACCTCTAACCCTGGAGCAAAGGAGCAACAAAATACAACCTTAATCCCCAACCTTAAACCATCTGTTAGGAGCTGAACCTTTAAGCGGCATGTTGCACGAAACCCAACAAAACAAGGCCTGGTGACTCTCAAGACAAACATACGCTGACTACTGAAATGAAAGGGAACAATGGAAATCAAGACATGTAAATCAGTCAATTTGTTTATTCAAACTAAGGCACACCAAGGAATGCTGGGATCTTTGGGACTATTAGCAAAAACCCTAAACGCCATGCGAAGTTTTGGTACTAAGACACACCTGAGACATTTAAGATAATTTTATGCCTGGACAGATTATGACCATTAAAAAAAGCTACATTACGGCAGAATTACTTGGCATCCTTGTGTGCGTCTGTGGTGGATCAAAGTCCGCAAAAGCTTCCGAAGCCTTGGAAGCGAAGAACCAGATTCCAAAATGTTGTCATTTGCCACATGGATGGTTGGAAACTGCATTAGTGTTTGACTACCAAAGAGTTTCTGGCTTCATTTTAATCCCCCCCAGGTGGATTTTCATTGATAAACATAGGACTATCATAAGATGAATGCATGAAGGACGGATGACTCAGACCATATATATCTCTGCCTCTGCTGTCATCCTTATTCTGTGTTTTAGTACACTCAACTTCCTCCATTCAAAACCATGATCATAATGACTTCTAGAGAAACTAGGAAGTTATGATTCCATCTGCACAACCCATTTAGTGAGATTAGGAGGTAACGCTCTGCAACATCAGATTGTGATTACAGTTCCTCTGAGCAGATTTCTATAGTTGGAATTCCGACTGAGAGGAATGACATCAATGCAACCCTTTGAACTGCATCATCAGTTGCATCTTTGGAAGAGCTGGTGGGGAATTGAGTTATTTGGGCCTGTGTTGGTCCTAGATGTCCACTTCGATGAAGTTCCTCTTTCCAGGAACAAGTCCAGGGGCCGCTCCTCTTCACGTCAGCATTTTAGACCTATGGGTCTGCAGATGGGGTAGGTATGCCCTCCCCACACCCCGACCCATCAATCCGCCCGTTCAAACTTGCAGCTAAGACCCTCTGTGAGTGTGTTATATCTGCAACCGCGGTCCCTAGAAATCTAACCATGACAACGAGGAGCCGCGAAAACTTACGTAAAGACGAAAAATAAAGTGGTCGATCCGACGAGGAGTGTGGCAGCAGTGGACACCGGGATGTATTTGGTGGGTTTAAATCTCTTTCCAGCGCTGTTGGGCATTCTGTAAATCCAACATTCCTCAGTTATTTATTCCGATTGGAGGCGCGTGGAAGAAACGGACGTCCAGCGTGCTGATCAGCGGGCCTCTCAGCGGCTGGGAGCGGCACGAGCGGTCCTGTGGCTGTCGCTGAAGCCGCATAGGTCCAAGACGTTTGTGGACGGGAGTACACTGTGAAAGCCCGACAAAAAAAAAAAAAAATCCAGCCCACTGCTGAGGTCACAGAACCGCTCGAAAAAGGTGGAGCCTCGCCGCTACAAAACCTCCTTAATAAAAATGATTATGCTAGGTTATCTTGGACGCCATTAATCGCACTAACCCGCCTTTATACACGTAAAATATATTTCCCGACTTTTGCCAAATTTCAGATTTGTTCATCGAAATTCATTGTCTTGGAATAGTTGTATGCAGTAATAGCAAATTCTTCGTGAATTTTACAGTTTTATGCTGTTTACACTAACAGAGGCTAAATATAAGTTTAATTGAAAAAGGAAACATAATTAAAGTAAAAGTATTTGGGCTTATTCACTATTTTTGTTTTCTGAAAACACCCAAAGCCCATTGTGTGATTCTGACAGGGATATTTTGAGATAATAAACCATAGTCACAGGGGTTTATATATGCCTATAAATGTGCACAATTATTATTTTTTTAAGTGATCTATGTTAAAATGATTCCTCGATTGGGATAAAAAAAATAGCTACATCAATGAGTCTAGGGCGCCCTCGTGAGGCAAAGAGCGAAATAGAAAGGTTTGACTCTGGCTGGCCACCGTAGATCATCGCACTGGTCTGGATGGCTTTTCTGTTTCTTCTGTGCTTCGTTCATTTTCGTTAAGTCTCAAAATATATTGGATACTTGTGCCACAGAATAAGATTTTTTTTTGCCTCACTGGACTTTATCTAATATTCAAACGACTGTTAGCGTTGGAGAAATATTTTTGAGGATAAACAACGTCACGTTTTTTATTTACAACACCCCCGGTTGAGCTCAGCTAATAAGCTAGCTTCGCTGTGCTACTTCGGCGGCTCTCAGAATGTTTTATCGGAAAACTGTGAAAGTTCTTTGCGGGCTCGCTGGAGGCTCCGCCGTCTTGGTGTTTGCTGACTCTCGTGGATACCTAGGGGAGCCCAGCGGGGAGGCCAGGAGGGTTTGGAGGTCCAAGTTCCCCGTTCTTCAAGCTGCACAGCCGGCGTGGACACCGGGCACCCATACTCCAACGCCGACCGGACACGCTTGGGACTTCAACTGGGACAAGTAAGTGACCACCCAGTTTGGCCCCGCCATTGGTATTTGTTTTTCTTGTCTCACTTTTGTAACGAGACAAAAACAAAAAAACAAACAAACCCGGAGATAGTTGCTTACAGAAAAGATTTTATTATGAAAATCAAAACTGCGTTTTACGGATTAGAAACATAGTATAAATTTAGCAACAAACCTAAAACCACTAATGTGATATATTATTTATACCTGTTTGATCTAAGTGTTAATTAAGTTACAGCAATTTCAAATTCTTTAGGTAAGAAGTTTAAACTTTTATTTTTTTCCATCGTAGAAACGCCTTACACAGGGAAGGCTTTCAAAGTAATGAACTGCTCTTGATCTTGAATTACTCTTGAGATAACCCAGTTTTTTCCCCCAACCTAAGCCACTCTTAATCTGAAAATAACCATGTCTTAACCCTTCTAGGAGAGACCCGTCCGTGCTGTCCAATGGGAAGAGGAAAGAGAGCTCCACAGAAGACCCCAGCTCAGAGCAGGACAACAGCAAGCCCAAGGCAACGCGCAACATCCTCCTCATCAGACACTCCCAGTATAACCTGAGCGGCACCAGCGATAAAGATCGGATCCTCACTCCATTAGGTCAATTTCAAAATAGATTCTGATAAACGGTCCAGTCCAGGGACATTCTGTGTCTGATCATTGCTTTTCCAACAATATTCTTGTAGGCCGGGAGCAGGCCGAGTTCACGGGTCAGAGATTAGCGGCGCTGGGATTGAAGTATGACGTGCTAATTCACTCCAGCATGGCCAGGGCCACGGAGACGGCACAGATCCTCAGCAAATATCTCCCAGGTAACAAAAACAGACACTTGGCTATCAAACTGACATTCAAACCATTAATAAGAATTCAAATAAATATGTTTTTCCCCACTCAATGCCATTCACAAAGGTGTGGACCTGGTTAGTTGTGACATGCTGAGAGAAGGAGCACCGATTCAGCCTGTTCCACCCGTCACTCACTGGAAGCCTGATGCTGTGGTGAGAGAAGCAACAAACCAGTCTGATGAGTCTGTAGTGCGCCTTTTGGTTAAAGACCTCCTCTGATCATTCCCAGTGGTCCAAAATGATGCAGTTAATAGCCAAAATTTTAAAACCTGTGACGTTTTCAACGATATAATTTCTGCAGTGGCAGTAGTTCCTTAAAAATTCTGTTGTCTGTTGGCGCGGAGCAACCCCTCCCCCACTTCCCATCATCCGTCTGTTTACACGCTCTCCTGCTAGCTTACGCAACCCAAAGCAAACATTAGCAGTGCAAAAAGAAATGACAAGCAATATTGAAGCTATCCAGCAATACATTTTGGAGCCAGCTCAGATGAGGAAAACAAGACGTATACAGATCTAGTCGTCTAGAAGTGGATCCATCAGAACGCAGCTTGTGGGCCTGTCCAGCATATTTCTTAATGTAACAAAAACCATCTTTTTTAAACGGCTTTTTTGAGTCACAACAGTTTGAATAAAGAAATACTCATTGTAATTTACAATGTAATTTTAAGCTGAACTTCCTTTATATATGTCCTCCATCACCAGAAAAATTCTGAAAGAACATGTTAAAAAACCACCAAAACATCATTGGAGTGGGTCTTTGACAGGTTTTTTTGCCAATCCGACTCTTTTGCTGTTGCTGCTTTAATGTCATTTTCATCAAATGCATTCGTGCATTGCTGCCGGAATGATTCATAAGAAGAGTTAGTTTCTAAAAACTTCAAGAAGTCTAGCTTTTTTTTTTAAACTACTATTATCTTTTTGTTCTTTCTTTGTAAGAGTCTGAGCTGCTGAGGTACAAATGGTAAAATTTTACCTTTTAACATTATCCAGTGGTAAAATGCTCCTTTCCCCTTAGAACTGAACTCTTCGTCATTCCCTACAGCGCTCACCAGCATCATGTATGGGCTGTCATCAGAAATCCTCCTCTGTGAACAGGGGTAGCTTTCAACCTCTCTACTGTCCTCCAGCAGTACCACGAAGACGGAGCTCGCATCGAGGCAGCTTTCCGCCGCTACATCCACCGAGCTGACCCCAAGCAGAAGGAGGACAGCTATGAGATCATCGTGTGTCATGCCAATGTCATCCGTTATTTTGTCTGCAGGTTTGTGTCGCCTGGCCGACGCCAGAGTTTGTCCTCACCGCTCCGGGCTGGACTTTGTTCACGCCCTGTTGCTCTTGTTCTACGCTGTTGTTTGGGACAGATTCATGCTGCACAAACTCGTTTCAACAAGTCTCCTGATTAGTCAAAAAGCATGGACTGTATATGAGAACTGGACTGAGTGTGTGTGATGTCACCCATAAAAATTGGCTCACTTACAAAATGGTCAACTCAGTCACCAGATTTTTGAATAGTGCCATATTGGAGCCAGATGATGCCAGGAAGCAGTGATTGGTCCAAATCAGTCGTCTTTATGGCAACCACTGTCACCAATCAGGACTGGGCTTGTTGGAAGGCCACACCCCTACCACTGAAAGCAGGCTACATAAAATCTGGTAAACTTTTCAAATGTTGGATGTTGGCCAGCAGGCACACCAAACCTTTGAGGCCTCTGATTGGCCAGTTTATAACTTAAATAACCTACACTACAAAAAAAGTAGAACAAAAAAGAATTGGCAAGAATTTGTTAATAAAGGTAGCAGAGCAAAAATGGTTATTCTGACAAATATGACTGAGTAATAGCTGTTTACTTCTTGTAGAAGTTTTTTGGGATTTTGGCTTTTTCAAGTATCTTCTGTTTGGAATCTGAGAGGGGGGGTCACTTAGTCCTGTTCTCATATACATAAGACATGAAGCAAAGCTTCCATTCCTCTCAAATCCTGGCCTAACACCGGTTTGTTTCTCCTTTCTTAAGAGCTCTTCAGTTCCCCCCTGAGGGTTGGCTGCGTATGGGCTTGAACAACGGCAGCATCACATGGATCACCATCCGCCCAAGCGGCAGGGTGGCCCTCAGGACTTTGGGAGACACGGGATTCATGCCTGTGGACAAAGTAACGCGCACCTGAAGGCCTCCACAAGCAGCTAACTGGAACTCGGTGTCTTGCAGGGTCAAACTCAAGTTTTCTCCTCAAGTGTCTTAACTGTTTTTGGTGTTTTCTGAAACTAATTCACCTTCTTATCATCTGGCTGGGCGGAGTTTATTACTTTTGTGCCATGGAAGACCAGCAGAAGTGATTTCCAGCTCAACTCTTGAATGTAAATTTCTTTTTTTTTACACTGATGACTGATTTTAAACCAAAAAGAGCTTTGAATTTGTATAGCTGTGCTAAAACTTTGTTAGCTCCACATCAATAAAGTGCAGGTTTTGTGTTGTACATTGCAGTTGTGGTTTCATGTTGCCACATTTTCACAGGAACAGAAAAGCCATTAAGTAGGAGAGGTGTGTTTATTGAGAAGTTGAAAGCAAATTAGGTTTTTACATACAGAAAGAATCCACCAAGAAATTTTTAATTTTTTAATAAAGCACAGACCACTAAAAGCACAAGAAAGCATGTTATTTTAAGTTTTTAGGTGCATTTTTTTTCTTTATTTTTTGCAAAGTTTCACATTCATAAATGTCCAGAGATTCGGTTGATCTACTGCCGCCTGAGAGCACGAGGATGACCGTACAATCTTCTGAGTGAAGTAGGCTGTGCTCTCGGATAAAGGTTTCGTTCCCTACAGAAAAGTACATTCAAAAACATCCTTTCGAACTAAAAGTCGCAATCTGAATATTAAAAGTTTTTTTTCCTCTTGTCCACCTAAAGATGTAACTGAGAAGCCCTCACAAAGATAGATGAACCCTGGCCGGAGGCGGGACACTTGAAGTTTTTGCACATCAACATTCCCACTTGGCGGGGCTTTAAGAAGTGTTGAGGACCTGCTGCGCGAACACGCCAAGTCTCCTTCGGGCGTTAAAGCTCTAATAAGGACGGGCTTGGCTCTTCTGTCATGAGAGCAGCTTTCATCTGGTCTGTAAGGCAGTTTTTCCCGCAGTTCTGAACTGTAAAGCAAGTCTGGATTGTGCTGTTTCATCTCTGCTCACATGAAGCCTCAACATCATCAGATTGAGACCATCAAATCCATCTTCCACAAGAAAAGACAGATATTCTTTAGTGACACTAACATATCTGATCACATCCTCGTGTCTTACCACAGAGGAACTAACCAATGTTTTAGCTGATGACTTATCGGACTCTTTAGGGGGGAAAGAAAGAAGAAATGGCATAATTTAAGGCCGCTATTAGTTGCGAAAATCAAAATGAAAAGTGAGGTCATCAAGGAACTAACAAACATTTATTAATGAACAACATAAAAACATGGAAGATATTTTTTCCCCCCTTTTTACCACATTTTATATTTGAGCTAGAGTATTTGAACAGGCAGAACTGGACCCCACCCCCTTCAAAAAAATTAAGGCAATCCCTAAAACTGAGGAAAACAGGAAATGGCAGTTGGTTTGAACGCTATTCATAAAAACATTTTGTGCTACTGACCAACATACAAAAAAATAGTTTTTAAAATATTAACAGATTCATTTCTTAAAACACTTTCAGTGACAGAATCCTGCGGAGGATTGGACTGAACAGTACAGGGGGCGTGGCTTGTGTCGGAGATGTTCCAGAAAGTGTGACATGTTTGACACCAACAACAGAACCGCCCATACAGTACACCAATGATCAAGGTTTTCCTTTTTTAAGGTTTAGAGTAAACGCAATGAGAATTCCTGTTATACATTAGAGTACTGTACATTGTTAACACAAATCTTCCCAGCGCTTGGGCGCGCGCCCATCAGGTTGGGTTGTGGTGGAGCCAACGCATTACTGCGACGGCTCGTTCAAGTGCTTGAGGCGGATCCGTTGGATGTAGCCGGCGTTGGCAGGGCTATAACGGCCTGGGCTGAAGTCTAATGAGGCAACATGGCGGACAGGACTGAAGCGACCGGTGGGGGACATCAGGCCGCTGATCGGGGATCCGGGGGTCTGATGCTGCTTCCTGAGGCGGGATTTTACAGCAGGGCTGGGCCAGCTGTACCACAAAGAAAACACATCATTCAAATATTAGATGCTTGCAAGATTGACTTCTTAAATGACTCAACCTGATAAAAGTTGTAAGAGAAATATTTTCAAAATAATCCCAGACAAATACACGGAGGAAACAATATTATACTAAATAATGGATTTTTAAAAAAAAAATACTGTAAGAAATAGATTATTTTTTCTCTTAGAATGCTGAAAAACTTCACTAAACTGACTTTAAGGGGTTGTAGGGAACAAATGCACAAATGTCCTAACTGCAGTAAATAAAACAAAACCAAAAAAACAAAACAAAACACTGAAGTAGTTAAACCCAAAAGCGATTTCCTCTTGGAAAACAGAAATGTAACAACAAGAAAAATAATACAGTTCAGAGCCAAATACAGTGCTTACATTTAAAAAGCAGATGGCTTAATAAAAATATTTTTAAACCAATCTTTTTTGAAAATTAAACAAAAATGAAGTCAAACCTTACAAGGGTGGAATTATTATGGTTATATGAATTTGCGTCCTACTACTTTTTAAGCAATTGATCAAACTATTTAACTAACTGTATATTTAGTGGATTCAATGTGTCATGTACTGCGTATTTCTTTTTATAATAAAGAGTCCTTATAATGCTGTCATTTGCATATGCATTTCCTTTTTCCTGTTTTATAGCCTGAAATAAACAATAAACCCAACAATAATCTCAATTTAATGTCATAAAATTGATTTTTCTGTAACATCCTCTCGAAGTTCGACAGAAAATTGCTTTGCTATACCGTATTTTCCGGACTATAAGTCGCACCGGAGTATAAGTCGCACCAGCCCAAAAATGCATTATAAAGTAGAAAAAAACACAGATAAGTCGCACTGGACTATAAGTCGCATTTTAACTTTCACAACCTTATATGACACAATCATAGCAGACTGTTTATCTAATATTTCACATTAATTTTTTCTCAAACTTATTTATTTATTCTTTTCATGAAGCATCATTGGCCAACTAATACTCTGTTTTCATCCTGTATTTGTAGAAACAGTTGTCATTTTTATTGCATTTCTGAATCTATGAAATCATTGGAAAATAGAATATTATGTTGTTATCCTTCAAGATGTTACTGTAAAAAAAAGTTTGCTGATTCTCTGAGTCACTTAACATACTCTTAACACTTAACATACCTCATACATCAAATTGACCCAGGAACATCATCTCTGTTCCTCACAAATGAACATAACAGGAGGGTTAACAATGTATTTATTTCAATTTATTTCTAATATAAGTCGCTGCGGAGTATAAGTCGCACCCCTTCCCAAACTATGAAAAAAAGGGCGACTTATAGTCCGGAAAATACGGTATATATTGTAGATATTTCCAATGTTAACATGATTACATTCACATTTATTCTGTTTAAAACAGTTATGAAAAAAAAACTATTTTCTGCTTGAAGACCCACTCTGATAAAAATAGTGTTTTTGTGTTTTTTACATGTTATTTTGGCATTTTTCCGAGGATTGAAGACTTATAAAAAGAAAATTAAGCCCAAAATTGCATTTCTGAGTATTTCTTTACTCAAATCATAGTGAATCAGTAGCAGACAAAAAAATGATGGGTTGTGTCCGAATTCCCGCCCTAACCCCCAACTACTAAAAAAGACTATATAGTGCGGCACTATGTAGTACCATGAATTTTTAAAGCACACCATGCTCGCTCACTATTTTTATTTATTTATTTAAACAGTGGATATGCCGTCATCAATTTCATGAAGTGAATATCTAATTGATAGGAGCGTTTTGCGACGATTATTTATGGGTCCACTGTCTTCTGAAGATAAAATCGTTGCTGGTCTTTCAAAAAATACATCTAAATACATTTTTTGGTAAAAAATGTTCCAAGGCAATGCATTGTGGTCGATATTCGCCGATCTAGTGAGCATTGATGCACACTGGTTTTTCACAGAGACTCCTGGGAAATTTCCAGGGCACTGGATTTTGGAAATGTAGATTTGGACAGCACTACAAAAACGCACTATACAGTGCACTATGTAGGGGTTAGGGTGGGAATTCAGACATACACATGTTTGAAAAAGATTGTAGCTGTGATGTAGATGGTGTGATGGGATGGGCCGGCCACAAAAACCCTGCTCTGCTCCATTCTGATGCTTGTAGACGACTAGATTCATACACATCTTCATTCGACTTGTCTGTCTGGATTGGGCTCAGAACTGTACATCTGGATTGCTTCACTATTGATTGCACCATTATTCTTAGGATGTGAGGGGCTGGAAGCTAGCGGTAGACAGTGAGTGACGTAAAGGGGATCAGCTTACTCAACTTCAACTCCTGCTGGTCTGCAAAAACTATGTCTAAGAAAATGACACTTTTTTATTATTATTTTGGCTAAAATCATAATTAAAAGACAACTGGAAACACTTTTGTAAGTGGATCAAAAGATGATCCGAGTGGGTCTTTAACCATTTTAACATGATTACGTCCACATGTTTATTTTCAAACATTAGTTATAGGAATATTAATTTTCTTAATAAGAAAAACTGGTTTTGAAACAAAAATGTGAAAAAACAGATTGAAAAGAAATCCAATCAGGTCGTTAATAGAGACGAAATCCAGCCCAGCTTGTAAAACTAAAAACACCAAATGTTAACGATGTAAAACATCGAATTCTTAATCCACTCAAAAATTGTAATAACTGAAAGATGAATTTCTTCTTTTTTCCTCTATTATCAACACTCCTAGAAGTTTTCAGGCCAGATTTTGGTTTTCAAACTTGCTAGCAACATCCCAAAAAAAAAAACAACGCCTTTTTTGGTCACATTTCTGTTAAGCCTCTAGGAGAAGAAAAAAAAAGAAGGTACAAGCTGTTTATACCATTCATTTTTATGGGAAATCGTTCTTCCCTCCTCAAAAAAAACTGATGAGCTGACGGCGCCGACTCGGCTACAACTGGAGTTCATGTGTTTCACGGAGACGATGCTGAATGGACTCACTCTGAGAGTGAATAGAAGAAAGGCGGGAGACTTGCGGTGTATATGAACGAGTTTCCAGGACGCAGCCGCGCCACCAGCAGTCCCTTCTGCTCACCAGCAGGGACTTCAATCACCCCCCCCCCCCCCCCCATACCCTCCCCACATTCATCCAGACCATGGAGGAGAAGATGCTGGATTGGCTATAAAAATGTTAGAGATGTATACTCCTCCATCCCACCCCACCCACCTGGACGCTCTGATCACAATCTGATGCATGAAAACCCCATTTTATTATTATGCACAATTATTTATGAATGCATTAATTGTTTAATCGAATATCTAGTGAGCTTTAATTGTACTATCACTTGTCCTTTTTCTTTGAGCTGCCTCTCTCTCAGAGATAAATATAGTTTGATTTAATTCAAGTCAAGAATCAACAGAAATGGGTTTTCATCTTTAAGCCAAGAGAGAAAACATTTAAAAAAAAAGAAAACGCTTGATAAGTTGACCAACCTCTGCATGTCCAAGTCAGAGAATGACTTCAGTGTGCTCTTCCATTTGAATATGCTAGGATACTTCAGAGGATCCAGCTCTGCGCTCTTTATTGCTGTCAAAACCTCTCTGTCCAGTTTGGTGGGTGAATCCCTGCAAAATCACATTTGGTGACTTAATAACACGACACTACTAAGGGTCAGAACACAAAATATTCCTGTTTGATGATTTGATTTTACTAAAAGGATCAGTGAATCATTCTGAAAAGATAGAGCTTTAAATAAAAGAGCTTCATTGTTTGGTTACAGTTACATTTGTGCATGTTTTCACATTGTTTATTCTGCAATGTTATTTTGAGAGCCCGTTGGCGTGACTCACCCATCAATGAACAGTTCTCTTCTAATGTGCGGCGGCGTCCTGGGTAGGAACTCCTGAGAGCTATCTAAGGACTTATAAGAGGATTTAGATGATCCTGAGCTGCTCAGGTCTCTGCCTCCGTGGTCCCATGACTTTGACCTGGCACAGAAGTTGCGGACCCCTGACCCCTTGGTCCAACCTGACATGTCCAGATTCTCCTCTGCTTCAAAGTACTCCTCTGAGCTGCTGCTGCTGCTCCTTCCCTCTGTACCTCCTCCTGCACCCCTGCATGTCCCATCCACAGACAGGCCGTCCTGACTGAGGGACAGGCGGTTCAGCCCGGAGCTCAGGACGGTAGCGGCGGAGGAGCTAAGAGAGTCCCGCACCTCCTTGTGCCAGTTCTCCCCACCGTTTCTTTTCTCCTTGTAGCTTGCAGGTGAGACTTGGTTCTCTTGTAGTGACATTCGCTCAAACTCCACCAAAAGATTGGAGATGGGGGACATCATTTTGGAAGAGGACGGAGAGGAGCGTGGAGACAGCCGGTCTCCGTTGTGAGTCCTTTCTCTGGAGGAGGAACACGCCTCGTTTTTGCAGGCCACTCCGGGTGACAAGAGGGCATCACTGCAGCAGCAGAGCAGGTCCTGCTCGGCGGCCGTCTCGATCAGGTTGGCCCCGCGGTGGTGCAGTGCAATGTGAAACTCTCGGCCCCCCACAGCCCCTTTCAGCGCGTCCTTGCTGGCAGCCGATGAGGTGATGCTGGTAAGTGCTGCGTTTTGCCGGTTCTTCATTTCCTCCAGGCTGATATCGTCCCCCTCGTCCAGGAAGGCACCAACAGAAATTGAGTTGCAGAACTTTTTGGGCTTGCCTGGAAACAGGAATGAGGAGTCAGAAAAACATTTCCGCCAGTATCAAAAAATTCTTTTAGCGTTTATCCATTTTGAGTATGTAAAATGGCCCATTATTTTATAGAGACTCGGATTTCCTGATTACAAACTCGTTTAGGGAGTAAGACGGGATGTGATCCATTTCTTGATGCCTACCTGGGGAGGGGGTTTTGAACCTGTTGCTCGTCTCATTCTCCCCGACTCCTTGATGGGTACGGACACTAAAATCCTTCTTGCTCAGATACTCTTCCAGCATGTGGAGGCCCTCAGGAGACGAAAGGTCCACAAAACAATCCAGGAAGCCCCAGTACTCTGCCCAGGGGTGCCCCATCTCATGGGCTAGGTCTCTGAGGATGTAAAGGAGTTGTCCATTTATTACTTGCTACTATGACTCTATCCAACTACCGGTACTCTTTTTAGACATTTGCTTTAATACTAAATACTTGATTAACTTTTAACCAGAAACAGAAATTTATATTGAGCAACAACATACAGTGCATTCCAAATTATTATGCAAACTGTATTTAAGTGGCAAACAGATCAAATTGTTTGTTTTTAAATTAAACTCATGAATAATACCGTCTCTCAGGGCTCTTTGGATCCCTGACATCAATCTCAGACACCTGTGAAGATCGGTTTGCCTGGTGAGTGCTATTAAAGAAAAGACTACTAAAGTAGGACGTTCAACATCATTAAGCAGACCAACATTTTCAACTAATATTGGAAAGAAAAAAGTTCTCTCTGCTGTTGAGAAGTGTGAAATAGTTCAGTGCCTTGGACAGGGTAAAAAAAAACCTTGGATATTTAATGAAAACTTGAGCATGATCATCTTCCTATGAAGAGATTTGTCACTGATTCAGAGCACACACCGTTTGGTGCAGATAAAGGCAGAATGAGGAAGGTTTCTGCCACACAAAAACGTCTGGTACATAGAGCAGTTGCTAAGCAGCAATCACATATCTGAAGCTCCTGCTGTCTCTGGACTCCCACAAACATCAAGGTGTAGGATCCTCCAGAGGCTTGCAGTTATACGTAAACCTTCTATTCGGCCACCCCTAAGCACAAGCAGAAATGGCTGCAGTGGGCCCAGACATAAATGAAGACTCATTTTTACTTGTTCACTAATGAGTGCTGTAAAACCCTGGATGGTCTGGATGGATGGAGTAGTGGGTGGTTGGTGGATGGCCACCACGTCCCAACAAGGCTGCAACATCAGCAAGGAGGTGACAGAGTCAGGTTTTGGGCCTGAATCAAAGTGGCCAACCAGCTCTCTCCAGATCAGCACCTTTGGGGTCCCTGAAGGTGTGAAACTGTCCTCTGAAAAGTATGTGGAGTTTCTGAAGGACCACTTTCTTCTTTGGTACAAAAAGAATTGTGCTCTCCGTAACAAAATCATCTTCATGTATGACGATGCACCATCTCTGCAAGGTATACCTCTACATCATGGGCTGCTATCAGAATAAAAGGAGATAAACTGATGGCGTGTCCCACATCCTCCCCTGACCTCAACCCTGTTAGGAACCTTAGGAGCATCCTCAAGCAGAATATCTGTGAGGGTGGGAGGCAGTTCACATCCAAACAGCAGCTCTGAGAGGCTATTCTAAAATGCTGCAAAGAAATTCAAGCAAAGACTCCAAAAACTAATGAGTTCAATGGATGCAAGAATATTGAAGTTGCAGGAAAATAAAGGATCCTATGTATAAATATGAATTGATCTATTAAGATGTTTTTGATTGGAACAGGTTTTGATTTCAGTAAACATGACCTCCTAGTGTAGCAAATTCAACAACTGACTGATTTTCAGTTCTTTAGAATCTATCAAATGTTGTGGAACCAGAAAAACGGAAAATTATTTTCCAAATCAATAGATCAGAAAATCCTAATAAATGTTTGACATTTCAAGAACAAACTGTAGTCAGATCTGGATAAGTACAGCAGCTTTTTCTACACAGGCGATGAGTTTAACCCTTAAACTCCAGAGATGTATCTGGAGACAATTACATAACTCACGCTTCTCGACATCCCATAACTTTTCAACTGTTCACACAATCAATGTAAATCGTGTTAACAGCTGAAGAGTAACAGTGGTTTAAAGAATGTCAACACTGGAGCTCTGGC
Organism: Oryzias latipes; assembly: GCF_053564925.1. Taxonomy (NCBI): domain Eukaryota; kingdom Metazoa; phylum Chordata; class Actinopteri; order Beloniformes; family Adrianichthyidae; genus Oryzias; species Oryzias latipes. The sequence goes on from NC_136245.1 coordinate 10,546,034, forward strand.
ACAAAAGTAAATGAAAAAATAAATAAATAAGCAGAAAAATGAAATAAATGTGAAAGCAGCAGATTCTGGTTTGTTTGTACCTGCCCACTTTTTCTGCCCCTCTGTCAAGATCTGATTTAAGGATGTGGTAGAACTCGGCCCGCTCTCTGGGTGGCGTCTTCCAAGAGCGTCGAAAATCAGCTGCCTTCAGTGGAAAACAACAGAATCTAATCAGAAACGGCTAAACAAACCAACCATCATGCAGACAGGTGTTAAACTTGCTTTAAAAGGGCTTAGCGGTCCTGCAAAGGCTGTGACAGTCATCAGGGGATCCATGGGGCTTCTTGTGTGCTGCTGGTTTTGAGTGAGACCCTCTGAGGACTCGGGCGACCATGGATCTCCAATGATGGGCTGAGAGGTGTTGTCAGTTGCCCTCAGCAGAGGAACGTAGCAACGGTCTGAGAAACAGAACATCATATATAGAGAAGTCTAATGATTACCTAAAAAACACTTTTCAAGCAGGACATAAAAGTCCAATAAAGTTGGAATCAGAGGCACTCAAACATTTCTATAGTCTACTGAGAGTCTGCGCTAAACTCATTGACTGTCTATGAAAACTAGTCTGAGTGACCCCTAACCCCTCGCATTCCAAATAGGAAGTACCCACTGATGCCAAGAAGACAAAATCCCATAACCTTCTTTTGCTGAATTAGCAGCCATTACTAAGTTGTATTTGTCAGAATAACCATTCTTGTTCTGCTATCCTTTGTAACATATTCATGCTAATCCTAATTTCTCTTTCTCACTGTGAACGTTTGAAAGGTTTGATTAACAGATTTCATTTATTGCGCTTACAAGTAGTAGGTCTCCTGATTGGTTAGAGTGGTTGCCATAGAAACCATGACTCAGACCGAGTGGGGGCCAATCACTACTTACTGACGACATCTGGCTCCAACATAGCGATGTCTCTATCGCGAAAAAAATGTCAACTGAATTGACTTAATTTGGTTGGAGCTGGAAGTAAGTCATTTACTATAGGTGACATCATCCTCACTCGATCCAGTTCTCATATACAGTCAATACCTAAACTCCTGCTCACACAAAGTCACTTCAACCAGTTGTCCACTGCAACCATCAGATTTACCAACCCTAAATTATGGAAGGTTTAGAATACAAAGAAAAAAAAATGACACGACAAGTGTGTACATAGTTCATTCAGAGGCACAACTAGAACTGACCCAATCACATCAGCTCAGATGTCTCATTTTAAACCATTATAAGGATGTTAGACAACTAAAAAAAGAGAAAACAAGAACAACAGAAATTAAATCATCCAAGATGCAATCTCCTCTGAATTAAACCATCTATGTGTAAGGGTAAGCTTACCTTCCAAGTACTCTTCTATCCTCTGTTTCACTTCTTGGGTTTTATTTTTTCTGCTACAAATAAGCTGTGAGGAAAAAGAAAAAAAAACGAATGAAATGAAACAAAAGGACAATATTAACTAAGAAATACACATGGTCATCAGTATGTCATGGATAAAGATTTGAAAAGACCAAACTGGACAAGGAAATCCAAAACGACATTGTTCAGTTTGTTTGGCTGAAGGCCACTCACATAACCAACTGCAACCGCAGGGCAAAAAGACTTATTCTAAAGATGTATCCACAATTATAATAAGTCTGCTGAGATGCCTCAGGTGTTCTTAAGCATTTTTGTGATGAAGGTTTAAACTGGAGAGAACAAACTGATTTGGTCAAAGATGCACAAATATCTTGGTATAATAATGATGGTCAGCTATTTAGTTTCCACAAAATGTCTGCAAATTCTTTATTATAGCTTAATTTATCCACATCCATCTCTTTGTATTATAGTTTGGGCGAGTACTTTACCAACTACTCACAGCATTTTGGGTTTGCAAAACTGCTTTCAAAGTGTTTTTAACTATCAAATATTTTTTAGTGAAAGGAATATTCCTGAACAGTTCTCTACGCATTTTACATTGAATTCACAGTTATATTCTCACTCAACTCGCAAGTCTTCAGCTTTTCACCTTCCTACATTTTCAATAGAATTTAGAGCACAGGTACTATGGAATGACTTTCAGTGTAGGTAAACATCTCTGTAAAGACAAAATATGCCTTAAAAGCATTTAGACATTCCTCTTGAAGATTAATTCACGTGTATTTTGTCCATTTAAAAGGGTATTATTTATTGTGATAAACCTTTGATTTACGATCGCTGCATTATTTTCTGTATTTTATATACTTCTGTGCTGTTCCAGTGATCTTTGTGGCGTAGCTTGACTGTTAGAATTTGGGAAATCAAACAAGAGTGTAGTTTGTGTGGGTATCCTACAGGTGTGCTACAGGCACTTAGGCATCACCTGCACACCCTGCGAGTGCAGCATGTGTGCAGTCAGTAAGATGCCAGCATGAAGACCTCACTAATGCCCTTAGGTGCGTGTAACTTACATTCACCTCACGAATACTTCACAATACATTTATCTCGTGTGTGACAATAGTGCATTCCATTTTCATGAAGTCCTTTAAGGCTTAAGGTGGCTGTACGAGCCTCAAGCGAACTGTGAGACACCCTGTAAGAAGCAGAGGCTCCTACAACCCTCCAAAAATCCACAGCACTCAAACGAGTCAACATCCGTATGTGCACATGGGTCTAAGTCTTTCTCCCCCTACATTTCTAACATTAAGGAAGAGGATACCTGGCACCTTCAGATCAATAAATATTGCCATAACCTGTCTGAACAAGAAAACCGCAGCCTTGACTCAGATCGGCCAGACTGGAGGAGTTCAAAGGTGAGATGAGCTACCATAAGAAGCCATGAGAAGGAGAACCAACCATCACATCTTGACCAGTTTGAAGACTGCACTTCTTCTAAATATTAATAAATGATAAGTTGAAAAAATGAAAACAGAACTAGACAAAAAAATTATTCTTAGTCTCCTGACATTTTAAAAATAACAAAAAAATCTTGGTTGAAACGGTAATGGTTTACAATCATCAAAGCTTTTTTGATCACAGCAAACAGCAAAACTCCAAGCTAGGAAAACTGTTGTGGGTGTTGAAGTCTGGGAAGTGTGAAATGAGCATCTCCTCACATCACAAGGCTTCAGGCCATCCTTGTTTTTGCAGTTCTTAGCGATGCCGGGATGCGAGCACAAGACATTCACCACATCTGGACATCCAAACTTGCAGGCAAAGTGAAGTGGTGTTTCAAAACCCTACACAAAAAAGTAAACATAAAAAATAAATCAACAAACACCTTAACAAAATCTGAAAATAAAGTTTCATTTTGGTTTTAGCTATGGAGAGGAGACTGACAGCCTTATCTGGGGTGTTGAGGTAAAGATCTACAATGTAGTGAATCCTTTTCTGCAGCATGTCTTCCTGGTCGTCAGGGTACATGAGACGCATAAAGTCTGGGTTTTCCAAGGTGTCCAGCAAAAGCTGAGCAATCTTGGCCTGGTTCTCCTTTGCTGCTACGTGCATGACGTTGTACCGGCAGCCCTCCTGATGAGACAAAAAATAAAAATGTGGTAACATTTCTACTGAACATGTTTCCAACGTTTCTACTCTCTGAAGCACTCTGGTATAAATAATTAGTCAGAAATGAGAAACTATTTCTCTATACTGAAATTTTAGAATCCTAGAATTAGTGATATGAGGGAAAATGGTAATTGTGCTGTTTTAATGGAGTTTTTGACTGACTAATACCTTCACAGTGATGCGTACTCGCCACCTTGATCAATTAACACAAAAGAATTGTCAATTTTGCAGGACAGTCACAAAACTAAACTGGATTCACAGAAAAAGCGACTTCGCCATCCTCTTTTACATCAAGTTATCTTTGTCGTTGGTCGTTCCCATACCATAGGTTTACCACAGCAAATCTTGTGCCTCCATCTAACCGCATCCTCTGCATCCTCTTCGTTCATAGCAACCACCACCATCTCTTCCTTCACTACATACATGAACCTCCAGGACTCATTACACAATGCGCTGAGAAAGAAAATAGCTAAATTGCACAAAAAATGTAGCAAGACTGCAAAAGTTGAACACAGTTATATCGAGGGAACACTGTATATGTTTTTTTAAATAAACCCCTCCCCCACAAAATAAATAAATAAATAAATAAAGGTTAAACCTTCATCCCTCTCAGGTCTGATTCATTACTGAACTGACTGGAAAGCTTAAGGTCTTGAAGAGCTCTAGTTTAAATTCAGATATAGATCAAATGGTAAGTTGAAGCTTATTCGAGAAAGAATAGAAGAGAAGAAGAGTTACTGAAGGAAAGCTCATCTTGGGTTCAACATGAATCCCGCCTAGGTCTGAACCAGAAGAGTGCTCATCAATGAAAGAATCTCATGATGTTCATTGATGTTTAGAGAAAAGTGGTGAATAAAAAAATGCACCGTGTGTCTTTTGATGCTTCCAACAGTTTTCAAGTAAGGCAACAATTATCCCAGTATGTCTTAACGGGATCTTTGATCTCACCTGTACGACAGTGGGGTTATCCCCCGAGCCAATGAGATAACGTGGGTTGCTCCAGACGAGTTCACTGAACTCCTTCTCGTCACCCTTCTCCACAGCTTTTCGTAGTTTGGCTGTCAAGTCCTGGCTGCGCGGGCTTTTAAAACTGTTGGCCCGCTCCCTGTTGACTGTATCAACCTCCATATTCTCTGATTTGGAGAAAAACAAAAGAGAAGGACAAAAAAGACTAATTTAGGTCACCTAATCACTGGAATATCTATACTTTAAATATTTGTTTTAAAAGTATATTGTGGCTTAGATCATTTTGCAATCAAGCATTTATGTAGGTGTGTTTTTACTAAACCTTTTCAAATGTCTTTAAAGGCAATGACACATTTTTAGAATAAAATGAATTAAAATGGGATTTGTGTTGGATTCTAAATATCAATTGTTTTGGGAACATGCATGTTTTTCAATAACAAGATTTTTTCTACAGTCAACAGGAATTCTTTAAAACTGATTTTAGACAGACAACTGACTTGACTCCCATTTTATGGATTGCTGCCTCATTCTATCCCCAAAGCATTTCGATGATATTTGTGTTTTTCTTGACAATTATGACCTCAGACTTTATGTCTTTATGTCGGACTTCTAATGAAAATAAATGAAGGCCTGATCAACAAATGGGTGCAACCTTTCAATCAGCAAGGATTTAATCATCCCGTTGACAGCTGAAACCTGTTAATTATGTCATTATTTCTCTAGTCTTTACAGATTTGTTTGATTCTATCAAACCGGTGACTCTTGGCCTGAAAGTCCCCTGATAAAAGACACAGGTAGACTTACCTTTACAGAGAAGCAAGTTTGATTTAATTGGGGACACACATGGTGTAGATTTGTTAGGAGATGGGAAATAGTCACAAACTCCCTTGGCATATTTCTCTGCATCCTCACGGTTGTTGAAAGCTTTGAAGCGAGCTCCCTTTATGGACTTTACAGCCTGAACAACATCTTTCATGTCCAAATATACACGGCCTCCATCTGCAGCACAAACACACAGAAACACATTTACTAGTTCAATAGTTATCAGCACAATACTAAAACTAGTGCAAGATTTGATTAGACATCACATCACTAACAGTGTCATTTTAACTGGAATATTCAAAGTTTTCAAAGATTTTATCACCAAATAAATGGCTGTTTTTCACTGACAAACATTTTAGTTTAGTTTAACATTTGTGATTGAGCTAGCATCAGTACATTTCTATAGGCTGTTTTCATGTGACGTCATCATTCCAGGAGTCAGCCATACTGGCAATATCAAAACAAACCAACGCTTGAAGACGAGTTCAGAATTCAGCTTTATGACAAAAGATTCAATCATTGCCGTGCACTCGACTGTCACAATATGTCAGACAGAGCAACTACGTTAAACCTAAGTACATTAAAATTGATGTCTAAAGATTTTGACCATTGACTGTATAACAACTGGACTGAGTGAGTGCGAGTGTGACAACACCTACAGAAAATGTCCGGCTCCAACCAAATGAAGTCAATTCAGTTGCCATGTTGGAGCAAGACATTGTCAGTAAACAATTTTGAATATATTGCAAAAAAATAACATTTGTACAAGGAACATTTTAAATGCTGATATTAAAATACATAAATCCTACTAACAACTAACATTGCTAGTACTGTATTATCCAACCCAGTAGATTGGTGTTGTTACCAGCATGGTAGTCATACTCTTGATACTAGTACTGATGATTGAAGACAACATCAGCTATGTCACCATCATTTATTAGACTGGAAAGCTGTAGAGATACATTTGCACAGATCTATTAATCTTTTGACTCAAAAAGAGAAGTTACTCAACAAAACCAATGGGAACTGATCGAGGATAGAAAACAACACAGATTGCATTTCATAAGGATCTTCTCCATCATTTATCGTAATTTGATTTTACTAAAATACTCCTTTTCTTTTACGTCAAGTTAAACTATAAACCGTCTTGTTTCTGTTCACTTTTGCTGGCCGCTGCCTTCTCACCCTTTTCAGGTCATTTGTACAGACCTAAACTCAGGGCAATATTTACAAGTGTATACCTCCAACATGGTGACATGTTGGGATCCAGAATGGATTTGTGACATCAGTGAAAACACAAGTGACCTGAGCCATATCCCCACAGTTCATCTAAATCTGCAACTTTCCAAACGTTTTACCCCTATCAGAGTATGAACAATATAAACAGCAGTGAAGGGAGTCATTAAGGTCAGTGCTGCAGAGGCTAATTTTGCTCTAAGATTACTAACTTTGCTTATCACAGTTTCTTAAAGGTAGCTTTCTCATCAGATGATTAAAGGTTAATGTGGTCCTTTTATTTCTGTCTGGCCACATTTTTTATTGAGAATTTACAAAGTGCCTAGGGTTGTAATAGCCTGTTTTCACCGGCCAACATAAAGAGAACAGATTTCTGTAGGAATATTATTCTTTTTGAAAAGAATAGTTGCTCTGTTAGATAAAAAGCTGAATGAATAGAATCAGAAAAGCAGGAGGAAAAAAAGAAAAAGAAGAAATACACAAAAATTCTCAACTAAAAAAATTATTTCCATTGTGACTATTAAAAATGTGAAAATAACACAAAAAACTTCTCCTGTTAAATGCAACCGTGGAAACAGCAAAAAATTATTGATTTTAAATGGAGTGCATGAGTTGTTGATGTTAAAAATGTTATAAGCTTTGCTTACCATTTCTAGCCAAGACATCCTCCCACGGCGAGCAGACTCCGTAATAAAAGTTTGGAGAAACCTCTGCTGACTTTGAAGGAGTTTCTGTTTTGGCCTTAAAGTCACTGAATTCACCGGCAGTCTTGGAGGTTGCCTTCACTGAGATTTCCTCTTCTTCAGGGGGGTTTAAACCTACACCATAGCCAAAGTCCAACTCCTCGGCAGCAGTCCCGGAGGAGCTACTAGTTGTTGTAGCAGTGGCTGTTGCAGCTGCTGGAGTGGCATGTGAAACATGTTCGGCACTCTCTGCACTGTCTGAATTGCCAGGAGAAAAGCTGTCATTCGTTTCAGATGCGTAGCCCTCTTGCTCGGCGAGAACACGTGCTAGCTTCCTCTCGTAGGTGCCTCTTGTGGTGCATGTGATGGGGCCACACTTGAGGTGTGCTCGGGCAAACTCCTCTGACAGCTCAGCAGCACTCAGCCCCTTCAGTCTGCTCAGAACAGCCTCCATGCTTCAGCTCCCAACGACGCAACTGAAAGTTGACCCAAAGAAAAAAAGAGCAGAAAATGCATGACTTCAATAAGCACAATGGTAATATTTCTCCTTTAAGTACATCAGAATATTTTGCTTCACTAGTCACTTAAGAGAAACAAGCCATATGTATTTCAAACCTAAAGTAAAAGAACAGACAAACAAGAAGAAATTTGGATCTTTCAAAAGAACACTTAAAAACTATTAATATTGCTAAAAGAAATTGCCCAGTTTGTGTAAAAATAAATAAAGAAATTTAGAAAAACTGCACGTTAATTGAAAAACCAGGAGAGTAATTTCTGTGTTCCATAAATTAAAAAGAATTGAGTAACTACGTTCTGTTTATCATGTGCATATGTGCAAAACCATTCAATAAAACATCCTTAGCAATAAGCTAAAAAAAAATTACGTCCTCCACGTAATTTTTTTTATACGTAAACAAACTACTGCTTGCGCATTCCTTACTGATCAAATCACTTTTATTCAGCAATTGTACACAAATCCCAATTTAAAACACGCAATTTAAAACAACGATCTGATCCTCGGGCACATTTAAATGCGTTTAATTTATTTTTGTAATAGTTTAACACAACTGAAGTTGAACTAGCTTCTGCTGGCTAGCTTGTTGCTAACACGCCAGACAGCTTTTGAACCATAGCAAAGATAGCTAGGGCTAAAATGTAAACAGGATAAACGGCACTGTTTTTGTTTTCTATTTTGAGGAGTACCGATATTTGTAAATTACAAACGGGTAGAAATTAGGCCATAATATAAGTGTATGTACTCGCGTGTTTTCACGCCCAAGTGTGTCATTCGACCTGGGCTTTCGCGGACAGTTAGTTCCGAAGCGAATGATACATGGAAGTCATTCCACAGTTTAAAAATTAGACTACAAGCAATGACATTCATCGATACTTGCGTTCTTATACTCACCAAAAAACATATTTTGCATGTAACGAGTGGTAAATTCTAGGTTTGCAAATATAAAACGGGGGTTAGACACAAAGCAGAAAACGGTCTGGAATAGTGAGTCTCATTGTTTACAACATGCTGTGCGCATGCTCAGTTTCAAGGCAGGGCACACGCTCCGTTCCGCACCTGTAGGAAAACTCAAATTAGACAACTGAAAAGTAAGAATCACGAAGCCTTAATACGCAGCGTTAACTTGAATTTAGGCTGAAAGAGCGCCGCTTATAAATTGCGACTAGGGGTAAAAGTTACTTATTAGCTAAACGTCCACCATGACACAGGCATGTTTGTAATATGTTTAAAAAAGACTTCCAGGTCTTGGTCATTTAACCACCAGTGACATTTCAGTTTTAAGATACGAATTGCGTTTTTGTTTTTCTTCAAAAATAGCAGAAAATATGTATTATTGAATACCATTTGGATAGCTTTAACAGCTTGCAGGAAAACTAGTTTTTTTCAGGACTATGTTGGTTATAATACATTATACGATACGAGCATTCAAGTCTGTAACGTTGCAAAGGCAAACTCCAAACTAAAACAATTACAATATTAACCAACATTAACCAACATTAACAGACGTACCAGACAAGCCAATGACATGACATCTCAATAACAGCTGCCTGGCTGGAGAGAGACGTTAATACCGCTTTAAATCGTGACTGGCTAAATGGAATATGAACGTGAAAGTGGTGTTATTCTCATTATTATAATCCTATTGGAGTTTATTCAAAATGCTAATAGGAGGCATTAGCCATTTAGCAGTAAGCTAACACAAGCTATTGGTTAATAGTTGCATCATAAATTACGTGTGATTTAAAATGTATTTATTTTGTTAACGGACCTGAAAAGATGCAGACACGTTTAAACAGTACTACATAAGGTATGAATAATTCCATTAAAATATTACCCTGCCTGCGTCTCCCTCTGTATCCCCGGCACCTTATGCTAGGTGTCTTGACACCGCGACAGTTTCAAAATGCGTAACTAGGACCCACAGTTGTCCAACACTGTGCCTGAACAAAATCGCCACTTTTATGGGAAACGCCATGTATAAATAAGTTCGTATGTAATTATATGTATACGGGTAACTAATGTGTTGCAATGTATTTTAAAAGTTATTTTTGATAGAAAAAAATACAAGATTCAATGGCAGATGAATAGTGCAACTTTATCATGAATACAATCACATCTCCCAAAACAGATGACCAATAAGCAATCAAACATTTCCAATCTCTGGGGGAAGAAAAAGAAACATAGCAAGGTGCAAGTTTATAGGTACAGCCTTTTTCTCTTATAATACAGAATATAAATACATGTAATGTTAGTTTTCCAATACAAGCATTCTTAATTATATTTACTGTCCCTCTGGGAAAAAAAAACACCATCTTAAAAAGCATTCAAAATCGTTTGCCTTTTTGTCTTACTGAAAGAACAAAGGATCTGCACCTAATTGCATACAGAAAGCTGCTGTATAATTTTTTAAATATCCACTGGATACTCAGACTGCAATCCAGATGTAACTATACAGCCAGATTTGGTTTACATTTGATATCTTAAGTTACATCTTTCCATTCGACGTTTATGGTCATTTCACAATTATACAAAAAACAACCGTGTATATATTAACCTTTGAAAACATTTAACATATCCAACAATCCCAGAGAAGAATTAAACAACAAAAACAGGAGGCGATTAAAGGGTTCTATCCTTTTTTTGAAAGTACAGAATGTATCAAACGTAACAGAAAACAATCATTTCAAGCAGTAATCTTTTTTCATTAAATAGCTTCATCAGTCGCTTCAGTTTTAATCATACAATGTCAGTTGGTGTGATAAAATTTAAACAAACTTTTCAGTTTAGTAAGAATTTTAACCCACATATGAAACACAAAACATCTTGCACACACAACAGAAAAATAGCCATCCAACTCAATTGAGTTCTTTTCAGCACGTCAAAGATTGCTTAAGGCTCCTTTTTTTGCTTATAAATTTACTGCAGTCCGAGCTAGACACATAAAACTTAGGATTAATGTTGACAGACTCACTTTAGGAAACAAAGTCCAACCTAGAACCTTTTTTTTACCATGTGGCAAAATATATAATATCTGAGCAGACAGTAGAGAGACAATTTCATTACAAACTGTTATCAAACATGAATGTTTTGGTAAAATCATCAATAAATGACACGAGTCAACAGGCACATAGAAATGGAAGAACACATTGTAGTCATTGAAATACAGATGTTAGGTATTATTAGGCAGCAATGATGCCACTGATTTATTACCAATTTTACAGTAAATGATGAAACTTTACTCTTAAGGTAGAACAGATTAAACTTGTCTTTGCATTCAATACAGCAAAACTGAAGATTAACATATTGTTAAAGAGTAAGTAAATCAATTTTTTGCCATTACTAACCTTAATAAATACATATGGAAAATAACTTTATATATAAACAAGTGAGAAATAATACGAATAAAGCTGTGGTTGATACGGTATTACACCACAAAAGCACTTCTGTGCTGATGGGAGAAATGCCAAATGTTGGCAATTGTTGAAAAAAGAGAAAGCAAATATGGAGCTTAAAAGTGCCTTAGTGGATAAAACTCCACTCTTCCTCTTTGCCTGAGAGTTAACAAGTTTTTTTATGATGGCTCCTGTTCCGTTTCAGTGTTATTTTCCACCATATTGTTTACCCCTGTTGAGGATTTGGAAATGTTCTGCAGCTCAAGTTGAGCCAGTCCTTCTGCTGTGTCCGTCCAGGAGTTCATGGACTCGTGTACCGTTACCGTGTGTTGCTCCATTTGCTTCTGCAGGCTGTCCATTTCTTCCCTGGATTAAATAGATATACAGTCCTTTCAACATTTGTACACCCTAGCACCAAATGCCAATGCCAATGTGATGATTACGTTTATCCTGCAAACAGAAGAATGTGCTTACTTGAGCTGCCGGAGGCAGTTATGGAGATTATTGAGTGGCTCCTTGTTGACGGAAGCCGACGGTTTCAGCAACTCGTCTAGCAGCGATGCGGGCACAGGGCAGTCTGGGATCTTAACTGGCGTCACTGGGTTGGATGGATTCCCTTCAGTCTTCAACTCCATACGTTGCTGCTCCAACGTCATAAGTACAGAGGCATGTGCAGTCACTGATCTTAAGAAAGACGCTCTTATTTGAGAGAATACAAACAGTTCTTTACCCTTCGTAGGCGACTCTGCTTGAGGTCCTGTTTGAGTTGCTGATTCTGCAGAAGGACTGTTTTCATGCTGTTTCTCAGCTCTCCCACTTTAGCCTGCAGCATAAATTTGTCCTTCCTGGTGCTGCTTAACTCCTCCTGGACAGATTCCAGCTCCACCTTGATATCCTAAAGCAAAATAGGATTTTATTTTAGTTAGGGGTCCATCAAAATGAGGAGTTTTCATCTTTTTCTTTCCGCTGCTCCCTTCAGGTGTCGCCACAGCAAATCATCCGCCTCCATTAAATCATAAACTCTTCCATATTGCCTTCGTCTATATAAGAATGCCATCAGGATCAACTGCTTTTTTACCCTTCATCTTCTTCAATGTCTTCCTCACTTCATCCTTACTAATCTTTGCTACTTCCTGCTCCATAACAGCCACATCTTCTACTCTGTGCTCATTTTTTTCATCTATCAGCTCTTCAAAGTTCTCCCTCCATCTTTCTATCAAACTTGTGGAACCTGTCAACACATTTACATCTCTGTCCTTGATCACCCTAACCTGCTGGACATCCTTCCGTCTTTGATTGTCATGCCTCACATGGACAGATCCACCTCTCCCACCTTCCCCTAACCTGTCACATAAGTCTTACACCTCCTTCGTCACCGCCACCTTCCTCGCATGCAGCATCTCTCTGTACTGTCTTCTTTCTGCTCAGTGTCACACTTTTTCATAGCCAACACTCTTGAACTTCTTTATTTCACCCCCAGCCATCTTTCCTGATGACAATATTCCTTCCCATTAGTCTCCCTGATCACTTTAGCTGCAGCTGTTCCGTCATCTGGAAGAACCTCCTGATCTCTCAAAGTCTGTTCAACTCCTTCATAACTTCAACTTCCACCACTTCTGCTCTGTTCTTGTCTTATTTATCTTCCTCATCACACCACCAATATTTGATTTTATGTTTGTTTCTTTCGTAACTAACTATGACATAAGCGAGATAATGGACTTTGTGGAGGGGTAAACACGTCGGATGGTTCATCCCTTTGCAAAGACCATTTATTTCTGATAATGCACACCTCATCCGGCATTATCTCTTACATAATTTACAGTTTTTTGTACATGTATTAGGAGAAAGTCTTCTTGCCTGCAGTGCAGTTTGTAGGTTATCCAGCTCCCTTTGGTGGCACTGTTCCATCATTTCCAACTGCTGCTTCTGAGCTTCAATCTCCCTCTGCTTCTGCTCCACCTCCCACTTCAGGTCTTCAACCTGCGTCAGAAATCAATTTCACATGTTAACATCACAGATAGAAATAGGGTTTAGGAAACAAAATAAGATTAACTGCAGAAAAAATATAAATCAGGGAGTTTAATAACAACTATAAAAGAAAAAGTTCCTCTAATATCATCTATAGTCTCATGGCTTATTCTTGCATTACATGTAAAACAAAACAAAAAAAATAGATAATAGAATAGATTAGTCAGGGAATCCAAATGTTTGCTTAGACGGCACACCTCTTGGTTTGTGAGTGGCTGCTTTGCCAGTTCTTCATCTAGTTGTTTCTGGAGAATCTGGAGTTGACCATGAGCCTCGGCAAGCTCCTCTTGAAACATGGAAACATCACGAGAGTGCTGCTCATCTTGTGCTCTGCAAAGTGCAACACACATTATTATTATTGATTACAGGTGAGATGTACATAATCACACAGATGAAGTCAGACTAATTGACATACTGGAGTTTTTGTGCTTCACTCTGAAGGACTTTGACAAGGTCTTCTTTAGATTGTAGATCCTTCTTTATCTCTGACAGCTCGAGCATTGCTGCCCTGTAGTGTCTTCTGTTGTGAGCTGCTTCAGCCTTTGCTGCTGCCACCTGCAGGACAAACCACAACATTACAACCTTTCAAAATCAAACTCAAGCTTTCCTGAATTAAAGAAAATATTATTTCAACTAGACGGTGAACGCAGAAAAAAGTTCCTACCTGCTCTTTCAGGTCTTTGACTTTGGTTTGCTCCTTCTCCAAAGCAATCTGTAGAGTTTTTACCATTTGCTTCATCTGCTGGTCTTCCTCTTCCTTTCGCTTCAGAACAGCCTGAACCTGAAAAAAGGCAAACAAAAGCAAACAAATATAAAAAGAAGCAAAAATACAAATACACATTAATCAAGCTATATATGTTAATCTAGCTTTTTACAATTTAAAACTTACCTGCAAGTTGAGGTGGACCAGATCTGCCTCCCTCTTGGCTAATGCAGACTCCAATATATTAGTGTGATCCCTCAACGTACTGTGGGACTGTGCTAATCCCGCCAGCTTCCCTTTTTCGTGTTCCAGCTCAAGCGTCAACTTCTTGTTTGCATCTTCTAACTTCTTGATGCGCCTCTTGAAGCAGCGTGACTCCTGAAGCTGTAAATAGAAGCAGAATCCCATATTAAGTGCTTCATGAGGTGATAACCAGTTTCTCCCACTGCCTTTTACTGCAGGTATAAATGGAAACATAAAGAGGAAAATAAAAATACCCATCTGGCAGTGGGGTTACTGCCTCAAAAATTCTAAACTTTGAAGTATTGGTCTGATATATTAGGTGAGATAAAAAAGACATTGGGACTAAATCTGGATTTGGATTCACCGTCTCTTGTTTTAGAACTCCGGACTGAACATGTTATGGTGGGAAACATAAAAGATTATGCTGTATCTATTATGTTTTGTTGAGTATGATTTCCTATTCAAGATAAAAGGTATAAACAAAGGTGTTTTAATACATTTTATTTTAATTTTCATACATCTAGGAAAAATACATTCATATAACAACCATTCAGACATATTTATATTAAATAGTAAGAATCGTGGTTTGATTTGTGACTTGTTTATCTTGATTTGTGAATCCGATCGCCACAAAGTAATGATCCGCAGCCCTACAGTTAAAGTTTGACATAAGGTTTTAGTGGACTTGGTCCCACTGGAATATTTAACATGTTTAATGAACTCAAAGAGTGTAAATTTTCTTTCTTTTTTGGGACCTGAAATCTTAACTATTCTGTTTAAAGGGATTCTCAACATTATGTTGTTCTGGAGAGTCTGGGCCAGTGTTTGTGATTGGTGTGGTAAAGTTTAAATAAATGTAATTAAAACATCTTTTCACCTCATCCTCAAGCTCCAAGACCTTCTCCTGATACTCCTCCAGCTCTGTTGAAGTGACGTTGATGACTTCCTGCAGCTCCTTTTCTAGCATAGTTTTGCTTTTGCTCACAGCCTGCAGCTCAGCCTGAAGAGCTTCAATCTTTTCCTTCATGAGAGAGAAAACTTCACTTTATCTCAATGTCTTTTGAGCAATGGAGAGAAGACTTTACAATTTCATT
The DNA here is from genome assembly GCF_053564925.1 of Oryzias latipes. Taxonomy (NCBI): domain Eukaryota; kingdom Metazoa; phylum Chordata; class Actinopteri; order Beloniformes; family Adrianichthyidae; genus Oryzias; species Oryzias latipes. The sequence goes on from NC_136245.1 coordinate 10,561,264, forward strand.
AAAAAAGAAAAAGAAAAACAAGTTGTAGTGCATTTTATTTGCCCAAGGATAAAAAAAAGAAAAGAATGTATGGCAGGTGTGTGCATTACCTGTAAAGCCTGGCTGTTTCCTCCATCTGATACTTGAGCCCTGAGTTTGACCAGCTCCCCCTCTGCTGCCTCCTTGTCAGCTAGAGCCTCTTGAAGCCTTCTGCTCAAAATTCCCACAGCGTTCTCGTAGGCCTTGTGTTTGGCTTTCATCTCCTTTTGAGCGCTGTTCAAATCTGTTCCCAGCCTCTTCATGCGCACCTTCTGTTCTGAGATGGCCCTGTTTTCATGCACACATGAAAAAAAAAGTACATGAATAAAATGTATTTTTTCAAGAAATCCCACTGTTGTGCATTCGTATGGGCTTCTGCATTTTTAAGACCTGCCATTGATTTATTTAACCCTTGTGCTATCCTAGGCACTTTAACGTTGGGAGTTGGGTCATCTAGACCCACTAGACAGTGCTCTGAACCTTTTTTCTTCAATGATTTGTGAACCTCACTGGTATCCATGGATTACATGAAATCTTTCCACCTTCATCCACCTTTGTCATGGAAGGAATAACACGTCAATGTAAGGGTGGGGTCATCTAAGATAGCACAAGGGTTAAAACAGTACTTCACAAGAAACATGTGCATCTCAGAATTAGTTATGGACATCTTGCACCCGTCTAAAACTCCATAAGCACTGCATGACTCACTTTTTGGCTTCAGTTTCCATCTGCTCTACCTGTCTCCTTAGTCCCTCATTTTCCTGAGTCACGGCAGCCAGCTGGTTCTGATTAAACTGCAGAGACTGGATGGAGATGGGAACCATCACCATTACTTTTCCTCTAGTTTTCAAATGCTTTGTTATCTTTAGCAACGTGTAGACATTTCATCTCACCTGAACCTGGTTTTCTAGTTGATCCCTTTCTTCCTGAATGGCTTGGAGATGGGTTTCCATGTTGGTCATTTGCTCCTGGACTCTCAGCACTTCCTTCTGCAGACGGGCCTGCTCCAGCTCTGCCGCCTGCTTCTCACCCTGAGCACCCAGAAGGTCCTGCTTCAAGTCCTTCATCTCCAGCAGCAGGCGCTTTTTGGTGGACTTGAGCTCACTGATGAGCTGGTCTTTAGAGCTGGCATCTCTGCGATAAGCTTCCACCATCACCTGACAAGTCAATGACAATTCATACCTGATGAAAATCTTACATCAACAAAGAACAGGTGATCGATTAAAATAAAAGAAAACAACAAACGGAGAGGAGTGTAATGACAAATTTGAATGATTTCGAGTTGATTAAAAGACCCACTCAAATCATCTTTTGTAAAAGTGTTCCGAGTAGTCTTAATTATATTTATCCAGTTTTCAAGGCAAAATCCGGCTCATTAGAAATTTGCCTCAGTTGTGGGCGGAGCAAACCCGCCCCCTTCCCCCCCTGAGTACTGAGAACTCTCTGTTTACTACTGCTAGCTTACAGCCCCTTACATCCCTAACCTTATGCTGCGTTCATACCAAATGCGATTCGTGCATCAAATTCGGACCCACTGCTTTTTTTTTGATGCATGTCAGGTTCATTGCTTGATGCTTGTCCAAAAACGTGTTCATAAACTAGATGTTCCTGACACGCGAGTCAAGAAATTCTCCCCCTTTAGTTGTGGGTGCGACATTTGATCCCCCTTCCCCTCCCCTTTGCTGAGAGTACTGTTTACACGCTCTCCCGCTGGCTTACAGCCCCTCACAGACGAAACCTAACATTACTAGGACAAGAAAAGAAAAACATTGAGTTATCCAGCCGTACAGTTTTGAGCCAAATGGCTGCTCAGATAAGGAAAACGAAGACGTACATGGATCCATTTGTTTGCAAGCGGATGCATCAGAATGGAGCGGAGCAGGGAGCAGCAAATCCGTCCTTTTTCAAGCTGCATTTTTTTGTCCCCTCCTGATTCACAACGAGCTGAATTTTCTTTATATATGCTCTCTATCATCAGTTTAATGCCACAAGAACATGTAAAACACCAAAAAACACCATTTTCATCGGAGTGGGTCTTTAACTCTGTTTCCTAAATGAAAATGATGTCCAAGTGCATCTTTTATAGCTTCTAAACAGCCTCGATGTAAGAGCAGGAAAACACATCAAATATTAAAAGACAAACCCCTACAGAAAACCACAAACTGGTTTCTTTTGTCTTAAAGCAAATTCAATCAAATATTAATCATACATTTAGCTAAAGAAATATTTTACAAGAGCAAATGACAGATTGGATCCTCCTTATCTTTGGAAATGCAATAAAGAGGAAAAGAAAAGCTTTTTAGTGGTACCAACCAACTATGATGCCACAAAAAAACACAACATGTCTGTAAAGTTGACTTAAGCTATTCGTTTTTTAAACCATTAGCAAAAATCTAAGCTACATTTCAATGCACTTTTTCTTTTTTCTTTTTTAAACAAAGCCAAAGCATGGAAAGCCATCCAAAAGCAAATGTTGTCTTTCTGTCATTTAACTCCACCCTCTGTGTGACAGACTGTCAGTGTAATAAAGCAACCATTACTCAATCTGCTCAGGCACGTCAACCAGCGCTGTGGGCTTTCTTTAGTAAATCTGACAACCATCTGGCTCCACAAGACATCCTCCTACCAATCTAACCAGCTGGCAGATTTATGTCAAGCTATTCCAAAAGTACATTAGGTTCTCGAGCGTTTGGTTAGCATTTAACTTCACCCAAGAGCCAAGAAAAAGTTTCCCTCTGATTCAGTAAAAGGAGGAGAAGGTGCCGTCCTTCCTACCTTCTGCTGATGAAACTGCTCCTTTAACTTCTGGGCTTGTTTCTTCAGCGAGCTGTTTTCTTGTTGTAGATTTTCAATCTGTAATGCAGCCAAATAATCCATTTACTTTTCTAGCCAAATTTGAAAACAAGACTGCAGAGAATTAGTACACAAGTTCAGACATTAAAGTATGAGTAATGAGAGATCCAGAAAGATACATTTTGAAAAATACGGTGATGTTTGCAATGTTTGATTGAGGTTTAGTGCATTTGTGTGCATATCAACTATAACCACCAAGCACACAGTTTTAGACTAATATACTAGGACCACTTTAAGTAGAGAAAAAGTAACTCTTTACTTTTCCTGAAATGCAGCTTTTATTATTTAGCTTGGCTGAAAAAAGTTGAGCCATGAATATCAGCAAATAATAAATAAAAATAAAGACATATTTTTTAAGTATAAGGTCTTTTCATGTGCCAGTGTTTCAGGAGCTTTGTTAAATTTATGCCAAACATTGCATCTTTCCTCACTTAACTTAATTGTTACTGACCACTCTTTGAATCCCAAACATCTGATTTACACACAACACTAGCCTTGAAATTGAGAAATCTGTTCATTATCAGGCACTTCAGTTTTATTTGTTTCTCACAAGTTCCTTAACTCTACAGTTCTTTTAAGTCATAATAAGGATAAGTACCTCTTATTCTGAAGGAGAAAAAGACCCTTTTTAATAAACTCACAGATAAATTGGTTTACTTGATGTATAATGTGGTCTTAGCACATAAACATTTTAACTTTTCTTGTCATTTCAGGTTTATGTTGAAAATTTTGTTTCATTTTTGGAAATCATTTCTGTTTAAAAAAAAAAAGGGAAGCAATTTTATTTTCCTGTTTTGATTTCCTTAAAGTGGCACTGCCTCTTTTCAATGCATGTTCACTTCACTTATGTAGAAAGAAATATTTGCAATAAGAATCAGAATCCCTGAACTCATGAGATTTTTGGGGTATGTTAAGCTGGTTCTCCTTCACACCATCACGCCTGGCAACACTCAAGCGTTCCTTATCGTCTCGTACCTGACTGGCTTTGACTTGAACTTCCTGTCTAAGCTGGTCCAACACATCTGAGGCCACCAGAATATCCTCTCCCAGACGTTCAGCCCCCTCATCCAGCTGACTCTTGTCCGCCCGTGCTGCCTGAAGTGCAACTTCCAGAACGATTTTTTCATTCTGGAGGAACCGGATGTTGTCATCCTTGGCATTGTTCTCCGACTGCAGCTCTGAAAGCTCAGCCTCAAGCTCCTGATAACGAGCTTCTAGTTGGCCAATGGCCTGCTCTTTGGTGTGTAGGTTCTCCTGAGTGGCTGTCATCTGACGCATCAGTTCCAGATGTTCCTTCTGAAGCGACTGCAGTTGGATGTCCTTTTGGGAAAGGGCTAATTTGACCTAAGAGGTAAGGAAAAGCTCTTTAGAAAAAAGCATGACACACGTGTCCATCAAAATTCTAGGGACGATACTAATTTTTAGGTCAAACTAACGAGATTACCTGCTCAAGTTCCCTTTCTAAGGAGCTAGCTGTGTTGGCTAATTTTGTTAATCGCTCTTGCTCTTCTTCAAACTCATCTAGCTTGCGCTGCAGGTCGTCTTCCACCATAGTCTTTGCATCCTGGATCTGTTTATATGCAGCTTCTTGAGTCAGCATGTCTGTCTGCCGCAGACAGAAAAGGAATGTTAAAACAGTTGGACAAAGATAGATTTCTTTCTTCAATAAGTTTTTTTTTTTTTTAAATACCTCAATGCTTTGTAGTTGTACAGCAATACGCTCCTTTTCCTTGATTGAGCGATGTTGGGTCTCAGTGAGTTGATTTGAAAGTGTCACATTTTCCAGCTTCAAATACTCCAGAACGCCAATCTGAGTCATCTGTCCAGCCTTAGAAGGGGGAAGCATGTGTGACTATTTGCTTGTCTATTGCTCTCAAAACTCATGCAGACACCTGGGTTAGCGCCAACTTTACCTGCATGTTGGCCATTTCACTTTGCAGCCGTACTCTGGCCTCCTGAGCTAGCGCTAGCTGCTGTTGGTACCACTGTCTGACCTGCTGAAGCGAATCGATCTCAGCCTGGGAAGTCTTGAGTCGGCTCTGCAGGGTGCTGCGCTCCAGCTGCACCTGCTGAAGCTGGCCGTGAAGACCCGCCATCTGCTGGCGCAAATCTTGAACTACAAAAGAGAAACCATCAAACAATTCAAATACAAAAAAAATTTTTAAAAAACTCTTGCACCTGAATATCTTCACCCCTCACCTGTATTGTCCCTTGAATTCACAGCATTTTGCAGCTCCTCCACCTTCCCCATCAGCCTGTTGTATTGGTCCTCAGAAACCTTCAAATCGTTGCTCAGAGAAGTCAGGCCGGCGTTTTTACTCTCCAGACTGGCCTGGAGCTCCACCATAGCCTTTTCTAGCTGAGTGCAGTTTTGCCGAAGAGTGCCGAGTTCTACGGTGAGAGCCCCCTGCTTCTCCTGGCTAGCTTGTGCTTCCCCTTTTTTAGCCTCCAGCTGAGCATTAACTGTAGCAAGCTGAGCTTGAAGTTCAGTTTTCTCCTTAAGAGCCTAAAAGCAAAAGAGGAATTACAGATGTTTCATGCTGTAAAACCCCCTCACTACGCACTATACATTTTCTCAGACATGAACATTTTTTACACTTTTCTCTCTTGTTTAAACTCTCATAGTTAAACCTTCATTAAAAATAAGTCCAGTATTATAAAAACGAAAACAAAGACCTGATGACGAACAAAGATTTATGTAAACATAGAAAACTGAACACATTCTGTAGAGGAGGCACAGCATGGAGGAGGTTGATTGACAAAAGCCAATCAAAACGCAGCACACAGTGTGCTGTAAAAATACAAGATCATGCAAAACTGCACAAAAATATCCATGAAACAGCGAGACCACAAAAGGCGAACCACAATGAGGCGAGGAATATTCCTGAACTGAATATATCCACTGGTATGACCTGTAAATGTGAGTAATATTAAAACTGCTTCCAACAATCAGATTATAGAGCATCCTATGTAATTCAACAATTGAGAAGAGAAATAAGATGTTCTTTCATTTTTTTAAATTCAAATTTGATTGTCACATTGATTGATTTATTTAATGAGTTGTTATAAAGCAGTAATTTTTTACAAGTAAAAACCATCAAGCTTATGAATTTATCTACAAACAACTAGATAACAAGAACTAAAATCTGAAGAAAGCCAGGGCTCTTCTACATCTAATGAAAAACAGTTAAAATAGAACATTTCCAAACTCAGAATCATGTGTTATCAAACAATAACTGCTCAAAATCCCACTGTGAACGTCATGTTATATTACCTGAGTGGCCTCAGATGACAAAGACTCCAGTTGACCTTCAAGTCTCATTTTCTCCTTGAGCACCTGGAGCATTTCATCATGACCCATCACAGAACTTTCCAATGAAACGCTGAAATTAAAGTAGCAATTAGTACAAACAGGGCAACTAGTTGAACATCAAAGGTCCACTCTGATCATCTTTGAGCTATTTTAAAAGCTATTTAATTTCTGCAGAGCAGCAGAATTCATTAGACATTTGCCTCTGAGTTGTGGGCGAGGAGCAACCCCATTCCCTCTTCCGCTCCCCATTGTGGAGAACTTTGAGCTCATGGCCCGCCCAGCACATTTTCTATGTCACAAACACGTTCATTTTCAAATGGCATTTTTTCGTCTGCTCCTGGTTCACAACAATTTGAAGAATGAAATACTCAGATCTCATTTAAAACTTAATTTTCCTAATACATGTCATTCATCATCAGAAAAATGTCACAAGAACAGGTTAAAAAAAACACCAATTTCATCTGAGCGTGTATTTTAGGGTTAGCAACTATGAGTACGAGCTACATGTGCAAACTTCTTTAAACATAACCCATGATGCTACTTCCATTTCTGTTAGACAAACTGATGCATGATGGGTACCTGCTGGAAAAACTGTCCCTGCGGCTTCGAGGTTCTGCAGTCCCTTCTCTCTCTTGCTCCATCTCCAGGAGTTGTTGCTCTTCGCTGGCTGCCTGCAGTACCTCCTGAAGACTTGGGAAATGCCCTACAGCTTCAGGGGCAATCTCCCTCCCCTCCACATTGTATGGTGCCTGCTGCCGCTCCACTGCATCGGAGAGCATGCCCCTTGTGGACACGCTGCTGTAGGAAGAGCTGTCACTGTCGTTTCCGTCATTCCCTTGTCGCATTCCCAACTCGCTTCCATCGATTTCCGACACGCCGTCATGGGCCTTCAGAGAAGCCTGGTAGGTGCCGCCCTCTGACATCACACTGACCTCGGAAAGTGTGGATACAGAACTAACGGTGGACTGCAGGGAGGCTGTGGAGTTATCTGCCCTCTTCAAGCCACCACCGCCTCCTCCTTCAACATAGCCATCATTCTCTGGAGATTTATAATCAGCCAAAGAGTAGATCTTATTAGGACGAGGAGACTTAGGCTTCTTCTCTTTTGGAGAGGGAATTCCAAGACTACCCAGCTTGGGACCACGTGGGACACTGGTCCGCAAGAAGGTACCGGTATACTCTTTTGTCATGGCGACAGTGTTAGCCCGGGGTAATGCCTCAGGATGAAGCATTAGTTCTGGATCTAGAGTACTGGATGGTCTGCTTTTAGTTGAGCGGTGAGACTAAAAAAAGAAAAATCAGATGAAGAAACAAAACCCCGTAAGGTTCCATTAATCCAAAGCAGTCCACACCAAGATCCCAACTGCATTCCATCTGTACTCATTAAGTTTTAGGCTTTCGTTTACATACCCTCTCCTTATGTCTCTGCACCCTGTACTGTTTGAGCTGCTCCTCCAGACGCCTGCGAGCCTCCAAACGAATCTTCTCCTCATTTTCCATCTCCAGGGATGGTTTCTGGTTGGCTAAAAGGACAAGAGTAAGGAGGGTCAGAGGGAGTGTTGGGCTCCACCCACAAATTTCACAATCATTTGAAAAGGAGCCCAACGTTTCCATACCGAATTACTGAGAATGTCTTAACAAAATCCAATGATCTGCCCACAAACATTAAAAAAAAACAAGCACCCACACCAAATATTATTGAGGTAAGCAAGTGTCCATGCAGGAGTAGAAAGATAGAAAAACCCAAACACCTAAAATCAGTTTTTAATTCTTGAGTTCAGTGTTTTTCAAACTTTTTTGAGCCAAGGTGCACTTTTGTGTAAAAAAAAACATCAACTCTGTAGTCCGTATTAATGATGAATCGGTATTTGTACCTCCAAGATCTTGTATGCATTTTGTTGGCCACCTTCATTGTGTTTCTTTTGTTAATACTTTATTCAGACCCAGCTTTTGCAGCGGGAGGTAAGTTCATCACACCAGGAGAATTATCTCACGAACCTAGACGTGGAGACGTGAGTATCGAAAACAAATAAACCCGATCTCGAAACACGCTTTGTGTCTTCCGTGCATTGTAATGAGCTAAACACAAATATACTTTTTTTTCTTCCTTCAGAAAGACATTTACATGTATCTGATGTAAATAAAAGTATTGTTCACATCTGTCGCCATGTTTTTAAATGTCTTATCGCGTACGTTTGTTTGTTATTCGCATAATTATGTAATTATGATGTAATGGAAACTGTGTAATTGCCAAATTGTGTTTTTTCCGACGTTTCTAGAATTACGATAAAGTTTTGCGCATACGTGTGTATACTGGAAACACAAACCTAGGTCTATTTGGACGAACACAGAGCTGCTATTCTTGCAATGGTAAATGTTTTAGACCTATTTGTTGAAATTGAATAATTTACCACGACACACCTGACCGTTTCTCACAGCGCACTACTGTACCCCGGCACACTGGTTGAAAAACACTGCTTTAGTTCATACACACAGAGTTTACAAAGGAAGAACAACTTGGGTTGAAAACCAACACATTTCAAAGTTAAACAGTGTTAAAATAAGGTGGGTTAAGGGAGGAGGTACACTTTGTGTAATTTTATGCTTACACAATTCAGTCTCCTGCATAGGCATACTGAGTCTGAGGGACTGTAAAGCATCACCCTTGTGAACCGTGACATCAGCACTAGCTTCAGACTTCTCTAGCATCATGGGTGGACAAGAAGCCACACCTGGAGAGCCCTCTTGTGTCTGTGAGTTGATGGGGGAGCTGGCGCTCTGGGGAGGACCTCTCAAAGGCAGGGAACCGTTTACAAGGGAGTCCACGGCTGCATTAGAGAGAGCCACAGTTTCATTTCCGTTCAGCAACAAAGCAGATGTTATAGGACCTGAAAGAGATGGGGAGGAGAGGCTGTTAGGAAGGTTAAAATTACCACGTTAAGTTGTGGCCAAAGTTGATTTCTTTATCCTGACAAACTGGCTCAACAAGTTTGTCAAAAAGCAATAAATGAGTACAAAAAACATATTTATATATCTATCCATCTATTTATATCTATATTTTTTTTTCACAGCAGCTAAAAAACAAATAAAAAAATCCATATTTGAAATTAATGTTTTCATTCAAGAAAAAACTGAAAAACCTGATTGCACGCCAACGTGTGTAATGTGCCAAAGTGCCACTAATTATAACACACTTAAAGACCCGCTTCGATGAAAACTGTGTTTTCTGTGTGTTCAACATGTTCTCATCACATTTATGATCCCTCTAACTAGATCTTCATCTACATAGATATATAGATATATAAATTAAGCTCAAATTGCATTTCTAAGTAGTATTTATATAAATCCTTGATAATCAGGAGAGGACACAAAAATGCTGTTTGAAAAAGAGAATATCTGTAACGCAGAAAATATAGCAGCCAGGCCACAAGCTCCCTGCTCTGCTGCATCCTGATGCAGCCAGTTGCAAGCAACTAGATCCCTGACATCTTTATTTTCCTCGTTCGTGCTGGCATCTGGTTCAAAACTGTACGGCTGAAGCTCCAACATTGCTCACCATTTTTGTTACCCTGGTAATGATAGGCTGGGAGTGTGAGGGGCTGTAAGCTATAGCGGGAGAGAGTATAAATGATTGCTCAAGGGGAGTTGGGTGGGTTGCTCTGCGCCAAAGGCCCCACCCACAACTTATAGGTGAATTTATTATGAACTTCTGCGGTTCTGCAGAAACTATGTCCTAGAAAATGACAGTTTTTTGTTTGTTGGCTAAAAATCGCACCATTTTAAAAGATGATTGGAGTGGGTCTTTAAGGATAAAAATGTTTTTAATGTTTCTGTCAATAAAAACAAATTCTACATACCACTACCTACATGCATACCCTGGTAATCCTTTCTGATATATTCAATAAAAAATGAACACTAATATCTTTTTGTGATACTTTTAGGACTATGATTAATTCTGCTGAACTGGAAAGAAGAAGAAAAAAGCTGCCCACTTTTTGTTGTTAAAATAAAAATGTAAAAAATTATTGACTCAGAAAAATGTAACTTAAAATGGTAGCTCAAAAGTTTTTAACACATAAATTACTCTGAGATAATCCTGCTGGACAGGATTACAAGTTTGTGAAAACGACTCACAATCAATTTGGGTTTAAAGAAAAGCCTGGTATATAGGAATTTAAATTCCTTAGTTTTTCTGTGTTTTTTTAGATCCCTCTAAATCATTTGACAAGGTAAATCACAAGAAATTATTTATGAAACTGGCAAAGAGAGGTGTACCTAAATGTGTTGTGCGTATTCTGGCATATTGGTATGCTCAACAAACAATGCGGGTTAAATGGGAAACCAGGTGTCAGAGCCTTTTAAATCCAGCAATGGGGTGAGACAAGGGGGTATTCTCTCTCCTATTCTTTTTAATATTAATATTTGGATGAATTGTCTCTCAAACTAAAAGTCTGTCACAATGGTTGTGTGGCTGGAGATATCATTATCAACATTTGATGTATGCTGACGATATAGTTGTGTTAAGTCCAAGCACTGCTGGTCTTCAACAATTGCTTTACATCTGTTCATCTTATGGGCTTGATAATGACATCACATTTAATGCACAAAAAAGTCTTAATTGTGATTTCTCGGACAAAAGCAGACAAAAACCAAAAATTCCCTGATTTTTATCCATCAAATGTTGTGCTTGTGTGTACTAATAAGATAAAGTATCTTGGGCATATAATTTCAGAAGACTTTGTTGGTTTGGTATGTGTACAGGAGTCACTGTGGCGTTTTTTAAAGCATTTTGTACTCCTCTGTATACACCTAATCTTTGGGCAAACTATAAAAATGCCAGTATGACAAAGCTGCAGGTGGCGTACAATGACGCTCTTAGAGTTCTTTTATATAAGCCAAGGAGGACGAGTGCTAGTGAGCCGTTTGTTTCTCTAAGAATTAACACTCTCTGGGCTTGCATGCACTCACTCATGTTCAAATTTATCTGCAGGCTAAATGCTTCAGAGAATACTCTCATCTTGGCTATAAGTAACATTAGATTTAGTGTCATACGCTTCCAGTCAAATTTATGGAAACACTGGAGCGACTGTCTTTTTATTTGTCATTGTAATTAATGTTTATGGGGTGGTATGTTTAAGTAATGTTTTTATTTTATTCTTATCCTTTTAACTTATTTATTTCTTATTAACTGTTATTTTTCGTATACTTCTTCTTAACTTGTGTGTTCTTGACACTCTGCCTTTTTAATGTAGTGGGTCTGTGTACTCTTTTTTATTGATTGGACTATGAGTCTAGAATAAATCTATCTACTCCTTTATTGATAAGTTGATTAACCCACATTCTCTAATGACATGTACAAAATAACATGGTGGACAGACTTGTGTCATTTATATGTTGTGAAGGAAAAAAGGAAAAATGAAACCCTAAACCTTTGTGACAATTTCTGAATGTTGGCTTAGGCAGAATCGTTTGTTAACACCTAACTTTTCATGACATATTATCCTAACAAGAGTGTCATCTCAAAGAATGTGGGTCTGTTATTGTGATAAAGTTTTTTAAAGTGAGATGGACTACCTTTCTGTGCAGACAACTAAATTCCCCTCTGAGTTGCGTGTGGGACTGTTGGCATGGAGTAAGCCCCCCACTCTTCCCATCATCCATCTGTTCATGTGCTCTCCCACTAGCTTATAGCCCCTCACACCACCGACCCAACATTATCAGTAAAACAGAAACGACGAGTTATATTGGAGCTATTCAGCTGTACAGTTTTGAGTCAGGTGCCAGCACGGATGGGGAAAATAAAGACATGTATGGATATAGTTGTCTACAAGTAAATGCATCGGAGCATCAGAGAATTTTCTACATAACAAATACAAGCTTTTTCAACCTGCATTTTTTTTGTCTGCGATGGATGGATGGATGGAAGCAACATTAACAGTTAAAAACATCAAAAACGGACCGTAATTTCTGGATTATAAGCCACTACTTTTGTCGCACGCTTTCAATGATGCAGCTAATTTATGCATTTTTTCTTTTTCTTTTTATGCAGCTAGGGGCCCTCGAGCAGAAAGGGTAAAAGTCAGGGGGAACACAGTATATGTGTCAAGGAAGACGCAAGTTTAATGTAAATTCCTGCTTTGTGAATGAATAGCACGAACAGACCCTCATCATGGAAAATGCAAGAAGAAATGCATATAACGCAGCTTTCAAGTTAAAAGCAATTGTTAAAAGCAGTGTGAAAATATCCACCATCACCAACGGGTTTGGAAAAACCGGTCTACTGCGTGACGGAGAGGACAGCGCAACTTCAGGAGTGAATTTGCCTCAGGATGAGAGTGACACTGACAGCAACAACAAAGGAGACACAGAGAGTGTGTGGCAAAGAATATCTGACGCTATTCCAATCGGACACTGAGGAGGAAGACTTCCATGAGTTACCTTCCAGCCTCAGGCTTCAGACTGTAGTCGAAAACCGCTGTTATTTCCGGTCCGGTCCCGGTCGGGACGCAAATGGTAACTAATCAGACGGGACACTGTTGCTCTTGAACGGGGCTAGTAGCCTTTTATTTCTTTGCTCGGACCAAACTGTTAGTACAGCCCAATGTTTGAAACTCAGAGAGCGCACATACAGCAGAACAGCCTTTTTTTCCTCTCCTCTGCATCTCCTCACTCGAGGCTGCGTCATCACCTAGCGCACAAGGCAATGCCTCCTTTGGTCGCTGCATTGCTTCCTTGACAACCGCAGTCACACAAAATAAACACAACAAAAAGGGGTGGAACAAGCTAAGCTGTTAACACATGGTTTCGGTGCACAGGAGGAAGATGAAGAAAGCTCTCAGTGACTTAAAAAAAAAAAAGTTTACTTTATTTATCCCGCAATGGGGAAATTATTGTCCGCATTGACCCATCCCCTGGACGAGTGTTGAGCTGCAGACGAGCCGCACTCGGGATACAACAACTGGCTGGGAAGTGCGGGGATCAAACCGCCAACCCTTCGGTTACTGCACTACCTGCTCTGCCGCCTGAGCCACTTGCCGCCTTTACGTCTATGTTTATTTAAACCAGCCCTGTTAGTGTTGTGTTACGGTGTGTCACTGTTGTGGAAGAAAATTTCCGGCGCACGCGCTGCGCAGCGCAGCACACGTCTTTGCGCATATAAGTTACTGCTGCTCTCAGTGACTATATTCGGTATGTTTTTTTGTAACCAGCCCTTTTAGTGCTTGTTACTACCATATTGCTGCCATGTTACTGCCACGTCACAGGCACTGTTTGGAAAGAAAAACTCAGGTATATTATTAAAACTTTGAAAACTCTTTCTGTGTACCGTCTTTCTTTGTAAATATAGCATGTGTTCTGGTTTACCCTGAACCTTTCCTGCGATTACTTGTTTTTTTTCCTGACGGTGGTCGGAAAATGCAGGGGAGATCCTCTCAGCCAAAGGCAAATCATCCTTCGGGGTTCACTTCCCTGTTCGGACCCTCAGAGCCTCCAGAGCGGGTTAATAAAGAATCATTCACCGTTCTTCTGGGGGAAACCTTCTTTTATTACAGTTCCCCATCACTCTGTATATCAAACATGAATGCGCACCCCCAACACACTTCTGCTGCGTGCTCTCGCTCCCTCCTCTTTCTTACACACACATGCGGTTTCAGCCTATACACATCCTCATTCTACAACACATGTTTCAATGTGGGCACATGCGGCTTATAGACAGGTGCAGCTTATGTTTGTACAAAATGGTTTGTCCTTTAAAAATGTAATGGGTGCGGCTTATTATCAGGTGCACTCTACAGTCCAGAAATTACGGTCAGAGCGGGTCTTTATGTGGTTGGTGTAACGAAAACTTGAGGGGTTATTTTTTGGTCTAAAGAAAGATGAGGGAAAAAATATCTATTCTGATTTTATTTTAAATTTGCTTCATATTTCCTTGATGTGGCATTTAATCATTGCTTTCTTATTATAACTTGTTCCAATTTTGTTCTACATGTTTCATTTACATGCGGCAGTAAACCCCCCATCCTTTGTAATGCACAGCAAAACAGGTCACGCATGAAAGACTACAAATTTCACATTAGGAGGTAGTAGCTTTGTAATTGAAAGCAAAGGAATGTTGGTGTGCAGGAATGCGGCACATGTTTGTCATATATGAAAGGTCTATAAAACACAAGTTCATTAAGGTTACAACCTTACAGCTTTACTGAGGGATAGGAGCCGCACTAATGAAAGTGTGTGTGCAGGAGGAGCCCACTCAGCCAATGGGATTTCAAGCAAAAACATTTAGAAAAATGAACTTACCATTAAGATTATTGCTTGTTGTTTGTGTGTTCTCCAGTTCAACGTTATGTTCTGTTTCACATGCCAGAATCTGAGCTTCAGTCTCTTTGGGTTTCCTAACATGATCATCTTGATAATTGGCCTCCATGTGAACCGCCAACGACTAACCAGGCTTCACTTCCGTTAATGAAAAATAGCACTCTGTTGCAGGTGCTCTATAAAATCATCTCCGGGGAGGCACACTGCCTTTCTCAGCACCCCAGTGCTCAGGGATGCTCCTGAATTCTGACCACTAAAAAAGAAAGAAAAAGAACACATATATCACCAATGTGCCATTTGCTGTCCAATTATTACTGTTATGTAACAACATAGCCTCTTTTAAACTTAAGCTGAAGTCAAGCCGCTGACAAAGCTTGACAGTTAAGTGGATTAAATCTTTTAAAATAAAGCTTATAATGCAATAGCCACGCTGAATTTGTAAATGAGAAAGTAATGCGTTGTTTTTCATGAAATAAAATACTTATTAAAAAAAGTTAGTAAGGAAAACAACAATGGTTACACTCTTGGCTTGCTAGAAGCAATTCCAACTGAAGTATTCAAGAGCCTTCCGCATGTCATGGTGTAGTCCTACAAATGCCAACTCTCACCTTTGCTACCGAGGGTACACGTACACCTGACTTGTCCTAACCTCCGGATTCCATATGGGCTTGAAAGATGTGGGGCTTTTACGGACAACAACAATTCGAACCAAAATAATAATTGCAAGCAGTTACTGTAAATGTTTCGCGTTAGTTTAGGATTCCTTACGCCACCCAATGGTAGATAATGTTGTAAACACGGTAGCCTTATGGCTAACAGTAGCTAGCAATGCTAACGAAACGGCTAGCTCTGTTTTCAAAGAGAAGAATTATATGCTAGGTGGCTATTCGTCAGTGAGATCGGAAGAGTCCAATCTTAAAATATTCAGGTAATTCCGGAACAATACCCACTACGACACAACTGTGTCACCATGTTATAGACGAATTAAAGAATGACAGTTAAGCTAAATGAGGCCCAGATATGAAACGCTTACCTTTTTTTTACAGCTTCGCCTTTTTACTACGTGGCTGTTTTGTATCCGTTCCCTAATTCGTCCGGCTAGAAACAAAAAGCACAAAAATGAATAGTTTCGGATGTATATGTATAATCTATCAATAAATCTCATACTTAGTTCCAATTAAAAAACATTTTTTTATATGAAATAATCATTTGGGGGAAATTTATGATTTTACATCAATTTTAATATGATCTGAAGGATGTTTCTGATGCTTTACTGCGGTGATCGAACAGCTCCGTCCTGCGTTCCTGCTGTGCAGTTTACCAGCAGCTGTGTGTTATTATAGGACAGTCCACATAGTTAATGAAGTCTACTTTTGTTGCACTAAATCAAATCAAATCCTAGTAATAAGATAGTCAATTTAAGCCTGATTCTCGATTCATTATTCTGGTTAAAAAACATATTGGGATTTTATTTACAAATATTTGAAAAATACAAATTAAAGCTAAAAAGTAACACATAGGATAATTATGTTTTCACCATTTTGTAAAATTTACTTGACATCAATTTCTGAACGTTAAAGGGTTGATGTTTAATTTTAAAAAAAAAGAGGTTCAAACTCTGGAGTATAATGTGTTTTTACAGAAATAAAGCAAATACAAAGTCCATTTGAATGTCTGAAAGCATTAGGATGAGAGGGATTCAGGGTTGTTGGACATGCCAGAAAACCTTGAACATGATGCTTCAAACAATCACAACAAGACCACTGTACGCCCAAACAGTAACTATTTGATATGATCCAGTAGCTGGACCATCAGTAGGTCTAAAATCGTTTGAGTAAAATTGTGATTTTTGTTGTTGTTGTCTTTTTTTACTGACACTCCTATGGGCAGAGGAAATACTACTGTGTAAAGTTTCTCAGTGTATTTTGTTTAAACATTTTTGGTATTGTGTGACTAAAGATTTATGTTGTAGGGTCTTAATTTCAGATTACACACATCCTCTGATTTGCCTACAAGAAATCAGGGGTTAAGTTAAAATACCAGTAAGTGCTACATCACTTTGGCTTCTACCAGCCAATTGTGCAATGATAAATTGGGAATTAAAACCAAATTGTTTCAACATTTCAATTCAACTGGTTTAGAGGAGATCTTCTTTAATGTAGCTGGCTGCACCAATGTTGACTGAAAGAAAAACGTTTTTTACTGGTCCTTCAATCTTTTTTATGCTGAAAAAGTGGAAACACAAAGGTACCACATTTAGCTATTAACTTGTGCAAAAATGTTATCTAAATGTACATATATGTATATAAAGTGCAATTTAAAAATTGTTTTCACATTATTTTATTTTTCTGAACAAATAAGGTGCAGTTCTAAAATAAATTTTACCTGCTGCACACTACAGTATGTTTGCATGGTAAATGCAGTCAGATTAGACAGTTTTCTAACTCATAATGATATAGAAAAATAGTGTAAAATAAACTGAGACACAAGAACACTTCTTGCTTTATTGTCAGGGACAATGGTTAGAGGTTTACTACCTTGAGGTTTACAAACCTTGATATTTAAAATGACCTTTGTCTTCAACACGTCATGCAGTAATGTCAAAGGAAAACAGATTGTCTAATATTAAACAACTTTGACAACAAAAAATGTATTTTGATGGTCCGAACAGCTACTTCCTGTTTGAAAATAAGGGTGATTCTTCTACCTTCGGGTTTCTGTAAAGTTCACTAAACAAATAAAAATGAAAAATTAAATGTAAGTGAGGACAGTTTACACTACAAATAAATATTGAATTAAACTTAAATGAAAAACGGAATGTAAAGTGTTGATTACATTATGAAACAATGTACTCAAATAAGTAGTAGGATAACATCAGAGTAATATGACTCAACTAAAAATAAAATACAAGGTTTTTAAAATATTAAGAGTAAAAAGTAATGTTTAAGTAATAAAAAGGTTCATGTGTATAACAGATTTAGGATCTACAATGCTTTCACAGATTTAAACATTGTTAAAGAAGTGTTAACTGATATCAATCAATATCCAATATTTCTAAAACTTGTGCTGTCTATTTAACTATTTATGGATGTATTTGACAATACTGATGTTATTATGTACAGTATTCCCCTATAAGACAAATGATTCAAAAAGTTAGAAAAACAAACAGCTTATGATTGCTGTAGAAAACAGTTTTGACTTTGTTGCTTTTTTGTATAAATCTGCCAAAGCTAATATTAAAAAGTATATTTTATTAAAACTATTTTGAGATTGTTCATATTTATTTTTTCAATTTTATAACAATGTGCCTAACTAGTCTAAATGTGGCAGAGTAGTATGAGGCACCAAATGTAAAATTAACTTCGTGACAACTTTACCACATTTAGACAATTCTTCCCATATGTTCTGCATTTTTATAAGGTGATTTTTTTTTCATTCAGAGAGGAAATGTAACTGTGACTAATCCCCTGCAAACTGCATATTTAAGTATACCAAATTTGGCATTTTTCTAATTTATTGAAACTGGAAAATAAAGACAAGCGTGAAAAAAAGAACAAAAACAAAATCAAAAGAGTCTGAGCAAAGTCAAGGGTCGGATTGCTCAGCTGTCCAGTCGCTTGTTCGCCCATGAGCGATGGAAGCGCGCCCCCGACACTTCAGGTGAATGAGAGAGAAGCAGAGGAGCGGGACACTGCTCTCGGCGCGTCGCACTGAAGAGGAACAATTAGGAAAATGAGTTGTATTACGTCGCTTGGGGCGCATGCTTTGATGACAACATGTCTCTTTTTCGTGGTGGGATGCGTTGCACAGAAAGTAAGTTGACATGCGTTTTGCTACGGAAATAATTCATAAGCTTTTTCATCCAGCGTTGTTCAGAGTCGTGCTCACATGCAGGGACCAAGCTACGAACTCCATTGGTAAAACTTTCAGTTAAATAGATATTTGCCTATTCGCTAGCTTCTCCCCCAAAAAACTCTCGACAAAAGTTATTTCAAGAAAATGAATACCCAAGTAGTAATTTTGGCTTCTGTCGGATGTATAAAATAAATCTTAGCTATCTTTAAATTAATTTTATAGACACTTTTGCTGACTCTTTCTAGCTAGACACAAACGGACAGTAGTGGTGACATTTAACCTGAACTCTGTCAAACATTTAGCTGTTTTTGACGTTTAAAGTTGTTTTTAAATGATAAAATTATACCCGAATACATGGAAACTCAAGTTTTCTCCTATACGAGTTTTAAAAACTGGCATTGCATATAAAGAAATCGATGCTGGAGCAGTTAGATTTTTAAGGTGCGGCTTTTCAAATTGAGTTCGGCGTCTGTCCTGCTAGCAAACTGGACAGGACAGTGCATAAAATGACTCGGGTTTCTTAAGGGGGTAAATCAGTGTTTTACCAGCTTCCGTGTTATGTCGTACATGTTGCCATTTATGTAGTTTTAAGTCAACAACTGTTAATATTAGATAATAATAAAAAAAAGAAAATATGTGAAAATAAAGATAAACCAGAGTTTAGTTTAGTTTATAACTTTTAAAGCATGTTGGGATCTTTTAAAATCTGCTTTGTTTGCTTTAAAACCCCCATGTTTAGTCATTTTTCTGTCCCTGTTTTTATACCTATAAAATTGTGACAGTTGTGACTTCTTTTCTTAAGTTTTTCCAACTCTGACCTAAATCTTCATGGGCTTCTAAGTGTTGTTTTGATGTTACAGCACCTTACAGAGTGTGAGAAAGGCACGCAGAGTCCAAACTGCAGAAATAAGAACCACATTGGACACAAGTGAGGGTTTTGCTTTACGTTTTTCTACTCATTCAGACGGTAAATCCCAGGATTTGCCCCTGGAGGAGGAGCAGCAGGAGGAAGTCACGATTTAAACTTCAGACACAAGTTGACAGTGGTGGATTCAGTTACTGCTATTCACCTGCTGTGACTTTCTTGTGTTGTAAAGTGGAAGTCTCCTGTGGGGGTTATTTAAGTCCAGGCTTTGTTTGTTTGTTGGAAGGGAATGCTGGTAGGTTGAGGTTTGAACTAGAGGTGATGCACTTAGGATAATGTGTCACTAATGTGTGAAACACACCAGAAAAATAACCACATTCCCATATTTATACTGTCATAAATTGAATCCCACGAGGCAAATCTCATAGGATTTTTCAGATTCAGAAGAGTCATCTTTGGCAGTCGACACTATTCTTAGAACTGGACTACAAAAGCGGCTTCTATATTGAATCGTCTGTGTTTCCTGCTTTAGTTCCTGTGTTTATATGGGTCCTGGCTATCCCTGTAATTATATGGCCGAGGGGGCATGGTAAATGATGGCTTTGTCCTTTGTTCCTCATTTGTATTAAGTTGATTTTTGGAACAGCATAAACAAGCTTGGAATTTATCCCCCCCCCCCCCCCCCCCGAAAAAAACTGACGCACCCATGTCCAGAATTCAGCTCTGTGGCAGAGGGAGAGTGAATCTCATCTTTGTTTTGGTTACCCCACTCTGGGTTTCAGAAAGTTCTATTTGTCATGGAGTGCAAAGACACGCATCTCTAATTGAAGTGAGTTGTGGGACAAGAGGACTAGTGAATTCATTTAATCTTCCCACGAGTTATATGACAACATATGCTCACAGTTTGTCAACAGATAAACATGCCCCAGTGTGTCAGAAAACTGCAGTGAAAATGGGAAGAGCAAGGAAAATTTCATCTAAACTTGTTAGAATTTTACACCAATGAAATGCTGCTTTTATTTTCCAGTGAAAAACGATACTTTTTCTTTTTAATAATATAAATCTGTTAAAAAAAACACAAAGGAAAGAAAATCATAAAAGTCCCCCTCCGATCCTCTTTTGATCTATTTTAAAAGCTTTCCTAGTGGTCTTTAAGTTATGATTATGCAATTTTTTTATCCAAAAATCTAAAAACGTGTAGTTTTCTAGGACATGGTTTCTGCAGACCAGCAGGAGTTCATCAGAAGTTTGTGTCTGAGTTGTGGGCAGAACTGTTGGCGTGAAGTAAGCTTGCCTCCATTCCCCATCATCAATCTATTTACACGCTCTTCCATTAGCCTACAGCCCGTGACAGCCCCAAGCGAACATTACCGACGCAACAAAAATGGGGAGCGATATTGGAGCCATCCCGCTGTGCAGTTCGATCCAGATGCCAGCCCAGATGAGGAAAACAAAGACATACATGGATCTAGTAGTGTACAAGTGAATGCATTGGAATTGAGCGGAGCAAAGCGCTTGTGTCCTGCCGATTGTAGTACCTACGTCACTGCTACAAGCTTTTTTTCAACTGCATTTTTTTCGTCTGTTGCTGATTTACAACGATTTTATTAAAGAAATACCCAGAAATGCAATTTTCTGGGTATTTCTGGGTATTTTCTGGGTGCTCCATAATGAGAATGTTAAATTAACCAAAAACAAGATTTTCATTGGAAATGTTCTATAGCGTTGGTCTTAAACATGATGGTCATTGGACTGACATAAAATTGACTCGAATTAGGTGATTTGTTTGTTTTTTTTATTCCAAAAAGGTTTTATACTTGGCTGGAGGAATATCTTGAAGATTTACACTAATGAATTCATTATTTGAGCTGGAGTTGTATTCTATTACATAAACAATGACAAAGCCAGGGTAGAAACGGCCAGTTGTAAAGCTAATCTAAATCCTTGGATGAACTGACAGATTTGGCTGAAGAGAAACATTTCTTCAACTGTGCTAGGTCATGAGTTCAGGACAAATGGAGCTGCACTTCTTTTTTGCATAGTGTATAAATATAAACACTAAAACTCAAAAAGGAAATTGAAAAATCTAGAGGGCTTTAAGTATAAATACACTGCTCCCATAGGTTTCTCACATTAGTGTAAAAAAAAAAAACCTTGATATTTAACTGACTAAATCTTTAACCAATACAATTTTCTTTTCTCCTCTTTTCTGGTGGAAACCGCTGCTTAGCTGAGGTCAGGATTCACGACAGGGTTCCAGAGTCTACCTCAAACTGCAACCGCAGCTGCAGGAGCAGGAGCTCGTTTCAGAAAATATGTTAATAGGTCTTTCTCCACAAACATGGAGGAGAGGGCTCGAGTTTGCCGGCTCTTTGGCTCACCCAGTTATGCTTATCTGTGTGAGCTCAAGGATCACAGCTGTGACAATTTACAGATGTCTACCAGTCCATGTGGATGCCAGGGAAACTTTAACCAAGACACTAGAGATGCTTTGGCTTCACTATCATTTAAGCTGTTGGTAATACTCGCTGATTTAACCAAAAGATGTAATAAAACCTGGATTTGTGGATTTTATATCTTTATAGCTGTAAGATTTTCCCTCCTGTTACGTCTTTTCTATTTTTTAGAAAAAAAAAGGAAAAGAAACAGAGTTTCAATAGTTAAATAGTTTCAATAACTAAATTCATGCCAATTTAGTCTGCTTTGATATCTGCATCAATGCAGCCTGCATCATGGAAACTAAAAAGTATTTGTGACAATATTTAAGTAAACCACAACCACTGACTTAAAAGCCTTTGATTAATTTGGAGGCACAGAGTCTCATCACACCAACAGACATGCTGTTTATAGGGCATGTGATTGGGCGTTCAAGAATGTGCTGAACGCGGGTTCTTGAACGCACCTTTAGCATATGGTGTTCACACTGGACTGGTGCTACCCAATACTAGAGCATATACTGATATTTGGAAGAGGCATAATCCAAAATGTGCAAGTGGTGCTAATCTTGCTTGAGGTTTTTCATTCACAGCTATTTTCCAAAGTATAAAAGACTTGATGTCATATAACTCCGGCTCAACACAAACCACAGTTAATAATTTCTTAATGATCAATTTTTCATTCAACAGCAGCGCGTTTTGTATGTAGAACTGGAAAACTGACTTAAAAGTTCACTAAACACTGAAACGTGCATAAACATGCATTTCCATAGACTTTTCATAGGATGTGTTTGCTTTAACATGGGTTCCCTGTGTGAACGTAGCATTAGAAGGGCTTTGCTTTGAGTTCTTGACTTTCTTCTTTCACCTTTTTACTGTTTTGTACAGTTATGGTACAGTTAGTTTTGCCACGTTGTTTAAGACTTGGTGACTGCTTAATGCTAAGCTCCTCTCATAACCTGCTGCTTCTAGAATAAAATATTTAAAGCAAAATTTGGAAAATCTTTTTTTTTATTTTTTTTATTAATAGCCCAATAGGACTTTCATGTGAAACACAGGAAAAAATGTCCCTTGCCTTTCCTTCATCTGTTCATCCCCTCATCTGTTACAGGATCCCATCTATTTTTATGGCTATTTTATTTGCTTTTATGTAAAGCGCTATACAAAAAAAAAAAAAGTTTGAGTTTGCGTTCTGTTCATACTATTTAACATCAAAGTAAGTCCTGTACAGCATTGGGAGGTTGGAGAAATGGCACTGCAGCACCAACTCATTGTCCCACCGATATTTGTGTATCACCTGCACACCCCATGCATGCAGCATTTGTGCGAGGTCAATAAGGAGCCAGTAAACGCACCTTACTGATGACTAGAGCAGTGTTTTTCAACCAGTGTGCCGCGGCACACTAGTGTGCCGTGGGAGATGGTCAAGTGTGCCGTGGAGAAATTGCCCTCATTAATCATTCACTGATCTAAAAACATTTCCCATCTCCAGGAAATCAGCTCTTTGTTCATCCAAACAGGCCCTGATAAAACACTGAGTAGTTAGGAATATGAAAGATCTTAAAATTACTTTTTCTTTGTGTTTATTTAATTCTATTAAAGACATTTTGATAAGGATTACGTTACCGCGATTTACCTGCAGCTATGACAGTTTGCGGAAAAGTCCCGTCCCTTTAACTGTCTCCACCAATCATTCTTGAAGGCTTAATCACATGTCATCAGTCTGACCAATCAGAAGTGCTTAAAGTCTTCACTTCCTTGTTCTTAATTCTGCTGATAAAGTCGCTCAGTTCTAACAGAAATACCAGCTAAAGCTCTTCTTTAGCGGTGTAGCTTTCCACAGAGTCCGGTGTCAGACCGTGAAACAAGTGGACAATACAATAAATCTCAGAGACGCCAGTCTTTCTGCAAGTTTTCGGCACTTTTCACACTACATCTCCCATGATGCATTGGCTTAAAGAGCCAGTGTCCCAGCGCACAATGAGTTGTCCTTGCGAAACGGCTTGAAACCCCAACAAACAAACAGTTTCTAAATTTTTATAATTTAACTTTCATTTCATCTCTTAGAAAAAACAGCCGCAACTTCCTGCTTTTCCGGCCACAATTATCACAAAAATACACGTGAGATTGCGGGCGGGCGGGGGGGGGGGGGGGGGGGGGGGGGGCTGTCGATCAATACAGACCATGAATTTCTGCTTTTTTTTTTTTTTTTTGGATGCTGGTGTGCCGCGGGATTTTTGTCAAGGTTAAAGTGTGCCGTGGCTCAAAAAAGGTTGAAAAACACTGGACTAGAGCATAAGGGCACTGTACGACAGGGTCATCATATGTCATTGGTGTGTGTAACTTACATGTAAGGGTTAATGGCCGACGAAGTGTGCGGTTACTACTTTTTAACGCACGCCGTGGAAGCCTGAACCGTCCGACGCGAAGCAACCGTTCGCGGTTCGTGAATCATACTTCACGAACCGCTCTTGTCTACTAGCCCTCACAGACTGGGACAACCCAAAAACCCGCACCACCTGTACGGGTCATCCCCCGTACAGCTTTATGTTACTAATTTCTAAATCAAGGATGTCCAGCCAATAATAAGCTGCAAGGGCAGAAGTGGTTGGAAAAGAAGCAGGGCAGCAGCCTTGAAGGCCGGGAGTTATCCATTTCTGCAGTAGAGCCTTTGCAGGACCTTCTCTTTACATCTTCATCAGTGATGAAGATGGGAAGTGTTGGGTTTCAGCGTCAAATGAAATGAGTTAGAATCCTTTAAACAGGATAAAAATGTTCAACATCAGTACATGGTTTGTTTCCATTAAAGTGCTTTGGAAATTGCATGGAACGTTTCTGTAAAGATGTTTTTCGTTTGCGTAGGGGTAAGCTAAAACCTTAAAAAGGATTAAATGTTTTCTTATCATCTGATAAGTCTTGCTTTATTGAAAACCATTTTAATGGATCGGTAACTGTCACCCAAATTCAAATTTTCTGAAGTAAACTTAAAAGAAAATATCAATAACATTGACCAGTTTATTGTGGTTCAGCTCTGTTGAGCTGAACACATTATTGCAAAAGCCCTCTTTTTCTTCGGCTATGTTGAGCCCAATGACTGCTTGGTGCTGCTTGCTCTGATAAATGTAGCTACATTAGTAACATTTTTCCTTTAGACTTGAGGCCTAAAATCTACCTCTTACTTCTAATCTGTATCTGCTTGAATCAGCTCAAACTTATGTTATATAGTGCTTATCAAGCATAGTGCTCCTATATTGGGTCTTACTCAGCTCATTTTGGTTCATAATAAAAGAAAACGTGTGTGAATGAAATTTTTCTTGCGTGAAATGCTGTTGTTGAAGCACAGACCAATGAGGTGGCGTTATTCGTCTCTTCTAGTAAACAGGGCTGGTGAGGATTCCTGCCCCCTTTGAGGGGCCTGCCTGCCTTTTTATGAGCCAGTTGGAGACTGTTTGTGCATGAGAGGCAATGTGTGTGTGTGTGAGAGAGAGAACACTGTGTCAGTGGAGGGCGGCTCGTGTTGCACCATTTTCACAGTGGTGTCATCAGCCTGGGTGGCTTAAAAAGAAATCCATGTTGCAGCAAGTAGAGAGGTCAGGGTGATGGGTCTGCTTTGCCAAAACGTGCCGTAGGTTGTTGTAGAACTATATATAAAAAACGGGCATTTAAAAGTTTGACCTTTTGACCATCTCAATTTAGAACCCTTGACATTTTCTAGACATTTTGCTTATTTAATAAAAAATAACTTAAATAAATTATTATTATTATTATTATTATTGGGTTATTGTTTTTTTCATAGCCACACATGCTTTTGTTGGCAAAAAAAACACATTTCTGTTAATCTATTTTAATTGTCAAATTAGATATTTCTAATTTAATTTTGCTACACATTTACTAGAGAACCATTTGAAGATGAAATGTCAAATACCATTTTCTTTATCATTTTAATTAATCGACAGAATGAGCGGTGTTAAAGAAGAAAAAGCGGTTTAGCAGATCCCTTTTTCATTTAAATTTTGAGTCAACGAATGCACAATGAAATGAAAAAGCATTTCTGGTATTGACTTTTTTTAAATTATGCTGCAGAAACACTTCCATAGGTTCATTTGAACATTGAGAAATTGAAAATTACAAAGAAAGTCAAGACATCAACTTCAAAGAATTTATATAAATTTGTTTGAGGGAAATACATATTTGATCCCCTGGTAACCATTAAGAGTTCTGGTTCACACAGACCAGTTAGACTGTGAGAAATAAGCTTAACCCTTGTGCTATCTTAGATGACCCCGCCCTTACCTTGACGTGTTATTCCTATCATGACCAAGGTGGATAAAGGTGGAAAGATTTCATGTAATCCATGGACACCAGAGAAAATCACAAATCATTGAAGAAAAAAGCTTCAGCGCACTGTCTAGTGGGTCTAGATGACCCAACTTCCAATGTTAAAGTGCCTAGGATAGCACAAGGGTTACAATAACACTCCAGGAGTTGGTTGGTGATCTCAAAGCAGCTGGGATCACAGTCACTAATAAAATTAAGCCATTTACCATGAAATCCTGAGTGAGAACCTCCTTCTCACCGCTAGACGGCTTAAAATGGGTCATGGATTTGTCATCCAACAGGATAATGACCCAAAACATAGAACCAAGCCAATCAAGGAATGGCTGAAGAAGAAAAAAAATATAGGTCATGGAGTGGCCCAGGCTGTCTCCAGACCTCAATCCTATAGAAAACCAATGAAGAAAGCTGAAGCTCAGAGTTGACAAGCGACAGCACAAGAATGATTTAGAAGTCATTTGCAAGGAAGAGTGGACCCAAATTCCTCCTGATGTGTGCAGAAACCTGCTGATCAACTACAATAAAATGTCTGTCCTCTGTGCTTGCTGGTAAGGATTTTGCTACAAAGAGTCAAGTCCTCTCAGCAAGAGGGTTCAAATATTTATTTCCCAAAATTAACTGTAAATACATTTATATTTATACACTTTTTAAAGTGGATTTTTGCATTTTTCTGGTGATTTTCTATCTCTCAATGTTCAAATGAAGCTACCATTAGGATAACAGACTGTTACTTTCTTTTTAAGTGTTCAAACCTACAAAAGCAGCAGGGGATCAAGCTACACAGTTTTTCAACAGCACACATGCATTAATATTGAAGTGGTGAATTATAATTTATCTGTTTTATAAGTGGAGTAATATATATTATAACTGCTGTATACATTTATTTAGAGTATGTCTATGAAGACTCTCATTCATCCATGTTGATTCCATCATAGTAGTAGGTTTAGGGGCTGTCATCTGGACTTAGTTTTTAAAGTTAGAAGACGTTTCACCTCTTATCCAAAAGGCTTTGTCAATTCTTTGAATTGACAACAGAATTGACAAAGCCTTTTGGATAACCGGTGAAATGTCTTCCAAGTTTAAAAACTAAGTCCAGATGACAGCCCCTAAACCTACTACTATGATTTATTTAAAGTAGGGATTTGGGATATTTTTAGTCTATTAGTTAATATTTCAATCTACTTATTAGCCAGTAGGCAACGGTGAAACCCATCAGTGAAGGTGACAGCAGTGCAGGCTAGCGCCAAGCCTTCTCCTACAAATCTGACCCTGGACAAGAGGAGGGCTTTAGTTGCTCTGGAAAACGATGAAAGCATTGTAATCCTACTGGCAGACAAAGGTAGATCCACAGTTGTCCTGGATTATAAGAACAAAGTTTTTGACCTCCTCAGTGACGCCACCACCTATACAACACTGAAGAAGGACCCCACTTCCGATGATAAAAAGAAAGTCATAGACTGCTTACAGAAGTTGGAAAAAGAAGGGGTTGTTGATCAAAGACAACACCACAGACTGTACCCTGGGGCTTACCCAAAATACACAAGGAAGGAGCCCCACTCAGATCTTTTGTCAGCAGCATTAACTCTGTGACTTAGCCAAATATCTAGCCACCATTCTGGTACCGTTGGTAGGAAACTCCCAAGACAAGGAAAGTCAAATAACTTCACCTGGATGAGGATGCAACTATGGTCTTGTATGATGTCACTTCTTTGTTGGCTTGCATCCCCCCCATAGAGGTCATCAAAACAGTGAAGAAGAGACTCTTTAGAGACTCTTTAAAACAGGACTAACCTCAAACCAGACCATTCGCAACATGTTGGAACTTTGTTCAAACACCACTTATTTCCAGTTTAGATGACATGTCTATAGACGGCAGGACTGTGCAATGAACTCTCCGGTTTCTCCCATAGTGGCCAAACCTGTACATGGAGGACTTTGAAGACAAAATACTGCATTCCTTTACTGGTACTGTTCCCAGCCACTGGTTCCACTGTGTGGACAACACCTGGGTCAAGATCAAGTCACAGGAAGTAGATGCCTTCACCAAACACATCAACTCGGTGGATAGCCTCATTAAGTTCATCGGAGAGGTTGCCAGAGAGGACTGTTTGGCATTTTTGGTTTGTGGAGTACAATTGGGAGGGAACAGAAGCCTAATGGTGGAAGTATATCGGAAATCAACACATACGGACCAATATCTACTTTTTGACTTGCACCACCCACTTCAACACAAATTGGCTGTTATTAGAACTCTGAATCACAGGGCAGAGGAAGTGCCCACGCAGGGGCCAAGAAGGAGAAATTATACGTCCAGAACGTACTGAGGGTTTGTGGATACCCCAAATGGGCCTTCACTAAAGCACAGAAGCGACCCACCTCCTATCACCACAACACTGAGGAACCAGAAACAAGAGGAAAACACACTGACATCCCATATGTGGCTGGGCTATCAGAGAAACTGAAGAGGGGCTTCCACAACGAAAACATCCCACTAAAAATCAAACCAGGGAACACCCTGAAGCAAAGACTTGTCTACACTCAGACACAAACTAAGTGACGCGGTGTATGCTGTTAAGTGTAGTCAGGAATATAACGACATGTACATTAAACCAAGCAGCCACACACAAACGCATGAGCCAACACATGGGGTCTAATTTCAGCAGACAAAAATCGGGGCCAGAGTCAAGAAAGCCATATTTGGAAATATAATAAAAGTCCTTATTAAAAAGAGGTGGTGGACTCGGACACAACCTTTCATCCATTTACAATCCTGTTTTGAAATCCCTGCCCAAACCTACCCAGCATGACAATAGGCATCTTTATCCAGTGTTGGAACCTAGAACAGAGGATGAAACTGAGCAACACAGGGGTCAACGACTCAGTCGTTGGGGGACTTTGTGGGGATTGAAATTCCATCAAGCAGGATGTATCTCTAGCAAAAACACCAGTCGGACAGAACTGAAGAATCTGCTCAGATGAGTGGCAAAACATCTTCAAACCAAAAATGTTGTCCAGTTGAATTTTTTTTAGAACTTTTGATTATATCATGACCTGCATGACTGAGAATCTACACCGGGGGTCGGCAACCTCCGGCTCTTTCATCATTATGCTGCGGCTCTCTATGGTTTAGTAAAACAACTATCAAGATTGTCGTGGTGCCTTTAACACCGTTGGGTAGTGCGAGTGGGTAGGAGGAAGAGAGCCCCTTGAACACGTGGAGGGGGCGTGTCTATCCTGTCAACTTGCTGCTATGATGACCGTATGTTGCGCTGTCTGTGTAGAACACGCTGAAAGGGGGGGTTGCACACGGGGGGAAAACAACTCGGATCTGAACAGGTAGAGAGGCGGGGGCGGGGCTTAGACTCACCGCTGATGATTCCAGACCCGCAACAAAGACAGAAAAGTCTATTCAAGGTTGTGGTGGAAAATGGACAAAAGATCAAAGGAAACATCACGCAAATAATTAAAATAAATAATTAAATAAATATCCTGACAGCATTTTGAATCAATTCAAGTATTGCCAAATGAACTATTCAATTCAATTCAGTTTTATTTGTATAGCCCGAATTCTCAACAACAGTCGTCTCAATGGTTGCCAACTATCACCTATCGCGACACATCGGCAAAACTATTTTTTCTAATACCCGTAGTGTTGCGCCTCCCTGTGCTTTTATTTCTGTAGGAAACTGATCCAATTGGCTCTTTGAGTGGTAAAGGTTGCAGACCCCTGAACTACACCAGGGGTTTGCAATATTCAGTGTATATTCAAACGATGTCTCAGACATTGTCTGAATATACACTCACTGGGCACTTTATCAGGCACAGCTGTCACACTGCCTATTAAGTTCAATTACTTAATCTTTTGCGAAGGCAAAAGGGAGACCAACCCGGTATTGGCAACGTGTACCTGATAAAGTAGCCAGTGAGTGTTCATGTTAACCTGAAAGATCAGGCCTTGTTACACAAAATGAAGTTATAAATGTAACATAATTTAGGTGCTTCTGTTATTATTGACAATTTAATCTTTGTTGAAGTTCTCTATATTTTAATCTGTCCTGCATTTTGTGTTTTGTTTTACTCTATGCACATTTTACAGGAAGATTATTAATATAATTATATATATATATATATATATATATATATATATATATATATATATATATATATATATATATATATATATATATATATATATATATATATATATATATATACATACACATAACCACATTATAACCGTTTTTATAGTGATGGAAGTTATGTAAATGGTCTTATACTGGACTAATAAAAAAGTCTCTCTAGAAATCCGGGTTGTAGGTCAAAGACGAGACATTTTACGATTTTGCTATTGGAACTGTGATGGTATCTGCGTCTGATATTAATTATTTAATAATATTGAAGTCAGTTTGCCAAAATGTGTAGTTTTGATAATCTTTTGAATTAATTTAGATGTGTGTTGTGGGTTTTGGTGATATTTATTTCTGATTTTAATAAAGATTTCACAAGTTGATTCTAACTAATATTGTTGCTTTTCCACTCAATTTCGGAATTAAATAATTGAGAGAAATAAAATAGAATAGAACTTCATTAATCTCACAAGAAGAAATTCACCTAAAAATAAAATTAGATTCATGTGAACTTTATAGATAAAAATGAATGTGTAACAGATGTTCCACATGTGTAATTCCTTTGCACTGCCATAGCGAGAGCTAAATTGTGGTGTTTTTTTTTTCTTTGTTTTGAATTAATCAAGTTTGGTGTGTTTACATGGAGGTAGTGAAGAAATGGAAAGAGACAGAGATCTATCCCTTTCCATCAGACTGTCAGAGTCAGTGCAGTTGTAATATTTTTAAATAAGCATTTGGCAAAAATACTTGGCAATCACATCCAAAAATGAACCTCAAACTAATTTTTAAAAAAAGTACTTGTGTTGTATATTATTTTTTGCTCCTTGGATTATCACATTCCAAAATGTCCTCACATTAGGGCTTCAAAATGTTCCTCAAGAAAAATGAACTAAACTGAAACTGTTGCAGAGTCCTTTTTAAAAATGGTTATTTGTAAATTATTATTTTAAACATAGTGCAACATTATCATGATTTTAAGCCTCAAAGAACATTAAGTTTATGATGGGCCTTTTCCACCTCTTTGACACTAATAAATAAAGTCAAGATTTTAAATTCTGAGATGCTTGCACGCTAAACTAGTCAACTGTTGACTGCTGCTTTCCTGTCCAGGGACCACCTATCAACAGTTCAACTGGGTCGGAATGACCTGCTTGCTCTTACGTAAACCTTTGCTTGCATCTTATTAGCATCACTTCATTAAAACTGATCCAGCCTCCCCGTTTGTGTAGTGGCTCACTACAACAGTACTGCAGGCCATTGTTTTGCCATGAGAAAAAAAGCCCCCTTGAACAATTAGTGTCCTGCCAGTGAGCGGCATGTGATGTAACAGAAATGAGATGTTCAGCATCATAAGAATGTCCCATTTCTATTCGACACTGTGGCACTTTGGAACCCTTTCATGTGTAGTCTAGCATGTGCATCCTCGGGTTTAGGGGACCTCCCAGTAGCTTCATCATGGTGGGAGAGATTAGAGTCTCATCCCTGACACAGTTCTCTGTGTTCATCATAGCTGCATAGACTACTTTGTAATAAGGTCAATTTAAAATTTTTTTTTCTGTTAATGTTTGAGTGGAAACACTTTAAAACAGATGTTTGAAAAAAGGGAAAGGTGGTGTGGGAAAAAAAAATAAGGATTTAAAACACATAAATATGGAGCAAAGAAAAGAATCTTCATGGAAGTTGGGGTCACATAAACCAGTTTTAAATTTTTTTGTTTTGTTTTACAAACGGGTTTTTTTTCAAGTCCTATCCTAAAAGTAAAAAAAATATATGTCCTGGTTCAACGTATACATGCCTCTGCCTTCCATTCTGTTTTTGAAACTCTAGTAAACTGTGGTGTGAGACTGACATACTTTTTAGATGCATTGGAGATTGGTTATTAAAGTCTCACTCCAACTATATTTGTATCTTTTGTAGAATCCTTCCTAGTGATCTTTTAATTATGATTATGCAGTTATTAGCCTAAATCAAAAAGCCTGTCATTTTTTTAATATATATTTTCTGCAGAGCGGCAGGAGTTTATCAGAAACTCTGCTCTGAGTTGTGGGTGGGACTGTTGGCGTGGAAGTATGCCTCTCCTGATATCCCATCATCCCTGTGCTTACACTCTCTCCTGTTAGCTTACAGCTTGTCACAACCCCAAGCTAACATTAGCGGTGCAACAAAAATGACAAGCAATATTGCAGCTATCCAGCAGTACAGATTTGAGCCAAATAGCAGATCAGATGAGGAAAAATAGGTTTTTAATGGGTTTATTGGTCTACAAGTGGATGCGTCGGAATGGAGCAGAGCAGGGAGACTTTTGCCCAGACATTTCAGTTCTTGCGTTACAACTGAGAGCTTTTTCAAACAGCATTTTTTTGTAATCTGTTCCTGACGATTTGAGTAAAGAAATACTCAGAAATGCAATTTTAAGCTTAATTTATTTTATATATGTCCTCCATCATGAGAAAAATGCCACGAGAACATGTTAAAAACACCAAAACCACAATTTTCATTAACCCATTTATATCTCCCATTTATATAATAAAAATTGGAAACTCTTTGCAATGTGTAAAGAACACTTGTGGTTTTTTTTTCAAATGTTTTGCCATAAATTTGTATCCAAAACACTAAAATATGACCTGAAAGTTTAAATTAACAGCATACTCTCTTAAAATACTTTGTTTTAATTTGGCACATTTATGACATTTTGAACAGCATGTACTGAAAGCAACTTTTGTGCTGTTTAAATTCTATAATCAGGAGAGAGTGACCATTACCTAAAGCTTCCTGTTTTATAAAGAAATTCCTGCTTTGTCCAGTCAACTCCAGAGTCCAATTTCAGTGACGTCTCTACCATGAAATGTTTGAATTGAACGTTTTGTTGCAAGCCTTCTTTAAACAGGACAAATACAGATGCAAATCCTAAGCCACGAGGGGATCAGCAGCTTCCTTTTTTTTGGCATCATGTGCTCCAAATTCAAACTCTTCACATCACTTCTGTGCAAGAATTGTATGTGGCTGGTTCAGATTTCATACAAATCCATAACTTATCCATTCCTTGTAGTTGTGGATGTAATCCTAGGAGCATGTCTTGCACTTTCATTCTTTGGTGAAAAGATTTTATCAAACCTCATTCAACCATTTACAGATAATTGTCCTCAACAAAGGGTACCAGTGTTTGTTAATATAATTAAGAAAATATGCGGAGTAGTAAATTGGGTAAATTGTTGCATACGTCACGACTCCTCGTTTGTTAGAAAGATTGATAAACATGTCTGTTGCCATGACACAACTTGGATTTGTTTTTTTGTGAAAATTGGTTTCCTTTTGTTGTCATGATGTGGTCACAGGCAGCTTCTGTACCCGTTTCTTCCTACACATCATTTTACTCATTTATGCTCAAAAATTCAACAGGTCTCTCTTTCCTGAAACACAAATCCATGGGCCAACTTTTACATTTTGGTAAATCAACTTCTAGGGCTGGAGCAGCAATGGAGAAGGATCTGTCTCCCCAATTTCAATGTTTGGTCAGAGAGGGGAGGGACAAAAGGTTAGAATCGGACGAGCGCAGAGAGCGGGAAGGGGTGTGACGCTGGAGGAGATCGGTGAGGTAGGGTGGGGCCAGGTTATGAAGGGCTTTGAAAGTGATGAGGAGAACTTTGAATTTGATACACTGAGCGATGGGGAGCCAGTGAAGGTTCTGAAAGACAAGCGTGATGTGTTCACGAGAGCGGCTGTGTGTGAGCAGACGGGCAGCAGAGTTCTGAATGTATTGCAGCTTATTTATTATTTTGGAGGGTGTACCATGGAGTATGCTGTTGCAATAATCTAACAGGGAGGTAATAAAGGCATGAATGAGGGTTTCAGCAGCAGCCAAGGAGAGGGATGAACGGAGGCGGGCAATGTTTTTCAGGTGGAAACAGGCAGACCGAGTGATTTTGTTAACATGTTGTTCAAATGATAGATTACTGTCAAAGAGAAACCCAAGGTTACGGATGACTGGTCACAAAGAAAGCGTGGTGTTATTGAAATTTAACTGAAAATTTGGAATGGATTTTGTGATGGTTTTGGGGCCATTTATGATTATGTCTGTCTTATCACAGTTGAGTTTGAGAAAATTGAGCTCAAGCCATGTTTGATATCAGTTGGACAGCGGGTGAGTGTGAAGTAAGTGGTGGAGCTGATGGATTTGGTGGAGATGTATAGTTGTATGTCATCAGCATAACAGTGAAAATTTAGACCACGTTGTCGGATGATGTTACCGAGGGGAATGAGGTAAAGGATGAACAGGAGTGGGCCAAGCACCGAACCTTTGGGAACACCTTGCAACAGAGGAGCTGTGGAGGATGAGCAATTGTTTCTCTTGATAAGGTAGGACTGAAGCCAGGACAGAACAGAGATGATGTTGAGACCGTTCTTGAGACGGGAGTGCCAGATGAAGTGACTGATGGTGCCAAATGCTGCAGTGAGGTCCAGGAGAATGAGGATGGAGAGCTGTCCAGTCGGAGGAGAGAAGGATGTCATTGGAGACTTTGAGCAGAGCTGTTTCAGTTCTGTGTTGTTCTCGAAAACCAGATTGAAAGGGTTCAACAGATTATTTGAGTTTAGGGGTTCACTGAGCGGTCTATGACCTTGATATTTTCCACGGGCCATCTGGGTATCCCGTACACTACAGGTTTGCCCATTTTTCACCCTCAGACAACCTGTATCTAGCTGTAAGGGGAAGTTATGACTAAGGCTTTCACCAAACAATGGGTATGTTGGAAATATTATAAACAAGTTAATATTTAATTAAACACATTTATATAAAAAAAATTTAGTAAAACCAGTCTTGCACATCTTAATTATATAAAATCAGGAATTTGACAGTAATACTCAGTAAATGATTTGCATACCGTTTGTTCTCGACATTCAGCAGTAGCCATTTGTGTTTAGGGGACTTTCCATCAGCTTTGTTTATGAAATGAATGTCTATGTTTTAGACGGATCAAACCTGAATACTGGTACTTTTTGAATTTTTTCATTAAAATAATATACAGAGCCACTGTGATGTTACCCAGAGCTTTGTCCCATGACTTTGTAATGCTTCTTTTTTTTAGTTGGAATAGGGTCGGAATAGCATTAAAATGCAGAATTAAAAGTGTATTTTTGTCAAGTCGAATTCAGTCCGATGCAAAGTTATTTTTCAAAGAAAATGGTAAAGAGTAGTCAGAGGGGGGGAGTTTTTAGATAATAGATAAATATTTATAATTTTGTGGAAAAATTTAATGACTTGGCATCTAATGAAATAATCGGTTTTTGTTTCTGCTTACTGTTGATCTAGTAACTTGTCAGTAAAATAGCAGTTGTTGTGTTGTTGTTTTTATTTCAAACAC
Organism: Oryzias latipes; assembly: GCF_053564925.1. NCBI lineage: Eukaryota > Metazoa > Chordata > Actinopteri > Beloniformes > Adrianichthyidae > Oryzias > Oryzias latipes. The sequence continues at coordinate 10,596,738 of NC_136245.1, forward strand.
TAGCATTGCTTAAGGGGGTTTGTTTGTTACCTGTCTCGGCAGGGGTCTACTTGTCTAGAGTTCAATATTTCCACAGTTCACAATTGAGGCAAACAGGAAAGCTCATAAACACAGAGGCCCCATACAAAGGTCTGGTCTTCAGTTCTGCCATCACATCTGCCTCTGATTAGTGCCAAAGCCCCACATGCATCTCTCTGCGCCTGGGAAAAATTACCTCAGCATGTCTGAAAAAAATACCACTCTTCACTTCACCCCATTCAGGGTTATCTAGGCCACCAGCACTGGCAGAACCCAAAGCTTGATATGAAAGCACCATGTTAAAGCTGAGTAATTCATTGTCAAGAGGGTTTATGTAATTGAGCATACAGGCCACAAGATGAGTTTTTGTTGGCTTTGTCATTGAAAATACTCAGTGGCCAATTTTGAATCCTTGACCTGTATGGCATTACCCTCTTAATCCGGAAATGAGAGCATGAAGTGGAAAAACAAGAAGCTTGTATGAATAGCACCAAAATGAGTCACACCTGATGCTGCCTCTGTTGAGCTGTGAGCCATTGTTGTTTGAAGGGAGTATCAGTTGTTGCTGAAAATAAAAATATAATGGAGCATTTTTTTGTTAAAGGGGACTAAAGTTTCACTCCGTATAATTAGTAATTGTGTAGTAGTAATTGTGTTTTTGGTGTTCTTAACACATTTGTGTGGCATTTTCTGATGACGGAGAAGATATAAAAAGAAAATTAAGTCTAAAATTCCATTTCTGAGGTTTTCTTTTTTAAAATAGTTGTGAATCAGGAGCAGAGGACAAAAATGCTGTTAGAAAAAGCTTGTAGCAGTGATGTAGGTGCTACAATTGGCAGGCCATAAGCTCCCTGCTATGCTACATTTTGATGCATCCACTTCTTTTTCTTTCTCATCCAAGCTAATATTTCTGGCCATTTTTGTTGCACCGGTAATGTTAGGTTGGGGGTGTGAGGGGCTGTAAGCTAGCAGGAAAGAGTGTAAACAAAGATCTCTCAGCAATGGGAAGAGGAAGGGGGCAGGTTTGCTACCCACCAACAATCACGCCCACAACTCAAAGGTGAATTTCTAATGAACTCCTGCTGCTCTGCAGAAACTATGTTCTGGAAAATGACACGTTTTTTTTTATTTAGACTAAAACTGCATAATCATTAATAGTCCGCTGGGAATGCCAAAAAAAACAGTTCAAAAGATGATCAGTGCAGGACTTTAAGCTTAGAATCACAACTGACTTGATGTTATTCCCATTCCAGGTTTACTTTGACTGCGGTGCTAAGGTTGAAGTGGTGGATGTTCAAGGCCTCATTCTGTCCCCTGGTTTCCCCTATAACTACTCTTCTGGGACTCATTGCGTTTGGGAGTTCATTGTGCCTATTGATTACCAGCTAGTTCTGGAGATTTTTGACTTTGATGTGTTTGAAAGCCATGACTCTACAGCCAAACATTCTACTGTCTCTAAGTTTGAAGAAGCAGAGGAGGAGGTAACCTTCATTCCAGACAAAGCCTTGTCTGTTGTAGAAGAACCAGTGGATCCTCATACTCAAGGTGACATCTCAAAGGCTCAACAATCTTCCCAAGATGGGGATAGCAAGCAAGTTGTACTCCAAGAACAATCCACAAAAATGGAGATTGCCAAAGTCTTGAATTCTGCCAAAAGATCTGCAGATTCTCCCTTGAGCCAGTCTTCACAACCACCTCATTCTTTCCTCATCCAACATAGCGACACCCCTGCAGAGGACAAGGCTGTCAACTCTGCCAATCTCAGTTCTAACTCAAGCTCTATTGTGGGGGAGACCACCCTTCCTTCACCGCACTTCACTGAAACTCCAGCTGTGAGCCCCGAGACCCAACAGTCTGTGTTGGATGTCTGTCCTCATGACGTTCTCTACATCTCAGACCTCATCACTTTTTCATCAAGGTTTTGTGGGGCCAACCGACCCCCTGGCAGCCAGCTGGTTTTTGGCTCAAACCAGGCAATGATGGAGGTCATCATGGAGCTGATAACCACCACTCACTGGGGGCGGGGTTTCGCTCTTCTCTTCCACTACCATAACTTGACAGAGTCAGAGAGCAACCAACGAGCCACGTATTCGTCAGGCAGCAACGCAGACTCTGTACTGGCAGCTGTAAGCGGAGCCACTTTCTTCGTCATGATACTTACAGGTGTCCTCTGCATCATCTTCAGGTAACAAATCAGTCTAACTTTCTGTCAACTCTTTGTTCTCCTTTTGCCCCTTTAGTTCATGATATGTATGTGTAAACTATGAAATCAATAGATTTTTTTCTCCTATTATGTGTTTAAACCTTTCAAACATGTTGGCTAATGATTATTAACTCTTTAAATGCAAATTTAATTTATTTAAAATATAATAAAACACATTTACTGCCATTTCTGTGACTTTGAATTTAATGCTGGAATTGTAAAAAATCCGAGAAGTAATTGTTTTTTCAAAATCAAAATATTCACTTTTTTGTGTTGCTACATTTAACCAAATTTTACAATTTTATTTTGCAATCTTTTTAGGTCTCAACTGGTAATCTAACACACAATTCATAAATCTAAACACCTTTGCAAACTTCAACAACATGAAATTAAAGAAGAAAAATAAGTAGCACAATTAAAACACAAAATTCAATGTTTTATATGATAAACTGCAACACCGTCAAAATTGAGGAGAAAAAAAAGTAAGAAAATACTACTAAATACCTGAAGAGTACTTTAGAAAACCATTTGGTCCCGACCGAGTCAGCTTAATTTGGTCCGGATCGAGTCCTGAACCTTGAGTTTGGTCTGTATTCCGACTGCCGTCCAGCTGACTTTGCTGTTCAGGACCAAAGCTTGTAAACAAAAGCACGTGACTAATGATCTCTTCAGTCATTGGCGAGAAATTTCAAGAGCAGGGCAAAGCAACTAGAGACAGAAATTATGTAAGTCCTGGGCTTTGCAATCCTTTGCAGATAGTTCACTTATTCAGACTTTATATTTCGCTGACTAATTTTTAACAACTATATCAACATCAGGTACAACACCTTTTACTCGCTTTTTTGTTTGACACGAAGACAACTAAGAAGGTACATTGATAAGAGTTTATGACAGAGATTGTCGGGAAAACAGCGAGAACCAATGTGTATCACGTTGGGATAAAGTGTGTCACATTCATCCGTCCACATTTCAATATGTTGCTGCATCCCGTTGTTGTGGTGTTACGGCCTTTTTGTGTTAGGTGGTGTTTTAATAAAATTCGGTTAAACTACAGGGTAGCTTTTAGGTGCCGCGTAACAAGTTTTTCTGTAAAAGCATATAAAACTCGTTTTCAAAAATAAACATTCTAACAAGTAAACAGTCTGACCCTTTTTTCCTCTTTGATAACATGACAATCGTTGCTTCAGACTGAAAATTTGATCCGGATTATCGGGGAAACAAACTCTGGTCCACTTTGAGCAGACCAAATGTGTCCAGTCTGAATCCTCTCTAGAGTTAAAGATCTTTTTTGGATACAATATTGTGGCCCCCATCAGTCCTGTACTATAATGACCATATTGTTTTCACAACTTTTCAGTCTTACTTTACCCGGTGAAACTGAATTTTGGGCTTAGGTAACAACCTTCCCCCTCTCAAAAATGATGACATCACATTGGGCGAATCCGTAAAAAAAAATGAATGGGGCCAAAATATCTTAAAGGGCTAAAAAAATATACCAATACCTACATGATGGGGATATCCAAAGGAATGTTTGAAATTATTATGGGATGGCTATAGGACCTACTGCTTGGTGGCCATTTTGTTGCAAAGTGTAAATTTTGGCAATATGTTAAAAGGAAACGAGAAATCCTCACATAATCCTCACACGCGACAACGTTAAGTCAACAAACGCAACCAACGTTTCATTGACCTTTGACTTTGGGAAGAGGCTGCCATCTTGAATTTTCCTGAAAAGTCGCGTTTAATATCTTCTAGAAATTTAAACTCATGGTTTTTGGATTCACACAACACACAACTCCTTCAATTTTTAACTCTCTCATAGGGATTTCAATCGATTGCCTCTTAACTCCTCAAACATCAGTGGGAAGTTTATTGGGAAAAAATGTTGACGTTAGAAGTTGTAGCTCTTGAAAGGGGGGGCGAGGTGCGTGTAGCAGCCGCTGGGCCAGTGACACCAGGTCAAAGTGGGGCAGCAAAGGTGGGGTCGGGTAGCACCTGCTGGCCATACAATGCTGCTCGCCTTTTTTTTTTTGTGTTCACTAGTACTTGTCATACATTATGGTCGCATTTTGTCATGGAAATATGCAACACTTTACCCACCAACAGTTTAGAAGACATTTTGGCCATTACTGAGCTGGTCACCTATTTCGTTCAGAAAATGAGTAAATAATTTTGATAAGAAAATGAATTAAAAGTCAGTTTAAAGATGGTAACATACAAAAATATACATGCCTTTATGTTTTAAATGCTAGTAAAAGCTAAATGTGGGGGACACCAAATCATTCCTAGATAAAATTCATATTTCCTCATGAGTGGTAAAGCAGAACATTCAAGCATCCAAATTCACAAACTTGCACAATGTTGACTCAGCTGGAAGCCAACATTGGCAATTATTTGGCTTCCAGCTGCAAAGTGTGTGGCTTCCTTAATGTGGAGCATTCTCTGCATATATGGTGAACAATTCGAGGTGCAGCACCTGGCTTCAATTCCAGTGCATACAAACAAAAAGGCCAGCATGAAAGCAACAGGCAGGGAAAGATACCACTGCGGTTTGGTAGTTTGGCACCAAAAGCACCCAAAATGTACAATTTTTCAATCTGTTTGCCCTTTTCTTTGCTGTGGGACAGTAAAACTTAAAGCTTGTAATATTATCTGTTGATTGTTTTGCCGTTTGTCTTCAAATGGCCCCAAACCTCCTGATAGTCTACAACTTTCTGCAGGACATGCAACTCTTAACATTTCAAGAGTAGCTGTGTGTCTCCAGCCTATGAATCAGGCACCAGAACACTGCAGGTTCTCACAATTAAAAAGCTGGGAAATTAGAAACACATGCTTAGTAAAAATGAAAGCGCAATTAGCGAGAACAACCACACAAGTCATTCAGAAGCCAGGAAATGCATTAGCATGAAGCATCAAACTTAAATGAAAGCCCAGTAGCTTACTTAGTTGTTCCCTGTTAATTTAAATGAGTTCTCAAAAACTGGTTGGCAAATGGCCAGGGGATCTGGGGCAGGATCATGTAACTTTTAAGTAGCAAAGAGTTTCACTGCCATGGCCTCCTCCGATCATGAAACAGCCAGAGGTGGTTGAGAGTCGCAGCAGGGATTAGTCTTAACTCGACCAGTGGCAAGCAATGAACTCATTCATCTGTGAGATATTTAATGATCTGGTACGTGCTCAAATTTATGTGCATGCCTTACCTGAGGTCACAAAATCATAGATGAGGAAAAAATCTAAATATTTTGGGAAATACCACGGCTAAGTAATTAAATGGAATTAACTTGGAGTTTACAATAAAATTACTGAAAATGTAATTTGAAGGAAGTGACAGTTGGGGCAACCAAAATGCAGATTTAACATTTATTTTTATCAAAGATACATCCTAAGGTTAGCATTTAAACATTCCACTGGAGGAGGGTTAAACATTTTTGGGTAGTTTTTTAATTTTTTGTAATTTTTTCCTCAACTTTTGACTGCATTTGAACATGTTCCTGCACCATTACCAAGACAGGATGTACTTCAGTTGTTCACTTTTTCTCCCGAAAGGTATCAAAGTATACAAAAACGTTTTCACTTCGCATTCTTTCACACATTCTTTTTTTAAATAAAGGTTCTGGACTTTAAACAGGCTACTTGAAGCCACTTTAATTTCGGTGTAGCCATGGAGAATGCATGGAAATGTGTGGCTGTAGCACTCTCCTTTGAAATGTCACTATTAACCTTGCTGCCATCATAAAAGTGTAAACAACCTTTCTTAAGGATGTATTTTTTACAGACCACAGGTTTGTACTTTTTACAGTTAACGGTCAGGGTGTGCATCCTTGTTTTTAATATGTCACCCCCTCATACACACACACACAACCCAAAATCCCTGTCACCAGTGAAAAACACCACCACAAAGATTTCCCATTCATGTAACCAGAAATACAGTAGAGGGAATAAGTATTTGACCCTTTGCTGAATTTCATTGAAGGAAATCGTGTTAAAACCCTTATTATCAAGGTCAGACGTTTCTTGTAACTGATGATCAGGTTTCTGCTCATATCAGGAGGAATTCTCTCTTTGCAAATGACTTCTAAATCATTAGGCTCTGGTGGCTCTTGTTTGTCAACTCTAAGCTCCAGCTGTCTCTGTAGATTTTCTATACGATTGAGATCTGGACAATGGCTGGGCCACTCAATGACTTTGATATAGTTCTTCTTCAGCCAAACCTTTTGTTGCCATGGTTGTGCGTTTTGTGTCATGATCTTGTTGGAAGACCCATCCACAACCCATTTAAACCACTTGGCAGAGGGGAGGAGGTTCGCACCGAGGAGTTGATGGCACATGGCTCCGTCCATCCACCCATTCACTCATTGAAGTAGCACTATGCAGAAAAACACCCCAAAGCATAACGTTTCCACATCCACGCTTGACAGTGAGGATAATGTTCTTGTGGTCATAGGCAGCATTTCCCCCTTCTTCATCAGATGAGTTGATGCCAAATAGCTAAATTTTTGTCTCATCTGACCACAGGACCTTGTCCCAGTTACTCTCCAAATCATTAAGGTGTTCATTGGCAAACTTTGGGCAGGCACTGCAACATGTTAAACTATTGCGGCGTAAAGTATTACCAAGGGTTTACTTGATGACTGTGGTCCCAACTGTTTGGAGATCATCGTCTAACTCATGCCGTGTTGTTTTAGGCCATTTTCTCACTGTTTTTATGATCATGGAAACCCCATCAGGTGAGATCTTGTTTGGAGCTACAGACCTACAGGGAGATTGATGGTCACGTTCTTGTATTTTGGCACAACTGCACCAACAGTTGTCACCTTAACCTCCAACTTCTTGCTGATGGTTTTGTAGTCCTTTGCGTCTGGAGTCTGACAAAGGCCGCATTTACACTGCATGGTTCAAGTGACCCAATTCCGATTTTTTTTTCCTCTCCTGTGGCACAGATCGGATATGACCGGTGAACGTGTAGCAGGACAAAAGCGCATGGATTCCGATTTTCTCACATCAGATACAGGCCTCATTCATATGTGGAAATAAATCGGAATCGAATCAGATACGTGCATTTGCGTGTGCCATGTAAGCAGACAAATCAGATATTCCCTAGTAAATGCGAGTCGTACGTCAGTGACGTCAACTCAGGACACCACCAACTGAGCTCACATGACTTATTAGGGTGCTTTTGTGCGCTGATTTTGCTGTCAGCGTGTTATCTTTCAGCCTCAGATATCAGACCGTAGTCGGAAACCGCTGTTATTTCCGGTCCGGTCCCAGTCCGGACCCAAACGGTAACTAATCAAGCTGGACACCGTTGCTCTGGAACAGGCTAGAAGCTGTTTATATCTTTGCTTGTGTTGTTGCGGAGTGGGGGCGTGTATGTGATGGGCACCGCGTGTACGTGTGTGTGTGTGTAAGGAGAGGAGAGGGGGTGTGAGCGCGGAGCAGGACAGTGTCAGAGAACCGTAATAAAAAGAAGGTGTCTCCCCCAAAATAACTGTTTTGGAGGCTTTCTTAACCCACTCTGGAGGCTGAGGGTTCAGAACGGGAAAGTGAACCCCGAAGGAGGAGAATCCGCCTTCGGCCCTGGAGGAAGTCTCCTGTGCGTTTCTGACCACGGTCGGAAAAAGAGAAGTCATCGCGCAGGAAAGGTTAAACACTTGGATCAAACTGTTGGTACAGCACGTCTGCAAACACTTCCTCGTTCAAAATTCAAAGAGAGACGAGCAGCCTCCCCTCTGGAGCGCCCAAGGCAACGCCTCCTTCGTCGCTGAGTTGCCTCCATGACAACCGCAGACACAAAAGTCCGAAGGAGGTCCGCGGAAGGCGGAAATGCTGCTACGTAGTCCTCAGAACGTCTACGTTTGATAGTTTCAGCATTGTATAGTGTAAATGCAAAAATCGGATACGGGTCACTTTTGAAAGATGATGTAAGCGGGTCGTCAAAAAAATCGGATATAGTCAGAAAATCGGAAATGGGCATCAAGACCTGCAGTGTAAATGCAGCCTAATTGACAGATTCTGTGGACAGGTGTCTTTTATACAGGTGGTTAGTTCAAACAGGTGTCTTTAATTCAGGTTGATTAGGAAAGTCTATCAGAACTCTGTGAAGGAGAACTCTTTAAGGGATCAAACACTTTTCTCTCAATATTATTAAAAGGAATTTATCTAAATTCAAATTGGACTTCTTGATTTTCTTTGTGATTTTCTGTATCTCACTGTTTAACGGAACCTACCATTAGGATGACAGACTGTTAATTTCTTTTTAAATAATAAAAAAAAAACATCATTAGCAAGGTATCAAATACTTATTTCCTTCACTATATATGTTTTAATGCAAGATGAGGGCTTTCAAAACAAAGTCTTGACATTTCTAGAGGAATTAGTCTTTCATCAGTTACGGGTCAGGATGAAGTGCCATAAAGGTGAAAGTTAATTCTTTAATTATTATATATTTCTCATTTTATCCTTTGCTAGTCTGTCTCTAAATGAATTTATTTATTGCAAAAAATAAAGATCTGCCCCCCATTTTTTCTTTTCTACTGGTTAATTCTGCTTTTGCATTTACTTTTCTTTACCCCACACATAATTTTGTCAATATATATGTGTTTTTGTCCCTGTAGTACTGTTAATTGCTGTAAATCTAATCAATAATTCTTCCAGGGTAACTACAGCGAAGATTTCCCAACAGCAAAGCCTTGCATTGACATAAGTGCACTGAGAACTAACTGGGTAGAATTTGTGTGAATCTTAAGATTGCAGCGTGTGTCGCTTCATCCTCCTGCACAGCAGAACAATTGTGGAAATAGCCACAGCTATGTGAGAGCTATTATACTAATGATGGAGGTGATTACAGTGTCAAAAAAAGCTCCCATTTTGTACTGCTATGGGAAAGTGTACATTTGACATTTCTGGTGAGACTGCAAACACCAGAGGTTTTCTGTTTTGAACGATCAGTGCAGCAAGTTTGGACAAACTTTCAGACAAACTTTTTTTTCCTCACATCTGGTTGTAATTAGGAGCTTGAATTGATTTTATGTTTGCATGTTTTCCAGACCCAAATTGTGTCCAAAACGAGCCAGTTCCTGCACATCCAGCAATTCTGAGGTACAGAAAGCACCATGATTGTATGAAAAGAGACACAATATTGTTGTAATATTCTGTTGGATCGTTTTTTTTATTTAAAAATGTAACTTTCAAACCCGCCAATACTGAAATGTAGGCGTGCAGTCAGACTCATAAGGTGAGTATTGGCATACATTCCATTTATGTTTATTTGATACTTTGTCCAGAGGTAGCAGAATGGTCAGCCTCTGATGAGAAGTTTGCAGGTTCAGTTCCTGCCTTGTCCATGTGTCAAAGTGTCCTTGGGCAAGATACTGAACCCCACATTGCTCCTGGTGGTTATAGGTTGGCGCCAGTGTTTGGCATCAGTGTGTAAATGTGTGTGTGAATGGGATTGTGACTGTAAAGTGCTTTGGGCCTTCAAAGGATGTAGTAAAGCACTATATAAGCCTACGCCATTAAACATTTATCATTTTATTTTACTTGTTCATTAAAAAATAAAGTAAGCAGATATTACATTTAGGTACAGCTACTTATGCTTGTAGTGGTTATTATTTCACAAAAGCTTTCCTCTTTTTTTTTTTGGATCAGTGTTAGTTTTTGAGCTGAAGGTAAGTCAGGTGGGAAAAAATCAATTTTCAGGTTATGAGTCAAAAATGTATTACAATTGGAAAAACTTTGATTTGTTCCTGGTCTTTAAATGAACAATAACTCACGACACTTAACCCTGTTATTGTATTTTAGCAAAAACATTCACAGAAGTGCAGAAGCCTCTTGTGAAAAACTACCGATGCCTGTGCTTTTTTGTGGAAATCTTTTACATTTTATTTTTTATACTGCACTTTGGTGTATTTGGAAAGAAGGGGCTTTAGAAAGAGAGATTGGATGGGAATTAGCAAGGTAAGTGCTGCAGGTAGCAGTAATGACTTGGTCTCAACTGCCCCTGTGGGCTGTCTGCAGGCGAAAAATGGGCAAACCTTTACAAGGTACGCTTAGTTTTCATCATTGAAGTTGATCATAAATACGTTTTTTTTTAAAGAAATTATAACTTTTTAACCCACTTCCGGTTAAAATGGGACAATTTTTCCTAATGATTAAGTGAATAGTTGATTCAGTCTATGCAGATTGGTCAAACACTTTCAGAAAAAAACTGGCTTAATAAACTCTGCCCACTTCGTTTTTTTCTCCTCTGCATGCAGTTTTTTTTTTTTTTTCGTTTAGCCTGTCTGCCTGCTTTATTGCTTTATTTGATTGTCTGACATTCCTCTGAAAACAGGGATTTGTCTGGGATCACCTGGATCACCCAAAGTTTCTCCTAATATTCTTTGCCCCTGAGACCCACTCTGTTCCGTTTGGTAGCCCTGCCCCTCCACAACCCGCTGAGCGTCAACACTTAGGGTTCACATCAGGTCACAGCATTGAAACAAAGGCTATTTATGACCGTTTTTAAAGCTTCCTTATCCCCATCAGCTGTGTTTTAGTAGCAATTATGGTTTGCATCACAGTCCTTTCATCTTTTTAACCCTAAATCTAAAAGATTGCATTCATGCTTTTTTTTTCCCATGACATGTACATTCAGATTAATCTGATATGTTAAACTCTAAATTTTAAAAAAATATTGCACTAAAGTCAACAGATTTAGTGCCTTTTCACTTCAACCTGAGAATTAGTTGCTAATACCTTTTATAGAGAAAAAGAAGAAAAACAAACATTTCACATCCTGGCAATCAACATTTTCAAACGTTACAGTATTTTCTGCAGAAAATGTTGGAACCAGGTTTTATTTGTTGTTTGTGTTGTGGTAGTAGATCCAACCCAGGGATGTCTGTAGCAAAGTTTGCTGTGAAACCAAGTTTGGATGGAACAGCATTTTAAATTCAGTGTCTCCTGCAAATATTTGGAGGCCAAAACTATATATAAGCCAACTACTGCATAATGAAAATTAACTACTGTACCTACAATTATTGTTATCGCATGCAAGCTTCGTGTGTGATTTTTATCATGTGGCATTGTAGCCTGAGTTTATTTCCTGTCTGCTTGTAAAGTTATCACATTTTCTGCACACTTGTGACAAACAGATACTGATGGTTTTTTTAAGGGACAATTTACAGTTAAATTTGTGTCGAGGCACTACTGAAAATCCATTAAACACGTCATCAAACTAAGCCAGATTATCTTAACTGTTTGTTTTTTATTATTGTACATATTGGTAACCAATGGATTCAAGAATTTCCTTGCATTAAGAAATAATGATGAGGCCCCCAGCTATTAAAGTCTGTAGCAGCAAAAATATAGACATGGCTCAGGGTCACCCAGGCTGACCTGAACCACGAGTTTTATTAAAAAAGAAAGTTTAGCCTCAGAGGAGCCTGCAAGCTGACAACCTGCACACCCGCAGAGCCAGAATAAAGAGTTTGGAAAATATGGAAGCATAAAGTCTTTGAGTGATGAGGTTTCCACAGTGATGTTTTCTATTATTACTGTCTGCACATAATATTTAGTAGAGCCAGGATTTTTTCGCAATCCTTTTAAATCACTTATTTAGGCTATTTATCTTTCAACCAATTCTTATTTTTGAGTCTTCTTCGTCAGTCTAATTTAATCAGTTTTATTAATACTTCAGTCCTTGAATCTGTCACAGAGGATTAAATTATGAAACACAAAATAATTGGACAGGAGACGAGTCACTGTGTGGGTGCGAAACCATGTGTGTTGATTTGTGTGAATGAATGTTGGCTAATGTTAGTGGATTTCCCTCCACTAACCAACCAACAGCCAAAACCAGAGTAATGATGTTGACCTCAAACTCTTAGCACCAACTACTGCCTGGGATCAGTTCTGAAGTTGCTGCTCCATGTCCTGCAACAAACACCACCCCTACACTCCCTAGGAGCTGAACACCAATATCGGGGGGGGTCTGTTTGATGGTACAACTGGAAAATAGCAGCATTGAGGATGAGGCGCAGGGCCACCTAAATGGTGGCTTTTAATTCCAAGACCTGCAACGCCAACTGACGAAGTGCACCATCCCAACTTGGACGGCTGAAAGAGAAGATGGGAGCTCGAACCGGCAGGAAGACGACATTCTTCTGCCTCACATAGGCCCATTAGCCACTTAGGGTCACCACAAGAGGTCCTGAAGGACCCTACTTCGTAGAGAAGGGAAGGAGTTTTTATCATAAGTTGCTTTACAAATCTTTGAAAATAAATATGTAGCAGCAAAGTCCATCCATCAATCTATTTCCAAACCTGCTTAATCCCTTTTGAGGTCACAGGAAAGCTGGAGCCTATCCCATGCCTGGTCAGGTAAAGGTTGGGTACACTCTGGTTTTGTTATCTGAACTTTATGTTATCTGAAGCTTTTATCACAGTTGCTGTCAATCTTTTCTTCCATCATGTCATCAAACTGTTCTTGTTTTCAACAAAATTCAGATTCTTTTACAGCAAGTTTACAACAACCAAAGCAGCTGCAAGTTCTGCCCAGTCTAATAAAAACCTTTGTACTCAGCAGAAGTTAACCATGACACAGCAGATATTAGGGTCATTGAAATATACTCGATAATCCTTATTTTTTGCTTCAAGCATTTATTTTAGCTGAAGATTGATTGATTTTTGAACATGCAGCAATAGATATGACTTAATGCACACTTGCTTTTGTAAAACGGATCTTTTTTTTAGGTGTCTGAAGGAGTTCGAAACACAGCTGGGGAGGTCAGCGAACTGCACCTAATGGCTGAGAATCAGGTCGACCCAGAGATGGTTGTAGAAGCGGACACAAACAATGACAGCCCCCCACACACAGGTTAGGGGCGTTTGTGATCATTCCCACACTTTCCCTAAATGGATGTTCCTTATGGTTTAAGCAACAACCATAAGTTGTGGGGAAAAGCAATTAGGCACTGCAAACCAAGGAGCCAATGTAAGTGTATTACTGTGGACGCCACCAGTTTAACTCCAGTGATTTCAAGAATGATAGTTTTTATTGTCAAGAATGTAAATCTTGTACCAGTTCATTCCCAGGCAAAGCAGTGATTCGCTAAAGTTCAGCCGCTCATTTTAGAGTGAAGACTTGAGGTTTGTGGAGAGTCAAACTGCACAGAATGACTTATAGTCAGACGACCATAAACAAACTTTTTTTTTAATCTTGCAGTGTAGCATTTCTTTATGTATCAATTTTCAAACTATCTTAATTAATAGTCTATAATTATGACGCTTACCATATTTTTTGGGGTATAAGTCGTGTTTCTTTTATTGGCAAAGTTTGGCCAGGGATGCGATTATACTTAAAAGCGACTGATATTCACATCAGACATGTGAAGCATGTTCTTGAACATGTTAATGAACATTCTTGAACATTCAGTGTGAACGTTCTTATTCACACTGTACAAGCAGAGAGGGGCTTCTTTTTCTTTTTCTACTGTTAACTGATGTAGAGAGGCTTGGTGCGAAATATCGAAGCGGTGCAAATCTCGTGAATCCAGCTCCACAAAAAGCAGTTATGGATTTCTCCTTCATGATCAATTTTCAAACGGTTGGCACTTGAGTAAGTAGAAAGACGTGATTCATTCATCACCACCAAAGTCCCTGACTGCTCAAAGTTCAACCTGGTTGTATTTTCAATGCACATTCAAGAGTCGCTCGTTTTGGACATAGAGCCTGAAAACCATCGTAGAAACTTGCATAGCAACACATGAATGTAATAGTTCTGAATGCAGAAGCCTGAGACCTGCATTTCCATGCATCTACGCTAATTTACTAGATTCCTCCTATGTTTCATGAAGCTAAATAAGCATCTTGTGTTACAGTAGTGCAGCGTGCAGATTATAATGGTAGTCTATTATTATCGATTCCATTATTATGATATGCCTTTTAAGATAAATGTCTGTTAATGTTTCTGTACTTTGCTAAATAAATTTCTCCCAAAAGTGCAACTTATACTCCAGTGAGACTTATATCCGATTTTTTTCCTTCTTTATTATGCAGATTATGCCTGCTGTGACTTATTGTACCAAAAAAAAGGGTATTTTGTAGAAAATGACGTCAATTGAAGAGACTTTGCAGTAAGCTGCAAGCCTTACTGCAAGGAAGGGAAAGTTGATTTAGAGTCTGCAGTAACTTTATGTTGGAGCAGTCCAGAGACGTTTCTCTCAGTGGGACTTAGCAACCGTAGAGACTTGTGGGTTGTGGCATTGAACCCACTAACAGCCTGGGAGAAGTTGAAACAACAGGGGTGTACAGTTGTCATGAGATCCAGTCAGTTTACACCAAAACCCACAGTTTTGGAACCATTCCAGTTGCTTTGCAGCACTCATGAATTATATGTTATCTTTTTTGCTGTGTCAATCTGAGTAGATCTTCACCTGCATCTTTTTAGATCTATCTGATGTCTGTCAAAGAAAAGAGACTGCAACTGAATGGTTGTTGTTTCAGCAGTCATTGCAGATGGAGATGATGCTCATAACACCGAGGTGGACCTTTCCTGCTGCGGTCTGACGGAACTCGACCTCGGCGCGGACGAGGTCTTCATCGTGTCGTCAAACACCACCCCAGGTGGATTGCCCTTCTCCCCACTCACAGTAAGAACCAGTTTGTCATTGGAGTTTGGTTCGTCCAAACATTTGGAGGACTATTTGGGACGCCAAAACAGATGTTGAGATTGGTTCTCAGCCATTGAGTGTATTAGAGAATTGGACTGAGAGACTCCTTCCTCATTGTGTTCCAAGAAGCCAAAATCCCATTGCTCAGTCATGGTATTTGTCACAATAACTACTCTTGCTCTACTACCTTTTTTTAATATGTTATTGATAATCCTAATTTTTTTCTTTATATTTTTTCTGTAGAGCAAGTTATTCAAGTTATAAACTGGCCACGTTGAACATTCAAAGCATTTGATTGACATATTTTGTGGTAGGGGTGTGTCTTTCCAACAACCTCACTCCTGATAGGTGAGAGTAGTTGCCATTGAAATGTTGACTCAGACCGTCTCGGAGCAATCCAACATGGCGACATCTGTATTGTGAAAAACTGCCGACTGAATTGATTTAATTTAGTTGAAACCAGAGGTAAGCCATTTTTGAGGTCATACATACTCAGTCTGGTTCTCTTATTCAGTCAGGTTTTTTTTAATATATATATATATATATATATATATATATATATATATATATATATATATAGATGAAGCTTTTTTGTTATGTAAAAAATACATTGCCTGTATAATCTGAAGGTTGTGTTTACAAGAAAATACTTCACTTTATGGCAATTATCTCGGAAGCAATGAATAATCAGATCTATTATTCTGGCATATGCAAGATACATTCAAAGTATGAAAACAATGATGACATAAATGGGAATTGGGGATAATTAAAAGATGAGAGGAGCTTAAAAAAATCAGGTCTTTTTATTTGTTTTTTTACATTTTTTTTCCCTGCTCCCTTTTGTATGCTGGTGGAAAAAGAGTTGGCATAAAACAACTCTGGCAGCTTTTTGAAGGATTGGCAAGCTTTTCTGCAACTCTGCAGCTCAGGCTAATGGAGTATTATCACTAGAGCCAGATTCCCAGCTCAGTGTGTGTGTTGCTGTGTGTCATGCACCTTTTGGCACGCAGTGTGTGGTCTTGCCTATGTGTGTCCCCAATTCACATGTTTGGGAAATGTTGCACGGGCCATGGGCTGCAGGGGTCGTTGAAAACACTCGGTTAGTGGGAATGCCGGCACCAGGCGACCGTCTCAGCCGTTCATGCGGGACTCGCATGTAGACCTTTTTTTTGAGAACCCTTCCCGCTATTTCGAGGCAGTGGATTCCCGTCTTTCAAGTCACTGTTTTCCGACCTTTGCCCTTTAAACCTAGGACGGCAGTCTCCACTTTAATGCAATCACTGATTTTTAAGCTCATGTGTCAAACCTTAACTTTTCCATTGTGCCTACTGAGCTTTGCTAAGCAGACATGTAAATATTAAAGCCCTTACTAATTCAAGTCTAGACAAAGTTAGCGGCTGCCACTCTGAGGTGAGGATTATCTTCCTCTGATGAGTGCACCCCCCTTTCCAATCCCAGATTAATAGTAATGGACTAATCAGAAATGATAGTGACCTTTGCACTTCTAATCTGTCAATCTGCTTTGGCATCTCCAGCTAGCTGGAGCAGAACTACGTTAATACTCGTGTACGTACACAAACCCAACAATGTGACGAAAATCATTGCTGCTCTCCGGAAGGCTTACTAATAAATGATAATGAGATCTGTCCAGGAGCCACACACACTTAGCTGGCTGCTTGTGCGACCGAGCGCGCCAAGCTAATCAGCACACTTCCTTCCTGTTAATCCTTCAGCGTATTGCTGCACACACCAGATTCTGCACAAAAGCCCTCAGTCAAAAGTGGAAAATGTAGCAGGTGGAACCAACAAAATTGACAGTTTTGATTTCTGCTGCCATTAAAACTTTTGCACTGACTGAAAATTCATCTTTGGTTGTGTCCAAATTCCGTCACTACTCACTACACCACTATGTACTGCGTTTGACATTTTATTGTGCAAAATCGAGTCCCCTAGAAACTTTCCAGAAGTCTCTGCAAAAAAAGTGTGCAACAATGCTGACTAGATTGGTGAATATAGACCGCAATGCATAGTGTTTAAACAATTTTTCATTTGAAAAATTATTCATCTTCGCCTCTCCAGCATTTTTGCACATGTCCCAATGAAAACGATCTGCTTCTTTCAATCATTTATGATGTTTGCACCATTTATGTACATTGTAATTTTGAGGGTTAGAGGATAACAAAACGTACGGGACGGTCAAAAGACTGTTGCTCTTAGGTGCAGGGTGTCTCCACGATTACTTGATGCTTTAAAACATCCAATCACACCGCACAAACAAACGACACGCCTTCTGCTTGATATATAACTTATGCTAGACAATGTTAAGTACATACAGTCAGGACCATAAATATTTGGACAGAGACACATTCTTTCTAAATTTGTTTCTGTACATTACCACAGTGAATTTTAAATAAAACAACTCAGATGCCATTGAAATGCAGACTTTCAGGTTTTATTTCATGGGTTGAACAAAAAGATTGCATAAAAATGTGAAAAACTAAAGCATTTTTTAAACACAATCCATTCATTTCATGGGCTCGTAAGTAATTGGACAATTGACTTCCATGCTATTTCATGGGCAGGTGTGGACAATTCCCTTGTTATGTCATTATGAGTGAAGCAGATAAAAGGCCTGGAGTTGATTGGAGGACTCGTGCTTGCATTTTGAAGATTTTGCTGTGAACAGACAACATGCGGTGAAAGCATGCCAGAAACTGCTGCAGTATTAGGAGTGGCAAAATCAACAGTGTGGTACATCCTGAGAAAGAAAGAAAGCAGTGGTGAACTCAGCAACGTAAAAAGACCTGGACGTCCACAGAAGACAACAGTGGTGGATGATTGCAGAATCTTTTCCATGGTGAAGAGGAACCTGTTCACAACAGCCAACCAAGTGTACAACACTCTCCAGGAGGTAGGCGTATCAATATCCAAGTCTGCCATGAAAAGAAGACTGCATGAAAGTAAATGGTAAATGGCGTATACTTATATAGCACTTTCTACCCTCTTTCGAAGGCCCAAAGCACTTTACAGCCACAGTACCATTCACCCAGTAACACACATTCACACACACACTCACACACTGATGGCGACTCCACTGCCGAACACTGGCGCCAACCTCCCACCAGAGGCAAGGTGGGGTTCAGTGTCTTGCCCAAGGACACTTCGACACATGGGCGTGCAAGGCGGGAATCAAACCTGCAATCTTACGATCATGGGTCGACCGCCCTACTGCTGCACCACGGCCGCCCAAAGTAGATACAGAGGGTACACTGCAAGATGCAAGCCACTCATAAACCTCAAGAATAGGAAGGCTAGATTGGACTTTGCTAAAAAAAAGCATCTAAAATAGCCAGCAGGGTTCTGGAAAAACATTCTTTGGAAAAATGAAACCAAAATCAACCTCTACCAGAATGATGGCAAGAGGGTAAATAAAGGTTGAATAAAAATAAAAAAAAGTATGGAGAAGGCGTGGAGAAGCTCATGATCCAAAGCACACTACATCATCAGTAAAACACTGTGGAGGCAGTGTGATGGTCTGGGCGTGCAAGGCTGCTAGTGGCACTGGGACACTAGTGTTTATTGATGACGTGACACAGGCCAGATGCAGCCCAATGAATTCTGAGGTGTTCAGAGACATACTGTCTGCACAGATCCAGGTGAATGCAGACAAACTGATTGGGCGGCGTTTCATACTACAGATGGACAACGACCAAAAAGGTACAGCCAAAGCAACTCAGGAGTTTATTAAAGCAAAGAAGTGGAATATTCTTGAATGGCATAATCAGTCACCTGATCTTAACCCAGTTGAGCAGCATTTCACTTGTTGAAGACTAAACTTCAGACAGAAAGGCCCACAAACAAACAGCAACTGAAAGCTGCTGCAGTAAAGGCCTGGCAGAGCATTCAGAAGGCAGAAGAAAACCCAGCATCTGGTGATGTCCGTGAGTTCAAGACTTCAGGCTGTCATTGCCAACAAAGGGTTTTCAACCAAATATTACTAATGACCATTTTATTTTCAGTTATTTCATTTGTCCAATTACTTACAAGCCCATGTCAGAATTTTGTTACTGAATAATTCCTCACTAGAATGCCTTTAGGTTTATAGGGAATTCCGACACAGCCCTGGTTTGGGGCCAAATTCCTTCACTACTTAGCTCACTATAAAGAGCATTCACTAGTCTCTGCAAAAAAGGATTATGCATCAATGCTCTCTAAATTGGTGAACTTAGTGCAAATGCATGGCGTTTGAACGATTTGTCATTAGCAAAAAATGTATATATTTTTTTAAATTATCCAAATTTTGATCATCAGAACAAATAAAATGTTCAGATTAATTGGGTTTTTATTTCAGGAAATCTGTGACATCATTTTATTTTTTAAAAAGTAGTGAGCATGTGTCCTAACCCCT
This sequence comes from Oryzias latipes, assembly GCF_053564925.1. Taxonomy (NCBI): domain Eukaryota; kingdom Metazoa; phylum Chordata; class Actinopteri; order Beloniformes; family Adrianichthyidae; genus Oryzias; species Oryzias latipes. The sequence goes on from NC_136245.1 coordinate 10,616,020, forward strand.
AAAATCATTTAGGGGTTAGGGATTAGTTTGGGAATTTGGTTATAGCCCTCAAATCCCTCAAACAGAATCGCGTGTTGATCCATGCTGCACACAGATTGGGAATATTGAGGTTTTTTTTATTTTTATTTTTTCAGCAACCGGAACGATTTCTGCGACATAGTGACACTGGCCCCGGTCCAGCAGGTGACTGGCCCTCAGCAGACTCAAACAGCTCTCCTATCGGTGGCAGATCGTTCAAGGAGAGCAGCGGTAGCTGCTCCAGACCGAGAGCGTGGAGCGTGCGCACCTTCCAGGACTTCCTCCCCCCTCTGCCGCAGCTGCACAGGAAGTGGTGCAGCTGGAACTCTACCAGTCCCTTCACCAAGCTGGTGGACAGCGTGAGCGCTCAAACATTTGTCTGGGTTTTATCCACAAACCTGTCCTGCTGCTCATTGGCTTTCTCATTTTAGGCTCCACCCAGTTTGGGATCTGATTGCAGAGGGGTCGACAGCCGGAAGGTTTTCTCTGACGTCCACCTGGAGGCCAATGCAGATTCTAGCAACATCTCTGACTCATCCATCAGCAATGCCTCCTACCCGCTCACGCAGCCGGCGCAAAGGCAGCGGCGTCTCAACTCCACCAGCAACCTGCTCCGCTCTCGCTTCACAGGACCTTGTTTTGGCCTCCTTACAGATAACAAAAGACCCACCGAAGGGGTTCCTCCCAGCTCCCCATCAGAGCCCACCCAGGGCTTCTCCTCCTCCACCCAATGTCAGACTGAAAGTGGCCAAACTGGAAAGAGGCGTGATTTCCCAAGCGAGGGTGATCACATCAGTGTGCCCGTCTTTGCCATCTCAGAAGAGGAGGACCGGCAGCCTCTGGTCTCAGCTGAACTCCTGGACCAGACGTCTGGCTCTGCAGCGCAGAACGGACTGGTTCCGGGGACATTTGATGGTAAGAAAGCTCCAGTGGGGAGCCTGAGCCCAAAAAGGGCCAGACCAGAGTGGAGGCCATGGGGGAGTCAGGTGTCCGGGGGGGTGTGTCCTTTCCCTGCGAGTGGATTTACAGAATCAAACGACAGCAAGCCTTTCATCAGTCTGTCCACGGGGCTGCTCACGGTCACCAACCAGATGTGACCACCACTTTTTCACCACCGGACTCTGTTAGTGCCACTGTGAAAAATAACCTCCTGCTCATCCCAGATATAACCTACTCCATAGCTTCCTGTTGGCAGATTATATAAATATACGTCAAATCATGTCATATGCTGCTTTCAATATCAAGGCACTGACTGCTGTTGTATTTTCTTTAAAGAAAAAAAAGACTTTTGCGTTATATTTTTTTTTTCATGCAAGCTCTTCAAAACTGCAATGTTTGTAGCACCTTTTTAACCCCATGTATAAAATAGTTTTATGATAACAACTTAATAAAAAGATTTTATCAGTTACCCAAAAGTATTATACATAGAATAGAGCCTCAATTTCCTACTCTAGAGTCTGCTCATGGATTATTAAAGGGAAAGCTACAAAAGAGTCTAAAAAGTACTAATATACACTATTATTGTAGTTCAAATAAAAATAATGGCATTTAAGGTGTTTGTAAATGTTTGTGAAGCTTTAATAAAAAGTTGTTAACAATTTGTGTCTTTTTGATGAAAACTAATCTTAACCCTTGTGCTATCTTACATGACCCCACCCTACATTGACGTGTTCTCCCTACCACGACAAAGGTAGGTTAGCATAAGGGTTAAATTCTCATTATTCCTTGTGCTATCATACGCACTTTAACATTGTCATGGTAGGGAGAACATGTCAATGTAAGGGTGGGGTCATCTAAGATAGCACAAGGGTCAACACTAAATTACCCATTTGGTTCAGTCTCTTTCTGGCCAAAACCAGGCAAAGTCCCATCAAATGTTTATAAAAAGAGACGTAATGGTCATTTGGCCAAACACAAATACACTTCTGCACCCTTACATTGACGTGTTCTCCTTACTATGACAAAGGTGGAGTAACCCTTGTGCTATCCTAGGCACTTTAACATTGGGAGTTGGGTCATCTAGACCCACTAGACAGTACGCTGAACCTTTTTTCTTCAATGATTTGTGAACCTCTCTGGTGTCCATGGATTACATGAAATCTTTCCATCTTTATCCACCTTTGTCATGGTAGGAAGAACACGTCAATGTAAGGGTGGGGTCATAGGATAGCACAAGGGTTAATCCCAACACTGACCCAAAAATTGCCCCCTTGATAGCTCCACCCCTGAACCACTCTGCCAATAGATCCATCCTTTTGCTTAGTTATCCATTTTGGAAGAATGGTAAAGCTTTGATTTAATCTTCAAAAACTGATCATTTTAACTCACGTAAGATAAAAAATGAATGGGAAAACACAACTAACCTATTACTTATTCCAACTGTTTGCATTGTTCTTCTAAACCAGAGTCATTTCCATGTGGTTCCAGAGCCTCAGGTTGCAGACTCCTGCTGGGTTAGAGGTTAAAAAAAAAAAACCACACACACACACTAAAAAAGGAAGTTTTTTTTCACTAATGTCATTTAATTGCATCTACAGGATTCCACTCTGGCAGAAATGAGCAGTTGAACATATGGAAGGAAATTGAACCCATTTACCATCTTAGATTTTAGCTTCTACCCAGAGTTACTCTTTTGCAAAGATGTTCGCTATGATCCGGTTTGAAAGATATTTCTACTGCATTGATGGGCAGCTGCTCCTGACTCAGGAGGTAGAGTGGTTGTTTTCTGAAAACATTGATGGATGGACGGCCCCCACCACTGTTGAGCATTCTGAGTCCATAAATCAGTTTTGACCTGCAATCCAGAGAGCTGCACTGAGGTAGAACTGAACCCTTTTGATTATTTACTCCAGAGCAGCTTAGTCTGGACTTTTTAAGACACTTAGAAGAAAAAAAGTGTCCAGTCTGCAACACGACCCCCATAAATCACTCCAAGGACAAACTCAAAAGTACTCGTCCAAAATCCTCTAAAGCCTTCCTGACTGAGATTGTTAGCTTAGAGCGTACAGACCTCCAGCAGGAAATAATTCAAACTTAGTCGTTCTGTTGCAAAGGGAAGGGTGAAGGGATGACTTGAGCTGTGCTGGTATGCTGATATGAAACGGCATGAATGGAAAGATAAAAAAAAATAATAATTTGTCCGAAAAGTCACCGAAACACTTTGCTCATATCACAGATTAAATCGGGAGCTCAGGTAGTTGACATGAAAGTGCTGATTTGATTTTTTTTTTCCAATGAAAATTTGAGCTACAGTCCAACGCATCCATAATCACAACAAAAACCACCCAAAGGTATTCAGATAGAAAAAAAATACAATTTTCTCAAGCTATGATGAACTATACATCTACTTGTTTCAATGTGATTATTAATTATTAATTACACTGGAATGAAATACATTTGAAATCACAAAATACGTCCTTAAGGTCGCATACACAGTTATGATCAGTTAGAAAGTTTACAGAGTAGAAAAAGAAATGGAACACGTGCAAAAATCCTTCTTTATGAACAAAATAAAAACTTTAGGAGTCACTCAAAGGCTCCAAGGTGGCTTGTATTTACTGATTTCTATTCTTAAGTACCAGATATACTACAAAACAGTCATCAAATGAACACCAAAAATATATCGATTTAAGGCCTTTTAAACTATTCTGTGGGAGAGGGCCAAACTAAATGAGGCAAAAAACAGAAAGAAAACTAGAAAGGGGGACATTGCTTTTTTTACCGCATCACTTTGCATGTTTTGACGGTAGAGACTCGGGTGATGACAGAGAGGTCAGTGCACCTCAGGTCCTCCCATTTATGACATCCAACTCTGAGCGGCAAATCTGCAGCTTCCAATACCTGAGAGATGGAAAATGTAAGAACAAAAGAAAGAAAATGGAGGTAATATATATATATTCCACTGTTCAGTTCTCATGGGATAGCTGTGCATCGCATTACAGATTAGCCCTTCCTACTACGTGGCCCTTCTCCACTACGTTAAATCACCTTGGAGATGATTATCCAGAACAAAGCATACAACAGAGCCCCCCCCCTTCCCACAGACATGAAATCCCACGCTAACATCACACGGGATTACATACCTACCCCCAGTACGTGCATGAGGGGCTTTGACATGGCTTTTTTGCCCTCGCTTGGGAACATGATTGTGCCCCAGTTCAAAGGGGTCAAACTAAATCTCACACTGACCAAATCTCTATTATAAGATGATAAGTAAAGGTTTTGTTTACACCTTGACTCGGGGAAAACCTTTATAGCATCTCTCATTTTATTCAACACAATATTTAACACAAGTATAAATTCTATTTTAGTGTATCAGGTCTCTTCAGCCAAAGCAAACACATATCCTTAAAAAGGCTTTTTGGGAAGTGGTTGATCACCTGACTGATATAAACTAGCGCAAACAAAACCTCATCCAAACATTAGTTGGTATAGTTTCCTCTTGGACCTGGATTTTCTGTTATGCTGTACAGCTTTATTCCACACAACCCTGATTCAAACAGTTGTTTGTAAATGGACTCTGATTGTGATATGTGCATTAGATGATAGCATAAGGCGGTTCACAGCAGAACGGGGGCTGGGTCACGCATTTCCTAAAAGCAATGGACACGCAGATGCAGGAATTTGCTTTAGTTCTTGAAACGCGTCTGCTCACAGATGTGGTTGAATTTCCTGAAATGAGAAACATTTAAAAATATGTATCAATTTTTCAGATGAAGAGACAAAGCTGCAGGAAAAGCCATGCCCTAAAACTCAGCAAGGATCTTCTGATGTTAGACAGAGTTTGTGAAAATACTCCTCCTAGTGGCCAAGCCAAGAATAACAGGGAAGCTGTGTAAAAGTGTGTCCTCTGAAATGATCTTTAATAAACTACCTGAATGGAGTCAGATTATTCAGTTCTCAAAAACCAGATAAGCAAAAAGAAAAAGAAAAAAAGAAGTATTTTATTTTGAATGGCAAAGAATGCAAGAGCAGCAGTTTAGCTCAGGCGGTACAGCAGGTCGTCCAACAACAAAAGGGTTGCCGGATCGATGCCAGCTGTCGCCCCCCGAGCGCGGCTAGTCTGCAGCTCACCGCTCCCCCCCAGGGGATGGGTCAGAGTGTGGAGAAGAATTTCCCCATTGTGGGATAAAAATAGTATCTATTATTTTTATTTAATTCACGTTATTCCAGAGAAACGTATAATATGCCATGATTTTAAAATATATTTGTATGAATGTTTAGCTTCAGTATAGATCCACATCCGTATGTTGCTACATTAATGTTGGTCAACTGTCTAACTTCTTGGTACAACTCTAGTGAGGCTTTATCAACACAATCAATGAAATAGAATCTGAAAAAAAAATATCCAAAATGATAGATTTCATTAGTTGATTAGGATTTTTTTTAAACTGCTGTCATCAATAGTAACCACTATACTGACACACACACACACACACACCCACACACACACACACACACACACACACACACACACATACAAAAAACACATCAATTCTTTAGAAAATTAAGACAGAAAAATTCACTTCTGCATTAAACTCACTAACTGGGTGCATTTTTATTAATTTATTAGTAAGTTTGAAAAATATCCAAACCAATCTTTGGTGGGCCAATGAGAATACCTTCTAAAAGTTCCAAAAATACTACTTAAAAACAAAAACTAATAAACGAACAAGAGAAGCACAAATATATTTGATTATTGACAAATAAGTCAATTCTGAATATTTCTATGTTTGAGGACTTTTTGAAAACTTACGTGGCATGATGGGCCTTGACTTGTGTGCGACAGTTACGCCCCCAGTAACAGTCAGGGCGAGATGTTACAGTAGCTGAGAAGATAAAGAAACTCTTAGCAGAAGGCAGTAAAAGGCGTGGGGATGACAAACATTCAGAGTGTGAGCTGATGGGACGTGAGTGGAGTGTTCTGACCTGGCAGCTCAGACGCTGGGATGTTCTGCCTGTACTTGTAGGCCAGCTCCTTGAAGGCTCGCAGGCCGCAGCAGAAGCACAGGATGGTGTTTCCAGAAACGTTATCTGATGGTCAGAAAGGACTGAATTTTAGTGCTCTCGTTGAAGAAACAGCACTGAGAGAGAAACCCTCATCCAAGCATTCCACATGCCTGTCAGAGAAAAGCTTCCCTCCTGCAAGCCTTCCAAAGACTCCTGAAGCAGATCTTTCCACGTCTTCCCCTTGGATGACAGGTGGTTCTGCAGAAACAAGTATATTTTCTAAACATTCAAAAAGCATTCATTACATTTTCATTTTCATTACATATTAGTTAGATGTATAAGTTATATCTGGCCCTTGTCCAGGCCCTGGACAGTCATTATGCTGATGTGGCCCTCAGTGAAAATGAGTTTGACACCCCTACTTTAAGGGAAAACCAAAAGGAAAAGAAAATGTATTGTTCCAAGGAACTCCCTACACCTTTTGTTTTTGTTTCAACTTTTTTTACAAAGATGAGTCATTTAATTAATGTTGAATTTTTTCCTCTATCTACTATTAAATCTTTTAGGGAGGTCTTCTTTGAACTTAAAGAAAAAATAACTAAAAGATGCTGCTGAGCTTGTTAGTCTCTCCCCTTCTGGGAACTATTTATTTGCTTTTTTTATGTACTTATTTAATCTATAAGAAAAAAAACAAAGTTAATTGTTGGAGTTTGTAAAATTCTGAATTTTGATGCAAATATTTTCACTGTTCCCATAAATGAATATTGGCTCAGCTTTCTTGACTATAATCCAACAAACGAAAAACCTATTAGTCTCAAGTCTCTACAGGGAAAACCCCTTAAAGACCCAGTCCAATGAAATGTTTTTGGTGTTTTTAACATCTTCTTGAAGCATTTTCTAAAGATGGAGGACATCTGAAGAAAGTTAAGTTTAAAATAGCATTTCTGAGTATTTCCTTTTCTTTATCATTGAGAATCAGAAGCAGGGGAATAAATGCAGCAGGAAAAGAATTGTATTTGTGATGTAAAAAAAAATAGGCAGGGCAAGCCACAAGCTCCCTGCTCCAAGTTCTGCATGGGAGAGGGGAAGGGGGGCGGGGTTTCTCCATCCCAACAGTTGAAATAGATCTAAAGATGATCAGAGTGGGTCTTTAACAACTAAAAAAAGACGTTTTAAAAGTCCCATGAGCCTTTGCAGTTTTTGAGTTCACTGTAAACATTTCTGAACAATTGCAGAATAAGTATTCTGGCTAGCAGCTAGCACAAACAGAAAAAAATCTGTGTATTTAGTGAGGAAAAAGATAATTGTTTTTAAAAAGCAAAGTAAAATAATTAGTCAATCACTGATGATTCAAAAAAGATAAGAAAGACAAAAGCGCGTCTTACCTTGAGAACCTCTGACTCATAGGTGTTGTTGTTCAGCACGCTGTCCAGACATTTGTCATTGAGATTGAGCTCTAACAAAAACATTATCCCAAAAAAATGTCAAAGATTTAGACAGAAACTCTTTCAGACCTTTAAACTTCAAAATAATCTTTACAAAAATGTTGCTAAGCTGCTTTTTTTAAAGCAAAACGACAATATGTTTATGTGGTCTTTTATTATCAGTACAAAAAAGAAATCTGTCTTTGCTAACATGATTATTAGCATAATGGTGTGCTTATAATATTGTTATATTAGAAAAATTATTAGAGCTGGGTTGATAAAATCGATTTATCTATCTGAATCAATCAAAGTTTAATAAATCAATAATCGATCATTGAGGTAGAGATTGATCTTTCCTTTTCTGGTGACCTAACGCATAACAGTCAAAAAGTCAAAGTCTGCTAGCTTGATGCTAACATGGAAAGGAATTTTCCATAGGACTGCTAATGCTAACGCTCGTTGAATATAAACATGCATTGTTGACTAAATGAATAACTTCATATACTTACAGACACGAATTTTCCAAACTCTATTTTTTAAAGTAAGCATTTGTGATTTAAAGCACAGTTTTTTTCTCAAATAATGGAATAAAAGTGTAATGCTTTTAGCGCAAGTGGCTAAACTGAAACGGCCTCCTGGAGAGGCAGAACATGATCTGCACAATTCTGTTGGAGCTTCTCCTTTAGAGAAATCATGTAACACTGGATGGTCTTAATAGTCTCACTGGGAATTATTTCACTCATAAATTTTACAGTATGTGAACGGTATCTGATTAATATACATTTCTTCAAAACATATAAATTCAAAATTGAATCGAATCAAATTCAATTGAGTGGATCGAAAGAGAATGTTTGAATTCATCCAGGGTCTGGTGAACCTAATCAATTCAGGAAATTTTTGGCGATACCCAGCCCTAGTAATCATCTTAAGATATGTAGAAAATGTTTATACCTTCTGCCCAAGTTATTTTTTGGGTCATTCTATTGGTGTTTTTGCAGAAACTGGTGCATACCACTGAATCGAGACAGACAGCCTTGACATCCAATCCTCTGGCAACCCCAGTACATGTGACAGAAAGGCTGCTGGCACAGCATACCTGCACAAACATCCTAACCTTAGGGTGTATGATGGAAAAACCTGGCAGGCTTTATTGATAATGCTGATGATTAACACGAGAGCATTCAAATATCCGTACACAGATTCAGTTGTCCGTGTCTAGTTACATTCAAGTTTGTGTGAATATTTGCATACACACATTTTATGGACACAGATGTTAAATTTGTGCAAAAGAGCTTCCAGTTAATCAGCCCACTCACACTGTTGAGCAAAGCCCGGCAGACTGCTGAGCTCTGCCCGTCTGTCCGGCATCGGCTGGAGGCAGCAGGTGCAGAGGACATGGCGACCCTGAGGGGGGCAGCAGTACACCTGGGAAGCTGTTTGGAGGAGGAAAGCAAAAGAGCAAAATGAATCAAATCCAGTTTGATAAAAAAAAATTAAAAAGCACCAATTTACAACCAATTCAAAGCATGTCAGAAAATCCGGCTTATAAAACAAAATCACTACATTTTCAGTGAGTTTGAATCAATGGTGGTGTTTTAAATTTCACATTTGTCAGTTCATAAGTGATGGGGAGCTAAAAGTTTGTTTTGTCAGTTTCACTAATCAAAACTACCGACATCCAATTTACTAGAGGGACATCTGTACATTCATACAATCTGCATCCATATCTGGAAAAGATCAAATTTGAAAACTGTACTTGAAGACAGAATTAATCCTTTAACGCTGGACATGTTACCAGCGAAACCTAAATAACACACGCTCTTTAATATACTGTAACTTTTTGAGCGTTTCTGAGATCAGCATGAATCAGCTGATTCTGACCAGGAGAAAAGTGGCTTTTCTCTTTGGCTTGCATGAAGGTGGAAAGCCGCTTTTCTCCCCTTCGGAATCCACTGACGTTTAGTTAGTTGCATAAACGGTTGAAGAGTTACGGTAATTAAAACAAAAACAAAAAAGTCAAGTTTTGCCCTTTTATTTTCTTAACAAAAGGCCAAATGAAAAGCATCTGTTGGCACAGATTTACACAACTTGTACAAATGTTGAAAGCTGTAAAAATAACAGCAACTATAAAAAGTTGCATGTACACAGTTACTTTTTTTCCCCCATTAATTTTCTATCAGCTATCACTAGACTAAATTCCAGCCTTCTGAAAAGCACAACTGTATATTGAAACTTTGAAATTCTATAAAATAAGTGATGGTCGTTGTTCTTCTTGAACTTTAGACGTTTTTTATTTTGCTCATTTATTGAAACACAATAAGATGAGTGAAGCATTAATGGGCAAACACCTGATGTGGCTTCAGAGGATGTTGAGGGCTGTTCTCCTGTCAGCTTTGCTGCTTCCTCTTCACCTGCTGGCTTGGCTGATGAGAGTACAGCTGGTAGTGATGGCAGACCAGCAAACCAGCAGTTTGAACTTGTGGTGAGCAGCACTTGGCTCATGTAGCTCCTGTAGCCGGGACACTGTCTGCACATCACTAAAGGCTGACTGGGGACAGAGATCCACATTAGGTCACATTTTGTTTTATTTTCAAAAACATGGACCATAAACCTTAAAAGGGAAAAAAAAGCTAAATTTTGGTGATTTAGAACAGAAAATACATTTTTGTATAAATTATTGACAAACAACAGCTGCATTCGTCTTAGTCATGAGTTACAAATGTCATCTTTTACTACTTCAAATAGTTAGGTTACTTATAATATTGTTAAAAAGAATAACCACCATTATTATGATATTAACAGTTCTTCTACCAGTTTTATTAAAAAAGAAAGATTAATATTTCACACATTGTAGGTGAAACAGAAAATGAAAGCAGCTCAAAACCTGTTAAATCTCTGTCTAGACGTTTGTAAAGGAAGCAGCTCTACATTATGCAACAATTCAGCCTTTCCTAAATCCTACTCAAATCAGTGAGCAGCATTTAATGTAATCCAGCTCTTGCTTTTCTTTTTCTGCAAAGCTGAAAACTAATAAACTACAGTGGGGCAAAAAAGTATTTAGTCAGCCACCAACTGTGTGGGTTCTCCTATACTTAAAAAGACGAGAGAAGCCTGTCATTTTCATCATGGGTATACCTCAACAATGGGACCCAAAATGAGAAAAGAAAATTTTGGGGAAAAACAAAAATCACATAGTCGCATTTTTGAAAGAATTTATTCGTAAATTATGGTGGAAAATAAGTTTTTGGTCAATAACAAAAGTTGAAAGGTTTTTATAAACTGTTGCTGGTATTTTGGCCCATTCCTCCATGCAGATCTCCTCTAGAGCAGTCATGATTTGGGGCTGTCGCTAAGCAACACAGATGTGTGTTTTCATGATGTTTTTTGGATGTAACTCAGCTTTCTATCTCCTTCAAACACAACGAGAAAACTTCCTACAAAACAGTTGTATTTTGGTTAAATCTGACCATAGGACATTTTCCCAATCCTCTTCTGGATCTTCCAAATGCTCTCTAGTAAACTTTAGTCGGGCCTTCACATGTACTGGTTTTAGCAGGGGGACACGTCTAGCACTCCAGGATTTGAGTCCCTGGTGGCATAGTGTGTTACTGATGGTAGCCCTTGTTACTTTGGTCCCGGCTCTCTGCAGGTTATTCATTAGGCCCCTTCGTGTGGTTCTGGCATTTTTGCTCACCGTTCTTGTGATCATTTTGACCCCACGGGGTGAGATCTTGCGGAAAGCCCCAGATAGAGGGAGATTATCAATGGTCTTGCATGTCCTCCATTTCCTAATAATCGCTTCCACAGTTGATTTCGTCACACCAATCGGTTTATCTATTGCAGATTCAGTCTTCCCCAACCTGGTGCAGGTCAACAATGTTGCTTCTGGTGTCCTTACACAGGTCTTTAGTTTTGGCCATTGTGGAGTTTGGACAGTTTGAAGTTGGGGACAGGTGTCTTTTCTATAGATAACCAGTTCATACAGGTGCCATTAATGCAGGTAACAAGTGGAGAGCATAGGATCCTCTTACAGAAGAAGTTAAATGTCTGTGAGAGCCAAAAATCTTGCTTTTTTCTTATTTTGTCAATCATAGTTGAGGTATACCTGTGATGAAAATTGCACGCCTTTCCCATCTTTCTAAATGAGAGAATTTGCAAAAATGGTGGCTGACTAAATACTTTTTTGCCCCAGAATCTTTTCATCTGTTTCTGATAGACAACAATTTAAATACAATTTTGAACCTAATTTTCTTCATACATGTCCCTCCATCATTAGAAAAATGGCACAAGAATATGTTAAGAACACAATTTCCATCGGAGTGGGTCTTTTAAAATCACATGGTTTTTAGAACCCATAGAAAAACATTCAAATTCGAGTTTTCCTATAGGGATTCATAAACTGTGTCTGGTCTCTGATCATCTTAAAATGCTTGAGAAAGATAGAGAAGGGCAAATAAGGTTAGCTGAGATGCAAGCACAGGCAGTTCTCTTACCTAGTGTCTGAGGAGTCGCTGTCATTATCAGATGATTCAAAGAGGTAGTCGGAGCTGCCCTCTTCATCAGAAAACAGACGCTCCACTTTTGGCTGCAACATGTCTTGAGTTATCTTGTTTCTGCTGTCCATGCTCTTCAGGTCCTCCTCACTGCGACACTTTTCTGCCAAAAAAGGAAAAGCCACACTTTTCATCTGAAATAAATGAACAAAAATGTAATAAAATGCAACTAGGCTGGTCTTTAAATGTGCAAACCTGGATGCTGTGTGAGGTATGCCTCCACCAGGTTATTGAGGAAGTGGTTTTTACAAATCCTCTCTACAGGACAGCGGCACGTCGGGCAGAGAGATGAGCGCTCCATCCAGCCTGAGTAACAGGCGGCGCAAAAGACGTGCATGCAAGGCTGCAAGCTGAAGCAGACAGACTATTGAAACACACATGCAGCACTGAGGTGGGCCTGCAGACAAAAAGATCGGTTCCCTCGCAGATCCATGCTTGAACCACAGGTACCTCAGATCTTACCTGATACAGTCATGCAGCAGGTCCTGGCATATAACACAAGTCAAGGATTCTTCCATCTTATCCGTCTTGGTTTCTTTAACTGCTGATTTTGATGAGTCTTTGTCAGCTGATCCAGCCACTTCAGGACAGGCAGTGAATGGCAAATCTGATGCACACTCTTTATCTAAAACTTAAAAAACAGCAGCCACATATAACAATAGATTTGGGCAGATACCAAACTACGCATAGAAAATAATGGTTTTAATGACATTAAAATAAGGCAAAACCATAATCAGGTAGTTAAAAGACTAAAGACTAACCATCAGACATTTTCCTCCTCTTAAGTTTAGGTTCCAGATGGTCTGTATCATGTTTTTGTGCAGGAGCTGCATGTTTAGGTGGGCCTAGTAGGATTGAAAAAACCAACAAAGACAGATCAAAAATGTGATAATCCTAATAAGATAGAAACATTTGTAGCAAATATACAGATTTGAACTTCCACACAGACTATTTATTCACTTAAGACAAAACCATGCTTTATTAGGTTTGGGAAGAAAAAATGGGGTCGGATTGAACAGCCAAAAAAAGATTCAAAACAGAAAAAAAAAACTCCCTCGCGCCGCAAAAACTGAATCTCAAGAAAATAAAAAGACAATTGTTTTAACAAGAATTGTCTTTTTTTGTCATGCACGAACAATAATCTTGTCACAGAAGTGTTTCAATGGCAAAATAATCTTAGTTTAAGAAAACATTTTGTAAATGACTAGAGTTTTATTTTAAAAAAAAGGAATTCTCTGTAAGACCATTTTTACCCCATTGGCAGAGTTATTTTAATATTTTTTTTTAGAAAAGGTTTCAAATGTTAAGCATTGTTGACACATTTCTAGCGGGCCTGTTTTTGCAGTGCAGAAGTAAGTGGTGGCCAAAATAAACACTACAAGTTGTTTCTGAACACAAACCTAACCCTTTAAGCAGATTCTTATCAAGACTTGTGTGTGCTAATTTTGCTAAACAAAACCAAACAAAAAGTTACCCTGCACTAAACTAATCTAATATAATGCCTTTAGACATTTACATATTTAATGCAATCATAAAAATGTACTTTTGTAAAGTTTACATATAGTTCTTTACACTAAAAACATTGCACAGTTCTTAAAGTGAACAGGAAGCGTAACATGATGGGACGAAGTTGATCGCTTCTGTTAGTTAGCCCAAACTAAACCTGACATTTGAGAGAATTTCTCTGCCTTTTGTGGTCTGCTGCTTGACCTACAGAAACCAACATAGGAAACCAAAAAACTGAATCCATAGCAGGTCATTTTACACATTAGATGGCAGGATGCTTCCACATGCGCTCGTCTGTCAGTCCCTCAAGTGGATTGTTTTAACAAAGATACAGTCAAAGCACTCCAGCATTTTCATTACCTACATATGAGCATTGGGCCATTAGAGGCTGCAAATCCCTCTGTGCTGACCTAAATTTAATGATTTAAGAAAATATGATTGTTTTGTTTATTTTAAATATGCAGTTAACATGACTTTATACATACAGTAGTCTTCATAGTCCTTATATGATGACCACTTGGTTTTTGCTGACATAGCTGTACATTTTCTTAATCCACTCAGATTCCAGCTAGCTTGTGTTGTTCTATGAAACCTTCAGAGTTGACGGTGTGCTGCAAGCAGCAGAGACAGAAAACTGCAAAGGCCAATCAGATGAAGTCTGACACCAAGGCCAGCTGGAAGGCCTAACGCTCATGACTCAGCTAACTCAATGGGAGGCAGTTTAGGAGTTTACTTTTGAAATTAAAGTAAAGTCTATGGTCACATAAGCAAAACTTGTTACAGCCATAACATGTTGATGTGATTAAAAAATATCTTTTGTGTTATGGAAAGAGAGTTTTTTTTCCTGCCTGGTGGAACATCAGTCTTAAAAAGCGCATTGGTTACCAGAGGATGAAGACGTTGTGATCACTGTGGTGCCAGAAGAAGAGGGATTCTCAATGCAGAAATGGGAAGCAGAAGTTGAAGGCTTTGGCTCATCTTGGGCCAAGTCTCTGGGAGTCTTTGTGAGGATGAGTGGCTCCACAGAGAGAATCATCTCCGACTCTGGAACAGCTGAGTAACTCTGGGCTGAACTCTCCATGCCTGAAGTTTGAAAACAGTATGGAGTGTAAATAAAAATGTTGGAAAACCTTTTTGTGAAGAGTCAGTGAGATCTTACCATAGCTGTGTAGTGACTCGCCCTGCTCCATCTTGATAGTGTGGTAAACATAAGCAATATCTATATTTAAAATAAAATAAAAGAGTTTTTGTACAACTTTTCACACATTCATATACCATGTCATAGTTTTTTGCCTTTCTTCATCATAAAATGTAATTAGATTATTATCTAGGACAAGTCATAAGAATATATGAACATTTTGTGCAAAACCATAGAAAATAAGAAACTTAATCTTAATTGAGAACCACCATTAAAATAATAAATCTATTGGAAGGACGAGGTGAACCCCAAAGTTAATGACCTCAAAGAAGAAAACTGGTGTCAGATCTGAACATATCTGGAATGTAGTTGGGAGAACAAAATGTGAAGTGATGGTGAGGTCAACTTTTAACTGATGGAACACTAAAACTCAAAAGTAACACACTAAGATAAAACTGTGAACTTTGGTTTACCACGGAGAAAATCCAGATCATCCACAGTTCCAAAATATGAATTCCCAATGAGCTGGAGAAAGTTAAAAAGTTACTTCAAACATGTTGGAAAAGGAAATGCATTGTGACTGTGGCTAAGAAACCAAGCAGCAGGTACCCAGTACAACTGCTCATAAAAGGACAATAAAGACTCATGGATAAACAGCAACCCCAGAACTGGCGAGCATCTGTGTTCTAGAGTCTACAGGACGTAAAAAACTAAGAAGTCAGAGTGTGGTTGGACAGACCACATGAAACAAACCACTAACAACTAAAAAGCTTTGAGAACTTTTTGGTGGACTTAAAAAAAAAACAAAAAAACTGCACATTATTACATGTGTCGTAAAGTATGGCGAAGGAAGCATCCTGATATAGTTGTTCTTTGCTGCATCAGGGCCTGGTCGGCTTTCATTCATTCATAGAGAGGAGGATGCTGTTAAAGGACCTAAACACAAGCAGAAGCTGCAGTGGGCCCAGACACACATGACTCATTTTCAAACAGTCCTGTTCCCCGTTGAGTGCCTTTCAACCCTGGATGGTCCAGATGGAATGAGTACTGACTGGTTGGTGGATGGCCACCATGTCACAACAACGCTGCGACGTCCGCAAGGAGTTGGCGGAGTCAGGTTTTGGCCTGCATCAAAGGGGCCGACCATGAGAGAGCTGGTCGGCCCTTAAACAAACCTTAGGAGGTTTGTTTAATAACAATTATTATATACTCTAATGGGGCCTGTTGCACAAAAGTAGAATTAAGACATCCGGGATAAATGACTGAGCTGAGCTCAATGAATCCAAAACATGTCCGTCCAGGCTTAATCGGTTGCACAAAGACCAAGCCAGGATGAGCAGACACGGATTCATCAAGCCAGGTGTAACCAATCCTGGATAGGTGCGCGCTCACGGCTCACTCAAACAGACCCCTCCACAGATCACAGATAAACTGATTCACCATGGCAACTAAAGCCGCGTACCTTTCCCCGTCGGAAGCACAAATCCTCATGGAGGCATACGAGGAGGTAAAAGATATAATTAAGAAGAAAGGCAACACCACCACAGTGATAAAGCACACTCAATAATTTTTTAAATTAAATTACCAGCCAATTAATTTTATGAAAATGTAACTTGTCATTTCAACCAGAAAATGTTATGTTTGTAAATCTTACGTGAATGAATCATGTCGATCGTACATAAAAATAATCCATTTAAAAGTTACTAATTTCAATCATGTTGATCCAACATGATACCGTTAAATTGGATACATTAGTAATCGCAAGGAATTGTGGGATTCCATTTTCTTTGTCTATCTGGGCAGATTGGGGTCTAAGTGTGAGTTTTTGTCCATGGGTTTTATTGTCTAGCTGTTTTACTCTGTTTTAACTAGTGATTTAAACTGTTATGGTTCTTTTTTTTCTGCACCATGAGTTAGAGTGTGGGAGAGGATGATGACCAACCCCCTTGTGCGGTGCAGTATTAAAGTTACTGTGCTTAAGGAAGAAATCGCGGTATTGGAACTCTTGTCTTTTGATGTGGGACTCTGCTGTGTAATTCATGTCTTTGATGTGAAAGTTATTGGCTGTATCTTTCGAAAACATTATCAATGTCAGATGTATAAATAACATTAAAGCAAAAAATCAAGATATATCAACATAACTTGTGTTGGGTAGTCAGAAATTTAAGTTAAATAAAATTAATTTAATGAGGTGTGACCAATTAAAGTGATTCAACTAAGTTGGATCAACTTTTATTTTTTGAGAGTGAGCAACTATATTAATTTAAAGTTGGGTCCAACTGCAGTATTTAAATTGAATCAACTTACACTTATTAGTTTGAACCTAAGTACATTAAGTAGGACCAATATGAGTCATTTTTGTTCAAGTAACGCTATCTAACCATGTGGAAATCATTTCCATAATTTTTTTATGTTCATTCAAAGTGAACGTTTTTTGAGTGTAGTTTACCTGCTTTGTTTTATCCTTATTCAATAAAGGAACATAATGTTACACATTGTGTTTTTATATTCATATGGAATGTGTATTATTTTATATGACAGAGTACTAGGGCCCCACTGAGGAAAAAGGATAAAGTCATAAATTTATGAGGCTGGTTCTTTCTGCAGAAAAGCAACATATTCTTTTTACAGTTCTGATAGTTATGACAATGTGATACTTCATATTCTGGCACATCAGCATGTCTTCGTTTATGAAACCATACTGAAGTACAATTTCACGAAATACCCCACATCTGTCATTTTAACAACTGTCCTCCTTTAAAACAACTGGTTACAATATTATGACTTGTCTTTTTTTTCCCTCTGTGGCCCTAATATTCTATCATTTTATATATAGCCTTATAGTCTATGGGACACTGTAAATTATCTAATGATAGCAACATCATCTAAAACTCATTTATCCAAAATGATTGAAATTAATGATCACAAACGTTTAAATAATGACCGTGGGTCTAGTTATATGTGATAACAATGTATAGTGAGCAGTGAAATAACTATTGGTTTCCATTTGTGGCGACTGCTGACTGACATTAGGGATGAGATTAAATAGATCCTGGAATTTAGCCTGGTCTGGAGCAGGCTAGCTCCACAGAATAAATCTCCATGGTATTTCATACCATAACATATCCTCCTGCCCCCTATCCAGCTTTAGTGCAACCGGATTGGGGATCATGCCCCCCTCATGGCTACAGTGACCATTTTAATACACTGAAAAGCGTAAAAGGTTGATTTCACATGGTATAGGACCTTAAAATACTAAATAGCCATCTTTCCACAATAGTGTGCTTACATCTGTGTTAACTGGAGGAACAACTCCAGTCAGGCTAAATCACCCAGTTGACACAATGGGGGGGGGCTCTACGCCAAGGGGCCTGCCCACAACTCAGAGATCAATTTTTAATGAACTACTACTGCTCTGCAGAAACTACGTCTTAGAAAACAACACGGGTTTTCAGATTTTGGCGAAAAACGGAACGCTTTTAAAAATTGATCAAAAGATGAGTGAAAAAAGTTTTTAAAGGCTCAGCTTACTTTGTTGTGGTTCACTCTTCCTGTACACAAAGTAGATGACGTCTCCATTTTGCAGCAGGTGAGTTTGTCCCTTGATCAGTTTGGACATGTTGATCACTGTTCCGTTTGTGCTGCAGACACAAAAAGGTTTAGTTGAGCGGTTCATTCATTTGTTCCTTCACGTCACAGGGCTGCTAGAGCCTATCCGGCCGGGCAAAGGCAGAGCACACTTTGAACAGGTCGCCAGTCTGATGCAGGGCCACAACAAAACACACCCGCATACATCTAGGGACAATTAACCTATGAAGCATGTTTTTGGATGGAGGGAAGAGCGCCGGAGTCCCCATTGAAAATGCATGAACGGGGAGAACATGCAAATTCCTCACAGAAAGGTCCCCCATTGAGGCAAGAGCACCAACCACTGAACCATTGTGCAGCCCTAATTGAGATGTCCAATACAAAATAAAGGTAAAAATGTCCAATGAAAGAGTATATTTTAATTTTTATCATTGACTTATGGTTTTTATTCCATAACTTTTCATTAGTTGCTCATAACAAATTTCCCAAAAGCACTAATAAAATAAGCTCCTGGTACATGGGATGTTTCACGAAGCCTTTAGTTTTGAGTGAGAAGACTTCAGACGAAACTTTACCTTGTGTCTTCAATCCATACAAGCCCTGAGATTTGATCTTTCACTATCTTGCAGTGTTCCCCTGAGACAAGTTTATTGGCTGGAAATGACAGATAACATCCTGGCAAGAAAAGAACAACAAAAAAGAAGGAATGCAGTTTATAGAAACACAGAAAAGACCTTTCAGAAGGAAGTGGTGCAGAGAAGATGCAATTGATTTCCTTAGCCTTTAAAGTCAAAGCAATCCAATTAAAAAAAAATATATGACATAAAACAAATATTAAGTGGAAAAAAGCTGTACCAAATGAAGTTGCTATGAGGACTTCAAATAAGTGATTACCTAGATGATCTCTAACCAACTGAGCCGACTGGCTTTGCGTTGGAAGAGCACAGAGCCCCAAATGCTTTCAGCAACAAAAAAAGACATAACCCTTTCTCCAGGAAAAACCTATACAAAAAAATCTACTTAATATTCTACACACATGGTGTCAATGGACCTCTTTTGTTCTGGGCTCAAGAGGCTGTCTAAGTTTGGTGCACTAAAGAAGGCTTTGTGTTTTCATGGGGGGTTGTAAAGGTTCCAGACACTGACAGCAACGTCTGCTGCTGTCTGACGGGACCGTCTTTGGCTCACAATGCTTCTATAAACCATTATTATAAAAGGGAATCTGACGTTTTTCCCCCCTTATTCATTTTTGAGTTTTTACTAAAAAAATTTAAGACAATGATCTACCCTTTTTCCTGCCAACTGTGCATTCTCTGCTGAAAAGAAGAACGGTTTCACTTGAGTCCACTTTGACAAGCTTTCCCCACGGTCTTCCCCCTTTGGGGCTGTCCATGTCTGGTCAATCCCCCACCTGAGAAACAAGCAATGAAATGAAAGTACAAAGCGATTACCTATAAGTAGGACAGCCACTTTCAAGTATTTTTACAGTCTACTTTCGTAAAAACTATTTTTAAAACTTGACACAATGCTAATTACACTCCCATTTCTTCAAAGTTTATTAGAAAAGATCAGCGCCTCTTTATGCAGCAGTCGATTTAAACAAGAACTTGAATGAAGAGCTCTACTTAACTTACTAAACGATGTGAAAAACCGGAAAAGAAGAGAATACTTCTGGATTATAAATTCAATACGCAAGAAACCATCCAACCCCAAACTAAAAATCACTTTCGGTCAATGCTAACAGATGCTAGCATTAGCATGATAATCTAGGAAAGAAAGAAGCGTAAAAAACTAATTTTATGAACATTTCTACAACTTTACGCTTCATTTACGTCTAACTGCGTGTCGTACCTTTAAATCCAGCGTGTGTTGTCCCCGTAGTTCAGTAAAAAACGGCTTATTTGCCTCATGTTCAAATTTGCTATGGGGACAAAAACACTTCCTGCCGACAGTCAATGACGTCATCATCTGACGGGGGTGGGGCTACAGAGAAGCAGGGAGCAGGCAGGTCTGCGAGAAATAGAAAAGCTGGTTAACTGGAAACTTTTCTTTTACAAAGAAATAAATCGTATGTGAATGTACTCAATTTCTAAAAATGTTTAAAACACGCATTGAATACGGTATAAACAAATTACAAAAATATATTTATTTAAGTTTTAAAAGAGAGCTCACCCTGTGTTTAGAAGAGAAAATACACCTTGTGTCAAATAAGATCCTCCTGCTGCAACAGATTTACTTGAATCAAAAATACAAGTCAAACATGACATTTTCTTTTATTATGAGTTCGGTGCACCTACCTTCTTTTTCTAATTTTACTATCAAAAATTATTATTCAATTATTCTAAGTTTGATTAGTTATTGTATGAATGTATAACTGATGATTGTATTGTTTTTGTGTATTATTCCTATTTGATTGCTTGTAATAAACCATTTCAAATTAAAAATCAAATCAAATCAAAACCATCAAAAATGAATATGTCATCATTGATGTAGAATCCAATTTTTGTTTATCTATATAAACACAATTATACAGGCCTACTTTAAGAATTTTGCCTCTGAACAATAACTAGACACTGTTGTGTGGAAAATATGGGATTAACTTTATTGGCTAAATATTTCTTCAAAGTTTGTATTTTTCTCCAAACCCTAAGAGCTAATGAAGGACAAAAGAGCAGCGTCTGGTTTCAGGGTCTCAGGTTGCAGACCCCAACTCTAGATAGACCAGACTGAATACAGGTGTACAGAAGGGCTTGGAATTAGTGCTTAACTTTACATTGTTCACTGATAGCCTTTATTAAGCATAAACATTGTGTAGAATCACAATTCACAAATATAGAGATTGATGGTGCTTGTACAACATTTGATGTCACCATCATTGCAACACTTTGTTTTTACACTTTTCCTTGCTCTTCTGATTCTGTCAAAAGGCATTTTTGTTCACTCTCTACGAGCAAACCAAATTGTCTCAAAGATGAAAGGTGCAGACCTGCTTCT
Source organism: Oryzias latipes (assembly GCF_053564925.1). Classification (NCBI taxonomy): domain Eukaryota; kingdom Metazoa; phylum Chordata; class Actinopteri; order Beloniformes; family Adrianichthyidae; genus Oryzias; species Oryzias latipes. The sequence goes on from NC_136245.1 coordinate 10,637,190, forward strand.
GATCCTTCCACAGATGTTCAATAAAAAATTAGACAGTTTAGTATGAGTGCTCCAATTTACTGAGTGGTCCAATTTACTGCTCTCAGTCATTCTTGGTGTTTTTAGCTGTTTGAGAACTGAGAACAAGCATTCTGATACTAGCAGCATGTTTCTTTCAGAATGCCTCAAATGTCTTGAAATACTATTGATTTCTACACAATTTCAAGATGCAGATAAAGCAAAACAGGCCCAGACCAAGATATAAAGAGTTTTTTTTAACCCTTCAATCAAATTCACAAAAAAATGCAATGTCAATTTTTGATGGGGTATAGATGGTAACCGATGTTGTAGGTCTTTGCCCACAACATCGTTAATTTAAGATGCAAATTTGCATTTCAAAATATTTATAAATTGAAATGTGTTTAGGAAAACAACACCTTTACCCACTGTCTCAAATTTGATCCACACACTTTTAACATGGTGTAACTGTTTTATAAAGAATAATTTTCAATAAATTTAGATGAGTTATTCTCACCTTAAAGTAAAAAAAAAAGTAGGCTTAACCTTTCCCGTCAAAAGCCTTTTTGAGATTTAATTGAAGCAACAATTCTGAAATTGAGTAGGAAAAAGTCTATCTACTGCCTCTAGTGGAATAACGATGCACAACAGGGACAACAGAATGCACTACAGAATTGTGTTTACATTGTGTTTTCACTACAATGAAAACACAATTTTCACAGAAGTGCTTTAAAAGGAACAATGAGCTACAGATTCTAGTTTTGCTGTTGGAATGACATAATGCGTGACAAACTTCCACACTTCACTAGTTATGTTGATTCACACAGCCCAGACCAAAAAGAAAGTCTGATTGACATCACATTTCCAAGTATTTGAAACATTAAAGCCCCTGAAATTTTCACATTTAAACTAAGTCTCTAAGAAATGCTGTTATTTGTCATCTAGCCAGTGGGTGTCCCAAGAGGTACGTGACTTTTCTTGAGTTTCAGCTGTTCTCTGATAAAGCAGGCCCCCTTATCCATCATGCAAATAACGGCATCTTCCTCTTACCACATCTGTTTCATGGGATTTACTGCAAAAGCCTCAGGTGCTGGAATGTGCTGTACTCCCACCACAGTTTAGTTTTGGAATAATGAGAGTCACAATAAAGGAGGTATCTGATGCAGTCATCACTTTTATCACCCACAACAGGTAGTATTTTAAAGCACAACTTTGATCATCTTTTGTGCTGCTTTCAAAGTGTTCCCAGTGGTCTTTGAATTGGGTTTATGCTGCTTTTAGCAAAATTAAAAAAAACTGTCATTTTCTAGGACATAGTTTCTGCATAGCAGCAGTAGTTCACTAGAAATTTGTCTCTGGGCTGTGGGCGGGACTTTTGACGTGGCGCAACCTCATCCTCCTTCCCCTCGCCATTACTGAGAGCTCTCTGTTTATGCTCTCTCCCACTAGCTTAAAGGCCCTCACACCATCAACCTAACATTACTGGTACAACAGAAATATTTTTTGTTGTGTTCCTGATTCAAGTTGGCTGGGGGACCTGAACCAGAACATCAATAGGGGACCTTTCTGTGTGGAGTTTGCATGTTCTCCCTGTGCATGCGTGGGTTCTCTCCGGGGACTCCGGCTTCCTCCCACCGTCCAAAAACAGGCTTCATAGGTTAATTGGTTAATCCAAATTGTCCCTAGATGTGAATGTGAGAGTGCATGGGTGTGTGATTGTGGACACTCTACCCTACGACAGACCGGCGACCTGTCTAGGGTGTCCCCTGCCTTCGCCCACAAGTGGCCGGGATAGGCTCCGGCAGCCCAGTGATCCCGAAAGGGAATAAATGAAAGAAGAAGATGAATGATTCTGATTCACAATGATTTGACTAAAGAAACAGAAAAATAATTTTAAGCTTACTTTTCTTTGTCCTCCATCATCAGAAAAATGCCACAAGAACAACACAATTTTCATCTGAGTGGGTCTTAAAAGCTCTATTTTTGTTAATATTTTGTTCAACAAACCAGGTGAAAAAAGACCAGGGGACCTGTTGACAAGGTTGTAGGTCAGGTTACAATGCACTTTTTTCATTTATGAAGAAGCGGCTTTAAATCATTAAAAAAAAATCCTATTAAGGGCATCTTAAATAGGGATAAAGTTACGCTTAGATCATTTTAATTCTTTTAAAGACAAGAGAAACACTATACAATCCACAATTGAACACTGTTTTTGAAAATTTTAGCAAACCGGTTCGGGGTAATTTTTTCCCCACAGCAGTACATAATATAAATTCAGGTATTACCGTACTATATTCCTTCTTAGGTGTTGCAGTTTTGCAGCGCTTGCCTGAGGAGGGTTAATAAATAATACTCTTCTCAACCTCCGCAGGTAGGTTCTCTTTCAAGCTTGGGTCTACAATAGGCTTGGGAGCTTGAGGGTCTTAAAGTATCTTTGCTGTTTCTATACGCCCTTTCTGGACTGACATGTCTGAGTTTTTTTTCCGGGGATCTGCTGCAGCCACTCTCATTCTCATTCTCTACCACTTTTGGAGGTGTTTCCCATTTTGACTTTGGGATTTCCAGTTCATATTCCTCAGACATGTTCTTGTATATTTTTTTCCAGCCACTTGGTTTTGGCTCTCCATGTTTGCTTTCCCGGCGAGCATCTTACACATTGGAATTATGAGCTGGATTGTTTCAAGTGCCTCTTTGCACAGCATACATCTTAATTCATTTATTTTTTCTTGTAAATTCTTAGTTTTTTTACTTGTTTTTTCTGAAAAAAAAAAGGATTTGCAGAAAATTCACTATTTCTTTTGTAAATTGAAAAAAACAAGGTCACCACATCTTAAGATCTCATCATTAATTCAGTTTCTTTTCCTTTGAAACTGCGAGATTTCCTAGCTTCAACAAACAAACAAAAAAATGCTACATGGCTGATATCAAGCAAACCTCATCTTTCTGCTCCTGGCCTCAGGGCAGACACCCATGCAACTAAATAATTGTGCAAATGTGAATTTAACCAAACATAATGTCTCTCAGATGAAAACAGTTTTGTCATTAAGTAGGCAGTACGGTGGGGAGCGATGCTTTAGTCCAAGGCAGACTGTTATCGGGGAAATGGGAGGAAAATGAAGCCGTTCTACAACATTAATCACATGTTATCATTTGTATCTGCTCCACTCGTATCCTTTTCCAATATTGAGAAAAGGCATCAGTATTTTGTTTTGTTCATCAATCTCATAAAGTGATGCAACAAAAATACAACACGTAAATATTTGCTACATTTAACACTCAGTCCTTGAAAGGAAGATTATAATATTTACCCTTACTTTACACAAAGAGACAACACAATGCAGTCTTTATGCATTCATCCTGTAAAGCCCACTACGTTAAAGAATTGACTGAAATGTCAAATTTTGTAAAATCGGGATCTTTTTAAACCCATTTGGGGAAATCTGTAAACTATTTAAATTAATGATTGGTAAGTTTTTGCTCACAGCAATAGTTTAGGATGCAAACATATTGAGTGTTCAGGAAAAGAAGCACTTCATTTACCCACTGTTCCAAATTTGATCCTTGCATTTTTAACACGGTTTAACTATATAAATGCTTAATTGTCAACACATTTAGCATCCTTTCAATATGGAAAGTTGTCATTTAATAAGATGAATAACAACAGATTATTCATTGTCATCACAATGTTTTGAAAATTGGCTAAACTTTTCCCACCAAAGGTGTTTTTGAGATTTCAAGAAGGCAGGCAGGAAAGAAAGCATGGACCAAGTTATATACAATAAGTTTTTAAGGAAAGTTTGCATCAGGCTAATGAGGTGGGAGTCTCAGAAATGTGTGTATCAAATATGATACAAATGGGTATACGTATAAGGTTAATCCAAAGACTCTGATGTATTGGTATGGATTTTAAAAGATGATAACACAGTAAAAACTCCACCAATAAAGCCTCTCATATTATTGTTTTATAGCTTGTCTTTTAGATTCAAGCAGGATTTCTCCAGTAACACATTCAAATAAAAAAAACTTTATTTATAGTCCCACTCCAATCATCTTTTGAGCTATTTTAAAAGTGTTCCCAGGGGGTTCTCTTTTTGTGTACATGCTTTTCTGATAGCTTACAGCCCCTCACAACTCCAACCTACTATTGCAAGTGCTAGAAAAATGGTAAGCAATATTGGATGTCAAAAATCAAATGTCTGCAAGTGGATGCATCAGAATGGAGCAATGAACGGGGCTTGTGGTCCACCGACCATAGCATCTACGTCAGTGCCACAGGATATCCAAAAAGGCATTTTTTTGTCTGTTTCACAATGAATTGAATAATAATATAATCAGAAACGCAATCTTTATCTGAATTCTTTTTACGTATTATGAGAAAAAATTTACAAGAACATGTTTTTAAAACACCAAAAGGGTTGCTTTTTATATATATTGTACCTCATTGAGCCTCTGACTAGTAGCAACACTCTAACAGAACCTTGTTCTCGCATCTACTCCATTTCCATCTTGTTCCAGTAGCCTACTTTCCATCAGAATGCTTTGGTCCCCCAGCACCTGATGCAGGCCTTGTTTGGCCGGGCGATGTCTGAGCTTATTTTATTAGGTAGGCAGTCGCTTGAAGGGTCTTGCCCAAGGACCCTCAATGGGTGATGTTAATTGCTCACCATTGATGTGGTAACCCCATTACCATTGCTTGCCATTGATTGTTCACCCCCCCCCCGGGAATCGAACCCTGGATTCCTGCGTGCCAGTCCTGCATCTTACCAACCTTCATTTGTTTAGGGCTTACAAGCTTTGAATTTTCATTCAATAAAAATAATTAGAGACCTTTTGTTGTCAGAGCATTGTCAAAATGTGTGTCCTTATGTTGGAACATGATGAATATTTATTTATTAATTGTTATGATGCTTTTCTCCTGCTGGAAAGGGTTTTGCCATATCGGCCTGCATGGAGTTGAGATTCTTGCTTTACTTTTAAGCAGCAGAGTGGACCATGCACTCAGTCTCTGTAAATAATCCACGAGAAAAGGAACAAACAAGTTATCTTGTTGAACATCATGATAGAATATCATTGTACCTAAAGATTCTGCCCAATCTTGAAGTCATTTAGTTTTAAAATATTCAGTCATTAAATATGCATTTCCAATCTCCACGTACAAAAGCCTCGGGGTTCCATTTCCAGTTGAAAATACAAGTTTGATATGGGATTTCACAGTCAAATTACAAGTGGGCTGATCTTTCTTGCTTGAGATAGACCATGTTTCTACAGAAATAGCAAACGAGCCCTTAATGCAGGACTAATCTCAGCAAACCACCACCTACCCCTTGGTAGTGCATTATTAATGGTCAGTGTGGAGGCTGGTGAGCACAGGGTCCTCGCCTCACTAATGGCTTCATTGCTCATTGTTAGATGTCTGCTGGGAAAATGTGCGCACATGCTTCTCACACTCTCATTTATGCATACATGCACACACATTTGCACAGAAACACACAAGACCATCCAGGTATTATGTACTTTTAAAGGCAATTATTGGACTTGATGGTATTTAGCTGTGAATGTGGAGCCTCCACAGACTCTCTGATAAGGTCGCATCAGCTAATTGAAAGCAGTTTATTGAAAGCCGTGCCCCCGCAAACGTCAATCAGCACTTTCTAATTGGATCAAAGATGACTTGTGGCAGCTGTATAAAACATCAAACAGACGATTAAATGAAATAATGAGAAAATAAACCTCAGTGTTGCCAAGAGCCCTCAGTGTTGGGAGCTGAGGAACGTGATTCCACTGTATTCTCTGAAATTATCTCTTTGCTGCTAGGGCTAATTGCTGGAGGATGTCCTCTTAACTGAGTGTGAAAAGCTGTGTCTAATTACTGCAACATTAATCAGGCATTAGCATGTTATCACAAGGTTAACTTATCAGAGGGGGCACGGGAAGCAGCTGGAGGTGCCATTCATCCATGGTGCACTGGGCCAACTGCGCCACAAGGGGTAGTGCTTGTTCTGTCTATGAACCGGGCCCCTCTGAAGCTGGAAGCTGAAGTAAAAGACAACCATGTTGGATCGAGCTGAGTGAGCATTGTTCAGTGTGGAATGGCAATGTCCACAATTCATATTGACCTCATCCTGTTCATCCAGAAAGAGTGCATGTGCTCTCAGGAGATTTGAATTTTTCATTTTGAATAATCTAAAACAAAAAAGACTATTCTGTTGGACTTGCTTGGTGCAGTGTTGGAATCTGAGGTAATGCAGACAGACTGGATAGTGATTAAATTCTAAACTACCCCACAGGCTTGCCATGAATATTTTGCAAAACATCAGATTGTTTTGCAATAAAAACTCCTAAAGCACAAACTAATAGATTCCTATGTTTGCTCTCAGAATGTGGCGAATCGTGAATGATTTATTTTGATCGACTTTAACAGTCAGGTCGCTGCATCCAGGCTTCTCGAAGGAGAACACAGACATACATGCACAGCTGTGAGACGTTGCATGGCAATGGACCAGCGTGTGGAGATTAAAGGTCATGTGTGGCAGCAGGTTTGGTCCCGTGCCCTGCCTTCATTACCGGCAGCTTCAGAGAAGTCTCATCAGGATTCCAGCAGGGCAGAGATGCCATACCTCCAGCAGCCCTGCCAAAGGCGCTCATTTGTCAGGGAAGCACAGAGATCACAGGCTGATGAATCTCCCTCGTCTCCCAGACTGTCGAGCTCTTTGCCTGCATATCAAAGACAAAAGAACAGAGCTGCAGCGTGAGAGCGCAGGGCAGCCATTCTATTTAGTGACGGTCCGCTGTTTAAGCACCCCCACACACACACACCACCACCACCAAACGTGCCCTTTAAAAAGGCCCATTAGCCTGTGCGAGCGAGATTACAAGCAAATAGAATTACATTCATTGTGATATTTGATTTCATAATACCTCCAGAATTATAATTATAGCATACTCATGCTTTTCATTTAAAAACCATTTGCAGACAACAAAGAATCAGAGATGGGAATGGGCAGGTAGTGCATCCAGCCAGCAAGTGCATATTATCAGACCTTATTCACCAGAAGTAACAATAATGGGAGAAGAATAGGAACACTAATACAAGTGTAATCAGGTGAGAGAGCGAGATTTAATGACATGGAACACAGGGCTTTATTTTCAGCTGTCAGTCTCCCGCGCAACAGCAGGAAAACAGGTTTGGAAGGTGAACCTTTATCTTTAGGAAACTGCAATGCATTCAGGGATTTTTAGGTGTTTTTTTTTGCCATCCTGCTTCTTCCCAAACAGCACAAGGGTTGGATCCCCAATCATAGCTGAGCTGTATCCTTTCTGTTGGTCACGACTAAAAAAACTAAGTAAGAATTTATTAAAGTGGGGGCTAGATAAGAGGCATTCTTGAGCAGCACAGAAACAAGCCATGAGAGAGAACCTGTGTGATAGCAGCGCTTGTTGTTCTCATGTGCTAAATAGCTGGCCTTCAACACTGCAATCAATTGCTGAATGAGCCACTGTGTAGCCAAGGGTTGTGTGAGATAGCCAGATGGCTGAAGACAGTGGAGCTTGGCCCTGTTGTTTGTGTCACAGACAATGATAATGAACATCGCTGTTCAACCTGGACAAAACACACGAAGCATCAGCACCTCGGTGTCAAGCTCAAGTAGGTGTTGTGTCAAAATGTATTACAGATAGAGGCTTCGGGGCTGTCATTCCCAAAGGGTTTTGGTTTGGCTTGGATCAGTGTTTGACATAAAAATGCAAACCGTTGTGCCTATCTCTAATGCTTCGCGCACACTGAGCATGTTCAAGAACATGTCGAATGCAGGTTCCTGAACACGCTTTTGCATGTGGTGTTCAAGCAGGACAGGTGCATGTACCGTGCGTTTGGTGAAAAATGGTGTAGCGGTGCAGCTCTATTCTGATATATGAAAGACTTAGTATCATGCAATTCCAGCCAGTCACAAACCGCAATGATTAATTTCTCCTCCGTGATCACTTTTCCAGTGGTGGGCACTTCCATTAATTAAGAAGAATTGGTCAAAGTTCAACTGATTAAGTTTTCAACGCGCAACTCAATGGACGCGCGTTTTATACAAGGTCCGGGAAACTGACTTAAAAACTTTCGTAGTGAGAAATGAACGCAAAGGGTTTGAACATGGAAGCCTGAAACACACACGTATGCTTACATGAACTTTTCATTGAAAGTGATCGCTTAAACGCGTGTTGCCGAGGGCAGTGTGAACATAGCTTAATGGAAAAGTTACATTCTGTAAAAGTTTAAAAAGAGTACCTTTTCCAGACCAGCATATCATAACAATGCAATCAATCTGCTTATGCTCTAACATCTTCTAAGTCTTCGAGTTGACTGCTCTGCAAACAATCCGCTCCTTATGTCGCATGGCAAGTGGAAGAACAAACCTCTTGAATGAGCTGTGACACAAACGAGCACAGCTTAGATAAGATATGGCCTCCTATCTCTGTGTATAAAACTCTAGCTCAGATAAGAACCTTTCAAAACATGCTTGCTGCCAGATACATTTCAAAAGAACCAAGTGAGATGAAGGCGAATGCAGACCTGGAATGTTGACAATGTCTGTTGAAGGATAACTGAAGATTCTAATCATCAAACGTCATTACAAATTCTGTTTTTGTAAAACATCAGCACTACCTTCAAACAAACTGGCTTAATGCAACTAGACTGGGGTGTCAGAATCCAGGCTTCGAAGGGCGGTGTCCAACATCTTTGCCACACATTTCTGAGACCCCCATCTCATTCGCATGACGCAAACTTACCTAAAAACCCTTTTTAGGTCTGAATAACCTGGACCCTGTTTTCTGACCTGTAGTTCATTATCCTTCCACTAGGGGCAGTAGAAAGGCCTTTCCTGCTCATTCCAAAATGGCTGCTTCCATGAAATCCCAAAAACGAGAAAAATTTCGCTAATTTTTTAAAACTTTAGTCATTTATTATTTGTTATTCATTTTTTAAAAATTAGTTCAATTCAGCTTTATTTATATAGCCCAATATTACAACACAGTGGTCTTAACGGGCTTCACTAATTGTGCAAAACATAAAATCAGTTATAAAATACAATAGCTGATTGCTAAACTAAACTGAAAAAACAGACCAAGCTAAACTGGGTCTTCCTGCCCTTAGACCCTCCTTCTTGGTAAGGAAAAACTCCTTAAAAAACAGATAAAAATTATCAGGAATAGAGGAGAGGGGGAGAGGAGACATAAATGAGAATAGACGACAGAACACCCGTACACAATATTTTCCACAGCTTCCAACTTCTAGCAGCTTACTAACAACTAATTGTCATTGTTAGTAAATTTAATTCAAACATGTTAATAGTAGGTTTCATGCACTATGGCACATATAACGGATGGTAGTAATATGACAATAATAGAAATCTACATTTTTAGCACATCAATATTAATACAATATCTTATTAATCTAAGCAGGTGGAATGGGCCACCCTGGCTCGGCTTTTTCCCTCTGCTTCGATCCGCGGAGAAAAATGTATAATGGATGTAATGAAAATTACAATTATTCCCCCAAACTTCATTACAGTTGGTGAGGTGGGGGGAGCAATAAGTTAAATATTCTCTGATTACTAGCTATCCTGGGGATAAGCCTGTGCAAATAGGAATGATTTAACCCTTGTGCTATCCCTATGACCCCACCCTTACATTGACGTGTTCTCCCTACCATTACAAAGGTGGATAAAGGTGGAAAGATTTCATGTAATCCATGGACACCAGTGAAGATCACAAATCATTGAAAAAAAAAGATTCAGAGCACTGTCTAGTGGGTCTAGATGACCCAACTCCCAATGGTAAAGTGCCTAGGATAGCACAAGGGTTACAGTGCCTAGGATAAGCCTAACTTTGAATGTAATAATTGTGTCGACCTCTTTAATATGAGCTGGGACCTTATTCCATGAAACAAGGGGCTTGGTGGCTAAAGGCTCTACCTCCAACTGTACTTTTAGAAGTTCTTGGAAACACAAGCAGTCCTGCATTTTGTGAGCAAAGTGTTCTGCTTGGTTTGTAATGCACTATGAGATCTTTAATAGGATGGGGTCATACCATTTAACCCTTGTGCTATCTTAGATGACCCCACCCTTACTTTGACGTGTTATTCCTACCATGACAAAGGTGGATAAAGGTGGAAAAATTTCATGTAATCCATAGACACCAGAGAAGATCACAAACCATTGAAGAAAAAAGGTTCAGAGCACTGTCTAGTGGGTCTAGATGACCCAACTCCCAACGTTAAAGTGCCTAGGATAGCACAAGGGTTACGGACATAGCTCCAGTGTTGATTTTTTTGACTACCGTAACTCTTCTACCGTTTTACGCAACGTAATTCCAGAGGATTCTGAAGCAGAGAAAAGCAGCTTTACACCGATAGTCACCTTAATAATGTGCTGCATTACAGCGCAAAGCCGATATGAGAAGCCGCTTTTCACTGAGTCAGAATCAGCGTATTCATCTTGATTGCGTAAACGGTCGAAAAGTTATGTTATACCAAAAAGGGTTAAAAACATCTTAACTGCAGAAAATTTGAAATTGTGTCAATTCCTTGTAGTGGATAAGCACAGATAACATAATGAATGAAAAAATAAACACATATATATAATAAAATAAAAAAAGCATGATTTTTATGGTGGTAGTACTTTTTAATTACATTAAAGGTTAAATACTTTTAGAATCATCATTACATTTAAAAAAGTTTATGTTTTATGGCTTTTACTACACCACGTAATGCTTTATGTCTCATTTTTTGAGTCATAGGTTTTGAATTTTATCATTTCGTACTGTATAAGAAAACCTTCAGCCAGACACAAAGAACTAGGCGTGAATTATTGCCAGTGTCAAAGTGAATAAAGGCTTGTAAGTATACCCACACCATGAAAGGGGATGGTCTAGATCGTGATTTTCATTATGTGCCTTGGAAAAATTTCCATCTTTTCTGGTGCCAGCAGCTCTGAGGCGATCCCAGTGATGAGCCAGGAATGCTCCGCTAACCAAGCTCAGGAGAAAAACGTTTGTGGCAAGATCCGTATTCAAATAAACTTCACTCTTGGCCCGAGCACACAAGCCATGTTGTCACCAGCTGGCAGCAGGTCTCACCGCCCCATCAAATGCTGAGCCACTTTTGATTAACGTCTCTATGGCTAATCACGAGCTTTGGCTGTGCCAAATTGGAGAAGATGCTTATGGCTTGCATTTGCCTTGAACCCCCCCATCCCCTCTTTTATTTACTTATTCAAAGCTTTTAAGAGCCTCTCTACGCTTCACCCAGCCTTCCCTGAGTCTTGTCTGGGGTCCATACAAAGAACAGAGAGGGTGGTATGGCGGCACTGCGCCATGTTGCGGCTGCCTAAATAGAAGGACTACCATTGCCAGATGCACCCAGCTGCATCAATGTTATTCATTTTTTTATGGCTTGTACACATTCGACGGCTAGCGTGGGACTGTGTGGTTCAACTAAAGTCTGGAAAAAAATCCTTAAAATTGAATCAAAGTGGAAAACTTGTTTTGGCGGCTGGCTCTCCTGAACCTCTTCCTTTTCCACCTCCCTTAATTCTCCTCTCCTCATGTCTGACTTTCCTCTGCAAAGCAGTACATTTTTTTCCTCTACTTTGCTTCTTCCCTTTAGGACGGCAATAGCCGAAGTATTTGTCGTATGCTCTAGAGGTGGAAAGACATTACACAGTACTTTGTCACCAGGGTCTGGAATTCACACCATTTACCGCTTTCCATGTCAGCTCCTTAACCAGGGACTGGCCTGGCTTCTGTCAGCTGCCGCTCTGTTGACACTGCAGGCTAAAATAAGATGGCAACATGAAGGATGGATGCTGCTAGCCCTTTTTAGGCGGTCAAAGCAACATGAACTCCACAAAGAGTGCTGTGACAGGGATCCGCTGCCAAAGCTCTTGACTCTGTGCTCTCTGGCTAAATTCACTCCGTGCAGATATAGCTTAGCTGTTCAGAATTGCCCTCGTCAGGGATTGTTAACCCCTGCGGAGAGATAGACTTGAACTCTGAACGGAGCTGTGGCCTCCCAAATCACCAGGCCCAGCAAAGTGCCCAGCAATCCAAATGTGATCATGGCAGGCACCTCCCGCCTCATTACCAATTTCCAATTCAAAATAGCTTTTAAATGGGAACTAATGCATTAGTTCTCTGGAGTGGGAAAAAGTCAGGGGGTCCATATGTAGCAGCTTAGAAATGCTTTCATATATGTTATCAACAGGAGAAAGAGGGAGAGAAAAAGAAAAGGAGCTTGGACTGATCCATTCATTTATTGCCCATCTTATTAGCTTGGCACTGCGTTATTAGCTGCTTTTGTGCTCTGTGAAAGCTCTTTAGGCCGGTTTCACTGCTCGCTGAATCTGGGGTGATCTCTGCGCCAAGTGCTTTTTTGGGGGGCTTTGAGACCATGAAAATTCAATCCCCCAACCCTCAGCACTGAGGTTTCTCACAGATAAATGAAAAGGATTAACAGAACAATAAAACAACATCTTACCTTCCACTGTATCCTATTATTGAGATTCCAGTGTAATAATCAAAGGCAAAAAACTCTTTATTGTGACACACTATTACGTGATTACCATAGTAACAAACATCGCATCATTGTAAAAAAAAAAAAATGAAAAGTTTAAAAGCGTTCAGTCACTGCAAAAAACCCCACAAGGAAAGCTTTGAGATATGAGATATAATGGAGGAGTTGACAAGTGCAGTAGCTCACAAACCTCGGGTTAAATATCTTAGACAATGTGTCAGTTGATTCCCATCTGATGATGGACTGTGTGCTGAAATAAATTGACCTTGCCAGATGATGAGTGAAACTGATGGAGCTTTTTATCTCCGGAGGGCCGTTCCACACTCAGCAGAACAATGGATTGAGCACAAGACAAACCTTTTTGAGTCGGGGGGAAATTTAAAGAGTGTGATTTTTATGCCAAAGCGTTCCCGGTAAATAGCTACAGGAAAAAGGCCTTTATACAGGGGGGTTAAGTGTCTGTTGTTGACTAGATTGTTAGGACCAAAGGCACACAATCCCATAGCGAGGCTGGCCACGGACAGATGCTACCCGCTCAAAGAATATGTGCTTCAATTACCGGGAGTCCAAATTGAAAGTGATAGTGATTTAAGTCTTCCCAATACACATTCTGGCAAACAGTCTTTTCAAGGAGCCAGTTTAGAAACCCTGCTGGAGAGTGTGAGAGACTGGAGCGACATTGATTTTCAATAAAACTCCCTAATGACCTGGCCGTGGTTTGATCCACGCCATCATTAAAGGTTGCTACCATGGGGACGGTATCGGTGAGCCTTACAGCCGGCAGACGAGAAGTTGAAGCGTTATCGGGATGAATTAGCCGTCACTGGACAGGAAGAAGGAAGGAACAGCCAGGAGCTCATCAATAACAGGACGGTGCACCTCAGGACTCCCTCTGCAGCCCACTGCTGGGGGCCTTCCAGTCTCACTCATTAGAAAAACAGATCGGCAATATGTTTAAGGAGGGGAGGTTGATGAACAAAGAGACAAGCTTGTCTATTCCTTACGATAGCCAGGCTAGCAGGTATTGCTCCCCTTAATGAGTCCTGACCGCAGGTCAATACGCTGCTGGGCTGCCAGTCAATACTGGTTACCTGCAACACAAACACTCAAAAGCTGCTTTCATGCGAAATCAATGTTCTATTAGTCCCTTTCTGTATTGCCTTGTCCCAATCCCATTGATCCCTTCTGAAGAGCCCTGTAGCCCATGTATGACAGGCAGCGATCAAATGACCTGATGGCTTACCTACTCGGTCTGTAGAGTCAGTTGCTTTTAAAGACCTACTCCAATGAAAATTGTGTTTGTAACATGTCTTCTTGTTGTAGCATTTTTCTCATAATGGACATATATAAAAAGGATGAAGATTAAAACTGCGCTTCTGAGTATTTCTTCATTCAAATCGTGAATTGGAAGTTTGAAAAAATGCAGTCTAAAAAAAGTTTGAAGTTATGTAAAACCGTCAGTCGGCAGGCTACAAGCTCTCTGCCCTGCTCTGCTCTATTGTGATGCATCTACCTGCAGACAAACAGATCCATGCGCGTCTTCATTTTCCTTGTCTTAGCTGGCTCAAAGCTCATAGGGCTGGAGAGCTCTGATATTTTTGTTGCACCACCAATGTAAGGTTGGGGTTGTGAGGAGTTGTAAGCAAGCGGGAGAGAGTGTAAAAAAAGGGATGATGGGAAAAGAAAGCTCACTCTATCCACTACTCAGAGGCAAATTTCTAATGAACTACTGTTACTCTGCAGAAACTGTCCAAGAAAATGACAGGTTTTTGATTTGGGCTAAAAAGGGCATAATCATAATCAAAAAACCACTGGGAATGCATTTAAATAAATCAAAAGATGGTCGGAGTCTCACTTTAAGGTTTCAATGTAGCAAGGTAATACCAGGTGCTATAGATGCTGAAAAGTAAGGCGAGTCTGTTTGCCTCATTTACTACTTAGAAAATCAAAGGTGGACAAGAAATGTTTGACATTAGGTCCAAACTTTATTCCATACATTTTAAACCATGAATGTTCATTTTCCTTTTTTTCACGCCTAAAACTCTACTTGTTTTGTATACAAGAGTCTAAGAAAAAACAACTGCACAACACCACAAGGTTGACAGAAAAAGTCTTTTTGCCATCCACTTGAAAAGTGTCCTCCTTTTCTGTCCGGAGCGGCTCCAGTTTGTGACTTGGAAGTCTTTTAGTAATACCATCAAAGTTTCATTGGTACATATGAACATGTTCTCCTCCAGTTTTCTCTTTTGCGATCACAACAATGCTTCGTCCAAGTGATTTTTTTTATCAGGGTGTTGAGTGCTGCTTTGCATAGATTGCAGATGATCCATTTAGGCCTAGTAACAACACCCCACCCCCCCAATCCTTCTTGTCGGCCGGCTGGCCGGACTTGTCTGATATTCAACAGGCAACACATTTCATTTGATTTTAGTTTTTTTTCCCCATTTCTTTTCTTTTTTTTTATAAGAAACTGTTAAAAAGACTAACAAATTTACATTGTACTCTTGCAGCAAAGGATATCAACAGGTTATTTACACTGATTTCTCTTTACAGAGACTCAACAAAGACCTCATAATATATATTCCTCTGCATATCTCAAAGGCAAAACAAATGAAATAAAGTTGGTAATGTGGCAATGTACATTGTCATCGTTGAGGATATCCTGGTACCATGAGGTTAAATTACTGACGGCTCAAACCAAAATCAAGTCTTTACGTCATCTTAAGGGATTTGTCTCACGATCAACTCGGATAAATATTGTAAAAGGCGAGACTAAAGCACAAAATACATAAAATTCATAGAAATAATATCTATACATGGAACAAAGATGTACAAACTCATTTTCAAGACCTTTTTCTTTTCGGCACAAGGAAGAAAAAAGGCTTTGGATTAATATATTAATAATGATCAAATATTTAAGTCGGTAATAAACATACAGATATCTGTGTTCTTTCTTACCGACATTGTTAAACCTCCAGTTCACTGAAAATAAAGTCATGGCATGTGCTTCACCAGTAGCACACATCTTTGCTTTGTACAATCATACCCTTTCCCTTAGGGAGTTTCACTCTTCTCTAGAGAGGAGCAGTGCATTTGTTTGACAATAAGATTCCAGATAAGTGTGTGGGGGCTTTTAAGGACCCCCACTAAGACTCTGTGATTTTTCCAACAAGCTACCGGGCCTCTACTTCTTTGGGGTTACGGGATGGGGAGTAGTCCCGGGGGTCCTGTGTGGTGGGTAAAGGGGTAGTCCTCCTGGGCGAGGCTGACCTGGTGCTGCCGGCTGGCACAAGGGGTGGAGGAGCACTTAGCGCAGCAGTGGGGGGCGTTCTGTTCAAGGGGCCATTATGGCCCGTAGAAGGGCTAAGTCTGGGGTAGGGCATGCCTCCGAGGTGGGGCATGAAGGGGGGCATGTGGGGTAAATGGCCCTCCATCGGTGACTGATGCAGCTGGTGGAGACGTGCCCTGTCCAACTCTTCCCTTAGGTGAAGGCGTTCTCGTTCTTCAGCCTGCTGTCGCATCCGTTCCTGCTCCCGCCGCACCTCCAGGAGGTGCTCCTGGTGAGAGTAGTCATGAGCCTCCCTCTCGCGGTAAGCCCGCTCCTGTTCATAGACACTGGGGAAGCGATGTCCCTGCTCGGCCCGGAGCTGGAAGTCCATGCGTCGCTGCAGGTCCAGGCTGCGGTAGGCCTCTCTCAGCGGGTCCCAGGGGAAGGCTGTGGGTGGCAGGCGTTCTCTTCCTGCCAGCGGACTCACTCCCATGAAGGGAGCCATGCGAGCTCGGTCTAGGACGTTGAGGCTGCCCATTTGAGGCATGGCACTCATAGAAAGAGGCAAAGAGTGTGCCATTGGAACACCGTGCAGACCCGGTGCTGGGATATCACTTCCGCGGGGTGAGGGAAGGGGATGCTGTTGGGACAAAGGTGGGTGATGGTGATGAGGGTTTCCTGGCTGGCTGACAGGTACAGGAAGAGCTTGCACTGAGGGTTGAGGGGCTGGCTCTGAACTCACCACCATGACCTCTTGCTCCTCCTTTCTCTCCTCCTTAATCTTCATGTCATTTTTCACTTTTTGGAGCAGCTCTGGAGGTGGGGGCTCTTTCCTCTCATTGTCCTTGAGTGTAGATGGAAGCCCTACTGCCATTTTCATGCTTTGCTCACTGATCAGCGCCTTGGAATAAGGAGAAGGGGACCGCTGAGCGGGTTTGATGGAGTCCTCTGAAGTTCTCCTCTCCAGCATCTCCTTGCTCGGAGAGCGGCTCTCCTTCACCTTCACATCGGCTTGAGTGGAAGACTCTCTGTGGCGCTCGAATAACTCTTTCTCTGCTTCACGCACCCGGTCTACGCTGCCACTGTGATGGCGCCCAGAGTCGCTGGAGTTCTGGCTGTTGGAGCGAATCAGGCTGCTGATCTGGTAGCTGACTGGCGCCGAGGCAGGGGATGAGCGGTTGGAGTGGCGGTTGCGATCCACCGAGTCCCTGTCACAAGACAATTTGAAGTCGGTTAGTTCATCAGCCTGTGTTGGTTACGAATGACAACATCAATCCTTCCTGGTTTTTCTAGACAGACACAGATTGGTATGCTCTTGTGATGTACAATAATGACTTTTTATGACATATACCAATAACCTATAATTTCCTGCTTCAATGCTGATAATCAACTAATTTATATACCTAGGAAAAAAAATTATTTTTAAGTACAAAGTAACAGTGCATAGCTTTGATTTAATCCAATAAACTAACAGCCCTATTGTTACCCGTGAAAAACTGAACATACATTCACATACATCTGTGAACAGTGAAAGACCATTACAATTGTCGGAATAATAAAAATGTTTACCTAAATAATGCAACAAGTACATTTTGTCAATAAAAGTGATGTCCAAAAAATAAGTTAAAATGAAATAATTTAATCTTTAAATAAAGTGCAATACTTGTTGTTAGTCTTCAACTTATGTGCAACATAAATAGACGCTTTCTGTTTGTTCTCTGGATGACAGATAACGTTGTCGCTGCTGGTAGCTTCGTATTCTTTCCACAGGTCGCAGTAATGGATTTGCAGTTGATTTGAGCGATTTTTTTTTCTTTTTTTTGAGCTGAGGCCTGACTTGTTTTACCCCCTTGTGGCTCTTTTGTTAGACATATTTTCAAAAATCAAGAATTGTTGTCTCCAAAACACTTAAAAATGCCCACAGGGGTGAATGCAGCACCATGTTGTTCACGAGCTCTCTAGCTGGCACTGACCAGTGACATCACTTACATGTGACAGAAGCTTTCAGGATGGACGGCGGTAAGGCGGAGATGTGAAGAAAGGGTTGTCAGGGGGAAGCCACAGCACTAGTGTGCAATTTGAGGGTTTAATTATCGGCCCATTTTATCAGTGAATTGTTACTTATCGTAATTATTGGGATGGAGTCACAGTTGTTCAATAATGGCCGATACTTATTGGTAACTGATGTTATCGTGCATCCTTATTACACTCTTCGGCCACTTTATTAGGTACAGCTTACTGATACCGGGTTGAACCCCATTTTGCCCTCATAATTGCCTTTATCCTTCATGACAAAGATTCACCTCAGAACATTCCTCAGAGAGTTTGGTCCATACTGACATAATAGCATCACGCAGTTGCAGCAGATTTGTCGGCTGCACATCCATGATGTCAATCTCCTGGTTTACCACCTCCCAAAGGGGATCTACTGGGTGGAGATCTGGTGACTCTGGAGGCCATTTGAGTCCAGTAAACTCATTAGCTTCCTTTCCATTACACACATGCTCCAAACTTTATCAAAATTCTAGATATGTCCAAAAAACACAATTTTGCAACTACACTGTTTCCAATAAATCATAATTATGCAAATTATCATAGACTTACTCATGGAATGAGTCATTCAAAAACATGGTGACGGATGTGAACAATGATTTACAGCAGATACGTTCAAAGTTCTGCTACAGCACTAGCGGGCATCACCATCTATCAAAGGAGACGTCGGCATTTTATTCAGGCGATGCAGCAGCAAGCTCCTTACACGTGGGAGCGGCTACGGATGAAACGATTTTGGGAAATCTTGGTTGGTGATTTTACAGAGGAGCAGTGGATCCAACAATTTTGCAAGACATGTCAACTTCTGATGAGCTGTGAGACGCTGTTGGACATCTCGTGGCGCAGTGCCTGAATTTGTCGTGTTTCCATTAGGCAAATCCAATTTGCGCAATTTCATAGTCAATGGAAACGCAGCTATTGTCATGCTCAAGAAACCAGCCTGAGATTATTCCAGCTTTATGACATGGCGTGTTATCCTGTTGGGAGTAGCCATCAGAAGATGGGTTTACTGTGGTCATGAAGGGATGGACATGGTCAGCAACAATACTCATTGTACCCATGCTCAATTGGTACTAAAGGGCCCAAAGTGAGCCAAGAAAATATCCCCCACACTATTACACCACCAGCCTGAACTGTTGAAACAAGGCAGGATGGATCCATGCTTTCATGTTGTTGATGCCAAATTCTGACCCTACCATTCGAATGAAACGTTTTTCCAATCTTCTTTTGTCCAATTTTAGTTAGCCTGTGGGATTTGTAGCTCTTTGTTTCCTGTTCTTAGCTGACAGGAGTGGCAGCAGGTGTGGTCTTTTGCTGCTGTAGCAGTTACTGTTGCTACGTTCAAAGTCACGTCAGTCACCTTTCTTCACCATTCTGCTCGGTTTAAACGGCAGCAGATCGTCTGGACCATGTCTACATACATAAATGCATTCAGTTTCTGCCAAGAGATTGGCTGATTAGAAATTGGCGTTAATAAGTAGTTGGACAGGTGTACCTAATAAAGTGGCCATTGAGGGTACATTCTTGTTTAGTTGACTATAAGTCATTACAGAACTCCAAAATTTCTTTGCAAAAAATGTGCTTATTAAACACAATCAAAAGTGAAAACTAACATGTTTCAATCAAGAATTTATGAACTATTGAATAAGTTCATCTCTTAACTCACCTATCCTTGTCCTTCTCTTCTCTCCCAATGGAGGAGTCTCTTTTCTCTCGTTCCCTTTCCCGCTCTCTGTCTTTCTCCCTCTCTCGCTCTCTCTCGTGGCTGTTGGCTGAGCTGCTTCTCTCAGAGTCTGCAGATTTGGGCCACTGTGGTGGGGTGGGAAAAGACGGCGGTGTTCGTCGGAGTCTGTTCCAGGTGTCGTGGTGGGGGCTGCTGAATGTGGGGAGTCCTCCTGGTCCATCCTTGGAGCCAAACATACTGTTGGACCCTGTGACAAAAGGAGCAGACAAGCGAGGGCCGACTGTAAGTTAATTGGACACAATGCCCTCTTGAGTACATGAATGATGAGAAAGGCTTGACAATAAAAGCTGCTTCTGTCTTTGTCTCTGGAGGTTCTTTCACTGAAGCTGCTTGAAGAAGTAAGAGGTTATTGGTGCCCCCCTCCCCACCGCCACAGAGAAAAAGAAAAAATACTAAAGGACTTTTCCCCACCTCTTTTTCTGCACCGGATAAACAGGGCAGGCTCATTTACCCTCTGGAGCCGGGAGCTGTGAAAAGCTAAGGGGGACCTTAGCATTCCACAGCATGTCAATTCAAATCACATCCATTTTCACAACAGGGGGACTGATTTGGCACACAAAATAGCAGGGCAGAAGAAAAACGAGAGGGAAGCGAAGAGAGGAGAATGCGGAGGGAGAAGAGAAGACCCTCCGTGGTAATGCAGAATGGGCTTGTCAAATAATTAATAGATGAATTGCCACCAAACAGCCGACCTAAGAGCGCCTGTTGGCAGCAGCGCCGCCAGATTAAAGCAAGACTGTTGGAGACATCACTGCTGGATGAAGTGGAGGCTGGGAGGAGGTCTGCCAAGCTACGTTGCTTTGTTGGACCTCCCCGGACTAGAGCTGTTTAAACACAGAAACTAGAGCTAAGCGCTTTTTTTTCGTTTTTTTTTTCCACCCCTTCTGGCTCTCCCTGTGGTCTAACCCTCTTCTGCTCTATTCTGTTACTGGCCATGGAGGCCTGATTGAAGGGGGGAGGCAGTAGAGGAGGAGCCAGCGCTTACCAAGCGAGGGGTTGCCTAATCCTCCGAAGGCACTGCTTGAAAGGTTGCCGAGGCCGCCAAAGGAACTGGAGCGACTGAAAGGATCTGCAAAATGCCAAACAGGGATTAGCAAAATTGAGGAAGGGGAGGTGGGTGCTGGTCAGAGCCTCGACACCAGCCCGTTACTCAGCTTTTCTCTTACAAGCGAGCTTTTTATTTTATTTTTTTATTGTTATTTTTTTCTCAGTGCTGCCATCTTAGTTCCCTCATGTTACGTACGAATCAGGCACGTTATGCGCGCTCATTATGCGTTCCTGCTAAATATGCTAAATGTATATGATGTTCACACTGGACTGTTGCTACCCAAAACCAGCCAAGTACTCTCAGTTGGAAGAAGGGTAGGGCGAAATGTCTACGTAATGCAAATCTTGCCTCAGGTTTTTTCTTTCACAGCTCTATTTCAATATATGCAAGACTTAGTATCATATAATTCCGGCCAGGTAAAAACCGCAATTATTAATTTCTCCTCTACGATGAATTGTCAAACGGTTGGCACTTCTGTGAAATAAAAAGGACCAGTTAGCCACCAAATCTAAGTTCCTGAATAGTCAAAGTTCAACTGGTTTAACTTTCAATGCCCATTCAATGGTAGCACGTTTTGTACATAGAGCCCGAAAATGGAACTTGCGCAGCCTTGAACACAGGAGCCTGAAACGTGCACTTATGCATGTTTACATAGACTTTTCATTGGAAGCGTTCACTTGAACGCGCGTTTCTGAGCCCAGTGTGAACGTGTCATTATTTGTAATCCTGCAGTAACCAGGGTCCCTGAATGCTGCCTTCCCTGCCGGTGACTGAAGTCGAGTGCCTTTGACTCTGCTGGGGCAAACGGAACAAAGCTTCCTGATGGGGAATTGGAGCAAAGCGGAAGATGGGCCGATGCAAAGCAGGGGGAATTATGAGCTGTTCAAATTGGGCTGGCTGAACAAGAAATCCAGTTACTCCACCGCTGGAAACCACAGCCTCCAAATTTATGGGAATACAATGAAAGTCTATAAACAATTTTCATCAGCTCATTCCCTCTCCCTTTATGAATTAGTATTCTATTAGGAAATGCATAACTCATTAAAAGATTAGGGTAAGAGGATTTTTTTTAAAGCTCCAGGCTTCCTAATATATTTTTGAAAAGACAATATTTAAGAAACATTCCAAACTCTCTGGGTTGGAACAATTTTGGCTAAATCGTCTTCCTGTGTCAACATTTTTCAGCATAAAATTGTTAGACTTCAATTTAATGACACAAAAAGCAGAAATAATCTGCTACCACAAGAAGACAGTATGAAAAGTATGATATTAGCATTATATATGAAGCTGCACCACAAACCACAAGCCAAGACAAACCAGGAATGACATGTAGGTCTGGAAGCTACATCTTATTTAATACGCAGGGACAGATTTATTAAAGGTTTTTCTGTGACTCATTCATACTGACTGTAGAACGGCTACACGCCATTACCCAAAAGCCCCCAGTTTGCTCAGAAAGTGCTATAGCACGCTTCGGCCAACTGGATTCTGAATTAACCTTGAAATGTACCACAGTTCAAAACTATTTAGACACAAGATTGGAATTTAACCCCCCGTCAGCCTTAAAACTATTTGAAAAATGATTGACTCATGGGTTCAAAAAAAAATAAAGTGGGAAATGTGAAGAGAGAAAGAGAGGAAATTTTGATTAAAAATTGGAAATGTGGGGTTACTTACACTTACCTGCCAAATGGCTAGGAGGCAGGAAGCTGCTGGGATGGGGGGCAGGGCCATATGGAGAAGGGGCTGGGTGTCCAGAGCCTGTAAGGATAAATAAAAGACGTGATTACCTCTCTAAGGCCTCAGTCACAACTTACAAGTGGATACTTGCCATCTGCGGGCAAAAAAAAATGGGATATGCGCGCCTGAGCTGCTTTGTTCAAACTCTCCTGGTCACGCGTGGCTAAGCAAGCTTCTATGACCGTTTCAGGCACCACATACAAAACGTGCAGCCATTAAACGCGCATTGAAAGATAAACCAGGTCGAACTTTGACCAATTTGGGACTTGGATTTGTTAGTGACCAATGGATGGCGTCCTGTAATCCAAGGAAGTGCCAACACTTTGAAAATTGATCATGGAGGAGAAACTAATAATTGCAGTTTGTGCCTGGATGGAATTACATGATATGAATATTCGCTAGTAAACCGTAGGTAAAGAAAAAGAAGCCCCTCCCTGCTCGTCCAGTTTGAATACCAAGGGCTAAGTGCATGGTCAAGAATGCGCGTTTAGCACGTTCCTGAATGCGCATCACAATCTTAGTGTGACTGTTGGTTTAAAATTTAGGATTTTAGATAGTCATATTGAAGTTTGTGTTTGGATTCTATGGACGTCCTATGAGCAGTTACATATTATGTGCATATGTCATGGGTGAAGCATTTGTTCATGGTTAGTAAGGAGCAAGCATGTACACCTTACTCACGACACTATCACATGTACACCATTAGTGCGTGCCACTTGCATTATCCTCACAAATACTTCACAATACACTTACTACACATGGCATGAGTATGACAAATAGTACGTTGCATTTTTGTGATTTCCCTTGAGGTGGCTGTATGAGCCTCGAGGGAACGGCAAAACATTTCTGCACTCCCTTAAAGATGCAAGTGCTCCAGTCTACAACCCTACGTCTCGTAGGCAACCCAAAGCACCATCTGTATGGGGGGTTGACCCGTACAGGTGCATGTGACTAAGGCTTGTCTCATAAATGTGGCTATGTTGTTGGTATTATGCAGCAGATCTTATAAAAGAAGCCAATTTGATTAGAAGATGTCAGAAAAAATAGTTTGCCCATCACTTCCTGCTATCGTTGCAACTGTGTTACACATCCGCTTGCATCTATTACAGCTCAGAGATTATTTACTGAATGTGCAGCTAACTGGCCTCTTTAACAAAACACGGCTACCAGCACCCATATCACATGAATTTTTAATAAAAGAGCCAATTACCGAGGTGCCTCTGACAAACCACTGCATAATTACCAGTCAGAGGCCGCCTTCCTCTCTGCTGCCCTCCAACACAGTGTGGATCAGTCAATTACCTAACTGAGCATCATGCATATTCACAGACAAAGCAGCAAAAACATTTGATGCAAAAGCTCTCTAATTAAGCAAACGTTTCATGAGACGAAAAAAATGTCTGCACGTGGTTCGCTTGTGTTTGTGTTTATCAGTGCTTCTTTGATTGAAGCAAATTTTGATTTTGGCAAGGTAACAAAAACAGTTTAAAAAAAAATGTAAGCCAGGAAATTGGCTGACCTGTTGAAGAGAAGAGGGGCCGGGCCAAGTCGTGAGGATATGGGAACCCCGGGAAGACTCCAGGTGCTGGGGGTCGACTGAACAAATCCAGTTTCCCGTTCATATCTAGCTTGTGGGGGTCAGGTTGCATTTGCTGCAGAAAAGAAAGGCAGAGACACGCACATGCAGACGCATAAGAATGTCTTTGTCAGACAGTGGCACTCGACATTTCAGCAACAGAGTGGGATTTGTCATCAGCTACACTGAGGCAGAGATCAGTAAAAGGGAATGGGACGTCAACAATGGCTTTGTGCCTCCCATTCTGGCCAGCTGTGACATAACAAATATATGTAAGCTGATTAGGTACACAAAATCCTTGGTTATGGGGGTTCAGCACCCAACAGGGATTGACAGCACCAAGCCATCAGCATTAGCAGGAATCTTCATGGCAAGGACACACCAACCTCTGTCAGACGGTGTCTGTACATGCAGTTTTGGATTAATGTGCTGCTGAGCCCTAATTGTATTCTTGGTTTTAAGAGAAAATGAATTGCATTAACATAAAATCTTTGAGTACATCATTCCCTTGCTATATTGTGGTTCACTTTTTGGGGTGTTGCAGATTTCTTTCCGTGCAATTTTGCACGCTTTTTTTCTTTCTTTGCTTTTTTTTTTAACACAACGCACTGTGTATCTGCATCCTGATTGGCTGTAGACCATTGTCTATCAATCTCCTCCTTGCTGTGTCTGCTGTGCAGAATGCATTCAGCTTGCCACATTACATAAAGGTTTGATCGCGATTAGATCTTTGTTTTCATTCTATAATACTGGACTTATTTTTCTACAAATGTTTGAACTTTAAGAGTTTAAACAAGAGAGAAAAGTGTGAAAATGTTTATGTCTGTTTGAGAAAAAAACATGAACATTTCTTTTAATGTATAAAGGCAGTAATGAGGGGTTTTACAGCATTAAAAACTGGATTTTGGTAAAGTAGAAATTTCTACTTTGAATTTCAACTATCACAGGTTATTTTTAGAATGCAATCTCGCAATAAACACGGGATCACTCTATATTTAAATTTAAAAAAAAAACACACTATTTTTTCACAATCTGCTTTGGTCTGTTGAAACCAGAAGCAGGATTGCAGATATAACAAGAAGTTTGGTTTAACAAGACAGCAAGATTCTTGCAAACTCTTATCAAATCCATCTCACGCACCTTTATTTTCTGCTGGTGGTGGTAGATCTGCCATGCGATCTGGACATGTACTGCACACCACTTGCCAGGTTTCTATAAATTTATAGAGAAACTGGGGTTAACCTGCTGGCTTGGTATGGGGGAGCTAAAAAAAAGGGATTCTGGCATGACAAGTTTCTGGCCAGACTACAAAGTGCGAACATATTTACCCAGACAATAGGTTAAGTGTGTCTACAACCGAGTTCTTCTAATTCAAGCCTGACGGCTCACTTTAAGAGCAGCCAAATCGTGCAATCACTTGATTATGAGTTGTTAGAGAATTTGAGGTTTTGGACTTTGTGGCCTGGCCAGAGAGACAAAGCTCTTGCGCAAAAAAAGATAAATCGTCTGCTTACCCGAACAGATGTCCTGAACGGATCACTTATCTGTATGGACAAACAGATAAACGTGATCCTCAACAACAAATAAGTCAAAAGAACATATTTTTAGGCTCTCTAAATACACAAAAAACAGCACTAGAGGCCGTTAGCTTGGAGCTTACCCGTGGATCCTTCTGGAGCAGTGTGTGGGGAACGGCTCCAGGACGCGCTGCCACGTCAATGGGATTAGAGGCCTGACAAAGAAAATAAAAGACACATGGTGAGCAGCCACATCTAAAGTGAAAACATGCTCATGACACATGGAAAGAATATGTCATGTGCAGTCATGTTACTGACAATAACATATCAAGGAAAAGGGTTTTCATGATTTTAACATGTCCACCTAACAGGCTGAATTAGTCTGGCAGCTGGAAGGTACCCTTTGCCTTGAATATAATGTCCAAACTAATATCTTCAAGCAACTGCTGCTGCTGGTCTGAATCCTGTGCCGGTTAGGACACAGAACCTTATAAAAATCTTTTCTAAAGCCACAGTAAGATCCTTCAGCCACAGTTTAAACCAAAGCAGTGCTCAGTGACAAGGAAGCACACTTATACATGGCTGCTGCTAAACTATACAGCTGATGTAAATAAGTATGAAAACCCCAGAGGTTGATTCGGAGAATGCTTAGCAGGGGCTCTGGATGCATATAAGTGTTCCTTGAACCATCTGGAGGGACCTTCAACAAAAGGGACCCTCGGCAACAGAATCCACTGGGAATTGGGCCAGCGGATTTAGGGCAGCTTTGATTGGTAGCTTACTCCAGGTCACAGCCTCTGAGCATCTGCCAGGCAGACTCACACCCTCCCAACCCTTCACATCCCCTAGGTCTTCTCTCCTAAATGCTCAATTTCTTTAAAAAATAAAATAAAATAAAGGGAAAAAACCAATATACTTATGATTGAGGTACAAAACCATTTGCAATTTTTTTTAACTGGGAGTTTCGTTTTACTCTTTAAAGACCCACTCCAAAAATCTTTTAAACTATTTCGTAAGCGTTCCCAGTGGTCTTTAAATTATTGTACCAAAAAATCCGTGTCTTTTTCTTGGACATAGTTTCTGCAGAGCGTCAGTAGTTTGTTTGAAATTCACCACTGAGTAGTGGGCGGGACACTATCCCGCTAGATCACAGCCCCTCAAACCCCCAATCTAACATTAGCAGTGCAACAAAAATGGTGAGCAATATTAGAGCTATCCAGCTGTACAGTATTGAGCCAGATGCCAAAACAAAGACATTCATGTATCTATTTGTCTACAAGCAGATGCATCAGAATCAGAGCTTGTGGCCCGCTCATTTTCAAGCAGCATTTTTTGTCTGCTCCTGATTTACAACTTTTAAAAAGAAGACAGAAAAACAACAACCTCCAAATGCTTAATTTTCTTTATACCGTATTTTCTGCACTATAAGGTGCATTTAAAAGCCTCATTTTTTTCAAAAGACGACAGTGCACCTTATAATCTGGAGCGCCTTATAAACTAATTGTGATTGTGTTTACATGTGTCGAAGCGACTTGTTAGCCTATATTTTTTTGAGTTGCCACCAGCACATAATATGCTAACAAGGCTAATGTGTCGCTGTGTTGGACTGTGTTTTTTTCTATATGTAACTTACTAGGCTAGAAGTTAGCATAGCTACAGTAACATTTGTTTTAGTTGTATCAGTCTGTTTTTTACGAGTTGCAAACAAGGTTGGGAGTAAATAGGGTAACATGGCTAATGTTGCTAACGTTTAGCATGTTACAAACAAGTTCTAAAATTACTGTGAACGTGGTTAATAAAGTCTAACTGACTGATGGACTTATCTATGACTCTTTTGTCTCGTTTAATGCGGCTTATAGTTTGTATGTTGTATGTTGCATGTAAGCTACATGCAACATACAACATACAAACTAGATTCGAAAATAAACCATTCATTGAAGGTGCATATTAAAATCTGATGCAACCTATAGTGGGGAAATTATGGTTTATGCCCTTTATAATCAGAAAAATGCCGCAAGAAGATGTTAAAAAATACAATTTGCATCGGAGTGGGTTTTTAAATCTGCAACTTGAATAAAACTTATTGAGAAATCTGTTCAAAAAGGAGATTTTTGCATAGCTTCCTTGGAAATGTCCTTAAGGTTTTTCTTTGAGAGACACTCTTTAACAGTCGTCCTACTGGCAGCTCGTGGGTTGAGGGGGGTGGGATGTGGGTCTGACCTTGGGCTGGAAGGCTCCTTGCAGCGAGCTGAAGGGTCCTGAGTGTGGAAGCAGCTGAGGCATGCCTGGCATGGTTGGGGGGTAGGAGGGGAAGAACTACATAGGAAAAAAAGGAGGATGGAAAACACAGAAAAGACAGAAGAAGCAAGTGAAACAGAGATATGTGAAGGCCGCAAGCATGCGCAGAACACAAAGTCAAGGCCACAATACACAAGGCAACATTCAAAATCCCGAATATGAATATTGCAGTGACGATATAAACTCACGTTTGAATGTCGGATGAATGGATTGTCCAGTTTTGGGGTGTATTTGTCAAACTGGAGAAAAAAGAGGGGAAAAAAGAATTATGGTTTAGAAACCAACTCCCACATAAAAGAGCTTTTAAAAAAGATTAGTAACACATGATCAACATCTGCAGCTGCTTATGAGCAGGATAAGCAACTAGCTTGAACTGGTCATGCCTTTCATTAAACAGCATGGTTGCACAGACGGTGAAACACTAACACCTCTCTGCCAGGATCAAGACTGCCTGCATGATTTTCAAATTAAGCATACAGACGTTGGGTGTGGAGGCCCACTTTAGGAATCAAATCAATTAAAAAAACAGACTAGTTGTTTCTATTCACAAGAAAGTTGAGCCAAATTGGTTGTGACTCCAACAACGTTTTTCCTTCTACTTTTCTGTATTTCTTTATTTTAAACTATCGGATTCAATGGTGGAAAAGAAGGGAATTTGGGGGAGATTTGGTAGTGATGTATGGATGGCGTATCTTTTAATTAACTGAAGTGCCAACCGTTTGAAAATTGATCATGTAGGAGGCATTAATAAATCCGGTTTGTGCCTGGCCGGAATTATATGAGTCAAGTCTTTTATATATCGGAATAGAGCTGTGAAAGAAAACGCCTGGAGCAGGAGTCACAAGATTTGCACCAAGCCTTTTCCAATTGTAGGGGCGGACATACACTACCGTCGGGTAGTGACAGCCCAATGTTAACACCATGGGCTAAAAGCGCTCTCAAGAATGTGTTTTGGCGCGTCACATGCTCAGTGTGATCATAGCTTAAAATGGGATTTACACAAAAGACAGCTTGTGCTTAAAATCGTAGACTATGAGCTGTCTGTTTATTTGACTGCAGTGGTGAGGGGCTAATTCAGGACAGAGCCCTACCACCGTGCACTGAGGTGGACAAACGTTTCCTCTGGTAGAACTACTACCCATCAAAAATTCTTTCTGATGGGATTTGCGCTATGAAAAAAAGACTGTGTGGTTTAAATTAATATTTTTTTCCTATCCTGTCCCAAACACATATGAATGTAGTTAGTAAGGAGTAGGTGAACAGGGTGAGACGGGACACAGAAAAGTGCCTCAGGGAATGAATGGAGACTTTGTACGTCTGTTTACGAGCCAGTACCGCTCCTCCATTTTGCGAATGGCAAATTAAAAGTGACAGAAACTTATTGCTACTCCACAAATACACAAACCATTTGCAGGTACTTTTTGCAAGTGCTTTCACAAAGCTCCATTGGCAGGCGCAGATGTTTTTTGAGTCTACATTATACGGGAAAATGAAGGCGTATGAATCAGAATCTCTGTGTGAGTCTGTCTTTGGGTGCAGGCTTGGCAGGGCTGCAGGTGGAGCGGCAGGGTTTGGGTCAAAGCCCCCCCCCTTTAGTACACCGGGGTGTTTCACATCTGCACGCAAAATGGCAGCCGCGGCAGAGGTGGCGCTGGCAGCCGGGCCCGTGGGCGATAATGGGCTCGTATAAAAGACAGACTGTCTATTGAAAAGAAACACTAAGCCAGCTTCCGAGCTCATTAAACAGTTCCTCTGCAGCTTTGATGTCGCCGCTTGTTTAATGTCTGACACTGCAGAAGAATTCTGGCTGCTTTACTGTCTTGTAAAAGAAACAACTCCATAAATCACAAAGCCTGTCGTAGTTTAATAGTAAACAGCTTGGCTAATTGAAGCTTAATATTTTATCTTATTACAATTAAGGACATCTCTTGTCCAAAGACATGGCGGAGCCAAGGGGGTGACCATTTACTGCTGCCATTGGGTGAGCCAGCTGCTCAAGGCTGTAGAGTGATCAACAGATATAGAGGCTTCATAATTGTATTAATTACAGCCAAGGGTTGTTACATTGTTGAAATGACATTAAGCATCCAGTGAACATGGATGATCGGAGAGGGGAGAGGAAACTGGGAAATTTGAGTTCTGCTCTTTGGTGACGAAATGGTAAGAAAAAGTGTCACTATCCTCGCTCCTGCTTCTCTCTGCAGAAACCCAGCCTTTTTTCCCAATCCCTTCAGGGCAGGAGGGAGGGGAGGTGTTAATGAAGTAAAACATTGGCGAAAGCAACAGCAGATGACGTTTATGTCAGCCCCAAATCCCAATCAGACTGCAAAAGACGGCGGGGATCGAGCTGAAATCCTTACATCGCTCCCGGATTGATAAAAATGGGGGAAAATCGCCTCTTTCATCTTCAAAGGAAAGACTGTACGTAATTCCTACCATGCCGGGAATAAACGGTGGAGCAGATAACAGCATGTGTTTTGGCTGGAGAACCATCTGAACCGTGTTCGCACTTATCTGACGGCGTCCCATAAATACAAGCGCTTTGATTTCCAGCGCACAGGATGGGGATAATCTTAGAGAGGGGCCTTAATGGTACCACAGGCTCTTAAACAGAGGTCACGGCTTGATGGATTAGATCTATTAGACTAATGCCAAAAAAGCTACAAATGGGGACACATTTGAAACAGCTGTCAGAGATTGCCATGCAATTGAAATGATGGATGAATAGCCCCAGCATTTTTTTTCTTCTATGCTAATCTAAAAACTGTCAGAGTTAGGACCCCCCCCCCCCCCCCCAACTTCCTCAGACATGATGACATTGAAAAAAACGAGAAAATAAACCACAAAGAAAATTAGAAACATTATCCAAAGGGTTTCATAGTGATGTCATTTATCTGATATGAAGTCACTGGAGCGATTGCACAGCTTTGTTTGTAATTGTCAAAGACCGAGTTGGGCACACACTCACTCATGTGGAAATGAAGAACATGCACAGATTTAAGTGCAGGAATGTACTCCCTCACACTCACACTCACACTCACACACACACACACACACACACAAACACACAAAACACACACTAACTGTTGTACATTAGGAAAATGAAAACATTTTAAACACATCCATATGCAAACAATTGAAAAAACTTTCAGTGATCATCAGCATATTGACAGACATTACGTGAAGGTGAACAGAAAAGTGATTATTTTACATGTTTATTAGCTTGATGGGAAAACATTATATAAATCACTATATAGCAAATATTCCATGGATATAAAATTCAAATTCAAGCATATTACAGTGTATCAAGTATGTATGTGTTTGTTTTTGAACGACTAACATGTATTGTGGCAAAAAAGTGACACACTACAGTGTGTTTGTGTCAGACGAGGTGACAAGAAAAGGGATATTTAACAAATGTAAAACTTCAGATATATCAAAAAAATCTAAAGAGACAAATCCAAAATGAAGGAAAAGCCGTCAATAAAGGTTGGGAGTCTGTAACCTCCAGGATTTACTTGGTACAAATAAAAGAGGGGAAGTCGACTTAAAAGAGGGTTGGAGGGGTGACAGGGTGAAATTGTGGGCAGTAACGGGAGCTTCTTTGTTTTTACTTATCCTCACATTTCTGGCTTGGGTACGCACCATGGGGGGTGCGGTGGGCGGGGTGAGAATGGCGGCCTGGGGCAGGCTGGCGGGGAAGGGCGTGAAGGTGTGCTGATGGGTGTGTTGGTGCTGGTGCATGTGCTGGTGTTGGTGAAACTCGGCCCTCAGGAGCGAGACGGGGGCCAGCGGCGAGGCGGACGGCCCCCGGCCGCGCTCCGAACTCTGAACCAGGAAGCGGTTGTTCAGCTCCTGCCTCAGGAGGTCATGCTCTGCAAGAAAGGAGAGCGAGGAAAACCCAAAAAAAAACAAAAAACGAAAATAACAAAAAAAGAAGGGGAAGGAAATTAAATAAAAAGAAAGAAAGAAAAAAAGGTCGGGAGGGAAGGGTGGGACACAAGAAAAAAAAGGCACGGGCGCCCAGTCAGTCTTCACAACAAGGATAGAAGAAGGAAAATATTCACCTGGCATTCTCTGTTTCTCCAGCTCATGCTGTGAGGGTTTTCTACGTGGGGACTCATTGGTGGTGGTAAGAGAGTTGCCTGTGACAATGTGCCAATCAGAATCCCCGAATGAGGCTGGCAATACATGATTGGTTGGTTGAATGATATCAACAGGCTGGTATCTAAAGACAAGAGAGAACCAAGAGTCATCCCGGCAGAAAACACACACAGGCCTGCCCTCTAATAGAATGTCAGCGCACAACTGGCACATTCATGATTTTTTAATTTTTTTTCTTTTTGGAGATGTCCTTTGTTGTTGAAGCCACCATTTATAAAAACAATTCATACAACAAACCTAAACGAAGACTCTAGTTGTTGAGATGTGCTAGAATTACAGTGCTTGCTCTCAGCCCAAAAATGCTATTGTCCAGTTGTTAGCTGACATTTTCCACTGACTTATCCAAGGCCTTCTACAGTGACCTTCTGGAAATTTCAACACTTGGTTAAAAACAGTGAATTGATTTTGTCTTGCTCTACAGTGGCTTTACATAAGAGTACAACTGACATCCATTATCCCTTTCCATGCCTTAATGCTGTAATGTGAAATTTACTTACTGAATTCCTCAAAAGGTTTTGGAACTACTGATGAGGTGATACGAGTCATGAGTAACTGCTGCGTCAACAAGCTTGCATAACTAATAATATTCATTAATACAATCCAGAAATAAAAAACCCCTACTCAAAGGACCTTAATGTAACCTTCCTGTCTACTACTATTTGCTCCAAAATAACATCTTCTACTGCATAAATATTCTTTGTGACTTATTCATAATTTTACCTCCAGGAAACTATGTAAAGGAACAGAAAATGGACTAAAGATATCTGTAGAGAATCCTGGGGGCAATCTCTTTGTCACAAGGTAAAGCCAAAACGAAATGTGCTTCTGATTCATGAGAAAGAGACGTCTTTTACACAGAAAGAGCCAATTCATGTGAAATCAGGAGACTCATCTGAGTAAATTTAGCAGTTAAACATAACTAGAAGCATCAAAATAGATGAAAAAGGATCATACTCTTGGATTTAAAGAATTTTACACAACAGAAGGTACACTTAATGAAACTGAAATGTAATAAGTGAACAATTGCCAGAAAAAAACATTAAACAAAAAATTTTGTCCACCTTCTTAAATTGCATGAATCAAAGTAGGTAAAAGTCTGATTAACCCTTCAACACCAGAGCTTTAGTTCCAGCATTGACATTCCTTTAACTACTGTAACACTTCAACCGTTAACGCAATTTATGGAATTCCAGAGGATTATGAAACAGGAAAAAAACAGCTTTACTCTGATATGGAACAGTTCACAGTAGTGAAGTGCTTACACAATTAACGTAAAACAGTTCGCCTCAAGTTAATCATGTAAACGGTTAACGAGTTAGGGTATGCAAAAGAGTACCGGTATGTGTTATCTGGGTGTTTCTGGCAGCATCTCCTGTGTTAAAAGGCTACTTATTTTTCCAATTTTCAGATTTGAATCTATAAGTATAGCAAAAGGAATATATCCTATTTCCAAATGTAGACATTGCCTTAAACAATTTGAATTATTCAAAGGTATAAAAGCATGTTTAGCAGTTTATTCACTGAGATTTGATCTGGAAGTATGAGAGCAGCTGGCACTGAAGGAGGAACTTGCACACAAAGTTAAAGCAATTCTGTGCTAATGGTGTCTACTTCACAGCATTTTCTGCCACAAGTGAAACGGTTTCAAATAAATAAACGTAAAGAAATTAATGTGTTTTCTGCCTTATAAGGCGCCCATACAAGCCTTAATTTTTTCCAAAAAATGACAGTGTGCCTTTTAATCCAGCGGGCCTTATATGAATTTTGGATGTGGTTACTGATGTTGGAGCGATTTTAAGAGGTATATGCCAAAATGTTAGTCTGTTTTATTTTTTTAGTTTCAAACATAATTGTTTCATAATTGTGAATATGCTAACATCGCAGCACTGTCAGACAAGGCTATTTTTTTTACATGGAACTAACAAGGTTGAGAGTCAGCATAGTAACAGTAACGTTTGTTTTAGCGCCATCAGTCTAGTTTTTTTTACATATTCCAAACATGGTTGGGAGTTACAGCTGTTGGAAATAGGCTAACTTGGCTTAATGTATTACAAACAAGTTCTAGAATTACTGTGAACACAGTTAATGAAGTCTGACTGACAGACCTCTCTGACTCTCTTGTCTTGCTTAAGGTGCCTTTGAAAACATATAAAAATAGACCATTCAGTGACGATATATCTAATAATACGGTGCGCTGTATAGTGCAGAAAATAGGGTAACTTAAAAAACATTTTTTGCCTGTTAACGCTAATTTGAAGCAGCTAAAACTGGTTCTCCTCCAACATTTACATCTAAACTGCATGGAAACGTCCTGGATGTTGATCCCTCCAAAAATTGATGCAAATCAGAAGTTTGCATCTGCACAGAGGTGTAAGTGTCGCAGCTCACCTGGGTAAGGGGTGCCGGCAGGGTGTCCAGGCACCACTAAGCTATTAGTTGGTAAGGTCGGTGGTGGTGGCAGTGTTGCTGGGGTTGCAAACATGGCCGAATGGCGATGGGCCGGGCTCCGTAGGGAGGAATAGTGCGAGGTAGAGAGGTTGGGTATAGACAGAGGCAAGGCTGAAGCTGAGGATGGCAGTCCACCAAGGTGGTGAGGGGATGGGGGCAGGTGTTTGGAGAAACCCACCGGACTGCTGCTGTGACTGTCCATTTTACCAAAAACAAAGACACAAGACACAAACAAGCTCTATTACAATACGATGGTTAAGGTGTTTATGATGGGATGCCTTCATTCACAATACTGGCATTCCGATGTACAGTGTTCACTCGTTTATCGCGGTAAATCTGCAAAGTAGGATTATAGCGATAAAACCCCTAACTACACACTTTATTCAATTTTCTCAGAGAAAAAAAATACATTTTTATATTTTGCTCACCTGTTTAACTCTCAAAGGTCAAAAACCTCATAGAAAAGTCCAGTATTATATATTTTAAACAAAGATCTGATCGGGATTAAAGATTTATGTAATTTATCTAGTTCTAATTCTATTAAGGAGACATGTCACACATGTTATTAATTCAAAAGGTCTACAGCCAATCAGAACGCAGAACACATGGTGTGGTAAAAAAAACAAAGCAAAAACAAAAAAAACAGCAAGCCCGCAAAAGGTCAACCACTATATAGTGAGGGAATACTGTAATACAAAAAATTCTACAATCTTTGCTTGTCCTTAATAATAGACATGAAATGAAAAATTATATTTTTAATGTTTAATCCAAGTAACTTTTAAGAAAAATTCAAATATTTATAATGACTTAAAGTTTAGAAATGTCGAATATTCTGTTTGCAATGAGAAGATGAGATGGAGTCGGAAACAGTGGACAAGCCTGTGTTTTTCACACTATGGTTCAATGAAAACAGTAAATCTGACAGCTGGTTATTTCAAGTTCATTGGGTGGAAAATCAATATCCTCATGAGAACAGTCAATGTCTTGTGGAAAATAGATCTGTCCGCTGGACAATATCGCATTCATTCTGGAATTTTTCTATGATAATTTCTTTTTTTGAAGGACTCCACCAGAATAGCAGCAGGAGAACATTACATGAAAGCAGCAGCATCACTACAGGACCAACTTAAGGCAACTTCCTGGATGCTTGATTTTCTCTTCTTGCTATTCATCACTTTCGCACTGATTTTCAAACACGTTTTCAAATGGAAATTCTCAAATAGAAAATTTTCTTGAAACGCCAGCCCAGTGTGTGTGATTTTTCAATGTGACGGATCAATTTTTTAGGTTGATAATAAAGAAAAAACAAACAAAGCCGCAGCAGCAATAGTTTACCTGATGTCGTGGAGGCTGCTGCACTGATGCAGCGGGTGATGCAGCTGATGGCCAATGACTGGCCGTGCGTGGTGAGGCGGGAGGGGAAAAAGACGGGGCTCCTGGTGTGCGTGTGGATAAGGAGGGTGGGGCTGGGAATGGGGTGGTGCCTTCAGTAGGGGTGGGGTGGGGAGAGGGGGTGGAGGCTTCAGTTCCTTCTTGACACCAAGAGGAGGAGGGCTGGGAAGAAGGCGTGACCTGGGAGGCACTGGCGGGGCAGACGCCGCCGCGGGTGCTGGGGAGCCCGTCGGTGCCGAGGCCGGGGTGGGGCTGGGCACAGGTGGTGCAAAGGGCACCTCAATGCTGCTCTGCTCCTGGCTGCGCTGGAGCCCTGAAAATTTGGCTGAGTTGCAGGTCTTAGACTCTGGACTCTCATTCGTTGGCACACCTGAGAAGAGAAATCACAAAACTTCAAATAAATAAATAAAATAAAAAAAGAAGTATCAGAAGATAAACTATGTTTTAATAATCAGAAACAAAGAGGCGATTAGCAATAATCTAAGATAATTATAATAAGGGGTTTCTTTCCCTTCTTCCTGTTTTTGTTCTTGAGCAAAGTTCCTCTTGTTTCCTCTCACTAGGTTCTATTAAGTGGTTAATCGGGTCATTTTCATGCTCGACTATAATCAGATGATCCAATTTCTTCTTGCAATCTAGTCAGTTTGAATAAATCACAGCTAATTAAAGTCAAATGTTGGTGCCCATTCAAGGCTTTGCTGAGCACACAATCTGGCATGAAATAATTATGTTTCAATTGTGCTGTGAGGAGAGATCGTGGCCTCTTATCCTGGCCTCTCTGCCGCGGCAGCGTCCCATCCTTCCTTCCTGTTCTTTCTAAGGATACAGAAAAACACAACAAAGTGCTCTGAAGTCGGCCTCCATCTTTAGCATTGATCCCGGGTCTTTTCAACAGGCTGGTACAATCAGTGAGCGACTTCACATTCTTTTGCTTTTGCAATCCAATCACTGTAATTATGATCTGTTGTGGCAGCAAAATAAAAGTGGAAAAAAAAGAGAAAAAAAGTTACATCTTGATGCATTTCACATGTAGAGGAGGCTTAGAAAGCTCGGAATTTTCATGTAAAAGACGTTTTTGTTGTGTCAGAGTCAGAGGAAAAGCCAAAAAAGTCACAAAGAGATCGAGGTGGAGGAAATGCGAGTACAAGAATGACTGCTATATCAAAGCTGCTGCTGCTGCTGCTGCTGGTAGCATTTGTGTAAAGCAAGAACACTTCAAATGAACCAAAAAATGAGAGAAATAAGGTAATTACTCATTTATAGATAGACGCATAAAGGAGGAGAGAAGACAGCACAGACTTTCATTTCTACAGCTAAAATGTGGCGGCACTTCTGTCAAAAGGCTCACTGGCGTTTCAATTAAAAAAAAAGAAGCTCACAGGCATGTTGGTAACAGGAAAAAAAGCAGGGAGCCGCTATCAAGCCAGCAAGAACTCAACATGCGGCTCTCAAATGGAATATCCAGTCACCATTAACAACCTGCTTAATCTTTCTATTTCTAACATCCATTATAAGGCCAATCAAAATGCAGGAGAGTTTTTTTTTTAATTTGTTTATTCGTTATGCTCCCTCTATCTTACTCCATGGTTTTATGGGAGGCCTGGGGGCTGACTGAGGTGTCACATTTTTCAAATTAAATTTGGGGTCCAGCCGTATATGGAGTTCATGGTTTATATAGGTCTGGGCATCGGTTGTCAGGCTTCTACAAAAAAAAAAGGGGGGGGGGGGGTGTGGACTGAAGGCATAGACAGGAAGACAGACACTGACACACAAGCAAATATCCACAGCAGAAATGTCGCCAGTGGGTGATGTTGCCATAGCAACCAGTTCTAGCAGACACAATGCAAGGCGAACGATTCTGGGTAAAATAAATAAATAAAAGTCTCACAGCAACGAGATGGAAAGGAGAATTTCTCATATTAATGCCGCTATGTCGGGGCCACCGCGAGTGCCAGGTTATCTTAATGATGATTCTAATGGGCTCTAATGGAGGCAGGGAGGTATCATCCTCATTAAAATCTCACTAAAAGCCAAGACGCGAAAAAATATGAATACAACAACAACAAAAAAAAGACAAAAAGATTTCATTTGCATATACGACTGAAACCCAAAGGGAAAAATTTGTGAAAGAAAGCTAATGCTATGTCAAAAGCTCCTTTGCTTTAGAACTGAAGTAAAATTGATGTGAGCAATGGCAAAGATTAAAACGCAACGTTCTTACATGGAACCACTTGAAAATTGTACTTTTAACAACCATCCCAACACAGGTAACAGTTTAGAGTAAAATCACTTTGATAGATTACTTCTACAGAGTGCCTTTTTTATTTTAAAGTTGTTTTTTTTCCCCCAGCAGCTATTTTGAGTGCAGAACCACACGGAGCACTGATGACAGGAACGCCTTTGACAGATGCCACCTAAGGCCTGTATGCCGCAAAATCACAGCTCCTTCTCAACAGATAACATCCTTTTGCCTCAAACCCACAGAACTGTCAAGTTGAAGTTCAAGCATTTCAGTAGCTGCTAAACCCTGCATTGTTTTGCTCTTGTTTTCCTGTCAGGGCTTGGAATACACTTTGCCACCAATCACCTGCTGCAAAAGAAAAAAAAACAGCAGGCAAGCCACAGGCGGTCATGTGAAGCAAATGCCACATGAGTGTGTGTGTGTACAAAAAAAGGTGAGGTAGGGGAGGTGGGGGTAAGTCCTTGAGCCTTCCAAGCAAACCTGAGCAGATGGTGCAAGTGAGTCAGGCTGGTTGGAGGGCAGCCCAGTGATGGGAGGTGGCTCCCCTCGCCCATTAGCTGGGTTAGTGCACTAGGGGGACGGGGAAATTCCCGAGGGAGGTGTTGGCAGGCCTGCTCACCAGATGACATGTCATCCCAGTATTGATCTTTTTATAGTTGTTCCTGTGGCCCTGCTTACTCAGGGGAATTGAGTCTCGCCTTGGGCGCACGTGCCTTAGTTTGGAGCGATATGAGCCTGCAACTTGGGAGGGGCAGAAAGAGGAAGGACGAGGGGGTGGGGGGTGTAGCTGAGGTAGCAGACGGACTACAAGCCGCTGGGATTTGCTGCTTATGACTGATGTGTCCAAGCGGGGAATCTGGGATGATCGCAGTGTCGCCACACAGCTGTTCCTGCCTGCGATATCCTTCACATGTGACCCTGTTCGTCCCTGTGGAACATCTGGAGGGCTGGCACTGATATGGTCCTATGTGGCCCTGACGACAGATGGTCCAGCTCGGACTAGCGTTGACCAGTCTGGAATTGCTCAGCACACATTTCTAGGAAAGCAGGTCTCCACTGCATGACTAAGGCCCGGTTTAAACTTCATTGGTTGCAAAGGCCATCATCTGCAATTGTAGTACAATTGCATGCATATCGCGCCATTTAACCTCTGCTTATTTAGAGGCATTAGAAGGTGGAGCGAACTTGATCTAGAAAATTGTTTATTAAAACAACATTACTGCATTCTAAATACAAGAGGGGTTAGACAATCTTTCATTTTGTTTTAACTTTACTAGACTTTTTTTTTAAACATAACATTTTTACAACATATTTACTTTCTAATGCAACCATAACTTCAGCTATGTTTGATAAAAGTATGGAGCAGATGGTAAATGCCTTCATATTTAACTTTTTTTTTTTTAAAGATAAATGTTTGATATGTTGAGACTTTTAAAGTACAAAAAAAGAAAAGAAAAGAAAAACCTAGATGCACCACCTACCTTGTCCTGTTTGCACAATTTATTAACCCCAACTAATTATTTGACTAACTAATTTAACTGATTATTGACTTCAGGAGGAAGAAGTCCAACCTTCAGCCCATCTACATCAATGGGGAATGTGTGGAGAGGGGGCCCAGCTGCAAGTTCTTAGGAGTGCACCTAGATGCAGACATCCAATGGAACGCCAACACCTCAAAGGTTGTGAAGAAGGCCCAACAGCGTCTACACTTTCTGAGTTCTCAGGAAGACCCATCTGAAGAGGGAGCTGCTGAGAGTCTTTTACCGCTGCTCCATTGAAAGTGTGCTGACATATTGCATCTCCGAGTGGTTCTCCAGCTGCACCACAGCACACAAAAAAGGAACTGCAGAGGGCCATTAACACCGCCCAAAAAATCATTGGCCATCCCCTTCCCTCCCTGAAAGACTTCTACAACACCCGCTGTCTAAAGAGGGCATGCAGCATCTTGAGGGACGGAACACACCCAGGACACTGGGTGTTTTAGTGGCCGCCCTCTGGCAGGAGATTCAGAGTGCTGAGAGCACACAA
Organism: Oryzias latipes; assembly: GCF_053564925.1. Lineage (NCBI taxonomy): Eukaryota > Metazoa > Chordata > Actinopteri > Beloniformes > Adrianichthyidae > Oryzias > Oryzias latipes. The sequence continues at coordinate 10,677,263 of NC_136245.1, forward strand.
TTTGAACTAGTTTTTTCTTTATTTTTCTTTTCCCTATTTATTTATTTATTTATTTATTTATTATAATTATTTTTCTCTAATTGCACTGATGTGGGACAGTATCCCAATTTCATTGTACTTTGTATGAAGTAACACTGTGCAATAACTATAAAGACTCATCTTATCTTTTCTTATCTTATCTTCTCCAAATCCAAACCTATTTATATAGATGTCAGCATCCTAAGAGAAACTTGCATATGAAAAAAACAAGCTTTATATATATAAAAAAGTTTGCTGTATATTGCTACAAAAAAACAAAAACACTAAAAAGCTGGAGACAATCGCATCATCAGGGATAAAAAAGTATAAACGCCACTATGAAGGGTGTTGCAGTTATCCCGGACCGCCCCAAGTGAAACTGGCCAGCCTTAGTATGAACTACACCACACGATTGCAGTAGGAATGCGATTCAATTGACGCAATGGCCGATCGCTATGAAATATATACCAGGCATGAGATAGCTCTGTCATGCCAGAATGCAAAGTCTCTACAAACATAAATATTCATATGTGATGATTTGGTTTGGGAATCAGTCGCTTTGAACCTTTTATCCTTTAAAGTTTTTCCATTTTAAACACACACCTGCAAATTTATGGCCTCATAAATGAAACAAGCCCTTCTGCAAATTTTTCTCCTCAGACTGCAACCCTCCATAAACTAAGGCTGTCCATGCAAATCGGTGTGTGCCATAAACTATCTACTCATGTTGACACTGGTGCCAGTGTCTACAATGACCAGGGAAACCGAACCAGTATGCAAAAGCCTTTTCAGAATAGATCAGATCGTATGCAAAGTGTCCTCATGGTAAAGGTTTGTGAAAGGATAAAAGAACCTTAAGGTCAGTGGATGTTCTCATTTACAAGGCAAATACTGCGGCTGACTCCATTCACGGCTTTGCCAAAGCATAAACAGTCAGGAAGCTGATCAAATGACATGAACAGACAGACATTTAAATCAAGCAGCATATCTGTCAGAGTTTGTGCAAGGTATGCAACGAGCTGCCTTGATCTGCATCCTGCTGGCTTGACAGCAAATCTTCTTGACGGTTGAGCTCACAATGATTTGGGTTTGTAACTCTCTAGACAAGCAATCTGTACAGAGCCAAGGCTTAACTCACGAGTGAGTGAATCTGGAAGATGGCTATAACAGATACTGGCAGGAAACCGCGGTCTTGCCAATCAACACTTCATAGCTGTAAGGTATTCACTTGTACAAAAAAAAGGGAAGGGTTTGAAGGGAACGCTTTTGTGTGAGTGGAACAGAAAGTCTGAGCACACTCTAACTTCTGTTTTAGTAATAATTTCATAGGACAAATTTGTGATTTTCCATAACAAGATTTAATCCGCTTCAAACTGGTAAGCAAAAGTGGATTCAAGGTAAAGCACTGAGATGTTTATTGGAAGGGAAACATAGGAAAAGTTGACCAAAAAAAGACAGGGACAGATGGCAATTATTTTGTTAACATGTGAGTTGATAGCAAAAGAATGGGTAGTGAGTTTTTTTAGCGGTAACATCTCAAAGTATATACCTAACAAATTGAGAACCTATATTTGCGTTTCAGAGTTAGCAGCTCAAGCTGAGGAAAGAACAGAGTTTTTTTAAGCTTATCAGATTGTATTTTTCAAGGCAAACAGCAGGGCCCGCATTAGAACTTTAAAGACCAATTCCGATCATCTTTTAAGCGTTTTGAAAAGCGTTCCCAGTGGTCTTTTAATTGCCATTTTTAGCCAAAATAAAAAGAAACGTTTCTAAGGCGTAATTTCTGCAAAGCAACAGTAAGTAGATGTGGGCAGGACTGTTGGCCCTCCTCTTTCTGTCACACATAACTGAAAGCTCTCCGTTTACACACTATTCCGCTAATTTACAATGCCCCCCCCAGTAGCGGTGCAACAAAAAAAGGTGAGTAATATTGAAGTTTCCAGACATACAGTTTTGAGCCAAGTGGATGCATCAGAATGGAGCGGAGCAGGGAGCTCGTGTCCCACCCAGCACATTTACTACATCACAAATACAATCTTTTCCACATGGCATTTTTCACCTGCTCCTGATTCACAATGATTTGACTAAAGAAATAATCATAAATGCACCTTTAAGCTCAATTTCCTTTATCTATGTTCACCATCGTTAGAAAAATGCCACTGAAAAGTTAAAAACAGGATTTTCCTTGAAGTGGGTCTTTAACCTGCATGTTCCAGCGCTGTTCCCAAAGGGACAAACGGACATTAACCCCTGGCAAAACTCACACTTCCTTTCCTGCTCGCTGAGAATCCACACGGGCCCTTCCCCATGCTGAGCTGCTTGCAGCAGAGCTCTGTGACATCCATCAGGCTCGGCTTCTTATGACCACAGCTGGGTCGTCTGAGGTCAGTGCCACTCAGTTCCGCTAAATAAAAGGGTGGACGTCTTGAAACTTTCCACAGAAAAGCCCAAGTCTAATGGCTGTTCTGATGCAGCCCACCCTGCCAGTCAGGAATTTGACCCCTTTCACTGCCACTGACCCCTCACCAGCTCCTGTGACCCCTCTTAGTTGGAGGCCACTGAGCACAAACAGCTGACTTATAGAGGAAGGGGAGGGGATGATCTGGGCTTTACGGATGAATTTTGTGCCGAAAAGAAGAAGAGGCTCCAGGAGTTATTTGTTCAATGCTGCAAGCACTCGCCTTATTATTTCATTAATTAGCATGAAACGCCTGCCTGATGGACTTGAACGCTGCAGCAGCAGCTGTCTCAATTGATTATAGCAGTGGACTTGGTGCTGCAATTATCGAGGTGACTGGAGACAACGCCTGCCACTTCTAATAAAGGACCTAACTGCTGCTTCCCACATCAGAGCTTAGCAGAGGGAGGACAACGGCTGCCTCCCTGCGTCTCCCATACCTTTAAGACCTTTCCAGCCCCCCTCAATAGGCCGCAGTTGAGCAGAGTGTGGACTGCAGCTCTAGAGCAACATGTCAGCTTTACTTAAGCTCGGAGAAATGCCGGAACAGTATCACTTTGGTGCCCTGCAGGAAAGCATCCACTATTAGCCCACCAGCTGACTCACAATCCACTCCAAGTGGAAGGAGATGGGGCAGAAATGAAAGGGCAGAACAGGAAAGAATGTTTAAGACACAATAGACTTGTAGCTTTTGTGGACGAGGCTTCAAGTCCATGCAGAAATGCAGGGAGCGCTCACCAATGTAAACAGAAGCACCTCCGTTCCGTCATGTATGAACATGCAACAAACCCGCACGTCAAGAAGAGGATGTAATATCACCTTTCAGAGCCATACTCATTACTTCTCATTGGGCTGAAAATGGTTGAGGGAAAATCTTTCAACAAATCTGAAGTGGCATGACAGTAGTCTAAAGAGCCGGCATGTTTTTCTTTTCCTCCTTTCTCATCTCTGTTTTCTTTTTTCAACCCTCCATGCTTAAAGCAAAGTAACAATTAGAAGCTGACAGTTGCTAACTATTCACCTTTCCTCGCCAACTGTTTTGACATCTGCAGCCAGTGCAGTTAAGTGCAATGAAAGATGTAAGACAAACACCTAAAGCAGCATATCACATTTTCTCAAGTGCTTTGCGGATTCTGATGTTTGCTGATAGTCTGCAAGATAAAGTGAGGCATTTCATGAGTTCTTCACCTGCTTCACGGATCTCTAGAAGGACTTCCTGATGTGAAACAAAGCTAGTTTTATCACAAAAAGCTTGTCAGGTGCGGGCATCGTTTTTAGGGACTACAATTCTTTTCGCTGGGGGAGTGAGTGAGACGTCACCATAGAAAACAGCTACAGGCTCCAACCAAATTAAGTTGATTGAGTTGGCATTTTTTTGGCAGACATATACTGTCATGTTGGAGCCCTCATCAGTGTTGCTACCCGATCTGTAACAATTACCCGATCGGTCCAAACATACGCAAATATTACGTAACTTCCTCTTTGTGGCCAACATCGCGAAGGTTTGATAGCAATTTGATTTAGATCAGCTTCTGTAATTTGTATATTTTTTGTACATTTGTTGTCCCAAGATTGGAAAGATGAATTAACAAATAATAATTAAAGCAAAATAAAAATGTTCCTGACAGTTCTGCCTCCTTTACAACTGGACATGCATTTTTGCCTTTCTCATCAACGGAAAGCTTCTCCTAGCTGATTTACAGCGCTGTAAAATAAAAGAATGTTGCCTAAAAGCAGCACTATATCTTATATTGGTGTCATTACATACAATGAAAATCTCACATGTGTGACAGACTGACAGCCACACGGCTTGAAGTTATTCTCTCTGTTTGATCGTTTTTATTTTTATAAGTGGGTAAAATATAAAGATTTTAAGAGGTTATTATTGTTATTAACATCTGAAGACATACTCCGACTGTAAAATGTTTTAGCGAAAGTAAACACATTTTGCGCATTTGTGGACCAATCGGGGATCTGTTACAGATCTTGTAGCGTCAGTCAGTAAAGCAGTGATTGGTCCGACTCAGTCTCAGTCTAAGTTTCTATATATTTTGAACGATTGACGTAAAACCACATATTTTCATTGCGGGAACGGATTGGTCAGTTTAAATAACTTGAACTACAGAAAAAATGGCATGAAAAAAAGGATTATCAAGAATATGTTAAAAATGGTGGCAGAGCAAGAATAGAATGACTGAGTAATAGTTGTTTCATTCTCTATAGAAAACTATGTGATTTGGGCTTTTTGTAATCTGCGGGTACTTCCTGTTTGGAACGTCAGGGGGGAAGGGTCACTCAGTCCAATTCTCATATACAGTCAATATACAGTCAATATTACAAAAAATAACTGCTTTCAGAAACACGTTGATGCTCTGTAAAGACTTAGTATTGTACGAATAAGGGTGGGAAAAAAAATGTATATACTCGTAAATCATTCACTTTCCCTATTTCATTTATGAAATTACATTTAGTATTTTTTTTAACATTGAGAATCTACTTTTACTATGTATACTGCCGAGCTAACTATAGAGAGCCTCTCTATGACCTCCGATACCAGTCATCCTGGTCTCACGGAGAGTTCGAGTCTAAGAATTTTTGGTGGGTATTTACAGATTATGCCCCACTGTGCATTAAAAGAAGCACTTGAACTCTGGTTTCACACATCAACAAGCCTCTAGGGGGCACTGGCCACTATAGACCCAATGATGTAATCAATGCCACTTCTATAGGAGGTTTATGGTGCAGAGCTGCTTCTCAGCTTACAGAAAGACACCCAGCAGCTGCTAAAGACTAGAGTGGAGATGCTATTTTCTACTATCATGACTTCATGCCAAAAAAGCTGTGTTCTTAAAGAAAACCTTCCTATGGCTGGGTTGTCTTTTGTCTTGTGGGGAACGGCTGAAAAAACAAAAAACATGGGGGTGATGACACACTTAAAGGAACTTGAAATAGCTCTAATTCGTAACCCAGTTAGACAGCCGCACAAACATTTTCACAAAAGCGTTTTCTTCTCACTTCAAACCACAAAGCCTTTTACCGTCACAGAAAGCAAGTCGGTTGGTGGGTGTATCGAATTTGCAAACATATGCTGTCCTTCCTCGCACCTCATTCATCATTCCCGATTGGAGGGAGAGTGAATGACGGAGATAAAGTGACACAAACGCCAGAGAGGGGTCACTTAATAAGGCTGACTTAGGAGCAGAGGGTCAGCTGAAGATCTGTGTAAACTAAACTAATGGACATGAGGCCTGGATCTTGACCTTTTTGGCGGCTGTTAACCAAAACCCACCATCATCTGCTTCTATGTGTGCAGAGAGCACAAAAGCAAACCAGCGCACAAAGAATAGAAAAGCTCCTTTAGGCCGTGGCGTACAACACGCATTAGCAACAGCTTGGGTTGCTACGAGCTGCTGTATTTAATTAAGGTTTTCGAAGTGCGGCAGGAGAACAATTGATTTGTGTGAAATGTAAAGGCTGCATGCCAGTTTGGAGAGATGTGTGAATATGAATAAGTGTGTGACAAGAGGGAGGACAAAATTGGACTCAGAGACAAGCCAAATTCCTTGCAAGATGAAACAGATGACAAACAGGTAAAAAGACAGAAAAAAACAAAAATAAGGAGCTCCAAAAAAGGTCCAATGAGACTGGCTGTCCAAACAAAACAAAATCTAAAGACCCAAATAAAACAAAACAAACACTCAACTGACAAAAACAGTACTAAAGTAGTTAGGGGCATCAAAAATCTAAACACAACACAAAGAAACTACCAGGTTTGCTTGACTTGGTCATGAATTGGAGTTGAAATAAAAAGCTCAAACCCCCATAACATTTTCCTGAAAGCCTTCCCTCTGGCTTCAGCATCCAGTGCTTAGATTATTGTGAGCAGCTAAAAGGTAAGTGCTGGGAGAGTAACGGTCGAGAGTGGGTTTTTAGGACCATAAAATATCAAGACCCAGATGGCTCATCCTCCAAAACATGTCCACTTCACCTCGGCTCCAAAGGCACCTGGTACTGGGATTAGGTCAGAGCCACTGCGCCTCGCTAGCAGTGCGCTGCGGCCAATGAGCACTTGAGTTTTTTTCCTGGACACAGCAGCTGATAAGTAAATATCTTTGTGCTGGCAATAGCTACCCATTGATTTTCTTTCACAGAAACAGAAAAAAAAGCTGTTTGTTTGTTTCACTCTGGCAGATGGGGTCTTTTAACCCTTGTGCTATCCAAGGCACTTTAACGTTGGGAGTTGGGTCATCTAGACCCACTAAACAGTGCGCTGAACCTTTTTTCTTCAATGATTTGTGAACCTCACTGGTGTCCATGGATTACATGAAATCTTTCCACCTTTATCCACTTTTGTCATGGTAGGAATAACACAAGGGTGGGGTCATCTAAGATAGTACAAGGGTTAAAAGTAAATATGGGTGCTCAGAATTTTGTTGAAAATATGACAATCCTGGTAAAGTGAAGGTCACATATCCCCCTGGATACTCACAGTTCAATCGTATATAAAAAATAAGGGGCTCCTTTTTCTGATTCAAGCATTCGTACGTTACTAAGGCCACATCAAAACCCCTGACTGTATTTGAGTAAGAGTGATGTCGTCCATAAGAAATGACTTCTTTCCAGCTCTAATGAAATGAAGTCAATTTGTCTTTTTTTTGGTCATTTTTTTGCAATACGGACGTCGCCATGTTGGATCCAGACGTCGTCAATAAGCAGTGATTGTACTGAGTCTGTCTGAGTAAGTGTTTCTTTGGCAACCCCTCTCCCCAATTAGAAGTGAGCTTCTTGGAAGTCCACACGCCTACAACTTAAAAGGGTGCAACACAAAATGTGCCAATCAAATGTTTTATTGATGCATCCAATTGGCCAGTTAATAACTAGAATAACTTGCACCACAGAAAAAATATCATGAAAAAAATTTGGTTTTATGACAAATAGAATGACTTAGTAAAAGCTGTTTATTTCTCAATAGTAGTCTTAGGGACTTATGCTTTTTGGGACCAGTGGGTACTTCCTATTTGGACGCAAGGGGGGAGGACTCACTCAGTCCAGTTCTTGTATACAGTCAATGGACACAACTTGTAAAATAAACAAGAAAGCAGAATTAAACATTGCTGAAAAACCAAAAGACTAGTTTTAAGGGGACTGCCAACGGGGACAGCTGTTAGTACTCCGCACACATTTCTTCATGGGATTGCTGATGTTGGAACCATCTCTTCCCAAAGCAAACAGCAGAGAAATCCCAGTCCTGCTGCCCCCCCCCAACACAGCAGCATTAACCCAACAGCCCGGGTGGTTGAATCCCTGAATGGGCTATTGCAGTCAGTCGTAGGCCATTAGGAAGGGGCCCACCACAAGGGCCCAGTGGAGGGAAATCCAACAGTAGCCAAAAACAACAGTCAAACAGATGACCGCTTGACTATTGAAAAGGACCACACTGTGAATGTGAATTTTTTTGCACCATTTCAAACACCCCTGAAAAAGCCCAAAATGCAGGCCCCCTCTATGGCTAAGCGAATTACAGCCTGTATGTTACACAGAGCAACGATTAATGGCCCTCATCTGTAACCAAATATATGACCGAACACAAGGCCTTTCACAGCCTTGTGTGTCAAGTTACATCTTTCACCATGTGCTGAGTTCAAGACTATTAGCAAGCCTGTCTCAGAAAACTCTCCAAAGCCAGCCTTCTGTCAAACCTATTCTTCCAGTCCAAGCTTGTGGTATTATAGAATACTTTGTGTTCGAAGGACTAAACACAACCTAAAGAAAGACCACCTGTCTGGAAATATTTGAAGTATACTTTACACAGCAGGTTGATACTTGTTTCAGTCTTGACGTCGTCTCTGTAGTTGGTCTCCATTCTACCCTGAAGACGTTGGCACTTTCTTCAGATACTTGGATGTCCTTGTCTGTCATGGAATCTAAAGCATTTTATTTTTCTCTGCTCCTGGCAACGACTTTTGCATCTCTATAAGCCTCAGTAAATGACTTCTCAAAACATTCAATCCATTACAAGCATGTTTGTAATATCCATCTAGGCTGACAATGATCCCCTTGCCAGCGATTGTATGTTATCCAAGGACCGTGTTTGGCCACAATCACTCACCATCTGGCTTTGACAATGAGCATAACAGCCTCATCTGCAAACAACATTGGCTCCGAACCTCTCCACATAAATGAGCTTAAATTGCACATAGCTCGGAATTGGGATCTTCAAACAAACGTGGAGTGGGGGTGGGGGTCTTGCTGGCAGAATGACTGGAGCTGGGAATAAAGGATTAAAAAAACAAGAAAAACCTGCAAATGATCACAGGCGTCACGCTCTGCATTTCAGGCCTGACAGTGGTGATAAGATGTTGGTTGTGTATTCTCATAAGTAAACAGTAAAAATGCCTTCCACAATGTTGTTGGCTGCATTTCCACTGGAGGAGGAAGAGGATTAAGATTAGACAGAAGATGTGATGAGAGCTGCTGCTCTCTAGAATTATCCTCTCTATTTTTCTCTTTCCTTGTTAAAAAAAAGACCTACATTCATTCAATTCAGATCCATTTCTTTGTTAAAAGAATAGCCAATGTAAATGATCAGTAAGATTGTGCAGCTGCAGATCATCTGTGAGAGATTATCCACCTCTAATGACAGGCTCACACGACAGCTTCCCATTAATTTTGAATCAGGTGATTTTGAAATTTTGTCAAATGCTTCTTGCCTTAAAAAGGAAGAGTTAGGTCAGCCAATCAGATCTCAGGAATACAGTATTATAATACAATCAAATTACCCATGAAAGTGGTCTAATGTCTTGTAAGATCAAATGTAATTTTGAAAACATTTTTAAAAGGTATCACCAATGGACAACCTTAACCATTGGACATGGAACCAGTTTTACAAATAGTAATAAACAATTTAAACATTTTCTATAGAAGGGCACCTCCAAACGAGAGGGACCTGGCTGCAGACAAGATGGTGTTTGGCATCGTTGGCTGAATGCGGAAATTATACAACTTACCCTTACCAGAATTGTAAAAAAAAACTTTTACTAAAGCTTAAAATGGTTAAAAAAGCAACTCTTAGGGTAGCCAGTTAGAATAAAGTCTTTTTCGAGCAATATGGGGAGACTTCAGATTCTGGTTGAGGAGTTTCAGTTCTCGCCGTTGATGTCTGCAGCCAGGGCCTCTTGGTCCAAACCTTTACCCTAAGTGACCCTAAGAGATTTTTGCACCAGATGCCCTTCCTGACACAACCCTGTATGTTATCTGGGCTGGGGACCAGCACAGGGGGACCAAGAGTTTGGCCTCCCTGTGGCTACATAGTTGAGCAGTAGAGTAAAGGGTCTTGCCCAAGGACCCACACTGGATGAAACTCATCAAGCCCCCTCTTGGAAAAGAACCCCGATTTTTCCTTGCACCAGTCCAGGCAACTGACCCATTTAGCTGCTCATAGGAGAGTTCAGTAGTAGATTGAAAGAATTGAAAATAAGAAAGTAATATAAAATCTAATATAAGAGCCCACTACAAACTCAAACGTGTGACTAAAATATTCTCTTTGACAACATCTGATACATTATAAAGAACAAACGTGAGGCAAAAGCCTCAAAACCTTTTTGCTAATCTATCGTAAATGTTCCTCACAGCCTTTAGTGATTTTGTAATTACTCCCCCTCCACAGATAAAGCCGAATCCATATTCAGTCAATGAACACACAGCCACACAATGGACCCTTCACATCCACCTTTCAGTGCGACTCCCATTTACTGTCACAGCCGCTCGCCACCCATGGGCTTCCTGGCACAAATGACATGGGCTGATGGAGCTGAGTGACAGGTGTCAAGCGCCCTGACATGTTACGAAACACTTAACAGTGTTCCTGTTCCTCGTATGAAAATCAATTAGTGACCAAACGCTTTAACGGATGCCAAATTAATATTTTATGCGCTGTGGGCTTTTTGCTCAGAGCAGGCATGTTTTCTAATGGACATAATCGTGCTCTAAGGGAGCCCACAGAGTGCACGGAGTCAGTGTGAAATATTAGCAATGACTTTACAAGCCAGCTAATTGCCATGCATAGAAAATCATGACCACCTTTAAAAGATAGGCTTGTAAAAGCTTTGAAATCACTTCCGGAATCTTATAGAACCAAATCATTATTTCCAGTCAGTTTTTCAAGATGCCAGACCGCAGTGCGCTTGTGGGTGATGCGGCTTGATCTCTTTGACAGTCTGGCGTTCTACATAAATACTACATGACAGGGTAATCATATTTTAAAAAGCCATAAATATTGAAGAATTCAAATAATTTATGGAACAACACAGTGTGACACGATGTGTGTGAGTTGGGGTGTGTGTGTGGGGGCATTTTGTCTCCATTCACACCTCTCTTGCAGCACATGTTGAACGATGGGCAGCAGCAGTGCAAGCTGGGAATTCTGTAATTGCTTTTTCGGTCCCTGAAGCAGGCCTTCCTGCTTTAAATCAAAAAAGGCAATCTCCGTCAGTAATGGCTCAATTAATAATTAAACGTGTGTCTTATCTCTGTTCAGCTTCGCCTATTTATTTTCATATTTCCGACAAGGGCGGCTGCACCACCGGCATTAGCACTATCTACGAAGAGCACTTAATATGAGCTGTTTCATACCAAAACAAACCACTCAGCTCATGAGCCGTTTTCTGGTTATAACCCATAAAATTTTAAATACAATTAAGAATTTGGGCTGGAAAATATTTTGTCTTTTCTTCTCCAAATTTGACAAATAAATACATGTTTGTCAAGAACATTTCTTGCAGAAAAAGTATCAAGTCCCATGGTGGGTGCTATAGGGGGATAAGGGGGGCAGCAAAAACCTTTGCTCCCTACTTGCACCTCAAGTTGTTTGAGTCAATTTTAGTATCATTGCTCAAGAAATCATCAATACAAGCGTTGACTAAATAAAACTGAAATACATATTTTAATCTGTTTATTTGTAATAGCCTTCCACTCTCATCCGCCACCCGTCCAAAGCCTTCTGCTCCCCTTTGATCCATCATATAAAATGTCCTAACTCCGCCACTCTTGAGTGCACAAGCATTTATTTGTATTTTCAACACTTTTTCTAAATATTGTTTGCAACCTGACCCCAACCTATATCCACCAGGAGCAATGTGGGGTTCCGTGTCTTGCCCAAGGACACTTTGACACATAGACGGGCACCGAACTTGCACTCTTCCGATCAGAGGTTGGCCGCTGTACCTCTGGCACCACTCATCAATGCAAGGAAACTGGCGCTACGGCTAACAATAATAATTATTTGGAATTTGATAAACAAAACACAGCAGCTGTTCAAAGGTGGGTTTAGCCCTAGGAGTCTAATAGCTGCTACAGCTACCATCAGGTCCATTTGCTTACTGAGCCTCATAGTTTTGGTTTTTTAGATCCCCTTACAAGTCAGCCTGCCATGACTTTCAGTCTATCGTGTTTCAGCAGAAGTGAAAAGCTTATTAGCTGTTCAGAGGGTCAACCTCAATTCATTATTTAATGGGCAAGAGGCTGCAGCAGTCACTCTGGCAGCCGAGGTTAGCGATACATTACGCTGACCCGGCCAGAGGAGAGCCGTTCAGCCAAATGCGAACATGCTCCATCATCCACCTCACTGTCCCGTGAGCTGCCCTCAATCCCCCTGCCCCTGACCTTGCTGCACCCTCTCCAATCACCGTCCTTTCAGAATCCAGCAGGTGCTGCTACATTTCATTTTTATGGAGGCTTCCAGTGCAGGATCAGCCTTGTAGCTCTGGCTGGGCCAAATAATGGGAGAGGAGGAGATGACGATGTAGACCATAGCCCTTTTATTGACATGCAGCAAACAGCACTGGTGGAACAAAAGCCACTCAGCACCTATTGAGAGAGCGGGCCTGCAGACAGGGTGGTTGATTAGCGATTCGACACAGGGACCCTGGACTGTGTAGCACATAATGAGAGCTTAGGGAGTAAGCCACGAGCCAATGGGGGATAGAGGTACAGTGGGGGCAGTCTAAAGAAAGAAAACTGAGGGGTGGGGCCCTACCATGAGGAATTGATTTCCTATAAAAGCAGATGGGTATGAGTAAAACGACACACACAATAACAAGCACGTGCATGGGCTGCTCTTAAATCCTTAAGCTACAGCATTGGTAATGTGTTTATACATAAACAACAGTTAAGGGATAAGCCTTAATTCCACTGTTGACAAGTTGTTCGTGCACTTTTTTTTTGGTTTGTTTACTTCAATGTCAATTAAGCAAACTGGCCCTGCATCTCCAATGAGCGATAACTTAAGTGAGGGGCGAACTTTCATGTCATAGAGCCTCTTTCCCCCTTAACACAACAGTAACCTCATCTTCACCTTTTATGTGACCTCAGAGAGATGCTAACAGCGTCAGATTTGCATGATGGCAGATGCTGGCGCTTTCTTTCCACTTCTCCCATTTTGCACACTTTCCTCCTCCTTTGTTCCGCTGGTCTAATCCAGTACGTGTGGGCCGGTAAGTTTAATGGAAACAATTTATTAAGTCCGGCTTAAAATGCCATCTGCAGCTAAGCCTCCCAAAGCCGCTAAGCTCCTAGTTTCGCCCCGGAGCTTGCTGTGTTCACGCTTACTGTAATGCTCTGTTTAAAATGAGCACAACGGGTCAAAATTAATCAGGATTACAAGGGCACAAATCCACTTCAGAAATGGGTTTTCGACCAATCTTTTGCCTGCTATCCCAAGATGCTCAGGTTTGTCTAGTGGAAGGCACATTGTGTGGGTTTGTTATCACAGCTTGGCTGGTCTGCACAACAGTGCTTCACAAAGGGTCTGATGAAGAATTGTGTACACTAGGACTGCACAAAAAAAGACAAATATTTATTGTAAACGCAATATCAGCCTGTGCGATATGCGTATAGCCAAAGAATCCGTAAACTCTGATAAATAGTTATCTTAAAGTGCCACTCCGATCATCTTTTAATCTATTTCAAAAGCATTTCCAGTGGTCTTTTCATTATGACTATGCTGTTTTAAGCCAAAAGGATAAATTTAAGTTTATTGGAAATTCGTCTCTGAGTTGTGGGCGGGACTGTTGCCGCAGAGTACGCCTGCCCCCATTTCCCATCATCCCATTGTTTACACGCTCTCCTGCTATCTTACAGCCTGTCACAAACCCAAGATATCATTACCGGTGCAACAACAATGGTGAGCAATATTACCCCTATCTAGCTGGTTTTGAGCTAGATACCAGCTCAGACGAAGAAAACAAAGACGAATGGATCTAGTCGTTTACAAGTGGATGCATCAGAATAAAGCGGAGTAGAATTTGTGGTGTGACAATTGTAGGTCCTACACCTACAAGCTTTTTCTAGCAAAAGACTTTGAATAAACAAACACTTAGAAATGTTTTTTAGCGTCATTTTCTTTAAATATGTCCCCCATCATCAGAAAAATGCCCCAAGAATGTTATAAAAACCAAAAACACGATTTTCATCAGAGTGGGTCTGTAATGTTTATACACGTTAAAACAATCTCATGGCAGAATGAAGTATTTAACAAATCAAATAAAGCTCTTTACACATTTGACCAATCCCTTTATGTCGGTGACCAATCAAATGAGCCCTTTGATGTTAGACGCCTGTCTCCTATAGAGATGTGGGTCATTTGATGTGTAATTTAAGATATGTTGAAAAATATTTAAATAAAAAAGTTGTAGTAAAATGGAAATTATGCATTAGTTGTCTTTTGTTTTACCATTTCTTCATGTGTTGTAAGTCATATCGTCATCACAATATTGATTACTATTATCGCAAATCGCAAGTTTTCCACATTGATTGCCTAAAAAAAACTGATGTAACATTCAACACACAGTAAAGGCAGATTCCAATGAGTTCTTCTCAGGTGTTTTTAGCAACCAACAGCTATGTGATAACCTGCAACCACGTCTATAGACCCGACACGGTGGAATGTCACAGGAAGACCTGCCAGTAGTCTTCATCTGGGTTCTGTGGAGGTGCTCACAAGCTGCATTTAGCTTCTCATTCGCCTTCGAGCAAGTGACAAGAATAAACTCTGACCTGCAATTCAATAAAAGCAGCCCCGAGTGGAGCAAAAGTCTCTGCAGCGCTTTCACTTAAACATGCCATCCTCCAGAAAATCAATAATTTGCAGGAGTTTTACGACAGAAAATAAACAAAAAACAACAACTGTTAGATAATGTTTTGCCTTTTTTTTGCAGCTTCCTACATCCTAACCACCAACACAGACTAAACTTGTGCTAACTCTGAAGTAGAAAACACAAAAAGAGAATTACACACTGTGCAGTACTATTACAGATACCATTAACTTGTGCTATTATCAGCACTTGCATGCATGAATAACAGGTTGTCAGGCAGGTGATGTAGAGATGATGAAAAGTAAATATAAGAGAGAAAAGGCAGCAGTGTCTGGGTTTTGCCCAAAACCCTGTTCCGTTTGCATAATTACAGTGCTTTGCCATCACTGATTACAGTGTTGGTCTCCCCTTCTCTCTATGAACCCCCAACCATCTCATTAACATGACAGTCTGTGGGCCTGTGTAAGAAGTAACCTCAACAGTTTGCACCCATATCCACTCGCCAAAATACAACTGAAACAAACAACAAAAAAGAGGAGCAAAATGTTGAAAACAAAAGGAATTGATGAAAGAATAAGAAGCATTCATTATCCAGTGAAGCAAAGCAAACATCATCACATAAAATTAACTTTGTGGTAATGTTTTTGTTTGCGTATGTCAGAAAATTTACCAAGTTAACAGCTTGACAGGCCTGGTGATCAGAGGGGAAAAAAAGGCTTTTCATGGGCCCCGCAGGACCGCAACTGCAGCCGGTAATGGGACGCATACGCCGCTTTGGTGCATTCTAAACCAGAGGAAAACAGCCTGTGGGCTTGTCTGTATTACACGCATTATCCACACACACAAAAAAGACAACGCCAAGAACAAACACTGTCCTAGAAATCTCTTAACAGCTCCAAACAACTACACTGGAATGGCAGATGAGGGCTGGCTAGTAGCTCCAAGGTTTTAGTGCGATGGCTTCTTTTTCACCCATTTGTCTCATCGAAATGCCGACTTCTTTGCTGCCTTACCCTCTCTAACCCTTAATCTGGTTCCCTTCTTCTGCATCACCCAAACAGGATCTACTTGATCTGTGTGATAATCAGGAAAGACTTTGATTGGATTGTCTGGATGTAATACCGCACACATAATCCACTTCCCCGTTTGCGCATTAGCCAAAGTAGCATTCCTTCGTAGCAAATGGAGTGGTGGTACCTGCTTTTTATCAGGAAACTCTGCAGAGGGGGGTGTCAAAAGCCTCACAGAAAGCAAACACTGGAGTTGTTTGCTATATTGTCAGAGTTATTCTAATGCTTTCTTCAGGTTACTGATGGTGGTCACAGGAATTGACTATATATGAGAACTGGACTGAGTAAGTGTGTTATCACACACAGAAAATGACTTGTTGAAAATGACACCTGTTTCCAACAAATGAAGTCAATTTAGTCCCCTTTTTTATCACAGTACGGATGCCGCCATGTTAGAACCAGAAATCAGTGATTAATCAGTCTGAGTCAACATTTCTATGGCAACTACTCTCACCAATCAGGAGTGAGCTCTTTGTAACATATAACAAGAGAATCTGTCAAACGTTTCGAATGTTCGATGTGAGAGGAGAGGCCCTACAATGTTTTTAGGAGAAATAGTTGATTTTTTTGCAGTTTGACAGGGGGTGCAACTTACATGTGATTTTTGAAAATAAATAGCAACAATCGCTAGAGAGCTCTGCAGGTGTTTGCATCAGTATGTGCTACTGACAGCAAAGCAGAAGAAGTCTTATGCCGGGCTGGGCGTATAGTAATAGTGATTTTGAGTAATATAAAGTTAACTTAGTATGTCTTTTATGCTTTGGTTTTCTGAATAATTTCTTAAATGTTGCACTAATAAACTACATGCCTCCTACGTTTCATGAAGCTAAGTACGGTTATGCTAGTGAAGAGTGCATTGATTCAGTCTATATGGCCATCTATTCCATTATTATGATTTTCCTTTCAAGATGAAAAGCCCATTCTTTTGTTGAATACAATTTTCCCAAAAGTGAAATTTATATTTCAGTGTGACTTAAAGGTTTTTTTTTTTTCTTGTTTATTGTGCATGTTTTTGTATGCCACAAATTATAATATGGAGCGACTTTTAATCCGATAAATGCGGTAATTTTAATTAGACCTTTCTGATTGGCCAACATTAATATCTTGCACTACAAAAACAATTTCATGAAAATCAATTAGGATTAGCACAAATATATAAAAAAAAGGTAGCAAAGCAAGAATTATTATACTGACAAATAGAATGACTGAGCAATAACTATCTATTTCTCATGTTTATCACACTTGTAGCTGTCCTGGTTTCTTTTTAGCAGACGAAGCTAGAGCTGGGCTAAACACATCCACCTGAATTTTGCTAAAGATAAAGACAGGCAGCGCAGTAATTTTTAAAGCGTGGAAAATTTGTTTTTTAAAATTAAAACTGACAGTTTAAAAAAAAAAGCCACAACACATTTATTTATATGACAAGATAGATCCGTCTATTATCCAACGGATGGATGGATAGACACCACAGATCAGACCAAACCCAATGGTTCCAAGTTGAGGCATACTGATCTATTTGTCAAGTCTGCAGACATGACCCTCTCTCCTCATTTGGCCACCGCGTACAGTGAGCAGATCCCTCTGCTTCCCCCTCAGCTTCTGTTAATGGGCCTCCATCCTGGTTTCTGCCCAGAGGGGACACGGTCTGCATGCTGCTATCTGTCATGAGCAGCCTGAGAGCACCTCTCTCCACCTCCCCTCGTCCTCGCCTTCCACAGCTTGACACCTTTACCCATGCTCTGACCTGCCAAGCGTCATTGCATCTCGTAAATATTCAGGTGCTGCCAACAGTCTGTGCCCTGCACGATGCCTGTGACTCGCCAGATATACCAACAAATGTCTGCCACCAAATGCACGCAAAGGTGCAGAAATCCCACCTCAAGTGTCCTTGATCATGCATAAGCAAATAGTTGATCATCTACATGTGTGCACATGTAAAGTTTGTGTTGTCTAGGGGCCTGACAAAGCCTTTTTCTGTTTTCTTTAGCATCCATTATGGCCCAGACCTGCTGTCAGAGAGCTTGTATTGCCTGAGGGGAAGTTCCCATTTGTGGGAGCATGTGGCAGGGAGGCTCTAAATCCCCTCTAATGAACCAATATGTAGGAGGGATAAGCCTTTGGCAGGGCTGTCCAAAAACGCCACTTATGCACCCAGGCACACAAAAAAAAGCATATCCACTCATCATTTTTTGTTTACATCTACTCACATTTAAATGTGAACGGAAGCTTCGGAAAGTTTGATAATTGGACCAATTTACACAATTCTGTTGTTACAAGAATAAATAAATGCAACAAGATGAATAAAAACAGGAAGCTGATATCTTACCTTTAGGTGCGGTTGGAGAAAACAGTTTCTCTGATCCTACATCAGATACCTGCGAACACAAGAAAACAGACATTAGGCGGATGTTTTTCTTTGGACCAAACAATGCTGCACACATCGTAGAGCATTTATCAAACTAACGAACAGTAAAAACCTCAACTTAACTCACCGCCTTAGAAAAGACAGAAAAAAATCACCCATCCCCAATCAAAAAAAGAAAGGAGCTCTCCAGACAGTCTCTGTCTGGCTTTTCCAGGGAAGGTAACATTAGGTGGCACTGTTGGGCCACCTGAAACCCTCTGAAGAAGCACGTCAAGGACAGAGCTGGTAAAATGGCTGTGCAGCATTAGAGCACAAAGGCTGCTGAAAACCTGCTGCTAAGTAATCACAGAATCCAAAGAAAAAGCAAACCTCGTGAACAGAACTTGAGAATGATCCAAAAGTCTGGATTTCATAGATTTAGCATCATCTGGCTATTGGGTGGAATGATTGTGGGTTATAACCACTTTGGGTCTATAAAAGGCAAATATGTGAAAACTAAGAACTGCTTTTCCTCCCTGCTTTGGATTATATCTGAACAGACTGTCAAGCAAACCTAAATATAAACACTCATGTTTGGAGAGTAACATCCCACTAAACAAAAGCAGTAAATCCTCGCAAAACCTGGTGTTGTAAAACTTACTGAAGTATAATATTTTTAATAAACAACCCTCCTCCCCTTGAAATTTGAACCAATATAGGGGGATCTGTCTGAAATGGCAACATCCCATTGCTTTAGCTGCTCTAAACTTGTAAAAATCTGCGAGAGCTGAACATATGCTCCACCGAAAAGGGCTCAAGTGTCCTCAACTGCCATGCTGCACAAAGGGAGCATATGCAAAGAATGAACAGTGAATCTGAGAGGAGTACAAGAGAGACTGAAAAAGAAAGCAAAGGATTTTGTAAACACAGATGGCTGTCCTTGGCATCCCTGTTACTTCTTCACAAGTGCTTTGAGGACACCCTCTTTTTTCCAAGACCTCCTGATTTTCTTCCGTGTTTCAATGTTTGCATGTCTTCATATCCTGTCTGAGGGAAATGAGCCCAAACAAAGACTCACACCTTCAGCGATTTGTCACGTCCAACACCTGCGACTTGGTCCGAAATATGAACGACAAAGACTAGACTTATGACAGACGTGCTGTACATTTTGTACGCAGAGCCCGAAAACAGACCTAAAACCTGCGTAGTGATACATAAATACGAGAATTTTTAATGTGAAAACGTAAGACATGCATTTACGTATTTATATAGATTTTTCATTGGAAGTGGTCACTTGAATGTGTGCTTGGAATTGTTTAACTCCTTGTTTAACTAAAAATGACTTGATGCATGAACAGATAATTTTACTACTTTCCAGTGATTTTCTTTTTAAGATTAGTGTTCTTTTCCATTTTTTTCTCTTGTGGCATGTGATGCTTTGAAAAATAGGAAAATATTACTGGACCATTTGCATCCATTTATGAGTTCAACAAAAACCACATTGCTGATGTCTTTTTTATCAGCTTCAATAATAAAGTTCAATAATACTTTGGTGTTGAGAAATGGAACTTTCAAAGGAAAGCAAACAGTCTGCTGAGAGGAAACATTTCCTTTTTCCACTTACTTAAGACAAAGTGTGAGACTATAAAGGAAAAATAGAGTTTTTTCTTGTACCTTGCCCTCCTTCAGTCTCCCGGAACCAGGGTGCTGCACTACAACACAGGCTCTTTGTTAGTTTCTGATGGCATAAATGCTCTATGTACCAAGCCTGGGCTCTGCAGCAGTGCAGCCTTAACCTTGAATCACAGCCCTGCAGGCCCTGGAAGGAAAAATGTGGGCTCAGAATGCAATGGAGCTTGCCAAATGGACACAGGAGCTGGCTCGGGGTCTCGTTTAGTGTGGCATGGGGGGGGTCACAAAAAAATCAGAAAAGACCAGGTTGGTAAGGCGATAACTCACTGCAGCAGTTAAAAGAGTTACCGGAGCAGCTGTACAGACAGAAACAGACATAACATGTGCCTGAACAGAAAGCTCCTGTTTATCGTTTGTCAGGATGACCTACATCTCATTATTTTTCAGGACATTTCCAAGGTGCAGTGAGCTGTTTTATCCTCCAAATGTATTCCATGTAAGATCAACAACCAATATTTTGGCTTGTTTTGCACCTGCCAAGTCTGCATGAGTCAGTAACCTAATCCACAATTACAAGGCCGGCTTGCAGGAGGACTTTGTAGAAGGCATGTCAAAGCAGCTTGGCAGCTTGTTGTTTTTATAGGCATTTCGGTTGAAAGTTTTGCTGGTCAGGTTGACATTTTTTCGCAGGGCTGTGCTGCTGGCAGCCCGAAGCTGCCTGCGGTTGTGGTGCGCAGAGGTCATGTAGAACAAATTCTTTGCGCTCTCTTTGTTGAGGCAATCCTGACTGCCATTACAAACAGACAGAGCAAGATGAGACAGAAGGGAAATCTGTGAAAGACAATGAAACAGAAAAAAGGAGCAAAGGCCAAGTTTTTTAAAAGAAACAGGGGCATAAAACCATTTTAAAAAAAATATTGGGGGAATTTAAGCCACATCGCCTAGGAGCCAAAAGCCCTTGGAGCAGGCTGCAGGAAGCCTGACCTTTGTGAGGGCCGTCTGCTATTTGAGCCTGGGGCTTCGGTGGCCAGGCCTCCTCTCTGGAGGGCCGTCAGCAGGCCTCAGCTTTCCTTCCCTATTCTATTCATTAGCCATGCTTTATGATTCAGCTTCCTCTGAGACACACAAGAGCTCCCCGAGGAAAGAGGCTGCTGGATAGGGGGAGGAAAGAAGGGAAAGAAAAGAGGAGGTCACAGGGCCCAGCCGTAGCTCAGCTCTCAGCAGCTGTGAAATCCTCCCGTTTCCTCGGCAGGCGTAAAAGGAATGGAAGCGGGGGGGGGGGGAGACTAGGAAGGAGTCCAGGGAGGGAGCTTGGCCAGTAAACCCGCCATTAGAGTGCTAACTCCCTGAAGCGCCACATGCAGAACAATAATTCCCAGATTTAGCGAATGCCAAATTACAAATTACACCACTGTTTGTTTTAAAAAGCCCACAACTTCCCAGAAGACCAGTGACTTATTGGCTGCATAAATCTCCAGATGATAAGAGAGCCGCAGAGGGAGAGCAGGAGAAGCAAGTGAGACATTTACTGCAAATGCATTTGCAGCAAAAAAAATAAAAAATTAAAAAAAAGAGAAAGATCTTTGGAGACTCTCCATGTCGACATTGCTTTTACTGCACAACGCAGCGAGCTAATTAATTTAGAAATTCAGAGACAGGCTTAATTGCGTTCTTTTCGTGTTAAAACGCCTCCACGCTTAATCTTTGTACAATGGGCCACCAGAATGAGGGAATGCAGCCGGCGAGGGAGGGCAGCGTAATCAAGTGAACGACCTTGAGGCAGAAATGTATGAAAAGCATTGATCAGTTAAGACGGTGATTTCACTCAGACAGGAAGGTCAGCAATTACCCAGATTCAATTAACCTCATTAGGTAAAGCCTGCTGAGAGACCGGTTTCCCTCCCCAACACCCACCGCACTGCAGCCCCTGCACGCTTTATATCAAAATGATCCCAAAGCCTTCCCCTTCTACCTCTCATCTGCGAGCTCCTGCCGCATGCCCTGCATTCCACCGCGCTGAGAGAAGCTTCTAGCAAGGAAGAAATCTCCCAGTCAGAGGTTGGGTAAACCTAGACCAAACACCAGCAAATTCCCCGACAGGCTCATCTAATCCTTGTAAAAAGAGGTACGGCCCTTTCCTTCCCTTTCCTAGTATCATTTTTTTAAACAAACTGACAGTGCTATCACAACAGCTGCGGTGCGGAAACAAAGAAACCTGTTAGCTGACTTTGTTGTGGGCTTACTCCATAAAGACTGTAATTACAATTTAGTTCTGAGTCATTTGGCACAAGCAATGCTCCTGACAGGCTGTAGTAGGACAAGTGGATAGGCGGCTCATCTTAACGCGTAAAAAACACAAACAAAAAACGCAAACTCGACGCGAGCTAACAGGTTTTAAAATGAGATTCCCCCCTTATTCCAACAGGAAAGTGTTACGTGACTCAGAGCCTAATGACAAAATTACATTTGATGGGTAGAACAAAAGAGGAAAAAAAACTAAAAAAAACGATCCAGGCTCATGAAAGACAAG
The DNA here is from genome assembly GCF_053564925.1 of Oryzias latipes. Classification (NCBI taxonomy): domain Eukaryota; kingdom Metazoa; phylum Chordata; class Actinopteri; order Beloniformes; family Adrianichthyidae; genus Oryzias; species Oryzias latipes. The sequence continues at coordinate 10,699,404 of NC_136245.1, forward strand.
TCTTGTGTTAGTCAAAGGCCTGGATGAATGGAAAGGTTCACCATGACTCCACGGCTAGTTTAACACTGACGTGGTACGAAAGGACTTCCTGAGAAAAACGGGGGAAGGAAATGCAAGGGCAAGAGAAAACATGAGGGTGCATTTTCCAACATATAAAGATCTTTTTTTACCCAGAATGAACTTTCCGCCTACCTGCACACACCCATGCACATACAAACCCCCGGTGCTAATTTGCTTCCCTGCCTGGTGTTTCATCACTGTCAACTTCCTCCTTCGGCGCCCTTCTTCCAATTTTCCATTCATTGTCACCTGATGTTTGGCATCCTCCCTGTTTTCAGAGGGTGTTACTGGGACGACGGGGTGTTTGTTGCAGGAAATCAGACCAGCTGCACCATTGTCCATTTAAGACAAGCCATTGGTGGAGAGCCTTGAAGACCCGGAAAATGCTGTTTTTGGTGTTTTTAACACCAAAATTATGGTGCAATGGAGCAATGTGGGGTTGTGCACCTTGCCCAAGGACACAAGACAGAATGAAATGTAAACCATCATGATTAGGAATTAAACCAACATCCCACCTTACCTATTTCAGCCAAAATATCCACTTTTTTAAAGGCCCACTCCGATAAAAATTGTGTTTTTAACATCTATAAAATCTTAAAAGGAAATTTGAATTTCTGAATATTTCTTAATTCAAATCGTTATGAATCCAAAACAGATGAAAAAAAATTGCTGTTTGAAAAAGAGCTTATTTGTGACATTGAAAATAGGATGGGTGGGCCAAAAGCCCCCTGCTCTGCTCCATTCTGATACATTCACTTTTAGACAACTAGATCCATGTTCGTCTCTGTTTTCCTCGTCTGAGCTGGTATCTAGCTCACCGGTATCTTAGGTTGGGGATGTGAGGGATTGTGAACTAACAGGAAAGAATTTAGACAAATAAATGAAGGGAAATGGGGGCGGGGTTGCTCTGCACCAACGGTCCTGCCCACAATTAAAGGGTGAATTTCGGATCTAAATCTAATATCTAACTATGGTCGCTCTTTAAAATAATGTCCTAAAACTAACACAGATTTTGTCTAAAAAAGACATAATCATACTTAAAAGATCACTGGTTACGATTTAAAAAAAGATCTTAAGATTATCAGAGGGACTTTAAAGTGCGCTGCGAGACAGTTCCTCTATATTTGCTTTCATTTTTTTATTTGTTGAACTTTTGTTTGTGCAGAAGCAACCTACACCGCAGTCACCTTTCCCTTCCCAGACTTGTTCAGAGGGGCTGCAGCGGACAAGGCCAAATTAATTACTCGCCCGGCGTTTGTCCTCACACCGCCCCCGGAAATTTAATGACCTCCCAAGTGGTCGTTTATTATAAGTTGCAGCAGTGCTAATCTTTCCTGGGGAACAGACGGCGTCTAACGTTCGTTTGATTCCCATGCCTCCCCTCGTGTCTTGTCAGAACAGGTGTGGTGCCAGAAAGACCCAAAAAACCCCTGCAAACATGATGGGAATGAGGAAGCATCCCACGCAACTGTCAACCAGCCTCAACCGGAGCATCGTCACAATGATAATGAATTCCTCTGTGACCGTGGAATGGAATGGAGTGGTCTCCCCTTGCAGGGTTGCAATATGCACAGAGATCTCTTTATGCTTAGCCCCAAGTGCCATTTTTCCTACGTAGGTATAAATGCTTGTGTGTGTATGACGAAGCACGAGGTTGGAAACTCCTGCTCCTTCTCCCCCTAGCAACAGACGCAAGGAAATGAATGCTGATAGAAGAGCACGGGGGCTCAAGCTTTGTGTAAAATATTACTCTAGCTGGCGCTTACTGCACCCCGTACTATCACTCTTCCCTCCCTTCCTGGCTGCACAGCAGTTGCTAGCCCTTATCATGGCTGCCTGTCAGTTTAGTATACAAATTAGCAGTCTATCAGGGGAATGCAGCGGCCTGTTTCATCAGTGGGGAGAAGGGCAGAGGCACACATTGCATCAAAGCCTCTAGTCGCGGCAGACAGAAGAGGGTCACAAATCAGCGCTGCTGCAGGCCCACAGCCAGCACTAACCAGATAAGGCGAAATGAAGGGAAAAGAAGAAGACATATTTCACCAGAGAGCGCAGAGATCTGCTCCGGCTCCACCGGAAGGGCCCGACGTGAAGGATGGCGATGTGGCAAGGGGATGGATGAAATCACAAATCCCCATGGTGAGACGTAAAAACAAGTGAGCATTCAAAAGCAGGGAAATTCATTTATGAAAATGCGGGGAAATTAGTGTTAACTCATCCACGTTTTCTCCTCCTAAGTGAACCTGTGCATGTTAATACCAGCAGAGACAAAACATCTGCTGAGGGCTCTCATTAAGTGGCATAATGCAATGAGGCACAGTCTAAATTGCAGCAATAAGAGCTGACAGACAAATCATCTCGACCGTTGCAATCCATTTAACTCAATTAATGAAACACGAGATCTGAGCTCTGTGGTTTAAAAGCATGTGTGGCTCTTCTTATTGCTTAGCTCGGGGGAGCATCAGGTTCATCTTGAGATGGGGGATTTAGAGCAAAACTCAACTCCAAAAAATACAAGGATACCAACTAGTGAAAGACCACTAGATAAAAGAGGAATGACTTGCAAGAGGAATGAGCGATGCACAGTTGCCTTTTTTTGTCAAAATGAGTGCCAGCAACAACAAGAATATCCCAGTGCACTGCAAAAACTGAATCTTACAAAAGCAACAGTAAAAGGACCTCTTTTAAAAAAAAAAAAATTCTTTATTTTCTGTCTTGCAAGAGAAATAAACTTCAAGTAAGTTTTTCATAAGCAAAATAATCTCAGCATGAGAAAACGTGTCTATAATTCTTTATGTTCTTTCTTAAAACAGTTCTATTAGACCATTTTTCTTACCCAATTGGCAGATTGATTTATTTTTTGCTTATTTGAAGAAAATCTACTTTTGGCACTAGAATCACGGTATTGTTTGTCATTACTCCCAGTTTGCAACAGAGATTAAAAGCTACGTTCACACCGGGGCAAGTGATAAGCGTTCTATTTTGCCCATGGTGTTCACACTGAACTGTTGCTGCAGCGCACCTAAAGTTGGAAGAGGCTTAGTGTGAAATGTTAAAGTGGTGCAAATCTCACAAATCTAGCTATTTTCCAATATATGAAGGGACACCATCTACTACCATATCACTATCAAATCTGAGTCACTGATTGGTCAAAACTTTCAACGCCCAGTCAATGGCCACGCGTTGTGTGCGTAGAACGGTCATAGAAACTTGCATCACGACATGTAAACCCAAGAGTTTTGAACGCGGAAGCCCAAAACGTGTTTACATAGACTTTTCATTGAACATGGCCGCTTGAGCACGTTAGGGGCGGTGTGAACGTAGCTGAAGAGTCTCGACTCTCCAAGCGTACGGGGTAAGGAATCTGTCAAAAAGAAACGTATTCACAAAAACAAAGTTGTGTACAAATTAGTACAATTTAATACTTTGTGCAGAGCTTTGCAGAAAAATATGAATACAACATTTTGTGAACTGTTGTGAATACGATTTGTCTTTGTTTTGAATACAAAATTTCCCCTATTAACTGTCAAAAATACAGATAACAGATTTTTCAAATTTGCACATGTAGAAAAATATAACTTTTTAGAATGTTATTGATCCCACGGCAGTGAAATTATCTTGTTAGCATAACTCTGTCAAAAACTGAATACAACAGATCATAATATAGCGATCTCCGGCTGCATTTTGTCTGTGCCGAGCGACAGCAGCTGATCGTGTCAACAATGCACCAGCAAATAGTTTCAGACCAAAGGGCTGGAAAAGGTCCAAAAAGAAGGAGCTGACATTCCACTCTACTCATTCGGTGTAAAAAAAAGGGTACATGTCTGTTAAAATTGGTTGATATGAAGAGGATAACAAACCAAAAACAGCTAAGCTAACTTGGAGCAAAAGAAGGCTAACTAGCAGCTGACTGTTGCTGCAGTAAAAAGATCAAACTAATTACACAAATAAATACATGGCAGTAGGATCAGAATAGCTGACTTTCTTTGTTTGTTTGAATTTTCTTTCTTTTTCTTGTCTTTTTAACTATCGCTATAGCTGGCCACCAGTTACCCTCCTTTAGCTTCAAATTAGCTTTCTTGATTTTTTTTTTAATTTTTCATCAATTTTCTAAACCCACTATATCACAGGGCCTGTCCCAGCTACTGTTGGGCACAAGATGGCAGGCCGCTGCCCGCCGCTGCCGCCTGCCACCTTTGGCTGGGAGGCAGACAAGAGAGCGAGGGCAGCAGGGAAGCGGGGATCTCTGTGCCTGTTCTGGTTTTTCTTATTTTGTTTCAAAATTCTCTTATTAATTCTCTTTTTTCTACATAATATGAGGAATGTCTGCTGCACTTTTTTCCCACCACTTCCGGGTCCGGTGCATTGTTTATCCGATTAGTTGTTGTTGCCTGACAACAAAAAAATGTGACAGAAAATTGCTGCTACAATCTGTTTTTTTATTATTATTATTTTCTTTTAATTTAACACTGCTATAGTATCAAGATAATTTCCCTTCCAGGGGATCAATAACGTTCTAAAAGTTTATTTATGTTTTAGTTTAATAAATGAGCCTCAAAGCGCATACTCACCCAGTTAAATTGATATTTCGGGACTCTCTGTGACCCTGAGACGTATTTTTGACAGTTTGTGAACTGGAGAAATTACTTATGTTTCTTTTTGACAGTTATCTTACCCCATACAAGTGTCTCCCCGGCAAAAACTGCGGAAAGACCATTAAGTCACAGCCCACTGCTGCCCGACTGGCTGGCCAACAGCCTCAGCCAAATCCTGCTTCCCACTGAAGAACAGTGGGACAGAGTCACCGGACAGGAAACTCAGTCTGCCCACAATATTCTTCAGTCGAAACACATTCACACAATCAGTCTATAGAGTTATGAGGAGTAAAAAAAAAAAAAAAAGCGCTTTTCTGGATGTTATTGTCAGAAAGGCAGGATAAAAGACAGGCGTATTATTCAAAAAAAAAAAACCTGCATTCTCTAGAGCTTTCTCTCACAATGCGGCACCGCTGTTGCTGTGGAGAGGATCCTGGAGGAGATAATAATAATATTCCAAGTCAGAGCCTTTCCTGCCTTCTAACAGAGAGATATGCATCATTCTGACTGGCCCGCTGTGACATAATCACCCTGCAGAGAGCTGCAGGCAAACTTGGTAGGCAAACCACCTCTCACTGCAGCTTGTTAAGAGAAAGGTGGCTTTAAGCACCACTCAATAAAAAAAAAGCTACGATTGAACTTTTTTTTTAGTCCATCCAAACATTTCCTTTGTTAGTCACAGCCCACCTCCGGCTAAACATGTTACATTCTTCTTCCTCTTAAGGATTTAATTCAACCTACCACAAGACTGAATTTGCTAAAAGGGAATAAAAAGAAACAAAAAAAACTTGGCAGGATCTTAAATAATGCACTGATCAAAAAGCTGTGACCCCTTCCTTAGTGTCAACCCACACAATTTCTTCTGCAGAAAGAAACAGCTCACAAAAGAAAGGAGAAGTCGGAGCTGGCACTAAATGGAATAGATGCAGAAGGCATAGCTAGGTCCTCTGGGCGCGGACGTTTTTAATCAGAGGAAAAAAATGTGCAGCAACATGGAGATCTCACTTGTACTCTGCCAGCGATTTTAAGTAAAATGAATCATCTCCCCTCTAACTCAAATAAATATTAAACTCGTACCAGTGGGAGTTAATTCTGACTATGGGCTAGGAGAACTACAGGGGATTTGCACAGAAAGCCTTCATCTTCCACAGCAGCCATCATCCTGCCTCCTTAACTTTTTCAATGCTTTGACTAGATGTCAGTGACCTTTGACCTCTAAGCTTAGCGAAGTCAGCAGGCTAAGTAAAACACTTTGACAGAAAAATCAAAACAGACAAACGAGTAATGGAGGATGTATGTTTACTCCAGCCAGCAGAGATCAAAACGGCCCATTTTCCCACAAAGGAGGTTTTGGGGTTATTGTAGACTGGTGGATTGGAGACTGGCATTGCCAATTGTTGCCTTTTTGCCACCGGCCCACATCAAGACACACTATCCTCTTAGCAAGCACAAACAAACATGGCATCAGCTATATAAAGAAGTGTCAGGGCTTTTAAATCCCACCCCCCTCCCCCAGGCAATGGAAGAAAAGGATGTGGCACGTTAAGTGGAATTTACTTTTGATGCAGACATTGGGCCTCAGGTTTCTGACAGCTGTAACCCTAACTCCTCTCTGAGGCCTTGGGGGAGGGTTGAACAGAACACTGAATGCTCGTACAGTCACATTTGGAAATACCTTAGCTACTTAACTGCCAAAATAAAGGGAGGAAAGAGCAGGAGGTACCTGCTGGGGGTCAGCGGACACAGAAGACATGCTTTTGTCTTTTCTGCTCTGCTTTGACAAGGTAAAGTTTCTGACTTTGATATGACTATTTTTTTGACCCTAGAATGTCCCATCTTGAAGGGAAATTAACACGAGTCATGTTAGGTCGTATCCAAATTGCTTCCCTATTGCTCCAATTGAAGGGACATTGAAGTTGTAGTGGTGTCCGTAAGTGTTCTTTTAAGGAGACACCATGTGGACTTGGAGCTGACTATCCCTCCGCCGGTAGGGTGATCTGCATTGCACCTGTGGTGCGGAGGAGAAACACATTTTTTCATGTAGGTGTGCTCTGTAGTACAGAAGTTTATCTTTAAATGTAAACATTGGGTTTTTGTTTTTGCATTATTTTTTAAAGGTATAAAACCAATGCAGCTCTATTCTAAGGTAGATGACCGACAGCTATTGACATCATGAAGCAGTAGTAATGTCCGAAATTGAAGACATTCTCTTTTTCCTTATCTCTCCATTTGGAGGGATACATGTAGGGGTAGGGAGAAGCCTTAGGGGTAGGAAAGCCATTTGAATTTGGCCTTCGTGGAGGTTTTTAAAGTCCTCTATGATGCCTGAAAATAGGGCTGGGCAATATCACCAAAAAATAAAAAGTTTTCACACCAAATTCAATTTACGATTTTGATTGATTTTTTTCCTTCCACCCTTTAGTTTCTTTAATAAAAAATTACAAAAGACAGAATATATTTCACAAAAAATATTTTATGTCAACATCTCCTTTAAGAGTTGGCTTGAACACCAAATTCAAGCTGTAAAAATATTTGTAAAACAATGCGGCAGGTATTCTGTGAGCTACTGCTAGCTTTTGCATAGCTTTAAAAAAAAGAGAAACACTTGACAGAGTGCTTCTGTGTTGAAACAAATTCTTTTGGTAACAACAACCTTCAAAATGATTTTGTATCGTACGGTATAATGTCTAAAATAACAAAACCGAACCAGTTCCACAGAACTGTAGAAACTGTTCCTATTTTTAGAAAAAAATCTCCTCTTTGCTAGATGCCATTTGTGCGTAGAGAGAAAGGGGCGAGCTGACCTTCCTCTGAACAAGAGAAACCCAAGACATCAGAGAACTGGAAAAAAAATCCAGACTTCCTCAAAAATAAATATTCTTAAACAACAAATTTGAATTTATTGATACAATAATTTTATTGCCCAGCCCTACCTGAAAACCTAAAAACCACATCAATTCTTGATTGGAGGTCTGTGCAACCTCACGGAGAACACCCAGGAACCTCAACCATTCTCCTTTCTAGTAACTGCACAATAATCAAATGCTAATGACTTATAATTGTCTGTTTTACGTGCGCTGGTTCTTGCTCTGGCCCCATTGAACCTCGTGAAAGCACAACGGCAGTTATCTCCAAGACGAACAGAGCACCTGGGGAAGATTTGGAGGTACCATCGGTTTGATCACAAAACCCCTGAAAAAGCAGGAAGGGGCAGAGCCAGGAGGATCCACGTAATGTATTTGAGTTACAAGAGCAAATGTACTAGAGATCACTGCACTGAGGACGATTAGACATGGCCGGCCATTCCAAGTTTATGAAGGGCATAAGTTGCACTGGATTAAAATATAATGAAGCACGTGAGTGCAACTTTGTCTTACATGCAACTGCTTCAATTATTTAGAGTTATAGAAAAAAACAACAATCAAAGGCTGCTCCCTGGAGCACTAATAGCCTTTCCTGGGCTTGTTCTGGATGGCAGCAATGAATATCTTAGTGCTTGTTAAAAGCTTAGTTGTTTTTTTTTTCTTGTGAGTCTCTTTGAATGAACATCATAAATTAACAAAAAAAAAGAAAAAAGGAAGCAAAGGCAAATGGAGAGGCTAGTTCTTTCCATTTCGAATGGATTGACTCAGGCAACATTACTGGAGTGTGTATACATATAGCACTGCATTGATTTTCTTTTAGGTGTATCAAAAAGGTCATGGTTTAACAACTCATTACAGCAGAGCACAATTACTTTACTAAACAGGCTTCCTGCCAATAAAACAAACCTGACAATATAATTTGAAAACTGCTACTGATCAAGCTTTGTATGTTTTCAAAAGAAAGCTGTCTAATTAGTTAATGCTTTAGGGTTGAAAAAATGAAACAATCTATATGACACGCCTACGTCTAAACTACGTCACCCTTACTTAACCCTTACATGTAAGTGTTCACTACAACCAGTCGTCCGGAGCGTGCCCGGAGAAAAAAAGAGAGCATGAACATTTTTGCTCTACGGGTTCCTGAGCAGTCAACTTTGACATTTCATATGGGCTACCTGCACGCCTCGTACAGGTTTACCCCTTTTTTGCCCACAGACATCCCGTATCCATCTGAAAGGGTAGTTGTGACTAAGGCATGAGCAAATCAATAACTTGAGTGAGTCGTCAGTTGGATTGTCTATCACCTCTCTTAGAACTTACAGACCATATATCTGTATGCAACACTGTTGCTCTTCACTGGTGTCCATGGATTAAATGGACACCAGTGAAATCTCCACCTTTATCCACCTTTGTCATGGTAGGAATAACACGTCAAAGTAAGGGTGGGGTCATCTAAGATAGTACAAGGGTTAAGAAGGTAATTCCCAATTTAGTGAGCAAGAGATGCTAATTTGGTTCTACCTACACCTCTCCATGCATACAGATGGTACATTCTGCCTTTCAGCTTTGTGATTGCCAGCTCTCACACTGAGATAATTCATTCCTGCTGGTTTTAAACCTGTAATTCCTAAGAGGAAATACAGTAATGTATACAAAGATGCTGCTGAGGCAGAATATCGTAACTGTAATAGATCTCGAAATCTCCTTTCAGACTGGCTAAACAACTTTGGACATGTACTGGCTGTTAGCACCTCAATCCTCCTTTCTGATGCTGTCTCGCAGACTTTATTCTTTACTGTGTCAGAAATGTGCAAACCAATGAAAAATGAAGTCCTCCCCAGAAAGAAGTCCTAATTTTTATGCTCTTTAAAGGTTTTCTAATCTTGTCTCTTTTAACTACAGATGGTGCAGATTAACAGAGGAAACCCCCTTTTTTTGTATATGTGAAAACTTTCTTAAAAAGGAACTTTTTTCAAAAAGCACACAGCCAGACCCATCCGGCCTCACTCAGGTGGCTCCTGCCTGTATTTGAATAAGCAAAATGCAAACAGAGGCTCAAGAAGTCTTCTCACGTTTAGGAGAATCTTTGGATTAGCTTGTTGAATCTCTGGCGTCATTATACTGCATTCATTCAGCAGAGGTGGAAAAATGTGTGTTTGCATTTCAGAGTTGCTCGTTGCACAGATGCATATGCTTGACCTGAAGAAGCCTCTGTAAACAGTGGAGAGTATTTAAAGCAGCAATAAAAAGAACACTAGCCCCAGTATGAAACATCAACAGGAAAAATGCTGATGGTCTCTGACTGTACAAAGGAGGATATGGTGAGGAGACAGGAGCTCAATCACACGTTAGAAGCTGCAAAGCTGGACACAGTAGGACAGTAAGAGGTATAGAGTGTTATCTTAAATCAGGCTTTTTTCCATGCTGTTCTTGTAATTCTCTAGCACACATGATGCTACACAGCTGGCGGAGGATTTTTAACCAAAGCGTGTTAAAAAAGTAAACTGCTCAGGTAAATGGAGGCTGGAAGCTTTTTGATGTCAGTGTATACTTGATTGCCATCCCACCCCGCACCATCCAAGGAGAGGCAGTCAGAGAGGCCTCTCTGAAGATGGTAAGGACCACTGACTGTATATGAGAACAGCATTGCTCTGTTATACAGCACTTTACGTTAGAATTAGAAACGTGTTGCAACGTGTGCAACGTTAACTCCGCATCAGAATTAGCTGACTTACATTGATCATATAAAAAGTTGAAGAATTACATTATGTCAAAGAGTGTGTTATTTCTGTGTCGCCAGCCACATCTCTGGTGTTAAATGGTTAACAACACTATAGTTATCACTGCCATGGTCATTTTCCACAGTGACAGGCCTTCTTTACAAGAGAAACAAAACAACAACCTCCACCCCCATGTTTTCACTTCCTGATTTGAATATCCACACTTATTAGAATAGCTCATGCTAGCATGCCAATGTATCCAGACTGATGAGGGGGAGAATACGGGGGGGGGGGGGGGGCACATGGGCCTAGAATGTGTGCTGACTGATGGGTTACTAAAACGATTCCCCCGTCTCTCCCTCCTGCTGGAGCCAGCTTTACCCAGCTTCTCTGACAGATACACTTGTTCCTCCAGCTCAGGCCTTACCCTGTCACCAACAGTTGGCCTGTCCCTCACAGCAAAGTCATTTGCTTTTGCACAGCAGAAGCTCTGGGTCGCTCCTTTCAAGCTGCATTTAGGGTTTCTAGTGTTATCGCTCAGACCAATGAGACACAGAGGCAGAAACCAGAGCTTGGAGGCAGAGAAGACAAAACAAAATTAATAAACCTCTTCTACAATCAAACAAATGCCATGAAAAGCACAAGTGAAAGTGTTGTTTTGGGGCATTTCAGGGCCAGAAAGGTTAGTCCTGCCTCCTCTCCTCAGCTATGTCTGCAAGCAAGGTGGAGGGCTGAGAGATGAAGAGAGGAATGCCTGATTGGTGCCATAGCCAAGAGTGAAAGCAGGCCAATTACAGTGTATTTCCTATTCCTGAAGAGCTAGCCAGCTCCTTCTGGCAGAGCGAAGCCTCTGCCATCGCTCCTCTCCTCACCTCTCAAGACACTTCACATAGATAAATAAATGACAGCCCCACTGGGGCATGTCCCGACCTCCCGGAATACATTGCAAGCTCGTTGCCCGCCTGTCCGCTTGCCTTCACCTGGCATTACAGCAGATAGACATTTTTCACATTATTATCGTTGCATCGCCTCTGTTGCCCCGTTCACTTGCTGACTTGTGGCTGATGATGTTGGCAGAGGACCTGAGGATATTGGGAGGAAATGTCTCTTGTCAAAGTCAGCGCAGCCTAGCTTTGCAGAAATTTAACAAGTTCCCCGGGCTCTCTCCATTCACTGTCTGACGGAGCACGGCGCCAAGACATGGCCCTCTGACAGCCCCGGGCATGTCACTGTCACTGACACTTGATAGGAGGGAGAGGAAAGGACAAGCCAGAGAACTCCCTCCCAAAAGACTCACATTTAACTACACAGCTATTTCTTTATTACTGCTTTGCTTTAGGGGATTCAAATAAAAAGCCATGCCATGGAAATCTGACTTCATCTGATACAACACCAACGTAACTGCTTTCATTACTGTAAATTACTATCTTTGGGCCGACACTACAAAACGCTTCCATATGGACAGAAAGCCAAACATCTTCGCATTTTTTCTTGGTAATAATCAGGTAGAAGCCAACAGAGACCCGCTCTGGCTTCAACTTCATATGCTGGAGCATTTTTTCCCCCCTCACGCTCTCTCCGCTCCCCAGTGGTTAAACAGAAAACCAGATGTTGCGGATCAGAGAGGATAAAATACAAGGCAAATAAAAGTAGAGGATGGAATGGTACACATTAACTATAATCAAAAAGAAACAAAACGGGAGGCCAGGATGCTTTAATTACTCCTTGCGTATAATTTGGTTTTGTGGAGGCAAGAAAGGCATTACTAAAATAAGAAAGATCAAAAGAAACTCAAATTACACGGAGCGAAAGCACTAAAGCTTTGTCCAAACACCATCTATTCTCCTTAACCGTAGACAAAGTTGACGACTCGCCTCAAAACCTCATTTTTGATTGTGCAAAAAACAACCAGAATTTAGAAAGAGGATGTTTAAAAAATGAAATGTGTTTCTCTTTTCAAAGGCCCATTTGAATAAAAATTGTGGTTTTGGTGTTTTTAACATGTTCTTGTGGCATTTTTCTCATGGTAGAGGACATATATAAAGATTAAAACTGCTTTTGTTTGTATTTCTTTATTCAAATTGTTGTGAATCCCGAGTTGATGAAAAAACGTCATTAAAAAAAAGTTGTCGTTGTTAAGTACAAACTACAAAGGGAGAACCACTAGCTCACTGCTCCACTCCATTCTGATGCATTGGCTTGCAGACGACTAGACCCATATTTGTCTTTGCCTTCCTCGTCTGAGCTGGCACCTGGCTCAAAACTGTAAGGCTGGATAGCTCCAATATTGCTCACAATTTTCGCTGGCCCGATGATGTTAGATTGACAGTGTGAGGGGCTGTAAGCTGGCGGGAGAAAGTGTAAAAAGTAAGATGATGGGAAGTGGGGGAGGGTTACTCCGTGCCAATGGTCCAGTCCACAACTCAGAGGTGAATTTCTAATAAAATCCTGCTGCTAAGCAGAAACTAAATTCTAGAAAACGACACAGGTTTTTTGATTTCGGCTAAGAATAGTAAAATGATCAATGAAAGACCACTGGGAAGGCTTTTACAATGGATCAAAAAAAGATCGGAGTGGGAGTTTAATGTTTTATTTTCCCTGTAATTCCGGTGTCTCCCCATAGTTGGCACACTATAAATACATTGATCTTTATTTAGTTTCAAATAGTTACTCCGCAATCATGTAGTATTGGAAGATTTGTTGTTTTTCTGACGTTCAGAATTTTTTTTTTCAAAATTACATTACAAAACACGCAGAATGCCCCTCGCACCCAACAATAGAAGACATAAACAAAAATAAACGAATATGACTTAAAGAGTAGAAATAGAAACCGACGTGGAAACCTGACTTTACGTTTTCCCCAAGGGACATTGGTGCAATTGGCACTAAAATGAGAACAAAAGTCACAGTTTTAAATGAAAACTATGTTTTAAAATATCTATATATTAATTTTCAATCAACATTATTATGTCCGGATTCCTAGTTATTTCTTTCTCTTTTAAGGTGGATCACCAAAATACTCCATGCATCTGCTCCTCATCCACCCGTCTCAGTTTGCTCTAATTTTCGATTCCTTCAAACAACATCATCTTGGTAAACCATGCCATGCTTTGCTGCCAAAATGGACTTCGTTTTGGCCACTGGAGGGAGCCTGGTTGAGGCCCGACTGCAGCGCTCTACCCGTCTCCTTCATTGCCGTCTTCTGTTTGCAGAGACTCTCTTGACTTGCTGGTGTTGCCACAGTGCTAAATTGCACAGCTGTTCCACAATCTGCGGCAGTGTTAATTACCCAAATGTGAGCTGCAGTTCGTCAGCTCCTCACTAACGAAGAGGCCTGCTTTTCAGTGAGCATGCCGTATGTTCGGCATGTAGGCCCGTTTCCACACAACGGCTCCGCAGGCTGCGTGGAGACCACCGTACACATCTGCATCCCACAGACGATGCTTCTAATTAAAGCGCCTGACTCAAATCTGCTTACTAAGGGGGAAAACTACGCAGGCTGGATTAAAAGACTGGGAGAGCGGTGAAGTGGGATAGGAAGGATTTAATACACCGCAAGTAAAAGGGCTTAGGAGGAATATGAGAAGTCTCTGTGGCAAAGCTGGAAGGAAATACTGTGTGAATGTGAGCCGATCAGTCAGCATTTGTCAGTCTGATCCCTTAGCAGTTCAAAAGGCTCCAAGCAGAAACAGACAAGAAGGTTGTTTTCTAGAAAAGTGGCTTCTTGGCACACCCGGCCAGCACATCAATGTTTCACTGCTAGACCAAAAAAGTCTAACAATAAACAATTATTTGAGATCAAAAAGCCACTTTAGATGTGTGTTGCTCCCTTCATCGGTGCCCAGTAATGACGTCCTCTAACTAAGGGCCTTTACTCTGTACGGCACATCCTCTACAATGAAATGCTACAAAAGATGGTGTTTTCCCATGACTCCCCTTCTCTGACTAAAAGCCTTAAGCTACGTTCACATCGCCCTCGGCAAAGGATGTTCAAGCGACCACTTCCAATGCAAAGTCTATGTAAACATGCGTTTTGAGCTTCCACATTCAAAACGCTCGTTTTGACGTGTAACTATGCAGACTTTTCCGACGGTTTTCAGGCTCTACGTACCAAACGCGCTGCCATTGAAAACGCCCTTCAACACCATTTAACTGCTTGAAAGTTAAAGCAGTTGAACTTTGACCAATTAGACACTCAGTTTTGGTAGCGATGTATGAATGGCGTCTCTTTTAGTTCACGGAGGTGTCAACCGTTTGAAAATAGGTTTTCGTCAGACCAGGATTCTATGACACCAAGTCTTTCATATATCAGTATAGAGCTGTCAAAGAAAAAGCCTGAAGCAAGATTCACAACATTGGCGTCGCTTTGACATTTCGTACCAAGCCTCTTCCAACTGTAGATGGTGATCATGAGCTAGTAAACAGTAGAAAAAGAAAAAGCCCCTTCTTTTATTGTTTAGTGAGTAAAACATGGGCTATATGTGTGTTCAAGAACCCATGTTTACGGGGTTCTTGAATGCTCGTCACATGCCCAGTTTGTTTGTGACCAAACGGGAATGTACCCACCTCCAGTTAGACTCTACAGCCCGAAGGAGCACTGGGAAACAGCATAGTAAGTGCACCAAGCTTGGTGTCACGGGGGCTTGTACAGAGCGCAAAACGATGGGGCAATTAGACCCACACGACACTGTGGAATGGCGTGATGAAGGACTCCTGGGCTCGTCTCCTCCGCCTCTGTTCCTCTATCATTAAGGATTGAGCAGCCACATCTGGCTAATGGCACGCCTGGGGTTCTTGCTCAAACACTGTGCCACGCCGCGCACATTTAATTATGCCTCATAAAGGTAACAAAAGACACAGGCTGCTCTCGGGAAAGCACTGCTCGGAAATCAGAAAGAGACACACAGAGAGGAGGGTGGTGGTGGTGGTGGGGGGTGCTGGCCAGCTGCCAGAATCACAGGTTGATCCAGGTCGGCGGTTTCAAAAGAGGGGAATTCACTAAAGGGTCTCCACCTCTCCTTGAGATGGGGCTGTCATGAGGAGATGCTCAGAATCAAAGGATGTCTGGTTTGATTCTTCTTGTTCTGTAGATCATGGCCTCCACTGGCTGTGGCTATCAAAGGCTAATTGCGGCTGGACTATAGGGAATAAAGGAGAACCTGCTAAAAATATGTTTGTATATGGGATTTAGTAGCTTGTTTGAAGTGAAGATGGACTTGGGCGGCAGTGGCTCAGGCGGTTGAGCAGGTCGGCCAATGATCGAAGGGTCGGCGATTCGATCCCTGAAGGTCCTGGTGATGGTCAGAGGGGCCGTAGGCGCGTCCTGGCAGCCACGCCTTTGTCAGTCTGCCCCAGGGCAGCTGTGCCTACGTCACTAGCTTAGCATCACCAAGTATGAATGAGGAGTGAATGAATAATTGATACACATTGTAAGCACTTTGAGTGTCTGGAAAAGCGCAGATAAATCAAATCCATTGTTATTATCATTGTTTTTCAATGGAAACAACACAAGGGGAGAACGAACACAACAGTGTGTGGCCCACAAGCTCGCCACGTTTGCCCACGACCATCAAACGCACATTAACCGCTGACTGAGTGACGGGCTGACCTATGACTTCAGAAGTATCTGGAGCTTTTCAAAACATCATGGATGGCTGCTTTGTGCAGCGCACAGCTAACATTAAGAGCAACGACAGCGAAGAAAAAAAAAAACAAAAAAAAAGAGAAACATGAGCTGTCGCAGATACATTTATAGGAAAGCATCAGACAGGACCCGGTGGCAGTTTGAAGAGCTGGCTAACACCACAGGAAAGGTCACTGTTCACTTCTATTTGGACCTTCCCATAAATCCCCTGCTGCCCGGTGCAGTCACGCAGCTGGCTGAGAACAACAAGACTGCAATAAAAATACACAGACAGAGAATAAAATAGGATTTTTTTTTTGCTAACACCTCTTTGTCCCTTGACAACACCAAGCTCGGGGGCAGAAGGAAGACCTTCTGTAAACCTCAATGTTAAAAACAGATCATTGTGCATTAAGACCCATTCAGCTGAAAATCTTCTTTTAGGTTTCTTGTGGATTTTTTCTTATGATGGAAGACATACATAAAGAAAATTAAGTTGAAAAATAGCCTTTCTGAGTATTTTTTTTTCATTTAAAACAGCATAATCATAGTTAAAAGACTCCTGGGAACACTTTTAAAATAGATTAAAAGATGATCGGAGTGGCGCAAAGGAGGCAATAACCCACCTCTGGATGAGGATCTACTTTTTGGGAGTGGAAAGAATAGTTTTAAGGTGAGTCTCTTTTCAGGATTAAGACATAGATCCAAGTTCACGAGGAATGAGCATAAATTCTCTAACTCCCACTGTAGAAGTGGTAAAAAATGCTCACGGTGTGTCCTTGAAGTAAGAATATCAGCGCATGCTATGCATCATCTGTTGCAGTCTAACAAGAACAATTCACATCCTATACGGTTCATTAGTCTGCAAACGAGACAAGTTTTTAATATATTTCCAGTGAAATATGTCAAATTTTGCATTAAATGCACAGGTTTTTAAATGAAAATATACAAAGTTGATCATTCTGACTTTTTATATGAGTACTATTTGTGCCAATAAACTAACGCTGGTTGTTTGAAGAAACTGGTGGATTCACAAACTTTACATTCAGCACCAGGAAAACATTTATCAGACTCGACGCAGTGGAACGGCTTAGGATGAACCTGCTTTCCATCCAGTACACCATAAAAAATAATAATAAAAAAACTGTGAAGCTGCTGGCCTTCACAAAAAGTGAAAGACTCTTTCTGCAGCACATCCTACATTTTGAGTTTCCCACAGAGCTCATAGTTTAAGCCAATTTGGAAAGTCTCCACGTTTTCGACAGGTTCCAGTTGGGATTTATAAAACAGTTAGAACATGTTCCTCCCTAAACACAGCTATAATCCTTAATGCATCAACTGCATACTTAACTGACACTTTTTTTTTATTATTTAGCTTGTTTATTCTAAGCGTGACACACAGCAGGATAAAGTATTTGGCTACTTTCTAATACCTACTGATAACATTGGGAGTGTTTTCTCGAAAATCTCTTCAACTCATTTTCCACCTCTGAGTTTATTCGCAGATTCAAACTAAATCTCCGTTTCTCCTTCCATCTCGTCTGCAGGCTTCAGGGGGCACATGGCATTAGTCTCATGACACTGGGTTTTTCATGTCTTTCCCAGCTGTGATCCGCCTGAACTCTTACATTACAAATAGCTGAAGGATTTTTCACCCTCTTATCACATTTGCCAAGCAGGCCTGTCTCTTATCAGCTTTCCGCTAGAGATAAATGCGCTTTTGAAGATAGGAATAAGAGAGGTTTCTGCAAGCTAATTCCAGAAACCCATCTGCAGTAGATTACAGATAGGTGCCAGGGAGCAGAGGAAGGATTCAGACTTTAATATGAAGGAGGGCAGAGTTGGCAGGTTGAGGTGTGGTTGGTTATGACACGCTCTCCCACCCACATAGACACACAACTAACAAGCAACAACAGGGGACAGTGGATGGATAAAGCTGCTTTTTTTTTATTCAAATGTTTGGTTTGGCACTGTTAATGAGGAAAATGATCTTTCCAAAATATTTTTTTCAGAGGTGTAAAATAAAAATCTTTATTTTTCTAGTAAAAAATGAGTCAATTCACTAACAAATCTCGCTTTAGTGACAATATTTCACCTTAGAAAAGTTCATCACATGTTTTTGTTTTTCTGCTTGGACGGTATTAAATCTCAATGTTTACACCCTCAAATAAAAAGTAAAAAACAAAAACACACAACAGATTTTCTCTAGAATTTTCTTTTTCTGAGACAAAATCC